>NC_081841.1:13668729-14868729 GCF_963259705.1 Myotis daubentonii
CTGCCTCCTCCTCGCTGGTCCTGCGCTGTCCATCTAGCCTGGACTCGACTCACTGCGGAATAATAGCTTTTTGTGTGCTCCTTCCTGTGCAGAGAACTCCAACAGTCCTCTTCTCAATAAACCCCCTGTGTCTCAATAATCGACTCTATTGGTAATTGACAGATCACTGATTTCCCAAAACTAGGGCACCTCTGACTTCTGACATGAAAAAGGCATTGTTAGTAATCACTCAGGACAACAGCCATAACCAGGACTATCCGGGGCAAAAAAGGGCACAGGGTCACCCCAACAGTAAGGCCTTAAAGGAAGCGCCCCCTGGCTTACCTGTTACCTCTGTCCCTCCTTTTTAACGAAATAGTTCCCAGCACAGTACCTGGAACACCATAAGTTCCCGATGATAGTATGTATGGAACTGAATCTGTGAACAGGAGTCCTACATGGAGCACAGGTTCCAGCTACCATGGATTTGCCCCCACGAAGGCTGCTAGAGATTAAAATAAAATCATACCAGAAAAATCTCTACTTTTGATCTCCTAATTCATTTTATTTCTACCACAGATGTTTTTATTTTTAATTTTTTGGTTAATCCTCACCTGAGGATATTTTTCCATTGATTTTTAGAGAGTGGAAAGGAGGGTGAGAGACAGAGCGAGAGAAACGTAGATGTGAGAGAGACAAATCGATTGATTGCCTCCCACACACACCCTGACCAGGGCTGGAGATCGAGCCTATAACCAAGGTACGTGCCCTTGACCAGAACCAAACCCGGGACCCTTCAGTCCGCACCAGGGATGTTTTAAATCTCTCACTGAGAGCGACTCTGTATGCAGCACTAATAATTAATAGCCGTCATCCATCACTGGGGCCTGTGTGTGTTCGTTACAGTCGAGGAGCCTTGCGCACATTCTCCCGACAACCCTGACAAGGAAAGCTTAGTATATACCTAGTCAGTAAGTAAGACACCGAGGCTCGGCAAGGAGAAATCATTCCCCTGAGGTCAGACTCTGGCCAAGAGCACTCCCTTCCACTGACTAGGAAACTTACCAAGCAGAACATCTGCTCCAAAGGGTTACTTTTCAAACCATTTCATGACCAAGGCGGGTGGCATAACATTCAGCAAACCATGCAAAGCCGTGGAATTGGCCATGCATGGTCCGGCTACACCGCTGCCTGTCGGTGGTCCTTACCATGTACCGTCATGTGGCGTCGAACTGAACGACAACGAGAAGATGCGGAAGAATGCCGGCAGGACACGGGGAACACAGTAACATACAGCACAGCCCTTCTTTGAGAGAAATCGGGCAGGCAGGAACTGGCATGTGGATTTCTAGGTTCCAAAAAAGTCTCATACACCGGACGCCCAAACAGAATTTCCTAAGTGATGGAAAGAAGTGAGCCACTGCTTTCCGGGTGGGGGGCGGGTTTGAAAGGGACTCTGGGAGGAGGGGGAAGAGACTCTAGTGTAAACAAAACCGATGAAAGTTGCATTTACAGAGAGAAGGGGATTCAGGCTGTAAACTCCATGATGGCGGAGACTAACTGAGCCAAGGGTTTGCCCCAAACTGCTCTGGCATTTTGTTCAGCTACTTTTTCTCAGTGAAATTCCACACAGCAAAGTCTAGAAAATTCATCTCCCATGATGCTTTGATTTATGGCATCAAACACAAGAGGTTTGGGGGTGTTTTTTTTAAGTGAGATGTGCATGTTTAAAGTACCCCCTCAAGCCCGGCTGCTGTGGCTCAGTGATTGAGGTCGACCTATGAACCAGGAGGTCACAGCTCAATTCCCGGTCAGGGCACATGCCCAGGTTTTGGACTAGATCCCCAGTAGGAGGGCATGCAGGAGGCAGCTGATCAATGATTCTCTCTCATCATTGATGTTTCTATCTCTCTCTCCCTCTCCCTTTCTCTCTCTGAAATAAATAAAAACATTTTTTTTAATTTAAAGTATCCCCTCTCCCCTACCCATTTTAATGTACATACAAACTTCCCAAATCTACAAAACTAGGGGCTCTCCTGGGCACAGCCCTCATATTACAAGCATTCAGCAAACTTTATGATAACACAGTGGGCTGTTGACGCCTCTGTAAAGAACTTCAAGAATCTCACATACACACAAGAATCACAAGCTGACTGCTCATCAATACTCTCCCAGAGCATCTGAATCCTGACAAAGGGAAGGCCTTGTCTGCCACACCAACGCCCAGCATCAGCGTCTCCCTTGTATTGATCATGGAGGGCAGGCTGTACAATGTTTCCCGACAAGGAGAGAGGAGCCAAGTTTTGCTGCAGTCACTCAATTCAATAGTTCCCGGCTCCACGCAGATTAAATTCTGCTCCGGAAAGCACATTCAGCCATCACTGATCTCAGAGGCTTTAAACCAAGCACGGTGGGCACCGAGCTCCCTGTTGCTGGCAGCCAGCGGTACCTTATAAATATTTAACCTAAAAATCAACTGTGTTGTGAGAACAGCACAGAGGAACAGTTTTACCTTCGCCATGCAAAAACTGTAAATAACAGCCCATGTTCTCCAACAACCCCGCCTGCCTGGTCCGAAGACCCCCGTTTGTCCCGGGGCTGCAGACTAGGACCCAACGTTACATGGAACCAAAGTAGGGTTTGGTGAAGATTGGCTAAAAAGTGGAAAATAAGATATAAGTGGGGGGAAAAAAGAATGTCGCCATTGTGTTAGGTCTGCCCCACTGAGACCAAGCTCTGGCCAGGGGGATGGGGGGAGAAGTGATGGGAGCCAATTCCAGGCCTGGCTCAATAAACCAAATGTCTTCATCTAACCCTCTGGCTAGCTGGCTAAAAAAAGTAAAATAAAATAAAGCAAAATAATAATAAAAAAGGTGACCTTCAGAGTGACCGTGGGAGCCTTGTGTTGAAACTAGCAGATCAACAAGATGGAAAGAGCCTGGGTCCCTGAAACACCAAGTGGAGATGAGCAGCTTAACCAAGAACTCCTGCTCTAGACAGTTGCATGAGTGAGAAATAAGCTTTTCTTGTGTTCATTCACCGACATCTGGGGGTTTATGATACAGAAGCTAGTGTCACCTTAAATAATGTGGGCAGTCATGACAAGGTCATTTATACATATCTAAGTTAGAGCACCTCTGAATCTGAGGCTTCCTGACGTGTGTCCACCCATGGAATCCAGTGTCCCATGTCACTTGTGACTAAGACTCTAATTATGTGACTCGGGGCTTCTCCTAGTCTTTGGTCTTAGAATAAGGGTATCACAAGAGTGAGGTTAAACTCCCTTGTCAATAGTCCTCAACAGGTATTAATTGAGCACCCACTATAAGCCAGGTTCTGCTCTAGATACTAAGCTACAGGGACCTGTTTTGCCATGTTAGAGAGAGGCAAACAGGAGACCCATCAATAAATACTGCACGCCAAACACAGTGTGAGTTAATAGAAGCAGGTACAGGTACAAAACGTGGAGCACTGGTTAGGAAAGTCACCAGAGAAGATGGAGGATGGTGGATGGTACCAGTAATTCTGGTTGTCCTGGTGGTGGTGGTGCTGGTAGTCATGGTGGCTCAGCTATGAGAAGGACTGTCCCACCAAATAAATAAATCACTAGTGATGTTTCCCACCGCCACCATCACACTGTCTCATGTGGTTATCAAAGCCACAAAAACACTCACCTCATCTCACATCATAAGGATGATAACTGGGTGGGTGAGGGTTCGCTCGTAATATAAAAACTGTGAAGTTCGTAATTGTGATAAATTACAAAAAGGGCTATCTCTCTTCACCCCTCCCTGACACACTCCTTTGGCAAGTAGCTTTGCATGCCAATTCCAGCAGGCACTGTGCCCCAGGCTCTGACTCTGAGCTCAGCCAAGTGACTTGCTCTGGTCAGTGGGATGGGAACAGACTCTTGCACCTGTCACCTCTGTGAGGACATACCTGGGCCCCCCTGCCAGAGGAAAAGACATGTGAGGCAGAGTCAACACCTCAGTCATCCCCAGGCAAGGCTGTTCTGGACAAGTGACTCTCAGACACATGTGCAAGGCCAGCCAAGATCACAGAGCCCTCTGACCACCCAGATGTGTGAATAACACTAGTTTAGTTATCAGCATGTTCTACGCAGGCCTCCTGGCTGTTTGCTAGGCAGTATTGTTGCAGCAATAACTGAGGGTACTAAGTCACCATGCCCATTTGATGGATGGAGAAACCAACGCACAGAGAGGTAAAGTAACTTTATCAGGGTTACCCAGCCGATGTGGAGCAAAGTTGGAACTTGAAAACGGGCAGTGGCTCTATAGTCTTTGCTTTGATCCATTTCATTCACCTTAATGTCTCTCAATAAAGCAGTAAGAGCTGAATCTCTATCAATAGGAGGCAAAGTGTTCTCTGCCAGGGTTCCCAGATGGGGCCCTTCAGGCTGGGAGAAGGGAGCCTGGGTATCCTGCTAATTGGCACCATTCACCCTCCTCTAGTCATTGATTTAGCATTGGCAGTGACAGTGGCCATCTGCTCTGCCCGGGAGCTCTGTGCAGACACTTGGGGGGATGAGGAGGGAGCTTGCACACCTGAGCTCTCCCTGCCTTTCCCAACACCGCACTCCACAGCTCAGACCCTTTTCCTCCAAAGATCCTCCTGGGGACCAGCACCTGGAGCCCGCAGGGCTTCCTCGCCACCCGCCCCCCGCCCCCGCACTCACCTCTCCCCACCCCCCTTGCTCTGTATCATCTTTGCACATTTGCCAGGAAACCCAGAAATGCTTGTGGCACCTGCCTCTGCTCTCTCCTCCCTCACTTCCACCTCTGACTTCCAGATTGTTTAAGCCGGCTCCAGGGTTATCCCGCCTGGAGGGCAGCTGTTCTGACAGCCAGCTGTGTACCTCCCCTCCCCTCCCCGGCCCCTCCTCTCTCCCAGTAATGAATGATGGCTTGGCAAAGAAAGCAGAAGCCTCTGCCAAAATGAAAGGCCTGTCAGAACAGCTCTCGGGAGTTAGTGTGTCCTCTTACCGCTCCGCCCGGCCAGGTTGCCATCTCTGCTGGACACCATGGCACCAAAGGTGACCGCTCCAACCTCAGCACTAGCACTTTCTCAGGGTGACACACCAGTCCCGGAATCCCCTCCGGTGACTCCTGAGCCCCACCCGGGCCCTCGTGAGTTAGACCTGATGGAAGGCCTTCGGAGCTCTATTCCTAACTTCCCAGCACGAGTCTAATGAACGAACACTTGAAAGCGGGCTTCCTATAGACAACCTTCCAGGGCAGGCCTAGAACGACACTGCTCAGTAGTCAGCGGGGGATGCACACGCTTCATCTCCTGTCAGCCTCACTTCAACTCCAGAAGGAGGTGCTGTTTTCTCCCGTTTTAGAGATGAGCAAACTGAGGCTTTGAGATGTGACATAATTCCCAGGTCACATGGCTAATACCTGACAATGCTGGGCTCTGAATAAAGGTCGGCCCCATGTGCTACCCCTGCTCTGAAATTCCCCTACACTGGGCAGCAAATATTCCTGAATGCCAATGGACATCTAGATTCACTTGTCGTGCTTCTCTATTATCCATAAAACCGCTGTAGCATGAAAACCCAGGAAAAGGGCCCTTTCTTTTTAGGAAATTCTCCCCACACTCTTTCGATAAGTGAGTGCTGTGTAACTGCTATGATTCACAGACGTGATGAACAGAGTCGATGTTACACATCCTGCTCCAGCCTCGGCCCCCACCCGGTGTCAAAGAGCGGGGTGACTTACGAGTGAAAATGATACTAGCTATCTTTGTAATTCACTGTCACGGAGGTCATTTCTATCTCCTCCCAACGGATCCTATTTTAGCAAAGCCATTTGGCACAAAGGAGGTAAATAATGAAACGCTGGACAAATAGAGCCAAATTGCTAAGCAAATAATAATCACGGTGATGAAAGTAACAGCCACATTGTTGACTGCTCACCACGGGCAAGTACCCCACTAAGCTTCACAGATATTATCTCATTTAACCCAGGTAATACTACCCCCATTTCACAGATGAAGAAACTTAAGGGTCTAGAGCAGTGATGGCGAACCTTTTGAGCTCGGCGTGTCAGCATTTTGAAAAACCCGAACTTAACTCTGGTGCCGTGTCACATATAGAAATTTTTTGATATTTGCAACCATAGTAAAACAAAGATTTATATTTTTGATATTTATTTTATATATTTAAATGCCACTTAACAAAGAAAAATCAACCAAAAAGATGAGTTTGCGTGTCACCTCTGACACGCGTGTCATAGGTTCGCCATCACTGGCCTAGAGGCCCAGTGACTGGCCCAAGGTCACACAGCTAAGTTAAGTGGGGGAGCTGTGGTTCCACACCAGGGTCACTCTGACACCGATTACTCTAGAAAACACTTGCTATAAGGAGAGTGGCCCCCAAAGGGCAGCGTCAACATCAAGCAGGGGCACGTCAGGCCGTACCCCAGACCTACTAATCGAGGATCCGGTGCCTAGTTAAGTCCGAGAGGCACTGGTCTAGGGCAGGGGTTCTCTCCTCAGCTCTAGAGACATTTGGGGCTGGGCAATTCCTTGCAGGATGTTTAGCAGCTTCCCTGGTTTCCATCCGCTCGATGCCAGGAGCGCCGCCCCTTCCTCCCCTCACCGGGCCATGCTGGCCCCCTGCCCTGACTTCCCGCCCCCAGGCTTTGAGAAACCAATTTCTATTGTATCTAGTTCCTCTGTCCATATTTTGTTATAGCAACGCAAACAGACTAAGACACCACAGTCACACGCACCTAGGAAGGGACACGGGTGACGTTTAAACGCAGGCCATGCAGTGCCGCTCACCACCCTGAGGATGTGTGGACAGGTATGTTCATCCCAGGTGACAACAGCTCCTTCTCCCTGGAACTAACACCTTCAGTTACATGATCTGATCTACAGACTAACGCCCGATCTACATGTTACCAAGACCTCGCTTCGCAGAGCGTGGTCCTCAGACCAGCAGCCTCGGCATCACTCGGGAGCCTGTCAGGAAGGCCGAATCCTGGGCCCTGCGCAGACCCACTGCGCGCAGTTTCAGAGGCGCTGAGCAGATACCTATCTTGATGACTCAGCAGAAGGAGCTGCCTCTGAATTCTCCTCCAGATTCTAACAGAGCATTGATCCCCTGTGCGTCCCTCTCGAACTCTTTCCTGATGGACTCCCCACATCAGCCTCTTCCTTCCCTAACTCATGTTGCGCTTGGTATTTGGACTCACACACCGTCTACCAGCCGCCCGATTCAGCACCCGCGCTGCCTCCCGGCTGCCTCGCGTGTTAACTGTTTCACACGTGCAGGGGTGGGGCTGAAAAGTTGAAAGGCTGATTGCAGAGGGGATGGAAATCAATTAGCTCTCACAAGTCACACCACCTCCCTCCATTTACATCTCCAGCAGTCTGGGGGGAACACCTGAGCTCTGTTTGGGGTGGGGGTATGTTCTGTCCCACAGTAACCAACAGGTACTCCAAGTGTACATCTTAAAGATATGTTTTAATATATACTTTTATTGATTTCAAAGAGGAAGAGAGAGAGAGATAGAAACATCAATGATGAGAAAGAATCATTGATGGGCTAGCAGCTAGCTCCTGAACGCCCCACTCTGGGGATAAAGCCCACAACTCAAGCATATGCCCTGACTGGGAATCAAACCGTGACCTCCTGGTTCACTGAGCCACGCCAGCTGGGCCAAATGTACATCTTCACTAACTGAATTATCTGACCAATACACTCGGTTCTAAAAACCAAGCACTTAGAACAGCGGTTCTCAACCTGTGGGTCGCGACCCCTTTGGCGGTCGAACAACCCTTTCACAGGGGTCGCCTAAGACCATCCTGCATATCAGATATTTACATTACGATTCATAACAGTAGCAACATGACAGTTATGAAGTAGCAACGAAAATAATTTTATGGCCGGGTCACAACATGAGGAACTGTATTTAAAGGGCCAGAAGGTTGAGAACCACTGCTTTAGGGTCAAGGGCACAAAACCTGCAAAGGACAGACCTGGGCTCATGGCCCAGCTGTGGCTGCAAGAAGGGGCTACTATCTCCAGCATCCTTCTCCGCCTCCAGGCCTGTTCTTAGCTCCTTTGCAGAATGTTCTGAGAAGTGGCTCCACTTTCCGGGCTCTCTTCTCTGCGGCTGAGGAACTCGGGGCCCCTCCGGCCCTCAAGGACTGCGAGGGTAATGCAGTGTCCTTGATAGCAGGTCCTGTTTGCACTGAGTGCCGGCCCTGTGCTCGGGATGGAAACCAAGGGGTCTCTTCAACCCCCTCGATCAAATCCGCCTTCCTGCCGGGGCCCTCCAGAGCTCTGAACCTGAGGAACCTCCCGCCAGTTTATGCCCTGGAGTCACCAGATGAATCCGCCATCCTGCTGTACTCATCCGATGCCACTTCTCCTTCCTTATTTCTTTCAGCGAATCAGAGGCACTGAAGCTAAAGCCCTGTGGGTGAGCCCCACACCAACCAGGGACAGCTTTGTCATCCAACTGAAACCCCCCAATGCAAGGGACTGGTAACCCCTCCACTAAAACAGGCTACAGAGGGGAAAGCCTGTGTAACTTCAACAGATCCAGCATCTGCACCATGGCGGCATTTCGTTCCTATATTCCTTTCCCGTTGAAGGTTTGAGTAACCCTTTCTACCCGGTTCACAGCGAAACACCAAGCTAAAAACAAATCGGTCTTGTATTGCTAAGTTATCAAATGGCCGAAGACCTCAGGAGTGCGTTTATCTTCTCCCTTTCTTGTTCCTTTCTGGTGTCCTTAGTTCATTTTGCTCCTGACTAGCCACGTGGCTTAATTTTAACCCATTTAAAATTCTCTGTGCCACTTATCACTAGGCTGGGACTGACAAATGCAAACTCTTACCTCTAAGCCTGAAAACTGAGAGGTCAAACCCGTAGCAAGCCCCAGGCCCTCCGAAGGGGAGGCAGTGTTGCAAGTTAAAAGAAATAAAAGGAAAGCTCAGCTAGAAGCTGCCAGGTATTCATGCAAAGTAATAAACCAAGCAAAGGCCCCACAGCAACGTTTTATGGAGACAAAGCAAGAACTTCCCCTAACAGTTCTTAGCCAAGAACTAAGCTTCTAATCTAATAAAGGAGAGCAGGAAAACACAAACCATTAACAAAACCTGGCAAATGGACTCAAAAGACAGCTCCAGGGAGAAATAGAAAGAGCTTGAGGGTGCTGGAGTAAAAGTTCACAAACAAATACTGCAAAGCTGTATGAGTCTTATTTAGAGACACAGCAATACACTATGGAGTATATCCCCACCGGGCCCTAGGCTGGCTGTGCCGGGTGCACAGGGCTCAGGAAATGCCCTCGATCCTAGGGTGGCAGCCCCAAGGCCAAGGGGGGGACAATGGGGAACAGCAAGTGAGCAGGGGGACAGAATGAGAGGAGCTGGCCTTGAGGGCCCAGGCCCTGCAGGAGGCAGTCTGAAGCCAGGAGAGCCCCCCCTTTTGTAATTCCCCTTCCTGACTGGTTCTCAAATGTTGAGCTACCTGCTGTCCAGACTTCAGAGTCTACTTGATCTACATAATAATGACTTCTCTATAATCAAAGCTCTCATGACCACCAGGGTGGACCTCTAGCCACTTGTCAGGACACATTTCCTCCCAGTCTTCCCCTTGACTTTTTGTTTTTTTGTTTTGTTTTGTTTGGCAGAAATGTAGAGTGTGGCCCAGAGCTGCATAAAGTTAACGGCCCAACAATCCATTGCTGCTTCTGGCTCCCAACGAACAGCCCAGGACTTGGGTTCCCTAATTCTTCCCTTCCCAGCCCATCCCGGCAGGGGACCAGGAGGAGGCTACAAGCATTTCTCCCTCAACCGTTGGGGCTCCAATGGCTGGTCGCAGGCCTCACCCCAACTCTGATCCAGGCCCAAAGACACCTACCCACCCCTCACCCTCTTCCCCACCCCGACTGGCCTCTAGGGAAGGCCCGTGCACTAAAGAGTAAATCAAAACTAACCTCCGGCTTCTCGACAGCCTATAAAAGAAGAAAAACCAAGCACCGCTTCCTTCTCCCAAAAAAGACCAGCCAATAAGTATCTGCTGAATTCCTGCTCTATTCTTTGGGATCCATCGAATTGGAAAAAAAAAAAAAAAAAATGGTCCAGAGAGGGAGAGCTAAACTAAAGAAGCCCTGGGAGGAGAAAAACAACAACAAGGACTGGCAATAGTGAGCCACTGAAGGTCGTGGAGCAGGAGAGTGGAGACCATGTTGAGAGGGGTTTAAAAAGTCAAGAAAAGGTGAGAAGAAATTCAAAACTGAATAATCACCTCTCTCTCTCTCTCTCTCTCTCTCTCTCTCTCTCTCTCTCTCTTCTTACTCCTAAAAAACAGTATAAATAAAAAAATAACTTTTCTCTCCAACCACCTAAAAACTCTTATTTTAAAAGTTTCCTTAAAAGAAACCCTTAACAATGTTATCAGCTGCAAAAGACTATTAAAATCAATGGTTAACCCAAGGACCCCAGCTCTTGAGCTGCACCCTGCAATGGGCTCTCAGAAATCTCGGAGTTGCACAGATACCCAAGACCCCGCCTGCCAAGTCAGATAAACCAGAAGTGAAAGTGCTGAATTCCTCAATGAAGAGGGTCTCTTAGGGAAGTTCCCAGTAAAAAGGCATCTTGGAAGGCCCTCCCGTGAGCCCCATAGATGATTTCTGTCACGAGGGTTAACACCGCCCTGTCCTCATGGGCCCATCCCTCTGTTCTCCTGGCTTTTCCCCGGGTTGAAGGGAAGCCCACCCTGGCAGTTTAACATTCCCCTAAAATCTAATCACTTCCCATTCTATCTGCCTGTGTCCCAGTAATGGTTGGCAATAAAGCCTTTAAAATAAAAGGGACCCGCATGCTTAGGAAAGTGAAGACGCTGACATCAGACCCACGCACAGACCAGAAGGGAAAGGAGGCGCCCCTCTCACAGATGGAGACTCTCATGAAGATGAAAGGTGTGGCCCAACATCCCTGGAGCCATAAGATGGAACAAGGACAGGGACAGGAAGATGGCCTGCAGGATGCCCAACAGCAGCCTAACAGTCCAGCGGTCCTCAGAGAGGGTGGAGGAAGAAGACAGAAAACAGACAGAAAACAGACAGAAAGGGTAGGCAACAGCAGTGAAGGCCAAGAGACTTCGGCCCCTCATAGAAAAACTCAAAAAAAAAAAAAAACAACTAAAGGAAAAACTTCAAGGTAACTATTTGCAGAGAAAATGGGATGTGAGCTTCTTTTTCATACACGAGGTACTCACGAAGTTGTAAAAGCATGAACGGAATGAAAGGGTGGATGAGTTTGCTAGGGCTGCCATAACAAAACACCACAGACTGGAGAAAGTTACTGTCTCACAGCTCTGGGGGGTGGACATCTGAGATCAAGGTGTCGGCAGGGTTGGTTTCTTCTGAGGCCTCTCTCCTTGGCTTGCAGACAGCCGCCTTCTCTCATGTCCTCACATAGTCTGCCCTCTGTGCACATGTACCCCCGGGATGTGTTTAAACGTCCAAATTTCCCCTCACCAGGACACCAGTCAGACCAGATGGCCTCATTCTAACTTAATCACTTCTCTAAAGACTCTATCTCCAAATACAGTCGCATTCTGAGGTCACGGAGATGAGGGCTTCAGCATACATATTTGGAGGGGACACAATTCAGCCCCTAACGAATGATAAGGACAGTAACTCTCCTCTAAGGCATCCCCCGCCTTTTAAGCGACAATCATATTTTACCAGGTATCTGATGTACCTCAGCTTGTGAAATCTGTGCATAGGTCCCCCGAGGCAGGTATTGTCCTTTGGGCATCATAGATAAGGGTTCGAGGGGTCACACAGTTAGAAGGTGGCTAAGTCGTCCACAAGCATCGCCACAGAGGTGGGTCTGAGCCCGGGAGGGGCTGAGTAGGCCTCCCTGTCCCATCCAGCGGAAATGGCGGTCTCCGGATGGCAAATTCTTCCAGACGCCCCCCCCCCCACCCCCCAGTTCAATGGTCCTCAGAACACACCAAACTCATCCTTCAAACTCTGTCCAGGATGTTGCAGCAGGAAATGACACGTCCGCTTTTCAAATCTGCCTTTGTTTTAATAATGAAAGTTTTAGGGCATTAGTCTGTGAGTCGAGTTTTCAATGGAGATTTTGGTTTCTATTTTATGGCGCCAAAATAAGAAAAAGATAAATAAAACATATCAAAGAGGGAGGAATGGCCCTGCCGATTTAATTGGCCCTGTGCGGTGGCCCTGTGCCATTATTTACAAATAGGATTAGCAGATGTGAGTGTGAAATTGCTCCCCTGACCTGGAATAACGTAATGTATTTTTCCTAATGTAATTCGAAGCACTTGTTAAGATGACAATCCAACACAAACATGAGAACCGATATGGGGAATTACGGCTAGCAGCCACTTCCACCACACCTACAGGGGACTGGACTACATTAGGCCTAACCAAGAAACAAAAGTCAATAAGATGAAGACGAACAAAAATTAAACCAAATATTTGGCATTTGTAATTTGACAGGCATGCCAGAGCTTCCATGGCTTTCCAGAAACCCGGGGGGAAATCTAAGAATGAACCTTCTAACTTATTACTTCAACATCCTTCCCTCCTCACACACAGATACATACACTCACAGAGAATAGAAACCAAATTCAGGAATTGAATACTGTCAAGGAAAATGTTCAAAATTAGGTGCCTCGTCCCTCACTTTCTCTATTAGTTACTCAAGAGTTACAAGCCACAGGCTTAAAGAGACTTGGCCACTGTTGGGCCTGGCTGTGGGCTGCTACCTGTGGCTTCGGTGACGATTGAGGCATGAACCTTACTCCAGAATCTTCTTATTCCTGAGCCCACCAAGAAACTATTCCCAAGGAAGGATCTCGCTGTCTATACCTCTCTTGGCGTGGGTCAGCTCAGGATTTTACGTAGCTTAGTTCCTTAGAAAGAGGGAGGAGGCAGGGGCTTCCCCGAAAGCCGGACAGCCAGGTTCAAATTCTCAGATGCTGGTTTTTGCTAGGTGTGACCTTGAGTAAGTTACTTCAGTTTCCCAAGCCTCAATTTCCTCATCTGTAAAATGGGGTAAAAATGGAACGTTCCTCATAGAATTGAGGTAAGAATTGGGTCATGCAGGGTGCACAGAAGACTTAATAAACAATAAACAGCAGCTCAACTTCTATTAGTGTGCTGGTTACATTATGCATTGATTCCATTTTGTATTGATTACAACTTAGGGAATGATTACAACATGAAGTAAAAAGTAATAAAACTGCGTTGTTTAACCATAATGAGATACCACTTTATACCCATCAGGATGGCTACTATCGAGAAACAGAAAACAACAAGTGTTGGCAAGGATGTGCAGAAAGCGGAACCCTTATGCACAGTTGGTAGGAATATAAAATGGTGCAGAGGCTACGGCAAACAGTATGGCAGTTCCTTAAAATATTAAAAATAGAATTACCATGTGATCCAGTAATCCCACTTCTGGGTATACAGCCAAAAGAATTGAAAGCAGGGTCTCAAAGAGATTTGCATATATATGTTCCTAACACTTATTCAAAATAGCCAAGTGCTGGGAGCAACCCATGTGTCATCTCATCCATCACTGAATGAATGGACAAAGAAAGTGTGTTACATACATTACAATGGAGTGTTACTCAACTTTAAAAAGGAAAAAGATCTGCCCAGCTGGCGTGGCTCAGTGGTTGAGCATCTACCTATGAACCAGGAGGTCAGGGTTTGATTCCCAATCAGGGCACATGCCCGGGTTGCAGGCTCGAACCCCAGTGGGGGGGAGGGGGTGTGCTGGAGGCAGCCAATCAATGATTCTACCCCCCGCCCCCTCCCCCGTCTCCTTTCCTCTCTGAAATAAAAAATAAAAAATAATAAAAGTAAAAAGAACTGATACATACTATATACCATGGATGAACCTTGAGAACACTATGCTAAGTGAAACAGGCCAGTCCAAAAAAAAAAGACAAATACTATATGATTCCACTTTATGAGGTATTAAGTAGTCAAATTCATAGAATCAGAAGGTAGAATGGTGGTTAACAGGGGCTGGGAGTAGAGGACATGGGGAATTGTTTAACAAATACAGTTGGGCAAGATAAAAAAAAAGTTCTGGAGATCTGAACTGTGAATATACGTAATACTACAAAACTGTACACCTAAAATGGTTAAAATGGTAACTTTTATGTTACATGATTTTTGTAGTTTTAAATTTTTTAATTGTTAAAAATCTCTTTAAAAAACACACCACCTGCTGGGTTTAAATGTTTTGTTAAATGCACGCTAAATGCCTCTAGTCAGTCAGCTAGTCCCCTGCCCCCAACCCCAGAGTTACTATTCTGAATCCAAGGTGACTTACAGAACTAATACGCCTACAAAATTGCTGAAGTGGAGGAGCTCGTGGTGGATTGGAGGAGTTCAGAGAAGTTGAAAAGAGATATTGACTTAGAACAGATTCTATTTTAATGCTTTGAGACAAAGTCCTTCCCCTGGAAAACTGCCTCCAATTCACCACATCCTCAGAAGTGGAGACTGTGTGTGTCATTTCTGAGATGTTATCACTGAGCCCCTGGAAGGAGAGCCGTGATGAGGAACATTAACATGGGATGGGATGGCTCCCAGGCAGTGACAGCGAGTGGGGCAGGCTCTAGCTTTCATCTGGCATCCCTTCAGGGGGGACCCTGTTGGAGATTTAGGAAATCGGCCCAATTCTATCCACCCAACTGTAGCCCCACGTCCTGGTGCACTGAAGGGCTTACAAAGGACGAACAGCTCGCTTCCACTGTCAGTGTCGCACCAATGGATTCAATGCTTCAGGAGGGACTGCCCTCCACAGACCTTCAACGGGTCTCCCCACATACAAGACCCTAGGTGAGCCCTTCCCTTCGGACCTGGGTGAGTCACCTCCAGCATTAGCTTGAGCCAGAGTCCCAGGGCCATGAAATCACCCCTCCATGGCCCACCGGAAGCCTGCTTTTCTAGTACAAATCCCAGCGATTAACTAACACCCTCACCATTTATGAAGCATTTGACACATATCTGCACATACACACTATTTCCACTTCCCTCACGCAGGACGCGTCCAAAGCCACTCGATTACAAGTCCTCATGTCTGTTTTATTCGCCGGGTACCTCCCACCTAGCAGGTATTCAGCAAATACCTGTTGAGGGAACGACTGGTGCCCTCGAAAAACACCTCTGTCTGTCTACCGAAGAACAAATTAAATAGCCCAAGACCTACCTGGTTCCAGGCAACAATGTTCTCTTCCCCATCCTTCCTCGGATGAGCACAGGGATCAGAGCCCCGCCCTACCCCGCGCCCCATGAATGTGATAGGTTTGAGCTGCCTATGTTGCGAGCAAACCGGACCCCTAACACACCATTTCCATGACTGTTTTGTTCCACTTGCTGATCTGTCTTTGGTCAAGAAAATGTAAATTGGCTGAAAGTCAGTAAGAGAGTTACAGGTAAGTGTAGATATGAATTCAACTTGAAATTTTCCTCAGTTACATCCTGGATTCTTGTTTAAAAAAAAAACTTAGATCAACGGATGCCATACCCCACGGTGGTACCTCCAAGCTGAGTCTTGTTCCAGGATCACATCCTCAGCCAAAAGCATTAACTTTAAAAAGGAATTCCATTCTTGACTCACAGCTGCCCAAGGGCATTAAAAGAGATTTATTCATTCCATGCGTCAACAGTAATATTCATTGAACTTTTACTCTGGGGCAGGCACTGGGGTAGTGTGGGGGATACATAGGGAGGGTGAACAGACAAAGGCTGTGCCCTCAGGCAGCCTCTATTCTGACTTGAGGAAATGGGTAATGCCAAAGAAAAAGAAGCTCATTTCAAGGAGTCAAACATGAAGAAAAAAGAAGTGCCTGGCCGGTGTGGCTTAGCGGTTGAGCATCAACCTATGAACCAGGAGGTCATGGCTCGATTCCTGGTGGGGGCACATGCCCGGCTTATGGGCTTGATCCTTAGTAGGGGCATACAGGAGGCAGCCTGTCAATGATTCTCTCTCATCACTGATGTTTCTATCTCTCTCCTTCTCCCTTCCTCTCTGAAATCAATAATTACTTATTTATTTATTTATTTATTTATTTATTTATTTATTTATTTATTTTAAGGGGTGGTGTTACAAGAGGTAATTTTTCAGAACAGATGGTCAGACTGATGGAAATCAGGCAATCTTCAAGAACAGCATTCCCAGTAGAGGGACCAGCAAGTGCAAAGGCCCTGAGGCAGGTTCTGAGACCAAGAAGATCCACATGACCGGAGCACAGCAAGTGAGACCACAGGTAGCAGGAGATGATCATAAAGGTGGACAAGGCCTAGGTCTTGAAGAGCCTTGTAGACCCAGTAAGTGGTGAAAATTTCAGCCTAAGGGCAATGGGAAGTTCTGGAGGGTTTTAAGGAGGGGACTGAAGTAAACTGACGTTTGTTTTTACAAATCTCTTTAAGACTGCTATGGGAAGAACAGATCATGGGAGTTGGGGGCAACTCTCCATTATGTAGATTTTACTTCAGGGCTCCTGCTAAACTCTCCTGTCTATCCTACCCCAGGTCATTCTCAGAAAAGTCTGCATCCAATGAAGTGGGTGTGGTGGGTTGGGGCGACAATTCTCTCTGATGGTCACGAAGGGAGATAATCTGGGGGAAATCTAACAGGATTTAATATGGACCAAGTGAGAGGCTGCTTGTAGTGAGCTTAGCACAGTGCCTACACACAATGGGCTCTCAGAAATCTCTCTGGGATGAACGAGTAAGTGATTCAATATATTGTGTCCACAAGGCTGGAGGCTTAAGAGATAAGATTAAAAAAAAAACAACCCTCAGAGACCTCCCCTAGCATCAGGAGGTCACAGTGGGGGCTGGCTCTCAACAAGCCACAGAAAGGAGTGAAATGTGAGCAAAGTGAAAGGCTTTGCCAAAGATTGCCCTGTATTTTTCCTCTTTGAACGATGGTCAATATTTTATTATTCCTCAAACCTTATGCTAGAATTTTGGAAACAGTTCAAAAATATGTACTCCTGAGTTCTACATGTCTCTTCAGACCCATCACACATACCAAACCGTATTTTTTTTTTTTTTGAAATGTCAGTTCTTGTTATGAATCCATCCTCTCTTTTCAAAGGGTGAAAACAGAAACTCAGTTTCTGCTTCTCTAACTCCCCAGGGCAATGTTGGGGGAAAAACCGTTTCAAGACTTAACATCTAATAAAAATGCAGCATCAGATCCAATCCCTCTCCTGATTTTGTTGAACGTTTCAAGACGGGAAATCACCGTGCTCATACCTTGATCTGGGAATACTGCGGGCTCAGGGCTAAATGCTAACATGGTGAAGTTTTCTCACAAAATCTTATATTGTCTGCAATTTACCTTAAAATACAATAGGAGCAACTGGTTGACACAGTGTATGTCCATTTGACACTAGATGCAGCCAGGTAATACGTAAGGTCCCTACACGGGAAACACACACTGCCAGGGTGGTTAGTAACTGAAATATGACCATCAGGCCCTGGCTGGGTAGCTCATTTGGTTAGAGCAGCGTCCCCATACGCCAAGGTTGCAGGTTCAATTCCCAGTCAGGGTACATACAAGAAGCAACCAATGAATGCACAAATAAGTGAAAGAAGAAACTCTCTCTCTCTCTCTCTCTCTCTCTCTCTCTCTCTCTCTCTCTCCCCCTCTCTCCCTCTCGCTCTCAAACCAATAAATAATTTTAGAAGGAAGGAAGGAAGGAAGGAAGGAAGGAAGGAAGGAAGGAAGGAAGGAAGGAAGAAAGGAAGGAAGGAAGTCAGAAGCCCACTCCCCATTGGTGGTCTAATAGCCCATCCACCATCTTTATCTCCCATATGCACCAGAAGGTGGGAAATTTAGCATCATGAATATTAGAAATAATTTCACAATGGTGAGGGGTGAGGGGTGTTCAAGATGGATGGTTTGGCTAGACTTGTCTGCTTTTCCTTGATACCCTCTAGGCCAGGGGTGGGCAAACTTTTTGACTCGAGGGCCACAATGGGTTCTTAAACTGGACCGGAAGGCCGGAACAAAAGCATGGATGGAGTGTTTGTGTGAACTAATATAAATTCAAAGTAAACATCATTACATAAAAGGGTACGGTCTTTTTTTTTTTCAGTTTTATTCATTTCAAACGGGCCGGATCCGGCCCGCGAGCCGTAGTATGCCCACGGCTGCTCTAGGCCAAGATTGACATCTGTCAGGATACGCTCTGGCCCAGAGTCCCGCCAAACATTTGCAGGGGATTCTGTTGCCTAATCCAACTAGCAAGCCGACTGCTGCCCCCAGAACTTTCTCACCTGCTGTGAGAGGAACTTGGACGCAAGGTGCTGTCCGACAGCCTGAGATCACACAACCGGGCCTCCCTCGGGTCCAAGCATACGCTACAGTGAAGGCTGACATGGCTGGTTGCTCAAAAGTGTACACGAGGCAGGACTTGGTCTAAGGCCTGCTGTCGTCTTAACATCCCCACGACGGATAACATGGGGAACCCGTGGCCCTTGGCACCCGTGAAATGCTGGAGGCACGGATCTCTGCCCAAATATGCCAGGAAGGGCTGCTGTGGGCTGGACTGTGTCTCCCCAAATTCACACACTGAAGTGCTAACCCCGGGAACACAGGATGGGACTGTATTTGGAGACGGGCCTTTCAAAGAGGTGACTATGTAAAATAAGGCTGGGATGGTGGGCGTTAATGCAAACTGACTGGAGTCCTTACAAGAAGAAATTTGGGCACAAAAAGACACACCGGGGATGCATGCACACAAAGGAAAGACCATGCGAGGACACAGCAATGGGCAGCCATCTGCAGGCCCAGGAGTGAGGCCTCAGGAGAAACCTCCCTGCCAACACTTTGATCTTGGGCTTCCAGCCTCCAAAAGTAAGAGAAAATAAATTCCCGTGGTTGAAGCCAGGCAGCCTGTGGCATCTGGTTCAGGCGGCCTCAGCTGACACAATGGTGAGCAGCACACAGGCTTCGGTGGACCTAGATACGGAGCGAATCCTCGGTCTCCAGGGTGCCCCGAGCTGGACCCGCCTCCTGGGACAGAGCAAGCCTCTTTCTCCTCCTCCTTCCCCGGGACCCTCATCCCCTGTGCAAAGGCCCATTCCCAGAAGTCTTGGGCCCCTGGCACATTAGCTTAATTAAAAAATAAAAAAACAATTTGCCCTGGCTCAGTGGATAGAGTGTCAGTCAGCCTGCAGACTGAAGGGTCCCGGGTTCGATTCCGGTCAAGGGCACATGCCTAGGTTGCGGGCTCAATCCCCAGTGGGGGGCGTGCAGGAGGCAGCCAGTCAATGATTCTCTCTTATCATTGATATTTCTATCTCTCTCTCCCTCTCCCTTCCTCTCTGAAATCAATAAAAATATATTTAATAATAATAATAATAATAATAATAAAATAAAAATAAAAAATTTAAGTTGTCAGACGTGTGTCTGTTTGAAAATTTTACCAGTATTTTAGACATGCAAAGAATACATAGTAGAAAACACAAATAATAAAATGATCTGTAGCCCTACTTCCCACCCGGGAAGATTTAGCTCTTGCTTTTTTTTACAAAAATGAGTCCACACTGTTACAGGTGCGTTGTAACGGGATTCTGAACCTGCAGGAGCCAGCAGACTATGTTCGGCTGGTGGCCTTCAGAGAAATGTTCTGCCTCTCCAAGTGCAACTTCCTCAGCTGTCACATAAGGACAACGAGAACCTCTCCAAAGCCGTTGTGTTAAACAAGGCACTGTTTCTCAAGTGGCCAGCATGACAGTCACAGGCACTCAAGAAGAGGCGCCACTGTTATTAGTCTAGTAATTGTTGGGAACAATGGGGTCATTTTAAGCATGAATTTCTGACGGAGTCATGGATGAGGAGAAGACTACAGGCAGGCAGACCTACGATCACCCCCTGCTGTGTTCCTCATGAAATGACCTGTCGAGTCACCAAAAGCAAAGTGAGACTTTAAAATATCTCACACGGAGCCCAGCTGGCGTGGCTCAGTGGTTGAGCGTCAACCTATGAACCAGAAGGTCACGGTTCAATTCTCGGTCAGAGCACATGCCCGGGTTGAGGGCTCAATCCCCAGTGTGGGGCGTACAGGAAGCAGCCGACCCATGATTCTATCTCATCACTGATGCTTCCATCTCTCTCTCCCTCTCCATCTCCCTTCCTCTCTGAAATCAATAAAAATATATTTTTTTAATCTCACACTGAAATGTGGCTTATTCTTCACTCTATCCAGATGTGCCTCTTTATGAAAACCTAGTTCTATGAGGCTGCTAAATTGGACTGTTCTGTATTTGCATAACGAAAGTAGAAAGCTAGCAAGCTTCCCACCCCACCCCATGCCTATAAACACACACACACACACCATCAGAAACCCCTTTCAGCTGTAACAGGGGTGGAGTTGGAGCCCTGAGTTGGGGGTCTCTCTACTCCCAGGGAAGGTCTCATCCCTCTAATTTGTAGGGGCTCTTTCCAGCTCTGAGTCGTCACGACCCTATGATTCAGTTTCTCCTGCGGAGCAGCCCTGGCAGGCTGGCCTCTCAGGTGTGGTCGTTACACAGGCGCCATGGCTCAGCCGACTGAAAAGTTCCCGGGACACAGCCTCAGACCATCTCCCCAACCAGGAGAGGGGACCAGAGCACGAAGCTCACGAACGTGGCCGGGCTGTCACACTCGCAGGCACGCACGGGCTAATGAGCCCCACAGTCCAGCCAGGCTGTGTTGCCAACAGGCAAAAGGCCAGACCCCCAAATAGCTGAAGTCATCACCTTCAAGAGCCGGGCGCCCCAGGGGCCATCCTCAGACTCCCGCCTCGACAGCCAGGAGCCACGGCATGGTCTTCCCATCTGATCGTCGTTTCCATCCTGTGAACATGAAATTCACACTAAACCTGTTTTCTCCCAGGGACGGGGAGTGAGGCAGGAAGACTGAGAGACATCGGCTCAAGAACACAGACTCATATTTTCCCTCCAGAGAACAATCTAAAGGTCAAGCAGGAATGACTAGCGGCATCATGCGTTGGACGGCACCCAGCAAAGGGAAACTCCCAGGCAGAGAAGGCTGCGAGGAGAGGAGGAGACACACACACACACACACACACACACACACACACACACATCTGTGCGATGATTTACACTCCAGCTTCAAACCGAGATCCAATCCACCTTAGATCGCCCTGCTGCCTAAAATGGTATGTCAGGTGCCCCCAAACGGAGGAGGAAGGTGGGCCAGCAGGAAGTCTGCGTTTGGAGACCTTTTCATTTTCCCATCGTTTCCATTTTCAGCTCCAGGGTTCCCCATAAGCCCCATGGATCCCAAAAGCGCTATAGTTACTGCACATGAGAGACGCTTTGGATTGGAATTCAAGGTTCCCCACGACCCATTTCCCGAGCCTGACAATGGATGTGGTAGGCCGTTAGGCAGACAGGAGCACAGCAAGGGCCAAGGGTCAGGTTCAGAAGGTCACCAGGGTGGAAAGCACTGGGTGCCTAGCAAAGGATTTTGTAGGGTGGGGCCTCGCCCCCAGGGTGACCTTTCCTCCCCTAGCAAATCACTGGTCATTCGGTCTGGACCCCCTGACCTTTCCTCCCTAGAGATAGCATCTAGGCCTCAGTTGTAGTTCACCTCCAAGCCCAGAAAAGTGGCAAAACCAGACACGCAACCCCACGGCTGACCTCAGGACCAGCTGCACTGGGTGATGACCCCCGTCCCTGGTCCCTACCAATCAATCAGTGGAGACCCAGACCCTGAAAGGTCACACCTGGAAAGCTGATGGATATTCTATCGAGATCATCCCTTGGGACCGCCCCTAAAATCTCCACCCTTAAAACCTTAGGATGGAGGACCCAGCGCCCCTCCCTCCCAGGAGCACGCCCCTCCCTGCCTTTCTCCTTCCTCCTCCCCCTTCCCCCAGGGTATTACCATCACCTTCCTCACTCCCAAGCTCCAAGGGCCCTTCCTTTACCTCCATAACGTGCTTCCGAAGCCCATTTCTTCTACAAAGTACTACTTCTACCTCTATGACTTCCTAGCCGGAACTCAAGCACTGAGGTTGCTGAACCCAGGTCCGCGTGACCCCACCGGGCTAACACTGGGGGCCGTTCTGCCGCCTCCAACGTGACGGTGCGTGACTTGGACTGTGTGGCAGGATCCCGGAGCAGCCACCCAGGACCGCCTCGCAGACCTGGGCCAGGGTGAGGCACCAGCGGGGCCCCACCGTGCCCCTCCAGCTTCTCGCTCTGCATCCGTGGCCCTGGGCGGGGTTTCTCGGAATCCCCGATCTCTGTGTGAAGATAAGAGGCTGACTTTCTCTGAGCTGGTTGTTTTTGCTTTTTTTTAAGGTGAAGGGCTGAGAGAACTGAGGCTAAAGATAAGAACTGAGATAACTAAGGACCAGAGAAAATCTGTCTGCAGCCCTCGGTGACCCTGGGTCAAAGGCAGCCAGGATGCCATATGTCCCTAAGTTATACGTGGAGTGAGCATGTTGAACATGTCACAGTGTTGTCTTATTTTTCAAGAAGATTTCAACAGCCAGTTTAAGGCTCTTATTTCAGTCACAAGATACGTGCTGGCAGCTCTTCCCTGAGCTCTTCAATCAAGGCACTGTGACGTCTAGGGTTCCACAGCCTGGCGAGAATGCCTGCTGCCCGGTTATGAGGCCGATCGATACTCAGTGACCACTTTGGTTTTGCTAGAAGGCTCCTCCAATGCTCTCAACGCAGGTCCAATACCATTGGTCCGGCTCAACTCAAACACGGGGTGATTTCTGTCCAGTTTCATATGCCCCATATTGGGTTAACAGCACCCCCGTTTGCTTAGGGAGCCATTCTCTCCTACGCTCAGCACAACTCCTGGACTGGGCCTGTGAACCCAGCCACACCAATGAGGTTCATTCATTCATTCACTCGTGTATTTACTGAACACTTACTATATAAGCCAAGTACTGTTCCAGGGGTTGGGGAATGTCAGTGAACAAAATAGAAAAATTCTTGCCCTCATGAGTCTGCATACCAAAGCTCTTGTGGAAACTGCTGCAGGGTAGGCGGGGGGAGTGGGGGAGGGGGGCGGGGAGTCGGGAGTAACTATTCTTTCTTTTTATTGATTTCTGAGAGGGTGGGATGGAGGCTGAAACTGTTGGCAGCCACCTTGCCACCAGGAGGAGAGAGATAAGGCATGGGAGACCAGGTCCTAGGGTCCTTGGTCTCCCCTTCAGTTCCCTGCACCAAAAAAAAAAAAAAAAAAAAAAAAAAGAAAGTCCCTTTTCTGCTTAAAACCAATGTGAATGGAATTATGGGGAGGGATAATTTACATCTAAAAGATTCCTGGCCAATACCTTAAGACTTCCTCAGACAAGTATTTGAGGCAAGTCTGGAAATGCCAAATAAAGACAGGCAGATTTTCTGAAAATGGCCCATCCATCAACATGCCTCACCCCAGGCCCTGTTTAACAGCTCCGTCCATGTTGTCATTTCCAGTAGCAAAAACAACAACAAAAACACTCCCTCCTGTAACCTCCTAGACCAGAGAGACAACTTCAGGGTCTCGCCCACGGTGCATTAAGAACCAAACCATAACCACAGCCCCCATTGGCCCTAAATGGATGTTCCCAGCTGCCTCCTGGAGCTCTTGAAATCGCCGGCTGCTGCCGAGGGCTCCAGGTAACGTCACCTTTGTTTCCCACACGTGACCTAAGTCACAGTGGCTTTCCTCAGGCTGTTTGTGGGCCCAGTGTTTCTGGTAACACCTTTCAGTCCCAGGCAGGCCCCACTCTGCTCCGGGCATGTGGTATGCTTACTGTTAGCCGTGTCTGAACGAGACGCACAGATAACCGAAGTTAACTGACCACATCCTATTTAACAGGAAACCTAGTAGCCAGCTATTTTAGACCCGTTCTCACTTCCCCTCCTCCGGTTCTACCACAGTGCTAAGTGGATGGGAGTCAGGGTGTGCATAAAAGAGAATACGAGGCCCTGGCCAGTTTGGCTCAGTGGATAGAGTGTCGGCCTGTGGACCAAAAGGCCCCCGGTTCGATTCCAGCCAAGGGCATGTAGTACTTGGTTGCAGGCTCCTCCCAGGCCCAGGCCCTGGTCAGGGCTCATGCAAGAGGCAACCAATCAATGTGTTTCTCTTTGTGTTTTTCTCTCTCTTCCACTCTCCCTAAAAATGGGGGAAAATATACCCTGGAGAGGATGAGAGAGAGAGAGAGAGAGAGAGAGAGAGAGAGAGAGAGAGAGGGAATATGAGGAGAGGGACAGTGACAGTTCTGATACAAAAAGGCTGATGGGAGAGACGACCGGATAGGAGAGTGGTGCTAGGCACTGCATTTGCATAAAAAACATGGCATTTTCCCTAAGTGTGTCTTTGGGGTGGGCTAGTGTGGGTTGGTGGAAATTGTGGGGACCTAAAGTTTCCCCCAAGCCACCCCTGGGTGCTGCCACTAGAATGGTGGACAGCCAGTCTCACTCTGATATCAAGAACAATGATTTTCCATTACTGCTTCAAAAAAATGACATAAAACTCAAAGACTGCTATGTGAAAATGTTTATCGTGGCATTTTTTAAAGAGAAAATCTCGTAAAATGTTCAAGAAGAGAGAATGATGAAATATATCCAGGCATCCCCTCTGGAGGCCCAGGCAACAGAGATGTCTCACAGAAGCCCCATCTGCTGGGCACATGTGCGTGTGTACATGTGTGTATCTGTATTGTGTGTGTGTGTGTGTGTGTGTGTGTGTGTGTAACTATCTTTCACTTTTGCAAAAGAAAGAACACAGTCATGGGCTGGGTTTGGTTTTGCCTTTCTCACCCCTGCTTCCTGTTTAGGGAACGTGAGAGCTTCATCAAGAAGTAGTTTCCCAGAGAGGTTTCATTCTCGGGGCATGGCTAGCCATCACCCTTCTGAAAGTGGCAGGATGCATGGAAGGATGGATGCCACGGCCCTGGCCAGGTAGCTCAGTTGGTTAGAGCATCATCCCCAGTCAGGACACATACAAGAAGCAACCAATGAAAGCATAACTAACTAATCGATGTTCCTCTCTCTCTCCCCCACCTTCCTCTCCCCCCATCTCTCTCTCTCTCAATCAATAAATGAAAAAAAAAAAAAAAAGAATTGGTGCCACAATATCCTGGTCCTTGTCACTACATGAACTCCCTGCATCCGAATCCCTTCCTCACACCTGCTGAGGGCCACTGGGTGCACAATGCCTCCTAGAGCTGTTATCAGGCCCTGTGAACCTCAAGCAATTGTCCACTTGCCTTCCAGCTCACGGATCATCCTGCTATTCCAGCTCAGGGATCATCCCACCACACATTTTCACTCTCCATCACAGAAGGAGATTTTCACACAGACACTACCCCATGATCAGCACACAGAGGTACCATCTTACTAAAGCATTTGAAGTCCGACAGACTTGGGAATCCCAGCTCTACCGCTTACCAGCAGTGTGTCTTAGTCCGTTCTGGCTGCTGTAACAAAACACCACAGACTGAGTGGCTTAAAAAAAACAAACCAGAAATTGATTTCTCCCAGTTCTGGAGACGGGAGTCCAAGATGAGGGTGCTAACATGGTCCATGAGGGCCCTCTTCCCAGTCCGCAGATGGCTGTCTTCTCGTTCCGTTCATGCGGGTCTATCCTCCCAAGTTCCTACCTCCTAACACCATCACACTGGCGATTCCAGCACATGAAATGGGGGGGGAGGGGGGGCGGCACAAACATGTAGACCATAGCTCTGTGTTTCTTAAATGAATGACAAAACTTCTGAGTCCCACCTAAACATGAGGATGAGGAGAGTGCCTCCCAGGTCAGGCTGCGGAGAAGACTAAATGGTACCCAGAGAGCAAGCAGTCAAGGCATATCTTTGCATTGAACTTCAGCCCTGAGGATGCTCCATCCACAGGCCTTGGACAGGCCCTGAGCTTGTGGAGGTGGCTTCCAGACCAGCACTTGTCTGTAGACGGCTTCCCGTCCCCTGAAAGTCCCTTGATAAGGTGCTTTGGGACAAGGACAGAGATTCTATTTTCTTCCCAAGGAAACTGCCCCATTCTCCTTGGCTCATTCGTTCAGACAGGCAGGCATGCACTTAACAAACACATGTTCACGGCAAGCCTGTGAGAGGGCAGGCACTGGGGACACTGTCTGTAACCCAGTGTGGATCAGAAACCAAATAGGCCCCATGCAGGCCGCGTCTGAGGTAGGCTGCTAGGCATCCAGACCACAGCTACATCGGGCTGGCTCAGACATCACACATTTATATACCCTGCTGGCTGGAACATAAACGGATACGACCTTCCAGAAAACAATGTGGCCATGCCTCTCATACGCCCTCAACCGTTTGCAGCCCGGCATTCTCCTTCTGAAAATTTAGTTCGAAGAAACGTAAAGAAACTCAGGCAAAGATTAATGCACGAAGCGGTGCATCATGGTAATTTTTTTAAAGGGAAAAGTCCTTTTCAAAATTGTTCAACAAAAGAGAATGACCATATGATGGAATATTATGACTTCTATACGATGGAAGGTTGTGGTGTCTTCAAAGAAAATTGGATGACATGAAAAAATACCCATGATGCAGCACTAAGTGGCAAAAGCAAGATACACTGTAATATACGCACAGCGATTGCATCTTTGTAAATATATATATATATATATATATATATATATATATATATATATATTCACAGATAAACAGACTAAAGTTTAACAGACATTCTTCCTGGGTGGCAGGGATCAGGAGTGACAATTTTAGAAGTAGGTTCCTTTCTTCAAAATTCTCTATGGGTTAACTTTGTAATCAGAAATATAAATAAATACACATGTGAACATTGCTTTACTGTGACATTGCATAGGCGGGAGGGGGCGGGGGGGGGGGGCGGTGTAGAGATATAATGATGGAGAAGGAGCCGGCCGTAGCACAGCCAACCTTGCCACTTGATAAATTGGCAGCCAAGCATGTCAGCTCCACCGAAACAGGAATCGTCGTCTGTTTTGTTCCCTGCTGTTTCCGTAGCATTTGGGCCGGTCCTGGCACACACGGTAGGCTTGCTGAGTCGCTGAACGACTGGCCGGGGTCCTGCTCAAATGTCCTTCTTCTGCGAAGTTCCCCGACCTCCCCTAAACTAATTACACCCTCTTTTTCTAGCTGCCCGTAGCCATTATCCCAAAGCACAGCAGCTCACAATTATGGGTCTGTCACCACTTGCTAAATTGCAAGTTATCTGAATGCAGGAACTAAGTCCCCTTTAGATGTGTCTCTTGAGTCAGATAAATGTTTGGTCCATAAATGTTTCAGTGATGGATGGAGGGGTGGGTAGATGTCAACCTGTTCCTCCTGCATTCGCAGGAATTCTCACTTTAATTATGATTTACCCTTAACTGTAAGTGTGTATCAGTTCGGAGAACTGTTCACAGAAGGAGATCTGAGTTGGGGGAAATAGTCTTAGAAACAGTAAGCAGTCAACTGCCAAGTTGTTGATGGCTTTATAGCCTTGAAACACTTTCTTTTTTAGCACAATTTTACCCAGAACCCCAAAATAGACAACAGCGAGGCTGGGAGGCACTCTGATACGGGTGGGCTTACCGAAACCCTCCTGGGCCTGGAATGACCTGCTCTGGGCCCCCTGGGCGTGAAGGAGCAGCGTGGCCATGTGTTAGTAACACGTGAGAAGGTCCCCAGAACTGAGGAGAACCAGGACCAGCGCCCAGGTCTCCTGACCTCCCCCCCCAGGGCCTTTTCTATCCCTGCGCCGCCTCTTCCTGTCGGGGTCACCGTGTTTTGTAAAGAATCGAACACTCGGCGACGACAGCAAAGGCTTCTGGGCTCAGAACGCGTTGCTGTTGACCCATCGCTCGTTTATTTCCGACGACAATAAAGGAGGAATGTCCCGCGGCCCTCCAATGACAACATCCTCCACGTCCACTGGAATCCCATTTTCAAGAAGCCACTTGCTCTCAGATCTGTATTTGTTGTTTTAGATCTCAATTTGCTTTCACAGATGCGGGGAACAAAGCCTGTGAAAACCTCAAAAGAATTCTCTCTCCCCGCAGTCCCGAGCCACTCCCCTCCTGAATTAAAGGGATTCGCCTAACAGGAGCAGGGCTGCTGTGACTAATTCATATTTTTAAGCGCATAATTGTCTTTCATCTGATGGCTCACGCTCTCCCAACAAAAGCTGCTGCATTACAAGTGACTAAAAGACTGCCTGCTCCGTTTCTGATTTCGAACCGGCACTTCCATTTTTAAAGAGCAAAACTGCACAGAAAGCGCGACGATAAACCCTGAGAGCAGTGGTTCTCAACCTTCCTAATGCCGCGACCCTTCAATACAGTTCCTCATGTTGTGGTGACCCCCAATTTCATTGTTACAGATTGAACATAAAGCATAGTGATTAATCACAGAAACAATATGTAATTATATATGTGTTTTCCCATGGTCTTAGGCGACCCCTGTGAAAAGGTCGTTTGACCCCCAAAGGGGTCGCGACCCACAGGTTGAGAACCGCTGGCTTAGAGGCTCCCCTATCTAATTCTCCCATTTTCAAAGGGATCTCCATTCCAATACTTTTGCATAGACGTCCAATAATAATTACTGCTTTAATGAGACCTTCCAACCGCTAATCCCTAAATCCTTAGAAGTTTACAAGTGTAAATCCAGGACCCCCTGGAGTCTGTATGGCCACACGCCCCCTTAAAAAATGCTGCACATCTATAATGACATTATATTACTTTTTGTTTTTAATGAAACCTTGGGGAGAGTTCTCCCCGTGTGTTTTTGTTTTAATGGGGGAAAAAGGATGGGGGGATCAAAGCTGGTGAGATGCCCTATGAGGAAACCAGCCCTGGGATATTTGTCGACAGCTGGCAGGCGGCACAGGCTAGCGGAGGAATGAAGGGGGCCCTCTGTTTTGTACGAGCACGATGCCCCCCAGGAATTATCTGAAAGCCAGAGACGCCTCTTTTCTCTTCTCCTCCCCTCCCCTCCCCTCCCCTTCCCTCCCCTCCTCTCCCCTTCCTTCTCCTCCTCTTCTTTTCATCCTCACCCAAGGATATTTTTCCGTTGATTTTCAGAGAGAGTAGGAGATAGAGGGAAAGAGGAGAAAAATAGTGATGTAAGAGAAACATATCGATTGATTGCCTCCTGCACGTGCCCTGACCAGGGCCCGGACCCGGGAGGAGCCTGCAACCAAGGTACATGCCCTCGACTGGAATCGAACCCGGAACACTTCGGTCCACAGGCCGATGCTCTATCCACTGAACCAAACTGGCTCGGGCCAGAGATGCTTTTTTATGTCGTGCATGAGCTCCAAAATTCACCCATCCTCCCTCCCACAGCCCAGGATTGGGGACCTCAAAGGAGGCGGCCTTTTGATAAGAAGATGACATAGGGCAGCACCTTTCCGGGAGACGGCGAGATCGGATCCCACACACAGCGCACAGGGTGAGTGTCCTCTGGGGGCCCTCAGCCTGACCCCCGGGGCTTGGCTCCCAGGAAGAAGTGGCTGACTTCGGCCTGTCTACACTGCTCATCTCTGGGCCAGACCCAGCCGCACCCTGACCCCAGGCCCTCCGTGAGCTCACACCGAAGCGAGAAATTCTCCCAGAATCTACGGACACATTTCCCCAGCTCCTGCTACCTGGGACTCAGCGGGTGACCCAGGGCACCCCGAGCCACCGAGACACTGAAACTCAGCCCCCACAGCCTACCATTTGGGCACAAGCAATGCAAACAGCGGAGTTTCAAAGCCCACCAGAGTGCTTCTGAGCTATTTCTTACTCAGCACGTTAGACATTCATGAATAAGCTTACCTCCATGAAATGATCATAATCGCAACTATTTCAAAAATGGCCCAGAGTTCAATTTGAGAAAGTGAGTTGAAAACGTCTGCCCTTCCAGTGAAACCCAAGTTTCACTAAAACAAGCTTAGGTTTCATCATCTGTAAAACAGCAGACCCTGCAGCTCTCTGGTCCCAAGAATACAACTCAAACTTCAGAGCTTTCAGGGGCCTCCAGGCCCACTGCCAACCACGTGTCCGCCCTGAGCCCACTCTCCCTCCCATCTCACCCTGCTCAGGCAGGAGCCCTCACCTGGAATGTCTGTCCTCCCCTTCCCCCATTTCCCGCCAGCAAATCTCTCCTCCTCCCCCAGGGCCCAGTGCAACGTCACCTCTCCCAGGAAGTCCTCCTCGGCACCCCACTCTCAACCAATCCCCCCCTCCCCCTCCCTTACCAATCTGCCTCTCTGTGTAGCCCCATCATGTTTGGCCCATAAGACAGTTCATCACAGGTGCTTCTGTCCAGCCGGGAGAACGGATGGTCCCTGGGCCGGTCTTTACCCGCCAACATTTGTGTGAGAACCATTTTAAGCCTAATTTAAGCCATTTCCTGAACCCCTCTGAGTTTCACTGCCTCATGGCTGGCGATTGATTAACCAGAAGGCTTTGAAGATATCTACCTTAGGGGCCTGAAATACTTTAGCTAGACCCGTAGGACTCCACGGCTAATCTCTCTGATTGAACACCTAAGTCCTGAGAGAGTCAACAGTCTTCCCAAAGGATGTAGCTTAAAGCCAGGAATGAAAACCTGCCCTTAAATAAAGGGGTAGGGAGTGGGGGAAGGGGGGAGGCAAGCATAAAACTGCAATCCAATGCATACAAAGTTCTCTAGCACTTCGGAGCTGCAGTACCCAATATGGTAGCTAGCCATTAGCCAGAGGTGGCCACTGAGCACGCGTCTGCACTGAGGTGTGTTATATACAATAAACACTGGACTTCGGAGGACTTCGTACAAAACAATGTAAAATATCTCAATAATTTTTTAATGCTGATTGCCTATGAAAATGGAAACATTTTAGACATTAATTTCACCTGTTTCTTTTCTTTTTTCACTGTGGCTACCAGGAAACATCCTACTAGTTGCACATGTAGCTGACAGAACATTCCCATTGGGCAGGGCTGGCCTGGGAGAGTCTTGTTGCAGACCCTCCCTCCGAGCTGAGTGAGTAGGTCCCTTCCTGGGACCGCCCCCCCCCCTCCTCCGTCACTCTCAGGGGACAGCACAGAAGCACCACATCTTGCCAGTTGTTTGGTTTTTGGCTGTGTCTACATCTAGCCGTGGTGTTAGATTTATGATGATTTGTCCTGTGCGCTCTCACACGGCAGCTCACTCACCGTAGCATCAAACGGAAAATCAAACCGGCGAGGACTGTGGCTGAGAATTCCCTAAGGGCCATCCCAGTACACGGGGCCTTCTGCTTGGCCGCCAATCACCAGCAGTGCAGTTGTTCATTCAACAAATAGTCACTGAGTGACTACTGCTGTGGTCTGAACGTTTGCGTCCCCACCCAAATTCATACGTTGGGAAGATAGTCAATAATATTGTAATAACTATGCATGGTGTCAGATGGGTACTAGTGGGGTGCTCACTTCATAAGGTATATAAATGGCTAATCACTATGTTCTATACCTGAAACTAATACAATAATGTATGTCAACTGTAATTGGGGAAAATGTTGTTTGATTTTAAAATAAATAAATAAAAAGTACAGTGAAATTTTCCAAGCAATCAATAATAAAAGTATAATATGCTAACTAGATCAGACAGCCGGACGACCTTCCAGACATCCTTCCAGACGACCTTCCAGACGAAGCTGGGGTTTCGAGGGCTGAGGCAAGCCGCCGTGGCTGCAAGGGCCAATCCCCTCCCGTGAATTTCATGCATCGGGCCTCTAGTCCTACTATAAAATAAAATTTATCACTAGTCTAACTATTTAAAAAATAAGAAAACCTGATGTCTAAAGCAATAATATTAAGAAGTGGGGTCTTTGGGTCATGAGGGTGGGGCCCTCGGGAATGGGATTAGTGACCTTAATAAGAGAGACTCCAGAGATACAACAAAACTAACTCTGTGTCCCAGAAGAGAGCTTTCACTAACTGTGCCAGTAGTCTGATCTCAGACATCCAGCCTCCAGAACTGTGAGGAATAAACTCGTCGTTCATAAGCCACCTCGCCTGTGGTTTTGCTGCAGCAGCCCCCAAAAGGCAAGTGCTATGTACCAGGCTCTACTCCCGATGTTGGGATACTGTGGTAAGCAGGTCGTGGCCTGCCTTTAATGAGCCAGAATGCCAGAGAGCATAATAATGGAAGTGTACACACGCCAAGTACCACGGGACGCCGAGGAGGACATCCATCCCCTCCGTCTGTCTAAGAGGGGTGAAGGTCTCACGCAGATGTAACATTTGATCTTAAGACACATCCAAGTCGAAGAGAAGAATGAGTATCATCTGAACACAGATGACAGCACTGGCCCTCTGGGGATGAGCTCACCCAGGGATAGAGTGTAGGGTAAGGAGAGAAGGGGCTATCACTGAATGTCCCACTTAGAGTCTACGGCGAGGTTAAGGCTCTTGTAAAATAATTGCCTCTTGACCTAATTAGCTGAGACCAAGAAGATGCACAAGGGGTATACTGGTGCGGTATAGTGTAGTCTTTGTGTCCGTCAGGCCTGAGCCAGGATCCTGTTCCAGCTTTCCAGTTCTGGGACCTTAGGCAAGCTCCTTAACCCCTCTAGCCTCAGTTTCCTCATCTGTGCAATGGGACCGGTAAATGCTCCCCTGACAAGGTTGTAATGAAGATTAAATGTTATGATTCAAGGACGGCATACTACCTGACGCCATAATTCCCAGGAAATCAGCACTGTTGTTAGTGTTATTTTTAGTGACGCATCACAAAAATATTGTATCTAAGCGAGGGTTTCCTATTGATATTCTGCACTGGAATATTCTTACTGAGAGGAGGGAGGGCTGTCCTGTGCATTGTGGGATGTTTAGCAGCATCCGGGGCCTCTACCCACTAGATGCCAATGGGACTCCCCTCCCCAAGTGCCTCCAGACCCTGCCGAATGCCCCCTGCAGGTAGGGAGAGAAGGGAGCAAAATGGTTCCCAATTGAGAACCACTGTTATAAACCAATAATGAGTTGAGGCAGAAAGTTCACTGGAGGGTCGAGTGGCTAAAAAGAAAGACTTTTTCAACCTGTAAAAAACCCTAAGCCCTGACAGACTCCTCACCCTCGGTTAAGTATCAAGTTCAGCAGGCCCTGGCTCTGAGGGGCGAGGGGCAGAGCAGGGAAGAGCGTCGACTATGCCCACAGCCTCAGGGTGAAGAACCCTGGGCCTCACCCACAGCAGCATTACAGCCTTTTACCTCGGTTTCAGTACCTGCTCTGATGACAATGGGCAGAAATGGGCCTCCGCCATGCCCCAGAGCAGCGGCTGTGAACAGGTGCGCCTCAAGAATGTTTAAAACACATAATGCCTGCCTGTTTAGGCAGGGGCACTGCCCTCTTTTCCCTTATGTTGCCAAATAAAAAAATGACAACAGCCAACACAACAATGGCCGTCCAGTATGAATGAATCTAAATTATACTATTTTTTCCTTTGTCTGATCAGCAAAAAAAGGTAACACCTTTTTTGGTGTGCCGCAGAATTTCAGTAATGAGTTTATGTGTGCCACGAGATGAGGAAGGTTGGAAATCCCAGCACCAGAGGAAGCTGAGCCAAGAGTGGGGGCCCCACCTGGTTTGGCTCAGTGGCTAGAGTGTTGGCCTACAAGAATGAAGGGTCCCCGGTTCGATTCCGGCCAAGGGCACATGCCTCAGTTGCAGGCTCGATCCCCAGTAGGGGGCGTGCAGGAGGCAACTGATCAATGATTCTCTCTCATCATTGATGTTTCTATCAATCCCTCTCCCTTCCTCTCTGAAATCAATAAAAATATTTTTTTAAAAGAGTGGGCGTGACTGGCCCCTCCGCAAGAGGACTTCATGGGTAGAGTCCCCCTCCGCACACAACAGGCCCGAACGTGCTGGCCTGTGCCATGAGCCATCCTAAGCCTCGCACCACCGCTCCTGTAAGGCCGGCTGTTACACGGCTATTTCACCCCCCCACCCCCACCCGTAACGAACTTTTCCTCCTCCTCGGAGCTCAGCTTCGGAAATGGCATTGACGGGCGCCCCATGTTTTATTTTTCAAGTGTCACTTTTTCAAGCTAATGGGAACCTGAGGGGTAATTACGTGTATAATTGGGGGCGGAGGAGCTATGGCCTTTGCATTCGGCATGAAACCACAAGGCTGACTTTTCACCAAATGAACTCTGCTTCTGCAAAACGCTGCACGAGGCAGAGCGCAGCCCAGGCCTGGGCCGGGAGGCGCGCCAGCTCAGCAGAGGGTGGTACGCTCAGAAAGAAGACATTCACAGGAGGCCAGAAGCGACTCCTAGTAACCCTTACCGCGTGGGGCGCACACATGAGAAGGATGAGCACTTGCCGGGTTTCCAATAGGATAAAATACAACAGCACTTTGCAAACACGAAGATTAAAATCTGAGAAGGAGGCTCCACGGTGCATTTGTTGTAAGAACCGTACGTGTGCTGTTTCTGCACCTCTTTTCAATGCGTTTTCGCACCAATTTTCTCATTTTTCTCCTTCAGTCCTCACCACCATGTCAGAGAGGTAATGTTACCACCGTCACCTGGCAAATGAAGGGACCAAATCTCTGAGTCTGTGACTTTCACTCAGTCACCAGTCGATCAATTATTAAGACCCTACACTGTGCCAGGCACTGGGCCGAGTCACGGGGTGTAAGCAGGGGCCGTGCCAGATGCTGCTGGAGCGTGGAGTCGGGAGGTTATTTCTCAGGGAGGAACATGTTGGCACTTGGGCGGATGATTCCTGGACGGGCAGAAAGATCCCACCCTTTGCAGGATATCTAGCACTTGGGGCCCTGCCCACTGAACTGATGCCTTCAATCCTTGAGGGGGTCAAGAGCATGCCCACACATTTCCCAATGTGGGGGTGGGGTAACCCCCAATGGACAGCCCCCCCCCCCCCCCCCCAGACATCCAGAGCAACAGGCCTTCAGTCAGACCCACGGCTTAATCCCAGTTCCCTCAATTCCTCTCCCGTGGGGCTTCAGACAAGTGACATTTCCTACGCCTCAGTGGCTCCCGTGTAAGACGGTGATAAGAACAGGGTGTGCGTTATAAGATGCCCGTGAGGAATAATACACACTACACACCTGACCCACGTCAACCTTCAGGAAGCAATACCTGTATTATTTCACCAGCTCATTCCCTACACGCCTCACCCCCTGGATCTTTAAAGCCACCGCCACAGGGAGCGTCCCTCGCCACCGTTTAAAAATGCCGCCCTCGCCGCTTGCATCGCACAGCCTTCTCACTTCGCTTTTTCTCCGAGGCACGTGTCACCAGCCGGCATCTCTGTCTGTTAAACATGCATTTGTTCACTGTGTCTCCCCAGCTGCATGTACCATGATGTGTGTCTCTTCTGGTCCCCGCTGTGTCTTTAGCACCTACAACACAGCCTACCTCGTAGGAAGCATTCACCGGAAATGTCTTGAGCGATGTTGGATGGACATGGGGGGCAGAAAGCGGGTCTCTGGACTGCAGAGTCTGGGCTCGTCTCACTATGGCGAGTGGCCACGTATAGGATGGTATTAAAGGTAAAATGCGTCAACCATTAAGAAGGGTGAGTGTCACATGACAGCCTGCCTCAGAGGGGCCTTTGTGCTGTCCTCCTTCGGGATTCTTTGAAGCGAAGCATCGAGCAGAAGCCCAGCCACCCGCCTATTTCACTCGAGTTGCCTTAGTGGTGTGTCTTTTTCTTCCCCAGGGCTTTTAAGAGAATCACTCCAGCCAGAGCTTGATAAGGACTTAAACACTTACATTATGGGGTCTCCGTATCTCTAGCCACAGGCACCCGAGTTAGAACTGAACTCGGTCCTCCCCATACTATGTATCTAAAGCCAACTCGGACTCCCCGGTGCTAGGACTAGCCCCGGTGAACACCGGGCTTTCGTTCACAGTTGACCATGATGGGTCTGACAATCACCAATTCCATTCACAAGTCCAGACCTGGGGTTCCAAAGTCCAGTGGACATGCTCCCCGCCACCAAGGCGCCTAGGAAGAAGACACCAGGCCTTCCATTGTACTTATTGTAAAAAACAAACAAACTCATATTAAAAACAGGAAGTAAGCCCGGGCAGTGGTTGAGCGTTGACCTATGCTCACAGTTCGATTCCTGCCTGGGTTTCGAGCTCAATCCCCAGTGGGGGTTGTGCAGGAGGCAGCTGATCAATGATTCTCTCTCATCATTGACGTTTCTATCTCTCTCTCCCTCTCCCTTTCTCTCTGAAATCAATAAACATATATTTTTTAAAAAGGAAGTAATGTTGCCCTACCTGGTTTGGCGCAGTGGATAGAGCGTCGACCTGTGGACTGAAGGGTCCCAGGTTCGATTCCGGTCAAGGGCACGTGCCCGGGTTGCAGGCTCTATCCCCAGTGGGGACATGCAGGAGGCAGCTGATCAATGATTCTCTCTCTCTCTCTCTCTCTCTCTCATTGATGTTTCTATCTCTCTCTCCCTCTCCCTTCCTCTCTGAAATCAATAAAAATATTTTTTTAAAAAAAGGAATTAATGTTAAATACAAATGGATACAAACACCCCCACCTAACCCACCATATCCAGTTACAAGCCATTTACGAAACTTTTGAAAAAGGAGTTGGAAAGCCACACTTACAGGGACTCTGGTGGCCACCTCAATAATCCCACTGCTCTGAGCACATTTCAATGGCTCACCATTTACCACTGAATCATACATAGGCTTACAGGCTATATTATCTACTTCCACCTAAAGTAATCCTCACAAAACGGAATGGGGATTTAAGGAGATCCCAGCCAGGAAACCACGGCTGGGAGATAATGCTCACACGCACACAAGAATTGCAAGGTAAGAAGGGCGATAGCATCAGAGCCGACACGGAGTCAGCCAACAGAACCACCCAGACGAGAATAAATGTGTGGATTTACAATCACTTACTGTTAGAAAGTTAGAAATACAGTACCCTTATCCTAGACGCGTAGTTACTGGTAGCAATATGCACAGCTTATCTAGAAAGAAAGTATGCTGAGGATGACGGCTCGAGTATGTTTCACCAACAGGGTGTGGCGAGCGCTGCAGATGTTTCATCACCCACCCACCCCCTCCTGTACGGGAAGGCCTTCCCATACCGCGGAGGTCGGTCAGGTAAAAGCCGTATTTCCCAGGCTGCCTTGAAGCCAGGTTTTTGGATGTGAATATGGTTCCCCCAAAACAGAAGCACTCACTCAAGATTCAGAAAGCGAGTGAGAGGCCAGCTCCCTGCCTCTGGGGTTGTTTGCTGGTGGCAAAGTTAGTGATGGGGACACACGGGGTTTTGGCTACAGCATAACAGGGTCCGCTCTCCTGTTTTCTGGGTATCGACGGGCAGCTGCAGTGGGTAAATGTCCCAGTTCTGAAATCAGGATTCCTGACGTGTCATCAATTTGTTCTTGAACTGGGACGTCCCAGGGGACCGTCTCGGGAGTAGCAGAACCCCTGGTGGGCCAGCTTTGAGCAGCCATGCCAACGCATGTGTTTCTAGATTATTACATGTACTACGGTTAACTGCGACTCATTCCTGAGCCGCCAGACCCTCCCACCAATTCTATAAGCACCAGAGTCTCTGCATGAAATGCTTTCCTGCTTTAAATGCCTAGACTGCTTCCCAGTTTCTGCCCTGAGTCCACTGACGCCAAGCAGACCAGGAGCACAGAGGTCTGTGGGGCAGAGTGGGATCAACCCCACAAGCAGCAGTTTGGATGTGAGAGGCCAGCCTGGCTCTGTGCATATCGGTGAGGTGGGGACAGGAGCGAAGAGGTGTCTGAGAACCACTTACACTCAAGGATGGACCATTTACACCACTGTGGTCCCATCTATAATAATAAAAGCATAATATGCTCATTAGACCAGACGCCCGTCCGGACAACCGTCCGGACGACCTTCCAGACAAAGCCAGGGCTGCGAGGGAAACCCAGGGCCCCGGTGCCTGCCAGCAACTGGAGGGAAGGCCAGCGGAAGGAAGGCCTACTCTTGCACGAATTACATGCATCGGGCTTCTAGTAAGATTATAATGGAGCTGAAAATTTCCTACAGCCCAGTGACATGACAGTATTGTAACACTGTAGTGCAATGCCTTACACCCATCTGTATATAAAAGTATAGCACATGCAATGATGTACGATAAATACTTGATATTAAACCACTATGTTACTGGTTTATGTATTTATTATACTATATTTTATTATTATTATTATTATTCTAGAGTGTGCTCTTTCTACTTATAAAACAAAAAAGTTTTGCTATAAAACAGCATGCCGTGTTACACCAGCAGCAGCTTCATATATCTCGTTTTTACTGTGTCTCTGGATTGCATCATTTTCTTGCTTGCTTTAATTTCGTGTTGTTTTATAAATTCAGTGTGGCCTGAAATTTGTACACTATGAAGTCTGCAGTAGTGCACAAGAATGCCTTAGGCCAGCAGTGGGCAAACTATGGCCCGCAGGCCGGATCCCCGTTTAAAATGAATAAAACTAAAAAAAAAAAAAAAAAGACCGTACCCTTTTATGTAATGATGTTTACTTTGAATTTATATTAGTTCACACAAACACTTCATCCATGCTTTGGTTCCAGCCCTCCGGTCCAGTTTAAGAACCCATTGTGGCCCTCGAGTCAAAAAGTTTGCCCACCCCTGCCTTAGGCCCTTCACATTCACTCATCACTCACTCACTGACTCAGCCGGAGCACCTGTCAGTCCTACAAGCTCCATTCATGGTAGGTGCCCTATACAGTGCCATTTTTCTCTCTTATAACCTTATTTTTTCTGCACCTTTTCTATGTTTACATACGTTTGGACACACAAATACTTACCATTTCGTTGCAGTTGCCCACAGTATTCAGTACAGAAACAGGTGTACAGGCTTGTAGCTTAGGAGCAATACACTAGACCAGTGGTCGGCAAACTCATTAGTCAACAGAGCCAAATATCAACAGCACTCCTTCAAAACAGGCTCGCCCAGGCCGAAAACCGACTTCTGCGCATGGGCCACGAAGTTTCAATCGCACTGTACGTGCGCGCCCGCACGTGGTATTTTGTGGAAGAGCCACACTCAAGGGGCCAAAGAGCCGCATGTGGCTCGTGACCTGCAGTTTGCCGACCACTGCACTAGCCAGGGGTGGGCAAACTTTTTGACTCGAGGGCCACAATGGGTTCTTAAACTGGACTCAGAAGAAGGAGCTGCGGCCGTGTTTCCCGACGTTGCCATGTTAACACTGCTGCTGGTGAAGGAGCGGAGGGGAGAGCAAGAGAACCCTCCGCTCTTTCGGCTCCGCGGGCCTGATAGAACAGCCGAACGGGCCGGATCCGGCCCGCGGGCCGAACTTTGCCCACGGCTGCACTAGACCAAGCATGTCAAACTCGCAGCTGCATACGGCCCACAAGAAATATTTTTGCGGCCCAGCTGATATAACGGTGTGAGCACTTATTTACAATTATGAAAGGAAATAAGTCTCCTGCCAGATCCAGAATTACTGACATTCACCTTGGGTCAGTTTTGAAAGCAATCACTGCGAACAAAATTTCCCCCGAAGTACGAAAGGTAATAGCAGAGAAGAGATGCCAAGTGTCAGGAAGAAAAATTCATTTTATCATTGCTCTTGTCCTTTTTTTTTTATACTATACTTTTCGAAATAAACCTACGTTTCTATGAAAATTGAAGCTTTTGGGTTTTTTGTGGCCCACGTAAACTTACACCTTGCTTATTTGACCTGTGTCAGCCTTGAGTTTGACATGCTTGGGCTAGACCAGACAGCCTAGGGTGGCATCCTGCCTGGGTTTGTGTGAGTGCACTCTGTGAGGTTCCACAGGACGAAATCGCCTGAAGACACATTTCTCAGCGCATTTCTCAGAACATATTCATCCTACGGGCTCAGCAGTGCTGACTGTATTTACTCTCTAAATGCCTCTTAAACACCTCTGGGCCCAGCTCAGAGGCAGAACCTACCCCCTGCTGAATCCGAAAGGAAAAAGCACAAGTAAACCAACAACCACAACACATTTCTAAAGGGCAAGGAGAGAGGGCTCAGCGGCAGCGGCGGGAAAGCATCTAAAATCCACCCTGGCGAGCCTTTCCCCAAGCAATGTCCCCGTCTACCTCCATTTGGACTTCCAGGCTCAAGCCCCAAGTTAAAGAACTTCCCCTCCCTTCCCAGTCTCTTACCAGCCTCATCAGCTCCTCAGAGAGACACTAGCTGCAGGCCCTCCGGCTCTGAAAACAGGTGCAGATTCCCCAGGGGGCTGGGCCGAAAAGCCTTACTAGCGGCCTGGCCCGCGGAGGGCAAAGGTGGGGCAAAGCGGTTAGGAAGCAGGGGGCCGTGCCTACCGGGTCCTTCCGGGTCGGAGCCTGGGGTCTGGCGGGAGTGCCTTTCCCCGGCCTTCCCACAATTATGGGAAGCGGGTCAGGACTCACACAGGTGCTGCTCTGCGTTCCCTGAAAGAGAAACACCTGCCCACCAGGACAGCAGTGCTGAGACGCCATCAGTGACAACACGGCCAAGGCTCACGAGCACGAACCTGAGAAAAGGAGTGTCTTCCAGTAATTCACGGGGTTCGGAAGCGGGGGAACCCCACACTAGGACCCAGGTCTTCCGCTCCCAAGTCAGCAGTCCATTCCATCTCCGTATTTTTACTGAGTACCTACGTAAGTCAGGGCGACTTCCGATGGTTTTTGGTGATGCATGCCATTTCCCAGCTCAAGCTCAGCGGAACAAGTTCTCAAGGCTCTTCTCCTGATGTGCACATGACTACTTTACAGTGGGCAGAGGGGTGGTCTCAGTGGGGCGGGGTTGGCAGAGGGGGGGTAGGATTTACATGGCGACCACTTGATGAAGTGGTCAGCTCAAAAGGACAAGCAGCTGTCCTGGCCAGTTTGGCTCAGTGGATAGAGCGATGGCCTGCGGACTGAAGGGTCCCGGTTTCGATTCCGGTCAAGGGCACCTGCCTGGGTTTCGTTCGGGCTGAATCCCCAGTGTGGGGTGTGCAGGAAGCAGGTGATCAATGATTCTCTCTCACCATCGATGTTTTTCTCTCTCTTCCTCTTTGAAATCAATAAAAACATATATTTGAAAAAAAAAATGCAAGCAGCTTCCAGCCCTGTCCCATGCCCCTCCTGCCAGTGTCACTGGTCTAACCCCGCCAGAGCTTCCCATCCCAAACTCAGTCAAGGCCAAGCCCAAGGCCAAGCCCACACAGTCTCTTTCCGACTCGTAACCTGTGGCTGCTCCCCCCCTCAGTGCTGCGGGCCATGCATGTTCCCACCTCAGGGACCCAGACGGTGCTGCTCCCTGCCTGGGACATTCTTCCTGGGACGGACACCTGGCCGCTTCTTCGCCTCCTTCAGGTCTCCAATGTCACCTGATCAATGGCATTCCCTAATCACCTCGATGGAATGGCAGTCCCTGCCTCTCACCCACCTCACCCATCTTCTCTGCTTTGTTTCTCTCTCTTTACACATCTGACAGGCCATACATTTTTTATTTCTGCATTTGTTTCGAGTCTGGCTACCCCACTAGAATGTAAGTTCCTTGAGGACAGAAATGAAAGTGTGTGTTTTATCCCCAGTGCCTAGAACGAATCTGGCACCAAGCAGAAGAGAGAGACGGAGAGACGGAGAGAGCAACTCTGCTCTCAAGTTTTGAGAGTCCTATTTGATCTACGATGCGTCAAATTACCAATTCCAAGAATTTTTGATGGACAGATCAGATTATCCAATAATCTCATCGGAAGACCTGCCTCTTGCTTCCCCTGTGATAAAGGTGAGGTCTCAAAAATTCAACTGGGGAAAAACTACAAAGAGAAAATGAGTCAGCATAACAACTTCCGGTTCATTCTCAGAAGCTGAACTGACCAGCGGCCTGCCGGGGCTAGGACTTTCTAGGGAGCCCTTTTCACTTACCCTCCCCAGATTAAGAGGTTTGTCCTTTTGCTGGATTTAAGAAGGGAAAGGGTGGTGCCTTTAATTTCCTGTTTCTAAATGGCTGTGCTAATAGAGCTGGTACTAAACAAAACGACTTTTCAACCAGATAAACATAAACAGAAGCCGCCTCTGCTGAGGATGGCTTCCCTGGCCCCGTGCCCCCAAGAAGTCCCCCAACCCCCATTTCTCTGGGGCCTGAGCACCACTTTTATCTCAGGAGGCAATGAAAGAGGACTCCTCAGCAATGGCTAGAGCTGTCTCAGGAAACTGCCCTAGTGCATCTGTCTTATCTGAATGCAGCTGTGAACACGCCCCATGGAGGCGCAAACACTTAAACTGCCAAGGGGCCACCCCACACTGGAAATGGCTCATCCGTCAGTTAATTTAACGCTGTTTCAGGATTCATAACCGTCTCCTATTTAGACCTTTTCAAAGGCAGTCGCCGATAGAGAACATAAGCACAGCCCCTGCAACTCCAAGACTCAACTTATGAGTAAGATTCTTAAATTTAAAATTAAAAAGCAAAAGAAAAAGATCAGACTGATATCTTGCCAAGGAGGTGGGGGGAGGGTAGAGGTATGTGCAAGTCTATAAATTGAAAAAGCTGTGGTTAAATTTTCGGTCTTTAAACTTAATAGTCACCATAATGGTGTATTTGTATCAAACGGGGTACAAAATGCATGATGTGATCGCAACTATTTTTTAAATATAATATATACATATATATTCCATAATATAGAGAAAAAAGTACCAGTTGCCCTTGGGTGCTGGAATAAGGAAGGATTGTTTCTCTTCTGTACTTCCTACGTTTTCTAAAATGAGCACACATTGTTTATAAGTAGATTAAAGTTGCAATGCAAAAGTGTTTGAAATCTCATCAAGCGAAACTACAAAGGGGTAACTCAAGAAGTCTTTAAGTAAAGAGTACAGCCTTTCTTTCAATACATTCAACCAAAGCAATCCCAGGCGACAGTGAAAGTAAACATGTTGCAAGAGGGGAAAAAAAATTGCAATGAGAGGAAGGGAACAAGGCAAAGGGCTTTCTCCTCTGCAGGCTGCTATGAACAGGGGGCCTTCACACAAAAGCACAGGCCTTGGGAGGAACACAAAAGGAAGGTGCACGGAGCTGGGCACTGGGCACGCAGGCAGCCTGGGGGCGCTCAGCTCTGCCTGGCACCACGCAGCTCCCTTAGAGACCAGAAAGGCAGGGATGCGTCCACACCGGATAGAGCCAGACTTACGGACCAGGCGTGCTTGGCAGGGCTTGACACGCATCCCTGAACACCAGAGAAGCCGGTCTTCTAAAGTTTAGCCACTTCATGCATTCACCCAGCACATGTTTTATTGAGAACCTACTTTGTGTTGGGCACTGTGCAAAACATCAGGATTCGAACACGGCCTGAAACCTGGGCCCTGCCCTAAAAGACACTCTTAACAAAGACCGTTGACTCCGACCGTCAAAGATCTAGAGCAGTGATGGCGAACTTGTGACACGCGAACTCATTTTTTTTGGTTGATTTTTCTTTGTTAAATGGCATTTAAATATATAAAAAAATGTCAGAAATATGTCTTTGTTTTACTATGGTTGCAAATATCAAAAAATTTCTATATGTGACACGGCACCAGAGTTAAGTTAGGGTTTTTCAAAATGCTGACACGCTGAGCACAAAAGGTTCGCCATCACTGAGAAAACTGCCTACTGACTGACAAGGACCACTCCTGCTGACCCCTCCAACCAAATGAACGCTCAAACACTCAAGTGTACAAATTACTCAAGTTTATGAAAGACAATGGCACCCAGATCAAATTCAGAGTAAGAGACACCCCCCACCACCATCACTGAGCTGTCTCCTTTCATTCTTTCTCTCCCACCTCATACGCTCCAGGCATTCTCCAGCCGCCAATGAATCCATGTCACTTGGAATACAATTTTTCTATCTCAGATACAGGTACTCAGAACTCCTGCCAGAGGGCTCCAAATTTTTAGCTACATAATCTGTGCCACGCTGTGCCTTCTGCCTCTTGCAGGGTGATCCGGAGAGACTAAAACGGAAGCGCCAGGGGAAAGGATCGGTTATCATTGCCCTAAATCCTTCAGGGGAGTAATGATCAGCTGACTTTCAAAGAAAATCAAAGTGGTAGGTCAAAGCTTTCACATCCGCTGTCATCAACAGAGCAGTTTTTTTTTTTTTAAATGGAAAAGAAAGAAAATGTTTCCTATGGGTTTCAAAGCCTATATTTATGTCCCATATAACAATAAATCATTGAACGGAGTTTTTGTAGAACCAAAGGTAACTCACAATAAGAAAGACTTTTTAGTCGAGCTCTCCACAATTCTTTTCTACATTCCATAGGATGTACTGAAAGTAGTATTTGCTCTATGGACTGGGGGAGAAAATATCAGGACAGCACACTCACATAGATGAGAATAATAAACAAATGCCATTTCTTAGGAGGAAATGGAACCAGGAAGGGAAGCAAAGGCTGAGAGCAGAGGGGCAAGGACAGAGGATCTTGACCCGGAGAGCCTTAGAGAGCATCCTCCCGCTGGTCCCACAGGCCCAGACTGACAAGGGCTCGTGCCACTTTCCAGTTGGGTTCCGATTCTTTAACTAGAGCTGGAATTCTTAGCCAAGTGCCCATTCCAAGTTGGTATCTCTGGTATCTCTTACCGGTATCTCTGGCTAGAAAGTTACTTCCCAATTCTCACACAGGAAAAGAAAAAAGCCCAGGCTGTGTTGGAAACCATGGGTGATATTAGTAGTATTATTACTGTTTCACTGGACAGCTAACAGGTACAGAGAAGTTAAAGGGCATTCTTGCTCGAGGCTGGCATTTCTCCCTGTTCCGGGCATTTCGGCAGAGAATTACCTGGCACCTCAGTCCAGGCAAAACTTTATGCGGCCTAAACACATCTCCAGAGTCTAGAGCAAAGCATCGGTCCTTTGTTTAAATTGTTTGAGCCTCAGTGTCTGTGCACGCCGCCCAGGCCTCCAGCCCTCGGGGTGGAGCCTGGCCTGGCCGCCAGGATGCCACTGTCTGTCTGGTCCTGCCCCTGCAACCAGGGCCGGACCGCGGGCGATGCAAGCGAGGTCCATTTTTAAATCCCCTTAGAAGTTTCACAGCCACGGGTTTGGGTGAGGTGACAAACCCTGCTGTCGTTTGCTGACAGGAAACTAAAAATACCCAACGGCCAACAAAAGCCATCTTTGACAAGGCTGGCTCAGATGTCCTGAGGTTGCAAGGGATGGTGTCAGACCATGTCCCTGGCAGCGTGGCCGCCTTAACAACTGCTCCTCCAGGGGGACCGAGGGCCATTCTGTCCCCTCGCTGTCAAGGAAGCTTGCAGCCCGCAGCCTGCCTATCTGATGGAAAGAACAGCTTTATTCCTCTGCCATCGACCCCAACGCAGGCTGGGTGAATCCAGGTCTGCTGAAAGTGTTAGATTCGCAGAATGGAGAAGACCGAGGCAAAAAGAAAAAAAAAGAAAAAAGCAATCCAGTTTCCCTGGAAGGAAACGTGTTTCCAGCTCCCTCCTCCTTACAATTATAAAAGCAAATTACTGCTGCGACTATGCTGAGAAAGACAACCCACAGGCGTAAAAAACGGATTTCAGAGTCAGTGCTGGGGGGGGGGGGGGGGGAGGGGGCTTGGTGGGGCGGGGAGACCAGTTACCCCGGAAGCCTGCCCTGAAGAAGGTTCTTTCTACCTGTTGGGCTTCAGAGGCGAGCTGGGGGCCCCGGGCCGCCGCGCTCCAGGCGCCCGACCCTTCCAGGTCCCAAACTTTCCCTCGTGCCCCTCGGGAGGAGCCTTGGCTCTCCCCCTCCAGACGTCAGAGGTGGAAGCACCTAAGCCCCCGGGTCTGGGAGGAGGGAACTCATTCCCACGCGGCCCGGGGCCTCCAGGTGCTAGGAGCTCAGGAAGGGGGGGGGGGGGGGTGCAACCTGATGGTCAGCCCAGGTCCCAGCAGAAGTTTCCTCCAAAACTGCGGTGGCCAAGGCGTGACCCAGGAGCGCCGGGTTCCCGGGTGCAGGGTGGGGATTGGGGCGCGCGAGGCTGGGGCAGGGGGCTGGGGCAGAGGGCAGGGGGCAGGAGTCAGGGGGCAGGGGACAGGGCAGCTGGACCAGGCCCAACGGAACCAGCCGCAAGGTCAGTGCGGGTCCGGACCCCGGGGGCAAACTGCCAGCGCCAGGCCCCTTCCCCTGCCTGGCGGAGGGGCAGCGCCGGGCCGGGCACCCACCCTCTCCCCACACCTGCTCGGCGCGGGGCCCAGCCCCGGACACGTGGAGCCCGGCCTCGGCTCTCTACCTCGCCCAAGCCCGCACCCTTCGCCCCTGGCACCCCCACCGGGAAGGGGCAGCGTGCCCGGGCGTAGCGCGGCCGGCTCCCGGCGCCTCTTTCATCCTCCGACTTCGGCCGGAATGGGGAGGAAGTTTCGCTTTCTTCAAACCGACCCCCGCTCCCCAGCAGCTTCCCACAGCCTCTACCTTTCCCAGCTACCTCGCAGACGGACAGACAGGAGACACAAAGAAAAAAAACTACCGCCCCTCCTGGTCCCATCCTCCAGCCCGGAGCCGGGAGGAAGCCGAGGAGGGAGCACATCTTCCCTCCGCCTTCCCATCCCGACGCGGTGACCCGGGCCGAACCGGGCAGCGAGGGGCCCCGAGGTGGCCGAGGGAGAGGAGGTAAGGGTGGAAGAGGCAGAGAAGCCAGGCGGAGCGGCCGAGCGAGAGCGCGAGAGAGAAGAAAATATCCAACAAAACCACGCTAACGCGCCCCCTACCTGGGTGCAACATACTTTGGAAATAGAAGATGACCAGGATAAAGGATCCCAAGCAAGTGGCCAGCGCCATCCGGCAAATTCTGTTCATCCTCATCACTTCCAGCAGCGCCGGCTTCATGGCTTTGTCCTGCCTGCGGGGACCGGGGTGTCCGGGAGGCGCGCCCGGGGCGCAGGAGCGGGGACCCCGCGGCGCGGAGTGGAGCCCCGGAGGCGCAGGGCAGGGCTGGGAGGGCTCGAGAGGAGGCTCGGGCTGGTTCTGCGGCCGCTCTCGGAGCCCCTAGCCCCGGGCTGGGGTGTGGAAGCCGCCGGAGTTGCTCTGGAAGTGCCGAGATGCGTGGACCCGCCGGCTGCGCGCTCGGATCCTCCGGCTCCTCCTCGTCTCACCGCCGCCGCCTCCGCGCGGGCCGGGCGGCTGGGGTGCGAGCGGTGATGGTGGTGCCGCCGCCGCTGCCACTGCCGCTGCGCTGGCCGCTGTGGCTGTCGGACCGGCACCCTCCCTCCTCTCCAAAGGCTACTTCATTACGCTCCAATGATCTATATATTCCGGGGCTGGGTTTTACCAAATGCAACTCGCAGCCCCCGGCGAGGGGAGGGCGCCCGCGGAGAGCCGGGCGGAGGGAGGGCCCCGAGCGCAGGGGCGGAGCGTCGGGGTCCCCCCGCCCCTGCCCGGGACTTGGTCGCGTCCAGCTGTTTCCCGGGGAGTGCGGAGTGCGCGCCGCGCTCCCGCAGGGTCCCAAAAGCCCTCAGTCCCCGGCCGGCTGGCCGCCGTCTGGAGGTTGTGTCAGCGTTTCCATGACAAAACCCGGAGGAAAAAAATACGCATAAAATCGCCTCGGTGCTGCCACCCGCTCGTACCGGCGTTTGTACGGGGAAGTGGCGGGAGCCGGTGGGGCACCGGGAGCGCGCAGGGGTCTGATGGGATGCGATGATTTAAAACCCCTGGACGGAGGAGGTAGCCGGGAAGTTGTCCCTGCCCCCCAGGGAGCGAGTACCCGTTCCCGACTCCCAGAACGGGGTGGTTTCGTGGTGGTGGTGTTTTTTTGTCTTTGAAACGACAGCCCAGCTGGAGCGAAGTTGTGGAAAGGTGTTAAAGAGGCTGAGTTCAGGTCAAGACTAGGGAAGCTGCACCACCCGCAGGGTCAGGCGACGGCTGAGCTTTCCCGGGATTTATGCAGAGCCTCTGACACCCACCCACCCCTCCACGGGGCAAAGGGGGCTGTGGATTGTAAAGCTCTGGCTTCCTACGGGGAGAGCTCCCTGAGTCTCAGCCTCGTGGATGGATGTGAGTGTGAGGATGCCCCGCGAAGTCACTCTCATCCAAATCGCAGACCAAGCCTGGCTGACTACCGCTTTCTTATATTGTGTGAAGTGATTTAAAATGTTCGATTCCATGCCTTTCGATTGTTTCGCAATCAATAAAGTGGATGCGGGCAAATACCGTGATCACAGGCTCCCCCACCCAACCCCCCATCTACCACCCCGAACCCCAGATCTTGTTCTTCTGCCCTTTGTGGTTTCTGTAAGCAGACTCGGGCACTGTCGTGTCCTTCTGTGTTCCTTATAAATGTACGCAGTATCTTTAAAAGCTAAAGCATTATTTAAACTCTAACAATAATATATACCAGGAAAAATATTCTTGTAAAGACTCTCTGACTTTTGTGCCTTGTAACCAAGTCGTTACTACTATAACTTAACGATGAAACAAGATAATGTGTCTTTCAGTGCTTCTCCCATAATAGGCATTTGACGAATACTTATTGAGTCTGGATGTAATGGGCCTCATCCTCTCAATACATCAGAGACACAACCTGCAAACAGATCGGGCGGCGGACACCACCGCTGTGACCTCAGTTCCCTTCCCCCCAAGTCTTCCTCCGGCAGTCACCATGTGGGGGGAAGCAGCGAAGTCAGCAGCCTTGCCTTTGATTACAGAAGACAATCAATTGCAGCACAGTATGTGTGTAGCTGGTCTGTACTGTGTCCGTGTGTGCTCACATGTGAATGAGTTGCAGCCCAGCTGAACAAGCTTCAGCACAAAGCCATTCTCCAGTGATTGCCCTTAACTCCTGCTTTCACATAATGCGGTGGGGGGAACAGCTGTGTGAAGGGATTTGCTCCCTGCTCACTCAACAGGTCCCTCACCTTCCAGGGCAGAGACCACACTGGACCTGTACAAAGGCCTGGACATGCATAAAGCAGTCTGGGACGCCACAGGGCCAAGGGAGAGGTCAGATGTCAAATCCTGGTGGGTCGTGGAGGGGTCAAGGTGGCCCACGTGGTGAGGAAGGACGGGGAGCCATGCCCAGCCTTCCACAATCAGGGTTTGGCCTAAACATACAGTGAGGGGTAAGGTTCTGACAGGGAAATTGCCACCTCTTCCGAGAAGCCTGCCCTGATTTCTCACCTGAAGTGGCCTCTTTCCTCCTCTGTGCTCTGAGCACTAGGTCCGAACCCCTCTTGAGTCACTGTACCTACTAGGCTGAGTTTTGTTTGTTTCTGTCTCTCTGTGATGCTCAGCATAGCAGCTGGCACCTAGTAGGTACAAATAAGTCAGAGATGGAGAGGTGATGCCTTCTTGGAGTAGGAAGTTCAACTAGTTGTTTTAGGGTTGAGGGAAAAGTAGAGTCACTGCTTCCTTTCCATTAGTATCCTAACAAAACTCGGTTACAACTTTTGTGCATGCTACATGATAAGTATTGGTCCTATAAAGGACAATGTTGACTGGTAAAATGGCGGGAAAAGGAGATTTGCTATTTTGAACTTTGAGGAGAGGGAAACAGAAGTTTGCCTCTCAAATCAAGCTTTTTGTCTTTCCAGTGTAACTGTCAGATGGGCTGGTTTTGCTGCAGTAACAAACAAGCCCTAACTTCAGTGGCTTAAAGCAACCAGGGCTCATATCTCACTCCACCACATGCCTGCGGGATCAGCAGAGGAGCTGTACATGTGGCACAATTCAGAGATCCAGCCCAAGGTCGCACGTGTCGCTCTGTCCATCATTTATCAGCCAGAACTACCCACATACTGCTCCACTCTACGCCCAGGCCAGGCAGTCAGAGAGCCTAAAGTATGCGGGGCACCGTCTTCCTGGCTGCAACTTCATAGTCCCTTTTTGGATCTTATTTTCCCTCCTTTTTCTAAATTCCGTTTTGCCCCAAGAGCTTCTGCAAATAGTCACCGTTGCTCATTGTGGGACTTGGCTTCACCTTTTGGTTGATCCTTAGGCATGAACCCTTCCTCTGCAAATTCAATAACCTGCAAATGAAACTGGGGCCTGTCTGTGTCAAAGCGGGGTATGGCCCGAAAAACATGTTGAGGAAAAGACCTACGTATATTGACCTCAGATCATTCATAAGGAGAGGAAGAAATGGATGCGAAACCCAAATTCCGGCTCCTCTGTGCCACCCGCGGTGAACAGACAGATACTCACCAAGCCCTGCAGGCCGAGTGCTACCTCGTTCCTGCAGATGACGCCTTCAATGCACCATCTTGTTGAGATCCTGCGGGACCGGCAGCCATGGCCCTTTCCGCACGTTGTGGGGGAGAGGAGTGGGCCCGGGGCCCTGGTAGACAGAGAGCTCCTTAGCCTCCCTGGGGCAGGAGGGCATGTGTCCTGCCAGCACCGGCCAGGGGCCCCACACTGGCTCCTCCGAGGACTGGCTTTGCCCATTTGCATCTCTCTGTCACCTCCAGCACAAAGTACGCTCAGTTACCCAGAGCACAGTAAATATTTGTGGAGTTGAATTTAAAAACATTTGTCCGCAGCGTGTGGAGATCCAGGGTACAAATCTTCTACAGGTAGGTAAACCGCAGGTACACAAGCGGGTCACTCATGACAGCGGAGAGCAGGCTGCGCTTCACGGGCCTCTGAGAACAGGGACGGGGAGAGAGAAACGGATGGAAGAAGGGACAGAGAAAGAAGAAAGGAGAGAGAATGGGAAGAAAATGAGCTAGAGGAGAGGGAGGAGGAAAGACGTGCCCACTGTTACTGTTTGACTATCGGATGCTGCCGTGGCTCCTCTGCCCGCTTCCCGAGGAGACAGGGCTGCGGCACCTGGACCCTGCCCCATGCCCGCTCCACCTGCCCCCAGGTGGCCTCCATCACCCTCCTGGCTCCTCGGAGCTGCTCCTCCTTCTCCAGTGTTTCTTCAGAGGCGGCCCCTGGTCAACTCCCAAACTCCCATCCAGATGACAGAAGCTCTCAGGCTGCAACCAAAAGACCTCCTCCCGCCCCCCGCCCACCAGGGCACCCCCACTAAGACAGGGGTGCATCTCCATCTCCACAGCTCTCCGGGCCAGGTCCCGCTCGGTACACATGGCCCCTGACCCAAGCCCTCCAGATGGGGGCCAGCGTTATTCTCTCATGAGGAGGAAACGGAGGCAGAAAAGGTGACCTAACACACCCAGGCCCACAGTGGTGTTGGCAGACCCAAGAGCCAGAAGCCAGGCAGCGAGTGGCAGTGGCCCCACGGTCCCTTCTCTCCTCTCCAGACCGTTCGTCGGGCTGAGGGCTCAGATGGACCCCTGTGACCCAGAGCAGGTCACTTCACCTCTCTGAGCCCTGCTTTCTCCGCCTGTAACATGAAGGTGGCTGCAGCTGCCTCCTTGGCCAGATGCCAGAGAGGGTGACATGGCACTCAATGATGCTTTGGGCTTCTGTGGGCCCCTCCAGAGCCCCTGTGACCCGTTTTCCAGGCCCCCTGCCTCCTGCTGCTCCGCAGTCAGGACATTAGCATTACCTAGGCCCTCTGACATTCCCTGAGCAGTCAGTACTTAATGAAATATTTGTGTGTATTCTCCTGTATTTTTTACTTCTCCACCCCCACCCCCCACCCCTCCACTTCAGATAAGCTTTGTGCTACCTTGCCTGAGGGGGTTAATAAAGACTTTCTTGGGAAAAATGTTTAAACTATGAAAGAGATGCCCTGGCCGGGTAGCCTAGTTGGTTAGAGCGTCATCCGGATATGCCAAGGTTATAGGTCCGATCTCCGGTCAGGGCACATACAAGAATCAACCAATGAGTGTACAGATAAGTGGAATGACAAATTAATGTTTCTTCCCCCTCCCCTTTATTCTCTCTCTCATCAAAAGAAAAATTAAAAAATAAAAACTATGGAAGAAATAATGCCAGGGAGAGAAGGGGAGCTTTGGGGGAGATTCTGAAGGGAGGAGTGAGAGCCCCCCCGCTCTGTGCCCTGGGAGGCAGAGGGTCTCTGCAGTTAAAAGGAGAGGCTGGACCCTGGCACAGTGGCCCCTGAGCCGGGATCCCAGTGCCCCCAGCAGGGCATATAGGGAGCTGGGAAGACAAGGCCAGCAGATGCCTGGGCGGTGCCCAGTGTGACCCAGGCCTGACCCAAAGGGCCTGATGCTCTACTGCCAGGTCTAGATTAAGATGCTGAGAACCTAACCTGTAACTGAAAACCTCGTGGTGGCCGCTCCGCTGTGTAACTCAAACTAGAAAGCAGACCAAAGCAGGAAGAGATACGGAGAAAGTTCGAATTTGTTTCTGATTTTTTTCTCCTGGTTTTTAAAAGTATAATAGACATAAATAAACCCCCCTTGTCCTAAGTATCATTTGCTGGGTTTTAGCAAATTTCTACAGGTGTATAACTTCCATCAATCGAGAAGATTATGTTTCTTACATTGTCCCTGTACTCCGCAGTCTGCACTATCCTGTACAGTTAGTTGCAGGGTCACTTGGTGAGCTGTGCCCCATCTCCTAGGCCGCCCCAAGTCGAAGCTCATGAAGGTGGAGTGTTGGGACCGTTGCCACAGACCTGATGCCATAGCACGAAGCAGACGACCCACAAGCCCCTGCCAGTTAATGTCCTGATACGGTAGAATGGGCTCCCTACTACGTGCCGGGCTCTGCTGAGCACGTTACGTGCCCCACCGCTAACCCTCATAGCAATCACACAAGGACAGCGCGAGCCTCCCCTTACACAGGTGACAACACGGAGCCTTAGAACGATGAAGGGACTTGCTCGCATTTGCACAGCTGCTAAGCGCTGGTGGGAGGTGGGATATGAATCAAGGTTATGTGGTACCGAGACCCATGCTTTAGAGCACGGACCGTGTCAATGTCTTCTACAGACAACTGACAGCATCTCTTCTAGACTTCTCGTTGAGATCATGCCTTATCAAGGTCCAGCTTAAAGGAGCTTGGGGGCAGAGGTCACCTAAGCACAGGGGAGATGGGAGGTGGGCCATTTGGGGCTAAAGGAGAGCTTTTCCACCCCTCATCGAGGTTCCTGCCTTTGCACGTGTGGACATGCTCCCTTTCAGAGCCCTTGCTTCCTACAGCTCAAATGCTGGTGACCTTTAAGCCCAGGGCCTTAGCATTCTCTGGTCCTCCTCTCCTCTCTCCCTGCAAATAGCTGTTTAGATGGGAGGGAGGATAAGATGAGTCTGTAAATTATTGGCACAATGTTCCCTTGCCATTTTTTGCCCTGGGGTTTGGTGAAGAACCATGCCTCTCAGAGTTGTTTATGGCTCTCTCTCTCCAGATGAAAGGGCTCACTGAAGACCTATGGACCCAAAACTATTATGCTCTAGCAAGGCGTGAAAAAGGGGAAATTATCTGAGTATCCAGTGTTAGAGATGTTTTGCCCTAAAACAATCCCTTGTGTTATGTGGGCAGCCTGAGAAATAGTTGTGAAATGTTTGTTCCTAAGATGTGAAACTCCTTTGTGTCAAAGGAAAATGAACACAGTTAAACAGCAAATGAAAATATTCATTGGGGGGGAAAAAAAAGAAAGATGAGCATTGTTTCTTTGCAATAGGAAGCGCTCAGAGGAACAATTAAGATGAGGCCTCGCTGAAACCGGTTTGGCTCAGTGGATAGAGCGTTGGCCTGTGGACTGAAAGGTCCCAGGTTCGATTCCGGGCAAGGGCATGTACCTGGGTTGCGGGCATATCCCCAGTAGGAGATGTGCAGGAGGCAGCTGATCGATGTTTCTCTCTCATCGATGTTTCTAACTCTCTATCTCTCTCCCTTCTTCCTCTCTGTAAAAAATCAATAAAATATATTTTTTAAAAAAAAAAAAAAAGATGAGGCCTCTGAGACCCCAATAGACACATGGACAAAAAGCATGGATGGGCTTTTTCCCATGCAAAAAGGAAACATAGTTTGATAACAAAATATGGGGAAATGTTCAACCTCATAGTTAAAGAAAACCAAGACAAGAAGACACCATTTTAGTCTATCAAATCAGCAAAGGTGTGTGCTAGATGATACGTATCCCTGATGCTGGGAAGGGTGGAGTGAGAAGTGGACAGACTGCCTTACCTTGTGGGTAGAACACTGGAACAGCCCTGTGTCCTTTTCCGAGCAATGGGGCTGAGGCACCAAATGTGGTTCCTGGGAGAATGGGCTGTTGAGTCAGGCAGACCTAACTGCCTTGGCAGGTCATGTAATGTCTTTAAGCCTCAGTTTCCTTGTCTGTAAAGTGGGAGTGATAATGCATATTTTTAGAATTGTTATGAGCCTACACACATCTAAGTCTGACCAATCAGAGGCACCCACTGCATATGCTGAATCAGGCGCTGCTGATGCGGAGAAGCAGAGACAGCGCAGAGGATCTGAGTTAGTGGTGGCAGCTGCGGCATCCGGGGTCCACAGCAGCGGTGGCCCCCTGATGGCCTCTGTGCTGTGATCATGACGACAGCCGTTGCCCTAATGCTTTAGCTCTTTAGCAGCCCTTCTAGCGTTTCTCTGAATTATCCATTATCCTCTTAATAAACTCCTTTTCTGTATAAATCAGAGTCAGTTTCTGTTGCTTGCCACTAAGGACTCAGAATATACGGAGTACAAAGTATAGATATGTGATGGCGAACCTATAACACGCGTGTCAGAGGTGACACGCAAACTCATTTTTTTGGTTGATTTTTTTTTCTTTGTTAAATGGCATTTAAATATATAAAATAAATATCAAACATATAAGTCTTTGTTTTACTATGGTTGCAAATATCAAAAAATTTCTATATGTGACACGGCACCAGAGTTAAGTTAGGGTTTTTCAAAATGCTGACACGCCGAGCTCAAAAGGTTCGCCGTCACTGGTATGGATGGAAAAGCAGAACCGACAGTCGAGCCACTGATGTATCTGAGAGAATTCGGCCAGTTTCCTCCCCTTCTATGCTCCATTTCCTCTCCTTCTCTGCCTCGTTCCTGCCAGGCAATAAGCTAACACGGACCTCTGTTTTACCTTGTGACCCAGCATGTCCAAGTTTAGTGGGAGTTGAGCTAGGTGCTAGGAGGTGGTTTGGGAACCAGGATGCCTGTCCTCAAATATCAACACATCTCAAACTAACTGTGCGACTGTCATGAGCTAAATTGTGTTCCCCCAAAATTCATGTTGAGGCCCAACCCCCAGTGTAACTACATTTTGAAGATAGAATCCTAAGGAGGTCATTAAGGTTGAATGAGGTCATAAGGGTCGGTCCCTAATCCAATAGGACTGGTGTCCTTATAAGAAGAGGAACAGACACCAGAGCTCTCTCTGCCGGCACATAGAGAAAAGGCCACGTGAGGACATGGCGAGAAGGAAGACACCTAGAAGCCGAGGAGAGAGACTTCCCAGAAACCAGCCTTGCCAGCACCTCAATCTTGGACTTCCAGTCTCCAGAACTATGAGAGAATAAATGTCTACTGTGTAAGCGACTCAGTCTGTGGTATTTGTTATAGTAGCCTGAGCACACTAATACTATACTGACTTTGGGTAAATCACCTTTTTAGAGGACACTGGCCATGTTTAGAGCTACCCAGCGTCTTTGAGCATTCCTTATTACAAGTCTCTCCCACTCAAGGTAGAAGCCAGATCCTGGAAGTGCTCTCCCAGGATCCCTTGCAGCTAGGGTGCAGCCTGGGACCTAGACTCTGCCAATCAGACATGTGTGCTGTGTGGCCAGGGTAGTGGCAGAGGCGTCTGGCTCTTTGGAACAGCTGCCAGGAGTTTACAGGATGCAATTTCAGGTTCACCCATGCACCCAGTGGCAGTATATTCATTTCCTGTGACTGCCCTGACGAATTACCACAAACTTGATGGCTGAAAACAAGAGAAAAGTATTCCCTCACAGTTCTGCAGACCTGTAGTCCAAAATCAAGATGCCGGCAGGGCGGCTCTCCTTCTGAACACTCTAGAGGAGAATCTTTTCCTCTTCCATCTTCTGTCAGCTCCAGGTGTTCCTGGCTTGTGGCTGCATTGCTCTAATGTCTGCCTCCATCTTCACTTGGCCTTCTCTGAGTCTGTGTTTTCTCCTTTCTGCCTCTTATAAAGATACTTGGTTTTGGTTTTGTTTTAATTTGAGGCCCACCAAGAGAATCCATAATGATCTCATCTCGAGATCCTAACCTAATCACATCTGCAAAGACCCTTTTTGCAAATAAAGTCACATTCTTGGTGTCTCTGGATTAGGGTGTGGATATACCTTTTTGGTGGCCACCAGTCAACTATTCTGATGGTAACAGCGATGTCTTTACTGGAGCAGCCCCATGAGAGTCTTGTTTCTTGTTGACTAGGCACGTACCTGCTCCTCTGACGCTCCTGGAATTTCTGTGAGCTACCTAACATTCTTTAAAATAGCAATGTTCTTCATAAATGAGCAGAATAGTAATAGCCTTTCACCAAGAACACTGATATTCCAAATCTCACTTTTCTAACTGGAAAATGCAATGGTTGATGCATATTTCTAAGTGAAAGAAGCCAATCTGAAAAGACTACACACTGTATGATTCCAACTATGTGACATTCTGAAAAAGGCAAAACTATGGCAACAGTAAAAAGATCAGGGACTGAGGAAGGGGGAAAAGGGATGAATGGGCAGAGCACAGAGGATTTTTAGGGCAGTGAAAAAACTCTGTATGACACCATAATGATGGATACATGTCATTATACATTTGTTCAAACCCATAGAATGTACAACACCAAGAGTGAACTCTAACGCAAACCACAGACTTTGAATGATGATGAGGTGTCAAAGTAGTTTCATCTACTGTAACAAATGCACCACTCTGGTGGTGGTGGTGGGGGGGGTGTTGATAATGGGGAGGCATGTGTGTGGGGAGAGGGGACATAGGGAAATCTCTATACCTCCCTCTCAATTTTGCTATGAACTTTAAATGGCTCTTTAAAAAAATAAAGTTTTGCCCTGGCCGATGAGGCTTGGTTGATTGAGCATCGTCCAATGCACGGTAAGGTCACCAGTTCGATTCCTGATCGGGGCACATGCCCAGATTGCGTGTTGGATCCTTGGTTGGGTGTGAACGGGGGGCAACTGATCAATGTTTCTCTCTCACATTGATTTTTTTTTTTTTTTTGCACTCGATTACCCGAGTCTCTGCCTGCAGCAGGAGGTATTCAGAATTATTACATCCAGGTCTCCAAGTCCATGTTTGTTTGTTTGTTTGTTTGTTGTTTTTTTAAATATATTTTATTGATTTTTTACAGAGAGGAAGGGAGAGAGATAGAGAGTTAGAAACATCGATGGGAGAGAAACATCAATCAGCTGCCTCCTGCACATCTCCCACTGGGGATGTGCCCGCAACCCAGGTACATGCCCTTGACCAGAATCGAACCTGGGACCCCTCAGTCCGCAGGCCGACGCTCTATCCACTGAGCCAAACCGGTTTCGGCCATGTTTGGTTTTTTAAATAGCTGTTTATTTTTCAGTTACAGTTGATGTACAATGTTATATTAGTTTCAGTTATACGACCCAGTGATTAGACATTTATAGAACTTATTAACTGATCACCCCCATACATCTAGTACCCATCTAACACCATGCATAGTTATTATAATACTAGAGGCCCTGTGCACAGAAATTTGTGCACTCGGGGGGGGGGTCCCCTCAGCCCGGCCTGTGCCCTCTCACAGTCTGGGACCCCTCGGGGGATGACCATCTGCTGGCTGAGGCCTTCTCCCCAGGGGATTGGGCCTAAGATGGCAATCAGACATTCCTCTGGCAGCCCGGCAGCCCTCAGGGGATGTCCACTTGCCAGAGGGGAGCAGACCTAAACTGCAATCGGACATCCTTAGCGCTGCTGAGGAGGCAGGAGAGGCTCCCACCACCACTGCTGTACTGGCAGCCATCAGCCTGGCTTGTGGCTAAACAGAGTTCCTCCATGTGGGAACGCACTGACCACCAGGGGGCAGCTCCTGCATTGAGCGTCTGCCCCCTGGTGGTCAGTGTGTGTCATAGTGATCAGTCATTCCCAGTCCTTCTGCTGTTAGGGTCAGTTTGCATATTACCCTTTTATTATATAGGATAGAGGCCTGGTGCACAGGTGGGGGCTGGCTGGTTTGCCCTGAATAATGTCCCGGATCAGGGTGGGGGTCCCGCTTGGGTGCCTGGCCAGCCTGGGTGAGGGGCTGATGGCTGTTTTCAGGCTTCCCGCAGCCCCTTGAGGGTGGGGGTGCCCATTGGGGTGCCTTGCCAGCCTGAATGAGGGGCTGAGGGCTGTTTTCAGGCTGCCCACACCCCCTTCAGGGTGGGAGTCCCCACTGGGGTGCCTGGCCAGCCTGGATGAGGGGCTGATGGCAGTTTTCAGGCTTCCCACACCCCCTTCAGGGTGGGAGTCCCCACTGGGGTGCCTGGCCAGCCTGGATGAGGGGCTGATGGCAGTTTTCAGGTTGCCTGCACTCCCTTCAGGGTGGGGGTCCCCACTGGGGTGTCTGAGGGCTGTTTTCAGGCGGGCCAAGCCTGCAACTGAAGCTCCCAGTCTCTAGTTTTTTTCTTTTTTCTTTTTAATTCTGGGATTTATTTACCTTCTGTAATTGAAACTTTGTTGCAGCTCCAGCTCTGATGCCAGCTGTCTGAAAGCAGGTATCTGGGGTTTGTTTAGCTTCTATACTTGAAACATAGTTGCATTTCAGAGCTGTTGCTTTCAGGCTCAGAGCCTGGCGCAGCAGGTGGGGAACCTTGGCTTCCTCCATTACCGGGGCAACCAAGCCTCATGTTCGCTTCAACTGCGTGGCTGCTGGCAGCCATCTTGCTTGGCAGTTAATTTGCATATCACCCTGATTAGCCAATGGGAAGCATAGCCGAGGCATGGTTAATTACCACGTTTGTCTATTATTAGATAGGATTATTGGCTATGCTGTACTTTACATCCCCATGACTATTCTGTAACTACCCATTTGCACTTCTTAATCCCTTCACCTTTCTCTCCCATCCCCCCCCAAACCCTTCCCATCTGACACCCATCAAAACGTTCTCTGTATCTTTGAGTCTGTTTCTGTTCTGCTTGTTCGTTTATCTTGTTTTTAGATTCCACGTATAAGTGAAATCATATGGCGTTTGCCTTTCTCTGTTCTTTTTTTTATTTTATTGTCTTATTGCTTAAAATATTACAAACAGTATTACATATGTCTCCTTTTTTTCCCGCCCTTGACAATCCCCTGGTCTCCTCTACCCCCCAGTGTCTTATGTCCATTGGTTATGCTTATATGCATGCATACAAGTCCTTTGGTTGATCTCTTACCCCCCCTCCCTTCTGCACCCCAACCCTCCCCAGCCTCCCCGCTGTAGTTTGACAGTTTGTTCGAGGCAGCTCTGCCTCTGTATCTATTTTTGTTCATGAGTTTATAATGGTCTTTATTATCCATAAATGAGTGAGATCATGTGGTAATTTTTCTTCATTGACTGGCTTATTTCACTTAGCATAATGCTCTCCAGTTCCATCCATGCTGTTGCAAATGGTAAGAGTTCCTTCTTTTTTACAGCAGCATAGTATTCCATTGTGTAAATGAACCACAGTTTTCCAATCCATTCATCTCCTGATGGGCACTTAGGCTGTTTCCAGATCTTAGCTATGGTGAAATGTGCTGCTATGAACATAGGGGTGCATATATCCTTTCTGATTGGTGTTTCTGGTTTCTTGGAATATATTCCTAGAAGTGGGATCAGTGGGTCAAATGGGAGTTCCATTTGTAGTTTTTTGAGGAAACTCCATACTGTCTTCCATAGTGGCTGGACCAGTCTGCATTCCCACCAGCAGTGCACGAGTGTTCCTTTTTCTCCACATCCTCTCCAGCACTTGTTGTTTGTGGATTTGTTGATGATAGCCATTCTGACAGGTGTGAGATGGTACCTCATTGTTGTTTTGATTTGCATCTCTCGGATGATTAGTGACTTTGAGCATGTTTTCATATGTCTCTTAGCTTTCTGAATGTCCTCTTTTGAAAGGTGTCTATTTAGGTCCTTTGCCCATTTTTTGATTGGATTGCTTATCTTCCTTTTGTTAAGTTGTATGAGTTCCCTATAAATGTTGGAGATTAAACCCTAATCGGTGATAACATTGGCAAATATGTTCTCCCATGCAGTGGGCTTTCTTGTTGTTTTGTTGATGGTTTCTTTTGCTGTGCAGAAGCTTTTTATTTTGATGTAGTCCCATTTGTTTATTTTCTCTTTAGTTTCCAATGCCCTCGGAGCTGTATCAGTGAAGAAATTCCTTCGGCATATGTCTGAGATTTTGTTGCCTTTGGATTCTTCTAGTATTTTCATGGTTTCCCGTTGTACATTTAAGTCCTTTATCCATTTTGAGTTTATTTTTGTGTATGGTGTAAGTTGGTGGTCTAGTTTCATTTTCTTGCATGTATCCGTCCAATTTTCCCAACACCATTTATTGAAGAGACTATCTTCACTCCATTGTATGTTCTTGCCTCCTTTGTCAAATACTAATTGAGGATATTGGTTCGGGCTGATTTCTGGGCTCTCTATTCTATTCCATTGATCTATATGTCTGTTCTTGTGCCAGTACCAGGCAGTTTTGAGAACAGTGGCTTTGTAATACAGCTTGATATCTGGTATTGAGATCCCACCTACTTTGTTCTTCCTCAGGATTGCTGCAGCTATTTGGGGTCTTTTTTTATTCTAGATGAATTTTTGGAGAGTTCGTTCTAGATCTGTGAAATAGGCCGTTGGTATTTTAATGGGAACCGCGTTGAATTTATAGATTGCTTTGGGTAGTATGGACATTTTCATGATATTGATTCTACCAATCCAAGAACATGGTATGTTCTTCCATCTGTTTATGTCTTCCTCTATCTCTTTTTTCAACGTCCTGTAGTTTTCTTAATAGAGGCCTTTTACCTCTTTAGTTAAGTTTATTCCTAGGTAGCTTAATTTTTTTGGTGCGATGGTAAATGGGATTGTTTTTTTAGTCTCTCTTTCTGTAAGTTCACTATTGGTGTATAGAAATGCCATAGATTTCTTGGCATTAATTTTGTATTCTGCTACATTGTCGAATTCATTTATTAAGTCTAATAGTTTTTTGATGGAGTCTTTAGGGTTTTTTATGTATAATATCATGTCATCTGCAAATAAAGACAGTTTTACTTCTTCTTTTCCAATTTGGATGCCTTTTATTTCTTCTTCTTATCTAATTGCAATGGCTAACACTTCCAGTACTATGTCGAACAGGAGTGGTGAGAGTGGGCATCCCTGTCTTGTTCCTGTTCTTAGGGGAAATGGTGTTAGTTTTTGTCCATTGAGTATGATGTTGGCTGTGGGTTTGTCATATATGGCTTTTATTATGTTGAGGTATGATCCTTCTATTCCCACCTTGCTGAGAGTTTTTATCAAAAATGGGCATTGAATTTTGTCAAATGCTTTTTCTGCATCAATTGATATGACCATGTGGTTTTTTTCTTTCAATTTGTTGATGTGATGTATCATGTTTATTGATTTGCGGATATTGTACCATCCTTTTATTCCTGGGATAAATCCTACTTGGTCATGGTGTATGATCTTTCTGATGTACTGCTGGATCCAATTTCCTAAGATTTTGTTGAGGATTTTGGCATCTATGTTCATGAGGGATATTGGCCTGTAATTCTCTTTCATTGTGTTGTCTTTATCTGGTTTTGGTATTAGGGTGATGCTGGCTTCATAGAATGAGCTTGGAAGTGTTCCTTCCTCTTGGATTTTTTGTAGTAGTCTGTGGAGGATAGGTTCTAGTTCTTCCTTGATGTTTGGTAAAACTCCCCTGTGAAGCCGTCTGGTCCTGGGCTTTTGTTTGCTGCAAGCTTTTTGATGACTCCTTCAATTTCATCCATAGTTATTGGCCTATTGAGATTTTTAGATTCTTCCTGATTGAGTTTTGGAATGTTGTATTTTTCTAGGAATATGTCCATTTCCTCCAGGTTGTCTAGTTTGTTGGATTAGAGTTGTCCATAGTATTTTTTAACAATAATTTATATTTCTGTGGGGTCTGTTGTTATTTCGCCTCTATCGTTTCTGATTTTGTTTATTTGGGTCCTCTATTTTTGCTTCTTGGTGAGCCTGGCTAGAGGTTCATCAATCTTGTTTATCCTTTCAAAGAACCAGCTCTTGGTTTCATTGATTTTATGTATTGTTTTCTTGGTCTCTATGTCATTTATTTCTGCTCTAATCTTTATTATCTCCTTCCTTCTGATTACTCTGGGCTTTTCTTGTTGTTCTCTTTCTAATTCTTTGAGATGTAGATTTAGATGATTTACTACCATTTTTTCTTATTTGTTGAGATAGGCCTGTAGAGCTATAAACTTCCCTCTCAGGACTGCTTTCATTGTGTCCCATAGGTTTTGGATTGTTGTGTTTTCATTGTCATTAGTTTCCAGGATGTTTTTAATTTCTTCTTTGATCTCATTGGTAACCCAATCAATATTTAATAACATGCTATTCAGCTTCCAAGTGTTTGAGTATTTTGAGTTGTTTTTATTGTAGTTCATTTCTAATATTATGCCCTTGTGGTCTGAGAAGATGGTTGGTATGACTTCAATCTTCTTGAATTTGGGGAGACTTTTTTTGTGACCCAATATGTGGTCTATTTTTGAATATGTCCCATGAGCACTTGAGAAGAATGTATATTTTGTGGCTTTGGGGTGAAATGTTCTGAAGATGTCAATTAGGTCCATCTGATCTAGTGAGTCATTTAGGATTGCTGTTTCTTTGCTGATTTTTTGTCTAGAGGATTTATCCAGTGCTGTCAGTGGAGTATTAAAGTCCCCTACCATGATTGTATTGTTGCCAATCTCTCCCTTGATATCTTCCAGGAGTTTTTTTTTAATGTATTTGGGTGCTCCTGCATTGGGTGCATATATATTTATCAGGGTTATATCCTCTTGTTGTATTGATCCCTTTAGTATTATGAAGTGGCCTCCCTTATCTCTTGTTATGGCCTTCACTTTGAGGTCTATGTTGTCCAATATAAGTATTGCTATCCCAGCTTTTTTTTCATTTCCATTTGCCTGAAAGATATTTTTCCATCCCTTCACTTTCAGTCTGTGTGAGTCCCTTATTCTGAGGTGGGTCTCTTGTAGAAAGCAGATATATGGGTCATGTTTTTTTATCCATTCAGCCAGTCGATGTCTTTTGATTGGAACATTTAGTCCATTTACGTTTAAAGTTATTATTGAAAGGTACTTGTTTGTAGCCATTTCTATTTTTTGTGGCTGTTTTCTTTCTGATCTTTTTATTTCTTCTTTTTACACCAGTCCCTTTAGCATTTCTTGCATTGCTGGCTTGGTGGTGATAAACTCCCGTAGCCTTTTTTGTCTGTGAAGCTTCTTATTTCCCCTTCAATTTTGAATGATAGCCTTGCTGGATAGAGTATTCTTGGATTCAGTCCTTTGCTTTGCATCACTTTGTAAATTTCTGTCCATTCTTTTCTGGCCTGATGTGTTTCTGTTGAGAAATCATTTGATAATCTAATGGGAAAACCCTTGTATGTAATTTTCCGTCTCTCTCTTGCAGCCTTTAAGATTCTCTCTTTGTCCTGAACGTTTGCCATGGTAATTATGATGTGTCTTGGTGTGGGTCTTTTCAGGTTCACCTTATTTGGGACTCTCTGTGCTTGTGTGACTTTTTTCTTCCCCACCTCAGGGGAGTTTTCTGATATTATTTCTTCAAATAGGTTTTCTAAGTCTTGTTCCTCTTTCTGGTGTTCTGGCACCCCTATTATTCGTATGTTGTTTCATTTCATGTTGTCCCAAAGCTCCCTTAGGCTCTCCTTCTGTCTTTTAATTTTTTTCTCCAATTGCAGTTCAGGTTGGGTGTGTTTTGTTTCCCTGTCTTCTAATTCGCTAATTTGGTCCTCTGCTTCTCCTAGTCTACTGTTGAAACTTTCAATGGTGTTTTTTATTGCAGCTATATCACTCTTCATTTCTTCTTGGTTTTTACATAATTTATTGATTTTTTTCATCTGTTTCTTCTGGCTTCTTGCATAAGTTGTGGATTTTTTCCTCCATCTGGTTTATGCATTCTAGTACCCTTAATCTGAAGTCTTTTACTGTCATGCTGCATGACTCGGTTTCACTTAGCTGCTTTTCTGGCGAGTCCTCCTTTTCTTTCCTTTGGGGGTTTCTTTGTCTACCCATGTTTGATCTCACTGACATATCTAGATGTTGAGTAGTTCAGGGGCTGCTCTTTGGGTGGCAGTGGTTCCTCAGGCTGTGGTTGCTCCTCTGGCAGTTGTTGTAGCAGCTGCTCCTCAGTTGGCAGGAGCTCCTGCGGTGGGTGCTGTTCACTGCTGTGGTGGCTCCTCTGTCTGGTGGGGGGAGGCTTCACACATAGCTGCTGTTCCTCAGACAGAGGATGTGCTGATCACGAGGCTGCTGTTCCTTGGATGGGGCGGGCTACACACGCAGCTGCTACTCCTTGAACTGGGGCAAACTGCTCACGTGGCTGCTGATCCTTGAATGGGGGCTGGCTGCATGCTGCTGTTGTTCCTCTGATGTGGTGGGCTGCTTGTGGGGCTACTGCTCCTTGGACCGGCTGCTGCTTGTTGGACAGGTGCAGGCTGTTGTGGCTCTGTTCCTCAGACCGGTGTGTGCTGCGTAGAGCTGCCACTCCTCGGATGTGGGCCGTCTGCTCGTGCGGTTGCTGTTCCTCGGACCGGGGTGGGCTCCGGCTGCTCCTCAAATGGGGCCGGGCCGCTCACAGAACTGCTGCTCCTCGGATGGGGGCGGTCTACTCGTGCAGTTGCTGTTCCTCGGACCGGGGTGGGCTGCCGCTGCTCCTCAAATGGGGCCCAGCCGCTCGCAGAACTGCCACTCCTCGGATGTGGGCGGTCTGCTCATGTGGTTGCTGTTCCTCGGACCGGGGTGGGCTGCCACTGCTCCTCAAATGGGGCCGGGCCGCTCACAGAAATGCTGCTCCTCGGATGGGGGCGGGCTGCTCATACAGCTGCTGTTCCTCGGATTGGGCAGGCTGCTGGTGCAGCTGCTGCTGCTTGGGCGAGGGCAAGATGCTTTTGCAGCTGATGCTCCTCGGACTAGTGCAGGGTGCGGGCTGTGCGCAGCTGCTGCTCCTCGGATGGGGGCAGGCTGCGCAGGGCTGCCTCTCCTCAGACGTAGGAAGACTGCTCAAGCGGCTGCTGCTCCTCGGACAGGTCAGACTGCTCGTGTGGTTGCTGCTCTTCGGGCGGGGAAGCAGGCTGCTGACACAGCTGCTGCTCCTTGGACAGGGGCAGGCCACATGAGGCTGCTGCTCTTACGCTCGAGGCAGGCTGCTCACGGGGCTGATGCTCCCTGGACAAGAGCGCGTCGCTCACATGTCTGTTGCTCACGTGGTTGAAAAAATAATGTCTCATATTGATTTTTTTATCTCTTTTCCTCTTCCTTCCTCTCTCTTTCCAAAATCAATAAAAAAAAACATTTTAAAATAATAAAGTCTTAATTTTAAAAGGACATCTTTAAATTATATTTAACAAGTATAATGGAAAAAAGCAAAGATCAGACTAGGTAACCTCTAAGATCCCTTCCTGTTCTGATACTGGGGTGAATCTAGAATAGTCTGGCGAGCTTGGTTCATGTAGCTGTGTCATATCGATGCCGTCAATATCAGGAACTCAAATGGAGATGCTTTCAAATATAGGATATGGCAGAGGGATTCTTGCCCCCACAAAGTGATGTAAAAAAAAGCAGGTTGAATGATGGGTATTGGTAAACAACAATAACCTTGGAACACAAACCTTATTCTGTAGAATCATATTTTTAATATTCAAGATGTTAGTAATCTCATTATGATGATAATGACCAACCGAGGGCTCTGGAAATGAAATTAAGAATGCTGATCAACAAGGGAGAGCAGCAAAGTCTAATTGCACGCCATGGGGTGTGAGTTTCCGGAGCCACGGAGGGGGAGGGATAAGGCTCACTCCAGAGCTCCAGGCAGCACGCTTTAGAGAGCTCGGTGCTGGGAGTCAGAGGCAGGGGTTCTGATCCTGCTTGGCCACCAGCTGACCATGTGGCTTAAAACAAGTCATTCCCCTTTCCTGGGTCTCCATACCGCATGAGGTAAAGACTGAGGAAAGCAATGTACCGATACACAAGTGTTAGGCTCTCTTATGTATTAGGTCTCATGTAGTAACTCTCAGCTGTAACATTCTACTGGGGGGGGGGGAGGGGCGGGGGAGGAGCCCTATTTTCTACCGGGCTTTAATTGTATGATCAATGCCATTGGGACAAGAACATGGCATATATATATAATTGATTTTAGAGAGGAAGGGAGAGGGAGAGAGAAACATCAATGATGAGAGAGAATTATTGATCGGCTGCCTCCTGCATGCCCCATACCGGGAATCAAACCCAGTATGTGCCCTGACTGGGAATCGAACTGTGACCTCCTGGTTCATAGGTCACTGCTCAACCACTGAGCCATGCCTGCTGAGCTGGCTCCTCTTGAGTAGTACTAGATTCTGCTCAATAGTGTTGAACTTCAACAAAATCAATCATCAAATAATAGTATTTAGGTGACTCCTTACCAAGCAACTATATTAAGTCAAGAACATTTGGATTTAGAAATCCAACTCCAGCTCGCATAAACAAAATGGGACTTTTATCGCCTTCTCTCATTGGGATCTTCAAGGGGCAACGCTGGCTTTAGGCATGACTGGGTTCAAGATGTCAAGCTGTGTCTTAAGGGACATGTCTCCTTCCAGCCCCCTGCTCCGATGTCCTTTGTGTTGTCTTTGTTCTCAGGTGACCGCCACCTGCTACAGGTTCTTCAGCGCCTCCTCCACGGTGGAAAGTGCAGGCCTCCTCCCTGGCGGCTCCAGCAGGCATCTAGAGCCTCATTCTGAGGAGCCCAACTGTGGCCACCTGCTCATACCCCGCCAGCCATTGAGACAGAGAATGCAGTGTTCTCATTGGCCAGACCTGGTAACATCTTGTCCTCTGGAGCCAGAAATGGGCTCAGCCCCACCCCTATCACAAGGACTAAGAGTAGGGGCAGGGGTTTCCCCAAGAGGCAGGCGACCAACCCTAGAGGCCAAGTTGAGATTCTGGAACAAGAAGGGATGCTGGATGTATTTGTGTCATCTTACTTCTGCTACAAATTCTTATACCCTTAGTGGCTTCAAAGTTGATCACAAGTTGATCATCTTACAGTTCTGGAGGTCAGAAGTCCAAAGTCAGGCTCAGTGAGCTAAATCCAGGTGTCAGCAGGGCTGTGTCACTTCTGGAGGCTCTAAGGAGTGTCTGTTTCTTTGCCTTTCCCAGCCTGTGGAGGCAGCCTGCATCCCTTACCTGTGGTCCTGTCCTCCATCTTCAAAGCATCTTCTAATCCAGTGGTTCTCAACCTTCCTAATGCCGCGACCCTTTAATACAGTTCCTCATGTTGTGGTAACCCCCAATTTCATTGTTACAAATTGAACATAATTAAAGCATAGTGATTAAGCACAAAAACAATATGTAATTACATATGTGTTTTCCAATGGTCTTAGGCGACCCCCTGTGAAAGGGTCATTCGACCCCCAAAGGGGTCGCAATCCACAGTTGAGAACTGCTGTAATCTCTCTCTCTCTCTCTCTCTCTCTCTCTCTCTCTCTCTCTCTCTCTCTCTCTTTCTTTCCCTCTCTCTCTCTCTGACTCTGACCCTCCTGCCTCCCTCTTATAAGGACCCTTGTGATTATATCAGGTCCACCCAGATAATCAGAATAATCTCCCATCTCAAATCAGTAACTCAGTCACATCTGTAAAGTTCCCTTTGCCGTGTAAGGTAACACATTCACAGGTTCCACGGATTAGGATGTAGACATCTTTGGGGGCCAGTATTCAGCTCACCACGCTGGGTGGGAACAGATGAACGGATGATTTCGACCACATCTGCACCGGTTCAGAGTACAAAAGTCAGTAGAGATCTATTGCCAGTGATGAATGTCATGTAGCCATCAAGTCTGAAGACATAAGTTCAAGCCTAAACTCTGCCATTAACGAGGCCTCTTCTAGTCTCAGTGTCTTTATCCATACAATGGATATGCTTATCTCAGTCACCGAGTTGTTGCGGCATAATACTGGGGGGAAGGGGGGGAGCGGGGGGGGGGGGGGCAAAAGTAGGTTTACAGTTGTGAGTACACAAAACACCGAATTTATCCTTGTATTGTTATTTATTAATTAGTGTCTTGTTTTCCATATGAACAACCCTAAACTTACATTTGCCCCACCCTGTACCCATAAAAGCGCATTTACATTGCAAAGCATCATGCAAGTGAAAATAACCCCTTTGGGAATGAAATATGAGCAATTAAACTCCGCCCACTATTGCAGCCATCCATCCCTGCCAGGCAGGGGCCATGAGACGCTCCCCATGAAAGGAACAGTCCCAGCTAGAGCAGAAAGGTCATTCGTCAGCTTTGAATCTTGAGTAGCATTGGGAGCCAGGATTTGCCAGAAGGAAAAAGAACGTTCTATATTTCTTTAGTTCCCATGAGTACATTAACAACAGTCAGACCTGGCTGCCCAGACACCAGTTTACTCTGAATACAATGCTGTGACTTTGAAGGCGTGGGATGCCACCTGTTCCCACCTCAGTGTTCTGTGGGAAGAAGCGAAAACAAGGCAGAGGGAGCAGTTCAAATGCCAGGGTCTTGTACCGCCTCTCTCTCTCTCTCTCTCTCTCTCTCTCTCTCTCTCTCTCTCTCTCTCATCCTCTCCATCCTTCCTCTCTCTTCCTCTTTTTCTCTAAAATCAATAAAAGCATATCCTCAGGTGACAATTTTAAAAAGTGAAGTTTTGTAAGTAGGAAAAAATTCCCTGAAATCCAGGCCATTCCATAAATTGGTGCCTGGGAAACATTAGCCTTGTAGACCTCAGAAGTCCCTGCCAGCTCTCATGTGCTGTGATCTTTCCTATTAAATTCACAAAGGCAGGTGTCTGGATTAGCAAGTTCCTTTGCAATGCTATAATTTCATGTTTCTTAGATTTATGAATCCCTCTTGAACACCCTCATTTTTATTTTTTTAAAGGTTTTTAATTCTCTATTTATATTTTAAGGAAGGAAATGCAAGAATGAAATGCGTGAAAAACATCCAACAAAATTGGAACAAATTAAACAGGTAAAAAGAATAAAATGTGATGGAAAGAAACTTGGCCTTCCTGAAATAATTCACAAAAGGAATTTTTTTTAAGTAGCACATTTGTCCAGCACATATATAATGGAATTGGATTGACCAAAATTCAATTTTTTGTCCAAGAATTTATGGTATAAAGTGAAGCTTACCTATAGCAGCAACGGTAAACTCACTACCCCTACGGAAGACTGAGCACTGCTGGGGTCTCTCCATGTGGCTCTGGAGAAGTCACAACCCCCCCCCACCACCACCACCACTACCATGATAGCTTCCAAATTTATCAGCTCTGTGCCCATCCAAGCCCTGAGCTCCCAACTCAAATATCCAGCCACCTGCTTGTCCATAGCACCTCGTGGGTGTATAATGGGCATCTCAGTTTGGATATAATTAAAAGAGAACTCTTGATTTGCACCCAATCCCCCCCCCCCCCCACTCTCCACCATCCCTTTAAATGGCAGCATCTATCCAGTTGCTCAAGTTAAAAAGTTAGGAGTATCCACAATCTTTATTGTGGGACTCAGTAGCAAAGGCAGCTTTTGTTCAGTTGAGGGGTAACAAGGACCCCAAATAACTGTGGCTTTAACAAAACAAAAATGCATTTTGTTTATTTCTTCCTCCTGGAGAGAAGAGAGGTAGGCAGTCAAAGACTGGCCAACATGACTCACTCACGAAGCCCTCAGGGATGCAGGTACCTTCCACATCATTGTGCCACCATCCCCAGGTGGAATCTACCTCTTCGTGATTCAACATAGCAGCGGAGTCCCAGCCATTGCATCAGAGGTCCAAGCAGCAGGAAGCAAGGGGCTATGGAAAAAACAAGGCAAAGAGCACTTTTGAAGAAGATTATTTTGCTAACACCTTATTGGCAGAACTTAGTCACATGACTTCTTAGCTGAAAGAGAGGCTGGAAGATGTAGCCTTTAAGGCAACTGTGTGCCCAGTTAAAAGTGGGGTTTCATTGCCATGGAAGAAGGCTAGACCAGGTGTTGGGGGTGGGGGGGGGCTGGCCAGCAGTTCCTGCGTTATATACTTGTAAAGCCCTTTGTGATTGGGCCCCTCCCTGCTATTTGGCCGCATCTCTTTGACCTTGCTTAGCACAATCCCACCACACTGGCCGGCTCTGATGCTCTTTGAATTTGCTATGCTTGTTCCTGCCTTAGAGACCTGCTGCTCCCTCCCCTGGGATGCTGGCCCCAGATATGCTCATGGCCAACCTCTCGCTGGTCCAGCCTCAGCTCAAATGTCAGTTCCTCACCAGGGCCTTCCCTGGCCACCCTTCCTAACGTCGTGTCTCCCCACCAGCCAGCCTCAGTCATGAACACCATTTCATTTCTTCAAAGCACTTGTCACTCTGAAAATATGTTTCACTTGCTGTGTTGTGCCTCCCAACTCAAGAACACAAGGTCCTTCCGGGCAAGGGCGTCCACCCGTCATGTTTAGAGTGAGTGCTCCACATCAGCACAGAGCAGCTGCCCAGTAAATGCGTGTGAAATAAATGAGTGAATTTATCAATTCATTTCATCATCAATACATTTGAAATCGAATGCATCCGTCCAACATTCCCCCAGCTTCCCCCACAGACAAGCTGCTGCTATCTTCGGCAAGAATTCATTTGCCCCGGGGCCCCATGGGGAGAGACAGAACAGAGTCTGGACTTCAAAAGAGGCTGTGTTTGGCTCTCACTTTAGTGCCCAAAGCCAGGAATCGGCCCTAAGTGAAAGGTGAAGAGAAAGATCAGCCAGGTGCTTGAAACTTGTGCTAACCTGCTCTGTGGACGTTTCTGAACTGAATCTCCAAGGTGGCTGCTGCAGCTCCTGGGCAGGGCGACCTGCAGTGGCCAAGGTCACAGTGGTGGTCAAGGTCACAGTGTACTTCCCAGTTCGGCTGCTTACGGCCGTGTCAGTGTAGACTTAGGCAAATTCCCCAACCCCCTTGCCTTGGTTTCCTCATCTGTGAATCGACAATAATGGTGCCACCCCCTCAAGGGTGTTGAGATGGTTGTTACAAAATGTGAAGCATTTTTTATGCTGATATATAGTAAACATTCAGTCAATGTAGCTATTTTTAGGAGGTGCCTGGCACTTCATATATATTTTCTTTAAGTCTCCCCAGTAGCCCTGTACAGGCAGCTGTCGGTCTTTCCACTTAACAGATGAGAAAACAGAGGCTTGGAGGAGGCAAGTTCTTTTTTTTTTTCTTCTATTTTTTTTTTTTTATTGCTTAAAGTATTACAAAGGGTATTACATATGTATCCATTTTATCCCCCCGCCCTAGACAGTCCCCTAGAGGAGCCAAGTTCTTGACCAGGTAACTCCAATGCTCTTTCATCTCACCACCCCCATAATGGGGCTGGACCCCTTGCAAACTACCTGGAATAAGCTCTGGTTCCTGAAGGCAGGACTGGCGTCCTTGGAGTGCTGATGACTCAGCAGATATGCATTAAGTGGCCATCGCAGTGGATTACGTGGCCACTGCTACTATGTATTCAATATGAACAGGTAATATTTCTTTAAGCCAAACAATAAATAGCAGAGCTACCTACACATTACTTGTAATAGCTCAAACCCAAAAACAAAAAAATCTACCCACCGCAGAATGAACAAATAAATTGTGGTGCAATCACACTATGCAAGACTCCACGTCTACAGCAGAGGAAATGAAGGGAAACTGCCACGTGCCACATCCTGGACAAACTTCACGGACACATGTCAAGGGACAGAAGCCAGACACACACACACACAAAACCACCTACTATGTGGTTCAATTCACAGCAAGTTTATAAATAGGCAAAGTTAACCCCTGGGTTAGAGGGCAGGATGACAATTCCTGTAGGAGGCAGGGGACTGTGGTTAGGCAGGCCCACAGGGGGTTTCTGGGGGCTGTGACACAGGTGTGCTCACCTATGCTAACTCATTGCAGTGCACACTTACGGTTTGTGCATTTCCTATATGTTCTATTTTATTTAAAACTTTTCTCTTGCCCAGCTGTCATGGCTTAGCGGTTGAACATTGACCTACGAACTAGGAGGTCATGGTTCCATTTCAGTCAGGGCACATGCCCAGGTTACAGGCTCGATCCCCATTTCAGTCAGGGCACATGCCCGGGTTACGGGGGGCATGCAGGAGGCTGCCCACAAATGATTCTCAGCATTGATGTTTCTATCTATCTCTCTCCCTCTTCCTTCCTCTCTGAAATCAATAAAAATATTTTTAATTATAATTTTAAAAAACTTTTCTCTTAAGCACGGATATCTATACTTTGTTCTACATGTTCATTTCAGGATCAGGATTCCAGAAGATGTCTGCAATCATCCAAGTTGAAATTAAGTGAGCTAATGCCCCAAGAGGACTTAGCACAGTGTCTGGACCAGAGAACTATGCCCAGCAAGTGCTAGCAAGTGTCATTATTATGATTATTGTGGCTCTGACTTGCCAAACGGCAGTGGAGAACTTCTGAAAACCACACCACGGCTAGTTCCCAGCTCCAGTGCCAGGAGTTCCCTTAAAGGGGGCAGGGGCAGTACTAAACGAGGTGAGATCCCCCACCCACTGCCAAGTTCCAGTGCAGCCCAGATCCCTTCCCAGGTCCACCTGGTTTCCTTTGCCCTTTTCCATTACCCGCCCAGGACACCTGCTTATAACGTGTGGCTTCTGGACTCCGCCAGAGCACAGGCGCATGTGTTTGTACGAAAAGCAACTAACTCAGCTGCTGGGTGCTGCCAGTCACCAGTGCCAGCAGCCACTGCTATCAAGTTCATGTGTCCCACACCAAAGCCCTTCGCTTCCTCCCAGGGCACTGACACCCCTTCCACGGCTGGTGCCTTCCTTCCACTGCCACCCAACCCCATGTCCTCGTATATGTTCACACTCATATATGTTCACACACATGTTCATACTTACACTCATAGTCGTATGTTCACACTTATGTTCCCACTCATATATGCTCATGTGCTGACAGTCATACCCTCACCCCCTGCTCACACACTCACACTCAACACATGCCCACACACACACATGCTCACACACATTCTCATGCACACTCACACTCCTACTCATCAGGAACAACTCAGGAGAGAGAAATGGCCCTTGCCCACCAGGGGAGTGGACAAGGAGTGTCTCAAACCATGGCCCCATGGTGTCCTATGTCACCCGACCTGCTGTGTGACAAAGTCCCTCCTCCTAAGTCAAACCCAGATCTACCGAAGCAGGGTCTGCATGATCATGGCCCCGGACTCTGCATTTTCACAAGTCACAATCGCAACAAACCTGAGGGTCAGGGATCTTTCTAGAGAAAGGCAGTGAGGGGCGATGGGGTACAAGTGAAAATGGTTCCAAGGCAAGAGTGCAGGGGGAAACGTGAGTCCAGATCTCTGCCCCACGGACCCCTGCCCTGGACACAGCGGAGGGGCATCTGGCTAACATGGCACAGAGTGGTGATGGGCTGCCAGGCACAGCGGCACAGAGATTGAGTTTCTCCTCTTCTCCGGTAGTGAGAGCAGCAAGAACAAGGCCACGAGAGAGCAGGTGTTGCGGCACACTCTTCAGCACAGTCTCTTTCTCCACCCTGGAAGCTTCTGGGGGAACTTTTGTTCTAGAGTGCTCATCTATCCATCGCTGGGTAGTAAACCATCCCAGAACTTAATGACAAAAACAACAACTATTTCATAAGCTCTTACAATTCCGTAGATGGATCAGCTGAATCGTTGCCACTGGTCTCATCTGAGGTCTCTCAGTGTGATGGCACTGGAGCATTCAAACTGGGCACTGGAGCATTCAAACTGTCTTCACTCACGTGTCCAGCACCACAGCAGCAGGACTAGAAGGCTCCCTTTCTCCACGTGGCCTCTCCCCCGTGGCCTCCCCAAGTGGCCTGCCCCGTGGCCTCTCCACGTGGCTGCTTGGGCTTCTGGACAAGAATCAGTGTTCCAAGAAAGAAGAAGTCTTTCTTCCTCACCCCAGGTTTTCACACAACTCAGACAATCTGGAATGAACTTCATTTAATAAAGTTAACTATTTTTGTAGCATCAACTAGAATTTCTTCAGTTCATCACCGAGAGTTTTGGACATCATCAGATCACAATGGAAAGAGCAGTATCTTGTGACAACATCCAGATTTTCTGTTTTATGAGAGAGGCTGAACTTTTCCTGGGGTCAACCATGGAAGGGGCACCATCCACACAAATGCCAAATAGGTCCTCTAAGACAGAGGAGATATTTGGCATTTCTATTTTGAAAATAAAACATTAATGATTTTAAATTTCTAGACAAAAATATTAGAAAACACTTCAGTGACCTTGGGTCTCGCAAAGATTTCTCAAGTAGTTCACAAAAAATGTGAACCAGAAAAGAAAATAAATCAACAAGTTCGACTTCATCAAAATTTAAAACTTTTGCTCTTCAAAAGAAAGCGACGAAAATCAAAATGCAAGCCCAGCTGGAGAGAAAATATTTGCAAAACATATAGCTGACAAAGGTCTGGTAGCTACAATATAGAGAGTGCTTACAACTCAATAAGAAGATGACCTAATAAGAAGTGAACAAAATATTTGAACAGATACTTTGCCAAAGAAGTGATACAAATGGCAAATAGGCACATGAAAAGATGCTAGCTAGACCCCAATGGTCATTAAGGAAACACAAATTCAAACCACAATGAAATGCCACTAGGATGGTTAACATTAAAAAAGGCTGATCATCTCAAGTCCTGGCGAAGATACAAAGTAACTGGAACTCTCATAGTCTGTAGGTGGTACATACAATAAAGCGCATGTTGTAAAAGTGGTTTCTTACAAAATTAAACATATATCTACAATATGACCAAGCCATTCCACTTCTAAGCATTTACCCCAAACAAATGAAAGCATATGTCCACACAAATACTTGCACATGAATGTTCATCACAGCTTTGTCAGTCAAGAACTAGAAACAAATTAAATGTCTATCAACGGGTGAATGGATAGACTGTGGTATATCCATATCATGGAATGAGTGCAACCCAGCAGGAAAACAAGAACATATAGGTACACCCAGCAGGTGATTCTGTTGTAGCTCAAAAAATTATGCCAAGTGGAAGAAGCCAGACACAAAAGAATACATACTGTTTAACTGCATTGTATTAAATTCTGGAAAATGCAAACTAATCTATAGTAACAGGAAGATCAATGTTCTCACCTGGGCCTGGGCGTGGGGAGCAGAGAGAAATGGATCACACAGCACATGAGGAAACTTTGGGGGTGATGGGTGTATTCATTATCTTGACGGTAATGATGGTTTCACAGGTATACAAATATATCAAAACTCACCACATTATGCCATTGATTGCATGTCAATTATATCTCAATAAAGCTGTAATGAAAACTAAAGTCAGTAATGAAAAAAATACATATTGGCTTTTACTTGTTTGGGGGCAACTCTTTGCAGCCAGAGAAAGATTCTTGAATTTCACCATTTACAACTCCTACAAATGCTAGATACCATGACGTGTATTGGTAAAATCTGTTAACATCTCAACCTGTGTAGAGAAGCTATTGTTTTTCAATTTACTAGTTAGATCTCTTCAGCATCATGTGACATGTCATCAATATGTTGACTTGTATTGATCCTTTGCGAGTGGAACCTTTCTGATTTCTCACATTGCACCTTGTCCTGCATGTTACTCACTGAACCTTTACTGGTGTGATTAGGTTTTCTCCCACTGTGTGACCCCTCTTTTTCGGGGCAATAAGTTCTCTTGCTGAATAATTTGCTTCCTGCAACTGATCTGACTTTTTCTCCAATGCTTTACACTGTTCAAGACTCCGATACCCATTTCAAAAGACCAGCCCTTTCCTTTCCGAATGGCCATGGCCTGTCGTCAGTGTCCGCTCAGTGGGCTGGGCCATTGCTGTACTTTTGTTCGTCACACAGACACGGGGGCCGGGACCTCGCGGCTCCCCAGCCGGTGAAAGCCCATTGATGAGTGCCTCTCCCGGTAAAGAACAGCATCTCTGTGTCCCTTATCTGACTGGTGCAGGAAGGGTCTCAGAAGACTAGCTCCTCCCCGACTTCCGGTTCCAGGTCTCACCTGTGATCCTCCACCCTCACCGTAGCAAGGCTGCCCATGGCCTGGACCAATCCTCCTCTTTCACGTCATACCTGACCTGTGAAACATGCCACCTGACTCTCAAAAGAATAAGACACGAATGTTAATACAATATAAAGGCCAAGGGCATGACAAATGTACAAAAAGGTTGGACAAATGCAAAAAGTTCACAGTGCAACTCTCTTCTAACCTACACAGTCTGTTTTGCAGTATCTACCACGGCTGAGGCACAGTGGTAAAAATTACTTTTTATTAGTCTTAAATGTTCTCTCTGATATTACACCTGTAGGGAGTGTTTGCCCCCATAAGCCAGTCAGCAGTGAGTAAGGGAGGTTGGGGAAGTCACTGGGAAGGAGAAGCTGATGTCGCCAGCCCGCTGTGCCCCTCCGTGCCATCCAGAGCTCACCAGTGTTCAGCAGCGTCCCTGTCTCGAGACAATGGGCTCAAGTGAGAATGACTCAGTGGATGAAGGCAACTCAACTATACACTGCACAGGGGCTGTGATGGTGAGTTTCGTGTCAACTTGGTTAAGCTGTAGATCCCAGTTACCCAATCAAACACTAATCTAGGTGTTGCTGTGAAGGTATTCTGTAGGTGTGATTACTTACTATAAGTTTACTTTAAGGAGGGAAGATTTTCCTGGAATATCTGGATACCCTGGATGAGCCTACTGAATCGGTGGAAAGGCTTTCAGAGCAGAACTGAGGCTTTACCCAGGAAAAAAGAACTCACAGCCGGCCCCACAGATTTCAGACTTGCCTAGGCAGTCCCACAATTGCGTAAGCGGGTTTCTTGTAATAAATCTCCTGTCTCCACTCATTCTTTTCTCTGGTGGAAACAGGGGGCTGAAGGACCTTTAAAATAACCAAATTGCTCCATCAGTCTTTTATTGCAAATGCTAGCATAGTACAGACATAAAATTCTAAACATAACGTGTGTGTTGGTGGTGGGTGTTTTTTAAAATCAGTTACGAATTCTCACAGAACGGGGCTGCCTAGGACTCTCGTGTAGAAGTTCTGGTTCGGTCTTACATCGGAAGCACTCATCTGGACCTCCTTTCCCACTCAGACCCAAAACTCTTTCTGACATCGCACATCTTCTCGTTTGGGGTTCTTCACCTGAGCCAAGCATTTCTGCCATTGTCTGAGATTCCAAACGCCATCTTAGGTGACCGGCTCTTTCCTTATCAAACGGCCCTGGCCTGTCATCTGGGGTCTTCTTGGTGTGCTGGACCACTGCTGTACTTTCCAGTTGTTGATCAAGATTGTCTTGAATAAGCAACACCCCCTCCCCAACTCTACTTGACTTGATTCAGGGGCCCTCCTACCCCTCTGCCCAGCTGCTCCAACCCTTATAGGAGAATTATCAGAAACTATCCATGGACCCAAGTAGAAAGTAATGATCTCCTTTCCCCATGTAGAAAATGAAGGGAATGATACTTTTCTTTAAAAAAAAATTTTTTTTTTATTGATTTCAGAGAGGAAAGCAGAGGAGAGAGAGAGAGAAACAGCAATGATGAGAGAGAAGCATTGATCGGCTGCCTCCTGAATGCCCCCTACTGGGGATCGAGCCCACAACCTCCGCATGTACCCTGACTGGGAATCAAACTGTGACCTCCTGGTTCATAGGTCAACACTCAACCACTATATTAGTTTCACGAGCAGGCTGGGTGGGAATGATAATTTTCCTACCACCTCACAGGACTGTCACAAGAATCAAATGTGATAAAGGATTACTTTGAAAACTTATAGTCATAAAGATGAAAGGATCATCATCATCTTTGTAATTATCTTAATTATTATTCTCACTCCACTAAACCCACCAATTATTCTCTTCCTGCCACACACCTTTCTAAAAGAATTTGCCTTCATCCACAGACCAAGGTGGTGCTAAGCCACTCCATTTGTACCAGGTGGCGTGAAGATAGATGACTGAAAAATCTGGATTCCTTCAACAATTGGCTAGAGTTCTGCACTCTGTATCCTTGAAGAAACTACTTTATATCAGTCACAGTTCTTAGATTGTAAAACCCAAGCATGCTGACTTAAAAAAAATAACCTATTGCCCCATTAACTGAAAGTCCACAATCGACTCTCAGTACTAATGATTGCATAGTACTACAAGTCACAGCCAGAGCTATAAAGAAAGAAGGGAACAGTGTAAACATTGGAAGGGAAGAGATAAAACGCTCATCATTTACCCAGAAAAACCAACAGGCGCAACAAACAAATTATTAGGACTTATCAGCAATGTTACCAGATACAAGATTAGCCCATAAAAAATCAACAGCATTTCTCTACACCAGCAATAAATCAATAGAAAAATATAACTTTCAAACACATTTTTTTCACATTTTAATGTCTCTGAAATTGGGATGCATCTTACATTGATGGCATCTTGGATTTGAGTAAATACAGCATCAAAAATAAGACACCATTCTCAGCTCCACAGGTATTTTAAAGTATCCTGGCAATAACAAATAATACACAAAGACCTCTATGGAGAAACCCTTAAAAACCTAATAAAAGGTACAGAAGATGAACTGAATAAGTGAAGTGGATTTCTATGCTCTTGATGAGAAGATTTAATATTATAAAGTTGTCAGTTCTCCCTCAAATTAACCTATAAATTCAATGCAATTCCAGTAAAAATTTTATATAGGTATTTTTAGAAGAACTCAGTAAAATTCTACATATGTTGCCCTAGTTGGTTTGGCTCAATGGATAGAGCGTCGGCCTGCGGACTGAGGGGTCCCGGGTTCGATTCCAGTCAAGGGCATGTACCTTGGTTGCGGGCATATCCCCAGTGGGGAGTGTGCAGGAGGCAGCTGATCAATGTTTCTCTCTCATCCAATGTTTCTAACTCTCTATCCCTCTCCCTTCCTCTCTGTAAAAAAATCAATAAAATATTTTTTTTTAAAAATTCTACATATGTTAAAGACCTCAATATTTAAGATAAAACTATGATTTTAAAAAATAAAGAATATCATTATGACATGAGTCAGTGTTTCTCCAACTTTTTCTTCTATTATTGCCTCCTAAGGAGCTTTCTTAGACATTTTTTTTCCTAATTATGACCCCCCCTCCCCCCGCTTGCTCACAACAGGGAAATTTTAATACCACAGTTATACCAATTTTCTGTTTAGATATTGTATGTATATCTGTACTTTAATTACAAAGAGTGTTACTTTTTTCACTCCCTTGAAAAACAATGTTCACTCTTGGGGCAATCACCTTCCACCTCTTGCCCTACCCATAAGAATGTTACACGCATAGAGGTGAGGAGGGACTTAAAAAATAATCCAAAAGCTCAAGCCCTCAGACAGAAGATCGATAGATTTGACTACTACTAGTATATTAGTTTCCTATCATGGCCATAACAAGTTACCACAAATTTATCGACTTCGCCTGCCACCCATTGATTGTTACCTCCCAGCTCTGTGTCCCAAGCCCAGTGAGCTCAGCTGGTACGTGGCCCAGGTTCCCACCAGGCTGGCCTGGACTCTTACCTGGAGGTCCTGGGGGAGAATCCACTTCCAGACTCACTCAGGTTATTGACAAAGTTCAGGTCTAGGCAGTGGTGGGGCTGAGCTCCCATTTTCTTGCTGGCCAGCCGCCCAGGAGTCCTTCTCAACTCCTAGAGGCCACACCCATTCCTTGGATCTGAGACTCCTTCCTCTGCCTTCCAAGCCAGCAACACACAGTCAAGTCCTTCTCAGGATGCAAATCCCTCTGACCTCCCGTCGCCTTCATTTTTCCTCCTGCATCTCTCCGATGTCAGCCAAAGAAATGCCTCTGCCCTTATGGGCTCAAGTGACCAGACTGGGCCCAACCAGATGGTCCAGGACAATCCTGCTACGCTCTTAATGTCTGTGTCCTCCCAAAACTCGTATGTTGAAAATCACAAACCCCCAGCCAAGATGATGGTATTAGGAGGGTGGTCATTTGGGGATGACTAGATGATGAGAACAGATCCCTCATGAATGGGATTAGCTCCCTTACAAAGAGGCCCGCTGGGCTCTGTTGCCCTTCTGTCTTGTGAGGTTACAGCTAGAAGGTGCCCTATACACCAGAAAGTGGGTCTCCCCAGACACCGGCTCTGCCCCCACCTTGATCTTTGACTTCCCGGCCTCCAGCACTGTGAGTAATAAATTTCTGTTTTCTTATAAACAGAAATTTCTGTTTTCTTTTAAACAGAAATTTATAAGCCACCTAGTCTCTGCTATTTTGTTATAGTAGCCAGAATAAACTAATACTGTCCTTAATGTTAATTACATCTGCAGAGTCCCCTCACTACAATACCTCTATTAGTGTTTCATTAGATAATTAGGAGGCAGGAATTCTGGGGAGACACCGTTAGAGTTCTGCCTACCATGATTATATTAAAATTAAGGATTTATTATCCACAAAGGACACTGTGGACAAAGTTAATGAACAGATGAAAGAAAGGGGGAAATAGTTTCAATTTCTGAAACCAACAAGGGGGTGATATTTATAATATATAAGGAACCCTCGCAAATGAACAAATGGAAATGGGCAGTTTATAGAAGTGGTAACCCACATTACTGATAGGTATATAAAGAGATACTCAAAATTATTAGTAATCAGAGAAATGCCAATTCTAAAAGCATGAGATGTTACCTTACTTTTATTTGATTGGCGAAAATTAAAAAACTGGAAAATGCTAAGCGCCTGGGGGTGGGAGGAGAAATAGAGATATGGGAACCCTCAGACACTGCTTCTGGGAGTGTAGACTGAGTCACCCATTACCGAGAGAAATCAGGCATTACATAGTCAAATTAAGTGCTCCCCCTCCCCCGGGACCCAGAAATCCCACTGCTAGTGTTAGGACCCAAGGAAATTCTTACATAGATCCACAGGGCGCACACACAGCATGTTCATCACAGTGTTTTGTGGCAGGGGAACAGATATATACTAGTAAACTGTAATAAATATACACCAGGGAGAAGCACGCAATAATGAGAATCAATTAGCAAAATGGTACCCATAGCATCATGTGTGGACCTTAAAAACATGGCACCCAGTGGAAAAAAAAAGTAAAAGAAAGAATGAGACATAAAAAATATTCTGGGTCAATTAAAACTACAACAAAGGATACCAACACAAAGTTACATGATAAACACACAAGGATGACTGCCAACAGGAAGAGAAGGGAAAAGGCCACCAGTTATTGGAACTAAAGAAACAAGTTGGATATTTTACATAAAGTGCTATGACCTGAGGCTTATGAGGGCCAATATTTTTAGAAGCTGGTCGGCAGGGATGGCTTCAGGCACAGCTTCATCCAGGCGTCAGGCAATGTCACCAGGATCCATTGCTCTGCTCTGCATCACCTTGGGTTGGCTCCACCCTCAGACTGGCTTGGACAGAAGCGAAATTTGATTAAGTACAGTTTTCGAGGCAAATATGTGCTCTGTTTGATGGAATGCTCTTACGGTTGAAGAGATAAATTTCTTAGTGGCCTTTCCTGCCTTAGAAATTCTAGCCCCATGAACCCATCTGAAGGGGGTTCACTAAAGTCTCCGACATGTCATCTTGAGCAGCTGCAGTCACTATTCTCAAGACCCACAGCCTACATGCTAATCAGCAGATAAAAACATCTGTACGTGGTTATGGACACGGCTGTGTTTTGATTAAGTACTTGAGATAAGCATGCTTGTTTTCCTGACAAGTGGAGAGAGAGGAAAGAATAAAAGTTAATTACAGAAGGACTCCAGCTCGGCCAGAATGAAAGCTTTAATTAAGGCTTTGCTCCAATGGTGTGGTTTTTATTAGCGGTGCTGTCAGGGGACGACACTTCGCAGCTCGCTTCAAGTCTCCACATGAATGAGCTGGTTGGGGTCACACTCTGGGCTCCCCGTCGGACCGCCAAAGTGACTCATCATCCTGGTGAGCTGGGGCAGGACCAGGGCCTTCCAGCTCTGCCCCTCCGCTGTCTCTCACTCCGTAGCCTGACATCAGTCCGAGACCTTGTGTTAGTTTCCCGGGGCTGCCGTCCCAGATGACCACCAGTTCGGGGTTTAAAACAACAGAAATTCCTTCTCTCAGAGTTCAGGAGGCCAGAAGTCTGAAATCAGGGTGCTCGCTGGGTTGGCTCCTTCTGGAGATGAGGGAGAATCTGGTGCGTGCCTATTGCTTAGCTACGGGGGCTGCTAGAAACCCTGGCATTCCTTGGCTTGTAGCTGCATCGCTCCATGTCTGCCTCCATCTTCGGAGCCTTCATCTGTGTGTCTGTGTCCTATTCTCTTCTTTATCAGGACACTAGTCGTTGCATTGGGGGCCACCCTAATCCAGTAGGGCCTCATCTTAACCAGTCACCTCTGCAAAAGACCCCACTTCTAAACCAGGTCACACTATTCAGCCCCATATGATGGTCCAGCCTGCATTCACCCTCCCGGCCCCAGGCAGGTGAGTCAGCCTCATGCAGAGTGAGAGAGGGCACGTATGGATTAAGTCGTTTGGTCGGACCTGTGCACGCATCCAGTGTCACCTCCTCAATAATGAAGGTCAGAAGGGAGTTCTGATGAACCCGGCCTTCTGCAGGCAACGAACACCTGGTGCTTCAGTGGGAAGATGTGGCCAAGAGCAGTGGTTTGCTTTGCGACCCCTTTGAGACCCTGAGTCCTCCAGGTTCCTCCCAACCCCTCCTCTCCCCCGACTCTGAGAGCAGTCATCCTTCTCCAGCTTCCTTGGGTGGCTCTTTTCCGTTTAATTATGCAGCTACCAAGCCCGGGCTGTGAGCAGAATGCCTAAGCGAAACCCGCACCCTGCAATTGAGAGGCGTATCCAAGGAGACTGACAGGTAAAAGTGAACGTGATAAATCAAGATCTTGGTGTTGCATTCTTAATGCCTTTCTCCTCTGAAAGGGCCTCTGTGCTCTCCCCTCAGCAGACTTGCTAGGGATGTAATCCAACCTTGGGCTGTCCCTGAATGAGAATGTCACTCTGTGTGATTCCAGAGCTAGGTGGGACGCAATCCTCCAATCCCCGGAAACCCAACTCCAGCTCCCCACCCCGCTCAGGATTTGGCCTGGAAGTGGGGGTGGGGATGGATTAGGTGGCAGAGTGAGCTCCGGAATCTTCCTTTCCAAGTAGCTTCATCTCACAGGGCTGGGTCAAGGCCTCTGGCCAGTTCAGCCAAGTGAAGTGGCCATCCTTGAGTTTTTCACATTTCCATTGGTTGCTACGAGGTGCAGGTACAGTGGGGGCATACTCATCCCTCATGGCTGTGTGAAGAAGCTTCATAAGCATTTGTGGTAGCTTGTTACAGCAGCTGCAGGAAACTAATACACACAGAGCTGTTATCATCCCCATTTTACAGATGAGAAAGCCATGGACTGCAGAGGTTGAACAGCTTGCCCAGAGTGGTCAACCCGGAAACAGCAGAGTCAGGATTCCAGCATCCCTGCTCTTGGCTACTACAGTCCTTGCCACGAGAAGCTTTGCAATCTGTATACATCTATATATATAAAAGCCTAAGCGACCACTGCGACCAAACAACTGAACGACCAGTCGACCAGTCACTATGACATGCACTGATCACCAGGGGGCAGACGCTCAATGCAGGAGCTGCCCCCAGGTGGTCAGTTCACTCCCACAGCCAAACTCCCATGGTCCCCACCCCCCACCCCTAGCCAGCTAACCTCTTGTGGCCCCTCCACCCCCACCCCCAGGCCTTCCTGCCCTGATCGCCCCGATAGGGACTGGATGAGATGGCCCTGATCAGCCCCAATTGCCAGCCAGGCCGAGGAGCCCCACCTATGCACAAATTCGTGCACCAGGCCTCTAGTAAAGAATAAAGCAATGCAAAGCAGTAAGAGCCTGAGGTCTGAGGTCAGTGCAGTCAAAAATAAAAGAGGAGTTGTCAGGAGGTCAGGAAAGTTTCACATAGAAGGTAACTTAGGGCTATTTCTATGACAACAGACAAAAACCCCACAGACTGGTAAAAGCAAAAGAAGAACTATAATGGCTCGTGTGTGTGAATTTGAGAAGACGAGCCGCAGTTGGAATCAGGCACTCAGACAATGTTGGCAGCAACCTGTCTTTCTTCACTTCTTGGCCTGCTTTCCTCTCAGGCAAGCAACTCTCCCCCCCCCCCCGCCCCCCAGAGGGCAACACCCACATCCTCCCAGTAACCCCTGAAGAAATCCAATCTTCACCGACAGTTACCAAAAATCTCCTAGGATTGAGGCTCATAGAACCAGATTGAGTCCTGTGCCCATCCCTGAAATAATCACTTTGGGCAGGAGGCGGAGGGAGCTGATCAATTGATCAGCCAGGGTCACCTGAGCCCTGAGTGTCTCCACCCACTGCATGTGTTCCCGGGGTCAGGCAGAGGCGATTCTCCAAAGGAGAATGAAGGTTAGGCCAACAGAAGAAAGAGGAATGGACATCAGGCAGGCAGGATCAGGTGTCCACTCGTCTACCTGACCCGCCTCATAGAGTCAAATTTAACATGTGCGGGTCATACATGTGACATTTAATCATTACATGTGACAAATATTGCCCCACCCCTCCATACCCCCATTCCTTATTAATAGAACCCTGAACTTGAGTTTTGCTCTGATATGAAGTGCAGAGCCCTTGAGTTCAGGGAGTAAGGACTCCTCCCCAAGCTCCAGGGGATATATCATGAGTGGTTCTAAACCAACATGGTGACCTACTGTGATTTTCCAGATACTGCTGCTGGAGGTGGCCATGAGCCCATGTTCTGGCCCATGAGATACGAAAAGAGGTCTGTTCAGGGGCTTCCAGGAAATGTTTTGCTTCCTGATAAAAGTGGAAAGAGTTTCCTACCACTCTCCCTTCCTCATTTCTTGTCTTGGACATGGTTGTATAAGGAGGAGATGCTTGGAGCTGCAGCAGCCAGGTTGCAACCATGAGGCAACCAGCCGAAGATCAAAGGGAACATGATGAGGATGACAGAGGGGAGGTGGGAAGTCATCAGTGAGCCCCTGCACCAACCTGGAACTGCCTATTGCAGAAATCTTGTTGTGCGAGATGACTAAATGTCTTGATTGCCCCAGCCATTGTTAGGTCTTCTCTACCATGCGGCCAGACACATCTTGACACTTCATTATGAAAATGAAAGATTATAACTCCTCCCCTAGACTTTTTAGAAGCTCTCACCGAAACCATTAACTCAGACGCTGCCTCTGCCAGAATTTCAGGAGCTGGCCATTAATATACCTTCCAAAGGCAGCAGGTAGGGCATTCACAGGTAGTGCTGCCAATCGATAAAGCTGTTTGACAGCAAAGTGTGCTATGTTATTAGCTGCATTAAGCAGGCAAGTCCATTTCTGTTCCCTCTGAAGTACAAAGGAGCCGGGGATAATTTAGTCCCTTCTGGATATGAAAGTGAAAATCAGAAGGGACATTTTTCAAGCCTTCAAGAAGGTGTGCTTTTTTTGAATCATGAAAAGCAAAAGATTTTTTTTTTTTTTTTAGATGACAAAGCCCTGAAACTCCAACAATATACTAGCAGGACACTCTTGATGCAATTATAGAAATATCGTTTGCTAAATGAAAGTGAACCAGATCCTACTCAGAAAAGACTCATATGCAGCAAAATGACTTATACATGACCCACCTATCTGGGAATCTGTGGAAATCCACAAACTTAATAGGAGATGGAGGGCAGTATTTTGTTTGTTTGGGGCTTAATTCATCAGATATAATCAGGTGTTTGTAAACTGTAACAATGATTGCAACCATTACTTATTGAGTGCATACAATCGCACTGGCTAGCACGTTCACCCGTCAGCTTGTTTAATATTCACACCCTCCCCAGGAAGTAGGCACTAATAATATCCACATTTTGCAGACAAGGAAATAAGCCCAAGGATATTAAATAAATTGATAAAGGTCACACAGCTCCAATGGGGTGCTCTTTGGTAAGTCTTTAGGACTTTTGCGAGACAGTTGTTAAACATCGGTAGCTTGACATTATATGGTGGGAATATTAACACCACAGACACTGGCAAATGCTACAAGTCAGGGCTTCCTCCCAATTAGCCAGCACACCACTGAGCAGCTAATAACTGTGTAATACAAATATTCACCTTTGACCCAAACTGGTGCAGGGATCTATTGATGAGAAATGGTAGACCAGGTATGTTGTTGATGGATAGAAAAATGGGTGGAATTAGTGAATATTACAGAAATAATAAGTCCCCAGAGAGATCCAGGCAATGCAGTCTATGTACATAACAAGGATTTTTAAGGATACGGGAATCATTGCTGTAAGTCTCAAAGTCTAAATTCCTCAACGCTTAATCAGTGGCACACCCCCCAGCTCAGACATCTGAGTTATGTAAATATCACAGATTTGAGGGCTGGGTAGTGTAGAATACATTTGCAAGAATATAACTATTTTAAAGACATCTGCAGAAGCCTTCGCATTGGAGTCGTTGAAAAGATTCCACCTGACCCGGAACAAGAATTAAATCCAGAGTCCACTCGCCAGCCCGCTGCCCTCCACTGCTGCACCACGTAAACCCGCCTCTCTCCTGGGCCAGGAACTGACTGGCACCAGGCCCTACCAATACCCAGGGCTGACCCCAGAGCAAAAGGAGGAGGCATCTGACTTTGCTCACCGCATCATGGCTCTGAGCAAGGGCACCTGGCTGCAGATGAGTCCACTGGGAGCATTGCCACATGGCTGCAGTCCATTGGCACTGAGAACCCCAAGGAGACCAACGCTTCTCCTGCCAGCTACTGGTGACGGCCGATGACTGCAAGAGCCCCTGTATTGGGGTGTCACCCTCTTCCATGAGATGCTCTATCAGAAGACAGATGATGGGCATCCCTTCCCCCAAGTTATCAGATCCAAGGGTGGTGCTGTGGGCATCAAGGTGGACAAGGGTATGGTACCCCTGGCAGAGACTACTACCTAAGGGCTGGATGGGCTGTCTGAGCGCTGTGCCCAGTACAAGAAGGATGGAGCTGACTTTGCCGAGTGGTGCTATGTGCTGAAGATTGGTGAACACACCCTGTCAACCCTCGCCGCCATGGAAAACACGGACATTCTGGCCAGTAGCGCCAGAATCTGCCAGCAGAATGGCATTGTGCCCACCATGGAGCCTGCGATCCTCCCCTCAGCCTGCCTTCTGTGAAGTACTGGTGGTGGCTTCAATGATTCTAGGCTGACAGTTTAACTGTCCAGGTTGCAAACTGACCTAGGCCAATACGGTCAGGCACAACCTCTTGGGCTCTTTTTGACAGATGTAAGACTTTTCCAGAATGTTTGAGGTGCGCTACTTCTCTGCTACCTCACCACTGGTTATATGGAAAGTGACCCTCACACCAAACTCACTTCACCTCACCTATTTTTATTGATTAACAAGCATAATTATAAACTTGGTGATGTTCCAGCTTTCTGACTTTTTAGCTGATTTGCTCGCCTGTTGGTTGTTTCTTAAGGACGAGACAACCACATTTCAGAGGCAGGAGTCTGTCATCCCTGTGTTTGCTGTTAGGCATTCAGCTGGCCTCCCACCCCAGGGCTGCACACAGGCCCCTCCCTGAGAATACAGGACAAGCCTCGATGGGTCCTTACACTCCATCCATGCAGCATGAGGCGGGCCTCAGAGCGCTTCAGCCAATCTGCTAATCTTGAACAGCACTAAGGAGAGCCCATTTCTACACACATTTCACCGATGAAAATGCACTTGTGCTATTCTCTGTGCTAATCAGTAAGACGCCTGGTGAGCAGCGACGAACGCTTCTGATCTACTGTTATCTTATTGCCCTGGAGTGTGGCATCCAACTGGCTAAGAGGGTCACTAACACACATTTATATCAAACTATCTAGAACTATCTTAAAGTATCAACAGACATTGTAACACTAATGCGTGTGTGTTTTACGGACACACCCCCCCCCCCAGGGAATCCATGCATAGAATTCAGGGGTGCCATGATTTTCGTGGGGCGGGGGGGATTACATCTTTTATTTTCATTGACCTCAGTATTTGCAAACCCTGCAACTTTGCCATCAACAAAATCAGATAGTCTCCTTATCACGTTACATCTGCCGTATACTTCTGGAAACGTCATTAATGCTCGTTGCTTCTTCTGAATTATTAGCCCCTCTGGTCTTTCATTAACTGTAGCACTGCATCCCAATCATTTCTATATCGCTGACGTGTGGGAGGAGCCTTTTGACCAAGAGCCTGGGGCCTTCAGAATATTATTTTCCTTCTCAGCTCTGTACTCAAGATTTGCAGTATCGTGTCTAAGATCCTGGCCAAAAAGCAACACCTGATATTCTAGTCCTTAAAAGCCTTCTGCCAAGATCTTACCATCTGTTGCAAGTTGGGTTCCCTGGGAAGCAGACTCGGAGATGGAGGCTGGCGTGCAGGGAGTTTATCAGGGAGCGCACCAAAACCTGCCTTGGAGGGCCAGTGAAGGAAGCAGGTCTGGCTGGGGGGAGGGTGCAGGGGCAGGGGACAGTCACAAGCAAGTCTCCGCCCATCCCATGGGCTCTGCAGCTAGGCTGGGGCTGCAGACTTGTCCCAACGTGGCGGGGAAGCTGAGCCTTAGCGCCCACACACCTATCCAGTCACTGGATGTAGCTGATCCCAGGGAAGGAGGCACATCCTTGGGCGAGGCAGGGCTCTGCAGGGACTCAGTGGTCAGCCATCAGCTACCAACACACCCCTCAACTGGGGGAATAAACACATCCATCCTGGAGCGTTTCCAGCGACACCCACACTACACTGCATCCTGTGAGTCACTCACCTACCTGTGCTACCTCACCACCTCACGGCACTTCCAGGTATGCCTGCACCCCAGTTGCAGGCCTGAGAAAGGAGGTGATGCATACCCTGCCACTGTCCTCAGTATCACAGGCTGAGCCCTTCCTTAAGCTCTAGACTTCGGGTTATGTAACCCTATCAGTTTCCCAAACTAGAATCAGGAACCAATTCCTCTATTTTCACTCACCTTTCCCCAGAGAACCTGGCCCTCCCTTTAACCCGTTCTTATCAGAGCACCGCCCTCAAGGGTCTAGGCCCCTGGTCCCTCACCCTCACTCCATCACCAGTCTCTCTTTTTTAAAATACATTTTTATTGATTTCAGAGAGGAAGGGAGAGGGAGAGGGAGAGGGAGAGGGAGAGGGAGAGGGAGAGGGAGAGGGAGAGGGAGAGAGAACATCAATGATAAGAGAAAATCATTGATCAGCTGCTTCCTGTACACCCCATACTGGGGATTGAGCCCACAACAGGGTCATGAGCCATGACAGGGAATCAAACCATGACCTCTTGACCTCTTGGTTCAGAGGCTGATGCTCAATCACTGGGTCATGCTGGCTGGGCTCAATCACCAGTCTTGTTTCTCACCAGCCTTCCACACCTAGCCCTCCCCAGCTTCCCGCCGGTCCCCTTGCTCCCCTGCTACCACCACACTCCTTTTCACACAAACTGCCTCAAGAGCCTCTGGCAGCTCCTGGTCCCCATTCTCAACCCACCTTCTCCCTCTCCCTCTCCCCATCAGCCAGATGGCTACTCCTCAAGCTGACCTGTGATCATATGTGACCAATGCACCCATCACCAGGAGGCCTACACAGAATGCTCCCAACCTTCTTCACCAACCACCTCCTCTACACACTCTACTCGGGCTCCAGCTAAAGTGGGTGACTCATTTTATCCCCCACTTTTGCTCACCATCTCCCCTTTGCCAGCACTGTTTGTCCTGCTTCCTGTCTCACTCTATCTCCCACCCACTCATTCATTCAATCCACGGGGGGAACATTTGCTAAGCACATGCTTGACACCATTGAGGAGAGTGACGAGCGAGATGAACGGGTCTGCCTTCCAGGGCTTTCCCTTCTCCTGGGAAAGGCAGACAGTAAGCCAATCAATCAACGTGATAATTGCAGATTCTGGTCTAACAGGTTGATGCAACGCGGCTGAGCTTCCTGGCCACGTGCCCAGAACAGATTACAAATGTGCAAGAAACGGAACCCCTCGAGGTTTTGCTCATCCATTTAGTCCAGTATTGTCTTCTGCCTCCGCTACGATGTGAAGAAAGCTTGGAAGTACTGTGTGAAATAGGCGGGGGTGCCGGTGGCCTGTCTGGCATGTGGTATCTGAGCAGAGACTGGAGAGAAGCCCTCCGCGTGGGAAGGAGCAATCCCAGCGGAGGGCCAGTGGGTTGCAGGCCTTGAGGCAGCCAGAGGGTGGGTCCAGGACGCAAAGGGCAGAGGGTCAGGTGGAGGCCTGGTGTGAGGCGAGGCTGGAGGGAGTGGTCAAGGTCCAGGCCCTCCCTACTCAAAGTTCCTGAAAGTTTGGCCAGCGCCCAGCTCACCTGGGAACACATTAGAAATGCAGTATCTTGTCCCCACCCCAGACCTACTGAATCATAAGTTGCATTTTAATAAGATCCCTAGGCAATTCATATGTACATTCTTTAACGCTGTGGTTCTGGACCAGATCACACAGGTCCTCTTAGACCCTGGAAAGGGATTTGCAATCCCTTCCCCCCTCCTTCCAGGTCAAGGGTACATGCTTCTTCTGGGAAGCTTGTCCGGATCGCCATAAGCTGACAGGAATCCCCACAGGGAGTTAGAATTCACATCCTTATGGATGACTAAAGTGTGCGCGGTCCCAGTCACTGAGTCACAGGCTCCTTGAGGTCAGAGAACATGTCTTAGTTATCTTTGTCTTCTCCAAATCCTCTTGCAACATCTCGCCTATGGTGGGTAAATGAGCAAAAAAAACTCAAACAAAGCACCCAAACAGTACAGTCATGTCAGGTGGAATGGCGTATCAGAAAGGACTCTGAACTCCTTTAGGGGAAAGTGACAACATCTAACTCTACTGGCTGAGGCAACAAATGATGCATTTATTATCTTCCACAGCTGGAAAGTATAGCAGAGTAGCTTCAGGCATGGCTGCATTCGGGTGTGCAAACAATGTAATCAGGAGTCTGTTTCTGTCCACTTCTCTACTTTGCTTTCCTTTATACTGGCTTCATTTTTTGGATCAAGTCCAAATATTGACAAAAACGACCTTCAGCTGTCCTAGACCGAGAGTCTACCAGCCTAGCAACCTAGAGAAAAGAAACCCCTCTTTCTTGATATTTATAGCTTTGGCCCCAGGCCCATCCTGAGCCAAACAGACTGGGAGGGGGAGCGGGGAAGGTCCCTAAAAGAAAGTCAAGGTGCTATTATGACAGGGGGGGGAAAAGGTGGGGGGGAGAAGGATGTTGAGCAGAAGGGGAAGCCATTCACTATAACCATCATGAGACAGGCCTGCTGTGCTATCATTACAAATCAGGATGTTCAAGAATATTTATTAACCTAGGGAAAAATTCATGGAGTCTTGCAAAATGAAAAAAAAAAAAATGTAGGCTGAAAACATTAATGTGAAGTTATACCTTTCAGGGGTATGAATATATTCTTTATAGAAAGATTCCACATGCTTAGAATTAAAGTAGTAAGAAATATCCATCCCAGTGGAACCTGGTAGAACTGAACGTTGTTTTTTTAATATTTTTGCAGTTTTCACATTTCTATACTGAATATGTACTACATTTGCCATCATTAAGAAACGTATTTTTAAGTAAATATATCTGTGATGGTTAATTTAATGTCTCAGTTTGGCTGGGCCACAGTGCCCCGATATGTGGTCAAACAGTATTCTGGATCTTCCTGTGAAGGTGTTTGTTGGATGCAGTTAACATTTAAATCAGTGGACTCTGAGTAAAGCGGATTCCCTTCATGCAAGGGTGGGCCTCATCCAATCAGTTAAAGGTCTTACTAGAACAAAGACTGATCTGCCCAAAGCAAAAGGGGCTTCTGCCAGCAGGTAGCCTTTGCACTCAAACTGCAACTCTTCCCTGCGTTTCCAGCCTGCTGGTCTACCCTGTAGACAAGAGCCAATTCCTTTGAATAAAATCTCTCTAGATATATATGTGTACACATCCTCTTGGTTCTGTTTCTGTGGAGAAACCTGACTTTCGCAGTATGGTTCCTGCCTTCTATTATTAACTCCCCATCAAAGACACCAGCAGTCCTGGGTCAGGAAGCCTGGATTTGAATCCCAGGCTGCCTCTGACCAGCAGGCTGATCTCAGGTGAATCCATGCAGCTCTCTGATCCTGCTGTCCTCGTCTCTAACACAGAGGTGACCATTCCAGCCTCAATCTCAGACCAATGGTACGACTGCCATGACTGTCCTTTACATTGTTTTCTCAACGCTGAGCCGCCAGGTCCCTATTTCTGAAGATTGAGTCCTGCCATAAACGTCTTCACCTTAGAAGTCGGTGTGAAAATAAAATACAACAACAAAGTCTCTCGAGTGGGGAGACTTGTCCAGTCGCTAAGGAACAATAGAAAGAAGCATCTATGTTCACACTTAAACACCTGCAATGTCAATATGTCTTCCATTCTCATCACTAGCTCAGAGCAGACTGATCTGTGTTTAAACCCAACAAGACTTTGCTCCCACAAGAAAGGAACCCTCACTCCTTGGCTGGACTTGGTACCTCTCTGTGCACTGAACATCAAGTATGGCATGAACAGGGACACTCCCCTCAAACCCCCGCTCTCTGATCGCTGACCGGGTTCTCAGAGCACTGGAGACCAATGGCCCTCTCTCTGATTCCTGGTGCTCACTGGAGATGCCCAGAAAGGAAGGCCCGCCTTTGTCCCAGACGCGTATCTCGTTGAAGACACCAGCGGAGTTTCCCAAGGTCCCCAGAGCTGCCCTCGGCCTGCCCAAGTTCTTATAGCTTCGGACACGATCAAGGTGACCCCCAGGGCCTGTTAGAACGGGAAAGTAACTGAGAATCATTCTGCCTAACCCAGAAGTTCTCACACCTGTCAGACCCAGCGGCCCCTTCATAAAGATTTGAATGTTTCCTTCACTGTACTCCAATGAAATTCACAGATCATTTTATTTCCCTGCACACACAATTTTGAAAATATCAATAGAACATCCTATCCATAATACAAAGGAGGAATAAAAGAAAAGCAATCTAGAATAAAAATTAAAGTCACTTAGGATAAAATAATAGCCATGCATTCAATCATTCAATAAGTGTTTGTGAGCACCTCTTCCCAGGCAACTCTGTAGGTGCCAAGCAGTGGACAAAAGTGGCAGGAAGAGGGATAGGAAATGTTGAGGGTGTGGGGTAGGAGCTCAGGCAGCACCTCAATGGAAGTCCTAATGACCTAATTAGATGCTGGCATCTTCCTGTATTCATTCAATACTTACTGAATGTTGACGATGGGGCAGGCACTGTTCCGGGAGACAGAGAATGAGCTGTGCACTAGCCTGCCCCCGTGGAGTGCCATTCTAGGTACAGGCGTACATTTGAATGTAAGAGGAATAAGAATGTCAGGAGCCAATCCGTATGAGGAACATGAAGGAACTGGAGGTATAGAAGTCATGAGAGTAAAAGCGAGGCTCACACTTCCCACAGAAAGCCATGGCGCTTGGACAGGAGGCAGAGCCATGGGTCTCCCCAGTCTCAGCCCTTGCCTAAAGTTAGGGTGCAAATGCTTTCCTGGAGACAGCCAGACATTCATCCATGTCCTACAGGGCAGCCCCAGCTTCCCAGATCTCTGGACCTTCGGAAACAGACTCAGTGCCACCCCCAGGCATCCTCCCAACTCCCACCTCATTGACGCTGTGCTTGTTTTCCCTTCTCTCTAGAATGTTCCTTTCCCAGGCATCCTCATGGACTCACTCCTTCCCTTTATTAAAATGTGTGCTCATGACATCCCTCTGAAAGGCTGTCCTGTCCACTGTACCCCAAAGCGCTCCCCCTCACCTGTCACAACCCTTCCTCTTACTCTGCTTTTTCACTCATCACTCCTTTACGTGATGTTACATATTTATTAGTTTGCTTGTTTGTTTATTGTCTGTTTCTCCTACCCCATTAGGGCAGGGGCTTTGTCTATTGGTTCACTGCTGTGACTTCAGCAGCTAGGACAGTGCCTGATACAGAGTATGCCCTCAACCAATGTGTTTAATATATAATGTATAACCAGTGATGTGCTGAGCCAGCTCACACCAGCTTTGGAAGTTAATTGCCCACATCCCATCCCAACCGTGTATTCCATGATATCATATTGCTATCTCTCATGATGGCAGTATTTACACCACAGCAATTGGCCAATGCTATATATCAAGAATTTTTCTGCCTGGAAAGCTGGTTGTTAAACATTAACGAGCACTTCACTAAACATAAATGGACATGTACTATTAGATATGTCTTCTTTGTTAAGAGAGGTGGTTCCCATATATCTCCGAGGAAAACTAACTCATTTCATTTCAGGAATCTAGAAACAAATTGTTCCAACCCCAGGCTATTTTTCTATCACAGGTCTAACAGCTGGATGGTAAGCCCAAATACTTTCTATTTATTCCCTGCACGCTAAGTTACTGATATTAATGTGCAAATGCATTCTTAATGACACTAGAGCCATCTCACCTAAGGGTAACATTCTCTTTTGCCCTAGTAATTAAAAAATGGCAATTGCTAGTCATCAAAACAGGAAAGTAGATAAATAGTTGTGATAATTACGCATTCTTCTCTTCAGAGAAACAGCAATACTGTATGTACTCATTTTCAATAAATATAGACAATAAGTAATTATTGCTGGAGCTCTTCATTAGGAATCTCTATTCCCAACCTCACTTCTGTCAACACCATTCATTGTTTAAAATACTCCTCTTGAAAGGGCAAGCCAGACCCCTCCTTGCCAGCTGACGGGCACCCTTCGGATGGGTCAGCCCGATAGTTGGTTGGTTGTCTCAGTGCTGACTGTGAAAAACAAGTTTGAAAGATTATCTTTTCCAACATGGAAAAAGCCAAAAGGAGCAAGAAACAGCCAGCGTGTCCCTGTGCCAGCGGCGGCGGCGGGGTCGGAGATCTAATTAAGAAGTGTGCAGCGGGTGAGTTCTCGGGGGCTTGACGTGGGGCCACTGAGCCCACAAGCGCTTCTTTCATGTCTAACCTTGACTGAACCAGGCTTCTCAGAAAGCCCGGCCCTGATGGAAAATAAATTCCGCGAACTCGAATGGAGCCATTAACGTCTCCCTTCTCAGGCCCTGAAACATTTATTTGCTTTAAAATACACACTCTCGTCTGAGTTTTATTAGGAGGCAGAGCCAGCTTTTACCTCGGAGGGAGATATATCTCTGCCACACTCTCCCCTCTGCTGCACGCTCTCCTCCTCCCCCAGGCAGGGCTAAGCTGCTGGGAGAAGGGACAGGGGACAGGGGACAAGGGATGGGGAGTCCCATGGGCTCCACTCCTCATCAGCTTCTGGGAAGAACCTTGGCACCACCTTGGGGTGCTAACTTGAGACCAACCCCAAATTTGGAGCATGTAGGAGTCTATGAGAATGATTAAAATCGGTGCATTCATAATAACTATTTCTGAGGACCCACTATGTGCCAGGTGCTGTGTTGGGTTCTGGGACCAAGCATTGAGTCAGACATAGATCTTGTCTGCAAGGGGCTCATTGTCCAGTGGATTCAAATCTGTAATCCTAGAAAGGACGTCTCACTGCCCAGGTTGTCTACACCCAAACCATCTACTGGTTTCCCATTGGGTGCTGGGCACCGAGCCACACTGACGATGCCACGAGGAATAAGGCAGCTCCCCATCCTTAAGCTCAGAGTTAGCAGGGCATGTGATAAGCATGTCAACAGTGAACCAGTCCTATGGTGCGGTGGGCTCAATCCTGTGATGCAGGTCTGCCCATCGCAAGGTGAGAGCTACCATTTATCACACTGACTATGTGCCAGGCCTCGGAGAGGTCCTTCCCGTACATTATGTCATTTTAGCCCCACAACCACCTCATGAAGTGAGCTGGTGTGTGTGTGCCACTGTTAGCATTTCTGCCATCCCCCCCTAACACTTGCTCTAATTTACCTGATATTTTTCTTAAACCAACTCACACGATTAAACCAACCCTTATTTTAAGTAAGAATACATCTAAAATCATAAGACTGATGAGCTAGTTTTATGTAGATATGTGTTTTTTCTAATAGCTATCAATCAAACGTATAATATTGAAATTTAAAATCATCTTGTGGCAGGAGGGAGTAGGGTAAGAGATCAACCAAAGGACTTGTATGCATGCATATAAGCATAACCAATGGACATAAGACACTGGGGGATAGGGGAGGCTAGGGGACTGTCAAGGGCAGGGGGGAAAAAAGGACACATACGTAATACCCTTTGTAATACTTTAAGCAATAAAAAAAAAATCATCTTGTGTATCAGCCACTGGGATACACTGGGTAAGAAATGTTAGCTGCTATAGAAACAGCACAGTCAGGGTTGGTTTTCTGCTCATGTCAGTTCGATGTAGGTGGTTGGAGGGTCTGGGGTTCTCCACAAGTCTCTCAAGGCTCCTTCCATCTCAAGGTTCCCGATTCCCCTAGGGTCTCAGGGCCTCCCCTGGATTCTCTGCACCCAGTTGACAGGTGAGGAAAGAGAGAGTATCACATCCCATTAGTCAGAACTCATCCATGGGACCCTTACCTAACAGCAGGGGATTCTGGGACATGTGGTTGGCCCATGGGCCCTAGAGAAGTGGAAACCAGGTTTAAAGGAGATATAACATCGCCTCTGCCACACTGAGGTAAGGATTCCTACTTTGGAAATATTAATGCAAGTAGTTCCATTTTACAAGGGAGGAAATGGAGGCTTAAAAACGTTAAGTGCCCTGCCCCAGGTCACACAGGTATTAGAAGATAAAGCTAGGGTTCAAACCCAAATCAAAGGCTGTGTAGCAACCACCACCTCTCAGTTGCACAAGGACTCCCACTCCTCACCTCCACTCAGCTTTCTCCTCACCTCCAGGTCTGACATGAGACCTTCCACAGATGTCCTCACCTGGGTGTCCCGCAGGCAACCCCAACTAAACATGCCTGAGCCCATGTCATCATTTCTCTCACATCCCAGCCCAGTCCCCTTCTCCTTCTGAATTCTCTGTTTCGATAAATGAGTTCTCTGACTAAGCCAGAAAACCAGATCTTATCTAGAATTTTCCTGTCTCCAAATGCTTCAGGCTGCAAGGAACAGAAAACCCACCTCAAAATGGTTTAAAACCATCAGAAAATGTTCTATCTCATAGAAAAACAGGTCCCCAGTGTGACTGTCCAGGAGCGGATAATGTTTCGGCTCAAGTTCAGCATCCAGGGACCAAATTCCCCTGTCTTTCCACGGGGCCACCCTCAGCCTGTTGGCTGGATCACTTCACCTGGTTCCAAGCAACAGGAGAAGGCAGCAATGTCCAGGAGCAGGAAAGGAAGGTTTCCCCTCAACATTCTCCTTAGAGAGCAAAGAGCCCTTCACAGAGGTGCCCCAGAGGAGAGTTCCTTCACGTCTCACTGACCTTGACTGTGCCGCGTGCCCATCCTACACCAGCAGGGCGAAGGGAGTGGAGCCATCAGAGTGGCTGAAATGAACAACTCTTTGCCTTCCAGGGTTGTGTGAAGACCGGCATCTCTTGTCACACTGGCCACCTGATACCAGCACCAAAATGGTACTCTTTCCCAAGAAGATGAGAAAGTAGATAAGCAACACAGAGTGTCAACCCACTCCCTCTTCCTTACTCCAATGTCCAACCAGTCACCTCCTTCGTTTGCCTCCTTCGTCCTCTGGGCTCCATGCTTTGCTCCTGGTCTCCACCTAGGCCATCATAATTCAGCACCTCATTAAGCTGGGCAAACTTCTACTAATAGTCAGTGAAATTGTTAACATAACTACATCCTTCTCAAATGCTTAAAATTAAACATTCTTTCCCTTCAATGGCCTGTACTGTCAATTTGCTCCGGCAAATCTCTTCCTTAGAGTCAACATAATGAATTTTATCCCAGTTTTGTGCAAACTGTAAAAGAATAAGTAAATTCTACAAGTGAGACGTCAGAATTAATGGGTTGGTATGTATTTGAGATTCTCGGTTTCTAGAAATAACTGTGACTTAAATGATCATAGAATCTTATCTCTGAACATGCACTCATTAACATTTCAAGAAATGGTCCATGGGAGAGCATTTAGATCATATTTATTGGTAGGTCACTACCATCTGAAAAATCCATGAGAAACATTATCACAGAGACAGAAATATGAATGTATTGTACATATGCAAAACCAAATTTTCTATTTTCCAATTAAAAAAACCCTTCAATTTACACTCACCTTATGATATGAGAAATGGTCATTTTATTCTTCCAGTTGCCCTGACCAAAAACCTTGTGTATTAGTTATGTATGGCTGTATAACCAATTATCCTCAAGCTTATCTTAAAACACTCATGTTACTAGCTCCCGGTTTCTAAGGGTAAGAAAGCTGGACATGATTCGCTGGGCCTTCAGCTCTAAGGTCCCTGACAGGTGGCAATCACAGTGTCAGCAGAGGCTGTGATCTCATCTCAAAGCTCAACTGGGGAAAGACCCCTCTGAGGTCACGTGGCTGTTGGCGGGATTCGGTCCTTCGAGGGTTGTTGGACTGAGGGCTGCCCTCAGATCCCCGCCATTGGGGACCTCTCCGGCACAGCGGCTTGCTCCAATGAAGTGTGCAAGCCAACAGGGAAGCAGAGAGAACCCACTAACAAAAGGAAGCCACAATCCTCTCTACCCTAATCGTAGACATGACATCCCATCAACTTTGCCATCTTCTACTCATTAGAAACAAGTGACTGGGTCTAGCCCAGACTCAAGAGGAAGGGAATCACACAAAGACATGAGTACCAGGAGGCGGGGTCATTAGGAGCCACATCATCAGCTGCCTGTCACCCCTCAGAGTCATTCCCAATTTCCCTCCTTTTACACCCAGTCCATCAGGCAACTCAACAGGCTGTACCCTCAAAACTACAGACCCAACATCCCACCATTGTTTGTTCAAATGTCACCTGTTCAGTGATATTTGGTCATCCTACTTAACATCATGACCAACCCATTAACACACACATATTTTCATCCCTCCTTCCTTATTTGTCTTTATAGATCGCCACCAGATATTCTAGATACTTTTATCATATTTTAAATTCTCTTTCTCCTTAGCAGGTAAACTACATTAGGGTAGGGATTTTACCTGTTTTGTTGGCTGCTGCTGCATTCTCCATGCCCAGAGCAGCTCAGCAATACTGTTGAATGAATGAATATTAGAATACATGGAAATGTCTTCTCTTTTTTCAAAATCCTAATACAATGGGAGAAACTTTATTCTAAAATGTGCAAACATTCCAACCTCTATGTACACAGAGGTGTGGACTCTATTGGTTTTGCAACGTGTTCTTGTCTCACTGGACTTCCAGACTGAGCCCCTCAGAGCTCCACCTCCCCAACACCAAACCAGAGGGGACCGAACAGAGGAAAAGACTATTTCAGACCCAAGACTCCAGGGTGGTCTCTAATTTTTCCTTGCAAACCACACTACCTGGGCCTCCTGAACTGAATCTACCGAGGACATTCTGCCAAGGGAGCCCTCAGCTGCGAAGACCCTGCCCGCCAATGGGCAGGCCATGGTCATGGGTGGACACCAATGGAAGGCAGCCCAGGACAGAAGGAACCAGGCATGTTTTCCTACCAATGGCCATGAGGCTCAAGGGACTCTTTGTAAAGCGGAGCTTCTCAAACTTTTCCACACCAGTTTCCCTTGGGGCAGACAAAAATGAACCCAGGGTGCTTGGGGGTCTAGGTCAGCTTCGTTTTCCTAAACGTCCTGTTCCTGAGAGAGCAAGAAGCTTGGGGCAGACAGCGGCTTTAAGGGTCTCTGATACCAGTCTTCTCTTTTGTTGTTGTCTTTGCCCTAGAAAAACAGTTTTCAAAGGAAATGTTCCACGAACAGAGATGACGGATTCTTTGGTTTCCATTTTATCACCAAAGCTGTACGTTTTGTCACCTGCTGATGATCTGAGCCCCCAAAGATGGTCTCCATGATCAACTCCAGTCACTCATATCCCAAATGTCACTGTTACCATATCAATCTCATCGTGTGCAATAAAAGCAATAAAATTCGTGCTAATTCAGACTTTTTAGAAGCTGCTACATGAAGTAAACTTGGGGGATAGGCTTTACCATTAGGTCAAACATTGAATCTACATTTGTACCCTTGGCCTTAGTGGCTACGTAATCCTTTGCAAAGAATATAAATTCAGTCCCTGAAAGCTGGGACTGCCTCTCCCCCTGACAAAGGCAGCAAAAATCTGCAGATCAGTCATCATGGGAGTCACTCCCTATTTCAATGTAGAAACAAATTTTGTGTCTACTCTTTTGAAGTCTCCATCCAATGCAATGAGAAGCCACAAGAAACTTTCTGATGTGCGGTGTTCCTGGTGGATGAGGGCGTGCCTGCTGGGGGCTTCGGGACAAGAAATAACCATGATGTAGGCTCCCACCACAGCCCTTTGCCTGCACAGAATTGGCCTTATCTTTGCAAAAGGTTTGCACATTTTCTTCCTGATCCATACCATGCTCGTTAAAATACAAATCTGGTGGGAAATTCTTCACGGGTTATTATCCAACACATTGCAAGCTTATACACTTCTCAGTCAGACCCTCAGTACAGCGATGAGCCTGGGCCCCAGAGCATACTGCTTGCATGGGAACCCCACCCAACTCTACCAATCTCCTCATCTCCCAAGTGCCTCGGTTTCCTTCTCGGTTGTTCTGGGGCTTACAGTAATGAGGATCTGCGTGAGTTCGTGCACATGAAGTGTTGACAGCTGGTGTAGGAAACGCCCTGTGTGTGAGCTGCTGCTGCATTTCATTGTGTCTAAGATGCCATCAACTGTTAGAAGCACCACTGTTTTATGTACCACTAGGAAAGGAAAAAATACTCCCAATTAAACTATTCAATGCTTCTTATCTCCTAAAATTTTTACTGTAGACTTATCAAAAGTACTCATTTAGTGACTTATGGGATATACCACCTATCTCCCTTGGACACACCTAGAAAGAAAAATAGAAGTGAAAAAAAAATTGGTTAAGTTATTCTTAAAACTTCTTCAGAGTTCACATTTTCTTAATGATTTTCAACTGAATCCTGAATGTTGTCAGTGTTCATCTTTTTTAACACAAAGTCACCTTCCAGGCAACTGACGGCATTGACAAAGCATTTCTTTCCAGGGTCTGCACTTTAGGGCTGAGGGGAGGTGTGAAGCAATGGCAGCCACGTTGTGACCTCATGTCAATGACAATGAGACCTTTAATCATGGACTCGTCCCAATTACACAGCTGCTAAGGTGTGTGCTTGTGGGGGTAGGTGATCTTAGAATCAATGAAATATGTTAATATCATTGCATTCTCAATATCAGTAGAACAGACGAAGATTCCTGAGCTGGTTGAATCATCTGAGTCCATCTTGGATGGACCTGATCATAAAGAAATACTGCCCTAACTGGTTTGGCTCAGTGGATAGAGCGTCGGCCTGCGGACTGAAGGGTCCCAGGTTTAATTCTGGTTAAGGACACATGCCTGGGTCGCGGGCTCAATCCACAGTAGGGGGTGTGCAAGAGGCAGCTGAATTGATGTTTCTCTCTCATCAATGTTTCTAACTCTCTATCCCTCTCCCTTCCTCTCTGTAAAAAATCAATAAAATATTTTTTTTAAAAAAGTAAAAGAAATAGTTGAAATTAATAAAAAAAAGAAAAAGAAAAAGAAAAGAACTATTAACTTCAGTTGGGATCTCCACCCACTCATTCGAACAAATCTTTTGAGCACATCCAGTTATCATTCCACAAGGACATGGCTTTCAGTACAGCTGTTCAATTTTAAACCAGATCAGGTGTATCTAAGTCTTGACTAACGTTTCTCCTGGGACGTGAAGGTCACCATCAAGGATTCTGAAAGGAAGGTCAGGTCATGTTTCATTCCTGTGTTTGATTAGGCATTTGAAGGAGAAAGCAGCAAGCACCATGTTGATTGTCTTCAGACAGTCTCTTCCCTTCATCCCCTCTGCGCTTGACCCATGATTCCAGGGCATGTGCCTCAGTGTAGGGGAACAGTGGTCCTCACTCACTCCAGCTGCAGGACAAGCACCTGGAGAGGTGGGTAAAATGCAGAGACGAAGATCTGCGTAGAGCAGACCCTGGAAGGGAGGCCCAAGAATCTATGTCTTAAAGAACTGGCCTCCCCATGCTTCCAACCCAACCAAAGCTTGAGGGTCACAGCTCCAGAAAAAAAGATGGTACAAAAAATGGGCAAAAGATGGGAACGAGGGACATGGGGAGAGGGGAGTGTAAAAAAAAGGTTATTTCTACAGAACACATTCTCCAAAGTGGCTCCTTTTTAAAGATAGTCTGCTGCCCTTACAGTGCTGTTAAAATGGGGTAAAAGATGTGGAGAAGGCCGTGGAGAGGGTTAGGTTTATGATGCTTTCTCCTTCCACCCAGGAGGAAGTCAGAAGTGCCTGCCAGCAGCTCGCTGAGACTATGAGGGTCCTTGTCCCCTTCTGTCCCTCCACTCTCCACACATAGCATCCATCCGAAGGCTGGAACCCTCAAGTTCGAGGGCAGGAAATCGGTGTCACATGCTCACCAGGCAGACCCTGGAAAATGGCAACCAACTGGTCCACCCATTCAGAAATGACTGCAGCAGAGCACCATCGCAATGCTAAGGAAACAGCAGCTATAAAGGCTCCACTCTTTATATTGTCGTAGTTCTAGAATTTTATTTGAAAACTAGAGGCCCACTGCATGAATTCATGCACAGGTGGGGTCCCTGGGCCTGACTGGTAATCAGGCCGATTGGGGCCTTCTCGCCCAGTCCCAATCGGTCAGGGCCGATTGGGGCCGGCTGGCCGGGGGGGAGGAACCACAGGAGGTTGGCTGGCTGTGGGAGGTTGGCTGTGGGAGCTCACTGACCACCAGGAGGCAGATGTTCAATGCAGGAGCTGCCCCCAGCCCACAGGCCCCAGGCTAGCCAAGGTGGGTGCCAGCTGTGGGTGGGGGGGGGGGGCGATTGCCCCGCTGGTTGCCCCATAGATCGGCTCTGATAGCCGTCCAGGCCTAGGGACCCTACCCATGCACGGATTTTGTGCATCAGGCCTCTAGTATATACTGGTATGTAAATAAATAATCCACCTATCTAGAAATCTTTCCTGAAGTGGAACAACAATGAATATATGAAGATGTTAATGCTGGGTTGGCTGCGAAAAATTTAAACCATCTTACTAGTAAAAGTAGCAACATAGATAAATAACAGAGTTATAAATTTATCTACGAAATATTATGAAGCTCTTTAAAAAGGCATTTTCTAAAAAGGATCATTATTACTGTAAAGTGGGGAAAATAGGGCACAAAATTGGATATGCGACACCAAGTTTGTAAATCAAATTTAGGTAGACCCTCAGAAAATAAAATCAGATTATACACACACAATAATAACAACAAACAAACAAGAAGAAATCCCTGCAGGAATTCTTTAGAAGAAATAAAATATAGTGTCCACTGCAGAATAGTTTAAAGGGTATTTTTAGCTACTCATAACCCCAAGCAGTCTTACAAAGTAATTATTTCCATTCGTTAATAAGGGCCTTCTAATTTTAATCCTTGTAAACCCACATAATGTTTTCACGGCTATAATCATATAATATGTATATTCAGTTGTGTGCATACTTTTTTCTCAGTACTATTCAACGGAGTTTTCCTCCAGTCTTACAGTCACCACAGCACTGCATTGCTTCCTGCTACACCACTGGCCACTTAACCAAACTCACGATGTCTTCCCGCCGTTCGCGGTTACTGGCCATGCTGGGGGGAAAATCTTTTGCATGTGGCATATGTACACACCAACTCACCTACACTGATTTTCATTCCTGTCCCGTGGAAGAGAGAACTATCCCTGGAGTCTCCACACACCAGCCTCAGCTCACTGGGTCCCATGATTAAGGTAAGAAGCTTCAGGTGGGGGAGAAACTAAGATGGAGGCATAGATAAACACCGGGAAATTGCTGCCTCCCACAACAATTGAAAATTACATCAAAAACACAAAACGGACATCATCCAGAACTTCAGGAAGGCTGGCTGAGTGTAAATTCTACAACTAGAAGGAAAGAAAAGCACACTGAGAGCCAGAGGAGCTGCGGAGGTGGAGTGCAGAGGTACGGGGGCCCACGCACGCACGGAAAGGGTCTGGCCCCTGAGGACGCGGCTGTCTTTTTGAATCCGGAGGGAGACACAAGCTCCCGACGGCTCGGAAATCCGGTTCCGGGAAGTCTCTGGGGACCCAGGACTCATACGGGGAGAAACTGGACTGTCTGGCAGCGGGCGAGCTTGAGGGCGACTTTCCCTCAGAGGTGCTTGCAGCCATTGCCGGGACACTGGGACTCGCGACTCCTTAGGGCGGGGCTGAGGCTCCACTATAGCTGCTTGCTCCGCCCTTTGATTCCTTGAGACCCTGCCCCGCCCAGGCTGTGGCAGAGGCTTTGGCATATGAATGCCCCTGCCATTTGCAACCTGTAATTACCTAACTGCAGCCGGGCCAGATAGACCCAGAGCTTCCAACAGAAGGCCCAAGGCCCCACAGCGGCTTGCATTGCTACACAGCTGAGCATCATCAGGGCACTTCCAAACTCCAAAAAAGGAAGGGGAATCTGCAGTTCTCTTCGTAGCTCCTGCTGTGTAACCTCAGGCAGAGGCTAAATTAGCACCTCCTTAGATCCAAGAGCCACTGTACCCAGTGGTCAGAGGGGGACCATCCAGATCACAACTCCTCAGATCCATAAGGGACACACTCAGGGTGCAGTCTCAGTGAGCACCAAAGCCCCACTGAAGCAAGTCTTGCCCCAGAAGGGTGTCTCCAACACAGAAGTTCTCCCACTGCAGACACAGCTGATTCTCACTGCCAATTGGCCTGGAGGTCAATTCCTCCCAGTGATCCTACAACAACCAAGGCATAGCTACAACAAGACTGTGCACAAAGCCCACAAGGGGGTGCACCAAGAGTGTCCACCTCAGGTAACTGGGGAGGCTGAGCCACTGGGCCCTACAGGACACCTAGCACACAAAGCCACTCTATCAACACAGGGAAGCAGCCAAAATGTGGAGACAAAGAAACAGGTCACAAATGGCAGAAACGGAGGAAAGCAAACGACTGGATATAGAGTTCAAGGCCACGTTTATAAGGTTTTTCAAGAATTTTATGGAAACCGCCAATAAATTTAATGAGTCCCTCAATAAGTATAGTGAGACCATGGAGGACATGAAAAAGGACCAACTAGAAATTAAGCATACACTGACTGAAATAAAGAATAATTTACAGAGATCCAACAGCAGACAAGAGGATCCCAAGAATCAAGTCAAAGATTTGAAATACAAAGAAACAAAAAATACCCAACCGAAAAAGAAAAGAGATTCCAAAAATATGAAGATAGTGTAAGGAGCCTCTGGGACAGCTTCAAGCGTACCAACATCAGAATTATAGGGGTACCAGAAGAAGAGAGAGGGCAAGATATTGAAAACCTATTTGAAGAAATAATGACAGAAAACTTCCCCTACCTAGTGAAAGAAATAGACTTACAAGTCCAGGAAGCGCAGAGAACCCCAAACAAAAGGAATCCAAAGAGGACCACACCAAGACACATCATAATTAAAATGCCAAGAGCAAAAGACAAAGAGAGAATCTTAAAAGCAGCAAGAGAAAGACAGTCAGTTACCTACAAGGGAGTACCCATACGACTGTCAGCTGATTTCTCAACAGAAACCATGCAGGCCAGAAGAGAGTGGCAAGAAATATTCAAAGTGATGAATAGCAAGAACCTGCAACCAAGATTACTTTATCCAGCAAAGCTATCATTCAGAATAGAAGGTCAGATAAAGAGCTTCAAGGATAAGAAAAAGCTAAAGGAGTTCATCACCACCGAACCAGCATTATATGAAATGCTGAAAGGGATTCTTTAAGAAGAGGAAGAAGAAAAAGGAACTCTTACCATTTGCCACAGCATGGATGGAACTGGAGAGTGGATAAATACCACATGATCTCACTCATTTGTGGAATATAATGAACAACATAAACTGATGAACAAGGACTGATCCAGAGACGGAGAGGCATTGATTGGACTGTCGGGCTTTGGAGGGAGGGCAGGGGAGGGTGGGGGTAAGGGGGAAAGATCAACCAAAGGACTTACATGCAGGCATATAGGCCTAACCAATGGACACGGACAACGGGGGGGGGGGGGGGGGTGAGTACATGAGCGGGGGGGGGGGGTAGAGGGTAACGTGGGGACAAGGACACATATGTAATATCTTAATCAATAAAAAATATATTTAAAAAAATCATACGTGGAAAATGAAAAAAAAAAAAAAGAAGCTTCAGGTGGGGAAATTACCCTGGATGATCCAAGGTAGAAAGGATCCCTAAACGAGGGAGGCAGGAGAATCGGAGTTAGCCCGGCTGACGTGGCTCAGTGGTTGAGCATCGACCTATAAACCAGAAGGTTCGATTCCCGGTCAGGGCACATGCCCGAGTTGCAGGCTTGATCCCCAGTGTGGGGCATGCAGGAGGCAGCCAATGGATGATTCTCTCTCATCATTGATGTTTCTCTCTCTCTCTCTCTCCCTCTCCCTTCCTCTCTGAAATCAATAATGTATATATATTTAAAAAAAAAACAGGGTTGGAGTTAGTAGGAAAATATGTGATGGTGGAAGCAAGAGGCTGGCGTGATGCGAGAAAGGGGCCACAGGTCAAGGAATGTGGTGGCCTCTGGAAGCCCGGTAGTCAAGGACATGGGTCCTCCCTGAAGTGTCCAGAAAGAATGCCACTGGATTACAGACTCTGGCCTCTAGAACTGTGAGAGCATAATTTACACTGTCCTAAGCCACTACGTTTGTAGCATCTGTTCCAACAGCAGTGGGAAGCAAATACATCTGGTCCTGGGGTAGGGATGGGAAAGGCACAAGGATTCATCATCAGGGTGATCATAAAGGTACCTGCCCATGCCCATCGAGTGCTTAGGTTGTGCTGCACATCTACCTGGATTCAAGCTTCACGGCACGAGGAGGTGAGTGTCATGGTTGTCCCCACGCGACAATGAACCTGAGGCTCTCACAGCTGAGGTAACTTCCCCCAAGGTGGCACAGCCCCGGCGTGGTTGAGTCAGGATTTGGACTTAGTCCAGAGCCAGCAAAAATGCTGCACGAGACCTGCCCAAGGCACACGGCGAGTGGCAGAGGCAGGCTGACCTCAGGCCTCCCCACGGACTCCCAGAGCCAGGCCTGGAAGGGGACCAGGGCAGATGGGTTCCGGAGTCTGCTCCAGGCCTGGCTGGGTGTCACTGCTTCCTAACCAGACAGAGGCTCCAGGGGGCATGTTTGTCTCAGTGTGGGCCTTCTGCTCTTAGGTCCTCGGACACCTCTCAGGAGCCTCCAGTCAGCCTCTCAAGCCTTAGCACCTTTGTCTGGGAAGGCGCTGCAAACTCCACCAGCCCAGAGCTCCTGTGGTCCTTGCAGGCTCTAGAGCAGCGGTTCTCAACCTGTGGGTCGCCACCCCTTTGGCGGTGGAACAACCCTTTCACAGGGGTCGCCTAAGACCATCCTGCATATCAGATATTTACATGACAATTCATAACAGTAGCAACATTACAGTTATGAAGTAGCAACACAAATAATTTTATGGTTGGGTCACAACATGAGGAGCTGTATTTAAAGGGCCAGAAGGTTGAGAACCAACCTGCTCTAGACTTGTGTTCATCTCACGGAAAGAACAAAATGCCCCCACAGACCTGTCCTGCTGAGCTGAGCTTCTTGGAGCCACGTTGGCCAAGGCAGGCAACTGTGCGTTCTGAGCGCCACCTAGTGGTACCTGGGGCCCCTGGAGATTCTTCTCAAATGAGGGAAGGGGCTCCACCTCTCTTCCTCTGAGGTCTCTCTGGAAGGCTTAGGGGACTGGGGTCTCCAGCCCTTCGGGTTCCAGGACACGTTAGAGAAGCCCACGGACAGCGGATTCCCTGAAACTCTGTGAGTTTTCGCTGGGACTGTCCCATCCTGGGCTCTGCCTGAGTGTCCAAGACACAAACTACAGCTTTATGTCGTTTCTCATCTCTGACCCGAGTGAGGGTGGGTACGGCATGCAGGGAAATCAGCATCTCATTTCAATGTGAGAAGAACGAACATAGGAAAGTGAGCTTTAAAAATGCTATTGAGAACACACATTATTTGACAACTTAGATAAAAGGGACCGATTCCTCGAAAAATGCGAACAGCCACCACTCACTCAATATGCACTAGATCATTTGAATATGCTCACGACTGTTAAGGAAATTGAATTTGTAATTTAAAAACTGAAAGAAAAAAAAAAGATGTCTTCAGACCCAGATGGTTTCACTAGAGAATTCTACCAAAGATTTAAAGAGAAAGTAACACTGTCTCTCTATATATTCTCTATCAGAAAATACAGAGGAAGGAACATTTGCCAATTCACTCTATAAAGCTAGTATTACCCTGATATTAAACCAGACAAAGAAAGTACAAAAAAACCTACAGATTAATATCTTCATGAATATAGACACAAAAATCCTTAATAAAAGATTAGCACATAGGATTCAGAATATATAGAAAGAATTGTATACCATGAACAAGTGGGGTTTATCCTTAGCATGCAAGGCTGATTCAATATTTAAAAGTCAGTGGGAAGAGATCAACCAAAGAACCTGTATGCATATATGCATAACCCATGGACACAGATAATAGGATGGTGAAGGTCTGGGACTGGGGGAGGGCGGGGGGGGGGGCGGGTAGGCAAGCTAGAAGGGATCAATGGGGAGAAAAAAGGGACTTTCAACAATAAAGATTTTTTTTTAAATAAAATAAAAGTGTTAGAAAAAAAAAATATATATATATATATTTGAAAATCAATCAGTGGAATCCATCATATTAACAGACTAAAGTAGAAAACATCACATGTACATATAAACTGATGTTGAAAAGGTATTTGACAAAATTCAATGCCCATTCATGATAAAAACTTACAGAAAAATGGGAATACTTAATAAATAAATCTACCCGAGAAAACCCTACAGCTAACATCCGTGATGGTGAAGGACTGAGAGCTTTCCCCTTAATACTGGGAACAGGGCGAAGATATCTACTCTCACCACTTAGTCAGCATGGTGCTGCAAGTTCTAGCCAGTGAAATAAGGCAAGAAAAGGAAATAAAAGGCATACAGACCAGAAAAGGAAGATGTGTTTGCAGATGACATGATAGTCCATGTAAAAAATTGCCAAGGAATCTACCAAAAAAAATATCCTCAAGCTATATAAATAAGTGGGTTTAGCAAAGACACAAGATACGAGAGAGATATACAAAAATCAGTTGTATTTCTATATAATAGTTATGAACATCTGGCCATCAAAATTTGAAAACAATACCACTTACAGTTGTTCATAAAAATATGAAATACTTAGTTGTAAGTATAAAAAAACGTGTATAGGACTTGTATGCTGAAAACCACACATATTTATGAAGGAAATCCAAGAAGATCGAAATACGTGAAGAAACATAGCGTGTTCATGGATTGGCTGACTCAATACAGTAAAAGATGTCAATTCTCCCCAAACTGATATATGGGTTTTACCCAATCCCTTTCAAATTCTCAGCAAGATTTTTGTAGAAATAGACAAGATTGTTTTAAATTTTATACAGGAAGGCAAAGGAGCTGGAATAGCTAAAACAATTTTGAAAGAAGAGAATAAAGTGGGAAGGCAAGGGGTCAGACAATGAAATCTTATTCAGCACAAAAAGGAGTGAGTTGTCAAGTCACAAAAAGACGGCGAGGGACCTTAAATGCATATCACGACGGGAATGAGGCTCCTATGAAATGGCTGCACTGTGTGATCCCAATTATATGACATCTACAGAAGGCAAAACTATGGGGGGAGTGAGAAAGATCAGTGGTTGTCAGGAGGTGAGCAGAGCACAGGGCATTTTTAGAGCAGTGAAACCGAAATTCTGAAAAATAAAATTACTCTACCTGTGGAGCGCCCCCCCCCCCAGCCCTCCCACCCTAGGACTCTCCTCTCCCCACCGCCCCCTTGACTTTGAGAGACAGCAAAGGAAAGGAGAATACACCGGATTAAAGAGGCAGGAGCCTAAGTCGTCTTTGTCATCCCATCCTTTCTTAGCACCTTTGCCCCAGCTCCTCCGCGGCATTGGCATTGCCATTGACATGCAGACTGGGTCAGAGGCGCTGAGTGAGCTTGTTGTCTTCGCGATGGAGTTGAACACAGGCTTGGGAATAAGGAGATCATCCATCCAGACCAGTTGCCAGTCTTCCCCTCACCCTGCCCCCAGAGTGAATCATCCCTCCTGTGTGTCCCCACCAGGACATGCTGCCCTTAACCTTATCAAGCCTATTTCTTTATCTGTTACCCTTCCCAGGGCTGTGACAGGGACCCTGTTCACTTGTCATTCATCTGCTGAGCCCCCATCTATGCGACAGCAGGTACAATGAGAAACGTGGAAGACAGAGATGAGTAAGGTATAACCACAGCCACCGGGAGAGGACAACTTAGGCGTGTTACTGATTTCTACATCCTTGACATTTAGCGCAGGGCCTGATAAATAGAAGACATGTTTGTCAAAGGAACAGATGAAATCCCTAAACGACCCACCTCAGGTTGCAGAAAGTGCAGCCACTGCAATCCATCTAGCGCTCTGGCTGGGGGGTGGAGGCGGGTGGGGGGGTGGGGAGATGGGGGGGAGCATGCCCGCCTCACTTTGCTTGCTCTGGACGGGCAGTGCTGAGGACAGGAAGCATCCTAATCACATCAGTGGGAAAGCATCCTTTTCATTGCAGATCCACGGCCAGCCAGCCAGCTCCAGGCAAAGAGCCCAGTGCTGCCCTTTGGGTGAGAAAGCTGGAGAACTGTTCTTCCCGGGGTGGAAATGATTGACAGTGAGATAGATATATATAGAGAGATATATATGCTAGAGGCCTGGTGCACAAAATTCGTGCGTAGGTATGGTCCCTAGGCCTGGCCTGCGATCAGGGCCATCTTCCCTGGCTGCCCCTAGCTGGCCCCTCCCCCTCCTACCACTCACCCCAGTTCCCCTTTTGCCATCAGGTGATTGGTGCCTGACAGCTGGGGGAAGGAACCAAGAGGTCAGCTGTTCCTGCCTGCAGGTTGCCCGCAGGTTGCCCTGTGTGTGTGGGGTGACTGGTAGGGCAGGGGCCTTGGCCTGGTGCTGCCCGCTTCCCCTGACACCCACCCCTGACTCCCCATTCACTGTCAGGCGATTGGAGCCTGCAGGCTGATGGTCAGTGCACCTCATAGTGACTGGTACAGTGGTCATTCTGGTCATTTTGCCATTAGGGTCAATTTGCATATTACCCTTTTATTTATATAGGATAATTGATTTCAGAGAGGGAGAGAAACATCAATGATGAGAGGGAATCGTTGACTGACTGCCTCCTACTGGGGATCGAAGAGTCCACAACCTAGGCATATGCCCTTGACCAGAATTGAACCCAGGACCCTTCAGTCTACAGGCCAAGGCTCTATCCATTAAGCCAAACTGGCTAGGATTAACTGTTCTTTCTTGCGATAGCCAGTTTGGTGCAGTGGATAGAGCATTGGCCTGCGGACTGAAGGGTCCTGGGTTCGATTCTGGTCAAGGGCACATGCCCAAGTTGAGGGCTCAAACCCTAGTAGGGGGCATGCAGGAGGCAGCCAATCAATGATTTCCTCTCATCATTGATGTTTCTATCTCCCTCTCCCTCTCCCTTCCTCTCTGAAATCAATAAAAAATAATAAATACATAAATACATCTAATCTAATAAAAGACAAACATGCAAATTGACCATACCTTCACTATGCCTTAAGCCACACCCACCAGCCAATCAGAGTGACTATATGCAAATTAACCCAACCAAGATGGCGGCCAGCAGCCACAGAGCTGGAGCGAGCAGGAGGCTTGGTTGCTCCAGTGATGGAGGAAGCCAAGCTTCCTGCCTGCCATGGCCAGCTCTGAGCTCCACTGAAGGCAACAAAGTTTCAATTATAGAAGATAAATAAACCCCAGATATCTGCTTTCAGCCGGCCGTGGCCACGGAGCTGGAGTGAGCAGGAGGCTTGGTTGCTCCAGTGATGGAGGAAGCCAAGCTACCCGCCCATCCTGGCTGGCTCTGAGCTCCACTGAAGGCAACGAAGTTTCAATTATAGAAGGTAAATAAATCTCAGAATAAAAAGAAAAAGAAAAAAAGGAGAGGCTGGGAGCTTCCGTCGCAGGGGGGCTTGGCCAGCCTGAAAATGGCCATCAGCCCCTCACCCAGGCTGGCCAGGCACCCCAGCAGGACCCCCACCCTGATCCGGGACATGCTTCAGGGCAAACCAGCTGGCCCCCACCCATACAGCAGGCCTCTATCCTATATAATAAAAGGGTAATATGCAAACTGACCCTAACAGCAGAACAACTGGGAATGACTGGTCACTATGACACACACTGACCACCAGGGGCAGACGCTCAATGCAGGAGCTGTCCCCTGGTGGTCAGTGCGCTCCCACAGGGGGAGCTCTGCTCAGCCACAAGCCAGGCTGTAGGCTGCCAGTACAGCAGTGGTGGTGGGAGCCTCTCCCACCTCTTCAGCAGCACTAAGGATGTCAGACTGCAGCTTAGGCCTGCTCCCTGCTGGCAAGTGGACATCCCCCGAGGGCTGCCGGGCTGCCAGAGGGATGTCTGATTGCCAGCTTAGGCCCAATCCCCCAGGGAGCAGGCCTAAGTCAGCAGGTGGTCATCCAGACTGCGAGAGGGCATAGGCCAGAATGAGGGACCCCTCCCCGAGTGCACAAATTTTTGTGCACCAGGCCTCTAGTAAATAAATAAATAAAAACAGTGTTCTTTCTTGTTGGTTTTTCTCCTTTTAACAAATATAGGACATATAGTATGCATTGTTTGTAACTTTGGGGTCTCTCCTCCACTTACAGCACTTAATGAATATTTTTCCAGATTAGAAGACTTACAAGTCAAGCACCAATGGCTCATAGGGTTCCATTGTGTGAATGTATCAGCCTTTTTCAAAGCTATTTCCTGAGTTTAGGGTATTTACTCTATTTCCAGATTTTCACATGCTGAATCCTTAGAAGAAACTCTTAGAAGAGGAACTGCTGAGTCAAAGGGTGTGTACCTGTCAACCTTTGACCTTTGTTACCCAACTGCTTCCAGAGTTCCTACAGGGCCTGGCCAAGCAGGGGGCCAGGGAGCGAGAGTGGGCAAGGTTCCACAGACCTCAGCGCTCAGCTCAGTCCTCTGGGACCATATGCCATTCAGAAATCAGGATTTCCCGGGTTCGAGAGGAGCTCTGCAGTGTACATTCCGTGCACCGTGCCTCGCCTCCAGCAGATATGGGGCGGACCCACAGTCCAACTCATCATTAATGTTTCCTCAGTAAACGTATGAACATTCCCAGCGAGTTGGATAAAGCGAGACCACAAGGAGCTTCATGGCAGCTCTGCACAGCTTTTGCTGCTGTATGAGTTTTGGAGCTGGGAGTGTGTGTGTCTGGTTTTTTTAAAACACAACTTTTGGGTGTTCAGGATTTGTGCAGTTTGGGTTTATGGAGAAGTGAGCACGGTACACAGTTCTGCTGCTTCGGAAGGGAAACTGGCTTAGCAGGACAGAAGGAGGTAATAAGGATACGGATTAAGTCATCAGCGTGGGAGCAAAACCCATCTGTGTTTGGATCCTGGCTTCACCATCTACAAGACGGGCACCCCAAGGCCAGCAGCTTGCGCTTTCTGGACCTCAATGCTGAAGCGTCGACACAGCCCACAGCTGCAGAGATGAGAAAGGATGAAGCAAAAAAAAGAAAAAGGATGAAGCATATAAAACGTGCAGCCTCTACCAAACTAGATGAATGGATGAGAGCTGTTATTACACTCGCCCTGTAAGTGGCTGAGCTGGGACGTGGAAGTGAAGGGACGCTCTTGCTTGTTCCCTGTAATGCCAGGTGGGGCCAGAAAAACACCAAGACCCTTCTAGCCTGTCAGCCCCCAAAGCCGACCCTCCGAGTTCTGCTCTAACTCACGTAAGGGGAAGCCAGACATGGGCGCAGAAAGAAGGGCCCCACGGGAGATGCAGTGGACTTTCTCTCAGGGCCCACCTGGCTCCGCCTGCTGTGTGGCGCTGGGCTCTGTCTCGCCGGTGCCCAGTTGTGTGGGGCTGAGCCCACCCAGCTCCGCCTGGACCTCCACAGAGACCTATTTCCCCGCCCCAGAGTGTGGTTGTTGCAAACAAAGCCCTGGATAGTTCGAAGCTGTAGTTCCAGAAGCAAGTCAACCCAACAGCTGGGCAAGGATACCAGCGGGTCCCACAAAGAATCAGACGTCCGCTAGGACATGGGCAGAAGCAAAGGTTTGCTTTGGGCGAGTGCTGGGTCCCTGTCAGACCACAGGAGGGTGTGGGTGGGAGGGGGGCAGAGGCCTGGGCTCCGCAAGCAGCAGGGACGAGCAGCGGAGGGGAGGGACCAGGCTACCTTCCACACGTTCCAACCACAGACCAGGCTGTTTACTAAAACTGGGAAAGAAAAAAAGAAAAAAGAAGGGAAGGAACAGACTTTGGAAATAAAAGCCCGGAAAGCCCTCTGTTGGCCACGTCTGACCAGCACAGATGATGGCACCTTGGTCCCCGGGAGGCCCTCTGCACTGAGAACCTGAGGCCACTGTGTTTGCCTGGAATAACCTGTCGCCCCGAGCCAGGAAGTGGGGAGACGGAAATTTCCAGAAGGCCCCTTCCTGTCCAATGAGGCCTTCACAGCTCACCAAGCAGACCCTGGAAAACAGTGAACTGGCTCATCGGTTTAGAAAGCGTCTTTAAAAGAGTTTAAAGATATTCTCGAAGCCAGTGTAAAACATTATCAGAAGTGTTTAATTGCTCATAAGCCCACTAATTTTACACAATAATAACTTCCTTTCTAAATGTGCCTTAGCATCTTCATCTAGATTTACACATTTATATTGTTTTAATCACGACATTATTAAATTTCATCTATAATCTTTTCCTGTATTTTCCATAAACACTTTTTCATGTTTTATACTCCTCCTGTTAACTCTAATACTAACATCCACTACATTGTATTCAATACCACAGACTTCTTAACCAGACTAGAAAAAACTAGTTCTCTACTATAAACCAGAGCCCGGGGCACAGATTTGTGCACTGGTGGGGTCCCTCGGCCTGGCCTAAAACCAGTAGTCCGACATCCCCCGGGGGGTCCTGGATTGTGAGAGGGTGCAGGCCAGGCCAAGGGACCCCACCGGTGCACGAATCCAGGCACTGGGCCTCTAGTATGCATATAAAATCTTTGGTTAATCTTTTTCTGTCCTCCCCCCTCCTCCCTTCTCTCTGAGATTCATCAGTCTGTTCCATGTTTCCATGCTATGGTTTTGGCTCCTGTGTTGAACACCTGCCCCCTGGTGGTCAGTGTACATCACAGCTATTGGTCGAATGGTCAAACGGTCAGACAGTCACTTAGGCTTTTATATATATAGATAATGCTGTAACAAACATCTTTGTGTATATGGGAACTTCAAATACCAGCTACTTAAATTCATTTTCAGTTATTTAATCAACCTATATTTATTGGGTACCTATTCTTTGAGGCCCTGGGGATAAGTGAACAAAGCAGACATAGTCTCTGCCCCAAAGGCTAAACATTCTATATTTTAATAATCTTGATTATTCCTGATCTTCCTGAGTGGGTCTCAAATACAAAAACAATCCTCTGAACTAGAAATGGTAGCATTTGCAGCCAAGAAAGCCTAGATTGGGGCCTGCTATTTCACCTGGAGGCCCCCATCCCGGCCCATGCTGCATGGAGGTTATCCAGTCTCTTCCGCTTACAGCCCCTGCCCCACCCAACACCAGCTCCTGACACCCCCACCTCTCAAAGCCCAGCCCCGGTCACTGCTCACACGCACCCACCGGCTGAGAGAGGATCCCAAGTGGCTGGCAACCCCCTACACACAGCTGGGACCGCTTCCACCCTGCACCCCATCAGGGTCTGCTGTTTAGTGAAATGATGGATTATGGGGCAGACAGTCAAGAGGCAAATCCCTCTCCCACAGCCGCAGGCTGCTTCTGACTGAGTTATTGTTGCCGCATTAACTTGTTCAACGCCATATGTGCCAGGCATGTGCCAGCCTTTTCCTATCAGTGTCCTATTGCACCTTCTGAGCGGCCCTCGGGCCAGGAGCATTTACCGTCTCTCCTTCACACGCGAGGGCAGAGAACTACTCCAGGATCACACTAGTGCGGACCAGCAACGGGGTTCAAACTGAAACTGAAACGCGTCTGATGGCAAAGTCTGAATTCCTATGCTGTTTATACAACACTTGGTCAACCCCCTTCCCACTACCCCCCTTCACCCCGTCTCTGGGCCTTCCTTCTAGAAAATACATGCATTGCTTTCAAAATCTCTGCTCGGCACAAGACATTCGCAGGCACAGCTGGGAAAAGCCAGCATCCCGTGGCCAGATCCGCTGCTTGCCTGCCGGCGCTCACGTCCAATCATCGCTGACTCCCACGGAGCCCTGCCCACATGCCAGCTCTGTTGCCAGCTCCTTACTGACCTAAGTTGACTTGTTTAGTCATCATCACAACCATGGGAGGAAAGTACTGATGCTATGGGGTGATTTCATACCCGAGGAAACTGCGGCACAGAGAGGTTCAACAACAAGCCCAGGGTCACACAGCACGTGGCTGAGCTGGGATTTGAACTGCCCTTCTCTAATTCCTTTGTGACTGGAGAACAAAGCAGCCAATTCACTCAGAATACAGACCGCTGTGGTGGCTGGTAGCAGTGGTTCCCCCTCCATCTTTTGGCATGAGCACCTTTAGATTTTTGCACAGAACAGTCCCTGGGAAATGTCCATTATTTCTTGAAATGGGGATATGGGGCGGTGAGGGGTGGGGTAGGTTATGGAAGTCTTGCTTTATGTCTTAGCCAGTAGGCTCGTCTGTGCCTAATTCTTATACACACATACTTCACTCTTCTTTATTGATCCTCCCGGGTTCTAAAAACATCTCTGCATACAACATTCCATCTCCATAATGTGGCCTTTTTTTACGCGTGGTGACTTCGCCTCCCCACAAATATTGACACTTTTCTCCCCGTTGGTGAATTAACACGCGCCCAGCCCGGTCGGCATTCACCGCACCTGTGTACGCCCTGCAGTGTACCTGGAGGTTTCTCACTGATTTTATTTAAGGAGAGAACGGACTGGCCCCTGCTGCACTGAGGATAAAGAATGGCCAGACGAGGAGGGGTCACGAGAGGTGAGGTGTAAAAGCGAGTGCTTCGACTGCTTAATGATGATTTAACTCAAACCCAAGCCTTCTAATAAGTAAACGGGGGTCAAGGCAGCCCGCTTTGATGGTTCGCTTTGCTTTCCCCGTTGGCAGCTCTGACATTCCAGATGATGACTATAACGCATGCAGCACATTATGGAGCTCTCTGAGCCCTACAACTGTAGGGGGAGTGGGGGAGCCTGCAGGAGGAGGGCAGACAGGAAACAAAGATTCGTGTTCCTCCGTCTCCCTCCACTGTCTAGTTTGCCTCTATTTTAGATACTGAGATATACACTGTACATTGGCTGATCCACTCAATAGACTGGAAAAGCTAAAAGGAACTCACTTTCCCAGCCTCCCTTGCAGCTAGGGAGGAAGGGAGCCTGGGGGAGGGTACAGCCCTCACCAGGAAGGCTCCAAGCCATCGAGGGAAGCCATCCAAGGAATCTATCGTTGGGACCTGGGCCCCAAGTCACACAGAAGGTCAGCAGTTTTGAGGGCCTGTTTCTGTTGTTGCATCCACATAACGGAGGCTCTGTTTTAGGGATGGGGAACATCTGGCCCACAGACTGCATAAGGCCCACAAAATCATTTGATCTGGCCCTGCCAAGGCAACTGCAGGTGGGACTTGAAATTCAATAAATCTAGGAGCTTTATTCATAGCAACACAACTTTATATTAAGTGCATACTATATAATAAAAGGCTAATATGCAAATTGACCAAATAGCCAAACAACCAGTCACTATGACACACACTGACCACCAGAGGGCAGATGCTTAATGCAGGAGCTGCCCCCTGGTGGTCAGTGTACTCCTACAGGGGTAGAGACACTCAGCCAGAAGCTGGGCTCGGGGGATGTCCTCCTGCCAGCTTAGGCCCGCTCCCTGCAGGGTCCCGGACTGTGAGAGGGCACAGGCTGGGCTGAGGGACTCCCCCCGCCCTCCCCCGGGCCCATCCCAGTGCACGAATGTCAGGTACCGGGCCTCTAGTGATGTTATAAATACCCAATGGCCCTCAGCAGAAGAAAAGTTCCCCACTCCTGTTAGATCAGACCTGACATGTTTTTACTTCCAGAAAGAACATGTCACCTGAACACTGTTCTCCTTCTGCTGCGCGAGGGGCCTGGGCAGAGGTGTGTACACATGTGCCTGTGTGGCTGCCTGAGGGAAGGAGCAGAGAAGCTACAGAAACAGAGCGATGACTCCAAACTCAGACCCAGCACAGCGCTGGCCTAGTCTACCAGCGCTTAATAGTCATGAATAAAATATTCATGCCTCTTATTTATGCACTAATGAATTTCATTATAAATAAAATTAATGCCCTCATTCTCCTCAGATACAACACCTCATGAATCTAATGAGAGTCACATACTGTCATTATCTAAAACTAAATTCAGATTTCTGAAACATACACAGACTCAAAATCAGCCCTTCTAACTCAAAGCTGTATAATTATGATAGTTTTAGCAGCTGTGTTGAATCCAAAAGAGGTGGCACAAGTATACCATCGCACAGAGCAATTCTAAGATCAGTGTCCCAAAGGATAAAAGGAAAACATGCTGGGAACTGCCTGCATTTGTCACAGCCACTCTGTGAGGCCCCTGGTTGTCACTTCCATAGCAACAGGCTGGGTTGTCCTGTGACGAGATTCTTGCTCATTCATTGGTTGGAGGGATCCTCAGACCATCAGGCCCAGGCGAACCTCGGGGAACCTACCTGGGCATCTTTCATAGAGAGTTATTCACAAAACACTCCAGGCCCCAGGTGCTCTGTCAAATAAGCGTGGGCCTCTCCACTAGCCGTGAGAAGATGGACGGAGGCCACACCATCTGGGTCTTCCATATTTGGTGCACGTCTATAAAACTGGGTGTTTTTTTTAATAGGCTATTGTTTTAAGGGCAGTTTTAGGTTCACAGCAAAGTTAATCAGAAGATACAGAGCTTTCCTCTAATTCCTGACCACACACACACACACACACACACACACGCATGCACGCACGCACGCACACACAGACACACACGCACGCACGTACGCACACACACACTCCCCTATTAGCAACATCCCCCACCAGAGCGGCACATTTGTAAAATCCATGAACCTACACTGACACATCCTTATCACCCTAAGTCCAGAGTTTACAATGGGGATCACCCTTGGACAAATGTATAGTGTCACGTAACCAACACTGTAGTATCATATAGTTTCACTGCCCTAAAAATCTCGTGTCTATATACTGATTTCCTTTCATTGAAATAGAAACTACAAGCTTTTTCTCATATCGTTGTTTTCTGAAAAAAAATTCCTCTAATTGCTGTATTAGTTGGAATGCTGCTGTATTTGGTAAAGCTGCTATATCAGAGTCCCCAAGTGCAGTACCTTCCAAGAGGGGGCCAGTAAGACACACGCATCTTTCTCTCTCACCCAGCAGATGGAGGTGGGCAGGTGCTCGGGGCCGGTCACCTGGGGGCCCTGGCTCCTTCCACCTCGTTGCTCTCCCTCGACTTGATTTGCTGAAGACACCAGATTGTCCACATTGAGCCTGAGCCACCACCCCGAGGTTTTTCTGGGAAATGGGGCAATATACCCTGTTTTCTGGCCCACTGGGAGCCGAATGAGGTCCTGGCGTGCAGCAGGGTGGGCGCTTTTATCAGAGGAGCCTTATTTCAGAAGCTCGGGGGAGAGCAGGATTTATGATGCTGGCGACAAGCTTTTAAAATTGTGCCTGTGGCGGCCGGAGCCCCCACCACAGTCTCTCAGAGCTACCTGACCCCCAACCCCCACCCCAGGGATGAGTCCTGCTTTGATCAGCTGCTGACATTCTTCCCTTCCTTTGCTGAATGGTCCTGGACGTGGACCCCGCAGAATGCCACCAGAATCGTAAAAATACGTTTATAACAAAGCACTCTTCAAGCCGCGTGAGCCACACAGGAGGCAAGGCAATTGCATTCCTATCATTTCCCGGCTCCTCACTTCACCATGAGAAATTCATTTCACCAACTACCGGGCTCAAATTTACTACAGTAGGAAGGAAGTCAGGGAGGGAGGTGCCTGCGATGGACCAGTCACCACCCACCTCCAGGATGGGGAACTCATCCCACAAAATCCCCAGGGCTGTTTCCACACTAGGGCTGGGGGTGCAGGGAGGAAGGCGTCAGCCCCGATAACACCCATCAGTGTCGCCTTCTAGGGTTCCCAAATGGAAAGATACTTTATGGGGCCATTTTTAATTTTGTAATTATTCTCTTAGGGGAGGCCTACGTGGGGTTCCAGGTGGGTGATGGGGGCAGAGCGTGGAATGCTTCCCACGCTGGCTCTGTGCTTGTCCCCTGCTGGAGACAAGCCTGTGCTTCTGGGTCGCCCCCTGCTGGCCCAGCGATCTCCCTAGGGTCACCCTCACTTCCTTGAGCCTCAGATGGGGCTCTGAGCCACTTGGTCCTTCCCAGACCAACAGACTCCCTGGCTGCTGCCTGGGCAGGAGGGGGCCTGGCTGAAGTCTAAAGAGGCAGGTCACCGTCCTGGGCTTGAATCCCAAAGCTGCCCCTGAATTTGTTTTGTTTTTAAATCCTCACCAGAGGATATTCTTCCATTGTTTTCAGAGAGTGGAAGGGAGGGAGGGAGGCAGATAGACACATTGATTGGCTGCCTCCTGCACACCCGCCACTGGGGATCGAGCCGGCAACCCAGACATGTGCCCAGCCGCAATGGAACTCGGGACTCTTCAGTCCACAGCTGATGCTCTATCCACTGAGCCAAACCAGCTAGGGCCCAGCACTGCACCTTTACTTCTTTGGACCGCCTATGCCGAGATTTGAGCTCCTCCTCCTCCTGCTACGAATAGTAGCGCCCACTCACCCAGCACCCGCTTGGTGTCAGCCACTATTCTGAGTACTTTTACGTCTGTATTAGCTAATGTGATCCTCCCAGCAATTCTGGAGGTGAGCACCATTATTATCCCCACTTTATGGGGAAGGAAAGCGAGGCTTGGAGAGTCCTTGCTCGCCACCTGGGCTGCAGGACAGCTGGCATTAGTGTGGTGCCCTCTTTTTCTTTAACTTCCTTTTATTTCCACTTGCTTCCTCCTCTGCCCTCCACAGTCGGCCGCTCTGCTGTGCTGGCTGGGTGCTGCTTGTAGAGGTTCTTGTAAGGGGTGTGTCACTTTAATACACAACAGCAGTTGTCGGGCTCATTCTCTTCCTTGGTTTTCTTCATTCGCATCTATCCGTGTCATGGTACCTCCCAGAATGCTGCTGTGTCCTGCATCCACCCTGGCCTGGTCGTCCACCCTGCAGGGAGAGACAGCAGGTTTGGGTCCAACTTCCAAAAAGATGCTCAACGGACATCTTTAAGCACTTTCCCTTGGGACATATGTGTGAGAATTTCTCCAGGGCTGATGTCAGGAGCAGGACTGCTGGGTTCTGGGGTCTGAGGTGCCTGATCTGTCTCCCCACGGAGCCACAAGCAGTCTATCCTCCCGTCAGCAGAGCCCCAGGTCCCCTCATTACGCATTAATCAGATTCCTGATGTCTGCAGATCTGGTGAGTATAACGTGCCCTCATTATCCTATTCGCCTCTTAATTAGCCAGAAGCTTGTGTATATCTCTCATTAGATTATGGGGTTTCCTCTTCCAGGAATAACCGATTCAATGTCCTTTGTCCATGTTCTTTTGGGGCTCCTGTCTTCTTGTTGATTGGGCAGAATTCCTTGTTGTCCCCTGGGTCTCAGTCCCTCGTCAGTTCTAGACACTGAAATTAGCTTCTCCTGATTTTCTTGTTAATCCTGTTAACTCTTTCCTGGTGGTCTTTGGGGTCAGAACTTGTGATGCAGTTGGCCCACGCAATGTCTTTGCTTTATGGTTCATGCTTTTAGGCCGTGGCTTAAGAAGTCTTTCTCCACCTTTAGGTCACAGAGATATTTTTCTACCTTTACCATAAAGACTTTATGGCTGCACCATATACATGTAGGTCCTTCATCTGTTCTGTGTCTACCTTTGTTATTTGGCACTCGTTTTATAGTTGAACATACAGTGATTGAGCTGTTTCTCCTCCTGCCCCCTTTTTAAAAAATATTTTTATTAATTTCAGAGAGGGAGAGGGAGAGAAACTTCAATGATGAGAAAGAATGATTGGTTGCCTACTGCATGACCCCTGCTGGGGATCGAGCCCGCAATCCAGACATGTGCCCTGACCGGGAATCTAACAGTGACCTCCTGGTTCATAGGTTGACGCTCAACCACTGAGCCATGCTGGCCAGGTTGTCCTTCCCTTTTGATTCGCAAGCCCTGTAACTTTTAAGTCTGCGGCCTTATTCATAGCAAGGAGAGAGGCCTCAGGAAAAAAGAAAGTGAACTGGTCAGCACCTTGGTCTCAGAGCTCCAGCCTCCAGGGTAATATCCATCTCAGCTCTTCCAGAACAACTGCCCCTTTTTCTTGCTCTGACTCAGCCATCGCCAACCTTTCGGACCTCATGGACCACCAGTTGGCGACCGCTGCTCTGACTTGCAATTGCCTGTGACGTCATCTCTCTTTACTCTGACCAAATTGTATAAGAAGTCAATTTGACCACATGCTTACTCTCTGCATAGTAAGGTCATGTTCTAAGTGCTTCATGTGTTTCAACTTGTGTAACCCTCACAGCCACCCTAGGAAGGCTCAATGAATATCCCCATTTTACAGATGAGGAAACTGAGGCAGAGAGAGGTTAAGCATGGAAAATTTGGCCAAGAGGTGGCAAAGCTGATTCAAACTAGTGTTATCTCAGTCTGGAATGCAATAGGATGCTAATCTGCTCCCAACTGAACTGCCCATCAGTTATGCAGGACCAGGAGTAGGGGAAATGATGGTGCAAGTCTAATCCAGTATGTGCACGCCTCTCCTCACTCCAGTCCCAGCCTGCAGTCCGGTACCTTCCCAGCTCCCCACGGCCCCAGAATGCCATTCAAAGCATTGGCCTGCTGTTTGGGGCCTTTCATAGGCTGCTAACAATTCACCTGTCCATCTTCCTCTTATTTTCTGTTTCCATGTTGTCTGGTTGCCTGCCTGCAATGTCCTTTCCCTGCCCACATTTATGGGTCTAAAACCTGCCATTCTTCATGAAAGGAAGAATCTGTGAGAGGTTCTCTGGCTCTGCTCTATTCTCCTTTGGGGCAGCTGCTGGTTTCTAGCAGGGATTTCCTCATTTCTCCCTGCCCTCGTGCCCTGGGGGCCTCCTCCTGGGGACTTGACACACCCTCTCTGGGCTGACCCACATTTAACTCTCCATCCTGACCTTCTTTCTGCAGCTCCAGACTCATGTCCAACTGCCACCTCTACTCCGAGGTCCGACAGTCATCTCAAACTCAGGACCCAAACCTTGAGCTTCTGATGCTCCCCTCAAACCTGCCCCTCCTCCCATCACTTCCCATCTCAGTGAAATGACACCTCCTGCCTCCATCCTCCCAGTTGTCAAAGCCCCACATCACATCCAATCCAATGCTAAATCCCACCAGGACTTGCCTATCGCATCTACCATCACCTTGAACCGAGAGCTTTTCCCCTGGATGACTGCGGTCACCTCCATCCTGCCCGAAGCCTCAGGCTGCCTCAACCCTGACCCACACCCCTTCTCTGCCCAGAGACCTCCAACGGCTCCCAACGGTGCCGGTTCTTACATGCTCTAGGCCAGTGGTTCTCAACCTTCCTAATGCCGCGACCCTTTAATACAGTTCCTCATATTGTGATGACCCCCAATTTCATTGTTACAAATTGAACATAATTAAAGCATAGTGATTAATCACAAAAACAATATGTAATTATATGTTTTCCGATGGTCTTAGGTGACCCCTGTGAAAGGGTCATTCGACCCCCAAAGGGGTCGCGACCCACAGAAAACCGCTGCTCTAGGCACCCACCACCACTTCACGTTGTGTAACTGACTTGGTATTTCTGCACATTTCCCTCAACTGTAATGTGAATACCTTGAGGACAAGGATTATTGTTTTGTTCACTGCTGGCCTCAACTGCCCCCCCTAACCATGCACAGCTTCAGGGCAAGGTCTGTCTGTTTTAATCATATGTAATATACATACACACATACAGAAAAGATTTACTATAAAGAATTGGCTCATGCAATTGTGAAGGCTGAGAAGTCCCAGACCTGCCGCCGTCTGCAAACTGGAGACACAGGAAGCCGGTGGGAAAGTCAGTGGGTAGTTCAGTCCGAGTCCAGCGGTCTGAGAGCAAGCAGTCCAGAGGGCAGGAGAAGGTGGATGTCCCAGCTCAAGCAATCGGGTAGGAAGAGCCGAATTCCTTCTTCCTCTGGTCGGAGCCTCAGGGGACAGATGATGCGACCCACACCGGGGAGGGCAAACTGCTTTCCAGTCCACGGGTTCGAGTGCTCACTTCATTCAGGAACATCTGACCCTCCCAGACAAACCAGAAATGAGGTTTAGCCAAATAGCTGAGCACCCCATGTTCCAGTCAAGCTGAAAGATATATTAACCAGTGTTTATTCACTTTGTGTCCACCGTGCCTTGGATGTAAGCATTCCATACTTTCCTCTCGTCTCTTCACTCAGTAACAGAGAGAGACAGCCATGGACGTACCAAGTCCCGGGACCCAGAGTGACTTGGAGTAGGAGGGGTGGTTTCGTCACTCTGAAGGCCAAGACTGACAGGTGAAATCAGGACGAGCTAAAAACTGGAATGTGAAAAGTCGATGCCATAAATTTGTAAACGTCACCATATCGCCCAGTCCTGAGAGCCCATCACTGCCGCTTCCTCAGCAGCTGGTTCTCGCGATCGCTGATAAGAAGGCTCATGCAAAGAACCCCAAGACCACCATTCAGTAAGAAGGCACACAGGGTTGGTTATCAATACCTTTTAATGGTTCACATTGGTGTTTGGGTTTTTTGTTTGTTTTTTTTTTTTTTTTCAGAAGAATTTTAACAAAAATACATAGAACTTAATATGTTTCAATACAATGGGCAAGTACAGAATCTAAACAAGACAAGTCCATAAAGTACAATCCTTCTTGTGGGGGCAGAACCTTCCATTCCACTGAGCAGGGAGAACCACATGATTCGGCACAATCCTCTCTCACTGCCTCCTGTTCAGAAATTTCAGAGACTGGCAGACTTGGAGACAAAACATATTAAAAAAATAAATAAAACCAGATGTCAACTGCCTCAATTTCCCTTTCTGTTTTTCCTTTTCTCATTTTCGTCATAACCGGGTGGGATGAGGGCGCGAGGCAGGGCCCTGTGGGAGGGTTATGCTCTGTGATGGAATGCCAGGCACACGCAGGGGTTCCCTGAGGTGACGAGAAATGTACTTGGAATCAACTACTCGGTGTTGTAGCAGACAGATACCAGCAGAGGGGAGGGAGTGAAACAGGAGCTACAGGACTGCTGGTGGGAGGCCTGATGGCCACAGCACACATTTAAAGCCAACTTACACAGTGAGAAGATGCCCAAGTATGATCCTCAGCACATTCACACAGGAGTCTGTAACTGTGGATACCGCCTCTTGGTAACACAAGTTGGAATGTTAATGAAGCACAGACACTTCCGCTAAAACCCCACCAGGTACAGTCATTCACTCAACAGAAGTATCAAAACCATTTGGTTTTTAAACAAAAATCCTTCACATCCACCTGTGTTCAAAAATAATAACTTATGATATATGATGAGCTTCCTTAAAAAAGTAATTACCACAAAAGAGTTAAATGGTAGTGTGGAAAGACCCATTTTCCTATAAATGTAGTTCTTAGCAAGGGACAGATACATAACATACATGAAAAATAAAGCCGTGACATTTTGTGCTTTTAGCTTAAAGCTAAAGCTACCCCCCTCAAAAAAAAAAATGTTTTAAACAAGTATTAAGCATTTCAGCTCACTTAGACCAGCATGCAACAGACTCAATAAAGACATGTATTGTTTTTCCCCATTTAAGGAGCACACCTGCCTCCATGATGAATAATGATGGCGATCATACTGGACCAGTCAGGTCCGTGCAGTGGAATATTGCCCAGATGGGCTGGCTAAGTAGCCATTTCCTCTCCTAAGCAGAACGAAAAACAGTAACTAGTGATGGAACACATGGGGCAGATTTGGCCAGAGTCGACCACACATTTACTTGCTTTAACATGTAACTTGTTAGGGGAGACACTGAATGGGTCAGTCGAGTAGAACAGAACATTTGAATCTCAGGGCAGTTCTGGATCATGGTACGAGCCTATCAGCCTCCAAGTGAGCCAAACCATGCCTCCCAAGCAACAAGGCAGCCATGAGCATACTCGAGCCAAGACTTGCTTTGGACAAAAATCGAGCGCTAACATTTTTTTTCATCTCTAGTATCATTAACACCTTGGAGAAAATAGAAAACAGTAATCAACAACAGAAGCTTGGCAAAGGGGATAAGAAACCCACAGAAAGAGTCTTGCGAAAACTGCTTCGCCAGTAGTTCCATCACGGCCCACCGCGGGGCTTCAGGCCAGTGACTTCATGGACGCACCCTACGATGCACTGCCGAAGGTCAGTTTCGAGTCCGTCATGGTGACCCCAGTGTGATGCTGCCCGCCTTCCACTCACCACCTCCTACCCATAAGATCCAAGGGTGCCTCGGGTGATACAGGCCCAGGACACATAGGTGTCGAAGCCAAAGAAGCTTCCTGAAAACTTCACCTTGGACTTGGGCAAGGAAACACCTCAGTGGTTCGGAGTCTTGGCAGCAGCATCCACACTGGGGCTTAACCTCAGCAGCCAGCCTGCAGGATGCTCCCCCCGGAGCGCTTGGTCACCGACAGAGTCGTGAATACCTGCGGGAGGAGAAAGCACGAGATTCTCAGACACATGAGCAGATGAGTTAACAGGAGTTCAGATCACACCCCACGTACGGAGTTAAAATGACGACTTAAAATGAAAGAAACAGAGAAGTGATATGACCACGGATATCCTCAACTTCTCCAGAGAATAAAAGGGGGAAACATTTTAAAACAAAGGCAAAAGAGAAAAATACTTATGTTTTAATGACAAACTTTATTAGTAAAAGGGTAATTAAAACAAGTTACCCAAGTTGCCTGTCTATTCTCTAAGAAAACGCACATGAACTATTTGGGACCCGCAGAAATGTGCAAGGTGCATCATTACAAACACCCGTGTACCCAACCAGCTCAGGGTGCTATAGGAATGTGGCTAGAGTCCCATGTGTGCCCCTCCTGGTCGCCTCCTCCCTACTTCTCCCCCAATCACTGCCAACCCTTCCTACGAATTTCTTCCCGTTTTCTTTTGTAAGTTTTTAAAACTTTACATGAAAATGGCAAGATAGTGTCTTCTGCTACCTGCTTTCTGGGCTAAACATGTTTCTGTAACTTACCCATATGGACGGACACACAGCTCTAATTCTTCCATTTTTCACTGAAGAGTATTCAATTACTACAGTATGCTACACATATCCAAATCATTCAAGTGGTGCATCTATTACGATTACATATCCAGGCTCCTTTGGTTGGCCATCCAAGCTATTGCCAACATGCCATGTGCAACATGCTCTGTGGCATCCAGGAGTCTCCTCACACCTACAGCTGGAGGTACAATTGCTGGGTTGGATGGGGAAATGCAGCTCTGACTTGACTGGATTTCCAAGGTGTTCGACCAACTGACACTCTTATTTGCAGTGACTGAAAAGTTCTCATTTCACATCCTTGCAAACATGTGGCACTGGTGGATTTAAAGCTAATTAACATCTTTAGGCAGCTTTAACTTGCTGCTTTACAAGATGGCGTATATGCAAAACAACGCTTCTCCAACTTTAGTGAACACAGACTGTTTAGACTGATTGAAACACACAGAAATTATATGGATTTTCATTCGGCAGAGCTAGGGTAGAGCCCAGGAATCTCACTTGTAGCAGGAGTCCTAAGTGATTGGTTGTAACACAGGTTGCCACATATGAGGATTTCCGTGGAACACCAGTATCGCAATCCTGGCCTACAAGTCTACCCAAAGGTAGTCTAACCAACAGCTGCTTATTGCTGTAGTTTCACCAAACTGGAAACAGAGTCGAGATTTCAAAAAACATCGTATTTCTACATCTAGAAACAGATCTTCGTTCCTGTCCTACTGGAGTAATTGGTACCAAACCATCTCTCTCAGCTTAAAAAACAAAAAGCTAGACAAAATATATGAAACCGTTATTTTAGATATGGGAGGACAGGCACTGGGCTGTGATTCCTGTACTCACAGAAACAAGTAAGATGAGCCTTCCACAGGCCTGGCTGTCTACCTGGAGGCACCTAGGAGACGCTGGTGCAGGAGCCAGAGAGCACAGACATCCTGGTGACTTGCAGCGACAAGAAGGGAGACTGGGGAGGTTGAGGCAGCTGGATTTGTGGGGCAGAATTTCCCAGAGGCAGGAGCTATACAGATGAAGAGCTCCAGAGATCTGCATGCAGGTCCCTCATCTCTGGCTGAATACCAAGCTGTGCAGGTCTAGGGGGCAGGCCCTCACGAGGCCAGGGAAGAAGCCACAGCCAGACAGCTGTAAGCTGAACCACCACCAGAGCCCACTCGGGGTTGGGAGAAGTCCCAGTTCTCACGACCTAGAGTCCAGTGGCTTCCCTGAACCCGTGAGGCAACCAGTGGAGACCCCCACAAAGCCATACCTAGGAATAAGGCTAAGCATTACCAGAGTAACACCTACCCTAGACCACCCTAACAAAGCTTAAAACAAACCCCCAAGGATCCAATGAGCCACAAGGACATTAATGGTCCACAAGAAAACTCGGTACTCTTGAAAGGAGGACAACAAAACACGGGTATCTGACACAGATTCAAAGTGCTGAAAGAAGAAAACCCTGTCAACCTAGAGTTCTACAGTCAACAAAAAATACATAAAGAAAGCAAAATAAAGACATTTTCAGACAAACAAAAGCTGAGTGATTTTGTCACTAGCAGACCAACACCGCCAAAAAATGTTCAAAAGTTTTTCCAGGGAGGGAAACGGTAACAAGGGACGACACCTTTCCCTACAAGGGAAAACAGAGTCACCATCCCCTGCCTGGTGCGCCACACCCACTGCTCTTACGATCAAACCGCTCCCCCCTTACAATTCAGGGCAAGAATGCCCCCTCCAGGCTGGGATTTGGGTCTCATCTCTTCACGTTATTTCACACATCACCTGACCTCACCCCTTTTATTCTTAACCTTGCTCTTTCCATTGGTCTTTCTTAGATCGCATTTATCGTAACACAATCCTCCCTCAACATTATGATCAGCTCTATCACCGATGTCTCTCGTCCTCCTTCAGCCAAAACCGTAAGCTGTTGGAATCTGTGGTCTATTTTTATTCCCCATTTCGCTGACATCTGGCTTTGCCCCCACCACTCCACGTGAACACCTCTCCTGAGCTCGTCAGTAACTCCAGCTGCCAGATCCACAGGGCACCCTGCAGTCCTCATTCCACACAGCCTCTCCGCAGCATTTCCCACTGCTGATCTCACCTACCTTTTACAATTCTCTCCTCCCTTTGTTTCCTAGACAGCGATCTTCCCTGTTTCCTTCTTCTGTGGCTATTCCTCAGCCCTGGCATAGGGGTCCTGAAGCACCAACTGCCCCAGCCCTCGCAATGGCCAAGCCCCTGGGCGGGCTGGCTGTAGACCAGAGCTACCTAAATGTACTTACTCCAATGTGTTGCATAAATACTGCCCCTGCCCACGCATGCAGGACATGACAAGGCCAGAAAGCACCACCCCAGGGCCCTATCCTCAGCTCTCTCCCATCTAGATACCCTCCTATTACAGTGGTCTCGTTCAGTCAACTACACCCTCCTAGGCAGATGAATTTGCCATCTCTCCAGCCATTGTGTCTCTCCTGAGCTACACACCAGTAAGACCTAACTGTGCCTCTTCTTGGATGACACTTCACACTTAAAATGCCCAGCACTGAACCCGTTCTCTTCCCTAACCCCGTTCCTCCCAATGCTGGCATCAACACCACTTGGATGCCCAGGCCACATACCTGGAATTAGTTCTTAATTCTTCCACCTTCATACTATGATAGGTCGTCAATTATTGAGTCACATATTTTGCTTTTTATCTGTTAAATCTGATCTCTCATTGTGTTGACACGTTATAATAACTCATATAGTGTTTTCACCTCCCTGTGATGACCTTTGTGTGGACCACACATTTCCACCCTATTGGGACACAGACCTGGGGACCGGGGCTTGCTCTGGCCAAAGACACGTGTGTGGAATTGGGATGCATGACTTCTTGAACACCAAGTGTGCTTGCCTACCTCCCTTCCCCTCTGCCACGTGCCAGCACTGCCTCAGGAAGCGGCTCCATCAGCCTGGTCCTGGTGAAGATGCATAGAAGCTGAGCTCATCCGTGAAGACCAGAGAGCATCAGCAAGGAATAAACCTTTGCTTTTATAGGCAAAACACACAAACCAAAACATCACCCAACTGTCCACCTATATTGCCTAGACATGAAAACACAAAAGGGCTTGTGTCCAATAAATTAAAGTTAGAAACATATTTGATCTCTGAGTACAACTGATATTTTAATCCAAACCGTTCTGGTTGCACTAAGTAGACTGGGAGGTAACATTGCGAAGATTCTGTCGAGTCCATCAGTCCTACCCTACAGGGATGGACCAACCTCTGAAGCCAGTAACTGTCTTACTGAGACTGGGCGCCATGGCTTATTTGGGGGCCTCTTGCGTGGACTCACTGAGTGCCTGCATCCTTGTTGGCACCTGGATTTCTTTTTTAGTCTGCTGTCTCTTTGGCTCCTGAGAAACAAGTGATTTGCTGGTTTTTAATACAAAAATGAAAGACCACAAAAATATCAAGGCCACTTTGACTTATACAAATCAAAACAACAGCTATCAGCATCAAAAGTACTTTTGAATAAAAGGGGGAAATACTGTTATGTAAAGGAGAAACAATACTGAGAAAAACCCTTGGTCTGTTTTAGCTTAAAACAGTGACAAAGCCTCTCCCCTTCCTGATATACCAATATGTCATCAGCATCTCAAAAAATTCAGATCCAAGAAATAATGCCTGTACCTGAAAACATTTAAAATAGGAAGCTGGAGGAAACTATAAACAATTCTTATCCAGAAAAGTAATGATGAGAAAAGAGTTCATACTTGTTAGCAAAGATATGTGAAAATTCCTGAAATAAGTTATCCCCATAACTTATTTTACACTGAATTTGCAGCATTTTCATTAGTACTCTTGAATTCAATGCTGATGACACTGTAAGTTAGTATGACTCTTTGGAAAAACAGTAACGTTCCTTTGCTTAAAAAATGTGTGACTGTGGAAGAGGGCAGAAAGACAATATTCAATAATGAAAATAGCTGTTAGAATGATATCATGGGCAACTGAAAATACCAACAAACACACACACACTTCAATTTTTACAATGAAAGAACAATAAAGAGCCAGGGAATGCATTCAAAGAAATTTCAGGCTTATGAATTTGCCAGCTTAAGTTTTCTTTCTTGGGAATTAATTTAGAAAGAGAACCTACGATTTGGAAAGAAAGAAAACCTATCAAACATGCAAGCAGATAAGAAATAGCTCTTATCTATTTTTCTTATACCGATAACACACTCACATTAAAAAGATGGGGGAAGCCAATATACTGCCACTGCTTGTTCATAGACATGAAAAAACTGATGGGGTAGATTTTCAGAAAGATTTCATTTGCATATAACTGCTTTAGAAGCTTCATAAAATTTTAAAAAACGAGCATCGAGGCTGCCCCTTCATGTTTTTCTGTGCAACACAAAGAACACTAACAAAGGGTCAAACACTGCTTCGGGCTTCACCTCACACGCACATCTGCTCCCAACACCTCCCAGCCTCACAAGAACCCCTCACTCTAGACCAGTGGTTCTCAACCTTCCTAATGCTGCGACCCTTTAATACAGTTCCTCATGTTGTGGTGACCCCCAACCATAAAATTATTTTCGTTGCTACTTCATAACTGTAATTTTGCTACTGATATGGATCATAATGTAAATATCTGATATGCAGGATGTATTTTGGCGACCCCTGTGAAAGGGTCGTTCTACTGCCAAAGGGGTCGCGACCCACAGGTTGAGAACCGCTGCTCTAGACTATGATTATGTTGACTATTAAAACGTTTGATGTTTGGCACTGAAGTTTATTTAAAAACATTTCACAGGGGCCTTTCTAATGTTCTTTCCTCTTGAGCTATTATATTTCCCCTACATTTATACTTGACAAGTTGAAATTATGACTCCAAATGATGTACAACCAGTTTCCCATTCAAATATTGCTGCTCAGATGTCCAGAATAAATTATCACCATACTATCTTCACACTGAATAATGCTAATGCATCACTGATGCTCCCGAGCTAAGATTCCCTCTCATACTGACACCAACGGGCTTCTGGTTAAAACAGCAATTCCTGACCTAACTGGTTTGGCTCAGTGGATAGCATCAGCCTGCGGGACTGAAGGGTCCCAGGTTCGATTTCAGTCAAGGGCACATGCCTGGGTTGTGGGCTCAATCCCCAGTAGGGGGGGATGCAGAAGGCAGCCAATCAATTATTCTCTCTCATCACTGATGTTTCTTTCTCTTCCTCTCTGAAATCAACAAAAATATATTTAAAACACACACACACAAAAACAAGAGCAATTCCAGAAGAAAACCCTTTAGAAGTGATATTGCTCCAAAGAGCAAAGTCTCAACTGAGGAATTTGTCCACTTTTCTAAGTAATTACTCTTCAAAAGCAAAGGTTGCTCAATTGCCTGGGTTATTTTGTCAAAACAGTGTTAACAGACATCATTTGATGATTCATTCTGCCAACCGCCCACAGCTGGCCTGTGAGCTGGGACTAGTTCTCAGCACTTCAAAGCAGTGCTCAGGACCAGTGTTTAAATGATTATTTTTAAGCCATCCAATGGACTGACACTTGTGAAATGCAATAAAATGTATTAGAAAAATGAATTTTTAAAAGGCATATTACTTTTAATTATTAAATCCAATGCTGTCAAATTACTCTCCAAGTTTCTAAACCTTTCTTCATTTCCATCCTTAACTCACTAAGGACAGTAACAAACATTCCGTGGCCAGCACTTGGAGCAGCGCCCCTCTACAGTATATAGCTTGACATGAAGAGGCAGTGAGTGGTCCAGTAGCAAGTCCTTGTCAGACTCCAGCATTTAGCACAGAGAAGGGTCCCCAAAGTCCCCTACCAATCAAATTTCACTTTCCCTCAATCAAGTAGCTTCAAAAAAGATTTCCATAGTCAGGGGTTAGAAGCCTTTGGTTTTTCAAAATCAAATTTCTAAGCAAATAGTTCATAACCAGGGATTTAAAAAAGTCCAGAGGAGCTTTTTCAAAATACATATTCCTTCCCCACCCACCCTCCCCCTTCCCCTTAAAAATACTGTAGTGATGACCATTTAGTCAAGGCACTTCTATAATGAAATACCCTGGGGAAACCAAACCCATCTATCAGATGTAGTCAGTCACTGAGTAGCTATCGCATGCCAGGAACTGTCTGAGACGCTTCCACTTTCCACATAGCATTGCTCACCAACCCTATGAGTTAGATATTATCTCTAATTTATTTAACGTGGAGACTAAGCTCCTGAAAAGCCAGGTGACATGACAGGTTCACTGAGAAGAATTCGCTGAGATCACAACCCAGGTCTGTGTGTCTTCATTATGCTCATGTTGCCACCAATATCATTTCCATTTTTTAAATTCTGTTAAATATTGTAAGACGGTCTGTGGAAATGGCCTATCATCTGTACTACATGGTGCCTCAGGAGTCAGGTGGCTTGGATTTGAATCCTGGTTCTGCCACCTCCAAGCTGGTAACTGGGCAAGTTGCTCAACCTCTCTGTTCTTATCTGTCAAATGGAGATACTACTGCACCGACCTCCTGGGCTTCCTCCAAGGGCTAAGTCGATACATATAGAGCAGAGTGCTGGACACACACAGGAACCCACACAAACATCAGTGCTGTCATCGGAGTTCTCCCCTAGAACCTGCTCTTTCTATCGCTCCCTATGTCAGACACAAATGTGAATCATTCTCAGTTCTTCCCTGTTCACATTTCCAACCAGCTGGCCAGTACTATCAACTCACCCTTCTATTTCAATGGATCAGTGTCTCAATTTCCACTGCCACCATCCTAGTTCAGGCTGCCACTCTTGCCTCTAGACATGTCTCCTCCAGTCTATTTTCCAGTGTAGCAAGAGTGATTTCTCTCAACAACGTGTCTGATCATGTTATTCCCACTTTAAGCTTCTCTCAGCTGAAGCCCAGTGCCTCAGGATAAAGTAAAAGTGACCTGCACCTTGATTTACAAGGCCATGACCTTCCACTTATTTCTCCTGTATGTGTATGTATGTATAAGTGTGTTCATACATATATATGATTTTTAAACCTATAAGCTCTTCAAGCTACAGCAGTGCTGAGGGTTTCTCAGTTTCCTGAGTGGGCATGCTGCTCCCACAAAGGCCTTGCATTTGGTGCTCTTTCTGACTGGCTAACACAACACATTCTTCTAGTTTTAGGCAAGGCTCCCTCCTCAGCCCCCCTGCCCCGTATCCCTACTCCAAACACCCCATGATACTATAACCATGTCCTAGGGCTTGACACACTGAACTGCACTTCACTCACCTGTCTCCCTGCTCTTAAGTGCATCTTACACCCCTGCTGTATCCTCAAGGGCCCAGCACAGTGCTGTGCACATAGCTGCACAAGTGCGCTCACAGAGTGACATTGCACCCAACTTTTATCTCATAAATCAGCCAATAGCCGGGGGGGAAGGGGGGCGCGGGGCTATCAAAGCAGTGAAATTAGCTTCAGAGCTTCAACGTCAAAAGAGAATCAACAGGTGGAGATGCACAGCGGTAAATGCTTAGAAAAGGCTCTCAATGTGCCAGGTGTACCAAGGAAACAGGCTTCTGGCTGGCCTCCCTGTAGGGGGGCGTCAGGAAGATGTCCTGCCTCTTCACTGCACCTCTCTGCCCAGCTGGCCGCTACCCTGCCAGATGCTGCCGGGCTCACCACTGCTGAGTCACAGCACAACTCTACCAAGGGGGGCCGCAGGAGCCAAGCCCTCAGCGGTCTTCCTTCTAACCAGCCCAGTGAGAGCTGAATTCAGATGAAAACATTAGACACACGGATGTAAACTGGGAAGTTATCTTTTCATCCACATTGGAGATGATTGTGGTAGCTTTTAAGCCTCTTGGACTGGCATCAAGAATTTAAATACACTCATTGTTGTGAGTTGAATTAAGCCCCCCCGAAGGATATGTTCAAGTCTGAGGCCCCAGCAACTGTAAATGTGACCTTATTTGGAAATGGGGTCTTTGTAATCAAGTTAAGATGAGGTCACGGTGGATTAGAGTGGGCTCTAACCCAAGGACTGATGCCCTTACGATAAAAGGAAATCTGGACAGACACATAGGAGATAAGGCCATGGGAAGGCAGAGGCGGAAACCGGAGTGATGCACCTGTAAGTAAAGGGACGCCAAGGACTGCCAGGCACCATGGGAAGAGCAAGAGGACTCTTCCCTAGAGCGTCTAGGGAGCGTGGCCCTGCTGACACCGTGAGGCAGACTTCTAGCCTCCAGAGCTCGGAGAGAAGACCTTTGCTTTAAGCCACCCAGTTTGTGCTATTTTGTTAAGGCTGCCTAGGACATTAACATACTCGCTAAAAGTTATGTGTTAGGGGGAAAAGTTAATTGGCTCCTCCCCTAGGCAGACAGTGACAGTCTTATTCATCACACTGAATAAAATATATTATCACAGCGCATTGTTTAAGAGCATTAATCTAGACAATTTTCAATTTTTACATTATATTTTTTAAGCTTAGGTTGAGTTCATAAGACAGCAGTTCTCTATGAATAATGCCCTAATTACTGAACATGTTAAACTTCCATGCTACTATCCCAGCCAGGTGCATAATAAGGTAGAGGACACTATCCCTAACATGGCAAAGCAAAAGAATGAAAATATTTTCCCACGCCTTGAAGCTGACATTTCATGCTCAGTAATGAGTTCAGTTGTACGAGGGCAATGAAGAACAGAGACCATCAGTTAGCAGGCTGCTGAACGAAATCTGGCAGGAGTGTGTGTGCATGTGTGCGTGTGTGCGTGTGTGCATGTGTACACAAGCACAACGTACACTATGGAAACCACTGGCTGGTGGCCAGACAACAGTTGTAATTTCAATTCCATACTTAAGCTGGTATGAGATACCTCTTCCCAATCTTCATCAACTTCTTCAACATAGACACATTTTGGGTTTACAATTTGTAGTTAACAGTAAGCATCACAACATTCAACTCCACAATAATCACTGACAAACATGAAGACAATTAACACCCAGGCCCAGAATGGTCAATTTCCAATTCTATTATCATGTGCCTGATCTTTTAAAATCATCATTTTCAAATCTCATTCTCTAATATCCAAAGCTAAAGAGGCAACCGTTATCATTTATCCTCGAGGTGCATCTGAGATACCAAGTATTTAAGCTGTTTCTGGGTATGAATGGCATTATTAACTGACTGCCATAAAAATAATTTAGAAGACATGACAAATAAAAGATTTAAGGCACATCTCTATAAATCACTCTATGGCTTTTACCAATTATAGCATGGCAGTACTATCCAGTCCACACCAGGAACAAGAACCGTCGGAGACAGGAAAACGTGGGTTCTAGAGACAAGGTCTTTTTTTGAGGGATTCTCACTCATTCACAAGCTGCAAGGACGTATAGAAGCAGCTCGATACAGCAGGAAGAACACTAGCTCCAGAATGCTAGATGTGCCACTTGTAAGCCAGATTGTGTGTGCATTTAGGCAAAGCCATGAAAGTGCAGATGACCCACCTCTGCGCAGACGGGGTGGATCCCAATGGTGCTGTCCAGCTGCTGTTTGGTCAGTCCACACTTGAGCGCGGCTGCAAAGCCTTGTGTAACTTCCCCAGCGTTCGGACCCAGTATGTGGAAGCCCACAACACGTTCCTAAAATATAAAATAAAGTAATACAATTATGCTGATTTCCCACCCACCCCTTAGCAGACTGAAGTATTTTCCCAGTCCATTCTAAAAACCCCATTCAGAAGTGGCCATAGGCTTATATTAATGCTTGCTGCTAAAAGCTGTTTAGGCTGAAGGTAACTCCAGCATGGGCCCATATAGAGTGTGGGGTCCCCTCAAGCAAGAAAGGAAGAGAAGAGCACTAGTGACAAATGACGAGGGAAAACACTGAAAGTAGAACTGCCTGCAACTCCAAAAGCTCAAAATGTCCTGGAAAATGTTTTCAAAGGGCAGTTATGTCGTCATCTCCTCTATGGGCTGTCTTAAAGCCCCAGATAACCTATCTGTGACAGCTGAAACATTTCAGAGCACTCATTCAAGTTAAAATCATTTTAAGTCAGGTTTTGGGGATAGATAGCATTTTTGAAAAACAATAGAAAAATGTTTTGCAACTCTGAAATAACTGTGTAGGAATTATTTTGGATAGATTCTTTATCCCAAACTCAGGAGAAACTCTGCCAAGAGGAGAGAAATTTGATTCACTCCATTGTTCAGACTTTTGAGAGCCAACTCTGACTGAGATAGACTGTCTAGCCCAATCTCCTCAAAACCGACGAGGCAACTCAGGCTGTGGGGTGCTCAGCCTAAGGCTCAATCACTCTATGGAAAGCAATCAAGAAGTCATTCTGCTGCCAAAGTGCTGTAATATATTCCATGTTGGACTTACATCATTCATCCTGACAATCAGGGGTCCAGCATATGGATAAACAAAGCACAAAATACACTAGGTCTTAAAATACACTAGCAATAATGTAGTAACATGGATAGATCCCAAAAACTGAGATTAAAAACAAGTTGCAGGCTCTAATTAGCTAAGGATACCACCAAATCAAACCACAATCTATAATGTTTACAGATACATCAGAGGTGGCAAACATAAAAATATGAACAGGTGAGACACTCCAACTTCAAGACTGCTGCCTGTGGGGTAGGGAAGAAATGAGGGGTACAAGATCAAGGACTACAAAAGACTACAAAAGGCATGGGATAATGGTTAATAACATGGAATCGACCTTGCCTGGGACTGAATTCCAGCCCTTCCATTAGCTCCTACATGCCCTGGCACAATTACTTAACTTCTATCTAATGTATGCTCACACAAATAACCTTTTCATTAAACTTGTCTGAAAAGAAAAAACTGTACCTAAAATTGTTTTTGATGCCAACTGTGTAGAGTTTGTTATGGTTATCCTAGTATATTCACTTATTAAATGTATCTATGATGATGTCTTTTTGCACAGGATCCAGGTTTTCCTAGAACCCTGGGTTCTGCAAAAAGCAATCTGCTACTGTGCTACTGTCGAGAGCAGTAACTTCTCAACAGGATATATAGCTTAATTATATTCAATCCCACATAAGAAAATTATGAGTTTATTAGGCTTTTAATATATGGTTTCTTTAGCATCATTTGTATTTTTTCTTAAAGTAAGAGCCTAGCTAAGTTAAAAATACCAGTTCTCATAAGATTTAATTCACAATACTTACAGAGTATGTGCACAACAAATACGTGCCCTGGGTTACAATATAAAATGGAGGGAGCAGTCAGAAAAGTTTGAAAACCAATGACTATTCACTCGCTTTGTACGTACGGAGACAAACTGTGAGGTCAAAGAATTTGCCCCTAGGCCTTCATTATCAACTGACACATGCAGCCTTAAATCAGATGATAATGAAACCTTAAACCAGAACCCAATTAAGAGGTCTTCCCATTACCGCTTTCTCATTTGGGACAGCTGCTTAGGATATAAACTTGCAGTACTCCTGTTCTTTTCTTTTTGCCATTTTTAGGTCATTGATGACTTTATTGGTTTCCTTTCATACACACAAACACAAAGAGTTCTCAAGTTGTCCCTATGGCTCCTTCACTCAGCAAGTTTAGCTGCCTGCCTCCTATGTGTAGGGCTCTGTGCCGGTGAAGCTGGGGGGAGAGCACTGTGTCACCATGGTCCTTGCTCTCAGAGGTCTATGCAGCTGGGGAGACCGACAGGTAAAACAGGAAAGAAGTGTAGTGTGTAAACATGTGATCAAAATATAGCTACATATTAAAAACAAAATGAAGTTAGCTGAAAGGATTAAATGAGAATTGTACTTACACTGTCTTTCATATTACAGACTATTTTTGCGTAGCATTTGTTGCTATCTCTTGATGGAACCGTCCATTCCAACGGCCAAAAGTAACTATGGTAAACCTAAGAGGATATAAGCACAATTAGACTCATCATCTTAGGAAGCATGTTTGTCAAACACTAGCTCTGGCACAAAGACAATGGAAGCTCTTTAGTATTTAGACTTTCACTAAGCAATAGAATTCATACAGACACAGACTCACAGACTCAGAGAACTAACTGATGGTTTCCAGAGGGGAGGAGAGTTAGGGGACTGGGTAAAAAAAGTGAAGGGATTGAGACATACAGATTGGTAGTTACAAAATATTCAGAGATGTCAAAGTTCAGCATAGAAAATATAGTCAATAATATTCTAATAACTATGCATGGTGCTAGGTGGGTACTAGACTGATGCGGGTGGCGGGGGGGGGGGAATCACTTTATAAATTACACTAGAGGCCTGGTGCATGAATTCATGCACCAGTGGGGTCTCTCAGCCAGGCCTACAGGATCGGGCCCAAACCTGCTCTCTGACATCCCCCAAGGGGTCCTGGATTGCGAGAGGGTGCAGGCCAGGCCGAGGGACCCCACTGGTGCACGATCGGGGCCGGGGAGAGACATGGGAGGTTGGCCAGCCATGGGAGGGACTGCGGGAGGGCTCCAGGGCATGTCCAGCCCATCTCACTCAGTCCTGATCAGCTGGACTCCAGCAGCAAGCTCACCTACCAGTTGGAGCGTCTCCCTGCTGGTGGTCAGTGCACATCATAGCAACTGGTCGACTGGTCAACTTTCTGCCCCCTGGTGATCAGTGCACGTCATAGCAAGCAGTTGAGCGGCCTTAGCATATCATTAGCATATTACACTTTGATTGGTTGAAAAGCTGACCAGAGGACCAGACACTTAGCATATTAGGCTTTTATTATATAGGATAACTAACCACTATGCTGTACATCTGAAACTAATATAAAATAAGATTGAATGTCAACTGCAATTGAAAAATCAAAGTTAAGAAAACACAAAACACCTCCCAAAAAATTCATGAAATAAATAGGAACTAGTCAGAAAGTAAATGACTTTAAAAGTTCTGTTGTCAGCTCCTTTTGCTATAAGCGCATCCCTTAATTACAACTCAGGCTAAAGAGTAAACGTTAAGTCATAATAACAATAAAGAGCTAGCAAATGAGAGAAAGAAGCCATGTCATTACATGCTGTCTTGCATTATCATACGAATTTAAAAACAACAACACAATAAACCTCTATTTTGTTACCTGAGAGGAAGGACAACTTTGGGCATGAAACAAGTCAAGTGCCAGCAACAATTATAGCAATTATCAAGTTTTCTTGCTTAATGCTTCCAAAGACATTCCCTCCATTGACATTATTCACCAGGAGTATCGAAGGGAAGCAGAGGAGGGAGGGAAGGTAGGCAAATGGAAGGACACAAACATCCTTATTGATGTTTCGTAAACTTAAGTGCTGAATGACTAAAGGGATTTATTTTCTCCTCTAACTGCTAGCCTCAATTTGAAACATATATGGTTAGCTACCTTTTAAAAACATACTAATCTTGTAGACATTATAAGTGTTCTTTTAAATTATAAAAATGATGTAAATTTTTCTTAAAATATGAGTTACCAAATTGAATGTATATCATAGTATGATAACAATTATATAGGAAAAAGATGATTAAAGAAATTTTACCCAATTGCTAATAATTAGTTACCAAAAAAAAGAGTAACTGTTCCCTATTTCCTTTTCATGTTCCAAAATTTCAACACAAATGCATTATTCATATAGTAAAAAATGCAAATTCTAATAAAACAAAATCCAAAGATGGTCTGCCAAGAAATATGCAATGTATATTAAGAACCTTAAAATTTAAATACCTCTTTATAGGAATCTATTCTCAGAAAATAATCAGAGAAACAGACAGTGAACAATGAAGAGGTTCATCATTCTATTAATAGTAAAAAACTGTAAACAGGTTTTCACTATAAAGAATGCCACAACAAATTATTGTATAGCATCCTTAAAAGAATTACACAAGTCATTTTAAAAATGATGTTTTTAGGGGGAAATGCTCATGATCTAATATTATTGTAAAGTAGGCCAAAATACTGCACATAACTTAATCACACTTTTAAAAAAATTAAGATATAGCCCTAGCCGGTTTGGCTCAGTGGATAGAGCGTCAGCCTGTGGACTCAAGGGTCCCAGGTTTGATTTCGGTCAAAGGCATGTACCTTGGTTGTGGGCACATCCCCAGTAGGGAGTGTGCAGGAGGCAGCTGATCAGTCATTTCTCTCTCATCAATGTTTCTAACTCTCTATCTCTCTCGCTTCCTCTCTGTAAAAAATCAATAAAATATATTTTAAAAAATAAAATTAAAAATTAAGATATATGTACCTACACAAAATTATACATGCATTCAATATATAAAAACATACATAAATACTTAGAGACCAGAATATGCCAAAATATTAACACCAATTACTACTTCATGAATGAAAATTTCCTTTTTTATGTTTTTGAGCTTCCTATAACAAGGATACACTATGTTTAGAATCAGAAAAAAGTTAATATTACTCCTAGACCAAGATATTACATGCTATTACTAATGCACATAATAAAGAAAAGGATTGGTAAGAGATTTAAAATAAATTCACATCCTGAAACTTACTCTGGTCTTTTAGAAGTTTTTACTAAAAACTTTTCCTCAAATGATTTAAAAAGCAGCAGTCATTTTGTGTAGCATTATTTGTGTATATGAAAATAGTGCACTTTATGTGCATTTTCCTTGACTATATGATAAAAGTTAGTGTAAATTAGAGGATAACAGCAGAGGGTCAAAACCTAATAGAACAGCAGAAATTAAGTTAATTTTTATTTTTTTTCTTTGTGTTTTCCTATATTTTTCCTATTTCCAACAATATTGTTTTAATAATAAAAAGAAACCAGTAAAATTGGTTTTAAAAAGTAGAAGCAAGTATTATTAGATCAACTGATGAAACTGAAAAATAGAAGGTAGATCACATAAAAGTATCCATCTCTATATATAAAAGCCTAGCAAACAACCAGTCGCTATGATGCATACTGACCACCAGGGGACAGATGCTCAACAGAGGAGCTGCCCCGAGCCTGCAGGCCCCGATCGCCTGATCAGAGCCAGGCCCCTGGGCTGGGAAGGGGAACCGGGGGTGGGTGGCAGCGGATGTGGGTGGCGAGGGAAGGAGAGGGGAAGGTGGGAAGGCGGGGAACCTGATCAGCACTGATCACCGGCCAGGACTAGGGACCACACCATGCACGAATTTGTGCACCAGGCCTCTAGTTGTATCAATATTAAGTTTCCTAAATGTGGTAACTATCCTGTGATTTTATAAGAAAATGCTCTTATTCATAGGAAATATATGCTGAAATGTTTAGGAGAAAAGAGGCATTCTACTTACTTGCAAATGGTTCAGGAAAGAAAATACACACAGATACACAGAAATAGAGAAAGAGAGACTATGCAATGTAAAAAACAAATATTAATAGTATATGGATCTGGATAATTGTACAAAAATTCTTTGTACAATTTTCCTACTTTTCTGTATGCTTGAAATTATTTTTAATTTTGAAAGCAGTAGAGTAGAACTTACCTCAATATTTTCTTCCCCAAATTTTTCCACAGCTTTTTCTTCAGAAAGACCACAAGCACCATATTCCAAAGGAGTAAATACAGTTGTTGGAACATTTTCATAGTCACACTATTTCAAAATGGAGAAGAGTTACAAGAGAAGTTATAACTCAAAAAAAGGGTATGCTTCAAAAAGGTTCAAAATTAGGTGAGAAAAGCAGACTAATAAATTTCTACCAAAAATATGGGAAGTCACAACAATCCCAGGTATAAACCTATCACATGAGAACCATGAACCGATGTCATGAAGTTTTGGCAGAGGTTTAATGTCTGGCAAGACTAGTCATGAATAAATGATTCATGGATGTTAACAACAAGGACATACTTTCTCTACCTTTAATAAAGCAGCCAAAAACAATACAAGTGTACTCAAAGCTGATGGTCTCATTATCGGTGACAGAAACTAATAGACTTCTATGGGAAATTAATTAGGCAATACATATTAAGAGTCATAAAAATATTTTATACCTTTTGGCCCAATAAACCTATTCTTAGACATCTATAATAACATACAGAAACAGCTGCGTGCATTAACTGAGCAATGCTGTAGCTCTCTTCAATAGTGGCAATATGGAGCAGCTTTAAAGTGCAAATAAGGAAGTAGTTCTGTAGTACATACACTCCATGTAACAATATGCAGCAATTAAAGTGAAATGAAAACTAGAGAAACAAAAAAAGTTAAGGATTCTATTTCCAAAGCACATTTTATGATAATAGACATAGATGACAAACAGATTCTGAAGTCAAAGAAGTTGTAAAATGCTGTATTAAGCAAATAAATGTTTCTTAATTACCAAATATCTCAGTCTTTAATATGCTGATGCGAATTCTGTTATTATATAAATGCAAAATGTTTGTAAATGCTGTTTGATGAAAACCTACCCAGTCACATTTACCCACAGAGGTGAGCCATTCTGCATTTAAAATATGAGAAGTTGAATTCTCACTCTCTAAAACAGTAGGGTGAAATCTTTAAAATGAGTCTCCCTGTGCAAACAGTAAATAGAATCCTTTTTCTCTAAGAAGAACATAAACCTTTGGAATTCTGATTCAACAGTAAAGGCAGATCTCCACTGACAGCCACAATAGTGTACCCGGGACCAGACCTACCTCACTGCTTTACACAACTAGAAAACCAGACAGATATGAAGCAACACTGTTTAAACATCTGGCAGCAGCTGCAGGGCAGAGCCCTGAAGCCAGCAGAGCTGGACAAGAACTCCTGGGATCTGGGCTGAGTACTGATCTGTAAACGCCTCAGAGGAAAGAACCACTGGAAAGCAGTAGGCTCCAAAATGACCAGAGCTCCAACAGGACTGGAAATAGTTCCTGTTCCCAGAGTCAAAGCAGAAAGAATTCATCATGTGAGAGAAATGGGGTTAATTGATGCCCAAAGGCATCAATTTAATGGTTGAAACTAAGCCCTCGGTGAAAGGTTGCTGTAGCCGAACCCTAAAAAAGCTTAAAAGCAAGTTACAAAAGGGATAAAACTAACCCTATGTAACTTAACGAACTGTCAGAACAAATCCTAACACTGTATAAAAGAACTCAACAAAACCCAGCACTGAACAATGTAAAATATACAGTATCTGCGTCCACCCAACAGTATCTGGACATGCAAAAGAGCAGGAACATGTGAACCAATACCACGAGAAAAATCAACCAACAGAAACAAACACTGAACAAAAGGTGATGGAATTAGCTGAGGACATTAAAAGAACTATTACAAATATGTTCTGTCTATTCAACCAGGTAAAGGAAACCATCAACCTGCTGAGGAGAAAAAAAGAAAAATTTATTTTAATAAATAAAACTTATAGAGATGAAAAAGACTATTTGAACTGCAAACCACACAGATTGGGATTATAGCCCAAGAGAGTGCAGAAGAAAAAAAAAATCAGTGAACTTGAAGACATGGCAATAGGTTTTCTAAGAAAATGGAGCACTGAGATGGGGTCGGGGTGGGGAGGAAATGGACACAGGAGCAGAGCATCAGAGATCATGGGATAGTATCGAGTGAACCAATATTCATTAATTGGAGTCTAAGGGAAAACAAAAACGGGAGTAGACAGAAAAAAATAATTGAAGCCCTGGCCAGTTGCTCAGTGGTTAAGAGCATCAGCCTGTGGACTGAAGGGTCTGGGGTTAGATTCCAAGTCAAGGGCATATACCTCTGTTGCAGGTTCCCTATCCCCAGTCACCATGTGTAGGAGGCAACCAATGGATCAATGTGTCTCTCTCACTTCAATGTTTCTCTCCTCCCTTCAACCCTCTGTAGAAATCAATGGAAAAAATATCCTCTGGTGAGGATTAAAAAAAATAATAAAAAGATAATTGAATGCCTGAAAATTTTCCAAATTTGGTGAAAACTATTAAACAGATAAATCCAAGAATCTTGGACACATCACAAGCAGAATAGTTATAAAGAAAAGCATGGCAAGGCATGCAATATTCAAACTGCTAAAAAAAATGACAAAAAGAAAATCTTAAGAGGAACAAACATAGAAATGATAGTGCATTTCTCTTTAGAATCTCTGCAGCCACAAGACAATGGAAAAATCATTAAAATATTTAAAGAAACGCTGTAAATCTAGAACTCTATATTCAGTAAAAATACCTTCCAGAAAATGAATGCAAAATAAAACATTTTTTTCAGCCTTGGGGAGCCCTCTTCTCCCCGCCCCATTCCAAGTTTGTATCTTACTTGGGTGTTCTTTCTCAGTGCTAGTGTTTCCTTCCTTCCGTGTTTCCTTCCTTCCTTCCTTCCTTCCTTCCTTCCTTCCTTCCTTCCTTCCTTCCTTCCTTCCTTCCTTCCTTCCTTCCTTCCTTCCCTCCCTCCCTCCCTCCCTCCCTCCCTCCCTCCCTTACTTTTTTTAACATTTGAAATAGAATTCTTGTACCATAAAATTCACTTTTCAAAGTTTACAATTCAGTGGTTTCAGTATAGTCACAAAGTATGCAACTAGTACCACAATCTAATCCAGAAGATTTTATCACCAGAAAAAGAAATTTTATACCCATCAGCTGTCACTCCCCATTACCCCCTCTCCCCCCCTCCCCCCCCAAGCAAAATCACCATGAGCAGACATACACTCAGTAACTGGTCCCATGACAGATACCTAAGAGTTTCAATTTATCTACTTTGATTTTTAAAAACCACATTAAGTTATTAATAGAACACATTCAACATTCTAAGCACAGACGACCAATTTTTAGAAAGGACAGGGAAATAAAGCCTGAACACTGATTTAAGCAGCTCTGTACACTGGCATTATTCCCTAGATCCCCAAATCCTTTTACATACCCTACATAGGTATCACAACAAGATTTCTTACCTTAATAATAATAAAACTGATATAAAATGCAACTATTATGTGTAAATGGAACATAACAGTGCTGAAACTTGATTAATCAAGCTCATTTTATTCTTATTGTAATTCCAAGAGTGACAGTTTTCTTAATAAAATCACAAAGGTACAGCATTCCTAACAATGTCATTTGGAATTCAGTAATAAAGCACATCTAGGATGCCATCATCAAAGTAAGTAAATTATTTAAGACCTGGGAAACTTCCCAACTATCCCTAAATAGAGAACTGGGCATATTATTAAAAACAGTATTTCAGTGGGTGAAGTGTCACTCACCTTGACAGTGGAGCCAGCGTAGAGCCTCTGAGCCAGCAACCTTCCCGCCTGGATGGCTACAGGGGTGAGCTCCGGCTTCCCCTCCAGAATATCACCAATGGCATAAATGTAAGGCACATTGGTCTGCTCTTCATCTGTGACAGGTATTTTTCCGTTCCTGCAAATTGATCCCATTAAAAATCATCATTAATTACCATTAATAATTAAGTAGGACAAAATCCCCTTTATCCCAAAATTATGACTCCAGCTGGGGACAATGTTCTAATGTATTACACCAAACAAAACAACTTTATTTATTTCAGAAGAAATAAAAGCTTAGAGACCATTCTCGCTGCTATTCTGAAAAATAAAGGAATAAGAAAACTTGACAGAAACCCTGGAATGGATAAAATGGAACATAGCAGTTAAGAATAAGAATTGTAAACTGTAATAACCAGGTCTGTTAGTTATTACCTCTTTGATCTTGGGAGAGCTATTTACTATCTCTAAGCTTCATACCCCCCACATATACTAGTAAATGGGAATAATGATGATGGGAATAATAGTAGGAAGAAAAAGAACACCATCTCTATCTACCGTAAGGGATTGTGAGGATTCAATGTGAATGTGAATAAAACATTCAGCACAACAGTTCATGGCTCACAGTAAATACAGAATAACTATTAACATTATATGAAATCTACACCTTAGATCTAATTGGAAACAGGCTAGCAAGTTATGAAAAAAAGGAAGAAAAAATAATCTTCACAGTAAGATTAGAAATCTCTTCTCCTGAATAGATGTGATTCCTGCAAGGATTAAGAGCTTGCCATTACTCCAAGGGAGCTTGCCGTTCACAGCAGGTGCTTTTATACTTGGATGTAAGACAGGCGGTATTGGGAAATACCCCATGCTGCTCCCATAAGCAGATACCAGAGTCTCAATTATCTGGTGCAGTACAGTCCAAAGGACTTTACCTCTTTTTTTTTTTTTTTAAGCCTTGTCAAAACAAGGCCACCAAAAATTCTGATTGCCTCCCCCTCAAAAAAATTGGGAGAGAGATGGGAGGACTTTAACTTTTAAAAGCCTTGAAGAAATGCGTTTTCATACCTGCAGCTATCACTAGAAATGTAGTGACCACCCTAGTCCTAGTGACCTTAAAACCTGGTAGCTTTAAACATGGTTCAAATCTACATGCTGAGTGAAGCTAAAGCATATTCCTACAATTAACCATGGATGGATCTTTTTCTGTACACATACACACTAAAGAAACAAAAAGTAAGCCAATATAGCTCTCAATTCGATTTTGAAAAGAAAAAAGGAAAACAGAAAATACTATGTATGAGTGGCGCTGGAAGACTTTTTCTGAACTTAAAAAGAGAACTCTTCAACTATGATAAAAATTAACTTTAAAAATCAAAACTCCAGCAATAATCAATATTATAAGTACCTGAAATAGTATTCGATAAGATATAATAAAGGTTTTTTTCTTACTTTTCATTTATCTTTACACCCACGGCTTCTAAGCCAATTTTTCTTGTGCAAGCATCTCTTCCTATTGCCAGCAATACCTGAAAAAAAAATTAACATATAGGTAGTGACTTATAACAAAAAGGCTCTGCATGAGTTATTTAATCATTATTTTTTCTGCTTATTAAGCCAACCTGATTTATCCAGACCTGGAAAGAAATTTCATTAAGAAAATAATGCAAGAGTTAAAACAAATTACAATGTTTAAAAAAAAAAATCCTTCAAACATGATATAGCAGAAATCCTTATCCATTTCTTATTAAGAAAAAGGAAGTTAACAATTCCTCAATTAATCTAGACAAGATTAAAGACAAAGACAGCATAGCCTATGACCGAATTCAGTTATTTTAAACATTAAAAGTATTGGGCTGGATCAACCAAAGGACTTGTATGCATGCATATAAGCCTAACCAATGGACACAGACACCTGGGGGGTAAGGGCATGAGTGAGGGGTGCGGGGGGGAGAGGGGAGCAATGGGGAGATAAGGTCACATATGTAATACCTTAATCAATAAAGAAAAAACAATGGTGGGCTGGGGAGTTAAAAGGGAAGAACATGGGACAGAGAAATTCTAGCTCATTTAAAAATGCTGATGCCCTTTTACAGCCATTTAACAAACAATATTTTAAGTTACAATGGAGAAATCTGAAATCTAAAATAAAGTATGAACCTGGATCTATATCCGTTCCTTACCGTATTGTACTCTCCTTCGATGATTTTGTCACTATTGGTGGACTTAGCCACCACCTTGAGTCGGCCTGGTGTCCCTGCTTCAATTTGTTCAACCTATAAAAGTGATAAGGTCTTACTCAACGATAAAGACATGTATCAAGTGGATACTTTCTCCCTTTCTGTCTGGTTAACCCAACGTTAACACAAAATCTGGTTTGAAAGGTCTTTCATGTCCTATCTCCCTCACCCCAGCATCATTAGGATAATGTGATTCTCTTATTAATCCCTTTTCTCACTGCTTAATGTTTGCTAGAGGGGTTTTCTTTCACACAGTTCTTATGCAGAATTCAGAGAGAAAAGTGAAAGGGAAAGCCAGAGAAAGCAGACTACAATCCCTAAAATCAAACCAATGACTAACTGTCTTTTAAGTCACCCAGAATCACTAAGCCCCTGGAGAGCCACTGCTGCTCATATTCAGAGGTTCTCTTTTGACGACAGATGCTCAGCTCTATACAAAGAACAGACATGAGGGTAGATCAATCATGATACAGATAACACCTAGAAAGCCCTAAAAACCATAGCGGGCAAGGAGGTGTGTCTGTTTGTCATCACCATGGGCTGTCTTCAGTTAAGGATATAGGGAGGAAATGAGCAGTCCTGGTTCTTGTGCTATGATGAGACTGAACATACTAGCCTACTACACATAGATGTCCATGGTAACTTGGTGACAATGACTAAGAAACCCCACTACCTGGAGGCTTCGGCAAGTATGTAGTGAACCTTTGTTGTCCCTGAATGACAGCCAAATCATGGGTCTCCGTAAAGTATTTACTGGAGAAATCCATAAACATAACCTGCAATGTCTACCCTCCCTTTAAAATACAACCGCTGTGTGGGAAACTGTCACGATTGATTTTATTTTCAACATCTAAATAGACAGTCAAGATTTCCTTCTTGAACTCCCTTGCTTTCTTATACAGATAAGAAATGTCTTTCCCATTTAATTTAAGGTATAATGTTCTAATCTTTGGAGAAAAGTTGAACTGGTCCATGGCTTAGATTTGCTTAAAAATTATAAGGGCCTCACCCCACCTCTAATTCCTTCCTGCCTTACTCACTTTTCTGTTCCAGTCAGGCTTTTTCTGTATCTAGAACAATTTCTGCATTTAGAACAATTTTATTCCCAACAGCATTTTTGCTCATACTTTGTTCTTTGCCCAAAATGCCCTCTATCCCTCCTCTCTGCAGAGGCTTCTTCCATTCAGTCGCTTTATAATGTAGCAAGCGTTCACACTAGCCTCTGGGGAATCAGACACCTGGTAACCTCAGCAAGATGTTATGTACACAGAAACAGGTTTATTTCACCAGGGATAGTCCACCAGGTCCTCAAAGGGGCCCACAAGTCCCCAGAGGTTATTAAAAAAAAAGATGCTGCTTTCCTATCAGTATGGCATTACTGATAGCCGTTGTTTTCTAATCACCTACCCCCACTCCCTAAAAAACAGCTACAGCAATAAGTACTGATAACCTTCAGGACATTTGTTACTTAATCCTCACTACATTATTATGAGATAGATTCATCTTAGACCTACTCTGAGCCAGAACCGTCTTTCTAACTGTAAGCTACTGCGATCTTCACAAGAACTGAGATAGGTGCTATTATCATCCCAATTTTATAAAAGAAAACTGAAGCTCTGAGAGGTTAAGTAATTCCCCCAAAGTCATATGGCAAGAAACTGGCAGAACAGTATTAAATCCATGCCATTCTGACCTCAGTGTTCCATGTGCTATCAACACTATGAGATTCATGGTCACACAATGAAACTATGTTAACCCACGAAGCAATTTTTAAAATAACAGCTAAAATTCCTTAACTTTAACAAAACAGTTCCATCCTCACCTGCACTAAAGGAAACTATTAATCTGAGATTCACAAAGTGTTTGATTCTGTCACTCTTACATATCAAACATGGTAATATTAAGAAGTCCCAATGTAACTTGTCATATTGTTCGGCCCTTTCAAGAGAAAATGAAATGAACAAAAAAGGCCACCCCATATAATAAAAATAGATAATTGTATTCAAGGAAGCCAGAATAGTATAGCACATCTACTGACTACACTGTACACCAAGGAGAAATGTCTTACGGAAAATTTTTTAAATCAGCCTAGTCTTGAACTCTTATTTAAATCACTGGTATGTATGAAGGAACAAAGTATAACAGACCAAAGATAATAAAGGAATGCATAAAGGGAAGTATTAAACAGAAGAGAACCAAAGGTAATGAAGAAATTATTCTGCAAATAAGAACAAAGCTATTTAGGCAGTAGGTAGGTACAAGTTTACATACCACTACCACACAATTGAGGAATTACAGTGTCCCTTATGGTTTATAATTCTGAGAGGATGCTTCTATCACCTATAGAAATCTATTTCCTAACTTTTAATATGTGTATAGAACCAACAAACTTATAGGCAACTCCACTTACCTTTATTGGTACAAATTGTTTTATAAACTTGACACCATGTTCTTGCATGTGTTCACCAATTTTGTTGGCCATGTCCTGGTCAAATCCTCTAAGGAGAATGGATCGTACCATAACAGTGACATCTAAACCAATGCCAGCAAGAAACCCAGCACATTCTAAAGCGACATAGGATGCTCCGACCACCAGGGTCTTGCCCGGGCAGTAAGGTAAGGAGAAAAGATCATCACTGAAAAGAGATTTTAAAAAGAAGGCAGAAATAAAAAAAATGTTCATGGGAATAATGACCAAATCAAAGCAAATATTTTTACTTTCTTCTGAGCGAGACACCTTTAAGATGTAAAAATTTATTTAGCTACATACATAATATGAGAAGTTTTTATAAGGTCTTAGACTCTCCCTTTGTTCCCACCCAGTGGCTTGGGGAGTAGCTCAAGCTACCCTGGGGCCAAACACAGCAAACTATGTAACTTCTGACCACAGTCCAACTCATAGTCAAACAAACCGATGCTGAATTGTCTGGAACAATTCTTCACTACTGTGTTTAATATCCTACATTTGAAAATCTAAACCCTCATCCCACCACTCAGCTCTCCCTGAGGTGGAAAATCTGGTACTTCTTATCTGGAATACCAATTATCAAGAGTGGGGAAAAACCCAACATACAGTCTTTGTATGTAAACGTCAATTATAAAAAGTAAAATCTGACAAAATCTTCTTGCTCAATGAAGAATGCTGAATATATGAGTGAAATCACATAAGCATTAGAAAATAAATTTTTTAAATTTTGAGAAGGGAGCCTATTCAAAACAACAAAGACAACAGTTGCCATCAGAGCTGCCCCTATATGAAGCACAGAGGAAATAAATCCTCCCCCCCCCCCCCCAAAAAAGGCCTGAAAAGAGTAATCTATAACACAATCAGATACACTGGGGGAAAAGCATCCAAGAGGACATGTTTATCAACAATCTATCTTAATGTCTTGGTAATTTAAAACATCTGAAAAACAATGTCACCAGTATTATCACTTGGACAAAAATAAATCACTTAGCAAAACCTTCTTATTTGACTCACTTATTTCGGAAGATTCATCTACACTGACACTGCAAACATTTGAACAGGGAATTGAACAGTGAATAGGGACCAAGCTTTGATAAATCTAAATGGTCTGCCATCCTCTCATTCTTTCAGTGTCACACTGCAAGTGTTAAAGGGTAAGGTAACAGACGATCCTATATATATACACACATATGTATCATTTCACAAAATGTTTGTGACTGTCCCTCTGGTTTTATAAAATACATTCATAAAACATATTCACACATATATAAATTTCAATATAAGCATACATCTATATGTTAGTGATGTAAACTCTGGGTGGTAAGATGACCAATGTTTATAGTTTTTAATTTGTAAAATATTCTCGTATCTAAAATAATTTTTCCTTTCTCTTTTTTCCCAACCCCCTGCCCCTTTGGGCAAAAATATGGTAAAAAAAAATCCACTAAGTTACAGGAAATGGACAAAATGGGTTTTAAGACAAAAGCAAAAGCATAAATCCACAATGGGTTTTTCTTTTCTCCCTGCGATTTTTTCCTTACCTGCTGATGCAGTATTCTTTGTCACCAGGGATGCCCAAGTAACGTGGCCTTTCACCGGTAGCAATGAGAAATCTCTCTGCTGAATAAATTTTTTCTTTGCCTTTGTTATTCGTTGTCTACAAAGGAACCAAAATGTCAGGTTTTAATGGTTCTCATGACGTAGAATTGTAACTTCACAGTTAATAAAGGCCATTTACCACATTGTCCAATTTGATCCGCATATAAATTTGGTAATACATAAGAGATATTAAGGCTCTGAGCAATTACGGGACTTGGTCAAGGTCACTATGCCAGTAAATGGCAGAGCCACGACTCAAATCCAGATGGTGTGGCCCTGAATCTAGTTCTCTTACTCTCCAACCCGACAGAAGAAAGCCCCACAAGGAGATGTGATGGCAAAATCACCACACTGGGCACTCTGGGTCACAGTGCTATTACTTTCATGAGGATAATCCCCTTCTCCTTTCCTCCCTTGCCTCCAACACAAACCAAAAGAAGCTACTTAGGCTGTCACACAATTACCTTAATCCTATGAGGACCCACAAACTGCCCATACGCATTCTCATAGGTGACTTTCTTCTCCCGCAGAGCCACGCGGTAGCCCCAGTTCAGGGAGCCAATGTGATTCTGCACGGCTTCGGTCATTTTCCCCCAGTCATGTCCAACTGCACAAGGAAATAAGACAAGACATTTAGCCTTTCAACTGCCTGGAGAAGATCGTTTCTCAGTAACTATTTACATGGAATACAAAGAGCAGAGCTTTTAGTTGAAAAGGGCAAGTCCTTCATTTCAAGCCATAAACAACCTTTTAATCTTCAAATATTCTTTCCTTTTTAGAAAACTACCATAATACTAAATAATGCAAAGCTTCCTGGACATTCTTAAGACTAAAATAACCATTCTCAACTTTTTTCTTCTTTATCTAGAAATGAAAGGGAGGGAAGGAGGGGGGAGAGAAACATCAATGATGAGAGAGAATCATTGATAGGCTGCCTCTTGCAGGCCCCCTACTAGGATCAAGCCCACAAAACCAGGTATGTGCCCTGATTGAACCAAGACCTTCTGGTTCATAGGCCCATGCTCAACCACTGAGCAACACTGGCCAGGCTCCACTCTTTTTTTAAAAAAAACAACACTAGGATATTTAAGCAAACCCCAGCATTTTATTAGTGGTGATTTTGGTTTAGTTACAGTGATTTAGGGATGCCCAAGGGCCAGTAATGCTAAACATCCTTCACTACAGTTCCTTACAACTAGGAGCTGTCTGGCCCAACGAAGTGCCAGTGCCATTAACGCCAATGCCATTAACACCCCCATGAAGAAACAGTGGACTAGATTAAAGGGAAGATTCACTTCTGAAACTTTACAGCTGTAGAACTACTAAGTGACTATACTCTGCTAATCCTATAGCAGATACCATATTCTAAAAGAAGACACAGTTGAGATTAAATAACAGCACCAACAAATTGTTATTTCAATGACAGAAATCCAAATTCAATGATTAGACCTGTTCCAATCTCAGTCAGCCTTCCTTTGTTGCCGTCAGACCCCCCGATTCCCAAACTTCTCAAACCCCCTTTTCTACCAGAGCCCCTTCATCCTCTGATAAGGGGAGAGCCAACCACCATCCATCCCCAGTCTCTATAGTGTGATTCTGATCAGGCAGAAGGATTTTAAAAGTTCCACCCACCAGTTTGGGATTTAGCATAAGGGCACTCTAGCTGCTCCTATGTCCTGACCTTGCATTCCAGTCTGGAAACTGAATTTCTGGTCTTGTAAAACCCAAATTCCTACTTTACATACTATTATGGTCATTGATCCTTGTTGGACTATTGGTCATAGCATTCCTGAACCCCAGTTCTCCAGGGCTGCCCTGTCTTCTGATAATGCCTAAATCCACCACCTTCAATGGATAAAAACTTCTAAATTGTATAATAAGGAATAAATGCACTGCATTCCCAAATATTACTTGAATACTCCACATCCCCACACTCACCCATCTGCTGGCATGGCCCCAGCATTTCTCCTAGGCCTCCCAATTCCACTGGCCTGGTCTACCAGTTGTAACCCAAGAAGGACGAATGGCCTGCCCAAGGCCACACACTAACCCAGTGGCAAACACAGACAGTGTATGTGAAAAGACAGGTGTGTGGTAGGAGAATCTATCCCAAACTGCAAGCCCCCAATTGCAAACCAATGAGCTTGCTTTCTTTGTATTGACAATGGGATTCTAAAGCTTTCTAAATATTTAATATTTTAAAGATACACAATTCTTAAGCACAGAAGAATTCAAATAGGGAAATCTTAGAAAATATAAAACCTATACATCTTCCAGAAAGGACCAATTCATCCAATTTACATAACGGAGCTCAAGTAATTTTTTTAAGGCCTTAGATGCTTTCTGTACTTTCTCCATTTGGAGCTTCAGGGAAATGTCAGATCACAGGCTGCGTCCCGTAGGTGTCACTCCCCTGTCACTGGGCAGACTCAGCTGTCCCTGTCCCTCACCACACTGGGAACTATTTTCAGTGTCAGAGAAGACTCTTCCCAGAAAACTGAGCACTGTTCTTTGTTCAAGGACACACAATTAGATCTGTTTCTATAAGAAAAATGCAAAATAAGCCTTCTTGCTTTATCTGTTAGGAACATGAATCAGCAGTCTCTAGGGGATTCTCATCTGAAAATTACATCTCTAAGTTTCCTTCTTCCTCTAAAATCTAATGACATAAACGTTTGTCTAAATCCACTGATTCTTTACCACAATCATTTTGAACACAAAAAGGAGGGGAGTAATTACTCTCCCTCAGTGGATCCTGATAGGCCACTCCTACAAAGCCCGCCTCTGGTTCTCACAGCTAGGCCACTGCCTGCTTCAGCTTAATGAGAAAAGCTGAAGATAACAATAAGCAAACCACCAGGCTTCAACTTGGGAAGAGTGAAGGGATTTAACTACAAAGACGGAGATTGCTTTTGTGGCTGACAAATACAAGAGGTGTAAGGTATAAAAATAGAAAACTATATATTTCTACTTTAAAATATGGAAAGGGGGAGGAAACACAAAAGTGGCAAAACTTAAATAGGTTGGATAAATAATTTTTGTAAGGATAGACAAATAAAAAAACCTTGAATTAAGTTTTAAAACTCCCATTGAATTCAGGGAGCTTTTGCTGCACAGATGTGAGCTATGCTTCTAGTGGCTTTTATTACCCTCGTTGCAGTACATTTATTAGTTCCTTATTATATAACTTAGAAATAAATTCAACATAAAAAAATAGCCAATGCTTATTATCCTAATATATAAAAAGCCAGGGGCCGTCACAACCGAAACAACCGGACAGATGACCAAACAGCAGGTTGCGTGGGGCAACCAGGCCGGCAGGGGTGTTAGTGAGGGACGACCAAACGACTGAACAGCAGGCTGTATGGGGCAACCAGGCCTGCAAGGGGGGGGGGGGGGGGGGCAGTTGGGGGCAACCAGGCCGGCAGGCAGAGGCAGTTAGGGGTGATCAGGCTGGCAGGGGGGGCAGTTAGGGATGATCAGGCAGGCAGGTGAGCAGTTAGGAGCCAGTGGTCCCAGATTGTGAGAGGGATGTCCTGGATTGGAGAGGGTGCAGGCTGGGCTGAGGGGATCCACCCACCCCCACCCCCGCCCCTGTGCACAAATTTCGTGCACCGGGCCCCTAGTTATTACATAACAATGACAGAGACATTCTTTTGCTTGAAAGAAGACTTACCAAATTTACCAAGTTATATTTCACCACCCACCTGATTACTGAATCTATTAAAATAATATTCAGTTGGCCCTATTAATAAAATTTACATTCAGCAGAGGCCTATACTTATCTCTTATGTTATTAAGATCCCAAAAACCCAGAAAGCAGCCTTCTAAGGTCTGAGGAAGAGATATGACCCCAGGAAAACTTTTAAAATAACTGATTTTCTAAGATTCCAGACTTGGAAAAAAAAGTTAATTTTATTTATTTATTTATTTATTTATTTATTTATTTATTTATGGAGATGCCGGGGATCAAAAAAGTTAATTTTATTTATTTATTTATTTATTTATTTATTTATTTATTTATTTATTTATTTATTTATTTATTTATGGAGATGCCGGGGATCAAAAAAGTTAATTTTAAATGAGAAAGGAAAGCATCAATAAAGGAAGCCTGACTAGTTTGAGTGGAAGCAAAGTTTTTCAAAGCATGTATGTAGGCCTTTTTAAAAAAATAATCAACTATTAATTAAAACTCCAAAAAAAGCCACAAAATAATTTACCCCAGCTTCTGGATGAAAGATGTCCCTCAAATGTCCCATAACCCATAGATCTCAAAGCTAAAATCAGATAGGGGCTACAGTTTCACTCTCCAAGGACTTAGTGACCTACATCATTAATTAGCCATGAAGCTGTGCCAGACCTCATGTCATTCCCCTACCAGATAAAGTCAACAAATTCCTCTTCAACTTTTCTAGGGTACTCTAAATACTTTTTTTTAAAATATGCTTTTATTGACTTTTAGAGACGAAATGAGAGGCACAAAGAAATAGAAACATCGATGAGAGAGAAACATCATCAACTGGCTGCCTTCTGCACAGCCACCTACTGGGGATCAAGCCTGCAACCTGGGCATGTGCCCTGACCAGGAATCAAACCAGCGACCTGTTAGTTCAGCGCTTCTCAATCTGTGGGTCGAGACCCCTTTGGGGGTCGAACGACCCTTTCACAGGGGTCGCCTAAGACCATTGGAAAACACATATATAATTACATATTGTTTTTGTGATTAATCACTATACTTTAATTATGTTCAATTTGTAACAATGAAAATACATCCTGCATATCAGATATTTACATTATGATTCATAACAGTAGCAAAATTACAGTTATGAGGTAGCAACAAAAATAATTTTATGGTTGGGGGTCGCCACAACATGAGGAACTGTATTAAAGGGTCGCAGCATTAGGAAGGTTGAGAACCACTGTGTTAGTTCATGGGTCAATGCTCAACCACTGAGCAACACTGACCGGGCTCCAAATACTTTTAATCTGACAAAGACTAACCATCTTCCACCCCCAAAATATCAGCTCATGAAACAGACTTCTTTGAACTGAGAAAAATGTAATAGCTTCAAAGGAAAGTAAATGTAATTTGTACTCCTCTATGAAATTCTCTATGATTTCTTTGAAAGAATTCTGGTTTTCTAGTAAAGAAAGAAACTCTAAGTGCAATATCTGTTCTTACCATAATAGCTATGTCATCACCTGACACAGGATAACTGTAGTGATTTTATCCATTAAAAATGTAAATAAAAACAACATCCAGGTTACTGCTAGTCTCATAAAAATGGATGATGTACTGCAATCATAGCTCAAACCCTCCAAAGCACAAAGGTAACACAGCTTTCCCCCCCATACCTTTCTCCTCAACATTCCATCCATAGTTCCGAGAGTCTCGCACGGCTTGTCCTAACAAAGCTGCTTGGTGCATCAGCTTCTTCGGTATGCATCCCACATTCACACACGTTCCTCCGAGACCTGCAACAACATTGAGAAATCAGTTCACAACCTGCTTTACAATCCTTCAAAGAAAAAGATCCACAATTATTACTAGTCTATGAACCACAGTTTATTTGCTTAATGTAGCCAATATTGTTTAGACAAGTTTATCCCTAAGTCTTATGATATTTCTAAGTTCAGATAGCCTTATATACCAAACACAGACATCAGAAAACACAAAAATGAGCAAATGTCCACATACTACAAAGATTCAAAATTAATTGCCTGCTGATAAAGATGCCAGAAATTGAAATTTTACTTTGTGCACAACCCATACTTGCCATTGAATCTATGAGCAGAACTACCTGATAAAGGGGTTGTGAAACTGAGCATAACTGAACTGTAGTGGGCCTGGAATTACATATAAAATATGGTGTATATGAGCATTTTATAAACTCTATTTTTATTACTATTTTATTATTAAGGAATCCATCTCTATGACTATCATGAAGCCCAGGCTGGGTTAACAGTGACATATTCTGGAAGTAACTACACCCCACTCTCGACTTTCTAGTTCTAACCACTATCTTCTCTTTCTACCTCAAATGAAAACCCAGACTCCTGAGGCCTCAATACTTGCCCTCCTATTCCTAAAAGATGACAAAACCAACTATGTGAGAGGCTTTTTCAAAGGAGAAGACGACTTAGTCCTCCCAGAAGACAAATCCTCTACTTTACTTTATGAGGCAGATAGCAACTCCAAACCACAGTCAGGTTGGGACCTGCGCAGGCCTCAATATATGAGCATGTTTTAAAGAAGATGGTGTGGTCTTTAGCTTTTGCTGATTCTCACAAAAGAATTCTTAAAAAAAAAAAAGAAAAAAAAAGATTAGCATGTTTGAGCTTAAAACATGGTGATAGCTGTCTCCATGAGAGTAAAATGTAGGCAGGTGAGGAGGTGAACAAAATGGTATGATTTAGCTTTAAATCATCATAAAAGTTGTGGATAAAGTTTTGTATGATCTTAACTTCCAGGAACCTAAATTTTCATAAGTAAAAGGTACATGTTTTGGGGTTTATTTTGTTTCATTGATTTGAGAGGAAGGGAGGGAGAAAAACATCAATGTGAGAGAAAAATATGGATTGGTTGCCTCCCACACACTCTGACCAGGGACTGAACCCACAATCTGAGTATGTGCCCTGACCAGGAATTGAACACTCCACCTTATCGTGTACAGGATGGATGACGCTCCAACAAACTGAGCCACACCAGCCAGGGCTGGTTGTTTAATTTTATAATTGGATTTTAGGAGCCATTTAAACCAATACCAAGGAAAAACCTGCTCCTACAAATATTCACTTCTAAAATATTTTAAAAACTTACCCCATCTAGTTCCAAGAGGAGTTGGAGTGACAAAATCCAGGACCATCACCTTCTTGTTATATTTGGCTGCCTCCTAGAAAATAAAATTATTAAAATGAGTTAGAAAAGTTAACATGACAGACTGGAAATGGGATGTTAAAAAATCCATGCTATTTTTATTAGGCTACAATGCCTAAAGCAACACCAGTTATTAATACCTGGGAATTTCATATACCAAAATTAGTGCTATTTCAAGAAAAAAATTAAGCAATATTTAGATAATCCTATGAGTGGCTTTAAGAACACACAAATTAGTTATAAAATTGTCCATCAGCTGGAAATCTTAGCATCCTCTTACATAATTCCACTCAAACAGTAACAAATTAAGAGATCATCTGAAAAACATATGACCATTTCAAAGCAAGTGCTAAGTAGCCAGTAAAACAGACTTACTGATAATCTATAACCCTTGATCCAGCCTGTATCTTAAAATCTTTTTTAAAGTACTTTTAAGTTTTGTTTCTAGGCAGAATATTGGAGAAGTTTTTCCTTCAAAATTGTCAGATTTACTAATGTGAGGAGCCAATGAAAAAGTTGATATCTATAAGATTTCCCAATCCATTTTAGGGGAGTGATGACAGTCAAAAGTTCATTTTGAAGAGCATCCTTTACCTTTCTCAGAGAATAAGCTTTGTGTATTGGCAACTAGACCTCCAAGGGTTATTTGAAAATACTGAGTCTATGTGTCCTCCAAAACCACCATCACGTCAGTAAAATACATATACACAGTACTAGGCCTTAGTAATTTATAGCAAAGCACTGCTTAATACCAGGTATTGGCCTATTCCGATATTGGGCAGCTTCCTCTGAATCTACCTTTACTGATTCACCACAAGATACAAGGAGTATAAGCACCTCATCTTTTAAAAGAACCTCTTCAGCAAGAATGACAGTTCCAAGGGCCCCTTCACACATGGCAAATGAATCTCAACTCAGGGCTAGGAGCCTCACTCCGACCTCTCTTATTTGTAATCCTCTACCAGCCACCCCCAGGCCAGTGTTAGTGGTTATTCTCTTAGCTCACAGTATATACACAAGAGGCAAATCATTTTTACTGAGTTTAAGAAATCTAACCACTCTCCATCTTTCTATTGTGGAGGAGGAGTTGTGAATAGGAACATCAAAGTGAAAAAAAAATATTTATTAAGAATAAGAAATATATTTAATTTCAAACCATTTCCACACAACACCCTTATTATCTTTGAAAAATCCACCAAACTTAAAATGAATAAAAATGCATCCCAACAATACTAAGTCCAGTACTTTTATGTAAAGAACGTCTCGTTCAGCCCGGTCAGCGTGGCTCAGTGGTTGAGCATCGACCTATGAACCAGGAGGTCACAATTCAATTCCTGGTCAGCGCACATGCCAGTGTTGCAGGCTTGATCATCAGTGGTGTGTGTGTGTGTGTGTGTGTGTGTGTGTGTGTGTGCGCGCAAGCGCGCGCGCAAGAGTCAGCCCATCAATGATTCTCTGTCATCATTGCTGTCTATATCTCTCTCTCTCCACCCCCCTCCCTTCCTCACTCTGAAATCAATACAAGTATCTTTTTAAAAAAATAAAGAACATTTAGTTCAAGCTGGAAAAATGACTTATAAAGTGGTCCCCTTAACATGTCCTACCCAAGTTAACGTGCAAAATGTCACAAAAGTGGCTCAAATTCCACAGAGAATCTGGAGAACTGCTGTAACCCACATAACACATAAAATGACTTGCCTTAGCAGCGGCCAGTCCTCCTGAGCCCCCTCCAATGATGATGAGATCATAGTCGTAGGTCCCGGGAAGATCCTCAGAGCCATTCATTTTTAGTAGCTTTTGAAGTCTGCCCTCTTGATAAGCCTAAAGAACAAAAACAATGAAAGGGAAAATAATTTAACTTATAAGCAGCAATGTCTGAAGAGTTTTGTGAAAAACCTTTCTTTAAAGAAAAGCAAAAGGAGTTTTTCAAAGAAAAAATGTTGTTTCGTTTATATTAGAGCACACAAACGAAACAGTCAATCTTCTCACATCACAGATAGCTGCTCGAAGTGTCACATAAGTAAGGTGCTGATGGCCCAACACAATCAATTTAGGCCTAAATTAAATTTGATTTGTCCTTTTATTCTAGAACTTTTTTTTTTTAATATTGAAGAAGCAACTCAGGATTGTGCTTTTTTAAAAAATATATTTTTATTGATTTCAGAGAAGGAAAGAAAGAGACAGAAACATCAACGATGAGAACCATTAATTGGCTGCCTCCTGCACGCCCTCCCACTGGGGACCAAACCCACAACTTGGGCAATGTGCCCTTGACCAGAATCGAACCTGGGACCCTTCAGTCCACAGGCCAGTGCTCTATCCTGTACATGAAGCCTCCGGTATTGTATTCGGTATTTAGATTCCATATACTTGGCACATAACAGTCTTTTTTTTTTTTTAATATATTTTATTGATTTTTTACAGAGAGGAAGGGAGAGGGATAGAGAGTCAGAAACATCGATGAGGGAGAAACATCGATCAGCTGCCTCCTACACACACCCCCACCGGGGATGTGCCCGAAACCAAGGCACATGCCCTTGACCGGAATCGAACCTGAGACCCCTCAGTCCGCAAGCCGACGCTCTATCCACTGAGCCAAACCGGTTACGACCATAACAGTCTTTATAATATAACTGCTGGACTTTTAATATATATATGTGTGTGTGTGTATGTGTATGTGTATGTGTATGTGTATGTGTATGTGTATATGTATATGTATATATATATATATTTTATTGATTTTTTACAGAGAGGAAGGGAGAGGGATAGATCCATGAGAGAGAAACATCCATCAGCTGCCTCCTGCACACCCCCTACTGGGGACGTGCCCGCAACCAACGTACATGCCCTTGACCAGAATCGAACCTGGGTCTCTTTAGTCCACAGGCCGACGCTCTAGCCACTGAGCCAAACTGGTCAGGGCTGGACTTTTAATTTTAAAAAAGTTCATTCCCCTGGTTTTTATACACATTATTTACCATTTCACATTAGCTTTAAATACAGTTTTGGTGATATACTTAATATTACCCTTCATTAAAATAAAAAATCTGTGCTAATATGTGATAATAACTGGAAAAGTTAATAAGCATAATAAAAAAAGTTTTTTAAAAATCAAGTTTTAACCTTAATACAACAAAAGCCCCCAACTTACCAGCCTAGACTTTACATTTTTCTCCTGCCTACCTCGGATGTTGAGGGTGAAAGGCTGAGCTTGGGGTCAGCAGAACAGGATGCTTGGGATGTGGAAGGGGGTGCAACAGAGGGAGGCGGTGGTGATGGCGGAGGAAGAGGAGGAGGAGGGGGAGGTGCAGCACTGTGGCTGCCCCTTGGCAGCATAGCAGGTACACATGATGGCCCAGGGATGCAAGGCAGAACACCTGGAAACCAGCAACAGTGGGGACAAGTCTGCATCACCCTGACGGTCTGTACAAAAGGTCTAACATGAGAGGCTGGTAAACACAGCCAGTATTCATCAACTGGCATTATGGCAGAGGCTCCTCCTTCAACACAAGGCACTGTGGGGGGAAAAACAATTTGGTAACAATAGCCATTCAGATCAAAGGACGAATGTAATCTTCAGATAACAAGCATTACTCTCTAGTTCAGTGGTTCTCAACCTTCCTAATGCCGCGACCCTTTAATACAGTTCCTCTTGTTGTGGTGACCCCCAATTTCATTGTTACAAATAGAATATAATTAAAGCATAGTGATGAATCACAAAAACAATATGTAATTATATATGTGTTTTCCGATGGTCTTAGACGACCCCTGTGAAAGGGGCGTTCAACCCCCAAAAGAGTTGCGACCCACAGGTTGAGAACCGCTGCTCTAGTTGGTATCACAGAGCATAAAGTTAGAAAAAAATTTTTTTTTAAAGAACATAAAGCTGACTTGCTGGCCTGAAAGGATTAATAAATGCACTTAGATGTTCTTCTGGAAAATAACCATTTTGAATCTCAGCCTCATTTAATCTGCCTCTACTTGACACAAATGATGCCAGAACACAATCACTGGCTGCTAAAAGAAAACCACCCATTCTTGCAACCACCTCCCCCAACATAGCTACTAGAGCAAGAGAAAAAAAAGCAGCATTGTCATGCCACATACTCCCTCCAACAATGTTTATAATCTGTTCTGTGCTGAAATTCTGTATCAGTCCTGGGTTCTTATGGTCCAAGGTTAAAGTCAGATTATATCAACCAGTGTAGAGACTTTACAAAGCAAGCTCTGAGAGAGCCTGAACATTTTTAACTGTGTAAAATCACAAAGACAGGCAACTGAAGCATTCAGCTGACTCCAGAACTAAACATGATGTCTTCAAATTTTAATCTAAATTAAAAGTGACACTACTGTAATTCAGCTGCAGGAAAGTGGTTTCCCATCTGAAATATAAATAAGAGACAGTAGAAGACAGCTCTGCCAGGCACTGTAAGAAAGGAGCATACAGATGGGGTAAGCAGACTAGAGAAAAATGTTCCTTCCTTTGACCTTCAATTACAACTATTAGAAATAGCTGATACAGAAGAGTTCTCAAAGTTTTTTAGTCTCAGAATCCCTTTACAATTTAAAATTTTTAGAACCCCAAAGAGCTTTGATTAATGGGGTTTATTTATAATATCTATCATATTAAAAATTAAAACTAAGAAAAGATTTAAAATATTGTAAGTCATTAAATATCTTAATATTTTATTAAACAATTTATTTAAAACATTTTTAATTGGCAAGAACAGTGGCATTGTTTTATATCTTGGTAATTCTCTTTAATGTCTGTCTTAATAAAAGGCAGCCCATATCTTTTCTGCGGTTCACTCTATTGTAACATCACTTGTCATGCATGTACCCCCTGGAAAACTCTATGGTAGACTTGCAAAAAAATTAGAGTGAAAGGGACAAACAGCATCTTAGTATTACTAAGATATTTTTGACCTCAAGAACTTCCTGAACGAGCCTCAGGGGCCCCTATAGGAATCCAGACCTCACTGAGAACCATGCTATTCTATATAATAAAAGCCTAATATGCAAACTGTCCCCTTGAGAGCTCAACTGGGAGTTCAACGGCTCACTATTACGTGCGCTGACCACCAGGGGGTGGCACAAACATGGCAGGCATCGGTGATGCAGCTCTGGCAGCGGGCAGCAGTGGAGGTGCTGCCAGCCCCAATGGGCCCTGATGAGAGTGGGACCGTGGCAGAATGGTGGAGCAGGTGAGCGGGCAGTGCCAGGCCAAGGTGCATGCGAGCAGAGGCCTGATCGCCTTGCTGATTGCCCCACAGACTGCGACCAGCAGCAGCAGTGAGGGGCGGTGGCTGCTGCCTGGCTCCCAGGTGCTGAGGGAGCCGGTGGGGGACCCGGCCCCAATCAATCGCCCCGCAGGTGGGATGGTGGAGCAGCTGAGGGGCTGGGGGCTGAGCTGGGGCTGCGAGCCTAGGGGCACGAGCTGGGGCCAGATCCCCACAGGCTACCCCCAAGGGACCCCACCCATGCAGGAATTCATGCACCAGGCCTCTAGTAGGACATAAGTGTAAATACACAACACCCCACCTGCAGGTGTTTGCTGGGCTTACATATTAGCTATTCTTTCCTCTCTTCCATCTGCCTCTCAGTAATGTCTTTCCCCCACCCCAGTAAAACACTGCTCCAGATTCCCCTTAAAAAGGCCAAAAGCAATTCAAATGTGCAAAAACAATGCCAAAAACAATTCAAGTGTGCAAAAATAATACCAAAAGCAACTCAAGTGTGCAAAAATAATACTGAAAGCAACTCAAGTGTGCAGAAACAATATTTTAGCCCAGAGAAACCAATTTTGGACTTCCAAACTCCAAAACTATAAAACATAATTTGTTTTAAACCACTAAATGGTAATTTGTTATAGAAGCAATTGGAAACTAATACACACAGTAAAATATAAATTCCATGAGTTGGGTCATAGTCTGTCCACCACTTTTTCCCTAGTGCCTAGAGCAGTATCTGGCCACAGTGGGCACTCAAGTAGTTGGTACATAAATCAACAAAGCACCAATTCCAATCTCTTGGTAACTGATTTCCTAAAACAAATGAAGTCATATCTAAACTTAAAATAAACTGAATAAACCATGACAGAGATGGTCACCATGGAAGGAGGTGGCAGCATGGATTTTCTAACCCTGATCTAGAGAATGAGGCACCAATATGAGTGCTCACGATGAGCGAGCAATATGGTGCTACAGGAGGTGGGGTGGGGTAGGTGTATGTGTGTGCACGCGTGCACATTGTACATATGTGTATTACCATTTAATTCTCACAATAGTCTTCCAAGCAGATGTCTTTCCCATTTCAGAAATGACAATATAAAAACAGAGATTAAGAGCCTTGCCATGAACTAAGAATGGAACTCAAGTCTGTATGATAACAAATCTCTTCTTTTTCTCACTATATCATACCCAATCGTTCATATTTTAAAGTACCTGTCGCATACATTTTCTAATTTTATCTTTACTGTAAACTTGAGATAGGTATTATTTTCACTTAGTAAAAAAAAACAAAATATAAAAAAAAACCCTAAGGTTTACAGGTTCAATAATTTGCCCAAAGTCTCTACTAGAATATTAGAGGGTCAGGATCTAATCCCAGGTCCTTTGAACAGAAAGTGGTTGTTATATAAGAAAGTTCTAGTAAAAAAAAATTTTTTGCCATAATATTCTCCTAAGTTCAGTTGATTTTACTGAAATCTGAAATTTGAGCCACTCTAACTATATTAGTGGGAAACCCACAAGATTTGCAATTTGGTGGATACCTAAGTCTCTATAATTAAATTACCTATTGGTCAATTCACCTTTTTCTTCAAGGTAAGCAAGCAGTCATTTTAATTTCAAAGTGATAAGGCAACCCAGGTATCATGACAACCAGTAAAAACAAAACAAGTGGTTAATTTTATTTATATTTTAACAGCTATAACTGTAGAGAAGACCCCAAACCTTCACATTCTCTATTATTGCTTTTAGTCATCACTAAGTCTCAACTACTCCTGGTAAATACACTAGGCATTTAACAGAGCAATCCGGTGGCAAGTAAAGAACTGAGGCAAGATTTTTTTCCCTTTTTTGCTATCATTTTAAGAGTATCTTTTCCTCAAACAGCAAGTCTCTGGAAATCAAGGAACTCAATTGGTAGAAAGAAACAGGCTAAAGTGAAGATCAGTGAGACCAAAAGATGCTTTCTGACTGCTAAATAAAAGGGTGATAGACAACCAGGAAGGGTCAGCATTCCTTCAAAATTTTGTGTGAGAACTAATCTGTCTACATTATTAACTGTGGGGGAGGTTAAGGGTCATGACATGCAGAACCTCCACTCAAACTGACTGGGAAATCTAAAGGTTAATTTGTTAGGAAAATAATTGGCCAAGTTTCATAAGAAATTTCTATTTTTGCTTAAAAAAAACCCCTCAATATTACACATACAAAAACCTCTCCTCTCAATCTTGATGTCATTCATTTAGTCTTTGGATTTCCCCTCTCCATACCACACTAGACTTAATAGGAAAATTTATCATTATTGCTATGCAAAATATGTATCCACCCGCCAAATAATGTTTAATGGCAAAATCCACCAGTACCAAAGATTAAATTCCTTTAGGGATCAAGAAAAGAAGCTTATAGGCATGCTCACTGCACCTTCAAAACTGCTTTCTTACAAACCCAAATTTTCGGGAATAACCTCCAAGTAAGGCATTACTTTATGTTTTAAAAAGAAGAAAAAGGAGCATTTATGGCTTTATGAATAAATTAATCAATTATTTCAGTTGAAACAGGGGCAGTTCCAGGCATTGAAAGCCCTATTAAGAAATGCACAATTGAATTGAGAACAGATATTCAAGGCTGTTGTTACATAATGAAACATCACTGATTTCTGAAGGACACACGGTGTACTAGCAGAAATTACAAAGAAAAACTAGGAGTCAAAGAAGAAATTAACCAAGCAGATAAAGACTAGAACTAGATGTTAAAAGATTTTGTTTGAAATAATCTAACAAAAGTATCTCCTACCTCTGAGAATACTAACAGAAAAGGTAATTCATTTTTGGCCAGTTTAACATTCAACTGGAATAAAGATCTTACGGTTTTCTAATGCCACAAACCTCTCACAATTCCCTATATTTGCCTCCATGTCCAGTATACCATTCCTATCTGTGACCAATTCCTACTCACATTTCAGCACTTAGTTGACACCTCATCTACTACAGTAGATACTATATTTCTTTTGAACTAATCACAGGAGAATTATTTAGAATGTGGATATCCACGAGTTAATCTTACAAGTCTTCCTAGCAATGAAGCAAAGCACCTGTTTGTGTGTGTGTGTGTGTGTGTGTGTGTGTGTGTGTGAACATTGCACATTCACTGCCCTACAGATAGTCTTTCTTTAATTTAGCATTTTTTTTACCCACTCCTTCCCCAACCTGATTAGGAATCCCATATGGGATTCATTTTATTCCATGTAACAGGAATACAGTATCACAGAGCATAACTGATACCTTTTTTTTTGCAAATTATAACATACCTTTTAATTTATGAAATTTGGAACTGAATTTTATTAATAAAGTCTTAAAGGACATTCAAAAAAATTTCCATGAACATGCTAGTGATTGTTTTTAAATAACAGATCATGACAACTTTATAAACTACCAAGAAAAATACACTGCACAGTAAGACAATTTCTGATGTTCTTGAAAATATTTTCTCACTTTACAAGACATACAATATGGGCTTCTATGTAGGTTTTACACTCTATTTTGAGATGATACTTTAGAAAAACCACGAAATGCACCCTATTCTAAGAACAAAAATATTTAGTAAGAGCTTTTAATCATAGCCTCTGAAATTTCAAAAGTCGCCACAATATTTTTCCAGTCCTGTAAACTCAAAGATATAACTCCTTGTTTCCTGCCATGGGAACTGGGATCATTTTCCTCACCCACTTGGTTAACATTAATGGGCTCTAATATTGGCAGCCTGTCTTGATCAAGCCTTATTCTTGCAAAACCATCCCTTATAATGAAAGAAACATAGAATATATTCTCCACAGTACGAGAAAAAGAATTTGGATCAATCACAAACTCAAAATAGGATACGGGGGTGTCAGGATACTTTCGAAAATACGTTTGCAACAACCCCAAGATTCTTTCTACTTCTTTTTCTGTCCCTTCGTGATTGCTACTCAAGTCCAGCCTCCTCAGCTTTGCAGGCATATCCACATTTTCCTCCACCCTGGGAGCTTTTTTATGGTGTCCAGGTCGCCGCTTCGGGGCAGAAGACTCTGACTTGAATGAACCAAAGAGAAAGTGGAATGTTTCAGCTTGCGATATCCAGGATGTTGCTTCCTTATGTACTGTCTCCCAGAAGGAAAGAACTATGTTATCATCACAACCATTCAACGCATCACGTTCATCATCTTCCATCCAGTTCAGACCCACAAAAATAAACAGAAAATCACAAAATGCTACTTGATTAAAAAAGCTCATATCAGAGTTCAGCTGCTTTGCTTTTTCTTTACCCAAATCAGAAGCCAGAACAAGAAACTGGGCATCGAGAGCTGCTTCCCTTGTCCGGCTCACTCCATCAAACAGGACATTGGCTTCCTCCAGAGCCTCGGTTAATGAGTCGCTCGCCGTGTTCACGATGTCTTCCCGGTTCTGCTGGACGTTATAGATGAGCTGCCGGTACTGCCTGCGGATATTCCGGCATTTCTCCTCGTCAGCCACAAGCAGTAGGAGATTTGGATCTATGTGGGCTGCCGCACAGCTGAGGTCGTCGGAGCAGTCCTCGGAGCAGCTGTCAGAGAAGCCGTCAGCCCCCATCGCCACTTCCAGCTTCAGGGGGTCCACCTCCTCGGCCTGCTTCAGAGAGAGCGCACTGCCGGGGATGGCACTGCCGGGGATGGCCCGCACCACCGGCTCCTCTCCTTTCTCTTCGTCTCCCCGCAGGGAATCTTTTTCATCAGACATGTCGGTGGCGGCGGAGCTCAGGTAGCGCTCTGCTCCGGGCCTTCGCAGATGTTTCTCACCAACAACGGCGGCAATTGAAGGCCGGCGTCAGGCCGAGCAGAGAAGGCGTCCGCCCATGCGCAGGGGGGCGTCGCAGGAGGCCCCGCCCCAAGCTCACCCGCCTCCCGACAGCCCGCCCCGCGGAGCCCGGCGCAGGGCCCTGCAAAAAGCCCACCTCGCGGAAGGCGGCGCATGCACAGAACCGCGCCGGCGCACGGAACACACGACGCAACAATGGCTCCTGACCCCACACTGAACACCCGTGTCGGCGATGGGTATTAGCGTTTACTGACAGTGTCTTCCAGCTTTCAAAGAAACACCTGGATGATCTTTGACAAAACTGTGGGGAAACTCAAGGTCCTGCGCTTTAGATTGCTGTCACATACTGCAGTTAGGTCGACCCTGGTTTTTTATTGTTACTATGATTATTCTTTCATTTTTTGAGAACTAAATCTGTCTAGATTATAAACTGCCCATGCCCGTAAGGCCAAGGAGCAAGACTGCAAAACCCTATTACAAGTAGGCCTAACTCCAAGGGCTCATTTGCAAGATGGCTGTTTGTAACTCAATTCTTTATTATACAAATGTAAATTGCGTCAATTATCGTGGTGGGCCCTCTTAAGCCCTCTAAAGCCCAAACCCCCTCCAACCTACTAGGTGATGGGGGGGAGGGGGCGGAGAAGGGGGAGGAAGTAGTCACTTGTGATCGAATTTCAGCGCCAGAGCAAGCTCGAAGATGGGGAGAGGGGTATTACTCAAGTGATCTTCAGTTCTCCACAACCCAAGGGTGGGAGAATAAAGTGGGTACAGTCCCTGCAAGAGCTGTTTATTTGAAAGCTTGCCAAAGGCTAAAGGCCACAGACTGAATGGATAGTAAATCTGAACCCTAAAAGGTGAACAAAGCCATGAAGATTTAAACACAATCTGTTATAAGGATATGCAAGTGAATGCTGTAAATCGGGTGACTAACCTAAATTGGAAAATTCACACACTAGTTCACTGGAAATTCTAGTACAGTTGGAGAAAGGGCTCAGCTCAGCAGTCACATCATGAGCAGCAAATTATACATAACACTGGAAAGGAATAATTTTGTTTTTGAAGATAACATGCACTCAGCCCACAAGATAAAAAGCTTTTAATCACTGCAACAGGTGCTCCTTTTAAAGGAGAGAGGATACAGCACACTTCATCTATCAGCTCTGGTTTTAAGGCACCAGGAAGGAAATCAACCCTACCTTCCGTCCTTTGCACCTTGGCTGGTTCATTTGTCTTTTTTTTTCTCTTTTTCATTGAAAAGTTAACTTTATTGTTTGGGAAGTGGGAGCTTTTAACACGATGGGGAGTGGAAGATTGTATGACTATTTGTTCAAAACCGAAATTGGGATACATGTTGTAATGGTCCATTTTTCTTGGACATTAGCAGAAAGTTTCTTGCAAATCCATAAACGCAAAACTTACTAAGTTATTCCAAAATATTTATATTACTACCATTCACCATTATTTCTTTAAGTAAGGGTAACTGAGGAAGAAGCATGCATTTTTCAAAGACACCATGTTATTACGATTAGTTGTGCATATATATAGTTCTGCCCTATTAGACTGTTAGCTTCTCTAAAGCAAGAATGTGTTAAGTCTTCCAAGCAAAGCTGTTTTCACATGGATGCATTTGAGTATGTAGATTTTAATGTATAGATGAAACACTTTCTTCCAAGACCTATTACAAGTTAGTTAGCAGCAAGAGATTTAATTTCAAATAGGAAATGAAAGTTGATGCTTTTCAGAAAGTCAGGCTTATCCCCGTCTCTGAAATAAAGAAAGAGCAAGAGAAAAAGTTGGGACCCATGATCAACAAAGGGCCATATTTTGCCTCCAAGTCAGCCAATTACAAACTAATATTTAAACCTGTTTTAAATCTTAGATGAAAACACATAGCTAATTGCAAGTCCCAAACCCAAAAATGTTTGCTCTTACAGCTAACCATACTCTTGGGAGCTTCTGATATTCACTTGCAAGTCAATAAAAGTAACTTATAAAGAAGTGCTAAAGATAAGCAACCTTCCCACTCTAAGGTGCCTATTTTCTCTGAACTCAGAAAAAATAGCTGACACCAAATTCTTCATACAGAGCCTTTCATCTAAGAATTTCAAAATACTTTAGAAAAGTAAATTATTTCTCCTAACCTACTTATAAAGTATTACTAATACATTTTACAGGGATTTCTCAGGAGATAACAGCCCACACAATTTGCTTGAAGCAACAGAACACAAAAAGACAAGCATCATATTATTAAGGTGTGATTTCCAGTACTTAATTCACTCTATGCTAGGTCCCTGTCCCTAAGAAACCTTAGTAATACATAACTTAAATCAGCCTCAGAAAGAAGACATACTTGCATTATATTCTGCCCTCTTAAATCTGCCTTTGGAGCACAAGGTTCAGATGTAGCCTCAAAGTAAAAATTTCATGTCTAATGATTTTCCCTAGTAATTTATAGAATGGGAATTTCTACTCTTCTGAATCCTTAAATCACTAAACAGTGACTTTCTAACCTAAGGTCAAATTACTGGTAATCCTATATAATAAAAGTCTAATATGCAAATTGTCCTCTCAGGCAAGTAGTTCAACCAGGAGTTTGACCACTCGCTATGATACACGCCATGGCAGCGGGTGGCAGTGGAGGTGCTGCCAGCCCCAATGGGCCCCGATGAGAACAGGACTGAGGCAGGATGGTGGAGCACGTGAGCGGGTGGCACCAGGCCAAGGCAGGTGTGAGCGGAGGCCCGACTGCCTTGCCAGTCACCCCACAGACGGCGACCAGCAGTGGCGGTGAAGGGCAGGGCCACCGCCTGACTCCCGGGCCCTGAAGGAGCCAGGTGGGGGCCTGGCCCTGATTGATCACTGGGCAGGCAGGATGGTGGAGCGAGGGGGCAGCGCCATGAGGCTAGAGGCGTGAGCTGGGGCCCGAACTCTGCAGGCCACCCCAAGGGACCCCACCTGTGCAAGAATTTGTACACCGGGCCTATAGTAATTATATAAATGACAGCAATACACAATTGCAGTTATACTGGTAAATTTTTTTATGATTTGTAAATAAAGCAAAAATGCATCAGTATTAGTTCAGGCAACCAATGACACACAACTTGGCCTCCAAGATAACTTAGCTCCTCTTCTCCCTTTTTCTCCTTTCAGGAGTGGCTCTAAGGGATCAACATGGCCCTCCATTTTCTTTCTTCCTTTCTTTAGTTTTCCTTCCTGCGTTCTTTTTCAGTCCCTTTGCTAATAATTCAGGTTCATTCTTTCCAAGCATTCTTGAGCTCTGTCCCACAACCCCCAGCACTGAACACAAACAGGATGGGATGTATGTCACAGATCACAGGTCTCTTTCTGGCCAAATAAAAAAAAAAAAAAGAGCTCACACAGTGCCCACCACCTTTTGCAGTGGGATTTTACTTCAGGATTAATCTATAACAAATAGATGTTTAAGGGTTTGAGTCCTGCACTCCAACAGATAAGACTTATTCTGCCTTTAGCTACCTCCCTAATAATTTTGTTTCTTCTCTCACAGCAGCTTTTCTCTCCTCATCCTGCCAGGGTATCTATTTAATAGTGAAGAGACGTAGTAAAAGTCCTATTTGATTTGTCAAGGTAGCAGGATGCTAGGATACTAGGTATAGTTTCTTTTTCTTTTTAATTTCCTTTAAGGTTATATTTCTGAGTGTATATTTTTCTTTGGTTCTTTAGACTAAAGGTAAACTGTGCTATGATCAAGGCAGATATGTGTTTTTCTGAAAAGACCATGAACAGTGGAAGAAGGCAAAACTGGGTTCCAATCTTGACCTATTAGCTATTACTGTTATCTTGGGCAGGTTGCTTAACCTCAGGCTCCAGTTTCCTCATTTGTAAGATGGGAATACTACTTCTTACATCATGAAGTTACTCTATGTATTAAGGGAGAATTATGTGATAGATTTGACAGTATTTTCAACTGTTGAGTACTTAATCAATCTTAAATTATCCCAAAGGTAACAAATGTTTAATAAATATCAGACGTCAAATAGAAAGAAAAAAAAAATCAAACCAGTAGCTTCACTCCTTGATGTTGATTTAGGAAAAGAAAAATGTTTTAAAGATTAAATCTGTAAGGAGGAATACAAAAATATATCCCATTATAACAAATACCAGTGAAAAGAAATTTGATATATAATAAAATTTTAAAACATAAGGCTTCAACTAATGTAGTGTGTATAGAACTTTGAAAAGTAATCCAATCTACTAAATATTCTGAAGCAAGTCCACAGAGTCTGAGATGACATGCAAAATTATTTATGTGTATTTTTCCCATGAATGGCTCCTTGGATTTCAGCAAATTCCTTTAAAAATACAGTATCCGCCAAGATCGGTTTGGCTCAGTGGATAGAGCGTCGGCCTGTGGACTGAAGGGTCCCGGGTTCAATTCCGGTCAGGGGCGTGTACCTGGGTTGCGGGCACATCCCCAGTGGGGGATGTGCAGGAGGCAGCTGATGGATGTTTCTCTCTCATCGATGTTTCTGACTCTCTATCTCTCTCCCTTCCTCTGTAAAAAATCAATAAAATATATTTAAAAAATAAAAAAAATAAAAATACAGTATCCGAAAGAGGTGTTGAATAACTATTCTATATTCAGATAATACTGCTTTATTATTAATGAGATAAAAGATAAAATGACAGTTGAGTCCCACAAAATAATCTGGAGCCATTCCCTGAAATATTTCACAGTATATAAAACCTCCACCTTAGTCTGTGGTAAAAGTCATACACTTAACTGACACTTAGGAAAACCCAGTGGCAACTGACTTGCCAAGCCTCAAGAACTAATGTAAACAAGGGTGTGACAGAGGAGAATAGAGCCTTTCAGGTTAGAAGAGCAATTAGCAGCTCTCTTGGGACACCTCAGGAGTCAGCAATGACCAGGAGCATAGTTTTCATGGACCAGGGTAGCAAAGCACTGGGTATGTGGCTTTCAGAGGAAGCGACCTAGAAGGAACTCTGCCCTGGAGGCCTGGGTTCAAATCGAAACTAGTGCTTTGTTAGTTTCCACTTATTTTCTTCAGAGTTTGAGTTTCCTCCTCTGCCGTACAGAGGGGTTGTGACTCTACGTAAAAAGTCGTATACAAACATTCGTTGACAAACGTATTTTAAAGTACACACTCTGCCCTACAAACTTGTGCGAGAGATGAGAGATAGCAGAGTACCTAGCTAAATGACAAAAACACAGGTGCTCAATAAATACCAAAATAGACATCATGTGAATTTCTTCTCAACTGACCTGGACACACCTGCATAGACTGCTGAACACTGTTGACTGGTGGACAACACTGCTGTCATACAGCTCTTTAAAATTCTGAACTGCTTTATATGCTTCCTAGACTCTCTCCTGAACATCTTAGGGCTTGGTCTCTGACAAAGATAGCCCACCTTCACAAAACCAGACACCTTGTACCTAAACACCTCACTTAAGTGAGCCCTAACATCATTCATTCAACAAATATTAACTGAATGCACATTAGGTATTAAAACACAGAGAAAATATAAAAATAAATCATTTTCATCTTAAAGGAAGCTACCATTTAGTAGGCACAGAGGAATGCAGTTCCACTCGGCAAGCATCTAATGAATGAATTCCAAGTTGCCAGAGCTATGCTAGGAATACTAAGATTTGCATGGGCTCAGCCTTGAATCATGAGCACACCATCACACTAGGGAGATCAGGCATGTATCCCAATAGCAATAACACACAGCCAAGTGCCAGAAGTGTGAGTGCACCAAAGTGAACTGTATGGATAGGCTTGGGTTCCATTCCTGGCTCTGCCACTTAACTCGCTGTGTAATCTGGACATGCTCCTTAAATTCTCGGGGCCTCCATTTTCTCATCTGTAAAACTGGATGATAAACCATCTCCTTCATAGGACTAATGTGAGGATTTACTCAACCAGCTATTACAGCATTTAGAGTCTAGCACACAGTAGACATTCAATAAATGGTAGCTACTGTCATTAATAGGAATGTCTTTAAGTATTTGCTGAGCTCTATGTAATACAGATCTGGGATCACAGGCACAAAGAATTAAGACTAACTCTCTACTTCTGATGTGGAAGCCAAAAAAAAGTCACTGGTGGGCTTCCTCCTTTTCCAGAGAAGGATTTCTGGGAGCGCTGTGGGAGCACACAGGAGAGAAAGAATGGGCAAAGCTGGCCTTGTACTCTAACACAGGCAGTTGGAAGTGGGTTTGAGCAGGAAGTCAGGAATTGAAACAAAGAGCAGAGCAAAAAAAGGGACATTTGGGGACTATGGCTGTAACAGTATTCCCAGGAGCTTTCGGTAGGTGAGGGAGCAGAGCAGAAAATAACCAGAAAAATAGGTGGGACCCAGAGCTTTGAGGACACAAAATACCAAAGTAAGGAGTTTGCACGTTATCACCGGTAGAGATCTGGGGGCAGCACAGAAGCAATCAGCAAGATGACTGAACACAGATGGACTACAAAGAGAGGGACATCAGCAGTGGAAGGCAAATTAGAGACTGCTTTGGGCAAGAGGAATTAAGTACCTGAAATACTGGGCAAAGTTCAGATAGACTGCAGGCACACACATAGGAAGCAGTCAGGCCCTGGTAAGTGAACAGACAGGACAGGCCAGAGGAAATCTGAACCCTGGACCACCAGAATAGTGAAATAGGAAAAGATCAGCTACACAGCAAAAAAGACTTCTGTTATCACTGGGTTAAAGTGGGAGGAGGAGTCAATGGGTCGCAACATGGATTCAGCACCAGATAAATTCATTTTCGGTCCTAATAATCTATCCTCCTTTAAACTCTTGTTAGTCCTTACCCTTTTCCCTTTTCTTAAGTAAATTAGAGCCTGTTCACTTCCCTCATCTTCAAAGTTCTCCTCAGGACTCAACCCTTAACTAGACCAAAAGCAGGTACCCTCCTCATCTCCCTCGATGGAACTGTCTCAGAGGAAAGAATAAAAAGAAATGTTTTCTGTCAGTTTTGGTAGAATATTAGTAGAGAAGGTAATGGTTGGAGAGTTACTAAATTACCACTCATCTCCTGGTGTCTATTCAGTTAAGAGTCTGATTTCTGGTAACTGGAGATTAGGCTTGAAAGGAGGAGACCTGCCTTTATTTCAGTGTGTACCCACCTTCAAGGCTGGAACACGGGGCTACCGCGCCTGACCACTACCCGATCACATCTGAGCTCCTCTCACAACCGTCTCATAATTCACCTGGATTGTTAATCATGCACTGATTTGTGTCTGTCACCTGCTTTGAAGAAATTAAGTTCCATGTTGCCACAGTTTAAGTCTTATCTCCCAAACTACTATTTCAAACTACTGGGGACTACTACAGTCTTAGGTATGTCCAGCACTTAGTATTCCAATGAGCACTTTTTCATTCACTTTGCTGTTCCTCTCAATACCAACAAAAGGCATTTATGCAAGTGGTTTCAATGCTCTGGAAACCTAGAGACACTGATTTACATATAAGGTTCCCTATAAAGAATACTTGCATTATGCCCTTAAGAACTCAAATGTTCATGAAAGCCAGTTCCTTTGAGCAACAGGAACTGTATTTATAGTTCTCAGAATTTAGTAGCTCCTTAGTTCTAATTTTACACATGGACATACAAGTCCTAGCCACAGATAGCATATTACCCTATTTTTCTATTCACATATAAATTGTTACTCACCTGTTGAGTTACCATTAGCTATCTTCTAACTATTATATTTTGGGTATTAAAGAATAGTTCTTTGTCGCCGAGACCGGTTTGGCTCAGTGGGTAGAGCGTCAGCCTGCGGACTGAAGGGTCCCGGGTTCGATTCCAGTCAAGGGCATGTGCCTGGGTTGCGGGCACATCCCCAGTGGGGGATGTGCAGGAGGCGGCTGATCGATGTTTCTCTCTCATCGATGTTTCTGACTCTCTATCTCTCTCCCTTCCTCTCTGTAAAAAATCAATAAAATATATTTATAAAAAAAAAAAAAGAATAGTTCTTTGTTTCCTCACTTCTAATTATTTAGCAACCAATCCTGACTAAACTACCTTAAACATTAAAGTTCCAAACTTGGTATTTATAAGAATTACCTGAGGGGGCTTGCTTAAAAAAATAAATAAATAAAGGCAGATCCTAGCCCCTTCCAGAGGGCTTATTTAGCAAGGCCTCAGGTAAAGCCCAGGCATGCATGTTTAATAAGCACTCCAGAGAATTGTGTAGGTGTTCCGTAGACTATAGTTTTTGAAACGCTTCTTTAAAACCTTCTTCCTGTAGGCGGTCATCTGAGCTTATCAGTTCCTTGAAACAGGAATCTCACTCCCTTGTCTTCTACAGTACTATGAAAGCAAGGTGAGTTCTGCTGTTGCCACTGATACTTACTGAGGAGGAAAGGAGGCAAAGGAAAAAACTATTAAGAGAAGGGAGAAGAAGACATTTGTAAAAACTCCCTCTCCGTTATTTATGTTGCCATCAGAGTATGAAACCCTAACCTTTTTTTAAGGTGTAGACTTTAGGATTTTAACACTCAATTCTCCACTAAATAAATGCCTTTCTTTACTCAAACCCAATGTTCCTTAAAGGTTTTCAAAACCCACCAGTTAGCCCCAACTGTGGGCAACAATTGGCTGGAAATTCACAAACGTTTCAAACCAGTGGTCCTTATCTTGTGTCTCTTCCTCCATTCCTTAGTACTCATTAAAAACCCAAAATAAACCAAATGATACAGAGCTGAGTGGTAAGTTTACTTAAAAGAGATGTGCTAAATGATTTAATTGTGAGTTGGTAGTGTGCTTTTCATTCATGGTGTTGCACTTCCCTAAATGTCTGAAATTACCTATGATCATATGGAATTGAAAACATCAGATTATATCAGTAAAATGGGTCCAAAGCGTATAAAAACAGTGATTCTTTTTCCTCCCATTGATGTTAAAACCAGGATCATCTGTAGAATTTATATAAAGCTCAAATGCCTATATAACATTTTAAGTGCAATTTTATGAAATAGGTGGAACAAAGAGAACAATCAGACAGGAATATTAATAGACCTTTGTCTCATTTTCCCTGCAAACTAAAGGTCTGAGTAACACAACATATTTTAAATGAAGCCAAAAGCCTTTTTATCTCTTTATTGTCCATTAATTTGCTATTTGTCTTTGAAGTCTATCTCCATTTCCTATAACCATTTTTCAAAAACGTAAATAAAATTTTTAGAAGAATAATAAAAATGCAAATTAATTGCTAATATCCTTCCTAAAGGCACACATGTCTAAATAGATTTTGCATTTAACTGTGCCACAAGTTTACTTTCTCAGAAGGCAATGTGTTCAAATATGAGCTCCGTTTCTTAAAAATTATATAGATACACAGACAAGGACAAAAAGATAATTAGCAGAAATTAAAGCAGATGTGTCCGGTGATGGTCACCAACCCGATGTCGATCATCCCTGTTACACAGACAGCCCCTACACCAGCCTCAAGCATTCTGCCAGCGCCAGGGCATGACCCCTGCCTCGCTCGGGGGCCGACGGCAGGAGTGCAGCATGCTTGCCACAGCCAAAGGAAAGACTTCCCTCTTCCTTCCACACAATTGCTAACTCTGGGCTAGAAAGGGGACACCTGGAGAGAAACAAAACCACTCCACGAGCTTCCTGGTTGCTCTCCGTGCCCCGGGGTGTCTGGGTTTCCCTCCCAGAGAACAGAACAGGCGGACAGGGGCCAAAAACGACAAGCGTTTCCTGATCCCCCTTTCTCAGCAGTTCCCTAAACAAACAAGTCTACACTGCTCCTAAAAGTTCTTAAGTTATTTAGGTTTACGGGGAGAGAGGAAGGGACAATAGGAAAGGGACACTTTACAAAGATGCATTTTTAAAGATGAAGAGAGTTACATATTCCCTTCGCCAGCTCGCTTTACTCCACGTTTCATCCACTTCCAGTAACACGTGGGCCAGCCGCGCGTTTCCGTGTCATTTCCAAGGCCCGGCTCCTGTGGAGTCGGTGCACATCCGCCCGGCTTTGAAAGGCGGCGTGCGACCACGCGGGGCCCCCTCCCAGCGCAGCGGGCGGAAGAAACGTTGGCGTCTCCTACCTACCTTCAGGGTCGGACCATGGCCGCCCAGCTTTCTCCGTTTCACAAACACGGGCACGTCGGTCTCCGAGGTCACTCGGCCAGCGCTCGCTCGAGGCGCGGCCCGTCCTCCGCGGCACAGAAGCCGAGCGGGGCGCGGGTGAGGCGGGCGCTCGGGCCGCGGCGGGAAGTGCGCGCCGGGGGCGGGGCTTCCGCGAGCCCAGTGCGCGCCCCCCGGCGCCCCGCACCGCGCCTCCCGCGGAACAGCGCCCCCTGCCGCAGCCTGACCGCGACCTCGCCCGCGCCCGGCTCGGTCCCCCCAGGCCAGCGTTCCGGTCAGACCCGAGTCAGTCTCCTAGACATGCTCGCGCCGCCTTCCCAGGACATCCGGAACCCAGGAAAGCCTCCAAAAGGAAGCTTAGGGCACAATTACCTCAGCTTTTAAACGGAGCGGTTTGTAAAACACCTCCCAACTTAATCTTCCTTTAAACTGCATCCATACAGGACGTCAAAATCCAACTTCCAGCGTTTCTTGGAAATTTGAATCCGTAGGGCAGAATTACGAACACTCTTTCACTTAGGGTGATTATTTACCCGGCCTAAGCAATACAGCAACACCCTCCATGACATATGGGACCTAATGGTCCACTTGTACCCCTGAACTCTGAGAATGCATCAGTGACAGAACTAAAAAGACTCCAGTTACACTGGTACCAGGCCTATTCATGAGACAAAAACCACACCATCACTTAAAAGTAGAGTTGTTTATAACAGCAATAATAGCTCACACACTTGTGTAGTGGCTGGGCATATATAAACACAATCTTCACAACCTTCTTGAAGCAAGGCCTATCAGGTCCATTTCACAGACAGGGACACTGAGGCACAGAAAAGCTAACTTGCCCAAGGTCACAAGCTGGTCCACAGCAGGTGGAGGACCCACACTCGGGCAGTGTGGTGTGTGCTTTTACACACTGTCCTGTATGGCCTGAAGAAGTCAGGTAACAGCCCTGGCTCCTCTCTGCTGCCCCGCTTAATTGCCTAGGGCGAGTCCAACGATTCTGAGCCTTGAACATGTAAATACATGTACTTTGCCAACCTCTCAGGATTTCCGGGGACCCGGTGGTGTGAAAATCCTGGAAAAGCGTCGTGAAATTATTACACTCTCTTAATGCTGTCGAGGATCTGTCAAGGTCGTGCACTAAGAAACGAAACAAAAAACCATTTTCTCGGATATTCTGCAAGCAAACTGTCTCCACAAAGAAGAGCGAGGGGAAGGAAACCGCCAGGGGTCCAGTGTCCCCTACCCCAGGTGAAGCTTTCACTAGCCCGGGCTAAGAGCCTCACCCTCCCTCAGACACCCCTGCGTTCCCCGGCACCCAGCAGGCGGGGTTCGGGTCCCGGCCGCTCGCTCGGGGCGGGTCGGCTGTCAGGTCACCCAAGGCTTACATGCACACGCGCTCCTGGGCCTCGGGCCCTCCTTCAGGTGTCCCGCACCGTCCGCTCCGCTCCGCTCCGATGCAATGCGGGACTGAAGCGAACAGTGGAGCCGCTGCAGGTTCCCGGTGGCTACGGGAAGCCACGCCTTGTGTGAGCCGAGCGGTGGCAGAAAGCCAGAGTCAGAATGACAAAGCAGAAATCCGCGGCTCGTGCAGCCCTGGCGACCTACGCCCGCGGCTCGGCTAGCTAGGCTCCCCCAAGGGTGACGCCACATCCTCTTCCTGCTGATAGCGCCCCCAACCCAAGAAAAGAACAAAAACAATTTAAGGAATGTCTGGAACCAGAGCCCAAAAGAAGAGTGGGTTTTCAATGAACAACACTGGACTATGCCCTAAGGCGGTGACTTCAGAACTTTGCTGCCCAGTGTTATCACGGGAGGATCTTATAAAAAATCGCTGGCACCTGGTTCCCACCTCCCCACCCCCGATATTCGGATGGAATGGGTATGGGGTGCCACCTGGGCATGAGTTTTGTTTTGTTTTCTTAACTCCTGGGTATTCTATAGAGTGAACAGCAAAGTGAGGGGGGACCCAGTGCCCTCAGGTAATGGATTAGTCAGCCTGGCAATTCCCTAAAGGAAGTTACTATACCCTGACTAACCCTGAAACGAACTGACAAATTGCACCAACACACAACTTCCCCTTAGAGTTCTTCCTCCTTGTCCCACTCAGGTTCAGGTTTGTCATGGATGTTTTAAGGAAAACTGAAGAGTATACAACTCCAGCCATGCCAAGCCACCTGTAGCTGCCCAAGTACCCGTGGGACCCGTTCTCTCTCATATATCCATGCTCTGTCATATTCTGAGACTTGCACTAGTGGCCAGCTATGTATATTTGCTGAATAAATAAATAAATGAATGTCTTCCCCACCTCTTTGTCTGGATACTGCCAGACTGAAGCAGACTTAGGTGAAAGGGTTGCTGGTTTCTTAAGGCTGTGAGAAACCACACTTATGACCTGGCAGACAAACACAATCCACTTTTTTGAGCCCCTTCCCATCCTCTCAGCTTCTGAACGTGCACAAACGCACGCACGCAGGCACGCATGTGTGCACTAACCTGACACTTTCCTACCTGATAACCACTATTAGGTAGGGAAAGTGAGAGCGTGCCTCACCTGATTCTGGGGCCCTTAGAACAGACGATGGTCAGGATACAATGTTTTAAGGAGCAAAGAATGAAAATTGTGTCAGAAAGAAAGCTGGGACTAAGGGAGAAAACAAACTCTGTACTAACCATTTTATAGGCCGTAGCTCATTTAATCTATACAGTAATAGCCATGAACCACGGTCATAAACTCCTCCTTCTTAAAAATATATAGAAACTATACCTTACTCAAAAGTCTTAGGAGAGGGACTTTAAAATCATTTACCTTGAAATAAGTACTAAAAGCAAGTGATAAGGACTGATTTCTAAGAACCCTGTACGACAGACAGGTCAGCATTACCATAGTTAATATTTTTTAACAGCATACCAGAAAAGGCTAATAAGGCATCTTAAGTTCACACTATTCTTAAATGAGCAAATTATAGTACAAATAGCTAGAATAATGCAGCAGTTATTTTTTTAAGTAAAAAAAAAAAATCACCATTTTTAAAAACCTTCACTTTTTTTTAAGCCCTTTTTGCTACTGTTAGGGACCAGATGCCTTACCCTTGTCACAAAATAAAACATTCTTTAGTTCTATTTAGTTGCTGGTTAATGGAAGAAGTGCCTCATCTCCCATTTTCCATGATGCAGCATTTGTTCTAGTTATACATTTTATGTTATTCCCCTTGCCTGACTTCTCTTCCCTCCCTAAAGGCCTACTCTTTCAAAGCTCATCTGAAATGTCACTTCCTCTGGGAGGGCTTCCCTGATTCCAACTCAGTGTTTATCGATCCTCCCCTTTTCCGTGTCCCCAAATAACTAAAAATAATTACAAGTCATCTAAATCCAAGAGAGCTTTGAGAAGGCAAACCCTTGTTTGATTAATCTTGTCACCCCAGAACCTGCTATATATAGTAAGTACTCAAAAAATCCTTGAAAAGGCCCTCTGTTCCTGAGCTAACATCTAAGCACTCTATAAACAGATCTATGCAGGTGTTTGATTAAGGGTCCTATTGCATTGAACTACTGTTCCTCCTACAAATAAGTCTCTCTCACCTCACTGAGCTAGAACACCTTTCTGACACCCAAATCTCTGCTTAAACCTTCAGTAGCTCTCCAGGACCCTCAAGATAAAGTCCAAACTCCTCAATTGTACTGACTTGGCCAGGCTCACTCTTGTTAAACCTAGATGTCCACATATTCTGCACCCAAAACATTGCTGGAAAAGACAGAAATTAAAAGTGATTTCACTTTAAAGTCAAGTGACATATTGAGGTATGCTTCAAAGCTTCTCAACAAGGCTTTGCATCTCCGATATATTTATTTTCCCTGTTTCCAAAGTTACTATTGCATTCTTATTCCTCTTTTGTCAAACCTCTAATACACCTACAGCTTACCATGGGCTCATAACTTGCTTTTTCTACTTTAAGAACATTGAATCAACTAAGCAGAACTCCCTCCTACTTCCCTCTCAACCTCCACTTGTGTGTGGATTCTCATCTTTCCTTGTCTTCTCAATCTTCAGTAACTTCACTCATGGTATCATCAATTTCTGGTTCTCTACCTGATCATTCCCATCACCATACAAACACACTGTAGTTTTCACATTAAAAAAAAAAAAAAGCCTTCCATCATTCCATGTGCTCCAACCCTCATAGTTACCATCCCATTTCTTTGCTCCCCTTCACAGAAAAAAAAAAAAAAATGAGGGAAAATTCTTTATAACCTGAAAAAGAAAAAATAAAGTAGGATAGGGAGGTGTAGGAAAGCATGTCTCTTTGGCATGAGGTTTATTTTAGGTTGATTATTTTTAAGAAACAAAAGGCTCAGAAAGAGCTTTTTAACTCCCTCTTAACTGCCTAAAAGAATTTAGATCAGTGGTACCTAACATGGGGCACATGCCCCACAAGGAAGCAATTTGATTTTTAAGGGGGGGCAACTGGAGAATGAGTTATTAACAGTGAATTTTTTGCATTTCTTATGGTTCTAGGGGACTCATATACAGTATATAAGTATATATTGTGACATTTATGCATTTCAGTTCTCTATTATGTTTTGAAACTTTGCTATTTTTTCGTATCATTTTATATTATCTTTTTAACAATTTCTTAGTGATTTCTTCCTCAGTACTTCACCTGTCCTTTTGTACTTTTATTTTTCTCTTTCATGGATGCCATGTTCTTTGGAAGCTTATTTAGACCAAATTAATGGCCTTTTGGGCTTCCTCCACGTGAATGGGAGCTCACTTTTTGAATAATAAGAATTATATGTCACGGGGGGCATCAGGATTTTAGAGATGCTTAGGTGGGGCATGGCCAAAAAAAGGGTGGGAACCACTGATTTAGATAGAGAGCCTGTTCCAGGAAGAGGATCTATCACCAGGGATAACTGCAAATAATATGAGGTGTAGTGAGCCGGGGACCTTAGCAAAGCCTGCTTATTCAAAGTACTCCCTCTAATAGACTTTGCATGGCATAGCAAACATTTGTTTACCAAACATTATTTTGCCATCTCCATGTGAAGTCCCAAATGCCTATTCCTTCTCTTCAGCTCTGGATGGCATATAAGCCATTGTCAATTACCTGACTGTTTTTGCGCCTCAGATGAAATTAAACTTGATTTTCTGCAATTAACTTGTCTCATCTCAACTTAATTCTTAAACCATCTAGAAGAGTAGAGGAGAAAATTTTCCTCCCTGACAGAAGCCAAGAAAGATCTAAGAATATGATCAATGTCAGTCTCCAGTTTTAGAATAGCACAGCTCAATAGAAGTTTCTGTGATGATAGAAATGTTCACGTGTGACTGTTGAGCACTTATAATATGGCTAGTGCAAGTAGAGACCTGAAGTTTTTGTTACTTGTTTAATTAATTTAAATGTAAATAGCCACATGTGGGCAGGGACCAGGATTATTTATGCTCATCATGATGTTCCCAGAACTTAATACAGGGCCTACATATATAGTAGTTGCTTAATAAATATTTGTCAAAAGATTCAATCTGTAAAATGGTATATTATTAGTTAATTTGTGGGTCCCATCTTTTTCCAATGAGGAAAGGGGGAAAAAGACTTTATGTGGTGCCCTAGCTGGTTTGGCTCAGTGGATGGAGCATCAACCTGTGGACTGAAGGGTTCCGGGATCGATTTTAGTCAGAGGCACGTGCCCGGGTTGCGGGCTCGATCCCCAGTAGGGGCTTGCAGGAGGCAGCCAATCAATGATTTTCTCTCATCATTGATGTTTCTATCTCTCTCTCCCTCTCTGAAATCAATAAAAATATATCTAAAAAAAAAAAAGACTTTATATGGTGTGGGAGCACAGCTGCTCCTCGAACCTGCACACACCCCTGACCCTGCTGTTACACAAATTGTTGGGGAGTAAGTTTCTCCTTGACCCTGCTCCGCTATACTAACTGTTGGGTCTGAGACCCTCTGCCAGGGACTGACCTCCTTGGACGTGAGGTCTTTAAGAATTTGCTCTATCCCAGAGGGTAGATGGGATAATAAATGAGAACATACTGGGTGGTCTGAGTAAAATAACAATTGTAATATGCCTATGAGCATGCCTGGAACATAGTAGGTACTCAAATGTGATGGCCCATCAACTTCACAGAGGGAAAGCAAATAATAGTATGGGAGAAGGCCTTAAAAAAGCAAGTGATATCTATAAGGGAACCATATCTTGAGGAATAATGGGAGTAGAAGTAACCCCTAAGGATTTTTCACTGCTTATGTGCCCGGTGTAAATCTGGGTCTCTACATGACTCATTTAATCCTCACCACAATCCAGTGAGTGAGATACTATTATTTTCCCCATTTTACGGCTGAAAAAGACCCCACTTATGGACAGTGAGGATAATTATCTTGCCCATGATCACTGAGCTAATAATTGACAGAGCTGAAACTGCCACTCAGCCCTTGGCTCTTACCACAGTGCTGTTCCAGCTCTTGAACAGATTTTCAAGAGGAAAGATACTGCTTGTTGTTGCATGTTATACAGAAGCATAAGGGAAGATGAAACTATAAATATGTTAGATTTAGCTTGGGATTCACAAGGCAGCTAGGGATTTAGCTCTTTTCCCCTACATTCTCAAAATCATCCATGTATTACACCCATATTACAAAATTACAAACTGAAATTCCAGGAAATGAAGAGTCTTGCCAAAGGTCACAAAGCAGGTGTGTTAGATTTGCCATATAAATCCAGGTGTGTCTATCCCTAAATCCACTGTTTGTCTTACAATTCAAAAGTGTATGTAGTGAGGTACAGACTAAAAAGAAGTAAAAGCAACATGATTTAAGGACAAAAAGAAGCATTAACTTTCTGACATGACCAGGGCAGACTTCATGCATGAAATACCTGCCCTGAAAACTGCTCAGGGGACCATGATTTCTGAGAAGCCTCTGAGCAAACATAGGACTAGTCACTCTTTTACATACAACAAGCTGCAGTAATGCCGTCTGTGTACACGCCTGCCAACCTTAGTACTGCCACTTACTGAGCACCTGTGTGCCAGGAGCTTCACATGTCCTCATGAATCATCTCAATAAGCCTTTGGGATATGTATTACCATCTCCATTTGCAGATGAGTAAACTCAAGGTCTGACAGCAGCCCGGGATTGACGCCCTCATTCCCTTCCTTCTCCACCACACTATTTTTCACTTGAGGGGCTGGTCTTTGAATCCCTAGTACCTGGCACAGTGCCTTTCCCATAGGAGGCACTCACTCAAGATTTAGATTATATGCCGAAACCGGTTTGGCTCAGTGGATAGAGCGTCGGCCTGTGGACTGAGGGGTCCCAGGTTCGATTCCGGTCAGGGGCATGTACCTGGGTTGCGGGCACATCCCCGGTGGGAGATGTGCAGGAGGCGGCTGATCAATGTTTCTCTCCCATCGATGTTTCTAACTCTCTATCTCTCTCCCTTCCTCTCTGTAAAAAATCAATAAAATATATTTTAAAAAAAAGATTTAGATTATAGTGGAAATAAAACATTTTTAATGTAGAAAATCTCTGACCAGCAGAGCTTCAGGAGGTACAGGCTCTATTGCAGTAAACTTTCAGATGTCTCATCTTGTAAAACGAGATCAACCACCCTCACCCCCAACCAAGAAGATGTGTATTCATTAATAGTGGTAAACAGATGGAAGAAGTGACACAGCTTATTATTATTAACCTCTAAATTTTTAAACCCTATTTGAGTTGATATTAAGAGGAACATCCCCTCTAATTTCTCTTATTCATTCCCACAACTTCAAACCTCACCTATAGAGTAAACCTCCCCACTCATCCAGACCTATGTACCCACTAGCCTATAGATCCACACTGGACAATCACAACGTGTCCAAAACCAAGTTCATGATCTTCCTAGTCTAAATCCTGCATCCTCTCTAAATGATGATTCCACCATCATCTTTCTTCATGGCAGAAATCAATGCAGTATGCTTGACTTCTTCCTCTACTTCATCCTGCATGGGATTATGATCATGTATCTCTGCATTAAAACATCCCTTAGCCCTGACCGGTTTTCTCAGTGGTTAGAGCATTGGCTCTTGGGCCAAAGGGTTGTGGATTCGATTCCCAGTCAAGGACATGCACCTTGGTTGCAGGTTTGATCCCCCTGCCCCAGTCGGGGCGCATGCAGAAGGCAACCAATCTCTCTCTCTCTCTCTCTCTCTCTCTCTCTCTCTCTCTCTCTCTCTCACTCTCCCTCTCTCTCCCCCTCCCTTCCACTTTCTCTAATGGAAAAAATATCTTTAGGTGAGGATTTAAAAAAAATTTCCCCCTAAAGAAGAACCAGATCTTATTCACCTGTGTTTCCTCAGAGCCTATTGCACTGGCAAGACAGATGCACAAATATTTGAGTGATTATTCATTTTTATGTATTTCTTTCCAGTCCTTTCCTATGCTTTTTAAAGCAAGATGTGGCTATTTTACACTCTGGTGGTTTTTTTTGTTTGATTGTCTTTTCTTTTCTTTTTTTAATTAAATCTTTATTGTTCAGATTATTACAGTTGTTCCTCTTTTTGCCCCCCATAGCTTCCCTCCACCCAGTTCCCACCCCACCCTCTGCCCTCACCCCCCCTCACCCCCACTGTCCTCATCCATAGGTGTACGATTTTTGTCCAGTCTCTTCCCGCATCCCCCACACCCCTTTCCCCCCACAAGAATAGTCAGTCCACTCCCTTTCTATGCTCCTGATTCTATTATAATCACCAGTTTATTCTGTTCATCAGATTATTTATTCACTTGATTTTTATTTATTTATTTATTTATTTTAAATATATTTTATTGATTTTTTACAGAGAGGAAGGGAGGAGGGATAGAGAGCTAGAAATATCGATGAGAGGGAAACATCGATAAGCTGCCTCCTGCACACTCCCCACTGGGGATGTGCCCGCAACCAAGGTACATGCCCCTGATCAGAATCAAACCCGGGACCCTTGAGTCCACAGGCTGACACTCTATCCAAACCAGTTGGGCTATTCACTTGATTTTTAGATTCACTTGTTGATAGATGTGTATTTGTTGTTCATAATTTGTATCTTTACCTTTTTCTTCTTCTTCCTCTTCTTAAAGGATACCTTTCCACGTTTCATATAATACTGATTTGGTGGTGATGAACTCCTTTAGCTTTTTCTTATCTGTGAAGCTCTTTATCTGACCTTCAATTCTGAATGATAGCTTTGCTCGGTAAAGTAATCTTGGTTGTAGGTTCTTGGTATTCATCACTTTGAATATTTCTTGCCACTCCCTTCTGGCCTGCATAGTTTCTGTTGAGAAATCAGCTGACAGTCGTATGGGTACTCCCTTGTGGGTAACTGGCTGTCTTTCTCTTGCTGCTTTTAAGATTCTCTCTTTGTCTTTTGCTCTTGGCATTTTAATTATGATGTGTCTTGGTGTGGTCCTCTTTGGATTCCTTTTGTTTGGGGTTCTCTGTGCTTCCTGGACCTGTAAGTCTATTTCTTTCACCAGGAAGGGGAAGTTTTCTGTCATTTCTTCAAATAGGTTTTCAATATCTTGCTCTCTCTCATCTTCTGGCACCCCTATAATTCTGATGTTGGTACGCTTGAAGTTGTCCCAGAGGCTCCTTACACTATCTTCATATTTTTGGATTCTTTTTTCATTTTGCTTTTCTGGTTGGGTGTTTTTTGCTTCTTCGTATTTCAAATCTTTGACTTGATTCTTGCGATCCTCTAGTCTGCTGTTGGAACTCTGCATAATATCCTTTATTTCAGTCAGTGTATGCTTAATTTCTAGTTGGTCCTTTTTCATAACCTCGAGGGTCTCACTAGATTTCTTGAGGGTCTCACTACATTTATCGGCGGTCTCACCAGACTTTTTGAGGGTCTTACTAAATTTATCGGTGGTTCCTAGAAAGTTCTTGAAAAACCTTAAAAGTGTGGTTTTGAACTCTATATTTGCTTTCCTCCATTTCTGTCATTTGTATCCTTTTTCTTTGTCTCCGAATTTTTTATGCTTCCCTGTGTTGATAGGGTGGCTTTCTGTGCTAGGTGTCCCTATAGGGCCCAGTGGCTCAGCCTCCCCAATTACCTGAGGTGGACACTCTTGGTGCATCCCTTTGTGGGCTTTGTGCACAGTCTTGTTGTAGTTAAGCCTTGGTTGTTGTAGGTATCACTGGGAGGAATTGACCTCCAGGCCAATTGGCTGTGAGAATCAGGTGTGTCTACAGTGGGAGAACTTCTGTGCTGAAGACACCCTTATGGGGCAAGACTTGCTTCAGTGGGGCTTTGGTGCTTACTGAGTCTTCCCTCTGAGTGTGTCCCTTATGGATCTGAGGAGTTGTAATCTGGATGGTCCCCCTCTGACCACTGGGTACAGTGGCTCTTGGATCTAAGGAGGTGCTAATTTAGCCTCTGCCTGAGGCTACCCAGCAGAAGCTATGAAGAGATCTGCAGATTCCCCTTCCTTGTTTGGGGATTGGAGGTGCCCAGATGAGGCCCAGTGGTGAAGCAATGCAAGCTGCTGTGGGGCCTTGGACCTTCTCTTGGAAGTTCTGGGTCTGTCTAGCCCAGCTGCAGTTTGTTAGGTAATTTTCAGATTGCAAAGGGCCAGGCCTTTCATATGCAAAAGCCTCTGCTGCAGCTTGGGTGGGGCCGGGTCTCAGGGGATCAACAGGGTGGAGCAAACAGCTACGGCTGATCCTCAGCCCTGGCCTAAGGGGCCCGCGTCTCAGTGTCCCGGTAATTGCTGCAAGCACCTCTGAGAGAAAGCTGCCCTCGAGTTCCGAGTTCTGCCCACTGCCAGACAGTCCAGTTTCTCCCCATATGAGTGTGGGTCCCCAGAAACTTCCCAGAACTGGAGTTCATAGCAGTCGGGAGCTTGTGACTCCCTCCCGATTCAGAAAGACAGCCGCGTCCTCAGTTGCCAGCCCTTGCTGCGTGCGCCTCCATACTTCTGCACTTTACTTCCGCACCTCCTCTGAGTCTCAGTGCTTTTCTCTTTCCTTCTAGTTGTAAGATTTCCACTCAGCCAGCCTTCCTGTGGTTCTGGATGATGTCTGTTTTGTCTTTTCATTGTATTTTTGAATTTGTGGGAGGCAGCAATTTCCGGTGTTTACCTATGCCGCCATCTTGGTTTTCCTCGCTCTTTGTTTTTTTAGCATGATTTGCTTTTCTATTTTTTGAAATACTGTTTTTATTTTTATTCAATAAGCTCTTTGTTTTTTAATTAAACATTATTATAGAAAATTTTCCCATGCTATTAAAAATTCTATGTGAATCATTTTTAATGGCAGCTAATAGTACATGAGTTAGTAGCTACTACTGAACACTGACTACGTATCAGGAACAGTACCAGGCACTTTACATCCATCCTCATTACATCCCCACTTGATAGATGAGGAAACAAAAGCTCAGAGGAGCAAAGAGCCCTCTACTTATGACTATGATTAATGAAGGCAAGACTCCTATCATTTATGTATAAGAGCAGGTCCTCCAATATTTGTTGAAAGAATGAAAAGAATGTACACCTAGCAATTAAAAAGAGATTTATCTTGCCTTATAAAAAGCTTAATCTAAATCTATCCTTTTTATATCTAAGTACATTGGGAAGATGACATTAATTAAACACTATGTTAGATGCATTGCAAACATTATCTTATTTAATCCTAACAACTCAGAGAAGTTGTTACCTGGTAAGGATTTGAACCCAGGTCTGCATGGTACAAAACCATATTTTCTACCTTCTATAAAATGTGTGAGCTATTTTCTTTTTGTTGTTGTTAATCATCACTGAAGGAAATTTTTTCCGTTAATTTTTAGAGAGAATGGGAGGGAGGGAGATGGAGAGAGATGGAGAGAGAGAGAGAGAGAGAGAAAGAGAGAGAGAGAGAGATAGAAACATTGATGTGAGAGACACCCATCAGCTGCTTCCTGCAGGTGCCCCAATGGGACCGAGGATCAAACTTGCAACCCAGGTACATGCCCTTGACCAGGAATTGAACCCAGATCCTTAGGTCCTGGGGCCAACACTCTAACCGCTTAGCAACCCAGGCCAAGGCTGTAAGTTGTTTTCTTAAATGGATAATCAACTCCTTACCCTCCTTGCATTCATTCCAAACAGACATTTACTTAAACAGTGGTATATATGTATGGATCCTTAAATGAACGCTACATAGCCACTGGTCTCCATCCTCGTGACCCATTTACATAAGAGCAAAGCACACACTAGGGGTCCAATCAGTGCTTATTTCCATAAGTAGCACTAATACAGGTATAAAAAGCAGCCTGGTGGGGTGCGTCTGTTTCTGTGTATAGACCTGGGAGGGAAGCACCATAACCAACAAGATCATAAGCACAGGTTAGCTCAGAGAACTAGTCAGCATTAAGAGCCTGGCCTTTGGAGTCAGATGCCCTAGTTTCAGTTCCAGCTCTGTCAGCTACTGGTTGTACAATGTTGAGCAAGTTATCTAACCTCGTTATGCCTCATTTCCTCATCTGTGAACATAATCTCACAGGACATGATTAAGTTAGTTAGCACTTGAAGTGCTTAGAGCAGTGGTTCACAGCAATTGCCATATCAGGGCTTCCTGCCATTATTATTATTCCATGAGGAACATGAACAGACAATTCAGATAATGAATTACAATTAATAAGATGCAATTCAGATAATGTAATATAACATATAGAAAAAGTTTGCCTCATTAATAATCAAAGAAATACAAATTAAAATACAGACCCTTTTACCTCTCAAATTGGCAAACAATAATTTTTGAAAACCGATTATTATTTAACATTTCATTGAGCTTGTGGGGTTATCAATTAGTACACATCACTTAAAAGGCTCTAGAACTTGAGAAATGTTCATACTGTAACCCAGAAATTCATTCCAGTAATCTATCCTAAGGAAAAATTCTAAATACAGCAAAAACTTTATGTACAAAGAAAAATAATTCTAACCTACTATTCTATAATAACAAAAAGACTATTTGTCCAATAATAGTGAAGTGGCCAAGTAAATATATGGAACATTTTATAGTAACTGAGTAAATTATTAAGAACTTTAGCCCTAGCCGGTTGCTCAGTGGTCAGAGCATTGACCTGCAGACTGAAGGGTCCTTGGTTCAATTCTGGTCAAGAGCACATGTCCGGGTTGTAGGCTTGATCCCCAGTGTGGGACGTGCAGGAGGCAGCCAATCAATTCTCTCTCATCATTGATATTTCTTTTTCTCTCCCCTTCTCCCTTCTTCTCTGAAGTCAATAAAAATATTTTTTAAAAGAACTTTAATAACATGCAAAGTATTTAATAAATGAGAATATTATTTATAGAATATTCTGATATATAGACTATTAATAGTGGTTATCTTTGAATGTAAGTATATGTGATTTTAAAATTTTATTGTATTGCAGTCTTCAAGTTTTCTAAAATGAACATTTTTACAGACAAAACTAAATGCTTAAAGAATATTTTAAGCCTAATTCCTAAAATAAATAGAATGACCTCCCATGGATCCCTACTCCCTATAGGAAAAGACTCCTTGCCCACTTTTATCTCTCATCATCTCTCTGCCACATACTCCTTACTATATTTACTCTAAGTGAACAAGTCATGATGTTTTCTAATTTGCTTTTGTTTACAGCCATGAATTCCTTGCTTTTTTCCACCAGGAAAACAACTACCCAATATCCTATCACAGCTACTCTGTGATCTGACAGCCTTTCCAGACACCTGATTACACAGATGCAAACAAGTTGAGTGGCCTTAAAGAATGAGACTGTGCCTTATTCGTCTTTTCTCTCCTGCCAGAGCTTGGTAAATAAATAGGTGTCCAAAACACATCTGTTGAATGAAGAAGCATCAATATCAAAGCGGTGAAATCTGAGCCAGCCTGGGATACCTCTGCATGCAAGGGGCTTTTATTTGTTTAAGGAAAGGGCACTGAGAACCAGACAGGCCTGGGCTTGCCACAGCCACACTGAGCAAGTTACTAAAATGTGGAGCATCTGATTCTTTGCTTGTAAACAGAATTAAATCCAGCAACTCACAAGGTTATTGTGAGGATAAAGAGAGAGAGATGTGAAACACTGGCATAAAAACAGCAATTCAAATGTTAGATTCTCTCCCTCTTGCTGAAGTCATTAAAGCCATGTGATCTATTAGCAGCCAGGGAACAAAGGTGATACACATCAGAATCCCCAAATTAGTGACATATGGCATCCAGATACACTTTTGGCAAACTGACACACAAGTCCTCTCAAACCTTACACTGTTTTCCATATTGATAGCTGAAGAATGACAGCAGCTGCCAGCCAAAATTAAGATGATTGCACTGATGATGTCTGTTACTCAGATCAAAGCCACTGGGCAGATAGATACCTGAGGCCAAGATACAAGGCTCCATCTATCAACAAGCCCTGTGAGTGGCAGCTCATTCATCCACAGGGGTAGGCACAGTGCAGCTGGCATGGTGGCAGGTTACACAACCTTTGGTGACAATAGCTGCCGTCACATCTAGGAACATCTACCATGGTATCAATACCATGCACATCATATGTAAGGCAGGTGGGGTGAGGCATGAAAAGTTCAAAGGAGGTAGTGGGAGGAAGCACAGGGAGGGACCAGGAATTACCAATGGGTTTACTAACAAGCCAACTATCCTCTGTATTAATACTTTTCTATAGTTTGTTTCCTCATCATAAGAAGGTGATATCACTACCCATCTCGCTGATGTACTTTGAAGACTGAGTAGGAGAACATGCCCTTCGGGCACAGGGAAGGCAGCATTTATGACTATTGCCACTGCCCACACACACATGCAAATGCCTTGTCTTCCGGTGCTAAACTCCTCCCTCCAGTACCAAACTCAATAGATCTGAGTTGATCTTTATGGTTGTTCTCAAGTAATAACCTTAATTTATATAGACTGGTCCAAAATACAGCCCAAAAGAAGGAAGAGGACAATGTCAGGGTGGTAGGAGATGGGTCCCTGGTAGCACAGCTTTCCATCTTGATTTTAAGAGGAGATACTATTGCAAATGCAGGAATCACTGCAGAGTCACTCCATTACCAATCCAGTTAGGTGCTACACTGCCCTGGTTGCCACAGGCCACCAACTCCAAGTGAAAATACAGGGGATTTCCTGGGGGGAGGGGGAGGGAAGCAAGCCTCACTCCATAAGAGTAGGAAGCACACCTGCCTAGTTCCTGACTCTATTTCCAGTGCTTTAACACAGCAAGCAGTCAGTAAACATGCTGGATGAATAAATGCACCCACCATATTCTATACCAGATACTTCTACCAACTGACCATCTGGCTCTTTGAGAATCTACTATGATCTAGGCACTAGGGAGAATAGGTAGCCAAGGCCAGTGTGAAAATCATGCCTGTGGAGGGTTGTTCGTGGAACCAAGCAGAAACAGATGAGAAGCTATTTATTCATGAGATCAGAACTCAGAGACCACATCAGCAATTCCAGTTCCAAAATTAAAACCTTCTAGAAAACATGGACCAGATCATACATCTCTCCGTGTGAGGCCCTGCACATGTTCGACGGTGTTCCTCCTATACCGGGGCAAGAAAATTTCACAGAATCCAAAGTGCTTGGATTAATAACACTCACACTTCTTACTTGCCCTAGATCACGAGATATCAAACTTTTGGTAACAGTACCCCTTTACGCTCTTGAATAATTATTGAGGGCCCCAAAGAACTTTTGTTTATATGGGTTATAGTTATTAATATTTATCATATTTGAAATTAAAACTGAAAATGTAAGCATATTTATTAATTCTCTTTAAATTAACAATAATAAACCCATTACATGTCAACACAACATAATTTAAAAATAACTATATTTTCAAAAATATATAGTGAGAAGGTTGGCATTATTGTACATTTTTACAAGTTTTTTAGTGTCTTGTTTAATAAAAGACAGCTAGATTCTCATATTTGCTTCTTCATTCAATTTATTATGATGTATGTTGTTTGGCCGAAAACCTGAGTCACAAAGACAATGGTCGGGAAAAGGAGAAATATTTAATAGATTTTTCAGATGATTGTGGATATTCTCCATTGATACGACACCAAAACTCAACCAGTAGTGGCTGATTAAAGGTTAGCTGCAACGTGGACTCTGAAACCATGTGGATGAGCTTTTCACACTCTATCACATTAAAATCCACTGGTCTGCCTTACACTTTGAATGGCTCTCTTACTCATGAAAGACTTTATAAGATCATACATTGATCATTCAGAAAATATCTATTCACTAAGTTACACAGATCTTCCAAATACTGACATATTTCAGTATACAATATCAAAAAAATATATTCAGAAATATTACCACCAACCTTATCAGAAAAATCTTTTAAGTAAGCTATCAATCTCACATGGCAGATATAACTTCTGAAATTCTAATTTTCACCTGAAAGCTCAAACTTTATAATTGACAACAAATACTATCAGTGGTTTTCCTTGAAGTGATAGACTTACTTTATACATTTTGGGGGAGTCTGCCAAATACCCAAGTCTGAATAACCAGAGTTTGACTCTCATCCCTTCAAGTATATATGGTGTTCCATGAAAAAAGCAGTTTGCTCCGTTTGCAACTCAGACTATTAATTGCACAAGTGCTTTTCCTTGAAACACCATCATACTTTATACAGCAAAGGCAATTTATGTAGACTTCTCACCACACAGATACTAAAAATATGTATACTCAGAGGGTTGAGATTTAGTAAAGTTAATAATTTGTACTACATTAATGAGGATAGTCGTAAGGGAAGTTGACATTTTCTTTTACTGTGACTGTGTGGTAATGAAGTATAGTTTGATGCCCCCACTTAGATTCATGCTAAGACACAGCAGTTTTACCCACCATTGCTTTTGCACTATCGATGAAAGGGTCAAAAGAGTAAAGTGGTAACTAGCATCTTAACATTATCATGAAACAGTTTTGACCTTGAAAGCCCCTGAAAGGTCTTAGGCACTGCAGGGGTCTGCGGAACACCTTTTGAGAATGGCTGCCTTACTCTATAAATCCTGATCTGTCCCTGCAAGCTGCCCACGTCCCAGACTGTAAGTGAGCACGAGAAGGATGATAGCTTCTTATGTGCAGTGAAGCAACAAGTGAGGACACAGAGGACCATCAGCTCCTCACCTAGCCAGAGACTCCCATCCTTCAACTACAGAGCAGGTCTAATCAACCCGATCCCAGCTCACATACTTCAGGTTTTCCGAGGCAGGACTTCAGCAAGGGCTGAGTGGGAGCTTCCAGCCGTGACCTATAGAACTATAGCCACTTCCACGGTAAAGAAAAGGAGCTTCCTGTCTGATTAGTGTTGCGAGAATTAAACTTTCAAAAGTAGTTGACACTTGCCTTTACTGACCCCCATCCACCTTTCGGCACCTTTGCCAACCACCTGGCCTAAGGACTCTTGCTCTGGAAGCGCTTGGTACCTTCGTCTTTCCCATCCTCTTCTAATGTTACCTCCCTTAAGCTTCTCATCCTTTATGGACATTTTCATTTGCTTTATCTTATTAGTTTAATCATCTTGTTGTGGCTTTTTTCTAATTCATACCAAGTTGCAAGTGACTTAACTCTCCCAGGAAAACTTACATTTTCAAAAGGCTACTTCTTGGCCCAGGTGAAATTTTAATTACTGGGATTTTTCTTCCATATACTATGGAGTGTTTATGGGTAAGAGCCTTCCATGATGGAAGAATAGGAAGGTCATCCTAGCCCAGCCGGTGTGGCTCAGTGACTGAGTATCCACTCAGGCACCAGGAGGTCATAGTTCGATTTCCAGTCAGGGCACATGCCCGGTTACGGGCTTAATCTCCCACAGAGGGGTTTACAGGAGGCAGCTGTTTAATGATTCTCTCGTCATTGATGTTTCTATTGCTCTCCCCCTCTCCCTTCCTCTCTCTGAAATCAATACAAACATAATAAATAAAAAATAAAAGTATGCTAGAGAAGACAGACAACATGGCATTATGGAAAAAACACAGACTTTGGAATTAGACAGGCTTGTGTCCAAATTACAGACCTCCCAACTTATATGACTTCAGGGAAGTTATTTGACTTCTCTGGGACTCAGTTTCTCATCTATAAAATATGGATAATATTTTCCTTGCAGAGTTCTTGTGAGGATTAATGACACTGTGTATAAACCCAGCATAGTCCCTATGAAATAGTAGGCATTCAATTATTATCGGATTCTCTCTGTATTAGGGAGTCTGCCTTTAGAAGCATCAAATACATAATAGTTTCCTGCCCCACAAGTACCACCTTCCTCCTGACCCTAGAAATGAGCTATCAATCGCAATTACTATGACTCTCTCTAGCTGAGTCTCTTCCCTATTGTTTTATTCCTATAGATTCTGAGCTGAGACTATAAATGCCCAGGACTCTGCTTCCCCAAGCTACCAGACATGAAGATCACCTATGCTTACTAATGTGGAGACTACTTTTCCTATAGAAACAATGATGCTGGGCACTTGATCAGATTGCTTATAATGTTTAACTGATGAGTCTTTGGAATTTTCTGACTCATGATCAAAATGCATGAGCACCATGTTCTAGGAAGACACTCTGTTTTATTCCATCAACCTTTCTTTCCTTGGGATTTCCAGCCACATGCAACTATTTCCCAATGACTCCTTTTGTGGATCTTTATCCCTACAGGTCTTTGTATGTCCTTGCCACATTTCTGACTGCATCTCAATTTATATTTCACTCAAATACTACTTGGTATTTGCCAGGAAGGAGACAAATTTACAAAAATAACAAAGTAATCATAAAACCAGCAAATACTGTACCTGTAAACTAGACTCAAAAAGGAAGAACGATTTCAACAGGAAACTCAGAGTTGAATCAAGGCTATAAACTAGGTAAAGACTAAAGCTAAATATGATTTGTCCCAGGGTAAAGCCCCATCTAAATGGTAACAAGAAAGAAATCAAGTGTATGAGTTCACTAAATAATAAAATCCTCAAGGAAGAAAATAAAAGCCAGAAAGAATAAATTACATAAAGTACACAGTCAGCAGATATAATTAACATATTAAACAGAATCTTACCTGCCTGATCAAGTTCGAGCAAAAAATAAGGAACACACATTGATTTAAAGAACTTCTTTGCCTGCAAGAAGTTGAAAAACAAGGGAATAATGTCATATTTTTAAAAAGTAATAACCAACAGAAGAGTCTCTTATCCAGCTTTATTACTTTCCTCCTCAAATCAGTCTTTTCCTTTGGACACTTTCCAGTTCGTTTTTACATAACTCAGAGAAATTTTCCTGCTGTTTAAAGGGGTATTTGAAGTCTCTGAATTATATTCTATTTTCTTTTTTAAAGATTTTTATTCATTTCAGAGAGGATGGGAGAGAGAAATACAGATAGAAACATCAATTATGAGAGAGAATCATTGATCAGCTGCCTCCTGCACGTCCCCTGCTGGGGATCGAGCCTGCAATATGAGCATGTGCCCTTGACTGGAATCCAACCCAGGACCCTCCAGTCGGCAGGCCGATGCTCTACCCACTGAGCAAAACCAGTTAGGGCTATCTTCTATTTTCAGAGACCTGTATGGCTTCATAAAATATGTTTTACATGTTAATTTGACTCAGTCAGTCAATCCCACTATAAAATGGGTTTAATATTAACCATGTTTAACAAGCCACTGGAATACTTAATGTTTCCAAAATATTATGTTGCAATCCTGAGGGGAAAAAAACATACCCTACAACAGTCAAATTAGCTTCCCCTGGCAGCATACACTTAAAAATGTAGGAATCCTTTTGAAGAATGATGGGGTAAGTAAAGAGGTACTTTAAGGATAGGGCAGGAAAGCTATAGCTGGGAGACCACCTGGATAAAAGTCAATTCATATTACAATGATCATTTTCTAAGACTAAAAATAATTTCATACACATATGAAATCATGGACTTGTTAGATTTCTTAGCCACTTAGGTTTAGAAATAAACCATTTGCAATTTGTTACAAAAACAACAACACCAAGTTTTCCAGATTTAGAGAGTAAGCCCTAAAAGCAGCTCCTAAAAGTAATTCTCAAAGTTTGATCATATGTGAATATAGAAAATATACTCGTTAGATTCCAGAGAAACATGACCCCACTTCACGAAGCTATTTCGTAGGTTATTTTAATACTGATTGAACTTTAGCATGGTTTCACCGTCCAAGATTCACTATGACTTGAATATCAAAAGTGCCAGCTTCTAGAGTGTTCTTATTGAGAAAACTAGAGAAAGGATACTATGCCTGCAAAATATTTTTGAGAAGTAGAAGTGGATCTGCATATCAAACAATGGGTAAGCTGTAACAAAACATCATCTGCTAATTCTAATTGCATACCCTACTTCACACGGAAATATCTGTAAGAAACAAATACCATATTTTCCTGCAAGGGCAGAGAGGGTTTATCTTTGCAGTAAGATGCATTCAAAGCATACCTGGTAATGTGTTAGGCAACAAGCGAGAAACTAACCTGATACAGAAGTTAATTTCTTTGTGGGCATTTCCCAACTTGAATTAATGCAAACTATATTACTAATCCCAGAGAGAAATACAAATTAATCAGAGCAATTATAAATTTAGTTGCTATATTCTCATTTACTCACATCATGATGGTTAAATGAGATGATAAAATCAAAACTGAAGGAAATAACCTGGGAAAATTCTACTTAATGGTAATTTTTTAAAAAATGAATGTGAATAACCAAGTATATACGTTGTACCCCCACAAAAGAAAATCACCATTTTGACCAGGAGAGACACCTAACCATCCTTCATGGCCAAAAATATTGAAAATTAATTTATCTCAATTGGCACAAATCTGAAAATAGCTTTTATATTATGCATTTGGAAAAGCTAAGCAACTGGTATTTATTAAAGGTAAAACCAGATGTCTGTTCAGAAGACTTGGCATAGCCAGAAATTTTTCAGGTAATGACAGTAAATAAAATTACTAAAATAAGAATGCAAATATCTGGCACAGATTTTTAAGGACAAGCTGATCATTCCCAGAGTATATTTAATTAAGTAAAACAGAAAAAGAAAAAGGCCAGGCTTTGCCTTTTTAGAGACAAGGAAGAGAGCTAGGAAATGAAGTTAGTAAAATAAGATAGTAGGGAGAAGAGTCATTACGGGTCGAAGAGATCTGCAGGGAACAGGAACTCTAACTGCCTATCTTAGTAGCAATGCTGATCACCCGCCTAGCCCAACCCTTTATCACAGAACTAGAGCAGCATCAAAACTGGAATTGTCCAATTCTTTAAAAGTGTTTTAAAAATATAAGTGAAGCGACCAAAACATGCATGGGACACAGTAGGCACTCAAACAGTAGCTATTATTAATGTAAGTGAACATTCCTAAGTCCTTTCACATGGATTTGAAATCATTTGGGCCTCATAATAAAGCTGTGTGCTTAACAGGTAATAGATAAGATGGTATCATCATCCTTAGTTTGTTGTTGAGGAAACAGATTTACAAAATGAGAACTGAGCTCTTGTGACTGCACGTGTTCCTCTGCTGTCCACCATGAGCACGAAGCTCTGAAGGGAGAGGCTAGCCTAGAAAAAGTAACGCCTCCATAATAGGACTAATTGTACTTGGAATAGGGTCAGATATTTGTTGATTGCTGTCTAGCCAAGCCTCTCTATTGCTGGGAGAAGAATCACCATCCAAGGCTTTAGGTCCTGATAGGAAAACAGGAAAAGCAAGTTCTTTTATTTAACAGACATTTTATATAGCATTTACTAGTACTATGTGCCAGGCATGTTGTATGGCTTTTAGAAGTTTTAAAGAAATTAATCCTCACAACAAACTTGACATGGGTATATTATTATACACATTTTACAGGTGAGGAAACTGAGGCACAGCAGGTAAATAACTTTAATCAAGGTCACATGGCTAATACATCACAGAGCCAAGATTCAAACTCTGAATTCAGAGTCCCAGCTCTTAACTATATTCGGTAACAGAAAAGATTGAACAACTACATAGTTTCAGAGCTAAAGGAAATTTCAGAAATCAACTAGTCCGAGCCTCTCACTTAAAGATTAAACAAACAAGGGAGAGGAGCCTCAAAAGTGGATAAGATCACCAGAGCTAGATGATTAGCCCCCAGAGGCCAGGAATTATACCTCAGATTTCTAACATCCAGCCCTCTTCTAAATTCTCTACCACGTATATTCCTCATTTAGAATTTAGCATGGGTTACCTCAAGTCCTTTTTCTTTTTAAGCCTCTGTTCTGCCTTCTCAGTTTGACTAAACCCCTAGCGATGGCCGTCGTGTCTCCTATCTCTGTGCAACTCTGCTCCTAATACGACGTTACGGAAGGAGGGATGAAGCCTCGGGGGCCAATGCCACGAGCATGTTCAATGAGAAACTACATGAAAGGTTCTGCCTACCTTAACTATTTCCACTGCTTGCCCACCTTCCCTTTTTTTTTCTTTTTGAAATAATAGAACACACACACACACACACACACAGTCAAAAAAGTCTATCTCTTCATAAGGCTTTCTGAATAAAAAGGCTTCTGAACTAAACTTCCCTGAGAGCTGGGGAATAAGTAGAGAGACAAACAAGCTGAGAGAAAACTGAACTTACTAATTACCCTACAGCTGAAGCTGGACAGATGGCCAGTTCTGCTTATCTGAGAGTCCATTGTGTCTAGTCCTAGAGCTACCCTGAGTACAATTTAAAGCTAAACCCTAGCAACCTTTAAACTCCCTCAACCCTCCTATAAAGCACCAAAACAGGTTTGTCTTTAAACTCTCACCTTCATGCTAAGGTGAAATCAGAGTCATCACTGAGCTTCTCTCTCTGATCATCTAAGGTTAAGATCCAAGTCGGAAGCACGGTTTATTCTTTGTGAAATCGTTTTCCCCATAATAAACCAGAGCATGAGGAGATACTTATCAAAATTTCGGAGTGCCCTAAGTAACAGCTCCTTAAGAATTATTCCCTATGGACATGCCTAAAAGAGTAGCAAATCACTTGGTTTGGTAACTCCCCCACCCAAACTTTCCCTGACCCTGACCCTGACTGTCTGAAAACATTGAGTACTTTGCAAAGGCTCAGAAAATGATGGCTCAAGCAATATTTTCTTCTCAAATCAACATTCCTCAAGTATTCTAAAGCAAGTTACACCTACACAGACTCTGTACTAAGGAGAAATCCAGTTGTTTACACCTTAGCTCAAAAGTCTATCAGATTTCTATAATTCAACAGCTTGTTACCACCACTTGAGGTTAAAGCCTTACCTCGGTACAGCGTTTGCACGTGGACTTGCTGAAGATGACCACAGAGTGGCTGTCTACATAGGCCTGCAGCCGGGCTCTGGGCTCTGTGCTGGCTGTGCTGGTGGATCCAGTGGCTGAGTTTTCTGGCAAAGTTTGACTAGAGAGAAGATCCTTTGCTAGAAGTGATGGAAGTAAAGATGGTAATTACCAGAAAGGAAAACAGGATGATGCATTTTCTAATATTAGACTCACTCTAAAAGCCTTGCAATTTTAGCCCCAAGGGCCAAAATAAGCAATGTGAGGAAGGACTCTAACATGGATTGTACATTAGTTCTGTCATCTGACGAGAGACTTTGGGCAACTCATGCAATATTCCCAACTCATTTGGTTACACTCAAAATTCGTTCTCAGGGGATATGGACAAATGAAAGCAAGAGTCTGAACTATCCTTGGAAGCAGGAGAATAAGTAACAGGTTCTAGTCATGGAGGACTTTTACCGCCGCCACCTCCCACTCCCCACTATGGTTTAAATGCAGAGGCCAAGGATCAGATGTTATGTCCCTTTCTCACACAACCCTGCTTGCAGACACAGGCATACACAACCCAAGCCAAGGCTTACTATTTTTCTTCCAACTTCTGGATAAGCAGACAAATCTGTGGGGCCTTCAGGCCACAGACACAAAAAGCTTCCCAAAAAATACTTTCTTCAGATTCTCGGTTTCCTTCCCAGGATTTTGCCGTGGCCCAATTTGGCACCAGAACAAACGTGATCCAGCCTAGCTGCATGTCATCCGCACATGACAGCACCATCATCCTGGGCATCACCACCAGCCAAAGCAACTGAGAGATTGCTACCTCTGGCTTGTAAATGCTTTTAACTAGCTATTGGCTTCAGGACCTGCAAACCAAGCTTAATCCTACCCTTATGACTTGCTTCATAAGTGATTTCCTCTAATTTCTGCTCATCTAAGAGCTGCCCATTCTTCTTCAGTCTCATCATCATCTTCATAGTTGATATTCATGTTTACCCAGAATATTTTCAAAGTTCACCCATGCTATAGCATGTATCCAGTGCTTCGTTCATTTTCATTGCCAAACTAGAGGCCCGGTGCACAAAATTTGTGCATAGGTAGGGTCCCTAGGTCTGGCCGATGATCAGGGCCGATCGGGGCCTTCCAGCTGCCAGCTGGGGCCTTCCTTAGTTCCTCGCCACCCCCTGGTGGTCAGTGCATGTCACAGTGAGCGATCGAACTCCCGGTCTCCTGGTCGAACTCCCAAGGAGACAATTTGCATATTAGGCTTTTATATAGAGAGATAGATAATATTCAATTGTATAGTTTTACCACATTTTATTCATCTGTTCATCAGTTGATGGACATTTGGGTTATTTCTACTTTTTGGCCGTTGTGAACAGAGCTGCTATGAACATTCATGAAGAGGTTTTGTTTGAACACCTGTTTTCACTTCTTTTGAGTAAATACTGGAGAGTAGAATTGTGGGGTCAAGTTAATCTTTTGAGGAACCACCACTCCTGTCGAAATATATGACACTATTTTACGTTACCACAGAAATGTACAAGAGTCCCAATTTGTCCACATTCTTGCCAATACTTATTATCTGTCTTTTTTATTCTGGCCATCACAGTGTATGTGCACCTACATATAAGCATATATTTTAAATGTTCACTGGTAATTCTAATGCACACTTCTAATTAAGAACTGTTAGACTAAAGCAGCATGACACATGATTACAGCCCCACCAATGGCTTTCAAAATTTTTAATTAAACTCTGGTTTTCATTTTCTCTTTTGCTTTTTAAAAAAATTTATTAAACTTATTGGGTGACCTTTCTTAATAAAATTATATAGGTTTGAAGAGTACAATTCTATAATAAATCACCTGTATATTACATTGTGTTTACCACCCAAAGTCAAGTTTCCTTCTGCCACCATATTTGACCCCTTTACCCTCTTCTATCCCACCCCACCCCTTTTTCCCTCTGGTAACCATCATACTGTTATATCTATAAGTTTTTGTTTGTTTGGCTTGTTTGTTCATTTGTTGCTTTCAGTTTTATATTCCACATATGAGTGAAATAATATAGTTCTTGACTTTCCGAGTTATTTTGCTTAGCATGATATTCTGAAGATTCATCCATGTTGTCACAAATGGCAGTATTTCATCTTTTCTTATGGCTAAGTAGGATTACGTTGTTTGTGTGTGTGTGTGTGTGTGTGAATCTTTACCCAATTATCTATGGAAGGATACTTTGGTTGTTTCTATGTGTTGGTCTCCGTGAATGATGCTACAATGAACATAAAGGTGCATATATCTTTACAAATAAATTTTTTCAAATTTTTTGGCTAAATACCCAGAAGAGGAGTTGCTGGGTAATATGGTAGCTCTATTCTTAATTTTTGGCAAAACCTCCATACTGTTTTGCTTATTGGCTGCACCAATTTACATGTCCACCAGCAGTGTATGAGTTTCTTTTTTGCTACAACCTCTCCAACACATGTTATTACTTGTCTTGTTGATAACAGCCCTTGTAACAGGTATGAGATGGTACCTTATTGTGGTTTTGATTTGCATTTCTCTAATAGCCATTGAAGTTGAGCATTTTGTTCATATATCTGTTCACCGTTTATTTGTCTGTTCAGGTCCTCTGCCCGTTTTTTAATTGGATTGTTTTGTTGTTGTTGAATTCTTTATAGGTTTTTTATATTACCCCCTTATCAGAGGTGTTGTTTGCAAATATCTCTTCCCATTGGGTTGGCTGCCTTTTTGTTTTATTGACAGCTTTTGTTGTTGTTGTACAGGAACTTTTTAATTTGATATAGTCCCATTCGTTAATTTTGCTTTACTTCCCTGGTCTTTGAATTTTAGAAGGAATGTGAAAATAAGGATTCTTAGTGGTAACATCTCATGGAAAGAGACTCACAGAATGTCAGCATGGGAAAGATATTTGGGGTCACTAGGCCAACCTATTCATTCTACTGGTGAGGAAACTGATGTCCAGACAGGTAATTAATTAGTGTTGGAGTCAGGGCTGCCACACAAGCCTCCTGATTTCATAATGCCTTACTGACTCCTTTGACTTCAGGGGATGACTAATTCTAAAAACAGGTGACAATTTCTTACATAACATCTATGCTGAGGGCCCCACCCACCTATTAAGCTCAGATATTTGCCAATACTCAGAACACAGTATTCAGGGCCACTACAAGGAAAGCATTATCTTCTGTGATTGAAAGAGCTGCAATCTGACTAGGAAGAGTCTGCTCACCAAAATTAATAATAAATAAATAGATGGATAGATAGATAAATAAATAAGTAAATAAGAAATTGTCCAGCTAATTAAAATCATCAGATTTTTTCCTTAAAGTCTGCCTCTAACATAAAAGGAAATTAAACTTTTGTTTAGAAGTTTATCATTTATTTTTAAATTTCCCCCCTCAATTTTGAAATAAAATTTAAAGAAGCAAAGTAATATATTAATTAAATGTTGCAAGGACAGTACAGAAATAGGTGATCAGAAAAACCTAGATAAAATTGTAATTATTTGTTCCTTCCCTTTTGCCCCAACTATTCTGCCTAAGGTCAATTCCTAATATTTGGATCCATAAAGTATATACTATCGACTGGGAAAAATTCAAACTACAGGGTAAAAATAAATATGCCCCATAGTTACAGAGACATCAATATGAGATTAGATAGCTCAGAAATAGATAAATATAGAATAACTTATGATAAAAAGGTATCACAAAGCAATAAAGAGAGAATGTATTTTTTAAAATAGTATGGTAATAATGGCTTGATAATTTGGGAGAAAAAAGTTTTTTCACTTATCTGACTATATAACAAAGCATGTAAAATGAAACTTTTTCCATATCTCTAATGGGGTGATAACTTCCAAAGCTTAAAAGTAAATACATCCGCCATAACCGGTTTGGCTCAGTGGATAGAGCGCCGGCCTGCGGACTGAAAGGGCCCAGGCTCTATTCCGGTCAAGGGCATGTACCTTGGTTGCAGGCACATCCCCAGTAGGGGGTACACAGGAGACAGCTGATAGATGTTTCTCTCTCATTGATGTTTCTAACTCTCTATCCCTCTCCCTTCCTCTCTGTAAAAAAATCAATAAAATATATTAAAAAAAAAAAAAAAAGAAAGTAAATATATCCTGGCTGGTGTGGCTCAATGGCTCAATGATTATGTCTCATCATTGATGTTTCTGTCCTTCTCTCCCTCTCCTTTCCTCTTTCTGTAATCAATAAAAACATTAAAAATAAAAATAAAAATAGCCCAGCTGGCATGGCTCAGTGATTGAGCATTGACCTATGAACCCGGAGGTCATAGTTCGAGTCCAGTTCGGGGCATATTCCCCAGGTTTCGGGCTCCATCCCCAGTTGGCACTTCCCTCTCCCTTCCTCTCTTAAATCAATAAAAATATTTTTAAATAGTAGTAATAAAATAAAAATAAGAGTAAACACAAAGAAAAGGAGCAACAAATTGTACTGCAAAATAATAATAGCAATAATATTTTTTTAAAGCAAAAGAGCAGCCTATGGAAAGTATTTACATAAAAAAAAAAAAACACAAAAAAACAAGAACTCAAGCAAATTGGTTAGAAAACAGCAGGACCACAAATGATAAAATGAATAAAGAACATGAACAACCAAATCAATAGAAAGAAAATGGCAAAGCTAAACTATAAAGGTCAATTTATTTTCCTGTTATTTCATAATCAGAAATACAGATTAAAGCAATGAAGTGTGATTTCCTACCTATAAAAAATGAAAACTCCCAGTGCTGGTAAATGTACATTGAGGTAAGTCCAGGGACACAAGGGGTGGCGAGGGGAGTGTAATATAAACTAATACTTTTGGAAAACAACTTGTCGGTGTGGATCAAGAACCACTGAAATGGCCATACCTTTTAACCCGGAACTTTTACTTGTGGGAATTTACCTTTTAAAAAATCTAAGGTAATTGGAAACATTATATTAACAAAAAGGACCCCGTACCTCCTATTCTTCTCAAAGGAAAAGCTTTTATTACTTTTTACTTATAACTTACATCACCTAGCTAAAGGGGAAATTTCCAAATTCCTTTTCAATGTGAGTTCTATAGCTTTAGGATTAATCATGTTAAGTTCCCGTAAAACTCAATAGAACAAAATAGGCCACTGGCCTATCAACACTCTCCACTCCCTACACCGGAGTGTGTCCGTCGCCTTTCTAGAGACAGACACGTTATATCTTATCTCAGTTGTCTTTATCCTTCCAAAGGCTACGTTACAAACAGTGTCTATCCCTGCTCTCCAGCCTACTTCACCCCTTTCTTCCTTTTTTTAAAAAAATTGATTTTTAGAGAGAGAGAAAGAAAGGGAGAGGAAGAGAGAGAGAAACATCGATGTAAGAGTGAAATATCGATTGGCTGCCTCCTGTGGGCCCCCTACCTGGGATGAAGCCCACAACCCAGGCTTGTGCCCTGACCGGGAATCAAACCAGCAACCTCTCAGTGCACGGGTCAACGCCCAACCAAGTTGTTACAGAAGAACAGAGAAGAACCAAGCAACGCTTAGAGAGATGAAGTTACATTTATTATTATTATTACGCACGGGCCCAGAGAAAAATGTCTCTAGAATTCTGGGCGAAGTTACACAGGAAGTTTCCTGTATTTATACCTTTTTACCCTCTCTGTCTCCCAAAGTATGGGGTTCTGTTCCAGTCCCCTTTGCAAGTTCTTAAAGATCCCCTATGTGCTGGGGCTTTGAGACCTCAACCAAAGGCTTAGCCTGGTACCAGCACTGATAACGTCGTCTGGGGAAGAGATATTTTAATGGCCTCTCTGCAATGGGAGTAGTCTTATTTTCCTTATTAGTCAAGCAAGCATTTACAGAAGCCAAAATAGCAGGGTTAAAATTTCAAACAGCAGTTTTTATATAAGATGGATGCTTCAAACTGAGCCACACTGTTCAGGGCTACTTCACTCCTTTCTATTCCCAATTCTCAGTCTCCTCTTTTATTAATTATTGAACAACAATTTCATTACAACATCATTGGTCATAGTAAAAAATTGGAAGCAACAGATGTCCAACATTAGAAGAAGAGCTAAATTATAATAGCTCTCTTGTTTTTAGTAATTTCAATGACTACATACTATTCAAGATTCAAAACAACATGGAAATGGCTTGACATAATGTTAATTGAAAAGAAACAGAATAACAAATCCTATGTACCACAGTTTTACAATTATGTGAAACTCTGTATATAGGAGTCCTAAAAAGGGATATGCAAAATGGTCATATAAATTATAATGGCACGGGTTGGACAATGCATGGCTTCTCCTTTCTTGTATTTTTCCAACTTTTTTTCTTTAGAACATTAGAACTGGCCACAGATATATTATCCTCACTTAGATCTTGGATGCAAAAAAATTAGGGAGGCAACTGAGTACAGTTTAATATGGACTTACATTGGACGTCATTGTATCAACATTAAATCCATTGGGTTTCTCTAGAACAGTGGTTCTCAACCTTCCTAATGCCACGACCCTTTAATACAATTCCTCATGTTGTGGTGACCCCCAATTTCATTGTTACAAATTGAACATAATTAAAGCATAGTGATGAATCACAAAAACAATATGTAATTATATATGTGTTTTCTGATGGTCTTAGGTGACCCCTGTGAAAGGGTCGTTCGACCCCCAAAGGGGTCGCGACCCACAGGTTGAGACTGCTGCTCTAGAAGAATACTTTTTCTTAGGGACACATGCTGAAATATTTACGGGTGAAAGTCAAGGGGTCTGCAACTTACTTCAGTAAAAATGTATGTGTGGATAGCGGGAGAGATTGGGACAGAGAGAGGGAGAGAAGGAAAATAAAACAAATGCCGCAAAATGTGAATCTTGCAAAGGGATTATGGGTATTCATCATATTATTCTTTCCAGTTTTCTGTTGACTGGGTGAATTGCTAGATTGCTGAGGAAATAACTTTTCAAAACTTTCCTATCGAGCCCATAATAGTATATTGCTGTTCAGATTTGTGGGGAAAGTCTGGCTCATTCATCTTTATTCTATCACCGTCAGTCATGTTCCTGCATGGAGGCTGGTTGAAAAACGCAGGAAGTGTAAGTCAGCCAAATCTGGATACCTCCATCTGTAGCTAATAAGGAACCTCTGGAACTGATTTCTTGATTTTCTTTGTTCAGACAGAATCCCAAAGACTTCTCTGATGTAATATAAATACCTCTAAACTTAGTTTCCTAGACTAGTGGCCCTCAAAATGTAGTAGGCACACACTTGAAGGTCCCTGAGGTCAAAACTATTTTCAAGATGCTCTTTGCCTTTTTCACAGTTGGGGTCCTTCATAATGTTTAAAAGTAAAGGGATCCTGAGATCAAAAGTTTGAAAACCACCAACCTTGACATTTTGAAAGTTTGAAAGAAAGAATATGCGAAAAGTAGGGTTTCCATAGGAGCTAAAATTTTTACCTAGAACTTCCCTCCCACCCCCAAATTCTCTTAAAACTAAGTGAAGCGCCCACAAGTTGACTTCTCTTCCAAAGCCCCCAGAACTAACTGGAACAGAGCAGTCTTTCAGTCTAGGCCTCTCTTCAAAAGAAAAACAATCGTTTTGGTGTTGTTGTGAGTTCTAATTCCATGCCACTTAAAACAAAATGTAACAAGAAAGGAAGAAAGAAGATGATGATGTAGCTTGACTCCTACTAAGGAATAGATTCACCAGCGTTTCCTCCTTTCTTGATCCTTACACATCATTGAGGCTACAAAGGCCTGTGTTTCTATATTGTGGTCATGAGAACTAACAAAAAAACCAGCAGAAGCCCATTATGAGAGCTGACAGATCAGACTTTTGAGAGGAACAGGCCAAGGCTCTCAAAGGATGAGAGAAGTAACTTGTGAACTTCAAAGCCAGGAAACAAAGGAAAGTCAAATGGCAAAACTAAACCCACACTGAAACTGCCACTTGCTGGAACTTGAGTCCTTGCCTTTAACAAGCAGCATGATCACTTCACATGTGATGATAAAAATTTTATAACACTCCACTCTGCCTGCTCTCATCACTTTCCTGTTTGGAGGTTTGTCACGCGCATGTTCTTACTCGGTTGCCTGGGGTTAGAAGCATCTGGACTGGGAGATGTCAGAAGCAATCAAGAATTTCTGCAGGTCCCATAACTATTAATAACACTTTTTATTCAGCTCAAATGCAAAGAGTTTTGCAAACACATTGCCATGTCAGATTTCTTTTAAGAAATTAATATTTTTAATATTGTTTTATTCAATGCATGAAACACACAGAATATTGCTACACTAGAGTCTAATAAGACTCCATCATATGTGAAGTTATTCCTTAAAAAACCTAAGAGTGGGGAAGCTTCAATGACGAAGCATGACATGATCTATAAAGTGCAGAAGACAAGGTAATTACATGTGGTTTTTAAAGTCTGCAGGGCATGAGACATGCTGGAAAATAAAACATAAGTATTTGTGGAAACACAAGGAAGACTAAAGACTCCTTAAAGGACATGATCATGACTCTCTGACGCTGAACATAATAAATACATCTTGGTTTTTAGTACTATTTATTTACCAAATTGAAATAAAACACTAGGATGGGGGGGGGGGTTTGACTTGAAAGGGGTTTTTAGTTCTTACAAAGAACTTGCCGAGGAGAGAACCAAGATGGCGGCATAGGTTAACGCTGGAGTTTGCTGCTTTGAACAACTACTTCAAAAGTGAAACTAAAACACGGAACGGACATCACCCAGAACCACAGAAACGCTGGCTGAGTGGAAGTCCTACAACTAGGAGGAAAGAGAAACGCACACGGACACTCAGAGGAGGCGCAGTGCTGAAGTCAAATTCTGAGGTGCGGAGTGCGCGGAGCGGGCTGGCGGCGGAGGGCGCGGTTGTTGTTTTCAATCGGGAGGGAGTCGCAGACTCTGAGCACCAGATCCGGGCGAGTCTTTAGGGACCCAGACTCAAACGGGAGAAGCGGGACTGTCTGGCTTCGGTCAGAGCGAGTGCAGCTTTCTCTCCGAGCTTTGCAGCGGGTGCTGGGACTCAGAGAGGCAGAGCCCCTGGGGACAGGACTGAGAGCCGCCATAACTGCTCTCTCCGGCCCACCCTGTTGATCCTGTGCGACCCGCCCCGCCCAAGCCCTGCACGGAGGCATTTGCCGGATAGCCTCAGGCAAAGGCATTTGCCAGATAGCCTCAGGCAAAGGCTAGATTAGCACCTCCCTAGAGGACAGAAGTTCTCTCACTGCTGACACAGCTGATTCTCATAGCCACTTGGCCTGGAGGTCAAACCCTCCCTGGAATTAGCTACAACAATCAAGATTTAACTATAAGACTTCGAACAAAGACCACTAGGGGGTACACCAAGGAAGCATAACAAAATGCGGAGACAAAGAAACAGGACAAAATTGTCAATGGAAGAAATAGAGTTCAGAACCACACTTTTAAGGTCCCTCAAGAACTGTTTAGAAGCTGTCGATAAACTTAATGAGATCTACACGAAAACTAATAAGACCCTCGATCTTATATTGGGGAACCAACGAGAAATTAAGCATACACGGACTGAAATAACGAATATTATACAGACGCCCGACAGCAGACCAGAGGAGCGCAAGAATCAAGTCAATGATTTGAAATGCGAGGAAGCAAAAAACATCCAACCGGAAAAGCAAAATGAAAAAAGAATCCAAAAATGCGAGGATAGTGTAAGGAGCCTCTGGGACAGCTTCAAGCGTACCAACATCAGAATTATAGGGGTGCCAGAAGATGAGAGAGAACAAGATATTGAAAACCTATTTGAAGAAATAATGACAGAAAACTTCCCCCACCTGGTGAAAGAAATGGACTTACAGGTCCAAGAAGCGCGGAGAACCCCAAACAAAAGGAATCCAAAGAGGACCACACCAAGACACATCATAATTAAAATGCCAAGAGCAAAAGATAAAGAGAGAATCTTAAAAGCAGCAAGAGAAAGAAACCGAGTTACCTACAAGGGAATACCCATACGACTGTCAGCTGATTTCTCAACAGAAACTTTACAGGCCAGAAGGGAGTGGCAAGAAATATTCAAAGTGATGAATACCAAGAACCTACAACCTAGATTACTTTACCCAGCAAAGCTATCATTCAGAATTGAAGGTCAGATAAAGAGCTTCACAGATAAGGAAAAGCTAAAGGAGTTCATCACCACCAAACCAGGATTATATGAAATGCTGAAAGGTATCCTTTAAGAAGAGGAAGAGGAAGAAAAAGGTAAAGATACACATTATGAACAACAAATATGCATCTATCAACAAGTGAATCTAAGAATCAAGTGAATAAATAATCTGATGAACAGAATGAACTGTTGATTATAATAGAATCAGGGACATAGAAAGGGAATGGACTGACTATTCTTAGGGGGGAAAGGGGTGTGGGAGATGTGGGAAGAGACTGGACAAAAATCGTGCACCTATGGATGAGGACAGTGGGTGGGGAGTGAGGGCGGAGGGTGGGGCGGGAACTGGGAGGAGGGGAGTTATGGGGGGGGGAAAAAAAGAGGAACAAATGTAATAATCTGAACAATAAAGATTTAATTAAAAAAAAAAACAAAAAAAAAAAAAAAAAAAAAAAAAAAGAACTTGCCATAAGCAATGTAGCAGGATACAAAATTAACCCCAAGAAATCTGAGGCATTTCTATACACCAATAGTGAACTTTCAGAAAGAGAGATTATAAAAACAATCCCGTTTACCATTGCACCAAAAAAATTAAGCTACCTAGGAATAAACTTAACTAAAGAAGTAAAAGACCTCTACTCAGAAAACTACAGGACGTTGAAAAAAGATATAGAGGAAGACATAAACAGATGGAAGAACATACCGTGTTCATGGATTGGTAGAATCAACATCATTAAAATGTCCATACTACCCAAAGCAATCTATAAATTCAACGCACTTCCCATTAAAATACCAACGGCATACTTCAGAGATCTAGAACGAACTCTCCAAAAATTCATCTGGAATAAAAAAAGACCCCGAATAGCTGCAGCAATCCTGAAAAAGAACAAAGTAGGTGGGATCTCAATACCAGATATCAAGTTGTATTACAAAGCCACTGTTCTCAAAACTGCCTGGTACTGGCACAAGAATAGGCATATAGATCAATGGAATAGAATAGAGACCCCAGAAATCGGCCCGAACCAATATGCTCAATTAATATTTGACAAAGGAGGCAAGAACATACAATGGAGCCAAGATAGTCTCTTCAATAAATGGTGCTGGGAAAATTGGACAGATACATGCAAGAAAATGAAACTAGACCACCAACTTACACCATACACAAAAATAAACTCAAAATGGATAAAGGACTTAAATGTACTACGGGAACCATAAAAATTCTAGAAGAATCCAAAGGCAACAAAATCTCAGACATATGCCGAAGCAATTTCTTCACTGATACAGCTCCTAGGGCACTTGAAACTAAAGAAAAAATGAACAAATGGAACTACATCAAAATAAAAAGCTTCTGCACAGCAAAAGAAACCATCAACAAAACAACGAGAAAACCCACTGTGTGGGAAGACATATTTGCCAATGACATATCTGATAAGGGCCTAATCTCCAAAATTTATAGGGAACTCATACAACTGAACAAAAGGAAGTTAAACAATCCAATCAAAAAATGGGCAAAGGACCTAAATAGACACCTTTCAAAAGAGGACATCCAGAAAGCCAAGAGACATATGAAAACATGCTCAAAGTCACTAATCATCCGAGAGATGCAAATCAAAACAGCAATGAGGTACCATCTCACACCTGTCAGACTGGCTATCATCAACAAATCAACAAACGACAAGTGCTGGAGAGGATGTGGAGAAAAAGGAACACTTGTGCACTGCTGGTGGGAATGCAGACTGGTGCAGCCACTATGGAAGACAGTATGGAGTTTCCTTAAAAAACTGAAAATGGAACTCCCATTTGACCCTGTGATCCCACTTCTAGGAATATATCCCAAGAAACCAGAAACACCAATCAGAAAGGATATATGCACCCCTATGTTCATAGCAGCACAATTCACCATAGCTAAGATCTGGAAACAGCCTAAGTGCCCATCAGTAGATGAATGGATTAGAAAACTGTGGTACATCTACACGATGGAATACTATGCTGCTGTAAAAAGGAAGGAACTCTTACCATTTGCAACGGCATGGATGGAACTGGAGAGCATTATGCTAAGTGAAATAAGCCAGTCAATAAAGGAAAAATACCACATGATCTCACTCATTCATGGACAATAGAGACCATTATAAACTTTTGAACAATAATAGATACAGAGGCAGAGCTGCCTCAAACAGATTGTCAAACTGCAGCGGGAAGGCCGGGGAGGGTTGGGGGGCAGGAGGTAGGGGGGTAAGAGATCAAGTAAAGGACTTGTATGCATGCATATAAGCATAACCAATGGACATAAGACACTGGGGGATAGGGGAGGCTAGGGGACTGTCTAGGGCGGGGGGATAAAATGGATACATATGTAATACTCTTTGTAATACTTTAAGCAATAAAAAAAAAATTAAATATAGAGCAGAAAAAAAAAAAAGAACTTGCCATAAGAAGTACTTATTATATTCTAAGCAAACTGCTACAAAAAAGGCCTACAACATCATAGATATAGCTCTTCTTCCATGTACAGGATTCAATGGCTATGTAAACCTGAGAATACACATTTGAAAGGAAATATCTCTTCCCCCAAGGACTGGTGTACAGAATGATTTATGATAGGAGAAACCATGCCAGAGTTCAAGTGTATTGTCCCCGGAAGTTATTTGTGTGGGGATGGGGGTGGGTGGGTTAGTCTGTGTTTACTAGACACTCGGCCCTAGAGTATTCTGTCACGGTTAGGATGTACCACAAAGACCTTGGAAGGATTACTGACGGGCCAAACGGAAGAAGAAAATATTCCAATTTCCTTTTGCCTAGCTTTTAAATTTCATATTGATGCCATTACTAAGATACAAAAATCATTTTAAAGGCAATACTACAGAACTTTTTAAAAATAAAAAGTATAAAAACATACAAAATGTTATATGAATGAATAAAATTTTAAAGTTTTCCTTTCTTGAAAAATTAATGTTTATTGCATGTAACATTATTATATTTAAAATCATTTTTCTTGAAATATTAATGTTTATTGCATGTAAAAAAATAAAATTTTCCTTACTATATCAACTTTTTAAAGTGACTTAAGAAAAGAGATTTTTCTTATCTATTAGAACTATATCCTTGGCTTAATAATGCCCTCTGGACTTCAATTTCTTCATCTGTGATATAAAATTTCTGCAAATATATTTTTATGGTATGTACATGAAAAAATATAGGCGCTACTTTTGATTGTATAATATACCCACCCTAAAACCTCAATTACAGTCATTAAAATATAAAAGAAATATGTGGGAAATGACTAAACTGATCTCTCTCACACAGAGACACACACAGACACAGACACACACAAACACACACACACACACACACACACACACACACACACACACCTAACTACTAAATAACACTTAAGAGCTAACTAAAAAGCTCTCACCTACACTACACTTTTAATTCTCACAATGTCACTAAGCTTGCTTTGAACAAATATACAGAAATTATTTTGCATTTTTTGGTATTCTTTGTTGCCTAATGAATGTTAAGAATAGCCAATAAATGGAATAATCAGAGTAAACTAAAATGTTCAGCCAATACAATCAGCATTGGGATTTTAAAGAAACTTTCTCAATCTTTCCAGTTCTCCCATAAAAGGTTTAGAAATCCTATATAATAAAAGGGTAATATGCAAATTGACCCTAATGGCAGCATGACCAGAAATGACAGGTCGCTATGACGCACACTGACCACCAAGGAGCAGATGCTCAACACAGGAGTTGCCCCCTGGTGGCCAGTGTGCTCCCATAGGGGGACATCCGCTTAGCCACAAGCCGGGCTGAAGGCTGTGAGCGCAGTAGCAGTGACAGGAGTCTCTCACGCCTCCTCAGCAGCGCTAAGGATGTCTGACTGCGAATTTCATGCACCGGGCCTCTAGTCCTATATAATAAAAGCATAATATGCAAATCAACTGAATGGCCGAACAGTGGAACAACCATTCGGACGACCATCTGGGACCACGCTATGACACCCACTGACGCCAGTCCAGCCAAGGCGGGTGCGATGAGATTGGTTGGGGGCCCGGCCATCGCCCCATGACTGCCCCACAGAGGGAGGCCCAGGCCACTGGCAGGCAGGGCGATCAATTCCATGATTGCCCCAAAGAAGGAGGCCCAGGCCACCCACCGGTGGGCTGCGGTGGGTGGGCAGGGCCTCCCTCTGCAAGGGAAGCCCGGGTTCCAGGTGCTGACAGCGGAGGGAAGCTCAGGTCCCAGGTGCTGGAGGGAAGCCCGGGTCCCGGGTGCCGGAGGGAAGCCTGGGTCCTGGGTGCCAGAGGGAAGCCGATGCCAGCAGCTGGGGGAAGGAAAGCCTACTCTTTTACGAATTTTGTGCATCGAGCCTCTAGTCCTATCTAATAAAAGAGAAACATGGTAATTAGCCATACTTCCGCTACCCTTCCCATTGGCTAATCAGGGTGATATGCAAATTAACTGCCAGCCAAGATGGTGGCTGGCAGCCAGGCAGCTTGAAGCGAACATGAGGCTTGATTGCTTCAGTGACAGAGGAAGCCAACGTTCCCTGCCTGCCACTGCCGGCCTCTGAGCTTGCAGTTTGAAACATTGTTACAAATATAGAAGCTAAACAAAACCCCAGAAACCTGCTTTCAGCAAGCCGGGATTTCAGAGCTGGAGTTGAAACAGTGTTTTGATTATAGAACCCAAACAAACCAGATACCTGCTTTCAGCAGCCGAGGCCTCAGAGCTAGAGCCAAGCCTCAGAGCTAAAGCTGGCCCAGAATTAAAAAAAAAGAAAAAAAGGAGCAGTTGGGAGCTTCAGTCACCCGCCAGCCTGAAAACGGCCCTCAGCCCCTCATCCAGGTTGGCCAGGCACCCAAGCGGGACCCCCACACTGAAGGGGGTGTGACCAGCTGCAAACAGCCATCAGCCCCTCACCCAGGCTGGCCAGGCACCCAAGCGGGACCCCCACCCTGGTCAAGGACACCCTTCAGGCAAACCAGCCGGCCCGCACCCGTTCACCAGGCCTCTATCCTATATAGTAAAAGGGTAATATGCCTCCCGGCACCGGGATTAGTGTGACAGGGGGCAGCGCCCAAATCTCCTGATTGCCCTGCGGCTCTGTGTGTGACGAGGGACGGGGCCACAACCTCCCTATCCACCCTGCTCTGTTCGTGACAGGGTGCGGCACCCTAACCCCCTGATCGGCCCTGTTCTGTGTGTGACAGGGTGTGGTGCCCCAACCCCCCCCCCCAATGGGCCCCGCTCTGTGTGTGACGGGGTAGAGCCATAACCTTCCCATCGGCCCTGCCCTGAGTGTGACAGTGGCGGCGCCCCAACCCCCTGATCCGCCCTGCTCTGTGCATGACAGGGGGCAGCGCCCCAACTCCCCAATCAGCCCTGCTCTGAGCCCGACCAGGGGCTGCACCCAGGGATTGGGCCTGCCCTTTGCCACCTGGGAGCAGGCCTAAGCCAGCAGGTCGTTATCTCCCGAGGGGTCCCAGACTGCGAGAGGGCACAGGCCGGGCTGAGGGACACCCCCCTCCCCCGAGTGCACAAATTTTTGTGCACCAAGCCTCTAGTATATTTATAAAAGCCTAAGCGACCATCCGACTGTTCAACCATCCAACCAGTAGCTATGATGCACAATGACTACCAGGGGGCAGATGCTCTGACTGGTAGCTATGATGCACACTGACCACCAGCCGGCAGATGCTCAACACAGGAGCTGCTGAGCTGCGGTGACTTGGCAGCTGCAGTCCTTGGGTGATGCACCAGACCAGAGAGAAAGGAGCCCGATTCCGGGGGGTGTCACCCGAGAACTGCCCTCCCGCAATCCGAGACCCTTCGGGGGATGTCGGAGAGCCGATTTCGGCCAGATCCCCACAGGCTAAGCCGAGGAACCCCACCAGGGCACGAATCCATGCATCAGGCCTCTAGTTAATATATAAAAATAATAATATGCCATGAGCTAGTGGGGTTTATCCTGGGAATGCAAGACTTAGTTTAATATTCAAAAATCAATCGATGCAACCTACCATATTTAATAGTCTAAAAAGAAAAACCACATGATAAATTGTATGCCAACAGATTAAATACCCTACAAGAAATGGACAAATTCCTAGAAAGATATGATTGCCCAAACTGGCTCAAGAATAAATGAAAATCTGAATAGACCTATAACAAATAAAAAGATTGAACAAGAAATCAAAACACTTCCCACAAAGAAAAGCCCGGGCTCAGATGCCTTCATTAGTGAATTCTACCAAACATCTAAAGTAGAATTTATACCAATTTTTCACAAACTCTTTCAAAAAATAGAAAAGGAGGGAGCAATAAAAGGAAATGAAGTTCTGATACATGATACAGCATGGATAAACCTTGACAACATGCTAAGTGAAAGAAACCAGTAACAAAAAGACCACATATTATACTAGTGGCCCAGTGCACGAAATTCATGCAAATTGAAAGGGAATTAGAGGAACGTAATTTGGACTATCTAATATGTGAGCGTGAGGCAGTCCGCGTTTCTGAAATTCAATGACATGAATTTTACCTATTACTTGGCCAAATAAATGGAATTTACAGATATCATTTAAAAGTGCATTCAGCTTAATATTAAAAACTCTGGCTACCAAGTCAGGTCTGTTTTCAACTTTTTGCCAGTGTTGCAAATTGTTTGCAATATCTGCCCATTTGGGGTTGCATGTCATGGTTATGAATAAATTGGGCTTGCCATACTTTGTTACAATTGCCATAGCATCCTGATATCGATGCTGCATATTCCTGGGACTACCCTCAAAAGATGATGGAAGTATTATCATTTTACCAATCGGCACATTGTCATTTTCAGATCTAGATTTGAGATAATCCATCAAACCACTATAGTTTTCAACTCTCAACTTAGATTGGTTTGCTTTGATGAAATTTATCTGATTGGCCTCCATTTTTTAATATGAATCCACGATAAACTGTTGAGTTAATTTTCCTGCATTTAAAATAGGATTGAATGTGTCCCGCACAGAGAGATGAAATCCATAATACTGCATTTGTCTGCCTCGTGTCCTTACATTTTGTCTAGTATTATTGTCGATTACACTGTCGTCTCTGAGCCTTAAGGCAATATCTGTTCCCCAGCCTTTTTCACCATGTGGAAAAAGAATAGGATATGTCATTGCATCTAATGTAGGAAACAGGATATTGATTTGTTTCATTTTAGTGGCATTTGGATTATTGGGATCTGGTTTACAATGAATGAGCAAGTCCCTTTCAAAAGGAGGTTCTCCATCTTCATTTCTGAATATGACAGCAATCTCAGTTACACAGGGAGCATTATATCTACCTGGGTCACTGTTACGATCGTATTTAATTGCCACTGTTACTTCTGTGGGAGCAATACCTTTTGCTGCTGTTTCAGACTGGGCTTCCTTTTCTACCTCATGTAGAATCTTGTACAATTTGTTAATTCATTTATTTCATGCATGAGGTTGTTGATATTGATCATGAGTCTGAGCAGCCCTGGTTTTCTGGCATTGCTAATCTTTTACTTGTAGCTTTGGCTGTATCCAAAATATAGAGTTGAGCAAACTTCCAAGAAACACCATCCAAAGGATATAAAGTTCTAGTACGGTGATAAACTTGTCCGTGTATTCTAAAACAATATGGCCCATATCCTGATGGCAATTCAATATTTGTATCCATGAAAGCAAAAGAAAAAGAACTATTTATGGAACGAATAATTTCCATGAAATTTTTACTGTCAGAATCTTCGTTCGTCATTAATCTTTTTAAGTATGCTGGGTAATCTGGAAAATGTGTATCATTTGGACATAATTTCCCTTTGCTACAACATCGAGTAAATTTCCCATCAGATGGTTTTTCATCAGAGAAATTTAGTGATAGGCAAAATTCACATCGAACAGTCATTCCACCACACTATGTTCGAGAATTGCATCCTCATGTACTCCATTTTTGCTGAGAAAGCAGCTCCTACCAGTATTGGTAGTACTTGTTGATGACTGTTCTCTAGACATATTCTGTCATCGCCACCTCCTTCTTTCAACTTCAAAGGCACGTTGGTCTTTAGACATTTTCTGTCAATAACGCTGGTGTTTTTTGGCATCAGAGCGACATTTTTCCAGTAGCTGGTGTTCAGATACATTCTGTCACAGGCGCTGCCTTCTTTCAAGATCAGACGCACGCTGCTCTGAAGACATTTTCTGTTGATAACACCGGCATATTTTGGCTGCAGAGCTACTTTGTATCAAAAGTTGTTCTTTAGACATAGTCCCACCTCTCTCCTGTCAGGTCTGAGATGCAGGTGAATGAGAGTCCTGGCTGTCAGGCCGCTGAGAGCTGTCTGACCAAAGGCTGATTCTGGCTGATTCTGTGGGGGTGGGACTTCCTCCTCCCTGCTGTCAGTTTCCACAGCTGTGATGAGAAAACTGGGGTGACAGAGGGAGCCGCGACCTTCAAGCTGCCCTCTCTCTCATTCTGCTCTATGTCCAGCAGTCTCCTGCTCTAACAAGTCCTCCAAACCTCCCGCTCTCCACCTGCTCTCCGCCAGCAAGGTCCTGGGAGCCCGCGGGTGTGGCTAGGCGCAGGCAGCCTCGCCTCCCAGACCCGTAATGGTCCCAGGAGCCCACGGCCACCATCGCCTCCTGGGGCGCTTGACATCTGCATATGCAAATTAACCGCCATCTTTGCCAGGTTAATTTGCATACTCACTCTGATTGGCTAGCGAGCATAGCGGAGGGACGGTTAATTTGCATGTTTCTCTCTTATCATATAGGACTAGAGGCCCAGTGCACAAAAATTTGTGCACTCAGGGGTAGGGGGGTCCCTCAGCCCAGCCTTTGCCCTCTCACAGTCTGGGACCCCTCGGGGGTGACCACTTGCTGGTTTAGGCCTGCTCCCCGGGGGATTGGGCCTAAGATGGCAATCAGACATCCCTCTGGCAGCCCGGCAGCCCTTGGGGGATGTCCATTTGCCAGTGGGAAGCAAACCTAAGCTGCAGTCAGACATCCTTAGTGCTGCTGAGGAGGTGGGAGAGGCTCCCACCACCACCGCTGTACTGGCAGCCATCAGCCTGGCTTGTGGCTGAGCAGAGCTCCCCCTGTGAGAGCGCACTGACCACGAGAGGGCAGCTCCTGCATTAAGCGTCTGCCCCCTGGTGGTCAGTGTGTGTCATAGTGACCAGTCATTCCCAGTCCTTCTGCTGTTAGGGTCAGTTTGCATATTACCCTTTTATTATACAGGATAGAGGCCTGGTGCACGGGTGGGGGGCGGCTGGTTTGCCCTGAAGGGTGATCCAGATCAGGGTGGGGGTCCCGCTTGGGTGCCTGGCCAACTGGATGACGGGCTGATGGCTGTTTGCAGCTGGTCACAGGGTGCGGGTTCCCACTGGGGTGCCTGGCCAGCCTGGATGAGGGGCAGAGGGCTGTTTTCAGGCTGGTGGGCAACTGAAGCTCCCAGCCTCTTTTTTTTTCTTTTTGTTTTATTCTGAGATTTATTTACCTTCTATGGCTGTCACTGGAGCTGAGAGCCCACTCCAGCTCTGAGGCCGTTGCCGGCTGAAAGCAGGCATCTGGGTTTGTTTAGCTTCTATAATTGAAACTCTGTTGCCATCACTGGCCGCTCTAAGCTCTGAGGCCCCGCTGGCTGAAAGCAGGTACCTGGGGTTTGTTTAGCTTCTATAATTGCAACATTGTTGCATCCGGAGATCAGAGCTCAGAGCTGAGCGTGGCAGGCGGGGAACCTTGGCTTCCTCCATCAATGGAGCAAGCAAGCCTCCTGCTCGCTTCAGCTGCGTGGCCGCTGGCCGCCATCTTTGTTGCCAGTTAATTTGCATATCCTGCTGATTAGCTAATGGGAAGCGTAGCAGAGGTATGGTTAATTACCATGTTCATCTATTATTAGATTGGATGATTCCATTTCTATGAACTGTCCAGAATAGGCAAATCTACAGAGACAGAAAGTAGATTAGTAGTTGTCAGGGTCTGGGGGAGAGAGGAGTGGTATAGGTACGGGGTTTCTGTTAGGGGGAGTGAAAGTTTATAAAATTACATAGTGGTGATGGTTGTACAATGAACTGTGTACTTTTATTTTTTTTAATATATTTTCATTGATTTCAAAGAGGAAGTGAGAGAGAGAGATAGAAACATCAATGATGAGGGGGAATCATTGATCGGCTGCCTCCTACATACCCCACACCGGGGATCGAGCCCAAAACCCGGGTATGTGCCCTGACCAGGAATTGAACCATGACTTCCTGGTCCATAGGTCAATGCACAACCACTGAGCCATGCCAACTGAGCTACTTTTACTTTTCAGATGGTGAATTTGATAATATGTTAGTTACAGCTCAATTTTTTTAAATATATTTTATTGATTTTTAATAGAGAGGAAGGGAGAGGGATAGAGAGTTAGAAACATGGATGAGAGAGAAACATCAATCTACTTCCTGCATACTCCCCACTGGGGATGTGCCCGCAACCAAGGTACATGCCCTTGACCGGAATTGAACCTGGGACCCTTGAGTCTGCAGGCCAATGCTCTATCCACTGAGCCAAACCGGTTAGGGCAGTTATAGCTCAATTTTTAAAAAATCTGTATACAAATGTTTATAGTGCTTCTAGTTATAATCAGCAAAAATGAAAGCAATCCTAATATCCTTCAATGAGTAAAAGGTAAATAAATTATGGTACATTCATACAATGTAATAAATATAATAAAATGAAATAAACTATAACACTCAAAAAATTGGATGAATCTCTAAAGCAGTGTGCTGAATGAAAGAAACAAATTTCAATAGGTTACAGATTGCGTAATTCCATTTATATGAAAAGACAAAACTATATTGATGGAGAATAGATAACTGGTTACCAAAAGTTAGGAGTGGTGACTACAAAGAGATAGAATGAGGGAGTTTTTTGGAGTAATGGAACTGTATGTATCTTGATTATGTATAACTGTGTTAAAATTCATGAAACACCAAAAAAGTCAATTTTACCTGTAGTTAATTTAAAAATAAAATTTTAAAAGATATCCCAAAAGATATACTCATCTCCTGTGTAGTTGTTATAAAATATAAACAACACTACACTAGAGAACTTATACATAGAAGAGGGACATGAATTTAGGGATCAATCCCATCAGTGAACTGGTTCCAGAAATGCCCGGTATTTACGCAAATTCCTCTACTCAAATCTTTCCCAAATGCAATGAAGACATTATTTTGGATCTTAATATATTTATTACTTTAAAGCAAGTTCTTTCTTGTTATCTAGAAGTTGCTGACTTGCCCATATAAAATGAAGTGAATGAGTTAAAAATCTTAGTAATTATTCAGGTATGCATCCCAAAAGCCAAGACAGGAAAAAAGACATGTCTTAGATAATACATGTGAAATTACCTTGCATATTGTGGAATCCTATAAAGTGATAGGTATTTTTATTTGGAATTATATTTCCTATGCATTTAGGAACCTGATGTTGAATTTTTCTGGGAGACAGATCCACAGAATTTTAGAGCTAGAAAGGACTTAATGTTAATCCATTCACTTTATTTTGCAAATGAGGAAACTGATGCCCAGAAGTGCTATGGAACTTGTTTAAGATCACACAGCTAGTTGATGACACTACAAAAACTAGAATTCTCTCCTCTTAACTCTAATCTCTTCCCACTCCCGTCAAGTTACTTGTGGAGCCATAATCGGAATAACCAGCACTCAAATATAGTAGGAACTCTTTGTAATGATGGTCCTCTATTGGGGATCAGCCTTAGAAGCTAAGTTGTTTTATATCCAGGCTCTTTCAGTTCAAGGTTCCTTCCAGGGACACGATTGAGCTAATGAACATGAAATGCTAAAGGATTCTACTCTGTTTTGTAGGCAGGGTCAGTGAGCCCAATGCTAAGCTGGGCATTTTTAGCTACATTCATGATTTCTATGATTCATTTTTAGTCTACTTGTCCCTAAATATAAGGTTAAACCATACTGAATATGCTCCTTTTTCTATTGTTTCCAGGTAGTGGCAATCTTCCAAAATCTTTTCATTCAATTGCTGTTATCATGGGAACACAATGCTTTACTTTCAAGTTTCATGAGGGGATGGAGGGATACAGATTCTCATACAGTTTGGAAATGGCTAATCAATCTATTAAGTGAAACAGTATGCATAATGGGTGAGAATCCTGGAGCCACTACTTACTAGTTATTTACCCTTCCCTTCTCTGTGCCTCATTTTCCTCATTTGATTTTTGCAATGATTAAATGAGTTTATACATGTAAAGTACTCAGCTCAGTGCCTGGATCATAATGAGCATTTGATAAATATTACTATTTTTCATAAAAGGTCTCAGAAGTTATACATCACTCTAGAAAACAACTCCAGAAGGGCATGTTCACTCATATCCCCAACACTTACAATGCCTAACACCTAGAAGATCCTATATAATAAAATGCTAATATGGAAATTGTCCCCTCGACCAGGAGTGCGACCTGGAGTTCAACCGGGAGTTAGACCAGGGGGCAGGGCAGGCTGCTGCCCATGACCCCTCCCCCAAGCCGGCCCTGCCTGATTGTCCTCCCCCACCCCTATCGAGGGCAGGGCCCGGCTGGCTAGACCCCACCCATGCATGAATTCATGCACCAGGCCTCTAGTGGTTAATAAATGTTGAATGAGTAAATGCAGCTTAATTCACAATACTTTAGGAGTTATCTCCTCCTTCAAAAAACTGTATTATTGGGAACTACAACACTCCCTCTCCCACATGACAAGGGCAATTTTACCCACCTAAAATGTTCCATTGGTAGGAATCCAGAGAGCCAGAGGCAAGATAATTAGATAAGAGAAGTTTCCAAGGGGAAAATGAGGTTCCTGGATTGATCTACAGTAAGAGAGAAAAATCAGACAGGAGGAAATAACTTGACTCACTTCCATTTACTGAGAACCAACAGTGTGCCATACAGTATCCCAAACAAAAATTCAACTCTGAGCAAGATATCCATGCTCCGGGAACTCAGTCTAATAGAATACAATACCCTATATGTCATAACAGAAATGGGGAGGGCCACAGGTGTCCACAAAGGGCAACATTTGTTCTACTTGGAGAACCACAAACCTCATTTGGACTGGGTTTTGATGGGTAAGGAGACCTTATCCAGCCAAAAAGGAGAGGGAAGAGGATTCCAGGCCAAAGAGATGAATGAGGGCACCTGACAAGGTCAGGGAACATGAAAAAAAAAATTGCACCAAATACAAGAAAGGAGGGCTTAGAAAGAGGCCTACACCTGTCAAAGGTCCTTTATTCTTAAAGCAAAGTTCACCATGAATTACAGCATTTATCTAATCTAGTATGATGATTACTAATCCAAGTCTATGCAAAAAAATAAATCTCACATACAATTCCTTTTAAATCTTCCCTCTCCCCCAACACATACACATTACTGTGCCCATATCCAGAGCCAGAGAAGTTGATTTAACTTTGTTTTGTTGTTGTTTTAATAAATACAATTAACACTCCTTAGCAAGCCGGCTCCTCCAGTAAAATCAGCTACCAGACACACACTGGCTCATGCTTCCCTCTTCCCTCTTGCCAGTCCCTACCTTCAGCTGTCTCTTAGTGACAGCAGACATCTTTCACTGCTTGCATCCTGTGCTTGGCTGAAGGCCAAATCCCAGTTCAGCTTTCCTTCCATTCTGCTTACTCCTAGAAACCTCTCTTGCCCAGCCAGATCAGCCTGACCAGTCCTGAGGGTGGCATTACCAGCTCGCTGATCAAATCACATCCAGAAAGATACCATGGAACCTTTTGCAAGTGGGTACACAGAAACCATGCTTCCTGCTCTCCCAACACAAAGATTATTTAGCCCAATATTATATTTCTGTTAAACTTGACCTGGGAGTGAGGAGCTGCTTACTGAGTAGTAGTTCCTTCTACACCCACTTCTTCCTTTATCACACTGCATACATTAAAAAAAAATCTAGCTCTTGCTCCAATAGGTAAAATTACTTCCACAAACCTAAACCAATGGGATGCCAAGAGCACTGTGCCCTTTTCAAAATAAATCTTTGTGATGAAACACTCAACTATATCATTAACTAGATATAGAGGGCAGCAAGCCTTCAATATGTTCACAGTGGCTTTAAGCCTTTTGCAGGCTGCTGCACATACTTGAAAAAGTAGTCGACTTTGGGCAGTGCATTTTAGGCGACTAATCAGCTTAAAATACCACTAAAGAATTGAGCAATGATTCCAAGGTAACCATAACTATGGTGTAATATCCACCATTTTAATAAAAGGTATCCAAAACTTAGAAATAAAGAAAGAGGACCCTTTCAATGCCATCCTGGGGCATTGATTAACAAGCCCACTCAAGGGTCACTTAATTCTCTAAGAGAATGTACCTGTGCTTCACTTTGCTATCTGCTATTTTATTAGAGGTCAGACACTAAAGTTTCATGTTAACTTGTACTTTATGTCCAATAATATCAAAGGTTACCATTTTATTGCCCTGTAGGACATTGACTAGCTTTGTAACTATTAGCAAACTCAATTCTTTGCCTGATTATGTAAGTCTTTATTCCTTGAATTCTCCTTTAAGTCAGCTTTACCTCCTTATTGATTCCTTCATTCATTGATGAGTTTAATACATTTTTATACAAGTTCATTTTATTTTTGTACAAAAGTCATTTTTCAATTTTTTTAAAACCATACTTTGACAACAGGCTTACATTGTTCACTCAGTCATTTCATATCTCTGCATTGTGTTACTAGCTAAGAAAAATTGTTTTCTGCCTTGGCTGGCCACTTCTTCTATACATTCAAAGGGCACCATCTTTATTTTATTTTTTTCTTAATGTGTGCCAGTCTGACATCATGCTACACATTCACAGGCCTTCACTACCTGCAATTATACCTTGTTTGGCCCCCACTGTTTATTTTATTTAAATGAATTATTGCTGATATTCACAAACTGAAAGAAATGGCAAAAATAATAAATATGGGTGTCTAGTTTCTCTTGAAAAATTAGAAGGTTTGGCCACACTAGACTCATCTTCCCACCAAACGGGAGGAGAACTAAGCAGAGGTTGCCCCTTTCAGAGCATTCTCTCCTCATTTCATCCCAGTCTCCACCTCTCCCTATTGTTTACCAGTTGCCTGCTTCCCTCATTTGTATTACCTGCCTGTCCCTATAGATACTTGAGTTTTCAACCCCTCAAGTAGGGCCTCTTTATTTACAAAAATACATTTTTATTGATTTCAGAGAGGGAGAGAGAGATAAAAACATCAATGATGAGAGAGAATCATTGATTGGCTGCCTCCTGCACGCCCCACACTGGAGATCGAGCCTACAACCTTGGCATGTGCCCTGACCGGGAATCAAACCATGACCTCCTGGTTCATAGGTTGAGGCTCAACCATTGAGCCACGTAGGCTGGGCAGCTATGACCTCTTAATTCTTCTCATAGCAAAGTGTTTCTCAGTCCATACCACTTCTCACCACTGGCTCAGCTCAATTTTTCATCTAACAGACATTGACACTTGAAGTATGAATGTGAGCATGTGTAATCACACCTTAACACACACAGACACACACACTCAATTGTGGCAAAAAAGTAACTTTTACATATTGATCAAAAGTTGGTAACTCATTTATATTGCATTCTCAACACACCTGAGAGTTGAAAGCTGAAAACCATGACACCAACACTTAACCCTGCAATTTTCAACTGGTGTGCGGCAGCAAGCACACTGGTGTGCCGCAAGAATTTTTAAAACATGCAATGCCTAACTATTTAATCAGGGGCACTGACCTCTTTTCCCTTAGATTGTTAAATGAAAAAATGACAACAGTCAACACAATAATAGCCATCTGGTGTGAATGAATTAAAATTATACCTATTTTTTGTCAGATATGCCAAAAATATTTTTTTGGGTGTGCCACAGAATTTTAGTAATTAGTTTCTGTGTGCCATGAGATGAAAAAGGCTGAAAATCACTGGCTTAATATAATAGATAACAAATAGTTGTTTTTAACATCAAATAGTGAAGACTAGTTTCTATCAGCAAAATAAAGCTCAGAGCTAGAAACCAGCATTTAAGGTACATTCATGAAATACTCAATGATGTTGTATGAAGGCTAAAAAAAAAAAAAAAAAAAGGCATACAGATGAATCTCTTCTTTCACAGACTTAACCCAACTGTACATCCAAAATACACTTTTCAAGAAAGACTAATTAGGCCCTGGTTAGTGTGGCTCAGTTGGTTGGAGCATCGTCTGGTACACCCAAAAGTTGCAGGTTCAATCCCCAGTTCAGGCTCATATAATCTCTCTCTCTCTCTCTCTCTCTCTCTCTCTCTCTCTCTCTCTCTCTCTCCCCCTCACTCCCTCCCTTCCTAAGATCAATAAAAATATATAGCTGGATTAAAAATTATTTTTAAAAGACTAGTGTAAAAAGTTTATACTCAGTACACATTAATACTAAAGGCAAGTTTTCTTGTGAATCATCTAGTAAATCTTGTAATATTAACTTCTGATTGCAAATTCCTAGCATGTCAGTCAGAGTAATCTTTGGTTAAATACCACAGCTTTCAATTTCTTTTTATTACACCTGACTCACCTTAACAGCTTCAATGATCTGCAGTGGCCACCTCCACCCAAGCCTCACCCCCACTGCTGAGGACAGGAGCCTCTGCCCAGGAAAAGACGGTTTGACTCTGACCCCAACAACTTCACTGCCGAGTTCTCAGACCTTGTTGCTTCAGAATCACCTGAGGCACCAGAAGTGGCGATTCCTGGCCCAGTACCCTAAAACTGATTTAGTAGGTTGGGAGTGGAGACCAGGAGAATGAGCTTTTAACCTACACATCCTCATCCCTTATTAATTCTCTTGAGGGTGATCTTAGGACACGCTTTGAGAAACACTGTCTCCTCTCCTCTGGAGAAGCTGATCATCATTAAAACACCAGTTTTTGGAAAATTCCTCACATATAAGAAAGTGCCCTTTGCCACAGGGACCAGACGGATACATTTACTGAGTCCCAACTATCTGTAAGGTAGTGTGCCAAGGGCTGTGGGAGATACAAGAATGAACAAGACACATTCCTGATCCTCAAAAAATCCAGCAAGGAAAATAAATGTGTACAAGTGAATTAAAATAGAATGGAATGTGTGTCATGGCAGAAGTACAAATTAAACTCTAAGCAACCAGAAGTTAACTCCTCCTGCCGTTCTTCCTATCTTGTAGCCATGATTATGATTACACATGATGCTACACCTTCCATGTCATTCCCCTCTACTCAACTGTACGTCCATGCCTTGTATGCTCCTGAATCCCCAGTGCCTAATCCTATATAATAAAAGGCTAATATGCAAACAGACCAAACGGCGGAACGACCAGTCACTATGACGTGCGCTGACCACCAGGGGACAGACGCTCAACGCAGGAGCTGCCCCCGTGGTCAGTGCACTCCCACAGGGGGAGCACCGCTCAGCCAGAAGCCGGGCTCATGGCTGGCAAGTGCAGCTGCGGTGGCGGGAGCCTCTCCCGCCTCTGTGGCAGCACTAAGGATGTCCGACTGACATCCCCCAAGAGCTCCCTGACTGAGAGGGGAAGCAGGCACCCCCCACCACCACCACCACCACCGAGCACAAATTAATAAGTGTTTGGTTGAAGACTCATTCATTCAAGACCTTCATTATTAGAACCTGGGCCAGATGGTGAGAAACCTCACATTAGATACTGACTGCTCATTTAAGAAATCAATTTTCGGGGGGCGAGGGGTGTGTGTGTGTGTGTGTGTGTGTGTGTGTATAAGAGATTAACCAAAGGACTTGTGTGCATGCGTATTAGCATAACCAATGGACACGGACACTGGGGTGATGGGGGCTTGTCCTGGGGGTTGAAGTGGCTGTGGAGGGGACGATGGGGGAAAAAGGAGACATATGCAATACTTTAAACAATAAAAAAGAAAGAAATCAGTTTCTTGAAACCTAGCCACATAATTTCACATTGGTAGGGAACTGAGAGCTCAGTGATCCAGCATTTCACTAAATTTGATGTGGGGATCACTGGTGGTACTTGAGGAAAATAGGATCTAGAACAGTAGTTCTCAACCTTGGCTGCACATTAGAATCACCTGGGAATCTTTTTAAAATCCTGATTTCTGGGCCTAATCCTCCAGAAATTCTGTTTCTTTGTTATGGGGTGAGGCCACAACATTAGTAACAAAGAAACAGAATTTCCGGAGGATGAGGCCCAGAAATCAGGATTTCAAAAAGATTCCCAGGTGATTCTAATGTGCAGCCAAGGTTGAGAACCACTGATCTAGAGTGTTTTCAGGTGATGCATGGAAGAAAATTTTAAATATCAATATGTGTAGAGAAAAATGTATAGAACAAAGCAGTGCATCAACAGATCAATGCTTAAAACAGTGCTAAAATTTCAAAGGGTAAATGTAGAACAGGTGAAACTTTTATAGCTATTAGAAATCATAGTAGTGGTGGCCCTTGGTATGGGAGAAGGGAGTAGAGCAGCCATGGACAAACTACGGCCCGCGGGCCGGATCCGGCCCGTTTGAAATGAATAAAACTAAAAAAAAAAAAAAGACCGTACCCTTTTATGTAATGATGTTTACTTTGAATCTATATTAGTTCACACAAACACTCCATCCATGCTTTTGTTCCGGCCCTCCGGTCCAGTTTAAGAACCCATTGTGGCCCTCGAGTCAAAAAGTTTGCCCACCCCTGGAGTAGAGCATAAGGGGGCTTCTGGAGTACTGGAAATTTTGTTTCTTTACCTGGGTGCTGGCTATATAGGGATGTTCAGTTTGTAAAATTTTAGTAAACTGTATTATGATAATTGCATTTTTCTGTACATACTGTATACTTCCATCAAAAGTGCCAGTTGGCTCCTGGAAATTATCAAGAGGAATATTTTGTAAAATATATGATTAAGTAACCCCTAGGCTGTACAATTGAAACTAATAAAAAATAATATTGAATATAAATTGTAATTTTAAAATTTTTTAATTATTATAAGTATTTTAAAAGGTGGATGTGAAAACAATCCTATCTAATAAAAGAGAAACATGGTAATTGGCGTACAACCACTACCCTTCCCATTGGCTAATCAGCGAGATATGCAAATTAACTGCCAGCCAAGATGGCGGCCGGCAGCCAGGCAGCTTGAAACTAACATGAGGCTTGCTTGCTTCAGTGACAGAGGACTCCAACGTTCCCCGCCTGCCGCTGCAGGCCTCTGAGCTGGCAGTTTGAAACATAGTTACAAAAATAGAAACTAAACAAAACCCCAGAAACCAGCTTTCAGCTAGCCGGGATCTCAGACCTGGAGTTGATACAGAGTTTCGATTGTAGAATCTAAACAAACCAGATGCCTGCTTTCAGGAGTAGAGGGCTAAGAGCTGGAGCCTCAGAGCTAAAGCTGGCTCAGAATTAAAAAAGAAAAAAAAAGAAAAGAAAAAAAGGAGCAGTTGGGAGTTTCACTCCCAGCCTGAAAACAGCCCTCAGCCCCTCACCCAGACTGGCCAGGCACCCCAGTGGGGACCCCCACCCTGAATGGTGTGTGACCAGCTGCAAACAGCCATCATCCCCTCATCCAGGCTGGCCAGGCACCCCAGTGGGGACCCCCACCCTGATCCGGGACACCCTTCAGGGCAAACCAGCCAGCCCCCACCCATGCACCAGGCCTCTATTCTATATAGTAAAAGGGTAATATGCCTCCCAGCACCAGGATCAGCGGAGCCGCGAGGCCTCCCGGCACCGGGATCAGCATGACAGGGGGCAGTGCCCAAACCCCCTGATCGCCCTGTGGCTCTGTGTGTGACAGGGGGCGGGGCCACAACCTCCCTATCGGCCCTGCTCTGTTCCTGACAGGGGAAGGCGCCCAACCCCCTAATCGGCCCTGCTCTGTGCCTGATATGGGGGAGCTCCCCAACCACCTGATCGCTCTGCGGCTCTGTGTGTGACAGGGTGCGGCGCCCCAACCCCCCCACCCCACGGGCCCTCCTCTGTGTGTGACAGGGTAGAGCCATAACCTCCCCATCGGCCCTGCCCTGAGTGTGACAGTGGCGGCGCCCCAAACCCCAGATCGGCCCCGCTCTGTGGGGGTGATAGAGGGCGGCGCCCCAGCCCCCTGATCCGCCCTGCTCTGTGCGTGACAAGGGGGAGCTCCCCAACCCCCTGATTGGCCCTGCTCTGTGCATGACGGGGGTGGCGCCGCAACTTCCCCATTGACCCTGCCTTGAGTGTGACAGGGGGCAGCGCCCCAACCCCCCAATCGGCCCTACCCTGAGCGTGACTGAGGGTGGCATCGCAACCTCCCAATCCGCCCTGCTCTGTGCATGACAGGGGGTGGCGCCCCAATTCCCCAATCAGCCCTGCTCTGAGCCCGACCAGGGGCTGCACCTAGGGATCGGGCCTGCCCTCTGCCACCCGGGAGCAGGCCTAAGCCAGCAGGTCGTTATCTCCCGAGGGGTCTCAGACTGCGAGAGGGCACAGGCCGGGCTGAGGGACCCCTCCTCCCCCCGAGTGCACAAATTTTTGTGCACCGGGCCTCTAGTCCTATATAATAAAAGCCTAATATGCTAAATGTCTGGTGATCTGGTCATCTGTTCGACCAATCAAAGCGTAATATGCTAATGATATGCTAAGGCTGCTCAACTGCTCCCTAGGACATGCACTGACCACTGGAGGCAGATGCTCTGACCAGTAGGTTAGCTGGCTGCTGGGATCTGGCTAATCGGGACTGATCGAGACGAGCCGGACATGCCTTGGAACCCTCCCACAGTCCCTCCCCAGATAGCCAACCTCCCCCATCCCTCCCCAGCCCCGATCGTGCACTGGTGGGGAGGGCTCCAGGGCATGTCCGGCTCGTCTTGCTCAGTCCCAATTAGCCGGACATGGGGTCAGTTAATCATATATTTTACAAAATGTTCCTGGCCTGCGCCCTCTTGCAATCTGGGACCCCTCAGGGGATGTTGGAGAGCCAGTTTTGGCCCAATCCTGCAGGCCAGGCCAAGGGACCCCACTGGTGCACGAATTCATGCACCGAGCCTCTAGAACAGTGATGACAGTGTCAGAGGTGACACGGGAACTCATTTTTTTGGTTGATTTTTCTTTGTTAAATGGCATTTAAATATATAAAATAAATATCAAAAATATAAATCTTTGTTTTACTATGGTTGCAAATACCAAAAAATTTTTATATGTGACTCGGCACCAGAGTTAAGTTAGGGTTTTTCAAAATGCTGACACGCTGAGCTCAAAAGGTTTGCCATCACTGCTCTAGAAGTAAATAAATAGTAGAACATGGATATTGGAAAAATCCTGAAGATGGTACAGTGGAGCCTTGACTTACGAGTGTCCCGACTAACGAGTTTTTCGAAATACAAGCCGTCTCTCGGCCGATTTTTTGCTTTGAGTTTCGAGCTAAAATTCGGGTTATGAGCCAGCCTCAGATACCCCACCGCTAGTTGGTGCAGCGAATGTCACAGTGAATGCCACAACATCAGCCCAGCATCACGTGTCTCACTCATTCACTTTTTGATTTGACATACGAGTAATCTGAGTTACGAGCTCCATCAGGGAACGAATTAAACTTGTAAGTCAAGGCCCCAACCCCCAACCCATAGCAAGAGACCTAAAAACAAGTCTTTCTCTCTTTCCCAATAACTCCCTTGCCCCACCCTGCTTCCTATGAAAACCTTCCTGATAAGATTCTCTGGAAGGTATCCTGGCCCTGAAAAACTGCACCCTTTTAACTTCATAGTCCCACCCTCTTTCTGTCTATAAACACCTTCCATTTTGTACAACTCATTGGAGTGACCTTCTAGTTGCTAGTTGGGATACTGCCTGATTCATGAATCACTTAATTAAAGCCATTTGGATTTTCAGATTTACCCAGTTGCATTTTGTTTTTGTTTTTTTAAATATATTTTTATTGATCTCAGAGAGGAAGGGAGAGGGAGAGAGATAGAAACATCAATGATGATAGAGAATCATTGATTGGCTGTACCCTACTGGGGATCATGCCCGCAATCCAGGCATGTGCCCTCGATCGGAATTGAACCTGGGACCCTTCAGTTCACGGGCTGACGCTCTATCCACTGAGCCAAACCAGCAAGGGCACATTTTGTCTTTTAACACTTCTTTACCAACGGAGTTTGAGTTGGTGTGTCCCAAATTTGACTTGTTTTTAGGTCTCTTGCTATGGGTTGGGGGTTGGGGACCGGGCCCACATGATAGATTACCTTACTGGTGCTTGCCTAGAAAATTCCAGACTGGTTGATTGTGTTTCTGAAAAAGGTTGACGCTGCAATTATGTCACGTATTAAATCAGGTTTGGTATTGTGGTAGGCAGTTAGACAGACATGAGCAAAGAGCAAGGACGGTAGGCCAAGTACAGAAGGTCACCAGGATGGAAAACTCCGGGTGCCTAGCAACGGGCAAAACAAAGACCTCGCCCCGCAGGATAACCTTTCTTCCCCTAACATATCACTGGTCCTGAGGCTTAGACCTCCTGACTTTTTAAATCGCTGGTCATGAGGCTCATCGGACCCACCTCTGACCTTTCCTCCCCTGGCATGTTGCTCATTATGGAGGTTAGACTTCCTCAGAGGGAGAATGAACTAAGGGGTCGGAGAATAGTCCTTAAGCAGTAAGCTCCCAGGACAATGAGCTTCTGACCTGCATCAAATATGTCTAGGCCTCAGTTGTATTTCAGCTCCAGGCCCAGAAAAGCAGCAAAACCAGACAAGTGATGCCATGGCTGATCTCAGGACCAGCTGTCCTGAGTAATGACTCCCTGTCCTGGCACCATCCAATCAGTAGAGACCATGACCCTGAAAGGACACACCGGCAGAGCTGATGAGTATTCTATTGGGATCCTCCCCTCAGACCTCCAGATAAATACCCTCAAGCTGGAGGACCCAATGTGCTCCCTCCCCCCAGGAGTGTTCTCCTTACCTCTCTTTTTTCCTAAGCTCCACTGGCCTTTCTTTCGCCTCTGGAACTTATTTCCTGAGCCCCTTTCTTCCACAGCTCACATATTCTACCTGACTTTCTAAATAAACTTTCTCTTATAGTTTGAGTCTTGACTCTGAATTCTTTCTTAGCGAGAACTCAAGCACTGAGGTTGCTGAACTAAGGTCCAGTCTAACTCCACCAACCTAACCTAGTGCAATTTCACCACCAACAGTATCATGGGCTTGCAGCACCAGTGACACCATTTTACTTTTATTATATATATACACAAACACATACTAGGGGCTTGGTGCACAAAAATTCGTGCACTCAGAGGGGGTCCCTCAGCCCGGCCTGCACCCTCTCGCAGTCTGGGACCCCTCGGGGGATGTCCGACTGATGACTTGGGCCAGCTCCCCAGGGGACTGGGCCTAAGCTGGCAGTCAGACATCCCTCTAGCAGCCCAGGAGCCCTCGGGGGATGTCCACGGGGAGCGAGCCTAAGTTGTAAGTCGTACATCCTTAGTGCTGCCACAGAGGCGGGAGAGGCTCCTGCCACAGAGGCGGGAGAGGCTCCCACCACCACCACTGCGCTGGCCAGCCATGAGCTGGCTTCTGACTGAGGGCACTGTGGAAGCACACTGACCACCAGGGGGCAGCTCCTGCGTTGAGCATCTGCCCCCTGGTGGTCAGTGTACATCATGGTGACCAATTGCTCCCCGTCATTCCTCTGTTAGTGTCAATTTGCACATTACCCTTTTATTAAGTAGGATACGAGTATATAAATTTATTTCAGAGAGGGAGAGGAAGAGAGAGACAGAAACATCAACGATGAGAGAGAATCATTGATCGGCTGCCTCCTGCACACCCCACACTGGGGATTGAGAGGCCGCAACCCAAGCATGTGCCTTGACGGGGAATCAAACCATGACCTCCTGGTTCATAGGTCGATGCTCAACCACTGAGCAACATGATCCGGGCCAGTGATGCCATTTTAGGCCTGTGGTTTTGTTTCTCAGAAGAAACTCAGGTGATGGCCCCATCCAAACTTCTCTCCCATTCTCCCTTCCCCCCCCCAGCTCAAGTCCTCAACTCCAGCAGGATGCAAACCCTCACTCTGTCCAGGTAGGTTTCATCAGCTGCTCCCCCTTCAGACACCCCTGCCAAACCCTAACTCTTTCCAGGGAGCTGCTCTCTCCACTTGGCTATTTCTACCATTCCTCTTAGCCCTTCACCATATGCTGCCTTGTAACTGAATCACAAGAGACAGATCCCACAGCATTCAACAATTCCATCCATCGAGCAAGTTAGGTGTCTGGGTTTCACTTTTCACACCTCTATAAACAGGGAGCGGGGGAAGGACAGTATAATGGTCATAATCTGAGCTTTGGCGTCAAACTGCCCCAGTTTGTATCCCAGCTCCACCCTCACTAGTTGTGAGACTTGGGACAAGTTTCATAACCTCCTTGTGCCTCAGTCTCTCCATCAGTAACATGGGGGTTATGATAAACCCCTTAGAGTGCTGTTGGTAAGGGAAAAGGTTATCCGTGTAAAGTGCTTAAGACGGTGTTCAGTAACTGTTACCCACGATGACCATCATCTGCAAAGTGGAGCAAACATGAGCCCCTTTCTCATTTCAGAGATGAACTGAAAGGACACAGTGGGATGGTGGTGGGGGAAATGTGCCTACGACTCGAGGAGGGGGAGGGATCTGCCTGGTAACATCAGGGCTCAGGAGGATGTGTGTGGGCAAGGGGGGTACCCACGCCCCATCCTCCCCCTTTGGCACTTAGCCTCCTTTGATTCGGGTGCTGTCACTCTCAGCTCAGAGTCCTGGCTTTTGGGGAGGTGAAGGTAGATTCCCCGCACGGAGCCAGATGTGTGGTCCCTTCCTCTCTAATATTTCTTTGGGAACATGGAGTTTGCAACAAGGTTTGCCCAGCTTGAGGGCAAATGAGAAACAGTGAGCCCGGCGCTGGCTCCGTGGTTGAGTGTCGGGGTTGCCGGCTCCATCCCCAGCAGGGGGCGTGCGGGAGGCAGCTGATGGATGGTTCGCTCCCATCATTTGATGTTTCTCTCTCTCTCTCTCTCTTTCATCAATAAAAATAAAAATAAAAATAATAAAATAAAATAGCCCTCGCCGGTTTGGCTCACTGGATAGAGCGTCGGCCTGCGGACTGAAGGGTCCCAGGTTCGATTCCGGTCAAGCGCATGTGCCTTGGTTGCGGGCACATCCTCAGGAGGGGGTGTGCAAGAGGCAGCTGATCGATGCTTCTCTCTCATCGATGTTTCTAAATCTCTATCCCTCTCCCTTCCTCTCTGTAAAAAAATCAATAAAATATATTTTTAAAAAAATAAATAAAATAAAATAAAATAAACACAGACCAGCGGTTCCCCCTGGTTTCCGAGCCTCTGTGTGTTCCGGCAGGCGGCCCGCACTGCCTCCTTCCACCTCCTGCCTCTCAGAGCTACCGGGCCAGCCCCGGCCAGCGCCTGCCTCTGTGTCTCCGGGTAAACGGAGGTAGGTCACGTTTCTCCGTCGGCGGGGCATCCGCAGGGCAGGTTTCGCCCCTTTCTGGACCCTCCAGGTTGGCGCAGGTCGGCCCGCGACGACGGCCACGTGCAGCCAGGCCGAGGGCTCCGGGATCACCATGGCGGGCGCCCAAGGTCCTCCCGGGCCCCACGGCCCGCCTTCCCCTCGGTCGTACCTGACGAACCGCGGCCCAGGTCTCTCTTGCCTTTGGCCTCCGGCTCAGCCTGCGCGGCCTCCCTCACGTCGGTGGTGCTGCCGCAGCTGCCCATGGAGCGCGACGCCCGTGAGGACTCCTGGGCTGAGGAACTCCGAGCGGAGACCGCGCGCCCCCTGCTGGCCGCGGGTGGTGGGCGTGGCGTGGCGTGGCGGGCGGTGGGCGGGGCCGGCGAGGACGGGTGGTGGGCGTGGCGGGCGGGTGGTGGGCGGGACCGGCGAGGACGGGTGGTGGGCGGGGTGAAGGGGACGGTGGGCGGGGCTTGAGAGGCGGGGCGGGCGCTGGGACTCCCGGGTTCCTACCCTCTTTTAAGCTTGTGGATTCTTTTTTTAAATATTAAAACGCGCTCACTAAACATAAAACAGAAAGTGCATAGTGGAAAGAAGAAAATCAAGAGCAGCATCAAAATATGATCGTGAAAACTGCTGTGTTTACTATTTGTTCCCGTTTTCCCGCCTCCTTGACTAGTTTACGCCAGCTTTTCATTGGGCACAGGTATCTCCCGCTTTTCGGAATTGCAGGCTAAGCCACTTCGCTTTCACCAGAGACCTGCCTTAGTGCCTGTTTTCACTAACTGGAAGAAATGTAAAGAGCATTTCCGGGTCTACGAAGCGATAACGTTCGGCGTTTGTTTTACAGCGAGCTGAGCATTAGAGAGGCGGTGCGCACCCGGGCACCCGAGAACGGCCCCGCCACGCTCCTTCCCTGGGAACCACATTCAGCATCTCAGGAGCCAGCTGTGGCAGCATTAACTATTTGTGAGCATCTTGCTTCACCTCCATTTATTGTGTGCCTTCTGCTTTTACTATTATGTTAGTGTTCTTCTAGGTTTTATGTGGTATTTGGTATGATTTTGTAGGTTATTTCCGGGAGGGGGACTGCTAAAAAATTTCCTAGGACTGCTAAAAATTTTTTTCCTTTTCAATGAATGGCAATTGCTACTTTTGGATGGAGGTGGGGGTGCTCTACTAGCATTTTCCACCCAAATAATGGCCTGTCTTCCACCCTCTCCTCAGGTTTTGCCAATGAATGAGACTTACACAGACAGTCTTATTTTAAACAGAAGGCCTAGCCCTAGCTAGTTTGGCTCAGTGGATAGAGAGAGTGTCTGCCTGCGGACCAAAGGGTCCCAGGTTCGATTCCAGCCAAGAGCACATGCCTGGGTTGCAGACTCAGCCCAGGCCCTGGTCAGGGCCAGTGCAGGAGGCAACCAATCCATGTGTTTCTCTCACATTGATGTTTCTCTCTGTCTTTCCCTCTCTCTTCCACTCTTTCTAAAAGATCAATGGAAAAATATCCTGGGGTGAAGCTTAAAAAAAATAAACAAAAACAGAAGCCTGTTCACCCACCCCATCCTCACCTCCACGTCCACCTCTTATCTTGCACTTCGGTTTTATATAGCACTGACAGCCTTAGTCGGTTTGGCTCAGTGGATAGAGCCTTGGCCCACAGGCTGAAGGGTACCGGGTTCGAGTGTGATTGAGGGCAAGCACCTCAGTTGCAGGCTCAATCCCCGGCCCACATGTTCCTCCTCCCAGAATAGCACCTTTGCTTCCAGCCCCCCTGGTTGCAGTGAGCATCCTTGTGTTTAGAGCTCTAAGGCTCCCCTTACACATTGTCAAATGGCTTTTCCAGAACGATGTTCCCCATCTGTACTCCCAGTGGTAATGAACCTGGGAGGGATTTTTTTTTTAAACCAAAAGCACATTGTGCCACATCAGGTGGGGTCATGGTTCTCCACCAATGCAGTGCTTTGTTTTTCCTTCTTCCAAGGAAGTAACATATGTTAAGCATCCAGCCCAAATCCGGCCTTGTTCTAGGGTTACAGGGTGTCTAACCCAAGTTTCCTGCTCTCCATGAACTCCCATCCCAGCTGAGCGTTAGTGAACTTGTCTGGTCACCAGATGTGTGGTAGTGGTGCAGGCCCTTTGTTTTTATCTGGGTTTGTGGGCAAGCTTGTTTCCTGCTTTTCTTGGGAGCAAACCAGAGGCAAATGCTCTTGGAAAACGCTGGGTGTTTATTTGCTTAAATACAGAAAACAAAAGCTGAACCAAAGCCTTTTAAAAACGGACACGGCCCAAGGCCAAAGTGAATCTGAATAACAACCTTCATCCAGGTGTTTGCAGTCTCTGACAGCAACTAATAGAACTACACGGGGGCCTTTTAAAAGCCAAGAAAAGTTCCCTCCCTCTCTGAGCCAGGTCCACATTTTTCTTTGTTCAGTTCAAATGATTTGTTTCAGAGAATTTTTTAAGAACATGCTGTTCAACTTATGCTAAAATTACTATGTTGTCAGCAACATTCCAGTTGGGGTTGTCTTTTCTTTTTCTCTATTTAAAGCGCACATTTAACAAAAATGATGGCTTTTCCTTTTTTTTTTTTTTTTTAATACCTAGGAGAAGGTAGCTGAGAGTCATGTGCTTACCTGAGTCATCCAAACATACACCAACCATCTCTGAGGCACTTAAGATGAGCCAGGTACCCTGCTGAGTACTTTATCCAGATCATTCCGTGTTATCCCAAGAGCCCTATGTGGCAGGGACTATCATTATTATTATTCCTGTTTTCCAGGTGAAAATCCTGACCCTCGGTGGGTAAATTGCTTAGGATCACAGGGCCCGAGACTCCAATTATGGCACAAGGATCTAGTCCCCTCCACTGTGTCTGGTTCCCCTCGCATCCTGCCTCTGTGGGGCAGATCTGTGCCATCTCTGCCCCCTCGTGACTCCCCCCAAACCTGTCTCCATACAGCACACGCATTTGACGCTACCTATAGGCCAACCAGTCAGTGTGATGGGACCTAGGACTTCAGAGGAGAATAAAACAAAACTCCCTGCGTCACTGAAATGTACAGGGATTCGGAAGAGAGGGGACGAATCCCTCAGCACACCATGCAAGGAGGCCCTCTAGTGATCTTCCTCTCTCCCTGCTCTCCCCAGAGCCACGTGCACAGTGAAGCCAGGCCACCTTGGGGCCCTGAGATTAGGAAGCTGGCTCAGCTGCCTGCCACCGCCCTTCTTTGGCTAACGTACCTCTCCTCATCTTTCAGGGCTGGGCTCACTGGACCAAATGCTTCCGTCATTGTTGCCCTCGGCTGCACTGTCGATACCCCCTCAGCGCAGCTCCAGAAGGTCTCTTCTAGGGGCCTTCCAGGGGCAGAGATGGTGTAGAAAAAGAACAGCTTCACCGTAAGCTTGAGAAAAGGCTAACTCTTCCCATCAAAGACTGGAGGTGGCTGGGAGGCTGGGAGGAGCAGAGAAGTGAAGTCCCCCAAGCTACCCTCTGACACCAACCATGTTTTCCCCACTTATAAAGGCAGGTCCGTGTGTGTTTAATTCACCTTTGTGTCCCCAGCACCTGGCTCAGTGCCTAAAAGAATGAATGTGAACAGCCTATCACATGACATCAATCATCAATTAGACACTGAAAAACATCCTAGTTGTTTGAGTTTTCTGGTTGTTTGAATTTGCCCTGGGAATTAGATTTTAACGCAATTTACCTAGCCCGGCTGGCGTGGCTCAGTGGTTGAGTGTCAACCTATGAACCAGGAGGTCATGGTTTGATTCCTGATCAGGGCACATGCCCAGGTTGTGGGCTCAATCCCCAGTGTGGGGCGTGCAGGAGGTAGCTGATCAGTGATTCTCTCTCATGATTGATGTTTCTATCTCTTCCTCTCTGAAATATATATATATATATGTACATATATAGCAATGGGAAAAATATCCTCAGATGAGGATTAGGGAAAATAAAAAAATGAATGAAAAATAATAATAATAAATAAAGCAATTTCTCTATTATTAGAACTTTTTGCTTGAGTCACACATGCACTCCATGTTCCATTCTAAAGGAGAGTATAACACTGGGTCACCTGTTTGTAGGACTGCCTGTGCTCTAGTCATCCAACACAATGAACTAAGTACGTCAGGCAAGATAAAAATAACATGCACGCTGGTTTTGCTGTGGATGGAAAGGTAGACAGCAGCACTGCTTGTGGGAGATGCACCTCCTGATGCCTCCAGTCAGAATTGCCTCCTGCCTCAAGAAGTTCCCACGGCCCTTGTCCTGGCCACTGTCATCCCAGGTGAGAAGAGCAGAAAAGCAGGCTTTGTCATGAGACAGAACTGAACTTGAGTCCTGCTCTGGCAACCAGGAGCTGTCTGTTGCTAAGCTTCTCTGGGCCTCCACCTTCTCTATAAACCGAGACCTATTTTACTATCTATATGGCAGGGTAGCTATGAAGAGTAAGAGTAAACACTCAACATAATTGGCACCAAGGACACACTCCACTGATGGGTGGTTTCTGCCTCCCCTTGGGAGCTGTGATTCCAGGTCCCCTGGAAAAAAGCTCCAAATACTCTTACATTAGTAATAATAACACATGGGCATTATTATGCCCGTGTTGCAAATGAGGAGTCCGAGACTAATGTTGTTAAATAGGTTCCTCTGTAAAAGAGTGGCCAAACTAGAATTTCCTCCCAATTTTATCTGACTCCCACGTTGGTGACAGATGCTACACACTATTGCCTCTGAAGCAGCTTCATCTAGTTTATCATTTTCTTGGCCTGGCTTTGTCTTCTGATTCAAGAACTGTTTCCCCTGCCATTTTAATCCTTATTTTCCCCCGTGACTCACAGTTGGCTGAACACATGGTTAGGACTTATTCTTGCTTCAAGAATAGTGTTTTTATTTTTAGAGTAAAGCATGCACAACATAATATTGTTTTTTTCCCCTGAAATACGAGTTTACACCAAAAAATAAGGCTCTCTCTCCCACCTTACTCCAAACCCCAAATCTGCCTGCCTGGAAGCAACTACAGTTAGGTGTTTGTGGATCCTTCCAGAAAGAATCTTTGCATTGATAATGAGGGCACAGCTTTACGGTGGGAATTGAGTCCTTTTCCTGTATCAGGCAAATGAAAAATTAATGTCAGTGATTTTGCAAATCAGTCAACCTCTTGGGGGTGGCGGGGGGGGGGGGAGGCAGATTAGCCTGAATAAATACTGAGGATTAAGGATGATCAAAAGCCAAGCAATTTGGGAACAGAACTTTAAAGTCTGAGCTTCTGGACCCACATGTCCCATGGAAAGATGCTCTTGCAACTAGACTCTATATTTTTAAAAATATTGTGCGCTGCCTAAAAATATTGTCCTGAGGAATCTTTACATACAGAGTAATAAAAGAAGAAATATGGAACCTAGGAGTGACCACAAATTAATGATGTTCTCACAAAGGAGACTTAAACAATAAATCAAATATACCAAGGGGTTATATATAGAACTTACTTATTTCTCAGATATTTAGATGCTACAATTAGTTCCGAGCCTCCTGTGTGCCAGGAGCTGGGAAAAGGAGTTCAGCAACTACGCAGTTGTTATTTCTACTTCCCTCTTTATCTGTCCTTCCAGCTATTCCATTATAATTATGTCATCCGAGTCTCCCAGACCCCAACGAGGTCCAGCGAGATAAAAAGACTCACCCAGGTCAAGTAGCTAACCGTGGCAGAGTGAGGACCACAACCTGCACCTTCCGCCTGCACATCCAATGCACTTTCCCCGACACAGCTGCAGCTCTGAGAGCCCAGGACCTAAATAAAGTCCATGAGAAAGTCTTTAATTGCTGCAAGGGAACTGCTCATAAAATGCCGAGGCTCCACACCCATGTTCAGAGCAGCAGCATTTGCAACAGCTGAATGGTGGAGGCAAGCTACGTGTGTATGGATGGATGAATGGATAAATAAAATGTGGTAGCTACACACAATGGATGACTATTTAGCCTTAAAAAGGAAGGACATTCTGACACATGCTACAATATGGATAAACCTTGAAGACATGCTAACAGAAAAAGACAGCCTGAAGAGGACAAATCGTATGATTCCACTTACAGAGAAGTATCTAAAGTAGACAAATTCACAGGGACAGAGTAGAATGGTGGTTGCCAGGGGCACTAGGGAGGGAGAAATAGAGAGTTATTGTTCAGTGGGCACAGAATTTCAGCTTGGGAAGATGAAGAGTTTTGTGCATGCAGATGGTGGTGGCGGTTGCACAACCATGTGAAGGTACTTAATGCCTCTGAACTCTACGCTAAAAAGTGGCTAAAATGGCAAGTTTTATGTTATGTGTGTTTTACCGCAATTTTTTTTTAATTAAAAAGAAAAAATGCTGAGACTCCTCTAATACCAGCTCGGACAGGACAAAGGGCGAGAGGCAAGGACAGACTCTACGGGAGTGTGCCCATTGGGTCTCTTGCTGGAACAAAAATGATGTGTGCAGTGGACATCCGGACCCATATGACTGCCCAGCATCCCCTTCCTCTTCCTTCTGCAAACAGAACCCTTTTTTCGGGCGGAGGAACCCAGACCACGAAGTTCAAGGGAACCCAGACCAGGCCAGTCACATACCCCATCACTAAGGTCATGTCATTTGAGTAAACAGAAGCTTAGGAAAAGTAAGTCATTTTTCATCAGAATCTGTTCCTACATCGGTTCAAATGCTAGAGTGGTTTTCCAAATATGTCTGGAGATTCTGTCACACTAGTCCCTTCCAAAGGTGGAGCCCAGCATCCCCGCCCATAAATGCAAGCTGAAGCCAGTGACTCATTTCCAACTAAGAGCACGTTGCATACATGGGGGCTGTGTGTCATCCAGGGCTGGATCCTAAGTGACATGTGGCTTCTCTCTCAAATGCCTGGCCTTGCTCTAGAGGACGTCAGTGGCCGTGTTATGGGAACCCTCATGCAGCCCAATGGAGAGGTCCACTCAGTGGGCAATGAAGGCTTCCTGCCAACAACCAGTGCAGAACGGAGGCCTCCCGCCAGCAGCCCCATGAGTGTTCCCTGGGGGGCAAAACCACGCCCCTTCCCATTGAGAACTACCTGTGAACTGCCTACAGGGCCATGTGGCAAGGAACCCTAGATGCCCTCCAGAAGTCACAGCAGAAAGGAATGAGGACCGCAGACCTACACAGCAAGGACTTGAATTTGCCAGCAGTATGAACGAGTTGGGAGGCAGATTTTCCCACAGAGCCCCGGGGTGGGAACTCAGCCTGGCTGGTACCTGAATTTCAGTCTTGAGCTGGGAGATAGTAAACGGGTGTTGTTATAGCTGCAGAGCTTGTGGTGGTTTGTTAGGCGGCAGCAGAGACCTTGAGTTCCATGAGATGTGTCTATATTGTTATAATCATTTCCTCCACTCCTTTCCCCCGTTAAGCCACTTGAAATAGGTTTCTGTTATTTGCAACTCAAAATGTCCTAAGTAGAACATGACCTCACCAGCCGACTGAATTGCACAATTGATTGATCTGTATGTTTCACTGTATATAAATTCCACCCCAATTAACAAGAAAACAAGAAACAATTACCTCACAGGGTTGCAACGCACTTACGGTTCTGTATTAGGAATCTTTTGGATACAAGCGACTGAGACTCAAACTGGGTTAAGCTAAAACAGGAATGTATAGGCTCACAGAAAGACCTAGGGCAGTGATGGCGAACCTATGACACGCGTGTCAGAGGTGACACGCGAACACATTTTTTTGGTTGGTTTTTCTTTGTTAAATGTCATTTAAATATATAAAATAAATATCAAAAATATAAGTCTTTGTTTTACTATGGTTGCGAATATCAAAAAATTTCTATATGTGACACGGCACCAGAGTTAAGTTAGGGTTTTTCAAAATGCTGACATGCCGAGCTCAAAAGGTTCACCATCCCTGACCTAGGGGCAGGTCTGTGCTTGAGTTCCCCATTGCTCGATTTCCTTTCTTTTTAAAGCTGAATGACATTCCACTTTATGCAGGTAGCATACTTTGTTCACCCATTTATTTGTCGATGGGCATTTGGACACTTGCTTCCACCTCTTGGCTATTGTGAATACACTGCTGTGAACACGAGTGCGCACATACCTCTTCAAGTCTCTGCTTTCAGTTCTTTCGGATACATACCCGAAGTGGGGTTGCTCATCATAAGGTAGTTCTGTTTTAAATTTTTTTGTAAATGTGTTTTTATTGATTTTTTAGAGAGAGAGGAAGGGAGAGGAATAGAGAGATAAAAACATCGATGAGAGAGGACCATCATTGATCAGCTGCCTCCTGCACACCCCCTACTGGAGATCGAGCCCACAATCCGGACAGGTGCCCTGACCAGGAATCGAACCAGTGACCTCCTGGTTCTTGGGTCGATGCTCAACTGCTGAGTCACACCGGCCAGGCTATTTTTACTTTTTGAGGAACTTGCATACTGTTTTCCATAGCAGCTGCACCATTTTACCTTCTCACCAACAATGCACAAGGATTTCTTCACACCCTCACCAACACTTCTTATTTTTTGTTTTGTTTTTCACACTGTTTTTGGGTTGTTATTGTTGTTACTCCTCACCCGAGGATATTTTTTCATTGATTTTTTAGGGAGAGTAGAAGAGAGAGGGAAAGACAGAGAGAAACATCGATGTGAGAGAAACACATTGATTAGTTGCCTCCTGCATGAGCCCCGACCAGGGCCTAGGGCTGGGGAGGAGCCTACAACCAAGGTAAGTGCCCTCGATCGGAATCAAACCCGGGTCCCTTTGGTCCAAAGACCGATACTCTATCCACCGAACCAAACTGACTAGGACTGTTTTATTTTTTTCTACACTGTTTTGTTTGTTTGTTTGTTTCTTTTTTTAACTCACTGGATGCAGAGTCGTGAGTGGCTGAAGTGAGAGATGAAACTGCACAGCACTGGACGTTGGCCAAGATATGAAATGTTCTCACTAATCGTGTTGCTTTGTAATCATGGATCCAAGGCAAGTTTCAGGGCAGTTTGTATCAGCTTGTCAGCGCTGTTGATAATTGTGAGACTGATGATTTGCATCTTGTCTCAATGAGACCCCCTTGGGGGCTCTGCCTTTGGGTTAGTTCCATACCAAGAATGGCCCATGGGCCCAGCAGAAGGCCGGCCTGTGCTGCATCTTGGGCACTGTGATTCCCAGGTGTTCAGTCCCATGGTGGTGGTTCCTGATCTAAAAGCAGAGGTATGTCCGTTCAGCTCTGCAGAAAGGGGACAATTGGTGCCCGCGGCTGGCTCCCCAGACCCTTTGTTGCGATGCAGACTCTGGCTCCTTCTATGCGTGAACTCACTTTAATGCGCTTGCTACATTTTAGCCTTTTCTGCAACACTGTCATTTTGGGTCCCCTTTGGTGTCTTTAGGAATCAGAGCCTATCTACCTGCCACCATCACTTCCAGGGGGAGGAACTGGTTCTGTGGTAGCCCGGTGCCTGGCACAAAACATGCTTTTATTGTAAATATGTGTTGAGTAGTCCAGGCGAGAGCTGGTGAGGAGTGAAGAGTGAGGACAGGAGTCCTACAATCCAGCTCCTTCTGCTCCCTCCGGAGTCGCACAGACTGCTCATCAATGGCTGCTCCGTAAACACTTCGCAAGTGAGTAAATAAATGAGAGGAAAAATAAATGTTCTATTTACTTGGACTTGCTACAGAGTGAAAGAAAGGAAGGGCAATTAGCTGGCACCATCAAGCTTGTTCTTTCTCCAGGCCTCCCGGCCACACCTTTCTGATGACAGTTTCTCATGGTCCCTTCCAGATAAGTTGTCCTGAAATGAGAGAGTTCAACTGATTTTATTCTGGCAGACATTTCACCCCTGCTCCTTTGTGACCATCGCCCCAGGGGCTCTCGGGCCTTTTTTGAACTGCCAAGAATGGTTTAAAAGCAGATTTGTTTTTTTTTGGTACTAGTTAGTTTTTGTCAATCCTGCCTCTTTTAAAGTTTCACTTTCAAAAAATGGCCCATAAATTTGCTTTCCTCTAAACACCTCTAAAGAGAGGAATTCTCTACACTTAAAAAAAAAGTCTTTTGAAGTCCTGGATCTAGAGATATCTTAAAGTGCCATAATTTCTTTTTCTTTTTAAAAAAATATTTGCTTTTTTTTTTTTTTTTAATTGATTTTAGAGAGGAAGGGAGAGGGAGAAAGCAATAGAAACATCAATGATGAGAGAGAATCATTGACTGGCTGCCTCCTGCACGCCCCCTACTCGGGATTGAACCCACAACCTGGAATGTGCCCTTCAGTCCACAGGATGACACTCTATCCACTGAGCCAAACCAGCTAGGGCCATTTCTTAAACTTCTCTCTTTTTCTCTCCCTTAAACACCACTAGCACCTAAAAAATATATGAGGTTTCTCTCAAGTTCCATATTATTTTTATTCAGTAGTCAAGAAACACCTTTTGTGCTTGAGATGGGCTTTAACAGAAGGGTCTATGAGTAAGTACTCATTTAAATTTTTCTGAGTATTAATAAAAATGAACTTGATGGTTCACTGAAACCATTGGAAGTAAACAAAAAAAAAAAACAAAAAAAAACACACAACAACAGTGGAATTGCCCTTGGCTTTAGTACTTAGAAAATGAGCGCCAGGTTTCTTAATCTGGCCCTTTTAAGGGGTTATACAGATAGCATCTATAATAATAAAGGTAATAATATTCAAAAAAGAACTATGCCACCCGGCCAGTGTGCCTCAGGCTTTGAGCACCAACCCATGAACCAGGAGGTCAAGGTTCAATTCCCAGTCAGGGTACATGCCCAGGTTGTGGGCTCGATCCCCAGTAGGGGGAGTGCAGGAGCCAGCCAATCAATGATTCTCTCTCATCACTGATGTTTCTATCTCTCTCTTCCTCTCTCTAAAATCAGTAAAAACATATTTAAAAAATAAAAAAGAACAAAGCCAAAAAAAAAAAAGCTTATCTTGGGGAAAGAAATGTAAATTTTGGTATTTACACTTGGAAATGGGTTTGCCTGATTTCTGGTAACTTTCTTACCACATTTGTAGTCAAGAATGAAGCTACTTTTGGAGAAACTGCTCAGAAGGGTCAGTGACCCGTAGTTTTCTCACCCAAAGGTTTTGCTTCTGTTGTATTTCCTGTGAGATCACAGCCTTACTTTTCATATCTAACCACACCTTTTTCTGGGTAAAGTGAAGATAATAACAAAGCATGTTTGTTTTTCAAATATATTTCTGGGGACTCTTTCACATGTAACTGGCAAAACCCCCAAAATAACTAGAATAAATGAAAAGGTAATTTATTGGCTCACCTAAAGTAGTTGGCTTCAGGCACAGCTTGATCCAGGAGCTCAAATGTCATCAAAGCACACTCCCTTCTTCCTTAAACAGGCCTTCTCTAATGGGGATCATAATGATGACCGAGAGCCCAGACTTTCCTTTGACCAGCTTAGCATTCTCAGGCAGGAGGGCATCTTTCCAAACCTCTTTGGCAGAAAATGCTCAAGGAGGACTTTTGAATGGTCTCAGTGGGCTCGTGTGCCCAATTCTAAACCATGCATTATGTCCAAGGGCATGGAATCCTTTGGGAGGTGGATAGGACCAAACCCACTCAAACTACACAGGGCGGCTTTTCCCATAGGGAAGAAGAATGCTGCTTCCAGAAGAGGGGAGGGATGTCCGGCCAACAAACAGAACACACAGTCCCCACAAAAGGCCTTTCAGGGCGACTTCGTGGGACAGAGAGGCAGCGGGAAGTCAGAAGTCAGGGGTGGGGCACCAACTGTGGGGCACACTCTTTTTTTGTTTTTAATTTCCAGGACCCTCCTTTCCTCTTCCCTTCACTCATCTCTTGCAACACACCTTCTTGCTTGCTGGAAACAGCAGCAGCAGGAGCTGTGGCTGTAGACTTTCAACACAACATAGGAGGATTTTAATAGGGGTATGAGCAACGGGGGCTGGTCAGGCTTGCCGAGAACGTAATTTCGAGTGAGGTCTGAGTGATGAGAAGGAGGGAGTTTGCCAGGTTAAGTAGGAGAGGTGAAGACAGGTCAGGTAAAAGAGATAGCTGGCACCAGATTATGGCGTCCTGGCAGGGTAGGCACATTTCATTCAACACAGGAACGTTCTCTGTGGCTGGGGCAGAGGCTGCGTGCGAGGAAGGGGGCTGGTGATGAGAGAGCAGCGGAGAGGAACCTCAGGGCAGATTGCAAAATGCCTTGAACTTCATGCCAAAAGGTTTGGACTTTAGTCTGATCTCTCGGTTTGGGGGGACGGGGGAGGTCTTTAATCCTAGAATTAATTTTTCAAATATATTTATGATGATCTCTCTGACAGTTAAAGGGAAGGGGATTGGGCAAGGCTGCTGGCAAGGAGCCCCGTTAGGAGGCAAAGGTGGGAGCCCTGGCAAGAAGTGACAAGGACCCCTAAGGCAGTAGTAGAGGAAAGCTCGGGATTCCGGCGGTAGAGCCCAGGTAGAATCCATGGGATTTGGTTCTGCCGCTGTTGGGGGAAGAACTGATTAGCAGAAGCTGTAGATGGAGACAAGAGTTTGGAGCAAGGAGCTACTGCCCTCCCCTGGCAAATAATTAACACAGTGAATCATCCATTAAGCACCGGGAAAGTTCGCTGTATTCTCAGAACAGCAGATGCCTGGTGCTGGGAAACCACGTCAGGAGATACTTGTTGCATAAGTGCAGCTTTTCATTTCATTTACTGCCCAACCAATGCTTACTAGGCTCCTGTTATGTGCCAAGACCTGTGCTAGACACGGGGTAGAGACTGGAAAGTGGAACAGGCATGATGCCTGTGCTCCTGGAGCTGTCTGTGTACGAGGGGACAAGGACAACAGACGAATGTCTGTTTAATTGACGTTTACCGTGTTGAGTGTATGGAGGTAATGGGTTCTGGGTCCGATGAAAAGAAAGGCATAGGGAGCCGAGAGCCTCCCAAAGTGGGAGGTCAAGATGAGGCTGGGTTCCGAGCGGGACTGTTCACATCGCCTCTCATCTGGGGAGGGCAGGTTCTAGCCCAGCAGATGTTCAAATAATGCAAATTTTGTTATGGTGATAAAGTTCATTTTGACCTCACAAATTACTCTTTCTCCCAAGTATCTTTCAGGTTGTTTTTAAAGCTCGTGTCTTTTTTTTTTTTTTTTTTTAAATCCTCGTCTGAGGATATTTTTCCATTGATTTTTAGAGAGAGTACAAGAGAGTGGGGAAGACAGAGAAATATCAATGTGAGAGAAACACATAGGCCTGGGCTGGGGAGGAGCTTGCAACCGAGGTATGTGCCCTTGCCTGGAATCGAACCCGGGACCCACAGGCTGACACTATATCCACTGAGCCAAACTGGCTAGGGCTTATTTTATTTTTAATTAATTGATTTTTTAAATAATTTTAAAAAATGTTTTTATTGATTTCAGAGAGAAGATGGGAGAGGGAGAAAGAGGGATAAAATCATCAATGATGAGAGAGAATCATTGATCGGCTGCCTCCTGCACGCCTCCAACTTGGCATGTGCCCTGACCAGGAATGGAACTGTGACCACCTGGTTCATGGGTTGACACTCAACCACTGAGCCACACCAACTGGGCACTTTCTTTCTTTCTTTCTTTCTTTCTTTCTTTCTTTCTTTCTTTCTTCCTTTCTTTTTATTTTTTTGGTAGAGAAGCAAGCAAGAATTTATTGACCACAGCAAAAATATACTTAGGACAGTGAAACAAGGAAGGGCATAGAAGAAGCACTAGGAGAGACTGGGCTGGGCTGTGTTGGCTCACTGGGAAGTCAGAGAAAGGGGGGCCTTGGAGACAGGTTCAGGGGGTGAACCTGGGACTAGCTACCAATGCCCATTGCTCCCCTGGATGCAAGTCTCATGGGGCCCTTTAGAGGCTAGGGGATACGTGCCTGTGGGGGAAGAAGGAAAAGGGAATGGCACCAGCGTGCTCCCTGGAGGGAGAGTGCCTCTTTAATTTTTTGTTTTTATTTTAAATATATTTTTATTGATATCAGAGAGGAAGGGAGAAGGAGAGAGAGACAGACACATCAATGTTGAGAGAGAATCATTGATTAGCTGCCTGCTGCATGCCCTCCACCCCCACCCCTGGGGATTGAGCCTGTAACCCAGGCATGTGCCCTGACCTGAATCGAACCATGACCTCCTGATTCATAGGTCGATGCTCAACCACTGAGCCACGCCCGTCAGGCATCTCTTTCAGTTTTAAATGCACTCTGAGTAACAACACTGGCTTGACTTAACCTCAAGGCTTTGTGACTGTAACTCATTTGGTATTTTAAAATGTACGATATGAGTCTTCACATCTGCTGATTGATTTATTCGATGTCCCAGGGTAGATTGTTACAACAAAGGCTCCACTCAGTCAGGGTTTCCTAGGTCCGACCACTTGTGTGGACGCTTCCCACACTGGTGTTTGGTGTGGCCATGTGATGTGCTCTGACCAATGGGACACTGGAAGATATGATACAAGCGGAGAATTAACAAGTGCTTGAACACTGGGTTTGCCTGCTCTTCCTCCAGAGAGTGTCATGTGAGGAAGCCTGAGCTAGCCTAGCCTATTAGAGGATAAGGAACAGAGATGAGGAACCCATCGGAGGCCTCCTAGCCAATCTACAAACTGACTGTCACCACATGAGTGACCCTAGACAAAATCAGAAGGAAATCCATCTATCTGAGCTCAGCCCAAATTATAATCCCAAAGAAATTTTGAGCAAACGAAAGGATTGTTGTTTTAAACCCCTAAAATTTAGAGTATTTTTTATGGAGCAAAAGATAACTGATATGGCACAATCTTCAAACAGCCTAATTATTTTTTGCTTTGAAACAAGGAAACTTAAAGGCAGCAAAGATAAATGACTCTTCTACGATCTCACCCTAGTGTGGGGGTAGATCTGAATTCTTACTTTGCATCCTAGACTCTAAAGGCTGCTTCGTCTCTGCCACCTCCAGTGTTTCTTAGAAATACCCAAACCTAAATCCTCTAATTAATCACAGTTTCCCAACGTTCGAGTTTTCTTAGCCTGCATCCTAAAGTGATATTCAGATAATGGGCTTTGCTTCCATTTTAAATAGTTAAGAACCAAGATTATATATAAATGTATAAACAGAACTCGACTCATCATTTTCAAAATAGCCACCTAACTTCATAATCAAACCTCAACCTTCTGGGAAGCATATTATTTTCTCTATCATTCCAAACAAAAACTAGCTCAGAGGCAATAGAAGAACATTTTACAAAATTTGTTGAAAGGAAGTCATTGTGGCTCTCTCTCTCTTTTTTTTATTCTTTGTGCTTATGGAAGAACTGTATCTTTCCAGTTCTCTGAAATATGAGAACAATAACTAAACTTAAAGTAGTGTAATATAACACATATGTTTCTGAGTCTTTACAGATAGAGAATAATTTGTTCTCCAGGACATAAGAGAAACTCACATCCCTTTAATGTTTTCTGTACCTTTTTTTTTCTCTGAGAATCACTTTCAACTTTTTTTTAATAATGAAGACTTGAAGATGTTAAGTTACTTGCCCAAGGCAACAGATTATAAATCATAGAGATGGAATCAAAAACTTTTCTTTTTGAAGCCAAATCCCATTAACTGGCCTAACTAAAAGAATAATTCTTGTACAAGGAACACATGTTCATAAAACCCAAACGATACAGAAATATACAGATTAAAAAGCTCCTCCTCCGTCCTTGTAGCAGGCTGCAATGTCAGGTTATTTACCTGCCATTCATTCCCCATGTTTTACTTCCTTATAGAACCTGGATTTTTTTTGCGGCGCCCTCACCTGCCTCTATAGCCTCATGCATCTGGGGAGGTGGGCACTAGCCTAACTTGAAAGTGTGGTCCTGATTGGTCTATCTTTACATCGATTACAGTGGTTTGGACAAGGACCTGTGACACGTGGGACACACGGGGGAAGTGAGCTGGTGCATTTGAACTTAAGAGGAGAGATTGCTTGTGGATGTCATGAGACCGTCCCGCAGAGCTCAGCTGCAGGAAGCATAGCTGACTGGTGGCCGTTGCAGCGTCTAACTGCAGTCCCAGGGGCTGCTGGGAGCAGCAGTGGTGTGTGGCTAACACACTCAGACAGACTTGTTTCTGACAGGTGGCTTTGGCCTCCTCTGCTGGGGAAATTAAGTTTGGATGTTTCTCCTAAAACTACTACCTCCTTCCCCCTTGAGAGGAGCTGCCTGACAACAAAGCCCACGCACTGAGAAGGGCAAAGCAGAAAGATGGAAAGAACCTGGGTCCCCAATGATGCCCCGAGCTGCTGGGTAAATCGACCCAGGGTCCCTCTCCCCACGGGCTTGTTGTATCTATAATAATAAAAGCGTAATATGCTAATTAGACCAGACGTCCTTCCGGATGACCTTCTGGACAAAGCCAGGGTCTGGAGTGCCAGAGGGAAGCTGGTGCCAGCAGCTGGGGAACGAAAGGCCTGCTTCTGCACAAATTTTGTGCATCCGGCTTCTAGTAAGATAATAAATTTCCTACTGTGTGAGCCCCTGCGTGGGGGTTTTCTTGACTTGCAATGAGAGCATTGCCACTGATACAATTCCTCTCCCATCTCACTTCCCAAGAGAAACTTCTGGTAACATGTTACTGTGAACTTCGCCGAAACATTTGCAAACATAGGTATCGTTTTGCAACTTGATTCTTTTTGAAGTCATCAACATATATGTACATCCTTCCACAGCAATACACAGAGATCTAACTCAGCCTTTTCCATGGCTGCCGAGAATTCTATGCAGGGTGTGCCCTAATCAGTGTGCTTCTACCCATGATCATTTATGTTCTGCCCTTTTTCTGCCTCAGAAGACATGAGGAGAGAGCACTGGCAAATTCCTGTTATTCTTCCCATCCCGGAACTGGGAAATACACACCAAAGGCAGTCTGAGCAAATAAATCAGCCTTCGGAGCAAGAGAGGGCAGATGTTTGGTAGGAGTTGCCTGAGACTGCGTGTGCTTTGAAAAGGGGGAGTATTCCAGACTATTCTAGCCACTTGCACCTGCTCTTGCTCTTCCCTTCCTTGCCCCCTAGCCTCCTTCTCTGGCTTCAGGTGTGCCAGGCTCTGGGGACCAAGAGGGAGGCGGGAAGGGAGTTGGCTTAGCAGTAAGAATCGCCCCGCAGCCCTAGCTGGTGTGGCTCAGTGGATGGGCACCCTCCCGTGCACCCAAAGGTTGCAGGTTGTGGCTGGATCCCCAAGGAGGGCGCGTGCAGGAGGCAGCCCATCAATGTTTTGCTCTCACGCTGATGTTTCTCTCTCCCTCTCCCTTCCTCTCTCGCTAAAATTCAATTAAAAATGTTTTTTTAAAAATAAACCACAAATCTCCCTCTCCAGCCAGGCAGGGGGCTCTGCCCTGTATTCCTACAGGCCTAGCCCCCAAGCCCCAGCTCCACCCAGCTCTTGGCTTTAGCACCACCCTCTTGTCGCCATCCACTCTCCGCCCACTCTCTCCCTGCCTGGATCAAAGACCTTTGGCCTGGTCTGCCTCCCTGTTTAAGGGGTTGTGTTGAGTCTGTAAACAAACAGGAAAAGCAAAACAGAACAACCGGCAAGTGTTCGCTCTTTCTAAGGTGCCTATTGTTAGACCCACACAGCCAATGTGGGTCACCTAGCGAGACCCTCCGCGCCACCTCTGAGAGACGGAGCCCTCCTCCTCAGATGCTTCGCCCATCTCCAAGGTACGAGGTGGAAGACCGAGTTCTGCGCCCTGTTCCTCCCGCACCGGAACTGCCTCTGGCAAGCACCGCAGTTCCTCCCCATTCCAGGACGCTTCCCACGCGCGGCCAGCTGATCTCAGCCTCTCTGTGGACCTCAGACTGGCCCGCGCGGGGATGGATTTGGTCTGGGTGGGAAGATAAAAGCGGCTTGGCTTTTTCGGAGCTGTTGTAGGCCAGACTACCTATTATAGCAAACATTAAAATAGTACCCAACCACACAACACATCAAATATACTTTCTGGGCTTGGGCTGTAAATGTTATATGAAGAAGATGGAGAAAAGTGAGTGTACTCTTCCAAAGTTTATATAAAAAAGAGGGAGATACAGATATATGTGTGTGTGTTTACTTATTTGGCAGAGTGGAGTACAGTGGGAGAACATACCATTAAAAAAACAGGGGAAGAGAAGAAACTGACTGGAGAGAACAGAAAGAAAAGCTAGACTTCTTTGACTAGAGCTTGTTTTGTAGGTCGAAGGAACCATGCACTATTTTATGTAATTATGAAAAATAAAATAAATAAAAAGCAGTATCTAGTAGTAAAAGCAAAAGGACAAGAAGTTAACTGTGGATCCCATTGTCAGCATAGTCACATTGTGGAGCACTGACTCCTAAATAACAGCATTCTTTACGGCACCATTGGAGGAGACTGGAGAACCTACTCATTATTTTGAAAACTAGGCAATAGTTTAACTAAAAAAAAAAGAGAGAAAATAAAGAGATCTGCCTGGAGTCAGCTCTGAATTTCTCTAATAGCAGAGGCAGGCGGGCAATAGGACCCTGGGATCCTGCTTGGTCCTCAGTCACCTTGTGTGTCTAGTTTTTTCCACTGGAGGCTGTTCTTGGCATTACTCTTACTATCACTTCATCTGCCCTAGACATGTTGAGCTGGGAGGCAGGGGCAGAGTGTAATTTGCCCTGGGCCCCTCACCTGCTGGGGAGAGCTATTAGCCTGGAACCCTCCCTAAAGATAACTCCGAACACAGATTAAGCATGCATTTCAAGCATGATTTAATGAGCGTTCTTAGGTACCAAGAAATAAAAAGATAAGCAAAGACTGACTCAAAGATCAAGAGGGCAGAAGAACATTGAACGGCCAAATCAATTTTTTTTCTTCTCCAAAATATATGTTTGCAAATTTGTATTGGCAGCAAACTTGAAGGATTTTGGCTTTGTGGTCTCATGGGCAAGCATATAGCCAACTGCAAAGGCAAAAGTCTGCTAGTATTGGTTCCATCCTTCCTTAGTGAGTCAATCAAGTGCCACCAGTTGAATTCTCTTTATTGGTCCCTGCACTGCCCCTCTGTGTGCTTGGAGGTCTTTAGAATATAAGAGTTGGCCTGTTTGATGCTAAGGAAACTGGCCCAAAGCAAATAAGACTCAGAGCCAGAAACACAGCCTGATTTCACTGAGAAGGTAAACCAGAGAAGGATGGAGCCATCTGTGTTCAAGCTTATGAAGATTGATGAGGATGGTACAGAAAAGAAGTTTTCTACGGTTGGTCTGATGCGAAGTCCTGAGTGTACCAGGCAAGGGTTTTCTGAGCATACTAGAGATAACGAAAGATCCCCTAGACTTCCAAGAATGCATGGTCAAGGAAAGACAGACAGCTAAGTAGATAATTACAATACAACCTAATGTTGTATTGTAATCAGCCTGCTAGGCTACACACCACTGCAGGCCATTATTCACATTGAAGTCTAGATCAGTGGGGTGGGCACAGGGAGAAATCCCTTGGCCAGAGTCAAGCTATTTGTGGTGCAGAACCAGTTGTTTTTTGTGATATTGTGATTTATAATAAGAAATATATACCTGGTCTTCCTAAAACTCTTAGAACTTTCTAAGTAGTAAGAGGATAAAGGTGTCTAGATATTCATAACAAACCCCTTTTAACCACACATGAGTTTATGGCAATGAGGTGACTTTGGAACTCCCCTAAGTAAAGCCTCTGGTTGCCAGGGAACCAACCAGATGATTGATGGGTGGAACTCTCAGTCCTAGAATTCCACACCCTCCAGAGAAAGGAGATGGGCTGGAGATTGAGTTTGTTAACATAAGAAACATTCAACCCTGCAATGAATTTTTGTGAGTTTATTTGACCCAACTGTCAACAATTGCCCAGAAGCAGACTCTCAAGGAACTGAGACAATGCTCCGGAGAATGGCGTTTTTTCACCCATGTTTATAAATTACCATCAAAGGAGGAGTTGAAAGTTGGTTACATGAAATCCATTGGTGATAGATTAGGGCGGGGGGCGGGGGAGGGAGAGAAAGTAAGGCAGGGAAACCTCTGGGATTGGATAAAAAAGCAAAATGATAGACACATGCTTCTTATACATAGATGGGTATAGGATAATTAACTGTCAACAATTAACAGGATAACAATAACAATGAGGGAATTTGTGGTCTCCACCCTGGTGCCCTGGCATATTGGTTGTGCCCTGAGGGGTCCGGAAAAAGGGAAGTTATAAGTTCCCCTGACATTCCAAAGGTATGTTATCATGGATGCAAAAAGACAATAGGCTCAGTTAAGATCAAAGTTGATCTTTGTCAGGGAAGATACTGGCCTGGAACATGACTACCTACTATAAACTGCCTTTTAATTTTAAAAAGTTTTAATTTAACCATCCTTTGTGGTTACTTTAGGTCTCTGAGTTTGCAAGGCCGCCACGCAGGCCTTCCCTCAGTTAATCAGGTCAGCATGTGGCCCCTTTTCCTCCACAAGTTCAATCTCCAATGGCCAGTGATTTTATAACTCATGCCTATGTAATGAAGTCTCCATAAAAGCCCAAAGGAGGGGGTTCAGACACCTGAACACTGGAGATCTGGGGAGAGTGGCACCCTTGGAGAGGTCATGGAAGCTCTGCGCCCCGCCCATATGCCTTGCCCTGTGTATCTCTTCCATCTGGCTGTTCATCTGTTTCCTCTATAATGTCCTTTATAATAAATGGGCAAATGTCAGTAAATGTTTCTCTGAGGTCTGTGAGCCATTCTAGCAAATTGATTGAACCCCAGTGGGAAGGAGGGAAACCTCTGATTCACAGCTTGTTGTCAGAAGTACAGGTGACAACCTGGACTTGGATTGTCTTTTTGTTTGTTTGTTAATCCTCATCCGAGGGTATTTTTCCACTGATTTTTACAGAGAGTAGGAGGGAGGGGGAGAGACAGAGAGAGAGAGAAGCATCGATGTGAGAACACCATCAAGAAAATGAAAAGACAATCCATAGAATGGGAGAAAACATTTGCAAATCATAATTTGATAAGGAACTGATACCTATAATATATAAAGAACTCTTACAACTCAATGATAACACACACACACACAATTAACAAATGGGCGAAGGGTCTGAATAGACATTTCTCCAAAGAAGATATACAGGTTGCCAAAGATGTGAGTAGGGTTTAGGAAAACCAATAGGAGACAGAGTTGTTTCCCAGGGTTTATAAGACCAGGAACCGTTAGCACCCATAGGTCTGCAGGAGCATGTGGAGGGAACAGTCTCAGAACCAATGGGGAGGGATGCCCAGACAGGACGGAGGCCTTTGGTAGAGGGAGGCCTCTAACTCACAGTTCAGCAGGAAAGGAACCAGGGTACAAAGACTTCCCACCTTTGATCTCCTGCTGGTACCACCCCCATTGGCCAAACTCAAGAGTAGAGCTTGTGTCTGAAAAAAGTGCTGGAAACAGCTGAGCAAAGGCGAATGTGTGATTTAGGGAGTAGGAGGCAGAGGTAAGATTTATCTGTGGGCTATGGACATGAAAAATCAAAATGAAAAGAAAATTAAGGAGAGTAGCAGGGCAGGAGCAGGGAACCAGATGTACTGCTGATTTAGGTATGATAAGGTTGCTCACTGAGCACCAGGATGTCCGCTGGTGGGCAGATCCATGGGCCAGGTCATTCTGAAGCAGATGTAGCTGTGAAACAGTTGAGCTGGCTTCCAACTCTTAAAGGGACAGATAGTAAATATTACATTTTGCATCACAATAACTGAACTTCATTTGTAGTGGGAAAGCAGCCATAGATGATATGTAAATGAACAAGTGTGGCTGTGTTCCAATACAATTTTATTTATAAAAACAGGCAGCAGGCCTGCAGGTCATAGTAGGCCAACTTAAGAATTTTTTCATCACTTTGCCTTCAGATAGACTTTAGAAAAAAATACATGTGTTTATTGATTTCAGAGAGAGGAAGGGGGAGAGAGAGAGAGAGAGAGAGAGAGAGAGAACCATCAAGATGAGAGAGGATCATTGATCAGCTGTCTCCTGCACTCCCCCACACTGGGAATGGAGCCTGCAATCAAATCATGACCTCCTGGTTCATGGGTCAATGCTCAACCACTGAGCTACACTGGCCAAGTGATAGAGACTTTTTAAAAAATATATATTTTATTGATTTTTTACAGAGAGGAAGGGAGAGGGATAGAGAGTTAGAAACCTGGATGAAAGAGAAACATCGATCAGCTGCCTCCTGCACCCCCCCCCCCCCTACCGGGGATGTGCCCGCAACCAAGGTACATGCTCTTGACTGGAATCGAACCCAGGACCCTTAAGTCCGCAGGCCGATGCTCAATCCACTGAGCCAAACCGGTTAGGGCAAGTGATAGAGACTTTTGATGTATCTATCGGAATGGGCCTTCCCCCAGTTCTGACAGATAAGCAATCTGAACCTCTTACAGGGTACCAGGAGTGAAAGAGTCAGGAGATTCTGCTTCAATTCCTATTGATGTCTAAGAAAGAATGCATGTGCAGCTGATGAACCAGGCCCTAGTCTGGTGAAATGAAGATGAAGCTTCGAAATCCTACAGACCTGAGTTGAAAACGTGTCACTTACTCACCGTTTGGCCTTGCTGAGCCCGTTCTCTCACCTGTAAAATGGAGATGATACTCACCTCATAGATAGCAATAGCTGCTATTATTACAAGGAGTAACAAAATACGTTCGTACCTCCAAACGCTCTCTTCCTTGTCCTTTCCTACTGTCTTCCTGAAGACTGTTGGTTCTTGTAGTTTGTTCCCAGGATCTACAGGCTTTTTCATCTGGGTTCTCTGAATGCTCCTCCTGGCCGGGTAGCTCAGTGGATTAGAGCTTGGTCCTGATATGCCAAGGTTGGGGGTTATGTCCCCGCTCTAGGGACATACGCGAATCAACTAATGAATGCATAAATAAGGGGAACAGCAATAAGTGATCTCTCTCTCTCTCTCTCCCTCTCCTTTCTCTCTCTCAGAAATAAATATATTTATAAAAAAATAAATACTCCTCAGCCAAATCCAAAATAGATCTCAATTTATATATTGATCAGGATTCTTTGATTGCCAGCAATAAAACTGAATTGAAACTCGTGAAAGGGGGAAGACAGCTGGGGTGATGTATAGGATACTGGAGTCATTCTGAGAATCGAAGGATAACAACTCAGCCTCAGGAAATCGAAACTAGGCAAGTTCAGGATTTTCAGAGACTAAACTCCAACCTCTCTCTCCCTCCCTCCCTCCCTGCCCCTTCCTGCCTCCATTTCTGTTTCTGTGTGGACTAGTATTTGCCATACTTCAAGAGAGGTACCCACTGAGAACCCTTGGTCACATCGTGGCTTTACCATCTAAGAGGGAAGTTCTTTGCTTCTTCTTCCCCTGGATCTTTCAAAGTCCATGAAAGGGCCCTGTCTGTCCTGATGTGGGTGGTTACGTGCCCACTCAAGCTAAGTACTGTGGCTGGAGGAGAGGTCTTATGATCTGCTTAGCTTTCAACCACCCACATAATGTTTGGTGACGCAGGTGGTTGCAGCTGGGGTGGGGGTGGGGGGCAGGGAGCGATAGGGAGATGGGCAATGGCACCCAAAGAAGGAGAGGGATGATCCCTGAAGGGGGTGGAAAGGTATGCTGGGCAGCCAGGTGTGCCCAGTGTTCACAAATGACGCCGGCTCTAATCATGTGACATAACCATTTTTCCTATGTGCCTGCCATGATTACACTGCCAACATCCTTAGGGCGAGCTACAGGACAGGCACGGCCTCTTGACTCCTGCCCTGTTGTCAGAGGAGAGGGCCATGAGCGGAATATCTGGAATCAATTCCGTTTAAGGCAGCGGTTCTCAGCCTGTGGGTTGCGGCCCCTTTGGCGGTGGAACGACCCTTTCACAGGGGTGGCCTAAGACCATCCTGCGTATCAGATATTTACATTACGATTCATAACAGTAGCAACATTACAGTTATGAAGTAGCAACGAAAATAATGTTATGGTTGGGTCCCAACATGAGGAACTGTATTTAAAGGGCCAGAAGGTTGAGAACCACTGATTTCAGGTATAATGTAGAGGGATTCCACCAATAGTTTTCCAGGTGATCAGGCCAGACCTGTCAGAGTTTGATTCTAAAGCCATCCGTCTTTATTTTAGCCGAAAATTTTAAAAAAGGAAGTCCAGTTCACCGTGCCTCCCTCTTTGGACTCTCTTACTGCCTCCCACTCTGTGAACTTCCTTTCCCCTTTCTTGGCTCTCTCTCAAATCCTGGTCTGCCTCCCTCCTTATAAGCTTTGTGGTGATTTCTTTTGCATTTCATATCACTGGGGTAGTGGGGGCGGGGGGGGGGGGATACAGGGTGGGGCAGAAATAGGCTTACGATTGTGAGTATGCAAAACAGAGTTTATTCTTGTATCCTTATTTATTAATTATTGTGTTATTTTCCAGATGAACAACTGTAAACCTACTTCTGCCCCATCCTGCACATATGAACTCAGATTAAGTTCCTCTTTGTGGTTATTGTGTCTGGGCCTGTACCAGACACAGGAGGTGTTACTCAGGACTCAGTGTCAAGGTCAAAACCCGGCTAACACCAGCTCAGACCAGAGGGAGAACCAGAGACTAGAACTTGATGGAGACTCGCCTGTGTGTCCTCTCTGCTTCCCTCTTTGTGGGTTGGCTTTCTCCCCGGGGCTGGTGGCCTGGCAGCAACCGCCACCCCGTAGGCTCCTCCCAGCTTCGACACCAGAGAGAGACTGACATTTGCTCTCCTTGGTGTCCAGTTTTCAGTCCTGGGTGAGGGTTTTCACTTGGGATGGGGTGGAGGTTGAACCAGCGCATGGTGAGCCAGGGAGGGTCTCCCGAGAGTCGGTCACACACGCTTGTGTCTTTCTTCAAGGCCAGGTTCACTAGGGGAGACCTCCCAATGAGCCAACAGTCACACACGGGCTACACACAGAGGGCGGGGGGAGCTTCCGCGATAGAAACCAGCAGAATGAGCATCCGGTGTGAAGTCCTGGCCGCTGGCTGTGTCTGCAGGTGGAGAGGGTGTGGGTCAAGCCAGACGGCGGCAGTGGCTGGGTAGGAGTTCATAACCTTTGAGCTAGAGCATCTCAAGAATCTCTTAGCAATTCTGCACATGAAACTGGGACTTTGATGATAGGTAAACAAAGGTGGGAGGAGCTTTTCCAGATGGGGAAACGCTGTTTCAGAAGGATAACTGCCAAGTGGGGAGGGGCACTCCGCAAGGCGTCCTTCACTTTACATCTCATAAACTCGGCGACTTCTCAGAGTGAGGTCATACAGGCCTTTTAATAAAACTTTACCACTCTGGGCTCAGAAAACTCAGCCATGTAAATTCAGTCTGTGCTTTATAACTTTGTGTCCTTCGGTTGCATTGGGCTGTCATCAGACTCAATCAGTGTCAAGTCAAAGGCATGGTGGAGGGTCGCCGACGCTGAGGGAGGGGCATTTTAAGGGTCCTGGAGACTGGCTAGCGTGAGCTCCACAGAGCTGGCAGGGGACTTCTCCTCCAGGTGCTTGCTGGGGATGAGGGTGAGGGTGAGGGTGAGGGTGAGGGTGAGGGTGAGGGGCAGGACTGGAGGGAGTGGGGTAGGTATGTCAGGGGGTGGCATGCATTCAATAATCTGATCATTCAGCAAACGTCATCTTAGAGACATTGTTTAGGGCGCAGTGGCGAACAAGACAGACATGGCCAGGCTCTTGCAGAATTCACTACGAGGTTGTGCTTAGTGAACAAATCGCATGTAATTCTGAGGCTTGGACTTGGAGGATGAGGGAAGGCTTCCCGCAGGGGGTGAAATCTAAGTTAAATTCTGAAGGATGTGTGCCAGGGAAATGGAAAGGGGTGGGGGTCAGTGGCCCAAACTTCCCAGGTGGAATTGCCTGTTGTGCAAACCAAGAATATGCTCAGGGACCAGCAAAGCAGGGGTATCAGAAATGAGAGGAGGCCCTGGCCAGGTAGCTCAGTCGGTTAGAGTGTCTTCCCTATGTGCCAAGGTTGTGGGTTCAATCCCCAGTGCGGGCACATGCAAGAATCAACCAATGAATGCACAAGTAAGTGGAACAAATCTCTCTCTCTCTCTCTCTCTCTCTCTCTCTCTCTCTCTCCCCCTCCCTCCCTTTCTTCCTCTCTCTCTAAAATCAATAGATAAAAATTTAAAAAGGAGTGAGGGGGACTGGATGAAAGGAAGCGAAGAGTTGAGCCAAAGAACACCCATGCACAGCCCATGGTCACAGATAACATCACAGCATGGTGATGCCCAGAGGAGGGAAGGCTGGGTGGAGGCGGGCGAAGTGGGGGGCAATGAGGGACCTCTGTAATTCTGTCAACACTTTTTTTTAAAGTTCAAAAAAGAGAGAGTGGCTGAACAAAAGAAAAAGAAGATGAGGTGAAATTTTTTGGGAAAATAATTTGAAATTGAGAAACATGTCCAAGTGCTCATTTTGGAGAAAGAGAACTCTTCGGGATGTCCATCCATGTATTTGCAGTGAAGCATACTCTTTATTTGGAATTACATACGGGAGACATGGCATCATCATTTTTTCGGGCCTCAGAGCCACTAAAAAGCCCCTGGACCCAGGGGTGGACGGAGGGCTGTGACCTCCCATTTCCTCTCCTCCAGGGCCTCCCTCAGCACCTCCTTCCCTCTTCACACCTCCCTTATGGGACCATTTCCTAAAGTCCCTATTAACATTTACTGCCCTTTTATTCCTTCCCCAGGCACCTCTAATGCACAATGACGATGAGTGTTAATGATCACATTGCATATAAATTACTCCCATAACTGGGTAAACCAGATAACCTTTAAACATGGCAGGATTCCACTGTAATAACAAAATATTAGTAGCTGTCACACTTCCTAAGTACTCACAGTCTTTCTTAATGTTGATTTCTTTCTCAGTTGTCCCCTTCTCAACACTCACACCAATGACAGTAATAGCTAACACTCTGGGCCGTTTCTCAATGTGCCAGGGACTCTTTTCATGCCTCCCAACAACCCTATGAGTTAGGTCATGATCTCCAAAACGGATGAGGAAAGGCATCACTTCGCAGATAAGGAGGTTGGGGTAGACAGAGATGTAGCCTGTAGCCCGGAGTTCACATGGCTGGTAGTTAGTAACACCAGGATTTTAGGCCAAGCAACCCAGTTCTAGAGCCTGTCTCAGTTACCCATGCCAGCCACCCAAGAGTAACCCTATTTATTCACTACTCCTTTGCTTCTCCCTCTAGGATGTATTGCCAATCTATCCACTATCTCCAGCTCTGCCACCCTAGAAGAAACCACCATGGCGGATACATTTGAGGTCATCCATAAAAGGGGGCTAAATGAATGAGTTCCTAACTGAAATCAATGTGTGAGTTGAGTACTTATTCTGTTTTTCAAAGAAAACTGTGACTTTCAACCTATGAACTTGCAGGTTTTCTCTATTAATTTTCATGTAAATATAGACTTAAAAACTGGGGTTGTATTATATGTCTCTCTTTCTTTTCTTTTTTTTTTTCAAATCCTCACCCGAGGTTATTTTTCCATTGATTTTTAGAGAGGGTGGAAGAGAGAGGGAAAGACAGAGAGAAATATCAATGTGGGATAAACATATTGACTGGTTGCCTCCTGCACGCGCCCTGACCAGGGCCTGGGCCGGGAAGGGGCCTGCAACTGAGGTCCATGCCTTTGATCGGAATTGAACTGAGACTCTTCGGTCCACTGAGCCAAACTGGCTAGGGCTTATGTGTCTTTTTACCCCCCTTTTTCTTTTTGGTAGTGTGCTGTATTCTCAACATATTCTAAACATCTTCCCATGTTATTAAAAATTCTGTAAACATTTGTAATAGCAGCATAATATTCTATTTCATGACATACTTTATTCGACCATTTTCAAATTGTTAGACAATTAGATTGGATTGGATTGTATTATTTATCTATTGCTTTGTAACAAATTACCCCAAAACTCAATAATTTAAAACAACAAATATTTATTAACTCATAGTTTCTATGGGGCAGGAATCTCGTAGTGGCTTTGGCTCAGGGCCTCTCAAGGCTACAAACAAGGTTTCAGGTGGGCCGCAGTCATCAGAGGTTCAACTGGGGGAAGACCCACTTCCAACTTACTTGGCTGTCGGCAGAATTTGGTGCCTTGCTGGCTGTAGGCTGGAGACATTGGTTCCTTCCCCTCTCTCTCTCTGTATGTATGTATATACTAATATATATATTATATGTACATTATTTATATGTCTATATCTATCTATATCTCTATATACATATGTATACATCTATCTACACATCTATCTTTCTAGAGAAAAGGTACCCAAGACAGATCTCACAGCCTTTTTGTAATCGAATTTTACCTTCTGTATTCTATTCATTATAAGTGAGTCAGTAAGTCCAGCCCACACTCCAGAGGTATGAATACCATGAGGGGGGTCATTGGGGGCCATTTTAGAGTCTGCCTACCACTTAGTTTTTCCACTACTCCCAGTGCTCTTCTGAATATCTTATTACCTAATTGTCTTATTACCTGCATTACAAATTATTTCCTTATGACACACTTATTGGCCAGAAGGTAAGGACATCTTAAAGGCTGCTAATGCACACTGACTAACTGCTTTCCAGAAAGCTTCCCATCATCATGTATGGGAACACCCATCCCAATCATCTCCATCATACTTGCAACATTTTTTGCTTATTTGATGTTTCTCCTTTTGATTTGCATTTAAGGTTAAATCTTTTTTATTATCCATTTGTATTTTTATATGAATTTTATGATTTTTTTTGCTCATTTTTCTATTGAAGATACAGTGTGTTTCTTTTTTTATTGTTTAAATTATTACATGTCTCCTTTTTTCCCAATTGACACCCCCACCACCACCCTGCAGTGTGTTTTTTTATCAAAATATATGTACTTCACACATAAAGATATTAACAATAGGTGGGATTTTTTTGGTAATAGTTTTATTGAGATATCATGTATATACTATACTGTTCACCCATTTAAAGCATACAATTTAATGCTTTTCAGCATATTGACAGATTTGTGCAATCATCACCACAGTCAATTTTGGAACATTTTCATCACCTCCAAAATAAACCCCATGTCCTATAGTTATCATCCCTACTCTCCCAACCCCTCCCCCAGCCCTAAGCAACCACTAGTTGACTTTCTGTCTCTATGGATTGGTCTATTCTGGACATTTAAAATAAATGAAATCACATATGCTGTGGCCTTTTGTGTCTGGCTTCTTACACTTAGGTGAAGTTTTCAAGGTTCATCCATGTTGTGGCATGTATCAGAACTTCATTCCTTCTTATGGATGAATAATGTCCCATTGTGTGAATATACCACATTTGTTTATTCATTCATCAGTTGCTGGACATTTGAGATATTTCCACATTTGGGCTGTTATGAATAATACTGCTATGAACCTTCACATACGAGTTTTTGTGTGGACATATTTTTTAATTTCTCTTGGGTTCATACCTAAGAGCGGAATTGTTGGGTCATATGATAACTGTGTTGAACTATTTGAGGAACTGTCACTGTTTTCCACAGCAGCCGTACTATTTTACATTCCCACCAGCAGTGTATGAGGGTTCTGATGTCTCCACATCCTCAACACTTGTCATCATCTGTTATTTTTCAAAATTGATTTTAGAGAGAGAGGAAGAGAGAAACATCCATCTGTTGCTCCACCCATGCATGCATCCATTGGCTGACTCTTGTTTGTGCGGATCAGGGATCAAACCTGAAACTCTGGCTCCTTGGGATGATGCTCTAACCAACTGCGCCACCCAGCTGAGCATCTGCCTCTTTTAGTATCGCCAAACTAATGGGTGTGAATTAGTATCTCATTGTGGTTTTCATTTGGATTTCCCTTGTGATTAATGATGTTGGGCATCTTTTCATGTGCATCTTGGCCATCTAAATATCTGCCTAGTGCAGTGATTTTCAACCCTTTTCACTTCATGGCACGCATAAACTAATTACTAAAATTCTGTGGCACGCCAAAAAATATATTTTTTGCCAATCTGACAAAAAATACTTATAATTTTGACTCATTCACACTGGACAGCTATTGTCATTTTTTTTTTAATTTGACAATCTAAGAGAAAAGAGGTCAGTGCCCCTGACTAAATGGTCAGTTATTGCATGTCTTGAAAATTCTTGTGGCACATCAGTTGCCTCTGTGGCAGGCACACTGATTGAAAATTGCTGGTTTAGAGAAATGTCTATTCAGAAACTGCGGATGTGTGGGATTTTTATAAGAGAGACTGGGCTCAGAATGAACCTACAACAGGGCAAGACTAAGAGGGGGTCCTAGGTTTGAGACTTGGCTTCCCCACCTACAAGCTAGGTGTTTTCTGGGTTTCTTAAACTCTGGGCTTATGTTCAAGTTTTTAAAATGGGGATAATAACACCTACTTCATAAGGCCATAGTGTGGCTGACATGAGAAAACACCCGTGTAGCACTTGGCAGAGTACCTGATACACAGTAACCATGCAATAAATGGGAGCCATTTTCACGATTTTTAAAAGGTATTAACATGGTAAGAACTGTGTTTCAGGAAGATGAATGTGGCTTGTTATATTAAATAGATTAAAAAGAGATTGGGCCCTAGCTGGTTCGACTCAGTGGATAGAGCGTGGGCCTGGGGACTGAAGGGTCCTGGGTTTGATTCTGCTCAAGGGCACATGCCCTGGTTGCTGGCTCAGTCCCCATAGGGTGTGTGCAGGAGGCAGCCGATCAATGATTCTCTCTTATCATTGATGTTTCTATCTCTCTCTCTCTCTCTCTCTCTCTCCCTTCTTCTCTGAAATCAATGAGAGAAAGAGAGAGAGAGAGAGAGAGAGAGAGAGAGAGAGAGAGAGAGAGAGGAGAGAGGGAGAGAGACGCCTTGGCCAGTGTGCTCAGTGTTTGGAATGCGCTGAAGGGTCAGGAGTTGATTCATGGTCAAGGGCACACACCTGTGTTATGGGTTCAATCCCTGACCTCAGTTGAGGCAGGTGTGGGAGGCAACTAGTCAATGTATCCCTCTCACATTGATGTTTCTCTCTCTCTGTCTCTCGCTCTCTCTTTCCCTCCCTCCCTTTCACTCTCTCTCAAAAAAAAAAAAAAAAAAAAAAGGAAAAAAATATCCTTGGGTGAGGATTAACAACAACAAAAAGAGAATATAGATAGGAGTACCAGTTCAGAGAAGAAACAACTATTGAAGCAAAAAACAGACGAAATGAGAAAAGGATGCTTTCTGGCTTTCCTTCCTATTAAGGACGAGTTTTCCCTCCTGCCCTTTGCCTGAGCAGCCCTAAAAAGGAGAGTGATCTTGTTGCTTTTTCAAGTTCATCAAGGATATTTTAATCATCTTTGTATTTTAACTCATCTAATCCAGGGTGAAATGGTGATTAACATGTTTTAAATATTTTGATTAACACTTTATAATAACTTGCTAAAACGCTAAGTATGCTTATGAATTCCGTTTCTCTGGAGAAAGATGATACAAAACTTTGGTAATTTCAAGGTCATGTACACTATCAATTAAAACACTTTCCCACTGCCCGCTCATGCACTCATTTCATTCATATATATATGGAGTGCCAGCTCTGTGCCAGGCACTGAGTACAGAGTGGTGAGCACAAGGTCTCTGCACTCGAAGAGTTTATATTCTAATAAGGTAAAATATTAAAATCCATTCGTTCAACAAGTATTTATTGAGTACCTACTCTGTGCTTAGGATGCATTAGTAAACAAAACAAGCAAAAATCCTTGTCGTCATAGAGTTTACCTTCTAGTGAGAAGAGACAGACAGTAAACAAAATATAAAATATATAAGAAAAGTCTACCGTTTGTTAGAAGGTGATAAATGTTATTGAAAAAGAAAATAACACAGTTAAGAGAGAGTGGGGGTAGGGAGCTGAAATTGCAATTTTTAGATAAGTGATCACGGTTGCCTCATTAAGAAAAGGAAGGAGAAGTGAACTGTATGGATATCGGAGGGAAGAATGGACAAGGCAGATGGAACAGCCAATGCAAAGGCACTGAGGCAGGAGTGTTCCTGCCAGAAATAAGAACAAGGAGTAGAGTGAGCAAAGGATAAAGCAGGAGGAGATCCAATTAGATGGGGAGTGGAGAGGAGACAGATCATTGATCCCTTTAGGCCTTTGTCCAGTGAAGAGGCCAGTGTCATATCGCAAAGAAACAAGTAAGTACTGAGCGTATTTTTTTTCTAAGCGAAGGACGGGTGCATTGCAAGAACAAATCTCTGGACAAAGAAATCTGTGGTCTTACATAGCCTTTTGGAAGCATGGAGTTGGTTAATTAGCACTTTTAGCAACTGGACTGTTTAGAGAGGAAGTGAAGTTTAGCTGAGGCAGCAAGCAGGATTATAGACTGCCAGAAGCCGGTCCATCCTTGCTGCTTGACACAGTCGCTGCAGGGAAGAAACATCTGCATAGCATATGTTTCAAGGGACCTGGCGTATATGGCATACTGTTCTTAATATGTTTGCTCTCCTTCTTGGCGCTATGTGTTTTAACCAAGGTCACCTCTCTGAGAAAGGTTGTTTCCCCAGGTAGGGATTTTTCCCTGAAGTTAGGGAGGGAATAAAACCCCTTAACTAAATGCCAGGAAGTTAATCACTTTAACTTCGAACAATCACCCTTAAGCTACATAATCTTTACTCCCTGGAATGGAGATAAGAAACGCCCTAACCTTTGGAATAGAAAATGACAGGATTAAAATCAACTGGTATAAATACAGATGTAACAAGACAATAAAACACAGAACTTGGCTGGAGATGACAGAACCTGGCTGGAGACCCTGACAAGAGGAACCTGGCTATGATGATCACATGAACGTTGTCTCCGTGTCATTCCTTCTTCGCTGACTCCGTCCCCACCTTTGGGAACCCCTGGACCTGCTGGGGCTGGACCTCAACAGGAGACAAGTTAGGAGGGGAGAGGAGATGTGCCTTGAACTATGGTGGTAGTAAGGGAGGTAATAGGAAGTGTTCCCACTTGGGATATATTTATGTCAACAACAACAAAAACACGCCATGATAATCCAATTAAGCCAATCCTATTGAAGTAACAGAATATTTGCCTTCACACTGGATGAAATGGCTGGCTGACATTACAGAGAGTAACTGGGAGGGGCTGCTTTAGAAGGAGGAGTCAAGAGAAAGCCTCCTTGAAGAGATGAGACCTCAAAGATGAAAAGAAGCCAGTTAAGACCTTACTGGCAAGAGGCTGGTGTGTGTGTATGTGTGTCGAGAAGGTGGTGAGGTTAGGGGGCTGGGAGGAGGGAAGCAGAAGCCAGAACCCTCCAGGCCTTCAGTGCATAGAATGGATTGAGAAGAGAAGAATGGAGACAATACTATAAATACTGTAATAGACACTGTCCTCCTGGGAATTCTATGAGGCCTCATTAAAGTCATAAAGTAAAATCCAACTGAGACGTCTTCATTGTGCCAGAGATTATTTCATTGTTTGCTGAATTATGACTCAGAAATAATGGTATAAACTAAGGGGCAGCTGTGGTGCCCATACACCACGCAGTCACCCATCCTCTGTCTTTTGACTTTAATGCAAGGTCTGGATTAGCTATGTCTTTCTCAAGACTAAATTGTGATCCACGTCTCTCTTTCACCAGCTGATCATGAAAAATGGTTAAGGTTACTAGTACTGAGGGCTTCCTGAATATCGGTATAAAAAGACAGGTTGTCAAGGCAGGATGACCTGGGGGGTTCAACTGCAGAGAGGGTGTGGACTAGGTCCCCAGTCTCCTCCAATGAACAGATACCAGGGGAAGGAGAGCGCTTTCCTCACCTTCGTAGCCTCGGGGCTCCTAGCACAGTGCCTGGTAAACAGTAGGAGCTGAATCACCTTTTTGTTGAATCTGAATTAAGCATGTAGATTAGATCAACAGTACTGAAATAATACATTAGCTCAGAGAAAACAGTCATCCATGCATCTTTTGGTTCATCACCCAGTGTGTGGATTAGTCATACTTCTGATTCTACTACTTCTTTTTTATATTTCCTGCCTTTGAGCACATCCTTTCACTCCACTTTGTAAGTAATCATAGAGAAAGGAAGGTAGAAATGCAAGCCAATTTTAATATTTTCCTTTTTTTTAACCCAATAACAGTTTCAAAAAGTTTGATACATATTAAAATTCATATCATATAAAGATCTTGAGATAATGAGCCCATTTTTTTTTTAGGGCTTTCTATGTTAATTCTAAACAAGCCTAAGCTGTAGCTAGTATTACCCCCCACTGTGGAGGTGAGGGAACTCTCACACAGTGGTAAAGCAGTTTGGCCAGGGTCACAAGCCCTTAGGGGCCGGAATTTAAATCAGGTTGTCTGACTCCACGGCGGCATTGCTCCGTACTGCTCCTGGAATAATTTGGAGGCTTTCACTTGTCTTTTGCTTCATTATTTGCTCCAGAAATGTTAAAATATGTGGAGAAACAGTAGGTGCTCTATAAATAAAACATGCCTGTATATTTCTAAATGATTAAAGCTGGAAAGTTTAATGTGGCACGATGCCACTTGTTTAGTGGAAGCGAAGGGAAGGCGATTCCCGGCTCCCCTTGCAGAAATCCTGCCACCCTTTTACAGTGAGTGGCTTCTGGCTCAGCGCCCATCGGTGATGGTCGCGGCCCGGGGAGGGGGAAGCCCGACCCAGACTGCAGGCGGGGAAAGACAGCAAGGGCGCTCGGCTGCACGGAGGAGAGAACGGGCCAAGGATTCTTGCAGCCCAAATGTCATCTGGTTGGGAAAAGCCACTGTCAGTTGCAACTACTACGGGGATTTGGGGGGGTGGGGCAGGGGGAAGGGGCGGGTGCAACTTTTTAAGTTGGGGTGAAGGCTGGCTAGGCTGTATTTTTAGGTGAAATCCGAAGAAAAGCGACCACCATAGCTCAGTGCCCGAGTCAGAGGGAACGCATTTGGCAACGTGAACAAGGACACAAGGAAAACACGAGGTGCTGAAGGCGGTCCAGGAGGTAACTGCCGCTCAAATCCACCCGGCGGCTCGGGTGTCGCCCTGGCCCGCGGCTCCTGCCCTTGGCCTCCCCTTCTTAAAGAGCGAGGCGCAGGCCGGCGGCACCCAGGCAGGTGTGACAGCTCCACGTGCGAGAGGGTGGGGGCTGAAAAGGGGGAGCCCGAGATCCCCCGCTTCGCAGGGCCCCGGGGAGACACCGTGGGAAGAAAGCCTTACAGACCTCAGCAGCGCCCCAGATCCCGGCCCCTGGAAGCCGCGGGCTCGGCCAATAGACCGCGGGGCCCCCCAGACCCGCACCCCGCGGCGTGCAGCCCGCTCCGCCAGCGCGCGCAGGGGCGGCTGCTCGGCGCACGAGGAGGGGCCGGGGCGGGGCCGCGGAGGGCGGGCGGGCGGGCGCGCGGGAGGCGCGGAGGGAGGGTGTCGGGCGGAGGGAAGCGGCCCGCGGCGGAGGGAGGGGAGGCCGAGTGCTGGAAGCGGAGCTCCGCGCTGGGACTGGTTCCTTCGCAGCCATTTTCTGTCCAACCAAACAGCCGATTGGAGACGGGAGCCAACCAGGGCTGCATTGGAGGTTTGTGTCTCGCTTCGGCCAATGATCGCTCCTAAACCGACTCCACTTTAGCTCGAATGAAATGTCCGTCTCCTCCCGGCGCCGTCCCCGCCGCCAACGCCGCCGCGGCCGGGGGCACTCGCCTCTCTCCCGCCCGCTCGCCCTCCCGCCCGGGCCGGGGCCGGCTCGGCGCCTGCGAGGCCGCTCCCGCTGCGGGCCCGGCCGGGGAGCGGGCGCCGGGCCGCGGCGCGGTCTTTGTGCGCCGGGCTGCGAGCGGCGGGACGCGGGCCAGGGCGCCTCCCGCCCGCCGCCGCGAAGCTCCGGCCGGACGCCGAGCCAGGGGCTCCGGGCGCCGTCGGGCCCCCTCTCGGCGGGGCCCCGCCGGCTCCATTTTGTGCGGGGAGCGGGCCGGGGGCGGAGGGGACGCGGTTCGGACCCCCTGCCCGGACCCTGCCCTCTTGGCCGGCAGCCGCGCGGGGGTCCCCGGGGAGCGCCCCTCTGCCGTCCGTGGGGCATGCGGGTCGGGCCGCTTTGTCTGCCCCGCACCGGGGCCCCGCGCGGCGGGCGGGCGGGCGTTGGGCGCGGGCCCGGGCCTGGGCCGGGGGGATGCGCGGCGGGAGCGGGAGCGGGAGCGGCCGCCCCGCACCGGCGGGACTGACAGTTTGGCGGCTGGGGTGCAGGGTCCGCCCGCGCACCGTCGTGGGGAGGAAGCGAGGCCCCGGGAGGAAGGAATGGATCCGGTCGCCCCGCAGTCGGGTTTGCACGGGAAGGAGGCAGCCATCTGGCGGCTTGCGGTCCGGGGACCGGCCCCGAAGGTGGGACTCAGGTGGAACCTCGCGGGGGAGGCGGGAGGCTGTGTCGGGCCTTCGGAGCCCTGGTCTCCGAGAACAAAGCAGTACAGAACACCCACCAGTCGCAGTCTCCCCCAGAGTCCTCTAGCGGGGTGACTTAGCTCAGGTAGGGCGCGACCTTTCAAAACAAACCGAACACAGCGCATCCCACTCACCTTGGACTTCAGCGTCCGTGGGCCGCGCGCGAGTCGCTGGTCAGCGGGTGGCTGGGGCTCCGTATGCAAACGAGTCGGGAGGGAGGGGGTGAGCCCGTCGGTGTGAGTGGCATTCACAAGTAGGGGCTCTATTTGCAAAGTATTGCAAGTTCAACCAGAGTCCCCTCAAAGGCAGTTCAGTTATCCCTGCTCTTGGAGCTCAATTTAAGGACTTTTATTGATGCAAAACTCCGGTGGTTGATGCCGAAGACGGGAGGGCGGAGGAGGGGTCTGCCGCTTTTCTTGGATATCATTTGCATTTCTTCAAACATTAAACAGATGTACGCATTCCCTTGAGCTTTCACATATATCATAACCTGTCTTTAAAATATATATGCCATATGGGGTGAGAACGTTTTTCTTTAATTTACTGAATCTAAATACTCAACTATTTGGGTGAGTGTGGTGTGAGGGGTAGACCAACCCCACCCCCACCCCCACCCCCAAGCAAAATACACAAATATCTATATATCTTATATTTTAAGTGTTGTGAGGATTTCCCCCTCCCCCCCAAAGACACCCTTAAAAAAAATAACACTTCTAGTTACAGGAAATAATTTTTGGGGCAATGTTGGGGTTAAAAAGAGGACAATATTTGAAAAGAAATTAAAAATTGCTTTTACGATTATAGCAGACAATGTCAGCCTGTCTTTGCTGCCTCTACCCTTGTAATGGCTTTTTGAAAATCCAATTTCAGTGGCTACAATCTTTTCCTGCTGTTTACTAGATTTCATGCTGGAATGCCTATTATTTTTCTTCCCTTAAAATTAACACTGAAAGGATGTTTTTGTTTTGACACCTCTCCTCTAATTGTTTCACTTGAAAAAAGGAAAAGAACAAATGAGAAATGGAGATTGTAGCATTAGTAATTGATACCAATTTATTCAGCTATTCACAGTGAGAATGAAGAGCTATTCAGATGCAATTTTAGTCCAGATTGGTGGTGCTTTAAAATTATAAATAGAGGTCTTAATTGATTGTGTTGTTCTATGTATGTTCTCTGGACAGCATGTATCTTTCCAGTATAATCTGAGATATTTAATTTTAAAGCATTATATTCTGAGACAAAATTTTCTCCCCTTTTGGGCCCCTGAATCTCATTCTAAAACATTAAGAAAACCATCTCCAAATTAAGTCGATATTGTGTCTTGGCTGTTAATATTTTAAGTAGTTTAGATGTGTAATTTTTTGTCTCTTGCATATTATATAATTTGGTGTGTTGTGATGAATATGGTGAGCATGACTAAACTCAGAGCTATGTTGGAAAGGCAATCCCCCCTGCAATAGAATCAACTTTTAAAATTTGAGTTCTCCAAAATAAACCTTCCAATTTAACAAACACTTATTGGGTGCCTGCTTTTTGCACCGTTTTACACCATGCACTCCATTGAATAAGAATTGTAGGTAAAATTATACCTGCCTTTTAAAATTTTACAAACAAGAAAGCCTGCAGGCTATACATTTTTCCTACTGATACATGTTTATATTCCAGGTTGAAATTGGGCAAGTATTAGACACCGGTTTGGAAGGGTGTTCTTGAACACCACTGACAACACCGTTCTGACAGTATTTCATGACAGTAAGTATGTTTTACCATTTTGGTTGTTAATTAGATTTGCACAGTAATTAGCTGGAAATTACAACTGATTTTATATTGGAGATTCCTTATAGGATGAATGCCTTTCAAGTCTAGACAGACAGTACCGCTATTCATTCCCAAAGCTTCCTTCTTTTTAGTGACTTGGTCTGTAGTGTTTGCTGTGGGCCCCCCAAAGGGCTGTCAGAGAGCTACAGGATACATAGCTTGTCCCGGCTCTTAAGAGCCTGTCTGTTTATCTGGTCAGGCTTTAGTCGAATTGAGTACTTCAAGGACAGTTATGAGTGGAATGGAAAATGCTGGCTCTAAATAAGGACAGTACAAATGAAAAGACGAGAGGTGGGTAGGCCTGGGTAGTGGGAGTGTCATGGAGGGAGCTTGCAGGCCTCCAAATGAGCCTTGAAGGTTGAATGGGATTTGGATAGGTGGGGGGTATTGCCAAATGCAGAAGCCTGAAGGCGAGTAACTTACGTTTAGGGAATGGAGAGTACATCTGCATGGTCCAAGGGGGGGATTCCACAGGATAATCCAGTGGTGAGATTCCCCTTGGCCTGTCTGGATACTTAGTCCTGGATCTGCTACAATATCTGTGACATCAGGCCTTGAGCAGTGATTGCCTCACTGCTAAATTGAAAGAGCTGCATCTGGTGATCCATAGAAAGGCACGTTCTAGCACTAAGATTTTTTTTTTTTATCAGATTATAAGAAATGAAAACAAGATTAGTTAGGTTAAGTGAGGGACCCACTCTTCATGCCTGGAAAGATGATGAGAACTGCATTTGAAGGGACAGTCGTCATAGAAGGTTTCATTTGTCCAGTTCTTCCTACATATGGTGCTCTTTGCTCAGTGCTAAAAGGCACAATAACTTCACCTCTCACAGCAACCCCATTTGAATGGGGACGCTGAAGCACAAAGAGGATGGAACGGGAAGACATACAGCTACGAAGCGGGAGCTCAGCCTCAAACCCAGGTGGTCTAAGAGCCACTGTTCCATCATGCCTCCTGGTAAGATGAATCCGAAACCAGGTGCATTTCTTAGCCAGCTGACCATTAACGTCACACATTTTAGAGAACACTATTTTCAACAATCGTCACTAAAGGAATTCAGTGGGATTTCACTACTCTATTCCTACCAGTTCCCTTGATCCTAATGATTCATCCTTTTACCCGTTCTCTTGTCATTTTCCTACCTGCTCTTCCCTCTGTTCCCTGTCCTTCACCAGTAAGTGTCACAAGTGGGCATCCTGGTACCACTTATACGTTCTTGGTCACCAACTTCAGCCAGGCTCTTCCTTCCCGTTCTCTGCAGCAGTGGCATCGTCTGCCCAGCTGCGAGAATCCCAGCATTATCCTTGGTTCTTCCTCCAGCTCTGGTTCAGTCAGATCTGCTGCTGCTTTTACCTACTGCTAACATCTCTTCAGCCTCTGCTCTCTCCAGTCTCCAGATACTGGAGTGACCATCATCCTGCCTGAGTTCCTGCCCTGATTGCAGCACTGTGGTCCTTGCTGGTCTGCCCCTGTCCTAGCCCCCCTCAGTTCATTGTTACACTGGACTGTAGCCCGAGTGGTCCTTTAAAAAAGAAATCTGATTTGCCCCCTTTGCTCTTGTCCACTGCACTGCTTGATCTAGCCCCCACTGAGCTTGCTCTAATCCACCAGGACTACATTTCCCTCTTTTCTTTGTTTGGAACATTCTTTTCCCATCTTTCCCTGCCTGATTTCTATTCATCTTTTAGTCTCAGTTTAAATGTGATTTCCTAACACAGCCTTCCTTGACTCTCGGACTGTGAGGTCCCTTTCGGGAAAAACTCCCCAAACATACAACAAAACATCTGTGTTTTCCTTAGCACTAACAGTTAATCATTTGTAATTATTTAATAGCTCCTATTGTACAATGCTGTCTTTACATGGCAAGTTCTATTCTCATCCTACTTGCTCAAGGTCTCATGACCAGCAAGTAGTAGGGAATTCAAACCAGGTGACCCAATTCCAGCACATTCCTTGGAAGTACTGATAGGCTGTGCTTACCACCCCTTCCCCATGCCCCCAGTTGGCGTAACGTTTGTCTCTGCTAGATGAGGACAGAGACTTGTCTGTGCTGGTGACTGCTTTCCCACAGAGCAGGGACCCGATAAGTGCTAAGTGTTTACTTGGTAAATGTTTGTTGACTGGCTTGCTTACAATTGATAATCCATTTTTAGAAATATTTATAGGATATTTTAGACCTAGAAAGAAATCTTTGGGATGTAGCAAGTTCCATCTCTCCCAATATGCAGATAGCATATTGTAAGCATTAAAGAAGAGGCTAATTTGTTGATGTGCTCATTCATTTGTTGAATGAAAGGTATAAGTGCTTTGGGGATTCAGAGAAGGGAACACTAAGTTTTGGCTTGCAGAATGGAGTAAACCCAAAAGATTTCAGGAGGATGGGGGAACACTGGGTTTAAAGTATGGGAGGAAGACAGGAGGTATGGTGAAAGGACAGGAAAGCTAAAACTTGCGGAACCAGAGACACAGCTAAGCCCGTGATGGCTGGGAGGCTTATCTTCAAAGAAGGGGAGGTGATAGCTGATGTCTCCTGAGTACTCAGTGCCAAACACTGTCCTTAGCAGGTTTCTGTTCTTTGTTTAATTCTGACAACTCCAAAATACTGTCAGAAGCATTTTTTAGAAGCTGAGGTTTAGAGGCTAATCCAAATGATGATCTTGCTTTCTTAATTCCAGTGCATGACAAGATATTGCAATTTTTAACGTTTTGCCTTCAATACTTCTTATGTTATATTTATAAATTAATCTCTCAGATCCTAGTTATTTGAACAGTGTCCTGCAGATCAGCTAATTTAAAAAGACTCATGGTATCCTGTGGATATTCATTTTGGAAAGAATTTTTTACTGTGGTTATTTTCTCCCCTATTAAAAAGAGTTGTTTTCAGTTGTTTGTTCTGAAACAACCACTGGTCCTGTCTCCTGCACCGTGATCTCCCCTAGGGCATTGTAAAAACTAGTCAATTCACATTTATTCTAATTGAGCTTTTTTATGGCTAATAAAACCTATCATCATTCTATCTATTAAAGACTACTCTCCTAGTATCTTGTTTGTATTTTAGGATCAATACAGTATTTTATATTTGGGTAATGTTTCCCATGCATTTGTATTAACTGCAGTATTTGTGTCCTTGTCTAATACTTCTTTCCATCTCTGTTGGACTTTACAAAGTCTTCAGTAACAAGGCATTTATTTGATACATCTGTTGACTGCGGTATCTAACGTAGTTGGAAATACAGATATATTTCCATAATTTCCATAGTTTTTTTAGGGGATAGAGAACAGAATTCACATACCTTTAATAATTTGTGAAAGTACAGGGTACCTATTTACTCATACTTTAAAAAAATATTTGATTGATTGATTGATTTTAGAGAGAGACAGCAATTTGTTGTTCCACTTATTATGCATTCATTGGTTGTTTCTTGTATGGGCCCTGACCACAACCCTGGCGTATCAGGACAGTACTCTGAGCTACCCAGCCAGGGCCTCTAAGAAGTGATATACAGTCAGTGAGTTCTGACTCTGCCTTTCCTACTGATCTCTGAAAACAAGAATCCCTATTGGTTAAATGTATTTCTATATAAAATGGAAATAATGTCACCTTCCCTATCTCAAATAGCTGGGTTCTGGGCTTGATGAATATTTAGGATCAAGTGTCTCTTGATTTGGCCTGAAAGCATGTATATATTCCACTTAAATTTTGCTATACTGTTTATTCAGATAATGCATTACAAATTTTCTACCCACAACTAGCCAGTCCCTTGTTTTTTGTTTTTGTTTTGTTTTTTCTCTCTCTCTTTAAGTATTATCTGCAAAGCCGAAAGACTTCCAGGGTTAGTCATGTTGGTGAAATAAAGTGTAGTAGTTTAAAACTAATGGTTCTGTTTTTTTCCAGATTTTTCCCTCTTAAAGTTCTTTTAGCTCTGACCAAAATTAATTAAGCAGGCATCTTTTCAAATAGCCATTTTAACTCTCACTCTCGTCTGTGGTTATAATTTTCCTACCCTTATATGCAGAACTCCAGTCTCCTTGACCCCTCCTTTTTTTTTTCTTTAAAGAATCAGAAGTTTGAGGGTAGGGGAAAGAGAAAATGAACCTTTGGCTAGAATTAGAGGCTGATGAGCTCACTCAAAATGTGGGTGCATGCTTGGTTACATGGGTACGGATTGTGCAAGGAATTCATATACTTCTTATCCCAGACAACAGTTTGCATCAAGACGTTGTCTACTGTGGAACTTCCGTGAGACCACAAAGGAAGTCTGCAGAGGAACCAGAGGTTTTCCTAGGAATCTTAGGCTTCAGCAGGCGAGCCGAACGTGCCGCACGCAGGTGGCTTTTAGGAGACTGCTAATTTTGGTTTTGCTTGTTAATCCAGGGGTAAGTTAGGTTATAAATCAGAGTTGTCTATACTATATTTCAGGGTTATGCAGTTGAAAATAAAGAGATGTGTATTTTAGATTCATTCCTTATTTTGTTTCCCTGTTGGTCTTATGTTTTCACTTACGGAGGATGGTAGGGAACTCTTGGATAGTTGGCAAATTATCAAAAGGTTTCCAAATCAAGAAATAGAAATGTTTTCTTTTAGTAAGCTTAAGCTATGAAAAATGTAGTTGACCTGTCCTATGATATTCCATGAGCACTGACTCTGTTATGTTTTTTACACAAGTTTTACTGAAGAAGGCTGAAACACTTTTTCTTCCTAGATGGATGGTGACAGTTCTACAACAGATGCTTCTCAATTAGGAATTTCTGCAGACTATATTGGAGGAAGTCACTATGTTATACAGCCTCATGATGGTAAGAGCCACAGTCAGAACAGCTTCACAAGTAGAAGCAAATTAGGAAGTGGAAATTTTATTAATATGATGCTATAGGCTACTTTTGTCTTTATAGGAAAATTAGCAATCTTGCATCACCATTCATTGAAAGTGTATAAAGGTGTACTGTGCTACTTTATTTAGCAACAGTCTTCAAAGAGTGATGAGTTATAGAAAAGAATTCTGTAAGAGTATACCTTTTAAAGTTTCTTTAAAAATTTGTTACTGATTTCCTATTTGAGAATGAAATATAAAAAACTCTTACTCAACTGGAACAATAAAAAGTTCCTTAGAGGGTGAGTTGCTAGCTATTATTTTTAGTACTTATAAACAGATTTATTTTTGTTTTTCCTTCAATATTAAGTTTGAGTTTGCAGGTATTAAAATTGGCCTATCAGAAATAATTTGGTTTTGTGGCATTCTGATTTGTAAGATTAAAAACATTAAGATACATTTTTGTAGAAGACAATTAGAGGAGGCAATTAGTTACTTCATCCTAAAACATACTTAAACAAGTTAATTTTGACAACATCCTTTTAAACACATGAAAATGTATACTGAATCAGCTTAAGTGACTTTCCTATTTAATTCATATAAAGAGTGGGAAGTTTCCTTACAAGATAATGCATTTAATCATCAAAGGGTATTATTGGTACTGTGAAAGCTTCAGTTATATCTCAATCTACATAATTTGAAAATTCACTTTTATAATAACATTGAATCACTGCTATAGCTTTGTTCAAAACTATAACTACATTTGTAATAAACCAATTAGATCAGTAATATTCAAGTCCAATTTTCCCTTTGTAGGTAAATTTGGCTTTGGGTAGACATATAAGCTCTTAATCTAGCAGTAGTCAAGGAGCCATCATCATAGGTCAGGGTCTGTAAGTTTTATAGCTCAGTCATGAGACACATTTATGAGCACTTCTTATGTTATAGGTGCTACCAAGTGCTAGGAAAGAATCAAAGCTGACCCCTGGTCTCAAGTAGAAAAAAATCTAATAGAAGGAATCCTATATAATAAAAGGCTAATATGCAAATCGACCGAATGGTGGAATGACCTGTCACTATGATGTGCACTGACCACCAGGGGGCAAACGCTCAATGCAGGAGCTGCCCCCTGGTGGTCAGTGCGCTCCCACAGGGGGAGCGCCGCCCAGCCAGAAACCCTGAGCCGGGTTCACGGCTGGCGAGCCCAGCAGCCTCTCCCGCCTCCGCGGCAGTGCTAAGGATATCCAATTGACAGCAGTCAGAAGCCATCAGTCGGACATCCCCCAAGGGCTCCTGGACTGCGAGAGGGCCAATTTCTTGCACCGGGCCTCTAGTCAGAAATAAAAAGAATCATACAGTGTGTCAGAAAAGATGCAGAGGCACTTGTGATGTTTTGTGAAAGCAGAGCTCACTTCTGAAGTGCTGTGCGAGGTTGTTACTGAGCTCTTGGAGAATGAGTAGGTAGGATTTGAGTAGGAGAGCTGAGGACCAAAGTGTTCTAGACAGTAGGTTTGAAATTAAGGAGTGGGTTTCGTTCTGGCCCTGAGAAAGTGGTGAAAAAAAACTACTATATCCCAATCTCTAATAAGGGTTAGGAAATGAGCCAGAATGGCTCTCATCCTAGATTGCTATAGACAGTCTTCTCTACCTTGAAGTAAAAATTATGAGAAGCCTTAAACTAAATTACTTTTATTTCTTTAGATACTGAGGACAGCATGAATGATCATGAAGACACAAATGGTTCAAAAGAAAGTTTCCGAGAACAAGATATATATCTTCCAATTGCAAATGTGGCAAGGATAATGAAAAATGCCATACCTCAGACGGGCAAGGTAATGTAGAGGAGAAGCTTAACTAGGATATTTTGGGGATGGGGTGGGGTGGGATGTAAAACTACGTGAACATAGTTCATGACTACAGTTAGTTATTGATTTCAGTCCTTCAGCAAATCAAGTATTTCTTTCAATTCTAATACTTAGTTACTGAACAACATTCCATTTTCAGTTCTATCATGTCCCCAAAATGTGCTCCTTCTCCCACCTATTATAAGCAGATGAAATATAAGAAACTTTAAAAAAATAGGTGTATTGTCAGAGCTATCAGGTTTGGGCATATGAGGTAACTTTCATAATGTGGCAGCAAAATTGGGTCATATTGGACTGATACATGTATTACAAGGATTTTTTAAAAACCCTTTTATGCCCAAGCTGGTTTGGCTCAATGGAGCGTCAGCCTGTGGACTGAAGGGTCTCAGGTTCGATTCCAGACAAGGGCACATGCCTGGGTTGTGGACTCGATCCCCAGTAGGGGGTGTACAGGAGACAGCCAATCAACGATTCTCTCTTCATCATTGATGTTTCTATCTCTCTCTCCCTCTCCCTTCCTCTCTAAAATCAATAAAATATATTTTTTAAAAATCCTTTTATTTGGAAACAACTATTTTGTTTTTTATGTTTTTGTCATTTTACCTGAGAGAACATTTTTTAAAATTGATTTTTAGAGCAGCAGTCGCCAGTCTTTCGGACCTCATGGACCACCAGTGGTCTGCGGACTACCGGTTGGCGACCGCTGTTTTAGAGAGAGAGAAAGAGAGAAACATTGATGTGAGAGAGAACCTCTCGTGGTTGACTCCTATACTTGCCCCAATTGGGATTGAACCCGCAACCTGGGCATGTGTCCTAACTGGGAATTGAACCCACAACCTTTTGGTGTACAGGACGATACGCCAACCAACTGAACCACCTGGCCAGTGTGAAACAACTTTTTTATAAAATTATAGATCTTAACATACATTTAAATTCAACTGGTAATTTTTTAAGTAGTTTTGTTAGAACAATTTTAAAAATTCGTCACTGTACTCACCACATGGTCTCAAATAAAATTCACTTTTTATGTTTTATATTGCATAATAAACTTCTATCATTTTATTATAGCTTATAAAGTATACGTGAACGTAATAAAGCTTTTAAATAAATATATTATTAAAATATATCACTCAGCCTAGAAGTTCCAGTTTGAGAGGTCCTCTTTATGTTTGTTTGTTTTTTTAAATATAATTTTTTGTTGATTTCAGAGAGGAAGGGAGAGGGAGAGATAGAAACACCAATGATAAAGGAAAACCATTGATTGGCTGCTTCTATACATCCCCTACTGGGGATCGAGCCTGCAACCTGGGCATGTGCCCTGACTGGGAATTGAACCATGGGCTCCAAGGCTCAACTTCTGACTCACACCTGCTGGGTCTCTATATTTTAAGGGGGAAAAAGCACAACTGCTTATTATTGCTGAGGCTAGGCCTGCACTGTTGTCCAGTACCCATAGCTTCAGATGGTTATTGAGCACTTGAAATGTTATTGAGCTAATTGAGATGCACTTGAAATGTAAAACATAGACCAGGTTTTAGAAGTTTGTATGAAAAAAAGAATGAAAATACCTCAATTTTTAAATTGATCCTGTGTTTAATAATATTTTAGGTTTATTGGGTTAAATAAAACATGTAAAATTAACTTACCTGTTTCTTTTAATGTGGCTACTAGCTATCTAAAGTTATATATACAGCTCACATTATATTATCTTGCTTGACTGCATTTATGAAATTCGTTTACTTTTCTCCAGGATGCTGTTTAGGTATGGAGATGAAAGATAGTATGTTTTAGCAAGGATTTTGAGTGTCATTCCTATTAGAGTGGCTTTGGAATTGCATAATTTAGTCCATTAGAGTCTTACTTTCAAACCCCAGGCCCTTAAGAGAACGGTTTTTATGAGATGGTGGGTGTGTGCTTCTTTAGGTAGGCTTTCTTGTTGTTAATCCTTACCAGAGGATATTTTTTCCATTGATATATTTTTTTTAAGAGAGAGTGGAAGGGAGAGGGAGAGAGAGAGAGAAAGAGAGAAACATCGAAGTGAGAGAAACATATGGATTGCTTGCCACCTGCATGTGCCCCAACCTGGGCCGGGGATCGAGCCTGCAACTGAGGTCCATGTCCTTGACTGGAATTGAGCCCACCCTTCAGTCGGGCCAGCGCTCTAACCACTGCGCAACCAGCAAGGGCTGGGTAGGCTTTTTAATAAACTCAAAACCTATGCCTGACACTTTGTATCTTCAGTAGAAAAAATGTCACCAGGTGTCATTCTTTCACTCCCTTGCAAGTCTTATGTGACTTCAGTGTTTGTTTTTCAAGATTTTGGTGCCGTTATTCTTGGAAATGGTAGAGCACAGAACTGGCACCGAAGTCTGTAGCCCACAGTATACTATCTACACACAACCTGGTTTTCTTGGGACACTCATTAGTAAGGGTTTTTATCTTGGGGTGGAAGGGACGTCCAGTGGTTGCTTTTATAACTAAACTAGAGCCCGATGCACGAAATTCATGCAAGAGTAGGCCTTCCTTCCCCCAGCTGCCGATACCAGCTTCCCGCTGGCACCCAGGACCTGGGCTTCCCTTGCAGCCCCAGCTTCACCCCGAAGGTTGTCCAGTCTAATTAGCATATTATGCTTTTATTATAGATTATATCTGTTTTCTGTGAATAGTTGTCAAGGCTTCTCTGACTTATATTTGAGTTTTTAATTTTCACTCTGAGGGTGGAATTTTAATAGTACAAATTGTTTATGTTAGCATATATTTCAAAGATTAAAGGTTTAGTCATAAACTGAAGTTTGTATTATTCTGAATAGCTTTCACTTTTGCACATTGTTAGGAAGGTGATGATTATATTCCCTGCAAATTTACCTTTCATTTTTCTCTTCAGATTGCGAAAGATGCCAAAGAATGTGTTCAGGAATGTGTGAGTGAGTTCATCAGCTTTATAACATCGGAGGCCAGTGAAAGATGCCATCAAGAGAAACGGAAGACAATCAATGGCGAAGATATCCTCTTTGCCATGTCCACCTTAGGCTTTGACAGTTATGTAGAACCTCTAAAATTATACCTTCAGAAATTCAGAGAGGTGAGTAAAATGTCTTCCATTATGCTTCTAAGAAAATAAGATACACTATTCACTAACTTGTAAAATGTATTGCTTAAAAATTCATTTGATAGCGAACTACATAACATTTGTCAGATGTGTGTCATCACTTATGTTACTGTACTTAAGTAGCAAGTCCTTTCTTTTTCCTTTGGTTATTACTAACGACAGCATAGTTACGTAATGATTAAGAACGTGGACTCTGAAGGGTGAATCCCAGCTCCACCACATGTAAACCATGTGACCCTTGGCAGCTTATTTAAGTACCTTAAGCCTTGGTTTCCTGATCTGTAAGGTGAGGTAATAATAGTCCCTGCCTCCCAGCATATGGAGAGGGCCAGGTGCAACAGCCTATGGACTGCATTTAGCTGGGCATATAGTGAGTGCTCAATAATGTCAGTGTGTGCGGGTATTGTTATTAATCGCTGCCTGTGAATTTTATGAAAATGAGTTAAAATCGGCATATTTATTTCTGCACTGCAAGTTGGGTATATGATTCACTTTGCTTTCAAAATATTTTCTTAGTGTCTTTAGTGTTAGGATACCATTAAATTCGTGATAACTTTATGGAATGATTAAAGTAGGAAGAAATATGTAAATTCTTCACAGTATTTTTCCAAATCTTTAGCATCATGGGACCTTAGAATGGAAGATAACTTAGAGGTCTTTGGTCCAAACTGTAATTTTGATTTAGAAATTTTAAGCTCCATCTATCTGAGGAAAATCAAGGCCCTGCAGTTATTAAGAAAGGCAAATAAACCCTCCTTCTTATCTTAGTTCATGTAATAAAGGTATTTGTTGTTCTTAAAAAAAAAATTAAACTTTAAATTTGCTGTTACAGTACTGCCCAGTTAGCTGAAAGTGTATATGTAATTGATAACATGGGTCATTTGTAGTAGATTCATAAGCTGAATATTTATACTATTTTACAGACTATTTCATCTGTAAGTAGAGTTCTATTTTCCTTTTGATGTAGTGTGGAATTAGAATAATTTATTTAATTTTACCCATAAATAATTTAGATTTTCTAGGTCATTATTAAGACTATCTTTTGATGATTACTACTTGTATAAAAAGTTTTAGCATTTGAAGACCTCTTCATATGTAATTAACCAGAAGTGTTAATAAATATTCTGTGTAGTGTTTGTAAAAAGAGAAGCTCCTAACTTTAGGAATTAATCAAGCATTGTTGTTTAGAAAACTGTTTCTTTTGAATAGCAGTGATTACTTTTTTGGTTCTCCTCCCCCAGGCAATGAAAGGGGAGAAAGGAATTGGTGGAGCAGTCACAACTGCAGATGGACTGAGTGAAGAACTCACAGAGGAGGCATTTAGTAAGCAGTGTTGTTACACGTTTATACAACTAAATTTAATGTAATTTAATGTCAGTGGTGGTACTTTAGGAATATCAGCACTGAGTGTTTTAACATAGCACTGTCTTGAATAGTCCTTCTTAGTTGATGCCCGTATATTTGAAGTCAGTGAGGGATAAGTATAAAATTTAAATTTTGCAGACATAATCTTTCACCAGTAGTTCAACTGATTGCCATAGCCCTTATTTTTTCGTTTAAGATTCACGTGAGATAGGAATGCTGAGAACTGTAGTTTGCAATATAAAAATCTTGTGATTTAAATAAATTAGAACTGATTTATTTATTTATTTATTTATTTTAAATATATTTTATTGATTTTTCACAGAGAGGAAGGGAGAGAGATAGAGAGTTAGAAACATTGATGAGAGAGAAACATCGATTGGCTGCCTCCTGCACATCTCCTACTGGGGATATGCCCGCAACCCAGGTACATGCCCTTGACCGGAATCGAACCTGGGACCTTTCAGTCCGCAGGCCGACACTCTATCCACTGAGCCAAACCGGTTTCGGCTATTTTTTTTTTTTTAAATATATTTTATTGATTTTTCACAGAGAGGAAGGGAGAGAGATAGAGAGCTAGAAACATCGATGAGAGAGAAACATCGACCAGCTGCCTCCTGCACACCCCCCACTGGGGATGTGCTCGCAACCCACGTACATGCCCTTGACCGGAATCGAACCTGGGACCCTTGAGTCCGCAGGCCGACGCTCTATCCACTGAGCCAAACCGGTTTTGGCTCGGCTATTTTTTTAATTATCATATTGTTATATGGTGAAATAAAAGGTCTATGGTGATTATATTTCTCATATAAACTTTATATGTAAATATTTTATATTTCTCATATAAACTTCATATGATTTCTTATATATAAAATATATGCTGCTTAGGTATGTGAGTGTTGCTTCCAGCCAACCCTCATGGTGTAGGTCTACTCCTGACTCAGAAACTCATTTCCGCAGGTTTGTCCACATGGGTAGTTAGCTAAAGTACAGTTCAGAGAAATGAAGATTCAGAAAATCAAAAATGCTTTAGGAGCTTTTTTAAAATGGAATATTTGGGGGTTATGCTTTGGCCCAAGATTACATTGATAAACAGCAGAATTATAAGAGACGTTAATGGCACATTTTTACAGTTCAGACCAAGAAAGTAGATGCAATTCTTTTCTCACTTTAACTTTTTTTGGGTCTTTTAGCTAACCAGTTACCAGCTGGCTTAATAACTGCAGATGGTCAACAACAAAATGTTATGGTTTACACAACATCATATCAACAGGTAGAGTACCTTCTTTGTATTTAAAATTATTTTAAGAATTTATTATATCCATTGATTTTGATCACAGGTAGTTAATTTCAACACATTATTATTATTAACCTGATTTTTAAAAAGGTTAAATATTATTTTCTCGGAATATATAATTGTTTGGTACTCTCGTAATGTTATACACACACACACTCACACTCACACTCATGAGGCCCGGTGCACAAATTTGTGCAAGGGTGGAGTCCCTCGTCCTGGCTGTCGATCAGGGCCGCCTCGCCCAGTCCAGGGGGAGGGACTGTGGGAGGTTGGCTGTGAGAGCGCACTGACCACCAGGAGTTAGCTCCTGTGTTGAGCGTCTGCCCCTTGGTGATCAGTGCACATCTTAGCAACCGGTTGTTTGATCGACTGGTCTTAACGGTCACTTAGGCTTTTATATGTGTGTGTGTATATGTGTACACACACACACACACACACACACACACACACACACGGTCATATTTGCATAGAAGATTTCTAGAAATATAAACAAGAAATTAATAAAGTAGTTTCCTTGGGTAGAGAGAGAGAAGATTTGGGGTGAGAAGACTTATTTTTCATCTCTATTGTTGTTTTTCTTAATTGTCTATTATTTTTATTCATTGAATGTTTATAATATGCATGTTATTTTTAAACTAATTTTTCATTCTTGTCAACTTAAATTTTCTAATCTTAGATTTCTGGTGTTCAACAAATTCAGTTTTCATGATCTGAAGAAATGATGGAGCGGAGTAGGAGAAGCAAGTCTGTACGATTCCGAAGCAGAGACATTAGAAGGAAAGGACTGGGGAAAGTTGTCTCTCTGTATATTAAATAGCTGTAATGTAGCTTCCTGATGCTTGACTAATTGAGGTGTTAATTCTGACTTGAGGATCTTTTTCATGAATGATTTTAAAGAAAAATTTGGATTTTAAAGGTATTAAAATATTTTTGTTTTGTACAAGAGTTTGTTGCTCTGTATGACTCCTGTATGCATTGTATATTGCAATTTATTACTGTCAGAGATTTGTAGACAGTTTCTTATTTTCATATTGAATCATGTTACTTTTGTAATTCAAGTAAGCAGCTGGGTTAATTCATGATGTTTGCCCTTTTAATAAAATACAAGGGTAGAGTTCATTTTGAATGCAAGTTGCCTTTATTATAAGTTTGAGTTTGTCTTGGTTATATACTATCTTGCATGATAGCCTAGCTAGATTTTTAACATTTGCCATATTTATTAAAATTAATTTTTTGTAAAACATTCATAGCATAAGCAGCACCATTTTTAAAAAATGTAACTGAAAAATTAAGTGTGAATGCAGAAGCAAATATTGTCTGTCCTATTAAATTTGGTGCCCATTAACAGTGTTTACACTGTTCATTGTGCCTGTTAAGATAATTTTAGTTTATTGGAGCTTTGTTAAGACTACATTTATTTATTATAAGTGTTGGAATTCATTTAAGTTTAATGTAGTCCTAGTGCTCTTGAAATGGTGCCCCTTTCATTTTGTATAAGATTTTTCCAAAACATATCTTACTATCCTCTTCCAGAAGAGGGACTTTATAGTCTGATGGTAAATGTCCTCATTTTACTTTTTTAATTGAAATATCAAGTTTCCGGTTATACTATGGGAACCAAGAAGCATCAGACATCAGTCTGTATACTGACATTTTTTTGCATGGGTGAGTGAATGACATGAAGAATTGGGTGAGTGCTATGAATGGGGTGAAAGAGAAGCCGCCAGCTTCTAATGTGCTGTCTTGATCTTTGCAATAAACTAAACTTATATAATGTAACTTTGCATAATTTAGTAGCATGTATTTGGGTTGTTCCGTTTTTGAAATTAGGATTTGTATTTTTTCATCTTTTAGGTGATAATTAACTTGAGTGTGGTTTTTTAAAAAAATCAATAATTGCTATTGTATATTTTGCCTAAAAGGGCGAGTGTTTGAGAGAATGTGATCTTGGAAGAATGCTCATATTTATAAGGTATAAGCAGTTTCCCACATATAGGCTGAACAGAAGCATTTACTTTGCCAGAAGGCGCCTTTGGGGGCATATTTGGACTAATCTGAGGTTAATAACTTCCCCTCCCCTTTAAAAAATAGTCATCACAGAGAACAAATAAGCAAAAAGGGGAGGAGTGGTGAAACAACCATCATTCTACTACTATGTTGAAATGACCAGTGTTAATATTTTGGTAAATATCATTTGTCCTTTTACTTTGCTAAATATGTATATTTTTATAAAAATAGGTTCTTACTTGCTTGCATACTGTTTCATAATCTGCTTTTTTTCACGGAATATATTGCAAACATTTTCCAGGTCATTAGTCTCCTAATTTTATTCCTCTATTCTATCGTGTGACTGAAGCATAATTTATTTAATCCTCTATAGGACATTTTGACTGTATACATCTTTTCCAGGTATAAACAATACTTCACTGAATCTTGTGTACATCCATGACTGTTTTCTTAAAATAATTTCTTACAAGTAGAATTGCAGGGTTAACAGATAGGCAAAATTTTTAGGCTTTTGATACTTACATATAAGTGTATTTTTGAAATATCTTCTATTTGATCCAGGTAGTATGTCACTATCCTATATAATAAAAGCCTAATATGAAAATTGATTGAACAGCAGAACGACTGGTCGCTATGATATGCACTGACCACCAGGGGGCAGACGCTCAACTTAGGAGCTGCCCCCTGGTGGTCAGTGCTCTCCTACAGGGGGAGTGCCATTCAGCCAGAAGCTGAGGGGGAGAAATTAATAAAGTGTTTCCTTGGGTAGAGAGAAGATTTGGGGTAAGACTTCCCCTGAGGGGTCCCGGATTGTGAGAGGGCACAAGCCGGGCTGAGTGACAGCCACCAGTGCACAATGTTGTGCACCAGGCCTCTAGTATAATTGATAAAAAGCATTTGGTCTTTGGTAGTTTAAAGACTGTGTTATGTTTAAGCATCAAGATAAAGAAAAATTAGACAACTTTAAAATTTTAATATATACCAAAACAAATTTCTAAATTTAGTAATTCTCTGGTAGTCCTGACTAAAAGCTTTAAAGTAGGTAAAACCAGGTCACTTTGGGTTATGTGACTTTCATACTCTGAGAGAATGAGCATTCTGCATGTGCCAGGTACATAATCTCCTTTTACACACGTAAGAGGTAGTGATGGAGTCTTTCTTGGCTTATGTTGCACTGAACTGAATATGTTTTCGTCCCCTTTGGAATGTCGTAAGTATATAAGTTCCTACATTAACCTACAAGTGTGTGTTTTTAAAAAATGTAAGTTTATACATCCTGCTTTTATAAATATCCAAGAGAGAAATTGCCGGGAGCCGGTCCATCCTTGCTGTTTCAAGGGACCTGGCATATATGGCATACTGTTCTTAATATGTTTGCTCACCTTCTTGGCGCTGTGTTTTAACCAAGGTCACCTCTCCGAGAAAGGTTGAATCCCCAGGTAGGGATTTTCCCCTGAAGTTAGGGAGGGAATAAAACCCCTCAACTAAGTGCCAGGCGGGTAATTAATCCCTTTAACTACGAACAATCATGCTTAAACTACATAATCTTTTCTCCCTGGAATGGAGATAAGAAACGCCCTAACCTTTGTAATAGAGATTGATAGGATTGAATCAACTGGTATAAATACAGTTGTAACAAGACAGAAACACTCAGAACTCAGAACACAGAACTAAGGACACAGGGCTTGGAAGACAGGACCAAGAGAGACAGAGCCTAGGCACAGAACCTACACAGAACGTTCTCTAGAGACAGAAGAACTTCACTGGCGAGAGCATGCCGGAGGATCCTGGACAGGGACTGGCCTCGGAGCCTGGAGGCAGAGCCTGGCGAGAGAGCATGGCAGGGATCCTGGACTGAACCTGACTGCGGAGATTGGCAAGAGAACCTGACCAGGACCTGGCCACAGAACCTGGCTGGAGATCCGAAGCAGAACCTCTCTGGAGATCGAGACCATTCCTTCTTCACCGACTCCGTCCACACCTTTGGGGACCCCTGGACCTGCTGGGGTTGGACCCCGGCAAGAAATGGGCTCAGAGACTAAGTCATAGATAGAATATATATAAAAGTTAAGATATAAATGATCTAATTCAGGGGCACCAAAAATATGCACTTAAAATAGACTATCTTTTGGTGTAGCTCTTAACTTAGTATCATTTATATGAGTAGCTGAAAAGTATATTTTATCACATAAAGCAACAAATATTCTCTGGTTTGGGACTGTTGATAAAATAACTTTCCCTAAGAGATTTTTTAAAAAAAATCTTGCACTGCAAGATTTCATTCTTAGCAAATGGTAGAAGCTATTCCCCCCCCCCCCCCATGTTTCATGCCTAATTGCTACTGCTGTAGGAAATCCTTTTAGTTGGACCCTCATAACTGTGTTCAGTTAGCATTATTAAAGGTAGCCAGTGTTCCTTTAACACACCAAGGCCATCCAGAAAACAGGCAATAAGGCTTTTTTTTTTTTTCAAGAAAGGAAAATACTGAATAGATACTACACAGTAGGAGGAAGAGAAATACAAATAGCTTAAAACGTCCTCATACCCAATTATATGACACTAGGAAGGTAAAATTCTCTCTGGAGTAAAGCATCTCTATTATTATGAGGTAGAGAAGGGGCAGATAGGAGCTAATGAAGAAGCTATAGTCCCTTAGATATTTATTTCAAGACTTTTTATTTATCCCGATTTAAAGGATTTGAAAACAGTAAGGCAGAATCCCTTCAAATCATGCGCCACAGCTGACATTGGATGGATTAATTTCTCTGGCTTCTGGCCATCACCTTTCAAAATGTAAACTTGTGCAATAGTACAGGTTTCCCTAACCGTGCTTCCAGAAACAGTTTTCTTTTGCACTGCATATTAAATAAATACTTGTGCAAGGCAATGTATTATAAGAACTCCTATGCCACGGTTAATGCCAGCAAGTGTGCCCCCAAAAAGTCAGATATGTGCTGGCTCTGTCTATAGTAACCTAATGTTCATGGATTAGTTCTGGGGGTGCAAGTTATAAGTTTGATAGGTAATTTCTCCATCTTCCACAAAAATACCTAAGATTAAAAAGTTCTGACACTACAGCGTAAACTTTTGCCTCTAAGGCAGTGGTTCTCAATCTCTGGCCCTTTAAATACAGTTCCTCATGTTGGGACCCAACCATAAAATTATCTTCGTTGCTACTTCATAACTGTCATGTTGCTACTGTTATGAATTGTAATGTAAATATCTGATATGCAGGATGGTCTTAGGCGGCCCCTGTGAAAGGGTTGTTCGACCGCCAAAGGGGTCGCGGCCCACAGGTTGAGAACCGCTGCTCTAAGGTATAATTTAGGTCATTTTCGTCCTCTAAAACAAACAGTAACAATTTTGTGTCTTTTGCACCTGTTTTCCAAAGTTCAATTTCAGAGTACATGTGAATGAAAGATATTTTCAAACCTTAAACACCGGATAATTGATGTAAAACAAGTTGCTGGGCAAAAGATAAGTCATAACAGACAGTGCCTCCAGCCAGGACAGGTATGCCAAGAGGCCTATTCATGCATAGATAATCCCCAATCCTATGTTTACAAGAAATCAGATCCAAATCCTTTTTTCAGACCAAAGCAATGACTAATCAAAGAACACAAAGGAGTAATATTTGGGCTAACAGCCATTAAAGGAAATGCAGAGCCATTCTTTTAGAGGAAGAGTATAACTAAAGAATGGTTTCTGCACATTTCTAACCTTGCAAGTAGCAGTCTCACAAAAGTGCTATCTTGTAGAACAGTGCAAAGCAGAGAGCTTGGCACCCTGGAATTCTGTATAGACCAGGGGTGGGCAAACTTTTTGACTCGAGGGCCAAGTGGTTTCAGGTTGGTAGCTCTTCCTGCAGTGTCTGGCAGAGCAAACTCTCCTCAGGACCTCAATTTCAATCCATGCTTCAAATAATTCCTATTTCCCAAGGAAAATAAGTTTTAACTCGAGGGAAAATGGCACCACGAGGGAAAAACAACACAGTGTATACAACAGTGGAATCACTCACAAGGACTCTAAAGGAAAAAAGTAATTTGTAAAGGAATAGAAGCATGGAAAATACGAAGAATGAGCAAAAGATTACACAGAGAACAAACAAGAAGATTTGTAAACCAAATAAAACCCATTGAAATAAAGACCTGGCCAAGTGGCTCAGTTGGTGCAGCGTCATCTCATACACCAGAAGGCTGCAGTTTGATTATTCCCAGTCAGGGCACATATTTAGGTTGCGGGTTCGATCCCTGTCAGGGTATGTACAAGAGGCAACCGTTGAATGTTTCTATCTCACATCCATGTTTCTCTGAGAATCAATAAAAACATCTCCTAGTGAAGATTTAAAAAAAGAAAAACCCAACAAATAGAGGGGGAAAAATAAACACCTCCCCCAAAAAAAACCCAAGACATAATTTCTGACAAGGAACTAGAAATAAATCCAACTTATATTTGTAATCACAATAAATATAAATGTACAAAACTATGCAATTAAAAAGATAGTTTCTCTTTGGTCTTTTGAGTGTGTCTCCTGCAAATTCAAAATATAAGACCAAAGACAGATCGAAGATATTCAGATAAAGACTAACCAAAATCTTGCTATAGTAACAAAATAATAAAACTAAGGCAACAAACAACATTCATAGAGATAGAGTCCCTGCATGGTTATAAAGGGTCCAAAATTCACCAGGGAAGACAGAATTCTATATTAGTATGTATCTAATAATAAAGCCAAAAAAGAAAGAAAGCAAATAATGATAACTTCAAGAGACATTGAAAAATCTATCATAATCAGATCGTGAGACTTCAGGAAATAAGAAATCAAGTAAAAGGTCAATCAGTATAGAGATTTACACAGAACAACTACCAAGTTTGATTTAATAGACATGATACTCCACTAGTGGGGAACACACATTCTTTTCAAGTATATGTGGAACATGCATGAAAACTGATCACTTGATAAATCATAAAGCTATTTTCATTTCAGAAAACTGAAACCTCATATCTCATATTCTCTACAAAATGCTAATAAACTATAACATTTCAGTCCCCAGCATTTCCACCAAAAAACAAATATATAACACACCCTGGCATGTGGAAATAACTTTAAAAATAACAATTGGGCTAATATTCAAAGCTCTGGAATATTTAATATTTTAATTTTTAAAAAGGCGCAAATAAACTAGTAAGGCTCATAACTACAGATGCTGTGGAAACTAAAAATGTAAAGGTAACGGCTTCATATAAAAACATTTTAAACTAAGATGAAATGGAGAAATCACTAGAAAAAAATATTAATCAAAACTGTGTGCTTGCTTTGGCAGCACATATACAAAACTAACTCAATATAAAATCTTCATGATCCTACAACCCCTAAAGAAATGGAAGCAATAGTTAAAATTCTTCTCTTAATGACAAATGGCCTTAAAGACAAGGTCCAGCACTGGCCGGTGTAGCTCAGTGGATACAGCGTGGGCCTGCAGACTGAAGGGTCTCAGGTTTGATTCCCATCAAGGGCACATACCTGGGTTGCAGGCTCGATCCCCAGTGTGGGGTGTGCAGGAGGCAGCCAATCAATGATTGTCTCTCATCACTGATGTTCCTCTCTCTCTCTCCACCTTTCCCTTCCTCTGTGAAGTCAATAATGTTAAAAAAAAAGACAAGGTCCAATCTGAAACTCTTCCAGACAACTGAAAAACTCATTTCATGAGGCTAGTCTAATCTTGATACCACGACTAGACACGAAAGGAGTATTATAGGCCGATCTCACTCACCAATATAGGCATAAATATCCTAAACAGAACACTGGCAAACTGAGTCCAACAATGTATTAAAATGCACGAGTGCATGCACACACACCCATGACAAAGTTGGGTCTGTCCTAGGAATTAAAGATTGGTTGAATATTAAAAAGTCAACTACCATAATTTTATACATTAACATTAAGAAGAACAATTCTACCATTTAAATAGATGATAAAAATAAAATTCAACATCCATTCATAATAAAACTATTAGCCAACTAGAACTAGAAGGGAATCCCTCCTTAACCCAATAAAGGACTTTTGTGGGGGAAAAATACTGAACTGAAATGTTGAAAGCATTCCCTTTAAATCGGGGCTAAGACAAGGATGTTCATTATCAGTTCTTTTCTACTATACTACAGGTCCTTGCCACTGCAGAAGTGTAAGAAGAAATGTTTTTAAAGGTAAAAGGGTCAGAAAGGAAGAACACTTCACTATTTGCAGATGATATAATTATATAAAAATTCAAAAGGACATCTAGACACATTATTAGAACTAATAAAAGTTTAGCATGGCTGCTGGATCCAAAAATCAACACATAGTAACAATCCTATATAATAAAAGGCTAATATGCAAATAGACCGAATGGCAGAACAACCGAACAACCGGTCGCTATGATGTGCGCTGACCACCAAGGGGCGAGCACGGAACATGGCGGGCATCGGCAACAGGCAGCAGGGCATGGAACATGGTGGGCATCGGCTGCAGCGGGATGGTGGAGCAGGTGAGCGGGGGCGCCAGACCAAGGCGGGGTGCCAGTTACTGTCATTGGGGTGAGCCTCTGGTGGTTACTGAAAATTCTTTGCTTCTGCGCACCATGGTCCTGCCTGGCACTCGCACCTGCTGCTGGTGCTGGCCCTGCTCGCACCCACTGCCGACACCTGGCACTGGCCCTGATTGCTCGGCACTGTCAGCGGATGCAAGTGGCGGCTGCTGGCCCCGATTGCCCCTCAGGGCTTCTCCACCTCCCCCTGCTCCTGAGGGGCAATCAGGGCTGGAGCCGCTGCTCACACCTGCTGCTGGTGCCGGAGCCGCCACTCGCACACAAAGCTGGCACCAGTCTGGCTTGCACCTGTAGTTGGCGCTGGAACCGCCACTCGCACCCGCTGCCAGCACCTGGAGCAGGTCCTGATTGCTTGCACCCGCTGCTGGTGCCAGCCCCAATCGCTCCACACTGTCAGTGGGTGCGAGAGGGGCTGGCGCCATAAGCACATGGCTAGCGGCAGCAGCAGGAGTAGGGCTGCAGGCAGACAGGGGACCGGGGGCTGCGGTGGGAGGGGCCAGGAGGGGGAGTGAAGGATGGGCCTAGACCTGCCCCTGTGCCCACCGCAGCCTCGTGGCCCTCAGTTCCTTTCAAGGTGCATGAATTCGTGCACTAGGCCCCTAGTATATGTATAATCAGCAACAACCAGTTAGAATAAAAAGTGTAATAAAAAAACACACAACTTACCACAGCATTAGAAAATACAAAACTCCTAGGAAGAAATCTAAGACATGAAGGCCTTTATGGAGAAAAATTATTAAAGTTTATTGAAAGATATTAAAAGACCAAATAAGTGGAAAGACATACAATGTTTTTGGCTAGGAAGACTCATTATTGAAAATCAATTTTCTCCAAATTGATCAACAGATTCAATACAATTACAAAAGATATTACACAAACTGGGAGAAGATATATGCAACATGTTTAAATGACAAAGGATTGGTATCCAGAATATATAAAGAAATATGAATCAATGAAAAAAGACACACACCAGACAGAAAAATGGGCAAAAGACATGAAAACATTTTTATACATGGGAAAAAACTAAATTTCACAGAAAAAGAAACATGTTTACATACAGCGGGAAAAAACTAAATTTCATTAATAACCAGGGAAATTTGAATGAAACCCACAGTAAAACACAATATAATAGCTATCCAATTGACGAGTATAAAAGACAGTCAAGACCACGAGTTTGCTAAGACGTGGAGCAATGCCACTCAACCACTGCCAGTGGGAGTGTAAACGGGGACAAATGCTTTACCAGACAGTTCCGCACGGCCAAGTAAAACCTGCTTCTTAGAGCAGCGGTTCTCAAATTTTTGGTCTTAGGGCCTCTTTACATCCTTAACAATTACTGATGATCTCAAATTGCTGTTGTTCATGTGGGTTATATTTATAAATATTTGCCATATTAGAAATTAAGAGACATTTTCAAAACACAAAAATACACAGGTACATACTTGATTAGCTATCGGTGTGATGATGTCATCATAACTCTGGAAAACATTTAAACTCATGAAGAATGAGGGTGAAAAGGACAAATAATGTCTTAGGATTTTATGAAAATAGTTTTGTCCTCAGAGACCCCCTGGAAGGGTCTCAGGGACCCTTAGAGGTCCCCGGACTACACTTTGAAAACAACTGCTCAAGAGCAACTCTTGAGCATGTGCCACCAGGATACATGTTCAAAAATTCATTCATTCCTCAAATAGATGTGGAGCATCTACCATGTGCCAGGCATTGTTCTAGACGTTGTGAATGTCTAAACGGGCAAAACAGACAGAACCCCTGCCGGCACAGAGTTTACATTGTAATTGGCAGAATGTTCATAGCAGCGTTATTCATAACAACTAAAAACTGGAAACCCAAATCTCCATGAACAGAACAGATAAATTGTGGTATAGTCAGGTAATGGAATACTATACAGCAGTGAAAACAAATGAAATACAGTTACATGTATAAACATGGATGGAATCTCAAAAACAATTGTCAAAAAAAGTCACAGAAGAATACATACTGCATAATGCCACTTACATAACAGTTCAGAAACAGGTAAATCTAAACAACATATTAGGGATACAGACATAGATGGTAGAACCATAAATAAAAACATGGAATTATTAACAAAAAAATCCAGAATATGTTTGCCTCATGTGGTGTGTTTGAAGAGAGGACAAATGGAGGACTCTAGGCATCTGAGAACGTTCTAGTTCTTAAGCTGCTGGTTGACCATATGCATGATCATTTATTTCACAAAAAATATAAAAGTGGCATAAGGTTATATAATATATAATTTCATCAACAAAGAGAGGGAACATCTCCCCAATATTTCAGCCACTTCTGTGCACTGCAAATTAACCAATTATTGTAACTGGTGGGGAAGAAGTACATGATAATATGAGAAAAGGAATGAGCATGGGCTATTTCTTACAGAAGTTAACTGAGTTCCCATAGGATCATGATCCTACGAGGTATTATAAGCAGTGCCAGGCTCAGAGTCACTAGCATAATTCTGGTTAACTGGTTATTTTGTACACTGGGTATAATTATTTGAATAAAGTGAGAATGAAATGATAGATGATGCAAATTCCAAAATAAACTGACAAGGACACCGCCTCTTTACTGAATTCAGTTGACTATCAAAAGCACAAATTCTCTTTGGCACATTCTTCTAATAATGCATTTATTTGTTAAGTAATAAAAAAACATGGAAAGTGCATAGCTATTGACAGTTTCTCCACATCGATCAGTCGTAGGTGCCAAGCTGATCACTCAGATGTCATAAACAATTTTGCAATCTTATCTTTGTCAAGTTCATCAATGGCAGTGATACTTTGCAGATCAAACAAGATACAGTTAAGGTACAATGTCTTCTCCTCATTCAGGGTATTAGCTACCAATTTCAGTATACTATTTAAAAACTTGAGAAAAAGAGATCTTAAAACTATCTATTCCCTATAGCCAAACAGGGCAGGCTAAAGGTATTATCTTGAGTTAGGGAGTTGGTGCAAGAGGTAGACTAAGCCCGGCAGTAAATGGCTGGCAAACCACTCCCAGGAAATGGGGAAGTAGGAAGTAGATTCCCCAGGTCCAACTCATCAGAAAGTTCCAGACATTGCTGTAGCTGTTTAACAAATCTCAGGTGGCTACAAGACCCAAACCCTACCCATATTTAAGCTGGCGTGGACAATGCCACCAGGGGGTGCTAGCCTGCAACTGAGAGCAAAATGATTTTGGATCGAGCAGTTAGTTGGACCTTCAGAACAATGCCCACGCTCTCGCATGCTATGCAGCCATGAGTGGCACACGCACACCTCTGTTGTACTGGATGGTAATTATCACACCTGTAGCTTTTCCCTCCGTCTCCTATAAGAAACAGAGAAAGTAGGAGGGAACCTTTCTCAAGTGCTTAGGGAACTTCCATTCTATCTCCCCAGGTAGGAGGAGGAACAGATAATCCTCTTGGTCAGAGCTGGACACGTATTGGACCACGATTTGCTAGTGGGAAGAGTTAACTCTATGTTCAAAAACAAATACCAGCTGCTACCTTTATTTTTAACGTGTGTATGCTCCGACACAGAGGGTTCTTTTTGTACCTTCTCAATTCTCATGCTGAGTAAGGAATGAAGTCTTCAGCTTCTTGTCTCTGGGTGGTAAGGAGACCAGGAAGGGGAGTGGGTAGATGAGGGACCATTTCCTTCTCTACTACAGCTTTCATATCTGATATGCCTCCAATCCATATTTTTTGCACCTTCGGAGGTTGTATGTAAACACCCTGACATCTCTGAGCATTCTGCAAAGACTTTTTGCTGAACCAGCAAATCAAATCAGGAAATAGGAAATCCTTCTGTTCCCTCCACAGCCTCACATCTATGACTTCCTACCCTTCTCTCTATCCAAAGCCAAAGGCTTCATAACCCTGTATTCTCAAGACTTTTGAATTTGAAGTACTACCATGAGCGGTAGTCAGACTGTGAATTTCATGAACTTTAAGTACAAGCTTCTTGCTCAAATCAAGTTATGCAAGATACCAACTATGCAAAACAAAAGAACCTTCAACATACTCATTTTCAGGTGTCCGCGCTGAGAGGAACAGTCACACAAGTGGACATTTTCCTGATGTTAGTTCTTCAGAGGTTGGAAAAGAAGAAAATGGATATTAATAAAATAATCTATTTTTAACAAGGAGGCTGATATCCTTGAATTTTATAGCTTTTCTTTCTTCATTGAGTTTATAGAAATTATTGTTTCTACGCAGAATGTTGTAGTTCATGTTTTTCCACGCCTGATAAAAAAGTCTTTTCCTGATCATAAGAATATATAAGTATGGGAATTCCCAACTACACCTGGGAAACTTGGAAGGAAGGTGTGCCAATGTTATTTTGTTCTCCAGTAGTATAAGAATCCTTTGTCCCATAAGGTCAGAGGTGACAAAGTGACCTGACTGGAAATGTAACGGAATCCAGTGTGGCTCTAATGCTGGTGGCTCCAGCAGTTCCCTGTGCTTAAATATTAACAATAGGTAGCTTTTTCTAATGTTAGACAACTACCCATGGCTTTCCTATAGGGAAACAGAGAAATTAACTTTGAAAATATTTTTAGCTCATTTTCCTGACCATCCAATGTTTAAAATCATATTCCAGCAATGCCCACTGATTTCACACTAAATGCTGAAATCTTTTAGACCAAAGGCTTCCTCATGAGATCTATGCACACTTACATTAAACTCCTTTTAGCCTAGTAAATATGGGACATATCCCTTATTTATCCCAGAACTTCTCTCAGGAACCTAAGTAATAATAGCAGGACAGGGGAAGACAAAGCTGGAGTCTTCATTTCCTCCAAAGCCTTATTAAATCTGCTAAAAACTCTTTCCCTTTCAAAGCCTCCCTCCCCTTTTAACTCCAACTTGATAAAGGGGAGTGAGAGTATGAGAGATATAAAGGTGACAATTTTCTGTAATAATTTGTTGAAATATTTAAGTACCAGCTAAGTGGGTAATATGGGAGAGACCTAAGGACCCAGTCTCCGCCTCAGAGATCTACCACCTGGCAGAGGGAGAGGAACAATTCTAACAAATAGGGCACACAGTCTAGAGGCGGCTGTGACAGAAGATTTAACAAAGGACAGTGGGGGTACAAGAAGGAGTAGAATCTACTTGGAAATGGAGTGTCAGGAAAGGCTTCATTTCATAAGATTGGCAAAATTTGACCTGAGTTTTGAAAAAATGGATGGAGACCAGTAGGGGTGGAAAAAGAGAAATACATAGAGAAAGGTAGAGCATGGTATCAAAGAAACTAAAAAAAACTTGTGAAAGTTTCAAGAGAATGGTTAAAAGGACTAAGTATAATCAAAGAATTCACTGGATCTGGGAAATGAGAAGTATCCCTGACCTTTGCAAGATCCATTTCCATGTTGTAGCAGGACAGAAGCCTGGCTGCTGTGAGTTAAAAATGGGTGAAAAGCTTAAGGACAAAAAGATTAAATAGATTTCACTTATATCTGGAATCCAAAATAAAAATCAAAATAAATGAATAAACAGAACAAACAGAAACAAACCTTCAAAGGGGAGGCGGGTATGGAGATAGGTGAAAAGATGAACGGGAATAAGAGATACAAAATTCCAGTTATAAATTAAAAATGCATGGGGATGAATAGTGTACAGCACAGAAAATAGTCAATTATATCATCATAACTTTGCATGGTGACAGACAGCTACTAAACTTATCGTGGTGATCACATCATAGGTATATAAATGTTGAATCACTATGTTGTACACCTGAAACTAATATAATACTATATGCCAACTATGCTTTAATAAAAAAAAATTTAAAGAGTAAGTAGAAGACTAAAAAAGAGTTGACCAGTTTAGACTGTTTTTGGAGCTATTTACCTTTTTACTTACAAACAGACCAGTTCAGCTATAATAGGGTTAGGCTTTACATTTCTGTAAGAAAATGACTACCTAACACAATCCACTAACTTAAGAACAAATTTTTTAGACACAATCCAGTCTATGAACCTGCCTATATTATTTTACACGACTAATATAAAATCAACATTTCTAGTGATGGCAGATTAGTGATCTGCCATCACTAATTTTTCTTTCATATAGTTCAAAATAAATAACACCTATACTTGGTAATAGTAGAAAAGGTGCTTTATTTTACATATCATTGGTACACAATACATAAAACTGCCTAAAGTAAATCTTGAGAAACATAACTGTCAGTTAAACCTTAAATGGTGAAAGACCAAGTCTATTTTGCAACTTACTTCATTTATGATCAGATGACTACAATAATTTTAAATACTAATAATCTCTTCATATCCAATGTTACAAGTGATTTTTATGCTACAAGTGCTGCACTTTTAATAATAAAAATATCTTCAGTTATAGTAGACCATATCTCTAATCAGAACAAACTTTTGCTAGTCTACAAGTCTTTGAAATAATGATCAACAGTTTCACCTTCTTATAGATCATTATATTTATGTAATTGGGTTATAGGGCAGGGGGGCCTTATACATGCAATGAGATTATTTCCATTTTTTTAAAAATGCAGGGGAAAGTGAGTTTATAATACCCTATTTCTAGTTAAATTGCCAAAAACAGTTTACTAAACTTAAATGAAACCAATACAATATTTTAGAAAACATAATTCGAAGAGCATGCAACATCAAAATCTTTTTACTACATAAATGAACCAAAGTTGCAGAGCCCAGGAAGAGGACTGTGGCACAAAGACTTGTACATCTGAATTGCTTACCCAGCTGGGAGGAGTAAAGAAACTAATTTAACTAAGTGTAAATCCTCTTATGATATCTGCATTACATAGCCCACTGCTACTCAACGGGATCTCACCTTAGAAATGTACCAATCATAAGCTAAATGTGTTTCTCTTTTTATTTACCCCAATCCATTCTAGTCATGAACACACAGCTCAAAGATCTCTTATTGACTGTTAATGTCAAAGCCATAGAGATTTCTCAATGGCATCTTTCAGTCACCAATCACTTATCAGAGAGATAAATGTGACTAATATTTAATGTACAAATGCTAAAAAAAATGATAAACTCTGGGCTAATTCTCAAAGTAAAAACATTTGCTATTTTAACAAATCCTTTCAGAAAGAAAGAATGCCTTTCTCTCTAGAAAATAAGGAAGATGTTAGAACCAAAAGTTCATATTCACCTCCTGATCTAGGACAGTAGAAGCATTTAAGCAAAGTAAACTAAATCAAATACAAAATAGGTATAAATGTGCATACTCAAACAAATAATCCATTCTTTGCTTAAAATCAGGTTATTCCTTATTATTAAGAGAAGTGCTTCAAGATACAAACTGTTAATTAATATAGAGAATAAGGGGTTTAAAGCCAGACCTTTTTCTAATAAAGCAAAAAGGTCATTAAAATAATTGGGCCTGATACACATACTTACTATAACTTTCCATTCTTACTCTTTATAACTAAACGCGCACACATACACAACAAACCCTAGCATTTAATATGTGCAAAATTGCTTACCATTTATTTTAACTTTGGTTACGTTTTTGTTTAGCCTATTATCAGTCACATTATAGAAGCTATACAAATGATTACAAACATAATAATGAGGTAAGTTAAAATTCTACTAGTGCAAAAAGCAAGCATATGCCAAAAAGCAAAGCATATGAGTTACACAAATGCAGAATGAAGCTCTCATCAAGGGTGGTGCTGGGATTAACAAACCAGAGAAGCTCCTTGTAAACATTGTTTGTAAAATACACATTTAAAGATTAAGGATTCATACAGCCACAAAAAAGGTATTCTAATAACACCATAGTAGTGCATTTATTTTACCTTTAGAGTTTGGAAATCACTCAGTATGCATCTAACAATTTGCATATTTTCTTCAAGAGAAATTTAATTAGTGAGACACATTAATTACAAATACTGTAGTATAAAAATCCCACTTCTTTACAAAAATTATATATTAAAATATTCTATACACTTTAAATTAGTAACTGGAACATACATACATATCAATTCTGCACAATTAAACCTATCTTTGCTTGGAGCATTATACATGAAGTTGGAGGACATAGCTACTCAGTCAACCTAAACTGGCATAGGTTATAAGGTATAAAAAAGATAGACCTGTGCCTCTGCAGTTACTGCAGTTCTTAGTTTGAAATATCTTTTCTGCAATTATTGCTCTGTATCTATTCCCGATTTGAATAGGCAGTGAAACCAAGAAATTACTAAAAGGTTTAAAACAGGTTACCTGGAGCAGAGTATCCACAATGCCTCTCTGCATCTTTATGATCGCAATGGAACCTGAGTAAGCTACCTAATGCTTGTATTTCAGTTGTAAAAAAGTTTATACAATTTTGAGGTAAAAACAATGCAAAAATAAAATATTTAGAGCATTTACAAAAATCTTACAAATGTTTAAAACACTATTTCAAAATCTGTGTCCTTTTAAGGTGCTTCTTTCTTTTTGCAATAAGGGGAACATGCACTTTAACTTTGAATGTTTTAGTTTCAGCAAAAGTAAAGTTAGGGCCATGAAAACAGATGTTAAAATATTCAGGGATATGCTTCACTTCTGATGAAAATATAGAATTTAAGTGCTGAAAGGGACCTTAAAGGTAAAATTTTAAAACTCCCTCATCTATTAATGAGGAAATTGAGGGCCAGATAAGTGCTTTGGCCAAAAATATATTCCAATATATCACCCTGGTATGAATCAAGAAAACCCATTATATTTTGCCATGATTCTGGAAAAATAATAAAAATTCAAAAGCAGTTTCTGAACTTGCCTCTTTTTTAATTTCATTAAGTTCTGTGCTAACTATATATAAACAAAGAAATCAAATGGCTGCTAAAATCAGTAAAACAAATATTAACCAATAGAAGACAGTTGTTAGAGGATCACTGATCATATAAAGTTAGAGGACGTACTCATAGACAGGGCCTTTACAATGTAGGGAATGTTTACGGTATAAGACAGCACACTGTACAACAGCCAGTTACTAGAATCTCCTCAATAACCCTAGGATGACTGAGTTACATGACCTTTATAAAATATATTGGGGTAATAATGTCTTCTAGCTTTTATCTTAATTTTACTATTTTCCTTTATAAAAGAGCTATAACTATAACAAAGAATCCATATACTAAATCTCAGAGAGTCTTTGCGACTTTTCTATTTTTATTTGGATCTAGAATTGAGCAAATACATTTTAAGAACAGCTTACAAATTCAAATTCATAACTGCTAGAAATACAAAGAATACTCTTTTTAAATGACAAATCTTCATAACCAGTTACTAATAAATAATCATAATCACAATAGCTTTAGTAAAAACAATTCAATTTAAAGGTGTTTTTTTATTGTTACCTTGAAGCCACCGAACTTGTGTAGCTGGTCCATATCCCTTTTCATTCTTTGCGGATATCCTGAACACAATGGCAGGTCTGGATGTGTAATCAATATGTGCATTTGCAAGTTGCCCAGTGGTTACTATACATGATGTCTTAAGACCACAATAAATCCTCATAAAAACAAGTTGACTTGGATTATCTTGTATTTGTGCTGTGCGGATTGCCAAGTAGGCTGAATATTCCAAAATATTTCCAGAAGGTGAAGTTGGAGGTTCCCAGGAAAGATGGATACCCTCAACATTCTTGAAGAGAGGAGAGAAAAAAAAACAGGTAAAGGTTCTGAAGTTTTCTCTACTATGTTAATTCTATCTATAGAATACAAAATGCTTTTTGTAGTAGATGTTAGAACTTTTATTGCTGAGTTTTAAAAACCTATCTTAATTGGATCTGCAATGTGTAATTAATGCCCACTTTTCAAAAACATATCTAGGCTTAATTGTCTGCTTGTCCTATGCCAAGAAAGGTATTTTTCTTGCTTGAAAGCAGACATTTTCTTCTCTAAAATTTTAAAGGGGCAGGACCTTAGGATAAAATATAATCCAATTTTATGTATTCTATTAAATTCTTCTAGCACAAATCTTTGGTTCCATAAACAAGTATAAAATTAATATTAAGAAATATAGCAGATTTCCCTTTCTTTACTTTGGATGCTGTAATTCTACTTGAAATTTGGTCCTTAAAAATATTGTGATTGATTAGCAAAAAATATTCTTTTAACCTTTTAATCACCCCTTTTAAATATCTCCCATTTCATTAGACACTAACAAGAATCTCTTTACTGACAGTTTTACTTCATGTACAAAGTTTCAAATAATTTACATAACCAAGTCTTAACCTGACATCTCACCTTTGAAATTCTGACTGCAGAAGGAGCTCCAGGAAAACCAGGAATACAAGTTTTAAATTCACTGATTTTGCTGAAAGGGCCTATTCCACAACCATTGATAGCAGCAACCCTGAATCTGTATCCTGTGCCTGGAACAAGATCTTGTTTCTTAAGTAAACTGTAGTCAGGTACGTCTGCATTTCCTATCTAAAATGCAATATATGCAAAAGTAAAGAAAAGGTGCAATTAATTATTTTTTAATTAAAACTTTTAAAGAATGGATTGTTTAAAGGTTCTAGTCTACATTTATGTATTTCCCCCTTTTCACACATGGAATGAGAACTCCAACACCAAAACAACAGAGCCCATAAATTGGTGATTCGTATTCAGAGGAAAAGTGCCCTTCCAGCTGAGAATCACTGATTACAAAAAGAAGTGCAAGGGTATTCTGCACATGAAGAGTGCACAGGTAGCAAAAATTAAGGATCACTATAAACAAAGTAACAACCATCTCATCTCCATGCTGAATAAATGTTAAATAATTGGATTTCATAATCTAAGTGGGAAGATTGTAATATTTATAACTTTCAAATAATTTTTACAAATTCTCCCTAACTCTTACTACACCTCGGTGAAACATGTAGCACCAACACATCATCCCATTTTAAGGGAGCTATATCATCTCCATAGGAAACTGAGCCTCAGAGAGGTTAAATGAGTGATTTGTCCAAGGTCACACTGTTGAGTGCTAGAACTAATCATGCAAAACCAAGTTTACTGATTCTAAATGTTAAGTTCTTTTTACCTTTCAGGAAAAACAAGTAGCTGCTAGGGCCTTATATAGGTATTTCCTTACATATGAAATCAAACTGCAGCCAGAAATTTTATTAGGCATAATACTAACAAATTATTAACCAAGATTTCTATTTTGTTTTCGAGAATTGGAAAAATTCAATATGAAAAAGAGGGACACCAGTAGTAATATTAGAAAAACTAAAATATAATGATAAATGATATATTCACCATTTGTGCAGATCTTTGGGAGATTCAATCTATTCCTTGGCAATTCTCTCTCTGAAATTTACCATTCCAGATAAAAATTAGTTCAGTATGCTTTGGCGCTGTTATCTGTTTCACAATCCTCAGAGGGTAAATGTCTCACTTATATATATGAAGTCCTCCTTTAAGGGATTTCAGAACCAAGGGAAACTTAAATTGTATTCACTAGCCTACAGGGGCTTTTAAATTTTTTAAGTTGTGAATTCAGAAATAAAGTTGAGAGTAAGAAAAATATTCTATTCTCTAAACACAACACATAATATAATTAGAGATATTTCAAAAAATCCTTATCTATACAGGACAGACTATATTATTTATGACTCAAAATCCAGTCCAGTGATTGTATAAGATTTTTAAATTACCTGCTTGTGCCCTAGCCGGTTTGGCTCAGTGGATAGAGTGTCAGCCTGTGGACCAAAGGTCCCCGGATTCAATTCCGGTCAAGGGCTCATACCTTGGTTGCAGGCTTCTCCCAGGCCCGGGCCCTTGTCAGGGCGCATGCAGGAGGAAACCAATCGATGTGTTTCTCTCACATCGATATTTCCCTGTCTTTCCCTCTCTCTTCCACTCTCTCTAAAATCAATGGAAATATCCTCGGGTGAGGATTAAAAAATAAAAATCAATAAATAACCTGCTTGTGATGTATTTTATAGAAAGATCCTTTAAAAAGAATACAACATAACTAGATATATAGAATTCTCAATTACAGATTGTGAACAGATCCTAATTTCATGCATTCAAGTGTCTTCAATTAAAGTTACATAAAAACAACACCAACCTCATTCTAGAGGCTTGTAACTCACAGTGTAGAAAATACATCAATAGCTACCTTTGAAATGCTTTGCTTCCCTTTTGGCAGCAAATAAAACTGGCTCACCAACGCTGTGTTATTTTTAAAAATTCCTACATCACACCACTGTCGTTCTCCTGCTTTCGTTGTGGTCACTGGATTTGAAGAAGTCTCTTTCTGATTTCAGAGAAAAAAAAATTTATGAAGACTCTTATTGAGCATATAATAAATTTCTAGATTTAATAACTCCATGCAGTGATCTACAAATAGGCATATGGGTAAACACCACAACATTAATAGTTCATAAGTAAATAAACTCTTAAGAGATTAGGTCAACTGACAGTGAAACAGGGATGCCAATTCAAACACAGGGAGTGACAGGCATTCTCCAGGTCAGTAGCTCTGTACTATCACCCTCGCTGGAGTTAGCATGCTTTCCAATCCACTAGTGGTATGTTAAAATGCCAGCTGTTTTATAGAACATTGTCATTTCAGAGACTCTCTCAGAAAATGTCATCTCTTTAGTGTGACAATACAACTTGCTCCAAAAGGAGCTAATAAGAAAAAATTCATTCCAAGCTGGCTTATTTCTAGATTCAAAAACAACTAGCAGAAATTCAGTGATCTTTGCACTTGAAATACCTGTGATTCTCCAAACCTAAAAGGAGAAAAAATGTTCAAAACTAAAATGCAATTTGAATACACTTTAGTATATATACTAAAGAGGAACAGATTAAACAGTTTTACATTTTTTGCCTTGCTTTAAAACAAATAAACTTCCTCTACCTTAAGCTACTTTTAGTGATAAGTGAATTATACTTATCCCTGGAACTAACCTTTTTAAGCCATCTTCTTTATAAATGAGACACTGTTTCCAGAAGCTCAAAACAAATGTGCACTTCAGTTATTTATTTCTGTCTTAAATATATAACAGCAGAGGTACATGCTTACAATTCACATTATTTATTATTTAGGCTATCACACATGACAAAGTGAACTAACCAAGAATCTTTAAGGTTTTTCTTTAAAAAAAGGAATAGCTTTGAACTTGTTTAATTTTTAAAGTTGTAACAACTCTCTTCAACAACTTTTATAAAACAACTGGCTCCAAATGAAATAACAAATACCATTCTGGCTGATGCATCACAAAATAGATTTAAGAGAAAAAAGTTCACTTTAATAATTCTTCCCTGAGAAGAGTCTTAGAACACTAGGATTTAACATTTTGTAAAGGTAAAAGCTGATGATGGTAAATATATGATCAAAATCCGTAAAATCATGATTTAAAAAAAACTAAAACCATAGACAATTGAAAACTCTAAAACGTAAATATTAGGTCAAATAAAAACTCTTGCTCATAGCAATAAAGTTGAAATGATTGATAATTTAAAAATAAATTAAAAGGCATATGCACACACATGCACACAAACATGTATTGTCCCTATATTTAACTAATTAAGACAATCTTGGTATCTTTGTGAGGCACTTTCCTAGCATTTTAAGTTTGGTGCCATGCAGACCCATTCTGGCTTCTCTTTTAGTAGCAAATAATATTGTCCAATGTCAGAGAACACTGGGCTACCCTATAGGTATGTCTAACCCAGTATCACAATATTCTGTTGTTCTCCTATTAAGCAGCTAGCAATAGAGTCATTCAAGTTTTATGTTCCATAACATAGCCTTTTACTCATAAAACCATTAATATAATTTACATATATATATATATCTACATACACATTTATTATTATAAAAGTAACACATTTCATTATAGAAAAATATAGAAAGCATAAAGAAGAAAGTAAAAATTGTCTGTGGCCCCACAACCTAGAAAAATTCATCTAGCATTGTAGTGTGGATGTGGGTGAACTCATGTGATGTATAAATGAATGTATTAGGTGTATTTTTTAATAAAATTTGGACCACAGTATGAATGTATTTCTGTGTGTGTGTGTGTGTATATATCTTTTTTCACTTATCATTACTGTGAACATTCTTCCTATTCAACCCTTTATTTCTCAATCTATGTCAAATCATTACTAGAGGACACACATGAATCTTTCTGTGAGTTTATGTCAAAGCTGCTCAGTATTTAAAGTCTATTTACTCGTCTGTAAACACACACTGTCTCCAGGTCATATACTTACAGAAAACGGCATTGCTGCAGCATGTGTCTCCACACGGCTGATCTTAGTTGCAGGCAGTGCACAGGTTTCGTCAACTGAAAATTAAACAATTCATCAGGTAAGACTTATATAATCACTTATCAAACAGACACATTAAAATATAATTTATAAATATGCCAAATTAGCCAGAGGGGAAAAAATCACAATAATTAGAAATATGTACCCTCTAATTCAAACTAATTCACAAAGCTGATTTTTCCAGGGTTTGATAACCAGCTATAACTTCAGCAAATATTTACCAAAGATGAAACACAATTCCTAATTGCAAAAAAAATGAGAATTTACAAAATCAGAAATCATTCAAGCTGGGAGAATTGTTACTCCATAGTCTAGAACTAATCTTTTCTAAGGAAAAAAAAATTGTTGAATATATTCACGGTATTGTGTTTCAGTGTGTGCTGATTTCAATATTTTATGTAAGGCAGCAGAGAGTATATTACATAATCATTTTAATTGAAATGCTTTATATGTTTATACATAATTCAATCCAAGGTGAAATGCAACTCCCATCTAAAACAAGTCTGATGAATTTATATACAAATAAAGGTTCAAAATACAATATGTGAAACACATTTCATTTCCTATTTAAAACAAGTAAGTTTGATGAATTTATATATAAAAATGGTCAAAATACAGTATGTGAAACACATTTCAAACCTTCAGATTTGGTACTGAATGTTGTTAGTGAAGTTTCATCTTTAACAACTGCCCCATTTGTACTGGATGATTCAGTTTTAATGGTCTGCTGGGTTACCATAGTTTGTGCGCTGCAAACAGTACTGGATACAGAAGTTTCAGGAATTACTGTTCTTAAGTCCAGGCAACTACTTAGAACACCTATATTTGCTGAAGTGTGAGGACCTAAAATTAAAGGGAAAATATCAATTATTAACATAATACCTGCAGATAATTGTTGTATCTTATAGTTCTTATAATTCTTGGTATTTTCCCATTTTAAAATCATAAACATGAGCACCACAAATGTCACTCATACTAATTAACCATTAGGCAGAAAATATTTAGAAAAATAAAGTGTATAATATCCAAAACAGATCTCCAACTTCTCAGCTCCCTCTTCCATTCTGAACACTGAATCACTGTTCTCCAACTCTACTAAATGACGCATCAGATGCCTTATCTCCCATTTTAGGTGAAAAAATAAAGGTCATCAGGCGTGAATGCCATCAATTTTGTGCCTTCTCCTGCCCTAAACTAGAAAGGTATGTATGACTGTGTCCATTCTCTCCATCTTCTCTTCATTTCAGAGGATGAGCTGACCTCTCTCCTAAGGAAGTGTAATCTATCTTCCTGGTCCCATTCCTCCCCCATATTTTGGGACCCTCTTACCAATCATTCCTCTCTCTTCAGAATTTACAGGTTCTTTTTCTCCAGTTTTTGGCCTTCAGTCCATAACATTATCAAGTCTCTCAAGCAAACAAACACTCACCTTTCTTGACCCCGCCCCCGCAGTTATCCCCAGTTACTCTCTCCCCTTATTATTCCCTTCAGAACAGTCCCTATTTCCCTGCCCTCTCCAAATGTGGTTTCTAAAACACTACCTACTTTAATGAAATGGCTCTGGCAGACAGAAATGATTTCTAAAGGATAATTTTCAATTTTAAGTTACCTCACCTTTCTGCAATGTAAACTATGCTGACTATATACTCCTTTCTATAACTTATCTTCATTCATTCTACAATATTGAAGATTTACTATTTACCAGACTTTGTGCTTGTTTCTATAATGGTGAAACAAAGAAAGTATGGTCCATATCTCATGAACTTACAGTCACACGGTAGAGAGAGAGATGCATACACTAGTCACAAACTGTGATGCCTACTACAGAGGGGAAAACATACCAATCTTTTTGGTTCATTTCCTAACCTGCTAGGAACCCCTTTTCAATCTCTTCAGCTAGCTTCTCTCCTTCAAATGATCCTTTAAATGCAGGTATTCCTAAGCCTTTTCTTTTCTCCTTTTACATGTTTTCCCTGTGCTTTAACTACCATTCATGATTATACTTCTCTCAAGTACACGTGGGCACTGTGCCAAGTGCTGTAAACTAGAGCAGCGAACACATCAAACAGGGTCCCTGCGCTGAGAAGTTTACATGTTAGAGACCCTTAACTTCTAAATTTATACTTTCAGACAAGAACTGCCTCCTAAACTCCAGACCTAAGTATCCAACTATCCATTAGAAATCTTTACCATATGTCCCTCAAATGCCTCGAAAACAGTCAAATTCACACTTGCTCCTATATATATTTCTTCTCTTGATGACAAGTATCATCATCCATCGAATGTCCAACACTGGGAGTCATGTTCAACTCATTTTTATTTATCATATCCAACAAGTTTTCAAGTCTAATAGTCTCCAAAATGATGTATTCTCTTTCCTCCAACTCACCCACTGCTTTAGTCTCAATGTATCTCTCAGTCCTAAAAGTTTCCTAACAAGTTTCCCAATCAATTTCTATTATAGTTCTTCCTGATGATGAGACTAGAGTGCCCTTTCCAAAACAAAACATTAATCATGTCACTCTTCCACTCTTGAAAAATACCAGCTACTCCAACCAGCAGACAAAAGACCCAAATCTGCTCATGTTAACCTGAGATTGGGTAGCTATTCACTCAGACCCTTGAGTGTCGATGATGTGCCAGGTACTGTCAATGTATAACTACTTTGATTTTCCCATTTGCCTAATATTCATTTTATCCAGACTGCCTTACAATGTAGAATTTAGAGTACATTAAGATTTTGAAATCTCAAAGCTCATATTTGTTTTCAAGAGTATAAACTTCTTTATAAAACAGACATAGAACATCACGATAAGAAAGAAATTAAAGTTGAGATCTAGGTCCAAGTTTCTATAATTTTGACCAAATAATTTTCTTACATCAGCAAATCAATAAAACAAAAGCACTCTCCTCTTCCACAAGTAATGAAATGACAAAACTTATAGGAAATTATTTTCCTTGAATATTTTTATCTGCCATCAACTTATGAAGAAAAATGGAAATAAAAAGAATATTCCTCTTGCTAAGTTTGAATCATTAAAGAGGAATTAAATTTAATCAGCTGTCATAATTTTTTCAAACTAAAAATAAAGTCTCATGATCCTATGTCAGGGATGTATCAGAATGAGATTTATAAAATAATTTTAGATATTAAAATCAGAGGCAATGCTTATATCTCATATGGCTTCAGAATATTCAAATTAAGTTATTTTAAATATAAAGATCACCAAATTATAAGCTTTTCCATGACTGCAACAGCTCTCATAAATGAACCATCTTTCTGAAAATAATCCAGTTATTTGCTAAACAAATATTTACGAAGTGACTACTTTACCAGGCATGAATCTGGGTGCTAAGAAAATAGAGGTGAACAAGATAGACAAAAACTCCCTGCCCAAAATAAATAATATCAAACAGTTATAAATGTTAAGAAAACAGAGCAATAGGATAGTGACACTGAACACACTGGCCAACTACAAACACTGGCCAATTGCAAATGTCATACAAGAGCTTCCTCATGTAAATTCTTTTTTTTTCATTTTTAAATGTATTTTTTATTGTTATTTAAAGTCCATAGCTCATAATTATTCATTACTATTCAGTTTAGTGCTTATAATTGACATCACAAATCACTCTAACTAGTCAATTCGTTTGTTATATTATTATTTTGAAAATGGATCAAAACCATGTAACATTTACTTTTTTAAACACTCAAAAATTCCCTACCGTTATTATAAAAAGCTTTAGCTTTACTTAAAACACTATCTTTATTACCTTCATTTTTCCTTAGCATATCCACCATACAGCTATTATGATTAGAAGCATTAGTTGCCAAAGGTGAATGTAAAACAGCATTAGAATCAGTTGATGATTTGAGATCTGGTTTGTTTTTCACTGAAGTTACTTTCATAGCTGTATGTTCAGTTTTTGCACTGTTCATTATATCATTGATCTACAAGAAATAAAATAGTTTGTTGTAGCAAGCAATGCTCAATTGCATAGAAATACATGTAAAAAACAAGCAAAATAACCTACAACTTAATGATTTTGAAAATAAGTTAACCAAAATATGAAAGTGTAAATTATATTCTTAATTTGTAAGAATTATTTTTAAAATTTATATTAGTTTAAGAAGACAATTTCTTTTTACTTAATTTCCATTCTCAAATGGCTTGTTCTAAAGGGAAAAGGGAGGGTATATTTTGAGAGGGGAAAATCTACATTTTTATAAGTTGTAGTTAGTATTTAAGTAAATATGTATGTAACACAGGAGACAGCACCACAGCTACTGAGTCTAACATTCTGGTCAAATTTTCTTAACAAGGATCAGACATGTATATTACAGATCTGACAACTACTAAAAGTAAAATCTCAGTTACATGGACTCTTCAAGCAAAATAATTATTCTGTATAATTGAACTTCCCATACAGATATCAAGATTTAATACACAGACATATCAATATACTTCACCATTAAACATTTTAGATAGGAATCATTCTAATTATATTTTATTTTTCTTAGTAAACATACTATAAAGAACACATTTAAACTTTTTTCTATTTCAAGTCATTAACGTGAATATCAGTTATTATATTACAACTAGAGGCCCAGTGCATGAAATTCGTGCCCTGGAAGAGGGGGGGGGGTCCCTCAGCCCGGCCTGCACCTTCTCACAGTCCAGGACCCCTCGCTCCTTACCGCCTGCCTGCTCGCTGCTCGGCTCGCTGCTCCTTAGCACTGCTGCGGAGGCGGGAGAGGCTCCTGCTGTTGCACTCACCAGCCGTGAGCCCGGCTTCTGGCTGAGCAGCACTCCCCCTGTGGGAGCGCACTGACCACCAGGGGGCAGCTCCTGCGTTGAGCGTCTTCCCCCTGGTGGTCAGTGCACTTCATAGCGACCGGTCGTTCTGGTTGTTCCACCGTAATGGTCGCTTAGGCTTTTATTATATAGACTAGTAACTTTGCTCTTTCAGGATCTTTCAGGGTGCAACAAATGGCACCAGGGCCCGGACCACAAATTCCCTCATTGTTATTGTTATCACTAGAGGCCCGGTGCATGAAATTTGTGCACTGGGCTGGGGAAAGTGCCTTAGCCCAGCCTGCGCCCTCTCACAGTCCTGTACTCTCTCGCAGTCCGGGACCACTTGGGGGATGTCCGCCTGCCGGCTTAGGCCTGATCCCCCTAGTGCCTAAGCCAGCAGTCAGATATCCCTCTCGCAGTCCAGGGCTCTCACAGTCTGGGACCCCTCACTCCTTACTGTCCGCCTGCAGCAGAGTTGGGAGAGGCTCCTGCCACTGCCACTGCGCTCACCAGCCATGAGCCCAGCTTCTGGCTGAGCAGTGCTCCCCTTGTGGGAGTGCACTGACCACCAGGGGCAGCTCCTGCATTGAGCACCTGCCCCCGGTGGTCAGTGCGCATCATAGCGACCAGTCGTTCCACTGTTTAGTCAATTTACATATTAGTGTTTTATTATATAGGATACTTATAGGTCCAATGAACCATAAAAATGATCTGATTTCATTGATACTCCAATATCGCTGCTCCTTTTTAGTTACCTGTTTTTTGTTATTTTTATAACTATATTGTCAACTATAATTTCTCATGGTTCTAAGGAGACTTAACATGCCCTATACTTCTCTTCTAATTGATAGTGATGGTGCTACTGTTAATAAATAATGATGCTGGCCACAAGCATTAGGAAGCATTATACTATGTGACAGGAATTCTTTAAGTTGAATAATATGACCCCTATTATTCATGAAAAAAATGAGATTCAGAGACCATAAATAATCTACCCACAGTCAGGCAGTCAGTAATAACAGAGCTAGAATTTGAACCACCGTGTATGTCATTCCAAAGTCTCCATGTTATAATGTCTCTAATGTACTCTTTGCTTAAAAATCAGGTATCTATCTAGTCTAACTAGAATTGTTAAAATTAGAAAAAAATAAGCCCTGAGGATTTTTGGTTAAACTTAGCAGATTAAACACGTTTCAGGAGATTCCTCCAAAAATCCAACTCAAATAGTCATAAAGGAATATCTGTCTCTAGAGAGGCATAATCAAGAGGGACAGAGTGGGAAATTATTATACTTCATTATAAACCTTGTAGTACTATCTAAAATTTTTTAAGAATCTATAATAAAAGAATAATATGCTAATTAGACCAGATGTCCTTCCAGACGACATTCCCGATGAAGCCAGGCTGCAAGGGAAACCCGGGTCCCGGGTGCCTGCCAGTGGCCAGAAGGAAGCCTGGGTCCCGGGTGCCAGAGGGAAGCCGGTGCCAGAAGCCGGGGGAAGGAAGGCCTACTCTTGCATGAATTTTGCGCATTGGGCCTCTAGTATATAAATAAAATATAAATTCAACATATAACATGTGTGTATAGCACCCCTTAGCCATAGTTTCGCTTTTTGTGATTTCAGTTACTTGCTGTCAACCAACCATGGGCCAAAAATATTAAATGGAAAATTCCAGAAATAAACAACTAATAAATAATTCAAACGTTCTATACTGCATGCTATTCTGAGTAGCATGGTGAAATCTCCCGCTGTCCCACTCCATCCTGCCTGGATGAGAATCCACCCTTTGTCCAGTGTAGCCATGTTGTATACACTACCTACCCACTGGTCACTTAATAGCCATCTTGGTTATCAGATGGACTGTTGTGGCATCGCAGAGCTTGCCTTCAAATAACTCTTACTTAACAATGGCCCCAAAGTGCAAAGAGTTGTGATGCTGGCAATTTAAATATGCCAAAGAGAAGCTATAAAGTTTGTTCTTTAAGTGAAAAGGTGAAAGTTCTCAACAAGGAAATTTTTAAAAATCGTATGCTGAGGTTGCTAAGATCTATGATTAGAACAAACCTTCCATCTGTGAAATTGTGAAGGAAAAAGAAATTTGTGCTAGTTTTGCTACCGCACCTAAAACTGAGAAAGTTACAGCCACAGTACATGGTAAGTGCTTAAGATGGAGAAGACATTAAATTTGTGGGTGAAAGAATAAACAGAAAATGGGTCCCAACATGTTGTGCAGAAAGCACTTAGCCCATATGAAGGCTTTAGCAAGGGATCTCCTGAAACAAGCGACCACATTCATATAACCTTTATTACAGTCTATGGTTACAATTGTTCTATTTTATTATTAACTATTGTTGTTAATCTCTTATTGTGCCTATTTTATAAATTAAACTCAATCATAGGTATGTATAGGAAAAAACAATATATAGTGTTTGGTACTATCCACAGTTTGAGGCATCCACTGGGGGTCTTGAAGTGTACCTCCCCACAGAAAAGGGGGGATTACTTTATGTGTGTTGTGTGAGTCTATAAATATGGGCTATTCAGAAATGGCTGTATGGACTTTATTTATTATATCCCCTTTTTGGAATAATAGTCTTTTTTGCTTATTACAGGTCCTCTTCCCAGAACACCTGAGTCTATATCTACATCATTTCCCTAAAAAAGAATGTACTGTGAATGTAAAGCACAGTTTGCCAGATAAAATCAGTGTAAATCCTAGTAAGCTTATTCATTAATCTCTACAAAAACCTACTGTGAAGCACTTCATAAACAAGAAAGAACCTCACACACACCGGTGCTCAACTTAGCAACTCATATTCTTTGGTAAACAAAATACATAGTTAAAGAAATATATTTCGCTGAAACCGGTTTGGCTCAGTGGATAGAGCGTCGGCCTGCGGACTGAAAGGTCCCAGTTTCGATTCCGGTCAAGGGCATGTACCTGGGTTGCGGGCACATCCCCAGTAGGAGATGTGCAAGAGGCAGCTGATCGATGTTTCTCTCTCATCGATGTTTCTAACTCTCTATCTCTCTCCCTTCCTCTCTGTAAAAAATCAATAAAATATATATTTTTTTAAAAAGAAATATATTTCATATGTATTTTGAAAGTACACCTTTAGAAATTTAAAATGTGTATAATATTTAGAAATGGCGAAAGTATAAATAATGGATTAGCCTCTGATGCCATATGGAATGAGGTCAGGGGTTTTTAATTCAGGCTACTGTCACCATGATCTATGGACCTTACTTTAAAAACACAGCTACCTGAGCATCATCCTAAAGATTCTGCTACTACTAGATCTGGGGAAAGGCTTGGGAATCTATGTGTTTATTTTTTAATCTCACAGGTGATTCGGATGTACAGCCAGGATGGAAAACTCCTGTCCTAAGATAATATGCTAACAATATTAAAACATGGGACTGTGACCATACACATTCATTTATCATCCTAAATTTTTTTAAACTTACACTGTTAGGAATGATGCTATTACTGTCCTGTTTGTGAGGTTCCATCCTGACTCCTGCAAGAATAAGAAAGTTCAGACTGATATGATCTAAATTAGCTTCAATAAAATATATTACAATCAAAAGTTTTCAAGAGTTACATGTTAAAGGTTAAAAAGTAGTTATCTTTATCAAAGTTTATCTGCTTTCTTAATAATTGACTGAAATCATTTCTTGGGGAACATGTAAAATTAAATTTGCTTTTATTTTCCAAGTACCTGTTAGTTAAAAATATTTGGGGGTGGGGGAAGCCAAAATACATCTGAAAGCTAATTAAAATCATCTCCTGGCCAAAACCGGTTTGGCTCAGTGGATAGAGCGTCGGCCTGCGGACTGAGAGGTCCCAGGTTCGATTCCGGTCAAGGGCATGTACCTGGGTTGCGGGCACATCCCCAGTAGGAGATGTGCAGGAGGCAGCTGATCGATGTTTCTCTCTCATCGATGTTTCTGACTCTGTCTCTCTCCCTTCCTCTCTGTAGAAATTCAATATCATCTCCTGGAGTTAAGGAGCTTGTCAAATTAAGAAAGTCCATCAAAATGAACTGAAGAAGAAACAGGCTACCCTACATATCTGAGTTCTACTACATTGTAATTGTAAAACAGTCAAGTTACAAAGTTGAAACAACATATTTGATTTACCAGGCAGGAAACATCATATAAGATTTCTTACACCAAGGCATACTAATAGGCTTTTTAGTATCTTAAAAAAAAAAAAAAGCATACATGCTATAAGTGTGACAATTTATGTTAAGTATGCAATTTACCTTGCATATTTGTTGCTGCTGAAGAATCTGACGATGCAGCTTGGTATGGCAAGTCGGTATTCAACTGCAAAAGATAGCCCTCAACTGTAGGCACTTCATCCCATTTGACATGAAAAGAGTTGGTAGTGGCTTTGATCAGTTGTACTTGTGATGGCGCTGGTGGTTTCTCTAAAGAACAATATTGATATTGATATTATAAGCTTCAAATGTGTCAATAGTTTGCCTATAAAAGTTTGTGTAGACCTGGAGCTCTGAAAATGTCAGCAATGAATATTTCATCTGTTTACCAAGAGGGAAAAAATTTACTAAAATAAACACAGCTATGGAAGGTCAAGTGAAAATAGTTTGGGGTTCTACTTTTTTATTTAATCCTTTATATAAATAAATTTAAAAATAATGTAGTTCCAACCTATTTGAATCATCAGGTTAAGAAAAAAAAATGTTTAATCCTAAAAGTGAGGGGAAGTATTACATAGTAATAGCTACATAATTTTACCTACTCTAAGTTTTTAATTTTATGAATCAATTTTTAGGCAACAGTATACATGTTAGAAATACTGTTAATGCTAGGTGATTTGGGTATGATATTTTGGAACAACAAAACCTCTTTAGAGTTAATACCCTTTTATCAAAACTTGTACTATTCAAAACAGGTAATTACTGTGGTATAAAATATTACCAACATTTCCAAAACAAATAAAAATTACAGACTCTTAGAACTTGAAAAAAGGAACTGAGATTATTTCTACGATATCCTTTTCCTCTTTTAGTTACCTGCCAAACCACAGAACTCATAATTCCAGAGGTAGTATATCACATCTTTGCACAGTTATATAAGACAATTAATTCTTCTAGTGAACTGAAATCTATAAATGATAACTTAACCCCTACAGAGTACATCTAATATCTCTTTGTATCTTTTAGAGTAGCAGTCAACAAACTATAGCTCATGTGAATGTTTTGTAAATGAAGTTTTATTGAAGGTATGCTCATTTTTTTATGTATTGTCTATGACTGCTTTCATGGTACAACAACAGAGTTGAGTAGTTATAACAGAGACCATATGGCTTGCAAAGCCTAAAATATTTACTACTTGAGCCATTACAGAAAAAATTTGATGGGCCTAATTTAAAGGATAATTAAGCCTAGATCCTTTAACTAGTCCCATGTATATTCCTCCATGACCCAATTAACAATCCAATTTATTTATGTTACTCAAAGTACAGCAACCTACACCTGAACAAAAGTATGGTTACAGGAGGTAAGCCAAGCATTTAACAGAAGTTACATGAAGAGAGAAGAGAGAAAACAGTAGGGTGCAAATCAATGAAATAAATAAAAAAAATTCCCAGAACTGAAGACCACGAAATTCCAGAAAGAGTCCACTGAGTACTCAAAACAATGAATTAAAAACAGGCACACAACAAGCACATCATCATGAAAATTAAGAACAAGTTGGGGATGAAGAAAAAAATCCTAAATGTTATCAGGAGTGAGGGGAAAGGACACATTTAAAAGGAGCAAAAATCAGAAGTGGTTCAGATTTCTCAACAAAAACATTAGAAGCTTGAATACAATATAACAATGTTTTCAAAATTCTTAAGGGTAATGATTTCTATTGTAGAATTATATATCCATGCAAACAGTCAGTTACATCAAAAGAGAGACTAAACATATTTTCAAATAATGCAAGATCTCAAAATAAACTGTCACCTATGCACCCTTTTCCTGGGATGTGTTCCACAAAAATGAGGACATAAACTAAGATAGGGAAAAACACAGGATCCAGGAAACAGGAAATCCGGTACAAGTGAGAGGCAAAATATATCCCCAGGAGGATGCTGAAGGGAGACTCCAAGATGATAGCTGTGCTCAATCTGTGGAGAGCAATCACCCAGATTGAAGCAGAAGTAATCTCTTCAAGATGATGAAATTTGATAGAACATCTGATGCATCTAACCATAAGGAGATGAGAGAAAATTTAAGCAAATAACAGAGTATGGATTGAATTAGTGGTGAAAAAACATACAAATCTAAAACAAAAGTGATAGTTATTAACCCATGGCAAATAAAAAATAGAACAAGGAAGGTATTCAGAATACTCTATATGACCCACCTGTGAACAATGTTTACATAGTCATGATATAAACATTGAATATTCCTCTAACAAAATGTTGGTGTATTTATATTGAGAGAATAGGAAGTAGGGAATGGTGGGGAAAGATAAATCCTTAACCTCTATAGTAGAAAGTGAGCATGTTATGCCTAAACTGAAAAAAATCCAAGTAACAATATACGCATGTTATATGTAGATATGGAAGTAAATATCAAAGAAAAATGAACAGAGTTAAAAATAGATGCTTGTGAGGCAAGGATAATGGGAGGAGAGTGGGAGCAAAAGACCACTATTCATAAAAAGCCTTATGGAATTATATTACTCTTTTAAATATTATCAAGTGCACAAAGTTTAAAAGTGAAAAAAAGCAAAATGAAGAGCCCTCATACACCACCCACAAAATTGATGCTAACTTATCAAAAGGAAAAGCAAAATGGCCCTTATGATTAGTGGCTATAATCACTTTTATTTTATTTTTTATTTTTTTAAGTATCTGCCCTCTGACTCGAGGAACAGACAGAGAGAGCCTGCCCTCTGATGGAGGGACAGACAGATAGCCATAATTACTTTTAGATAAATATTCATGTCTAACGCCTTTTATGGAAAGATTTATGGAAAAAATGGCTATTTAAAGCCAATGACTTTTATCCTTTTAAAAGTCCCAGATCCAGGGCCCTGGCTGGGTAGCTCAATTGGTTATAGTGTCATCCTGATGCAATGATACTCTGTCAGGGCACATACAAGAATCAACCGATGGTCTTAGCTGGTTTGGCTCAGTGGATAGAGCGTCAGCTGTGAACTGAAGGGTCTCAGGCTCAATTCCAGTCAAGGGCACATGCCTGGGTTGTGGGCTCAATTCCCCAGTAGGGGGCATGCAGGAGGTAGCCAATCAATGATTCTCTGTCATCTTTGCTGTTTTTCTCTCTCTTCCCACCCCCTTCCTCTCTGAAATCAATTATACACACACACACACACACACACACACACACACACACACACATATATTTTTTTTTTTAAAGAATCAACCGATGAATGCATAAATAAATGGAACAAGTCAAGGTCTGTCTGTCTCTCTCGCCCTTCCTCTTTCTCCCATTAGTAAGTAAATAAAAATAAGTGTTATAAAAGTCATAGATCTCTTAGAGACTCTGCTTAAAGTGACATACCTGCTACTGAGAAAAACTTACATGCACACATTTTTCTTCCAATCTCAGAGACTGAAGCTTATCTTTGGACTTCACTTAATAATTCCCAATTTCAAATATGAATCAGTACGTTGGTTTTTCTATATTTTTTCTCCCGCTTGCTAGTCTGTGCTTATTTCATAGTCTCTAACTTTTTCCATTTATTATTTTTTCATTATCTTAATTTTAAAATTAAACTGTTTTTACATTACCAAAGTAATATATGCTATTATAGATAATACAGATAAGAGAGAAAACCTTTTAAGAAATGTCTGATCTAGCCCCATAGATAATATTGTGGTACACAGTGAATCTTTCAAGATTTTTCTGTTTATACACTTTAAAAAACATAGGTATGTTTTATCATCTGCTTTTCTCATATAACAACACATATTACATCTCCAGATCTGATCTTTCTACTGGCCTCCAGACTTCTTTATTCACTAACCTGACTACTTGATCTTGTTATTTCATGGTCTAGCACAGTCTAAATGGAACTCAATTTCCCCAAAGCTTGTTTTCTCATCTGTCTTCCCCATCTCAGTAAATGGAAATACCACCATATTTTTCATGCAAAAAACTTCATCCTCCACTCCTCTCTTTCTGTCATCTGCCACAGCCAATTCCATCAATAAGAACTCCAAAATATATTCTGAATTTATCCATTTCTCCTCATCTCCACTGTCACCACTATCGTCTGACTTCCTTGTCTACTGCAAAAGCCTCCTGTCTCCCATGTGTGCACTTTTGACCGCTATCATTTATTTTCCACACAACTGCAGTGACTGTTCCAAAATGTTCAATAGATCATAGCATGCCTCTCCTTCAAACTAAAAAGTAACTTACTATTGTACTTTAAAAACAATTTAAACTCTACTACGGTGTTGGAGGCCTTACATGATCTGTCCTATGGTCACGTCTCTAACCTCCATTCCTGCACTCTCCACTTTTCCTCAGCTTAAATCTGTTCCCAAACATGCCAAGTATTCCCATCTTAGGGCCCTTGCACTTGCTATTCACTCACTCCTCTTCTAGTTTTCCTCCAGCTTTTTACATGGATGGCATCTTCTCACCATTGGGATTACATCCCAAATGCCATCTCATCCTTTTCTAACTCCCCATTCTGAAGTAGCCACCCCTCCCTTCATTCCTAGTAACCACACACCCCCTCCCCCTCACTATCTCATTGTTTTCTCTTACTGTCTTCACGTACTGACCAGAAACTTATTTTGTTAATTTGTTGGATTATTGTCCGTCATCTCCCTGCCCTCATACTCTCTTAGAATATGAGATCTTTGAAAGCAGGGAAACTATCAGTCTTGTTCATTGCTGTATCTTTAGCATTTGGAACAATATCTGGTACACAGCTGTCAATCAAGAAATATTTATTGAAAAAAATAGATGTGAGTTCTATCTTTAAAATATTTTTGGTGTTATAATACTTTTTAAAAAAATCTTTTTATTTTGGAATAATTTTAGATTTATAGAAAAATTGCAAAGAATTCTCATATATCCTTTCCTGTTTCCCCTTAATGCTAACACATCTGTTAAAACTAAGAAATGAACATTGGAGGCCCTGGCCTGGTAGTTCAGTTGGTTGGAGCATCTTTCTGATACGCCAAGGTTGTGGGTTCAACCCCTGGTCATGGCACATATAAGAATCAACCAATTGATGCATAACTAACTGGAACAAGTCAATGTTTCTATCTCCCTCTTCCTCTCTCTTTAAAAAATCAATTAAAAAAAGAAATTAACATAGACTACAGACTATTCAGATTTCACCAGTTTTTCAATAATGTCTTTTTTTTTGTTTCAGGATCCAATCTAGGGCATCACCTTGCATTTAGTCTTCATGTCTCCTTAGTCTCCTCCAATTTGTGACTATTTCTCAGTCTTTCCTTGTTTTCCATCATTTTGAAAATTTGAACAGTACTGTTCACACAGTCTGCAGAATAGAATGTCCCTCACTTTGGTTTTGTCTGATATGTTCTCACAGTTAGAATGGAGTAATGGATTTTTGGGATATCACAAGGGTGAAGTTTCTTCTTATCTCATGATATGGGAGGCAAGGGCAAATGACATCAACATGACTTATCACTAGTGATATGAACCTTGATTACTCACTTAAGGTGCTGTTTGCCAGGTTTCTCCACTGTAAAGCTTCTATTTTTCCCTTTCGTACTCTATTCTTTGGAAGGGAGTCACTAAATCCAGTCTACCTTCAAGGAGAGGGAAATTAAGAAACTCTCTTGGAGTGGGAAGTATCTACATATATTATTTCTTCCATGAATTTTTTAAATTCTCCTCCAAGGATATGCTTATTGATTTTAGAGAGAGAGAGAGAGAGAGAGGAAAGGAGGGAAAAGGAGAGGAGGTCGAGGGAGAGACAGAGACAGAGAGAGAAACATCGATGTGAGAGAGAACATCAATTGGTTGTCTTCTGTACGTGTCCTGACCAGAAATCAAACCCGCAACCTAAGTATATGCCCTGACCAGGAATCAAACCCACAACCTTTCAGAATATGTGATGGTGCTCCAGCCAACTGAGCCACTCTGGTCAGGGCTCTTCCATGTATTTTTTAATTGCTGATAGTACTACAGATGTCTCCCATTTCTCCCCTTTTTGCCCCCTCCACCCATCTCCTATGTATTTTTAATTATGGGAAAGACAAGCAGTGGAATAATGTCTCAAAAGACAGACATTATTCCAACACTTATTTACCTAAAGGAAAATTGTTATCTGTTGAATATTCTTACCTACCAGTATCAAGATACCAAAGATCCTTGCAGCAAACTTGACTATTCAGTGCTTTTCTATAGCCATCTCTTCCACTCCAAAAATACAATCGTGTGCCAATTGCAACAGCACAGTGCCCAGCTCTTGGTCTTGGTCTTGAATTTTTTTTATCTTCCTGAGAATCTGATACTAGGGTGGTCCACTCTGCTGTATCTAAAAAGATAGAAATATCCATGACTAATCTGTTATTCTTAAACAAAACAAAAATTCTTTTGTTAATAAATTCTATTTCAAAAAGCAACTCTTAAAAGACTCACCCAGATTTAGGTAAGAAAATGAACTGGTACATTTCCATTCACAATCATGAGATGAAGCCTCAATATTTTCCCCCTTATGTGGAACCCATCCTCCAAAAATGTACATCCTAAAAAACAAACAGACAAAAAGAGCATAAAGTAGTTAAATTTTTTCCTAAAGCTTTAATTTTATTATTTAGATTTAAAATCCTAATAATAGACTTAAATGTCTTATTTGTTGACACCAAGCTATAGAACTATTCACTCACTTGTCAATGCCAAGGTAATGGAAATAAGATAATGAATAAAGTAGACGTCTTTCAAGAGTTTACAATTTTATGAAGCAAAAAAGAATCAAAATTATCTCTCTCTGGCAAGTTATTCAAAGTGGGGAATATTTCGATTATTATGCATTTGAAAATCAATACTGATGTAATATACTAAGGGTTTCTCAGTCAGAAAGATACTCAAATGATCCATGACATTCAAAGTCAAATTTAGAATTGTATGCATATAGTAACCAAAGAGGATTAAGTTTCTTAATAGTCTGGCCACTGATATAACTCAAATAAAAAACTTTAAACTATGTTCTTAGGGCCCTCGCGGTTCTTGAGACACCCCTAACGGCTAATGAAGGAGAAAGGCTCATCCAGTAGAGCTTGGGTCCCATGTGACTTCAAGCTAACCAGAGAAGCTCTATTTTTAATCTCTTATATATTAGAGTTCCAATGAAAAGCTACATTTTATAAAAGGGTTCTGCTGTTTTAAAAAATGTCTACTTTTTAAAAAGAACTGCCCTAATCGGTTTGGCTCAGTGGATAGAGCGTCAGCCTGAGGACTCAAGGGTCCCAGGTTCGATTCCGGTCAAGGGCATGTACCTTGGTTGCGGGCACATCCCCAGTAGGGAGTGTGCAGGAGGCAGCTGATCGATGTTTCTAACTCTCTATCCCTCTCCCTACCTCTCTGTAAAAAAATCAATAAAATATATTGAAAATAAATAAATAAATAAATAAAAAGAACTAATGAGTCCTAGCTGGGTAGCTCAGTTGGTTAGAGCACTGTCTGGATGCACCAGGATTGCAAGTTTGATCCCTGGTCAGGGCACATACAAGCATCAATCAATCTACACTAATAAAAGAGAAAAATGGTAATTGGCATACGACGATACCCTTTTCATTGGCTAATCAGGGCTATATGCAAATTAACTGCCAACTATGATTGGCAGTTAACTGCCAACTAAGATTGGCAGTTAACGGCCAACTAAGATTGGCAGTTAACTGCCAACAAGATGGTGGTTAATTTGCATATGTAGGCACAATGCAGGGAGGCGAAAGGGAAAGCAGGAAGAAGCCCCCTGCCACTGACAGTGATCGGAAACCCAGGGGGGAGCTAAGAGCTGGGGGGCAGGGCAAAGGCGGCCCTGGGGCCGCCTTTGCCCTGCCCCCCAGCCATGATCGGAGAATCAGGCGCCTTTGCCGCCCTGGCCAGTGATAGCAGGAAGTAGGGGTGGAGCCAGCGATGGGAGCTGGACACGGTCGAAGCTGGCAGTCCCGGGAGCTAGGGGTCCCTTGCCTGTGCCTAAAGCGGAGCCCACGATCGCGGGGCCGCTGCAGCTGCGGGTCCCCGCTGCCCGAGCCGGACGCCTCAGCCAGAGGCGTTAGGCCTGGGCAGGGGCAGAGCCTGCAACCGTGGGGAGCTGGGGGTCCCCTGCCCAGGCCTGACACCTCTGCCGGAGGCCTCAGGCCTGGTCAAGGGGCTGATCCGGTGATTGGTGATCGGAGGGTGATGAGGGTCAACTCCTCTGGCTGAGGCATCAAGCCTGGGTCGGGGGCTGAGCCGGGGATTGGGGGGATATGAGGGTCCCCTTGCCCAGGCCTGAAGCCTGGGTCAGAGGCGTCAGGCTTGGGCGGGGGGTGGAGCAAGCAATCAGAGGGAGATGGGGGTCCCCTGCCCAGGCCTGATTCCTGGGCCAGAGGCCTCAGGCCTGGGTGGGGGCCAGAGCCAGTGACTGGGGGGAGATGGGGGTCCCCTGTCCAAGCCTGACACCTTTGGCGGAGGCGTCAGGCCTGGGCAAGGGGCAGAGCCAGCAATCGGAGGGGTCTGGGGGTCCCCTGCCCAGGCCTGATGCCTGCGCCAGAGGCATCAGGCCTGGGCTGGGGGCAGAACCAGTGATGGGGGGAAATGAGGGTCCCCTGCCCAGGCCTGACACCTCTGTCAGAGGCGTCAGGCCTGGGCAAGGGGCAGATCCTGCGATTGGAGGGTGATGGGGGTCAACGCCTGAGGGCTCCCAGTATGTGAGAGGGGGCAGGCTGGGCTGAGGGACACTCCCCCCCCACACACACCCAGTGCACGAATTTCGTGCACCGGGCCCCTAGTGAATGTATAAAAATGATGTCTCTCTCTCTCGCTATCGCTCTCTCTCTCTCTCAAATCAATAAATTAAAAAATGTTTTTAAATAAAACAATTAAATAAAACTAGTGAGGTTCTAAATTACAACTAGTTGTTTCCTAAAACATATTTTGCTTGTCTATTTTGAAAAACAAACTAATAAATAAGATGACAGAAGGAGACAACTTTGGGTGGTGAACACACAATGCAATATACAGATAATGTATTACAGAATTGTATACTTGAAACTTATATAATTTTATTAACCAATGTCACTCCAGTAAGTTTAATAAAATTTTGTGTGTTTTCATTTGTTCAGTCCTCACCTGAAGATATTTTTCCATTGATTTTTAGAGAGTGGAAGAGAGAGGGAAAGACAGAGAGAAATATAGATGTGAGAGAAACAAATCGACTGGTTGCCTCCTGCACAAGCCCCAACCAGGGAGGAGGAGCCTGCAACCGAGGTCTGTGCCCTTGACTAGAATCGAACCTGGGATCCTTCCATCCACAGGCTGCAGCTCTATCCACTGAGCCAAATCGGCTAGGGCAATTTAGTAAAAATTTTTAAAAAGAACTAATGAGGATCTAAATTACAACTGTTTCCAAAAACACTGCTCTTAGGGTAAAGTCCCTATTTAATTAAATACTTAAATTTTATTTTTAAAAATACTAGTTCAAGCCCAGCCGGCGTGGCTCAGTGGTTGAGCATCGACCTAGGAACCAGGAGGCCACGGTTTGATTCCGGGTCAGGGCACGTGCCCGGGTTATGGGCTCGATCCCCAGTGTGGGGCGTGCAGGAGGCAGCCAATCTAAGATTCTCTCTCATCACTGATGTTTCTATCTCTGCCTCCCTCTCTCTTCCTTTCTGAAGTCAATAAAAATATATTAAAAAAAAAAAAACTAATTCTGGCCCAGTGTTGCACAAATAAGGGCATTTACTTGTTGACAACAGTAATAGCTAACCATTAAGTGCCTCTATGTACCAGGCACTGTTTGAAATATTTTAAATGTATCAACCCATTTAATTCTCCTGACAACTTTGTGAAGCATGTTTTATTATCATCAGCATTTTATATTTCAGAAGATTGAGATACAAATAGGTTAGGTTTCCCTGCCCCAGGTCATATAGCACAAACAGCAAAGCTGGGACTTGAATTCAGGCAATCTAGTTTCAGAGTCTGTAGTCTAACCATAACTCCATCAAAAGTATAACCATGGAGTGCACATACTGAGTAATAGCCGAGTACAAATCAAGCACTACCAAAAATACGTAAAAAGAAACAGTGAGGTGTGTCAAACCTGTCAATGGAGGACTGATCACTTTGACAACACTTTGCGTTACACTTACGTAATACGTACTCTGTGCAAGGCATTGTAAAGAATGTAAAGAAGTATAAGAGGCAGCATGATAAGAAAATGGCACATTAAACATTTTAGCTTCTGTAGGCATAGTTTTTTAGCTTCAGTAAGCACAAACATTATTAAATTCAGTAATATATTTCTAAGAAACTAGTAGCATCACTCTTCTTTGTGTATATCTTTCTTTTTTTAAAAAAAATAAATCTTTATTTTTGAAAGTATTACATATGTCCCCTTTTTCCCCCATTGCCCTCCCTCCACTCTCCCTGCCTTCCTCTGAGGTTTGACAGTCTGTTCGATGTTTCAATTCAGTTTAAAAACAGTGAAAACAAAAAAGCACCATACTTGTTTCCTATAACACTGGCTGTGTGAAGGCTTCGTGGAAGTGGCACTGTCCCTTTAGTTTCTGGTTTTGACCATGACATAGTTTCTAAAAGTAAAGATAAGTATATTAGCAACTTGATCTAATAACAGCAAACTATCTCAACTTGCAGAATTTTAAAAATTAAAACCAAAAAGGTCTTACGAAAATAAAGAAAAAATATTTCAAAACTGTTACTTGAATTTTATTTTAAACATTTCCAACTGACATAAATTGCTAGTCACAGAAATCTATTTACACTTTATTGTTAGTACTTGTAATAGAGAGATGTATTTAGAATGCCATCAATTCTGAATTGGGACATTAAGGATTTTAATATTTTAAGTAAGAGTACACTGGGCAGAGACAATCAAAAGTAAGAGGCATACCTACTCCCCAATTATTTATTCCTAGGATCTCTTTAAAAAGGGCTACTCAAGCCATGGCTGGTATGGCTCAGTTGGTTGGAGCATCACCCCGAGCACTGAAAGGTTGCGGGTTGGACTCCTGTTGGGGAGCATGCAAGAAGGCAACCAATTGATGTTTCTCTCACATTGATATATCTCTCCCTGCCCCCCTCTCTCATCAGTAAAGAGCATATCCTTGGATGAGAATTTTTTTATTTTTATTTTTTTGGATGAGGATTTTTAAAAAAAAGAGGTACCCAAGGTTTTTCGCTGACCAGCAGTAACATTACTAATGCTACATTTCCTGTAGATAAGAGTAACGATATAAATTTGATCATCCCCAACTGGGACACTTCAGAGTGAAAGTGGATGCTATGGATAATTACATGGGATAATAAGCATGAACTAGGACCATTAAAGCAAACCAGGACATATGGTGATCCTACTGACAGGAAATACAGGAGAGTCACTGTCATAAACACCCATTTGTTCAATCTAATTGATCAGCAGGAACCATTCACATCACACCCTGCTGCCCCTGGTAATGTCTACAGTGCTAGTCTAATCTAATAAAAGAGAAACATGGTAATTGGCGTACGACCGCTACCCTTCCCATTGGCTAATCAGGGAGATATGCAAATTAACTGTCAGCCAAGATGGCGGCCGGCAGCCAGGCAGCTTGAAACTAACATGAGGCTTGCTTGCTTCAGTGAAGGAGGAAACCAACGTTCCCCGCCTGCCTTGCCGGCTTCTGAGCCTGCAGTTTCAAACATTGTAACAAATACAGACGCTAAATAAAACTCCAGAAACCAGCTTTCAGCTGGCTGGGATCTCAGAGCTGGAGTTGATACAGAGTTTCGAGAAACGAAACAAACCAGATACCTGCTTTCAGGAGCGGAGGCCTAAGAGCTGGAGCCTCAGAGCTAAAGCTGGCCCAGAATTAAAAGAAAAAAAGAAAAAAAGGAGCAGTTGGGAGCTTCAGTCCCAGCCTGAAAACAGCCCTCAGCCCCTCACCCAGACTGGCCAGGCACCCCAGTGGGGACCCCCACCCTGAATGGTGTGTGACCAGCTGCAAACAGCCATCATCCCCTCACCCAGGCTGTCCAGGCACTCCCAGTGGGGACCCCCACCCTGATCCAGGACACCCTTCAGGGCAAACCAGCCGGCCCCCACCCGTGCACCAGCCCTCTATTCTGTATAGTAAAAGGGTAATATGCCTCCCAGCACCGAAATCAGCGGAGCCACGAGGCCTCCCGGCACCAGGATCAGCGTGACAGGGGGCAGCGCCCAAACCCCCTGATTGCCCTGCGGCTCTGTGTGTGACAGGGGGTGGGGCCACAACCTCCCTATCCGCCCTGCTCTGTTCGTGACTGGGGAAGGCGCCCCAACCTCCTGATCAGACCTGCTCTGTGCCTGATAGGCGGGAGGTCCCCAACCCCCTGATCGGCCCTGCTCTGTGGGTGATAGAGGGCGGCGCCCCAACACACCCCCCCCCACGGGCCCTGTTCTCTGTGTGACAGGGTAGAGCCATAACCTCCCCATCGGCCCTGCCCTGAGTGTGACAGTGGCGGCGCCCCAAACCCCTGATCGGCCCTGCTCTGTGGGTGATAGAGGGCAGCGCCCCAACCCACTGATCTGCCCTGCTCTGTGACAGGGGGCGGTGTGCCAAATCCCCTATCGGCCCTGCTCTGTGAGTGACGGGGGGAGCTCCTCAACCCCCTGATGGGCCCTGCTCTGTGCGTGATGGGGGGAGCTCCCCAACCCCCTGATGGGCCCTGCTCTGTGCGTGACAGGGTGTGGCACCACAACCTCCCATCGACTCTGCCTTGAGTGTGACAGGGGGCGGTGCCCCAACCCCCAAATCGGCCCTACCCTGAGGGTGACTGAGGGTGGCATCGCAACCTCCCAATCCGCCCTGCTCTGTGCATGACAGGGAGTGGCGCCCCAACTCCCCAATTGGCCCTGCTCTGAGCCCAACCACGGGCTGCACCTAGGGATTGGGCCTGCCCTCTGCCACCCGGGAGCAGGCCTAGGCCAGCAGGTCGTTATCTCCCAAGGGGTCCCAGATTGCGAGAGGGCACAGGCCGGGCTGAGGGACTCCCCCCTCCCCCCCCAGTGCACAAATTTTTGTGCACCGGGCCTCTAGTCCTATATAATAAAAGCCTAATATGCTAAATGTCCAGTCATCTATTCAACCAATCAAAGTATAATATGCTAATGATATGCTAAGGCTGCTCAACCACTTGCTATGATGTGCACTGACCACTGGGGGAAGACACTCCAATTAATAGGTGAGCTTGCTGCTGGGGTCTGGCCGATTGGAACTGAGCAAGATGGGCCAGACATGCCCTGGAGCCCTCCCATGGTCCCTCCCCAGCTTGCCAACCTCCAGCTTCCCTCCCCGGCCCTGATTGTGCACTGGTGGGGTCCCTTGGCCTGGCCTGCACCCTCTTGCAATCTGGGACCCCTTGGGGGATGTTGGACCGCCGGTTTCAGCCCGATCCCCCAGGCCAGGCCAAGGGACCCCACTGGTGCACAAATTCATGCACCAGGCCTCTAGTTATAAATAAATCTAAGTGCAACTCAATCAATACTGTAATAAAAAATACTTTTCAAAGCAATTTTTATATTTGCTTTTATCAATCATAACCAGTTCTTGAGCCTGAATCAAGTTAAACTTACCTAAGTCGAGTTGCCATAGGTCATCCAGGCGAGCACCACACATTCCACCAAAAACATACATTTTAGGACTTCCAGAATCTTTTTTGCAATATATAACAGCTGTGTGAGATTCTCTTGGCGAAGGCACAATCCCTTTAGTCACTGGAATGCTCCAACCCACAACACCAGAACCATGCTGTAGCTCCAATTCATAGAAATCATTTAAATATCTAAGATATCATTAAAAAAATGAAAACATTAGCATAATGTATACCTTTCATTTTTTTTCTACCTACAAAGGTAATATATGCTTACTGTGAAAATTCATATAGTACAGAAAAACATTATGAGAGCAGAAACCCCATACCTAATCATCAACACATATTTACCAAACACTACTGTGTATCAGGCACCCTTCTGGGGATAAGTAGAACAGAAGAGATCTAAAAAATTCTGCCATCATTTAGCCAACACTCTTGTCCATGACAATAACCATTGTAGTTTTAAAACATAGCCATAAATTCTGTGACACTCTTCCCACTCTCCCTTGATTCTGGGCAGGCCTGTGACTGCTCTAACTAGTAGTGTATGATGAAATGACAGTATGTGACTTCTGAGGCTGAGTCACAGAAGGCCAATGCAGCTTCACTATGAAATCTTGAACCACAATGTAAGTCCAACTATCATACAACCACCATCCAGAGGAGCCATATGTAGGCACAAAGGATGACAGTCCCAGCTGAGTCCACCCTTCAGCCATCTCAGCGGAGGCATCATACATGCAAGTGACCATTCATGCATTCCCATCTGAGGCCTAATCATTATTGCTATGTTCTGTCTGAATTCCTAATGCACAGAATCCTTGAGTGTAATAAAATGGTTATTTTGCATCACTAACTTTTAGAGCAATTTATTACATGGTATGAGATTACAAAAAATATTACTACTGATAATAATTGGTAAGACTTCTCTCTGTGTGGATATCCACAAATGTATAAATGAGGCATATTACAAATGTTGTTTTGCAAGTTCTCTTTCTTTTGAAATTTTCACTCTATAATGTCCTATACAACAATGTCCTATACAACTTTTTTACTTTTGGAACTGGCACAAACTTCTTATCTGTGACATGAATGTTTCCAATAAAATAATGTTTACAGGAACCTATTTCCTATTAAATTACTACTCAAATATGAAAGCAAAATTAAAACATTTGAGGTATATAAAATTTCAAAGTTTAGCCATATAATTGTTTTAGGAAAAAGTGATTCTAGATGTAAATCAGGAAAAATAAAAAGAAATCCAAGAAGAAATACACTGAATAAGAGAAATAGAAGAGCAAAGAAAATAGCAATTTATAATTATATTTAAATTGATGTTGATAACTGTGGTTGTGAGGTCTAAATAATCACTAAGAAAGACTGACCAAAAAATTAATTTATTAACATTATTTCAATCTAAAATAAGATTTAAGAATATATGGAAAAAGGAGGTAAGCATAAAAAAAAAGGCTTAGAGGTAAAACTAGTAACCTATTCCCAAATGATTTTTAAGAAAACTACTTTAATCTGATTAAAGATGTATATTAGAAATCTACAGCAAATATCACAATTAATGATAAAAAGATAAATATACCAATGAAACAATAGAACCTAGCACAAGAGTTGACGAACTTTTTTGGTGAAGGGTCAAAAAATAAACATTTTAGGCTCTGCAGGTCATAAAGTCTGTCACAACTACTCAGCTCTGCTTTTTCAATAGAAAGCAGTCAGAGTCAATATGTAAATGAATGGGCATGGCTATATTCCAATAAAATTTTATTAACAAAAAATAGGCAGCAGGCCAAATTTGGCCCACAGAGTAAGTATAGTTTGAACTCCTGGTCTAGAGAGCCTAGATAAAGACCCATTTATTTGAGGATAAAGATATGACAGAGATAGGGCTTCCAATTAATAAGAAAAAAATGGCTTACTTAATAAATGGTGGTGGGAGAATTGGAACTCCATTAGGAAGAAAAGTAAACAATAGTCACAAAAATACATTCTAAATGTATTAATGTTTTAAACAAAAAACAAAGTTGTGAATGTACTAGAAGAAAATACCTAAAAAATTATTTTTATAGTTTTGGAGTAAAAGAGTCTTCCTAAACAAGATATAACACCAGAAAGCCATAAAATAAAATATTGTCAAACTTGATAAACAAAAATAAGAACTCTATAAAAGAAAAAGGGAAACAGAAGATTTGGAATGAGTATTTGGAACATATTAAACAAATATACAAAGAACTCCCAAGAGTCAATAACAAAACTGAAATCCATGCAAATATGATTAAAATAATAAATGAATTCAGCAAAGTCAGAGGATACAAGGCCAATATACAGAGACCAACTGTATTTCGATATACTAGTAATGAACAATCCAAAAATAAGAAACCAAACCTATTCACATCATCGAAAATAATAAAAAATTAAGTATAAATTTAACAAAATAAGAGCAAGACTTGTACATTGAAAGCCTCAAAATATTGCTGAGAGAAACGAAAGAAGGTCTACATAAATGGAGAGACATTCTATGTTCATGGATTGGAAAACTCAATATTAATAAGATAGCAATTCTCCACAATTCAATCTATATATTCAACACAATCACTATCAAAATTCCAACAGAACTTTGTGCAGAAATTGGCAAACTGATCCTAAAATTTACATAGAAATGTAAAGCACCCAAAATAGCCAAAACACTCTTGAGAAAGAATAATATTTAAGAACTTACATCTTCCAATTTCAAAACTTACTACAAAACTACAGTAATCAAGACAGTGTGGTACTGGCATAAGGCTAGACATACAGATCAATGGAACAGAATTGAAAGTCCAAAAATAAACACTTACACTTTGGGTCAACTGATTTCCAACCAAGATGCCAAGGCAATACAATGGGAAAAGGATAGTCTTTTCAACAAATGGTGTTGGGACAACTGTATATCCACAGGTAAAAAGATGAATTTAGACATTTACTTTCCGCCAGGAAAAAAAATTAACTCAAAATGAATCATACATATACATGTAAGAGCTAACACTATGAAACTTTTAGAAGAAAATAGAGGAACAAATCTTCAAAAGCATGAGATAGGCAGAGTTCTTAAATATGACATTAAAAGCCTGATCCATAAAATAAAAAATTAATATGTTGGGCTTATCAAAATTAAAAACTTTGTGCTTCAAAAGATACCATTAAGCCCTAACTGGTTTGGCTCGGTGGATAGAGCGTCGGCCTGCGGACTGAAGGGTCCCAGGTTCGATTCCGATCAAGGGCATGTACCTTGGTTACGGGCATATCCCCAGTGGGAGGTGTGCAGGAGGCAGCTGATCGATGTTTCTCTCTCATCGATGTTTCTTACTCTCTACCCTCTCCCTTCCTCTCTGTAAAAAACCAATAAAATATATTTTTTTAAAAAAAGATACCATTAAGAAAATTAAAGACAAGCTAGACTGGAAGAACATATTTATAAATCACATTTCTGATTAAAAACAAACTTGTATCCAGGAATATAAAGAATTCTTACAATTTATAATAATAAAAGCAAAACATGTTAATTAGACCAGGCATCCTTCCAGATGTCCTTCTGGACGACATTCTGGATGAAGCCAGGGCTGTGAGGGAAGCCCGGGTCCCAGGTGCCTGCCGGCGGCCAGAGAGCAGCCTGGGTCCCAGGTGCCGAAGGGAAGCCGGTGCCAGCAGCCAGGGAAGGCCTACTCTTGCACGGATTTCGTGCATCGGGCCTCTAGTTCAATAATAAGAACATAAACAACTTCATTTAAAAATCAATGAAGAGTTGAATAGAAATTTCACCAAATGGCTGAAAAGCTCATGAAGAGATGCTCAATATCATTGGTCATTAGGAAAATGAACCACAATGACATACCACTACATTGGTGACAATAAAAAAGGCAGACAATAATAACAAGTGTTAGCAAGGAAGTGGAGAAACAAGAACCCTCATAAATTGTTGGTGGGAATGTAAAATGAAATAGTCACTTTGGAAACAGCTTGGAAGTTCTTAAGAACTTAAATATAAATTTACCATATGACCCAGTAATTCTTCTAGGTTTCTAATCTAGAGAAATAAATGTATGTCCATACAAAGCTTTGTATGTAAATGTTTACAGCAGCATTATTCATAAAAGCCCAAAACTGGAAATAATCCAAATGTCCATCAACTGATAATACAGATAAACAAATGTGCTATATCCATGCAATCTATACAAAATAGGAAATGCAAATGTCCAAAAAGCAATTAATGAAACTCATTTCCAATTTAAAAGATATCAAAATAAAATCATCTATCTATCTATATAAAAGCCTAAGCAACCAGCTGATCATCCGACTGTTCAACCGGCTGGTAGCTATGATGCACACTGACCACCAGGGGGCAGATGCTCAATGCAGGAGCAGAAACCACAGGCATGGAAACATGGAACAGATTGATGAATCTCAAAGGGAAGGCAGGAGGGGGGAGGGGGGAAGAGATTAACCCAAGATCTTATATGCATACTAGAGGCCCGGTGCACAGATTTGTGCATCGGTGGGGTCCCTCCACCTGGCCTGTGGGGATCAGGCTGAAACTGGCTCTCTGACATCCCCCGAGGGGTCCCGGATTGCAAGAGGCACAGGCCAAGCCAACGGACCCCACTGGTGCACGAATCTGTGCACCAGGCCTCTAGTGTAATATATTCATCAATTAGCTTAGCAACAATTAAGAAGAGTGACACAATTCAGTATTGCCAAGGGTGTAGGCATTCTTGTACACTGTTATTAGGAATATAAATTGTCTTTCTCTTTGGAGACTGACTCAGGAGTATCAGGAGTACCTAAAAAATTTAAATGTAAATACCCTTTGACATCTCCTCAAATTCCACTTATAACTATCAGTCTTACAAAAATATTTATACATGTGCCAAGACTAATAGCAAAAAAGAAAGATATTTAAATGTCCATCAGCAGGGGACTGGTTAAGTAATTTGCATAATTCACACTACTTTCAGCCTTTAAAAAACAAGGTCAAAATATACCTGCTGCCATGAAAAGAGCTCCAAGCTATATCCTTAAAAGAATAAAACAACAAAAACAAACAAGTACACACCCAAAGTCACAGAGCAAAAAGAAAGATCCCACTTCTATAAAAGAAAATACATGTCTTTGTAGGATCAAATTAATGTTTCCAATTCTCCTCTCCCAGTAAGCAGAACATATATCCCTGGAATCATTCCTGAAGGCTTGGCCTTATGACTTGCTTAGACCAATGGAATGTGAACAGAACTGAATGTACTAGCTTTAGTCAGAGGCTTTAGAAAATACTGCATGTATCTATTTGCACCCTCAAGTAGCATAAACTCGGGAAGCTTGCCAGCTACATACAATAACTTAAGAAAAGTTGAGTAATACAATGTATTACATGAAAAAGGTCCCAAAAGATACATATCAAATTGAATTATGTGTTTGCCTATGTGGGGGACATTGATGCTGTGAGAAAGAACTTTACATACTTTCTAATTTTTATGAGTCTCTATCTAAAAAAAACTGTTTAATAGATAAAATGAAAAAAAAGACATGCTCAAAGTAAAAGTATCTGCATTAGTGTGGTAGAATAAATTATTTTTCCTTTTCTCCAGTTTCCAAATTTTCCATGTTTTAGTAAATGTTATTTTTTAAAGTTTAAAAATAAAAACTAAGACTCTAACATTAATTTAATGTAGTAAAAAGACCCATTATCATGGTCATAATAACTACTGTACTATGTGCTGGTGGCAACCTCAAAGTGCTTTGAAAATTATGCCAATGATCTTTTTTAGCCATCACAATGACACTAAAAGGTAGGTATTTAATCACTCCGATTTCAATGAAGGGAAGCAGGCTTAGATTACTTCTACTAAAGGACACACATAGTGAGCAGTGAATCAGAAACAGCCTTTTAGACTCTAAATCTCCAAATCCTGACTGCTATAATGACAGTGTGATCAAAACACTATGTGAAAACAAAAGAGGTAGTGATTCTGTTTGGAAAAAGAAAGGATTGGTTCCAAAAGTATTTGCCTGTGTGAACCATTCTAGTAGCTTTCTGTGTGAATAATGGAAATGATGGCCTTCATTTTGTAGTCAAATATTTGTCACTAAATTCCCAGAGAAATCAATGTGAAAATAACCATTTGTTACTTTTCATGATCATTTATGTCAACCAAAATACATTAGCAGGTTCAAAAGATACAAATATATTGCTATAAGCAGTTATATTAGTATCAATTTAATAAGTATTTTTGATGAGAAAAGGCACAGTTTTGAAAACATATACTCCAGGGACTAAGGAAAATATAAATGCACACAAATTTGTTCTGTTAAGTTATGCAAAAAAGGCTAAGCTTCATCCACTCTAATAATTAAAGATGGAAGAAACTAAATGTTCTTAATCTTAATCATAAGATAAGCATTTGGCCTGGAAAAGGGTCAGCATACCTGGGAACATTATTATTTGAATCTTCACTTTCATTTGCCAGGCCACCAAACAAATAGCATTTGTTACCATACAAAGAAAAGCTATGTCCAAGCCGAGGACAAGGAGGTAAACCAGAAGAAGGGGCATGGGGTTTCACTTTTTTCCATAACCAACGACTTGCCTAAAAAAGAGCATAAATACACTCAGACAAAATCAGGAAAGTATTCCTATATTGCTAATAGTATAAAATCATACTAATGCATTTAAATCTGAATCCAATCAGAAGACTCCAAAAAGGTACTTTTGGGACAAATGACAATTAAGCAAATAACTTCTGGAATTAAAATAAATGTTTCAAAAGAAATTCTGTCTAATCTTCCATATTCATAAATTTATTTTAAATATGTTTTTATTGATTTCAGAGAGTAAGGGAGAGGGAGAGAGATAGAAACATCAATGATCAGAGAGAATCATTGATCTGCTGCCTCCTGCACGCCCCCTATTGGGGATCGAGCCCACAAAAGGGGCATGTGCCCTTGACTAGAATAGAACCTGGGACCTTTCAGTCCCCAGGCTGACACTCTATCCACTGAGCCAAACCAGCTAGGGTCATATTCACAACTTTATGCAATGGCAAATCAAGCTTATAAAAATAAACACTAACAGTCCTAAAATATTTTCCAAATGAAACATTAAATATTATATATAGCTTTAAGATTAAATGTAATTTTTAGTCTTACTTTCTGAAATTAGGTACTCCATTAATGGTATATATTTTATCCTTTAAATAAGCACAAAGACAATTTAACAAATCAAACTCAAAAACTTATTCTCTAGCTATACATGCTTTCTAAAACGATTTTTAAAATTAGTTGCTTGCAAATAGGTATAATCCACCTACATCTGACAATTACCAGATGCTCTCATGCTATATTTTTAGGCTTTTGTATTTTGGTGCAGTTCTTCAACTTCAACCTGCAACACAAGCACCTGAAGGGCTTGTGAAAACATAGATCATGGCCCTGAGAACATATGCACAATTCAGGAATAAAAGTCAATTAGGTCTGTGACAGTGGACTCTGGTTTAGTAGATTGTCAAATTGAGAAAGGATATGTAAAACTGCTATCCTTCTTTTGTATGTCTGGCCAGAAAAAAAAAAAGTTTAGTGTGAGGGTAACTATTCCTATAACTAAGGCAGAGGTTTTCAAAGTATTATCTGGGGGCCAGCAGCAGCAGGTGAGAACTTGGTAGGAATGCATACAGCGAGGTTCCACTACAGACAGTATTAATCAGAATCTCTGGAGGCAGGGCCCAGCCACCTGTTTTCACAAGCCCTCCCAGTGCTGCTGCTGCAGGCTGAGGTTGAAGAACTGCACCAACATACAAAGCCATAAACATGTAATATGTACAATGATGCTAAGTAACAGATATCTTAATGATACAAATGTTCCACTGGGTATTGGAAAAAGATTACATTAAAAACTAGTTTTTCAGTGAAGTGGAAATAATTTCTTCTGAACTATACAAGGTGAAGCTCACACTATTTTCAGTATGTTAATGAAATATTTTGAAGAATTATGAGCAATATCATTGAAATAATAAATCTGAAATACACTTACTTGTAACTCATATAACTCATTGCTGTATCTTCCATATTCAACCATTCCCCCAAATACTAATATTCTGGTACCATCACAGACAAATCCATGGGCAGCACAGCCTGGAGGGATGTCTCCTCTAACAGCTGGTAGGAACCACTGATTTGTAACTAGTTGCCAAAACAGAAACAAAATTAAAAGCAATTATTTTATTTATTTATTGACACTTGAGGGGGGGGCGCAGGAAATGGGGACGGGGGGAGAGAAATAAACATGGATTTGTTGTTCCACTTATTCAGGTATTTATTGGTTGCTTCTTGTATGTGCCCTGACCAGATGTCAAACCTGCAACCTTGGCTTATAGGGACAACGCTCTAACCAACTGAGCTACCTGGCCAGGGCCTAAATGCAATTTATCACAAACTATGAGCATGTACTTTATGTCTATCATCTACATCAGTGGTCCTTAATTGGGGATGATTTTGCCCCTCACCCAGGGGCAAACTAGAATTTTTTAGTTGTCATAACTGGAGGGAGGGGGATGGTGCTACTGGCTAGGAGTGGGTAGAGGCTATGGATGCCGCCAAACTTACAATTAAGTACAGTGCAGTCCCCGTCCACAAAGAATTCTCTCATTCAAATGTCCACAATGCTGCTGCTGGAAATCCCTGATCTACATCATGTAGCTCTTACGAAAACCCTGCTGGAAACCATCATCTCCGTTTTACAAGTGAAAAATCCGACAGCACGGATTCTAGGAAACTGGCGGAACAAAACTCAAACCAGGTCTAACTTATCCCAAAGCGAAAGCTTTACACCACATTGTCAAATAACGTTTAAAAAATGTTTTCTATCGACGTTGGAGAGAGAGAGGAAGGTAGAGAGACACAGAGAGAAACACATCAGCCGGCTGCCTCCCACAGGCGCCCCCACCGGGATCCAACCCGCAGCCTCGGTGTGTGCGCCCGGACCCAGGACCCAGGACGGAACCCAGCACCTTTCCGTGCACAGGACCGAGCTCCCACCAGCCGAGCCACGCCGGCCGGGCAGGGCCCAGACAACTTTAGCACTTCCTATGTCGGGGCGCCAGGAGAAGGGGAGGGTGAGAAAAATAAAATGCGCCCGATTCCGCCACCGTGTTAGCCTTTCAGTGACCACTACGACTGAGCGGCCGGGTCCAAGAGAAGGGACTGCGGCCCAGACCCCACCTTCAGGAGAATTAGCCTTACACCGAGGAAACCGGCTGCTCCCGGCAGCGGGCGCATTTACAAGTGGGAAAAATGAAGCCCCGACTTCCTTTCTCACCCGCGGAGGTGCTCCAAGGCCAGGCCTCCCGGGCGAGGGGCGCGGGGGACGTGCGGTGGCGCGCGGGCTGACCGTCCCCTTCCCGGGCGGAGCGGCGGCTCACACCCCCCACTGTGCACCGACAGGCGCTGCGCTCACCCCAACCACTTCCCCGACAGTTAAGGGGGTTACCAGCGGGGGTGGGGGGGATCTAACCTGCCACCTGCCCGAGACCGGGCTGCATCGGAGTGAAAGCACCAGCAGCCTCTGGGTTTCCCTCCGCACCCCAGCCCCCAGCCTCCCTTCCTCCCGAGAGGAAAGAGGGCGAAGACCGGGGAGGTCCGGAGGCGCCTGGGTTTGGGGTTGGTTTGGGTTTTTGACAGAAGAGGGACCGGGGGTGGACGAGACTTGGGAAGGAGGCACAGGCGGTTAGAAAGAGCCACCCTCGCGCGCCGACGTCCTCTAGCGATGGCGGGGCGTGGGGGGGGGGGTGGTGATTGTCGGGACCGCTCGCCGGAGGGCCGGCGCGTCCCGCTCGGGGGCAGGTTCCGCCCGCACGGGCACCGGGGAAACGAAGCTGCCCCCCCGAGACACTGCGGGGCCCGCGCCGCCCGGCCGCGCCGCGCCCCTCGCCGCCCGCGGGAGGAGGCGCTGACCCGGCGGTGACAGCTGTCAGGCCCGGGCCGCCGCCTCGCCTCCCCTCCCCCTCCGCGGCTCCCACAGGCGGGGCCGGAGACCGCCGCCGCGCCTACCCGTGTTGTAGACGTGCAGCTCGTCCGCGATGCCCTCGTTGCCTCCACCGAAGATGATCATCAGCTCCCGGATGGCCACGGCCCGGTGTCCGTGCCGGGCGCGGGGGACCGGCCCCGTGAAGGAAGAAACCCGCCTCCAGTTGAGGAGGCTGGGAGCCGCCATCTTCCCAACCCCCGCCCCTCTCCCCACAATGCCGCGCGCCGCTCGGGCGCCTGGGCTCCCGGGGGAGGGCGGGGCCCGCCTCCAGCTGTGCGCGGGGGTGGCGGCGGGGGCGGTCACGTGACGGCGGCCGCCCCGGGGCAAGGCTGGAGGCCAGCGGGCCGCGGAGGGGGTCTAACGGGGGAGCTCGCCCCCACCCCCGGGCTACATCGCCGGGCCGGGGCAGCGGGGCCACAGGTTTTGGGTGGGAGGACGTTTCCTACCGACCAAGTCTCCCCTCCCCACCCGGGGCCCCGCGGTTTGTGTGCGCGAGAGAAGGTGCAGCGTTTTCCTTTACGGCCGCCTTGAGCATCTAGATGTGCGGGCGGGTCAGACCCGTTCAGCGGTCACAGCACCGAGGGCGGAAAGCTCGCGCAGAGGCGTCGGGACGCGGGGAGGGGAGAGCGAAGTCTGTCTCCGCGGAGGCGGGACGCGCCTGGGCCGGGGGGGATGCCCTGGAACGCGGGCGCGAGGGAGGGAGTCTGGACCACGACCCCAGGGAGGAAGGGAGCTGAGCCTGCAGAGGCCGCTCGGGACGGGCAGGCTTGGCGACGACATTCCAAGGGGCTGAGGAACGGCGAGCCCCCAAAGGTTCTGTTTTTGTTCCGTGTAAGCAGGTGAGAGTTATACGGAGAGTCCTGTTTTATTGCCGACAGGTGAGCGTCCTCCGTTGCCAAGCACCGTCCTCACGGCCTTGGCTGTCTCATTTGATCCTCCCCGCAGTCCAGGGAGCGGGTACTGTTACCTCCTTTTCGCGGTGGGGAAACGAGGCACAGAGAAGGAATTGTCCCCGGGGCTCCGAGCAGAACAGGATGGGGAGCAGGGTTCAGGCGCGGGGTTCTGATTGCAGAGCCCCTACCCTTCACCACTGAACCGCCTCTGGTCGTGGTTAGATGTAACCCTTGTAAGTCAGGCTCGGCTGCTTTGTGACCTAGTCCTACACAGAATCACACTCAGAGAGATACCAGTCAAGCCGGAAAAAAAAAAAAAAATGGGAAGCAATTAAAACCCCTACCTCACACTCTAAAAAAGCAGGAATACACACAACATCTATAAAATTTCCTAACATTCCTTCTTCCTCCTCTTTGGTCATTTTCAGTTTCTCTCCTATGCCGAGCGCAGCCCCCTTCCCCAGCTCCCTCTCCACCTTCGCATCCATCTAAACTTGCTTCTGAGGGGTGATTCTCTACCTTTTTAAAAAGGAATTCTCACTGTTCTTTTCAGCTCCTGCTTCTCAAGTTCTCCTTCTCACTATTACCCCAATTTCAAATAGGGTCAGAGAAAATTTGGGAAGGGAGGCGAAAGATGGCTGGAAACGAAAAGGGATATGAATATTTATGTAGGAAGGTTTTCTTTGTCACATATCATGGGCCCTTCAATGTTTCTGTTATAAAGTTTTTATGTATCTAAAACAAAACTGGAGAAAGGATAGAGCAATATGTTTTTCATAAAACTTAAGATATTTGATTAAGAACTGTACTTTAGTCCAGCTGGTGTGGCTCAGTGGTTGAGCGTCAACCTATGAACCAGGAGCTCACTGTTGGATTCCCAGTCAGGGCACATGCCTGGGTTGCAGGCTTGATCCCCTGTGGGCTACGTGCAGGAAGCAGCTGATCAATGAGTCTCTCTCATCACTGATGCTTCTATCTCTTTCTCCCTCTCCCTTCCTCTCTGGAATCAATAAAAATATATTTTTTTAAAAGAACTGTACTTCATTCTGAAAGTTCATTGTTAAAATGTTCAACTTTTATGAATGATTATGTAAGTAGATGGTAAGTTTTTTTTTTTAATGTTCTTTAAGAAAAAGATTAAGAGTAAAATTAAAAAGTTGCAAACTGCCCCAGCCAGTTTGGTTCAGTGGAAGGGTCCCGGGTTTGATTCCTGTCCAGGGCACATACCTCAGTTGCAGGCTCCTCCCTGGCACTGCAGGAGGCAACCAATCGAAGAGTTTCTCTCACATTGATATTTTTCTCTGTCTTTCCCTCTCCCTTCCATTCTCTCTAAAATCAATGGAAAATATCCTCAGGTGAGGATTTTTTTTAAAAAAGTTGCAAACCCAATGTTGGTATTTAAGTTAAACAAAACTGGTGTATGATATTTGCAAGTTATAAATGGTTTGTCAGATAAGGAGCTGCAGGACAATGGAGGAAGTGTGTATCTGTTTCCTAGGACTTCTGTAACAAAGCACCACCAACCAGGCGGCTTGAAACAACAGAAATGGGCTGTCTCACAGTCTTGGAGGCTAGAAATCCAAAATCAAGGTGTCAGCAGGGCCCTCATCCCTCTGAAACCCATAGGGAGAATGCTTCCTTGATTCTAGCTTCTGGTGGGAGCCATCAATCATAGGCATTCTTAGGCCTGTGGCTGCATCACCCCAATCTCTGCCTCTGTCGTCACAAGGTATTGTCCATGTCTGTCTTTGTCTCTTGTTTTCTTATACATTCACCAGTCATATTGGATTAAGGCCCATCCTCGTGACCTCATCTTAGCTTGATTACATCTACAAAAGACCCTGTGTCCAAAAAAGGTCACATTCACAGGTATTGGGTGTTAAGGGTTTAACATATCCTTTGAGGGCACACAATTCAATCCATGACTAAGTGCTTAATCCAACGGGAAAAATACTTTTACCAGATCAGCTTTGACTCATCTCTGTTTAAATGACGAATCTAGATTAGGGCCCCTGTTCCCAAGAAAGCTACCTTCAATCTTGGAAACTACAGGATTAGAAGTCAGCACCTAGGAGGAGAGTGTAGAAAGGGAAGAGAAGAAGCCAACATTTAGGACGTACAGACCAACGGAGGCACTCGTGAAGAAAATAGAGAATGAGGAGCCAGAGAGGTCAAAAGGGAACTGGATGAGGGTGATGTCAAAGAAGCCACCCATGAAGGGGATTTCACAGAGGCGGAAGTGGTTATCAAAGCCAAAGGCATAGAGAGGTCAGAGAGGAAAAAGACAAAAAAAGTGTCTATTTGATTTGAAAATTAGGTTATTAGTGGCCTAGATTAAAATGCTCAGCAGAGTGGGAGGAAGGAAGGCAGAGAAGATCGAAGAATGACTAACAAGTGAAAAAGTGCTAATAGCATGTGTAGTTCACTTTTTACAGAGACTCGCCCATGAAAGGAAAGAATGAACAGTGGTTGGAGGAGAGAAATTGGTGCGGGGAAAGCTGTTCTTAACTTCTTTTTTTTTTTTTTCTATAAATATATTTTATTGATTTTTTACAGAGAGGAAGGGAGAGAGATAGAGAGTTAGAAACATCGATGAGAGAGAAATATCGATCAGCTGCCTCCTGCACATCTCCTACTGGGGATGTGCCCGCAACCCAGGTACATGCCCTTGACCGGAATTGAACCCGGGACCTTTCATTCCGCAGGCCGACGCTCTATCCACTGAGCCAGACCGGTTTTGGCTGTTCTTAACTTCTTGATTGTCAGTCTTTCTTTTTTCAACTAGATCCTTCTTTAGGGCCACAATCAAGTCTCATTTTGGGCTGCTAAAACAAAATACTACAGACTCAGTGGCTTATAAATAACAGAAATTTATTTCTCATCGTTATTGAGGCTGGAAGTCCAAGATCAGGCTGCCAGCATGGTCAGAGTCTGCAGGTTGCAGACTGCTGACTTCTCCCTGTATTTTTACATGTTGGAAGGGGCCAGGCGAGTCTCTAGGGTCTCTGTTATAAGGGCACTAATCTCATCCATGAGGGCTCCATCCTCATGACCTAAGCACCAAAATACCAAAAGCCCCACCTAATGATAACATTGCCTTAGGGGTGAGGTTTTCAACAGATGAATTTGTGGAGGGACATAAACATTCAGAACATGGCAAGAGAAATGTCATTTGGAAATGCTTTCCGCCACAAGTAGCAGAACATTCAACACATAGTAACTAAATGGTAAGGCTCGTAATTATCTTGCACAAGAAATCTGGGGTAGGTGGCTCCAGAGTTCGTTCAGCACGTCAATGGTGTCATGGTTCTGAGTGGTTGCTTTGGATTTCTCTCAATCTTTCCTTTGTGGTCATAAGAAGGCTTTGGCAGCCCTGGGCATTGTGTCCTCACATAACATGCCCAAAGGCATGAAGCAGGAGGATAGCCAGGATGGAGAAATAGGACTTTCCTTTTGCAGGGAAAAAACCATCTTGCCCACAAGCCACCCAGAACCCCCAGGCCTTTGGTATATTAAGATGACGTTAGCTGCAGTGACAGAAATATAAAATAATAATAATAATAATAATAATAATAATAATAATGGCTTTAAAAGTTGCTTTTTTTTCATGTAAATGAATATTGGAGGTAGCATTCCAAAACTGGCATGGCAGCTCTGTTTCACAAGTCCTCAGGAATTTGTAGATTTTAAGGCTTAGAATTCCTCCTTCCAACTCATGGCCCAAGATGGCTGCTTCAGCTCTAGCCATTTCATCCCCATTCCAACCAGCAGGAAAGAGTAAGAGAAAGGAACATTCCCTTCTCCAGAACACATCCTGGGATTATACATATTTTTTCTATTTATCCCATAAGCCAATATTTAGTCACAGGCCAGTTGAAGAAGTTTGGGAAATATAGTGTTTTTCTTTTAGTCCTCACCTGAGGATATGTTTTTATTAATTTAATTTATTTTTTTTAGATAGAGAAAGAGAAACATCCATGCAAGAGAGAAACATCAACCAGTTGCTTCCTGAATGCACCCCAGCGGGGATCAAACCTGCAACCTGGGTATGTGCTCTGACCAGGAATCGAACCTTTCAGTGTATGCAGCGATGTTCCAACCAATTGAGCCACACCAGCCAGGAAATGTAGTTTTTATTTAGAACTAGAGGCCCAGTGCACAAAATTAGTGCATGGGCTGGGTCCCTAGGCCTGGCCAGCAATCAGGACCAATAGGGGCCTTCTGGTGCCGGCTGGGGCCTTCCTTCGTTCCGTGCCACCCCCAGGTGGTCAGCACACGTCTTAGTGCGCGATCGAACTCCTGGTCTCCCAGTCAAACTCCTGAGGGGACTTTGCATATTATATATATATATATATATATATATATATATATATATATATATATATAGCCATGTACTCAGGTAATATTCAAGTTTCTTGGTGGAGCAAAATCCTGGAGGATCAAGAAAAGATAGACTAAGGAGTACACATAGATTTACATGTATATTAAGGTTGAATATATATTTCTGTATTATAGATTATAAATTATATAGATAGTTATATGCTTTAAAAATAGAATATAAGCCCTAACTGATTTGGCTCAGTGGATAGAGCGTCAGCCTGCAGACTGAAGGGTCCCAGGTTCGATTCCAGTCAAGGGCACATGCCCCGGTTGCAGGCTCGATTCCCAGTAGGGGGTGTTCAGAAAGCAGCCAATCCATGACTCTCATCATTGATGTTTCTATCTCTCTCACCCTCTCCCTTCCTCTCTGAAATCAATAAAAAAAATATTTTTTAAAAAATAGAATAGAAAACAGAAAGCTCTTTTGGACAATACTGTTCTAGCCTTTTTAGATTACATTAGAGAAGGTACCTTCATCTCTCATCACTTTCTCTCCTTCACACCTGCTCCCCCATATCAAATACCCATCATCTACCTGGACTGATAATATAGCATAGAGGTCAAGATCATGGGGTTTAGAATCCAATAGGTGCAGCCTTTCATTAGCTTTTTGATCTGGGTCAAATTATTTATTGTCTTTGAGCCTCAGATTCTTTTTCTATATAATGGCTAGCATCTATTGCTTAGGGTTATTTAAAGATCAAATGAGAGAATAGATGTAAAACACAGGCAGCCCTTGCCTTGCATGGTGGTGCTGTTCTGTAAAAATGACCATGCAAGCTTAAACACTGCAAAAGGGTCTTCTCAATGAGAAAAATCACAATTGTTCGGTGACCTTTAAAATTTCTGTCAGAATGTTTAAAACTCTCCCTGTTGGCTTTAAATATCTAGGGAAATGAAAAGTTAGCTAACCTAATATTTATTTGCCATTCTGTAATTTAAAACATTAGAAACATGGAGAACAAGATGTTTTAATTTTGTATAAAACTTACCAAGAGGACCTTCTTATTACTGTACAGCGCGAGCAGCTTTTCTGTGCCTTGGCAAGTTGGCAAGTTGGCGTACTCCTTTCTAAATTTGGATCAGCTTCCCATATTTTATCCTTCACACTTTCAATGTCACAAAACACCTTGGAGAGTTCCTTCGGTGTGAATTTTTCGCTCACTCACTTTCTCTGCAACATCTGCCTCCTTTTCATCACCACCGCTTTCCTCGCTTACGTTCATAAATTCACTTTTACTAACTTTTCCTAGCTGCATATCTAGAGTTGAATAGTTATAGCTCACGGCCATTTACCTTGGATTTGGACTTCACTCCCACCGGGATCACTTTTTGTTTCTTTACTACACTTTTATCTTTATTGGTCAGTTCTCTCCGTTGCCCATATTTGTAAACATCACATGGGTTTATCGCTGGGTGTGAAGGACGCATTGCAACTACACGCTTTGCTGTCTGTACCTAAACTGAATAACAGATTCCAGTGACCAGTCACCAACAGCCACTGTGTCAAAGAAGTGACATGAGTGGCCACTGATTCTGATGTAGCTCTGTGATTTGCACAGTTGCTTTGAAAAGCTAGCCACAATGTTTGCAGTTATGGGATTACAGTTATTCTATGGCAGTGATGGCGAAACTATGACACGCGTGCCAGAGGTGACACGCGAACTCATTTTTTTGGTTGATTTTTCTTTGTTAAATGGCATTTAAATATATAAAATAAATATCAAAAATACAAGTCTTTGTTTTACTATGGTTGCAAATATCAAAAAATTTCTATATGTGACACGGCACCAGAGTTAAGTTAGGGTTTTTCAAAATGCTGACACGCCGAGCTCAAAAGGTTCGCCATCACTGTCCTATGGTGACAGATTTGAACTGCGTTGCTTGGGGGAGAGGGATGATGTTATTAAATTACACCGTGGTAACTGAAATTTGTGCTGTTGCCATGCAAACAAGCACAGTGCTGCACTTAAGCAATGCCTGGCAGGTAGGTAGCATTAGGGAAGTAGTAAATGGTTTTACTCCAGCAGCAGCATTTTCATTACATCATCACCGTTTCTACTCCTTCTTCTGAGCCACCGAGGTATCTGCCTCAGAGGGAGGGACTCATACTGGGAGGCAGCAGACAGTGCTGTGTTTTCGGCCAAGAGGATAAATTGCATGTCCGAGGGATACCTTAATTCAACTGAGGACTCGGGCCAAGGGTTTTTTGGCAGAGCTCTGAGGAGAGGTTCTGGGGAGTGCCAGCAGGTCGACTGGACTCCAGCAGCAGAGAGTCTGGGCAGGCACTGCTCCCAAGATGAAGGGAGCAGATGGTGTCTGAGAGGCCTGTTCACAGATCGCACGGCTCTGGCCACGGGTCTTGGCTGGAGCTGTGGCCAAGGCATGGAGGGGGCAGCAGGCAAGAGCAAGGCAGAATTCTGCCAGGGAGAGCCTGCACCAGTTACAAGAAAGGAAATTGGCACAAGAGCCAAGGAAGAAAAAAACGGTCATCTTGTGTGGGAGAGAACCCAGGTGCAAAGAGTAGGGTGCAGGAGCCATTGTGCAGGTCGGGGTAACAGGGGACCTAAGCTCCAGACAAGGAGATGACCCATCGTTGAGCTCCACCAGGCAAAAGAGGGAATTGGGGCTCCTATAGTTGTGCTTCCTGCCCCACGTGGGTGATCTTGGAGCCCAGACCTGGGAGACAGAGACAATGAGTAGAGGCTTGTCAGACCAACCCAGCCATTGAGTGAGTCACTGCTACTACAGAATACGCTCTCCTTTCCTCCCAGTCGCCTTTATCAGCTTTACTAAATTTTTATCGAAGGTTTATCTACACTCAGCAAGGCAGGCCCATTGGGTAAGAAGAAATGATGACCATTTGACTTTCAGCAGAAAAGAAACATGGAATACTAATGAGCCAGATATACAATATATTGACACCACAAATTTAAAATGCACATGAAATGCATCAAGGTCACACAGGACTGCATTCAGGCATAGGACTGAAACCTGACCAAAGTGACTTAGCACAGAGGGCTTCTTTTCCTCATTTAGCAAGATGTGTCCTAAGTAGTTAGTTCAGAGCTGCCGGGTGGCTCCTGATGCTACCAGCGACTCGGGCTCCTCCGTTGTCCTTGCTCTGCCCTCTTAACACGTGCAAGGCTGCTGGCCACCCTGTGCAAGGATATTTTCTGTTTGCTTATACAGATCAACCCTCCACACTTCAACCTGTTCAGTGCCCTGAGAGGCTGACAGAAGTGGATTACATCACTTGAGCTCCCTTGCCCTCTGACTTCCATTTGGGTTTGGCCAACGGGAGGCACCACCAAGAGGAGATTGTAAGGTTGGAGGAATTCGCCCCCTAGTCCCTTCTCTGTGGGTCAGCACAGACTGCCGCTACTGGGCTGCCCTGTTCATGCAGCCACTTCCTCGCAGTCCTGCTAACCACACCCTTCCCTCACCCTTCAGGGCCAGGGGCAGTGATGGCTCCCTGCATTTTCTAACCCCAGGCTACCGAACCAACTCTTAACCACATTTCCCTAAAACCTCCGACTACACACTTCAAATGGCCTTTCTTTTTTTTCTTTTTTCCAAAATCTCCACCACTAGCTTATTGGATTGAGCCATCTGTGTCCTGCCAGGCCCCTCGCTGACTCGACACTGCAGTCTCCATGCACAGCCACTGTGACCATATGCAGCCGCCCAGCGCGGACCTTGATCCTCAGAGCTGCAAGATGCTCCTCCACCTCCAGGCATCGAAGTTGGATTTCAGACAGGAAGAAAGGGCAAAAGGTACCACACGCTCTCTGCCAGGAAAATGTAGCTTTCTAGGAAGTCAGACAGCCGCTCTGCTTACAGACACTCTAGCTTAGGATGTCTGAGAAGACGACTATTGTTAACCCTCAACGGGCACCTTCTGCCCGAAAAGATAGCGTTTCTATTTGAAGGGAGGAAGCAGAGAAGGTTATTAAGTAGGCTACCAGCAGTGTTTGCAACATTGTATAACTGACTCACTTGGATTTTTGTTGTTGTTATTGTTCCAAGTATGTTACTGTTACATTTCATTTCCCTTGTTCATACCGTGGGTTTCTCCAGACAACAACAGTAATAACCTCCATGTATTGAGTCCTTGATGAGGGTTTTACATGCATGATGCCTTTTAACCCTACCAGGGTCCTATGAGGGGCCTATGAGGCTTCCCTACTTTATACTGTAGATGAGAAACTGAAGTGAGATTTTTAGTAACACACACACACACACACACACACACACACACACACCCACACACACATATATATATATGGCTTGAGCTAGCACCTAGGTCTGTCTGTCTCCAGAGCCCATGCTGGTAGCCACTGCACTTATACCCCGTGTCTCTCTCTGTCCTCATTTCTTCCCCAGGGAAGAATATGTACATACTGTGTAGAAATCTAGGTCATGGATAATACGCCTCTTGCATCCTCAGGACATTGCCCAGCAGAAATAAAGGAGAAAGAATCTAAGTTGGAGACGGCAGGGGGTCAGCAAGACAGTGTACGAGGATCAATGACCAGAGAGATTTGGGTCCACATAGAAGTTAATTTGAATAGCAAGCAGGATCTACGAAAACCACATAATTATTATTCCAATTCCAAGTCCTCCTCTTGAGTGCTTTGTTGTCCTCCTCTCTGAACCCACTTATTCAGGAGCTCTTACAGTGGGCCAGGCACCCTGGCAGGTGGATGAGAGATACACAGGAGAAAACACGGTCTTCGGAGGAAACAGGAATGTCCGGAGGTCGCTTGGAGTGTTGGAGAGACCGGCCTGCTGCTCCTGACAGCACACAATTCTGGAAGAGCGGTGGCAAGCCCGGGGCAAGGAAATGTTGATGCTATTTTTGCTCATGTGGGTGCAGTGCAGACTGGAACAAGAGTACTTAGTGCACAGTACCCTGTGCTGCCACTGCACCTTCTGACTTCCCACAGGGCCAATGTATAAAAATGCTTTTGCTGCAACTAGAGATACATATCTTACAACCATGCCTGTTAGCTAAAGCATTGACTAGAGTTGTGGTTTAAAACAGAGTCCAACTACACCATCCTGGCCTGTGTGGCTTGATTGGTGGGAGCATAGTCCTGTACACCAAAAAGTCCTGGGTTCTATTCCCACTGAGGGCACATGCCCAGGTTGCAGGTTTGATACCTGGTTGGGATACATATGGCAACCGATCGATGTTTCTCTCTCACATTAATGTTGGTCTCTCTCTCTCTCCCTTTCTCTTCCTCTCTCTCTAAAATCAATAAAAAGAGGATTTTTTTTTTTTTAAAAAGAGTACACCTTGCTGGCAGTCAAGAAAGAAGAGGACTAAAAAAGAATGTCAAGCCAGGTCCAAAGAAAAATGACACACTTGCTGGATTGTAGGAGGGCTTTGGGATGAGAATACAAAAGGGAACGCCACCAGGACAGACAATAATTCTATACAAGCAGTGACCTGATGCTGCAGAGAGACCTGGTGGGGTCCAACCCCAGCAGGTCCAGGGGTCCCCAAAGGTGTGGACGGAGTCGGTGAAGAAGGAATGACATGGAGACAGTGTTCAGGTGATCATCATAGCCAGGTTCTGTAGCCAGGTTCTCTAGCCATGTTCTCTCGCTAGGTTCTCCAGCCAGGTTCTGTCTTTTTTTTTTTTTTTCAAGCATGTTTTACTTTATTCCTCTCAAGAACATAAAAATTATGAAGGGGGAACTTAACAGGAAATTTAAAAAAATGTAACACAATTTTTCCTTTTAGTAGTCCTTGGGTAGTTATTACAGAATAGGTTCCACTTTCTGTTTGTTTCCTTGAACAGGGATTTTGGTCCAAAGTTTTGTTTTTAATATCTGCTTCTGCCTCCCCCTCTATCAGATCGGCTTCCTCCACGGCCACCACCCCTGGGTGCTCTGCGGCTTGAACTGCTGTAGGAATCACGTGGAGGAGGGTACCCCCTTTCCATAGAAGGGGGAAGCCCTCTTTCTTGTCTGCCAACCCAATCACGACCACTGGAGTAGAGGTCACTTCGGCTGCTTGAGTAACTGTCTCGACTTCCACCAAATCCGTCACGTGAGCTGCTGTAATCATCATAGCGACTGCTTCCACCATAAGATGGCGGGGGCCCTCGTGTAGGTGGAGCACTATGTGAGTTACCATAACTGTCATATGAATCCCTGTAGGAGCCACCGCTTGGATGATCTGAATAGTCATGATCATGACCATAGCCATCTCTATCTCTATAGCCTCTTGATGGATAGTCATCACGTGAACTGGAATGACCATAATCACAATAAGTATAATCTCTTGGTGGTGAAGCATAATCTCTTGTATCACGGGAGCTTGGGTAATCTCTACTTGAGTAGCTGTCTTTAGTAGAATGTCCGTCATCTCTTGGGGACAAATAAACATCTCTACGGGAAGGCAGGGGTTCCCTTCGAGGTGGGCCTCCATAACTATCTCTTCCTCGAGATGCAGGAGCTCTTCCTCCCATTCCACTGCTGCTGCGAACTGGTCCTGAAGGAGCAGATCTTTTAGCAGGAGGACCCCCACTTCTCAGTGGTGGTCCTCTTTTCACTGGAAGTGGTCCCCTGGAAGAATTCATGTTAAAATTCATGGAATAGCCACCGTCATCCATGTGCCCTCCACGTGAGGGAGGTCCCCTTATTCCTCCACTTCCTCCTCTTCCGCCTCTAAGACCCCTTGGAGGGCCTCTGCTTCTTGGAGGTGGAGGTGGTCCACGCCTACCAGTTTCAAATGATGGTTTGGTGGCTTGTTCTACCTTGATGGCTTTTCCATCTAAGGACTTTCCATTCATATCTTGGGCTGCATCCTTAGCATCTGTTGGGCTTTCAAAGGTGACAAAAGCAAATCCTCTCGATTTGTTGGTTTCACGATCTTTCATCAAGAGTACTTCCACTATCCGTCCATATTTGCCAAATACAGCTTCAAGGGTTTTCTCATTTGTTTCTGTATTGAGGCCACCAATGAGGAGCTTTTCTGGGCGATCAGCCTCAACCATGTTTCCCTCCTGATAAGAGTTGGAGGGGTGATGAAGGTTTCAAGCTCCTACGAGCTCGCTGACAGGGGCTTCCTAGCTGCTCAGCACAGGGAGCACCACTGGCTCCGAAGACAGAAGAGAGAACCTGCAGGAACTACTGCGCCATATGTTGGGGTCCAACCCCAGCAGGTCCAGGGGTTTCCAAAGGTGTGGATGGAGTCGGCGGAGAAGGAATGACACAGACAGAGCATTCAGTTGATCAGCAGCCTAGTCAGGTTCTCTAGCCAGGATCTCCAGCCAAGTTCTGTCCAGGTTCTGTCTTTTATTGTCTTGTTACATCTGTATTTATACCAGTTGATTTTAATCCTATCAATTTCTATTCCAAAGGTTAGGGCGTTTCTTATTTCCATTCCAGGGAGTAAAGATTATGTAGCTTAAGCATGATTGTTCGTAGTTAAAGTGATTAACTACCCGCCTGGCATTTAGTTAAGGGGTTTTATTCCCTCCCTAACTTCAGGGAAAAATCCCTACCTGGGGAAACAACCTTTTTCGGAGAGGTGACCTTGGTTAAAACACATAGCGCCAAGAAGGTGAGCAAACATATTAAGAACAGTATGCCATATACGCCAGGTCCCTTGAAGCATATGCTGTGCAGATGTTTCTTCCCTGCAGCAACCGTGTCAAGCAGCAAGGATGGACCGGCTTCCGGCAGAGACCAAGTGAAGAATGCAATCACTATGGATGCAATTGAACTCTAGGGTTGCTGTCAGAAACCCCAGTATCTGAAATATGCCTCAAGTAAGAAACAGTTGAGAAATGCTGAACAGGAATTCCAGTCCTGGATTCATGACTAATTTGCTTTGGGAACTTGGAGTTTAACTTGTTCAAAGCCTCAGTTTGCTCAGCTGCAAATTGGGGCAAAACACAGCTGTTCAACTTACTTGACAGGAATGTTGTGAGAATAAAGTAGAAGATATGAAAACACTTTGCCCTTTAAAAGTTCTCTACAAATTCAGGATATCCCCCCTCTTCAAGTTCAAGTCTGAAAAAACAACAACCCACGAAATCACTTTTCTTACAATTACTGTTCATTCAGTATAGTAGACACTAGCCACATTAGCTATTAATTCTTCTTAAAATGTGGCTAGTGCGATTGAGGAACTGAATTTTAAATTTTATTTAATTTTAATTCATTGAAAAAAAAAGATTCTGGATTCAGTCATTGGAAAACTTTTTTTTAAATGATTGGAACAACTTGGGTATGTGAATTTACTTTTATTATTTATTTATTTCACCACCATTTATCCCCTCTATCGTTTTTAAACTATGCATTTTATGAAATCAATTGTTTCCGTTGAGATTTAGTGTTTAAAGTTTAAACTTTAAACTGAGGAGTGCTGCAAGTGTAAAGTATACACCAGATTTAAATACCTAGTACCCCCAAAACATAAAATGCGTGGTTTATAATGTTTTCTATGGATTAGGAGTTGAAATACTATTTTGTACATATGGGGTTAAATGAAATGTATCGTTAAAATTAATTTTCCCTCTTTGTACGTTTCCTAAAGTGAGTACTAGAAAATTTAAAATTACAGTGTGACTTGCATCTAACTTCTCTCCAGCAGCACCACTGCAGAAGGAGGAGTGAGGGGTGGGTCCTCCTTTCCTTACAGGAACTATGGGGAGAGGCCATTGCAGAAACAGAGTCCTAAGGCCCACGATCCCAGGCAAACTGCTGGCACCATTTCCTGGGTTTCAGAGAATCAGAGACAGAAGCTCAGAACAGCACAGCACGGGGCGGGGTTGACTCCTTGCCTGATTCCTTTCCATGTTCAGGCACAAAACACACCCTCTTGGTACGTCTGTCGCGTATCGTTGCCTTGGTAGAATGAGACCACAATTGTTATCTGGGCTTTGATTTGGGGACAACAGCATTTTTGCATTACCTTTATTAGTATTTTTTTTATGCTGAATTTACTTCCAGGCCATAATTTTTTGTTTCTTCTGGGATATCTTTCACTTCTGTGCAACCTCCTCTCCCGGTTTAGGAACAATCTGCTGTTTTTCCATGAGGGGTCAATGTGGCAGCGAGAGCTCGTGTGTGGGTTAATCCGCCCGTGAGCTCGGTGTGTTCTGCGCTGCATGTTGGGAGCTATGTTCACCTGAATGTGCGCAACGACCAGACAGTCTACATCTAAACCCTTTAGGTCAGCTTTACTCTCTGCATTTTTTAAGCAAGTACAGCAAAAATGCAGCGTCCAGCCCCACTATTTGACCTGGGCACACCTACCAACTCCACCATTGGCACGGTGGAATGGCACACATGGCTTCTGTAAAGGGACATCCTTCAGATATTTGGTGGCTTTTCGAATAGGCATACCCTTGATGGCCTGGGCAGTTTCACGAGTGTTCTGAAAGTGAACACGAAGATTTGAGCCTCTTGATTGGCATGATTTTGTGGGGGTTTCTGGGTCAGAGGGAATAGAACCATTTTCAGAGGTCACCTCTGGCCGCTTTGGGAAGGAGGGGGGACAACAGCATTTTAATCACTAGATTTCAGGAGAAGCTGGTGCCTACAGAGATATTCTTAAAATCTCTATGAACTTTATTTTCCTCTTCTGCTGGACCCCACATGTGGTAGAAATTCACCCTCCGGGCATTTGCTTTCCCTTGGTCTCTCGTCTTTCCCTCCAGAGCAGCCCTGTTTTTGAAATGCACGCAGGCTCCCGGACTGGGATTCCAGGGAAGGCAGGCCCGTCCCAGCTGGCCTGCCAGCACATCTGGAAGTGGTTTCAGCGGCCGCCAGCGCACCGCCCGGATCCCCAGCTGCTTCGCCCAGGGGTGGAGACACCGGAGCTGCTGCAGAGTCAACGCAAGCAGAGGGAGGTGCGGGCCGGGGAGGAATACTGTCTTGGAAACATAACATTGGCCTTGGACTCTCCGGCCCCTGGGGTTTTCCAATGGGATCTCAGGAGCAGCAGCGGCAGTGAAGGGCAGCAGCCCGGGGCCAGCCGCTATCTGAACGCTCAGCCCTGCAGCTCTTCTGGACCCAGGAGCCCAAAGCCCTGCCCTCGCCAGTCACCAGGTAAACAGAAATTTACAAGCCGGGTGGCAGCCTTTCCGTTTCACCCTGCCCCAGTCTTTTATTTTGCTGTAGATGCAAGAAAGTAAATCAGAGGGAGATTGGCCCACACAAACTTTGCCTTCAGGAGCCCCAGCCAATGTTTGCAGCATTCCAACGGAACTTTTTTTTTTTTTTTTTTTTTTTTTTTGTATTTTGGGTGTTGTTGTTTTGGTGGGTTTTTTGTTTTTGTTTTTGTTTTTTTTGCCATTGTAGCAAATCCAGGACACTCAATGTGCAAGTTGCTCACAACCTGGACTGCTTTGCCTGACCCAGGTTTATCCCTACCCACCCAAAATGCTGTGATCTACTATTTCCATCGTATTTTAAACATGGAAATCAGTGGTTAGCCAGGACACAGATAAATGCTAGTCTAGCATTCAGTGCAGATACGGTTCTGAGCCACAAAAGATGTCATTGATCTGGACTCATGTTTTCAGAATCTGTCCCAGGAAGCTGTTCTGAGGTCCCCAACTCCCTGCCCCCACCGAAGGACTGGCAGTTGTGGAAATCTAAATGAAGCTCATTGTAAATACAGAGTCATGAACAGGACAAGAGCTGAGTCAGTGTTCAAGTGGAAAATGCTTTTGAACTTTCAAAAAATGTTTTCTTATATTCACTTTATGAGCAAGTGTAACATATTGGATAAACCTGATACATAACAAGAGAAGGGATACTTAATACAAGAAATGAGAGAGAGAGAGAGAGAGAGAGAGAGAGAGAGAGAGAGAGAGAGGGAGAGAGAGAGAGAGAACATGATGATATGTAAACATCTGGCTGTTTTGGTGGGGGTGGGGGGTGGGGAATCAGTACTCTAGCTGTTCGGCCGTGTGCAAAGCGACATTGGTTGGTTTGTTTTGTCTTTTCCTCCAAAGTGTTGGTGCTGCGTTTCTATACAGTATCCTGTCTGTGCTACGTAATGAAATTCCAGCGCTCTGTCTAATGCAGTTAGAAGCGGAGCAGTGCGGTGCAGTGGTGAGAACGTGGGCTCAGGGTTCAGACTCCCAGAGTCGAATCTATGCACTGCCACCTAGAAGCTTTATAATCTCTGACTCTGGGGGAGTTAACTTCTCTGTGACTGTTTCCTCATCTGTAAAATGGGACCCAAGGGCATCCTATGGTTCAAGAATCTGTAGAGTAGTGAGGAGGCCACAGGGAAGGTTAGCTTCTCTGGTGGTGCTGATGACCATGATGGTGATGATGATGACAAGCCACCACTCATCCTGCATTGGGCAGCAGCCATGCCTTTGATACATCCTTCTTTCTGGCCAAGTCATCCACATGTTCCTCCCATCCTCACGTGTCTCTCCGGGGCCTTCCTCCTCCCTCCAAACACCTCTTTGCGTTTGTCCCACTCTGGGTCTCTGGATTTCTCCTTTATTCTCCTGCTTTCCCTGCTGAGAGAAAGACATGCTCAGTAAGCCACAGCACTGAGAGTTTTCATTTCTAGTCCCCAGAGAGCATGATTCTAAAGACTTCCCTTAGTTCAGCATTTGCCCAGGGATGTTCAGAAGAAGACAGTCCCATGGGGAAAATGAGCTTTGTGAACCGTGTCACCCTCTCAGAAATCTCCAGGTATGATGGCATTTCAAAGGTCCTGAGAAGTCCCGCAGTAGAGGAATTTGCTGAAAGTCGTTTAATACAGGGTTCCAAGTTGCCCCCTGAATCATGCTTCACCATAACACCGATTAACATTTCTCGGAGCACTCTGCCTTAGCCTATTGGCCATGTCTGTTTTCATTTCGGCTTTTCTTATAGACATCCTACTTCATACCTTCCCTGGTGAATACCTGAGGGGATGGCCTGTTCTTCCTCCCCTGGTCAGGGACCTAAGATGGGTTACATGTGCCCTATTGATATCTAGAAAATCTGGCCAAAAGTGGAAAGCAGGGACCAGCCACCTTTTCCTGCCAAGGGCCAGTGGGCGATTTTACCGGCCATGTGGTCTCTGTTGCAACTGCTCAGATCTGCTGTTATAGTGTGACAACAGCCATAGACAACATGTCAAAGAATACGTCCAGCTATGTTCCCACAAAACTTTATCTACAAAAACCAGTGCTGGGCAGGATTGGGCCCAGGGGTGTGGTTGTTGGTAACTGATCTACAGCCGTTTTGTGAAAGAACGCCTCCTTCCCACACAGGACAGGGCAGGACGGGTTCTCCACATACTGAGGACTCCCTCCCCTGGCTCCCCTGTCCTGCAGCTTTTGGTGGGTCTTGAGTAAACCTTCCATGCTACAGTCAAGTGGGAAAAGGCCAGCGTGTTCTGTTGGAAGCCAGATTCCTGGGTCCTGATTTCTTCCTTCTTTCTCTCTCTTCAGGTGCACCCATGCTCTTGTCCTGTTCGTGAGTCTGTAACTTGGCAGGTTTCAGATGACGTGCTCTGTGAATCGCTTTTGTGCATGTGCACACTTTCAGGGTGCAAGTCTACGGAGCTAACTTAGATCCCAGAGCTTGTCAGTCGCTTGATGCATAATGGTAACAATCAGCAATGGAAAGTGTTGGCTTGGAGTAGCTATTGAGGTGGTGAAGAATGTGAACTCAGAGCCAGACCGCCTGCCTGTGAATCCCAGGCGTGCCACTCATTAGTTATGTCACCCTTGGCAAGTACCTTAGCCTTTCTGAACTTCAGTCTCCTCACTAGAAACCTGCGGATGACAGCCTATTAGGGTTGTTGTGTGTGAATCGATGGAAGGGGTGTTTTTTTTTTTTAATTTTTTTAAAAATATATTTTATTGAGTTTTTACAGAGAGGAAAGGAGAGAGATAGAGAGTTAGAAACATCGATGAGAGAGAAAGATCGACCAGCTGCCTCCTGCACACCCCCCACTGGGGATGTGCCCGCAACCAAGGTACATGCCCTTGACCGGAATCGAACCTGGGACCTTTCAGTCCGCAGGCCGACGCTCTATCCACTGAGCCAAACCGGTTTCGGCGGAAGGGATGTTTATAAAGGTGTCAGAACCATGCCTGGCATATAAAAACTACTAAGTGTTACCTCTTATTCTAGGTTATTTAACTGAATACGCAGTGCAGATCCATTATAGAGAGTGGGGGTTTTGTGAATTGCCCAAGATTACACAGCGAAGAAGTGGTACAGAACCAAGATTCAAAGGCAGCTCTGCCTGATGACAAAGCCCATGGTATTTCCACTCAGGTTCGTGGCCGGCCGGACTTAAGTCATTCAACAGTGCCTTTTAGGGTCTCCTCTTTCATGTTCCCTTTTGATCCCCCAGGTCCTTTCTAAGGCCTCCCTACCAGAACCCAGGACACACAGGATTAATCAATCACTTTAAAAAAAAAAAAAAAACAACAACTTTCTGAGTCTGCTGATAGCGTTGGATTCCATCTCAGTTTAGCAGCCCAAAAACCCTACCAACTGATCTGAGTTGGCATGTAGAATCAAACCCACTAGGAGCTCTGCTTTTTGAAACATTATTCTGAAGAGTTCTTCCCACTTTCGTCTTTTCTTCTAGGCCAGAGCTAATCCTTTTAGCCGCTGCCAGGTCTGAAAACATTCTTCCTAGATTTTTGTCACCAGCCCAAACTCTTTGGCATCTGGTAAAATAGCAGCCCATGCTAGGTCTTCAAGGGTTTTTTTTTTTAATTAATATATTTTTTATTGTTTTTTTTACAGAGAGGAAGGGAGAGGGATAGAGAGTTAGAAACATCGATGAGAGAGAAACATAGATCAGCTGCCTCCTGCACACCCCCTACTGGGGATGTGCCCGCAACCAAGGTACATGCCCTTGACTGGAATCGAACCCGGGGCCCTTGAGTCCGCAGGCCAATGCTCCATCCACTGAGCCACACCGGTGAGGGCAGTCTTCAAGTTTTTAGACTTAGTGGCCTCTTTCGGGTCCAGGCCAATGTCCTAAGCTCTCTTTTTCTTCCTAGTCACGGGCACTGGGACCTCGGCCTTCTGCCCTCCCCTCTTTGCAGCTGTCGCCGTCCCATGCCTGGCCGAGGGGGTTCCTCTGTCTAACGCTGGCTGCCGGGCGACTTCCCAGCTCTGCCTTTGTTGCTGTCTTGAAAACAAGCTTACAGGCTCTTTAATGCTCAAGGCTTGCCTACTTATTACTACAGGTAAACCAAAGCGCAGAAGCCATGTAGCCTAGAAAAGCTTTCAAAAGGGCAGGGGACACAGTTCTGGGCCTCCTTGTTGTGATGGTCAGAGGAAGGCTGATAAGAACATGAGAGCCCTCTGCGTTTCCTCCTGGATAAAGACCATCAGCAGTGCCCTTCTTCTGGCTTTCTTCCTTAGTGAAGGTGTGCTGACACCTTTCTTTCTACCTCTTTCCCGTTCTTCCTCTCTCCTGTTTCTCACTCCTTCATTCCACACACATTTTGAGGCACACAGAGGTGGGTAAGCCATAGTCCCTGTCCTCAGTCCTCTTGTGATCTGGGGAAAGAGGCTGGCACACTCATAATATTAGAACACAGTGTTCTGAGTGCAGGGATAGGGATAGGAGTGGAGATTAGGGGAGCACCCAGGCAGGGTAATCAGGAAGACTTCCTGAAGGAGGTGCTGCCTGAATTGAGACTTTAAGGCACAAGTAACAATTAACTGGGGAAAGAGGAGGGGAAAGGGCATTTGGGGCAGAGGGGACTGCACGAACCAAAGTCCAGAGGCATCAGCTTGGGTGTGGAGGACAGTGGAGGGCTGAAGACTACCCCTCAGACAGTTCGGTTTGGGCAGAAGGTGTAGCATGGAGGACCTGTGTGCATCTTAGAGTTCCAACCTTAACCCTCTGGTAGTGGGTTTCTGGTGAAGAGCTTTAGGCAGGAAAGGGACACTCAGCATTGTGTTTTAAATCATTCAGTAGATTTCTGCAAGACAACTGGCTTCTCTTCTGAAAAAAAAAAAAAAATATATATATATATATATATATATATATATATATATATATATATATATATGCCATAACAAAATAAAAAGGCAGTTTGGGTGAGGTGGGGTTGATCAAGAGTAAAAGATATGACAACCAAACTATAAAATATGGTATTGGAACAATGGGAGAACTTTAATAACACCTGCTTCCCAGATGTGATTAAATTCATGTCGTTTTCCTAGGTGTGATTGTGACATTATGGTTACTAGGGGAATGTCCTTGTTCTTAAGAGTTGCTTGCTGAAGTAATATTAGGAGCTGAAGTGTCATGATGTCATGATGACATATGTATGTATGGGGGAGGAGAGAAATAAAGCAAATACAAGTATAGCAGCCATGTTAGCAAATGATGAATCTGGTGCAGCGTGTACAGGAATTCATTCTTTCAACTTTCTCATAGACTTGAAATGTTTCAAGTGATAAGAAAAATTGAACAAAAAATTCAATGTACTCCAACCCGAACTGGTTTGGCTCAGCGGATAGAGCGTCGGCCTGTGGACTGAAAGGTCCCAGGTTCGATTCCGATCAAGGGCATGTACCTTGGTTGCAGGCACATCCCCAGTGGAGGGTGTGCAGGAGGTAGCTGATTGATGTTTCTCTCTTATCAATGTTTCTAAGTCTCTATCCCTCTCCCTTCCTTTCTGTAAAAAATCAATAAAATACATGTTTTTTAAAAAGAGGATGCTTGGAGGACACCAGAGGAGGAGCGTCTATGGGGAGGTGCTGTGGACACAGGGGGTTTGAGGTGCTTGTGCACCATACCTGAGGAGAGTCACTCATGCACCCCTTTTGTCTGTAAATAGTTTTTTACTTTTTAAAATTTTATTGATTTTTTACAGAGAGGAAGGGAGAGGGATAGAAAGTTAGAAACATTGATGAGAAAAACATCAATCAGCTGCCTCCTGCACACTCCCTACTGGGGATGTGCCTGCAACCAAGGTACATGCCCTTGACCGGAATCGAACCTGGGACCCTTCAGTCCATAGGCTGACGCTCTATCCACTGAGCCAAAAAGGTTAGGAATTATACTGCCAGGCACTTGTACTGGGCATATGACAATGAACAAAACAGACAAAATTCCCTGCCTTCATGGAGCCTGTAACCCATCATTGGGAGGGCGGACAATAAGCCAGTAGTAAAATGGGGAGCATGTTGGATAGTGGCGATTGCTGAGAAGTAATATATGCGTGTTGGGGTTAGGGGCTGCTGACTAGGAGTCTGAGGGAAGTGAAAGCGCGAGCCATGTGCATACCTGGGAGTAGTGTTCCAGGTGGATGGAACAGCATGTCAGGTGGAGGGAACAGCAAGTGTAAAGGCTCAGAGGCAGGAGAATGTCTGGCTAGGAGGCCAGTGGGATCATGTGAGGTTTTGTAGGCCAGTGTAGGACTTTTGCTGTTACTCTGAGAGAGACAGGGAGGCCTTGGTGTGGAGTCCCACAGGAAGTGTGGGAAGGAGGAGGGATCCGGTTGGTGGGCCTGCACCTCCCATGCACCCAGGCCTCTTCCCGTATAGGAATGAGTCCTAGGGTGCGTTTCCTCCCCTGGAACCGTGTTAACCCAGAGGATCCTCTCCCAGGCTCTGCCCCAGACATTCCAGTTTCTCTTGGCCCCTTATTTTCGTCCCCTGGCTGGTCCCTCCAGCTCTTGGCCCTGACTTCCTCCATCAGTTTTCTATCTCCTTCCGACTCTGATCCCTCTGCCAAATCCACATGATCTAGGAGCTGAAGACATTCCCGCAGCACCTACTTAATCTATTAAAATGCTTTTGACTGCAAGTATCAGAAACACCCATATATAGCCGCTTAAACAGCAAACACCACTGTCACAGATGCAATGACATGGTGAAGAGGGAGAGAAGGCATGCGGAATCTGTATACAACTCCATACTTTTTAAAAATTAAATAAACCCAGCTTTCTTTTTAAAGCACATACTTCTCAAGGACTTCGCTCTGCCTCACGTTCTAAAAGTGGCTTCGGTTTCCTCCAAGAATCTGCTGAGGAATTTCCCTCCTTGACTCACCACTGCTGTGCCTTGCAGTTCAGTGTGCCACCCTCAGTTTCCGGAAGCCTCCTCTTTTATCATAAAGAGATTTCAGAATTGGCAACCTGCTGGACAAGGGAGAGGTGGCCCTCCCTCTCCCTCCTCAGATGAGTCAACACTTATGATTTCTGTGATTCTGGCGTAATCTCAGTTAAAGTAACTGAGCACTCGGGGACTAGCAGACCAACCTTGCCTGGGGGCTGCACAACTTGATCTGCATGCAGTGACATCTGTTACCTCAACTCACCGGCTTCCTGAGGTTGCCAAAATAGTCTTTCAAGAGCTCCAGCACCTGTGGTTAAAGAACATAAGCTTTGAAGCCAGAGAGCCCTTCATCTCAAATCCCTGCTCTGCCATTTACTAGCTGTGTGATTTTGAGCAAGTCACTGAACCTCTCAGAGCCATAATTTCCTCATTTGAAACATGGGAATAGTAATATATCCACCGGAAAGGTGTTGTAAGAATTAAAGGTTAGGGGAGGGTGGGGGTAAAGGGGAGAGATCAACCAAAGGACTTGTATGCATGCATATAAGCCTAACCAAAGGACACAGACACCAGGGGGGTGAGGGCATGAGCGGGGTGGGAGGGGGTGGCAATGGGGGGATAAGGACACACATGCAATACCTTAATCAATAAAGAAGAAAAAAAAGAATTTAAGGAAGTATGTGCCTAGATGGTCAGTACAGAGCTGGGTACAAATGAAGCTTTCAATAAACGGTAGCCACTGTAGTCGTAGTATTTGGCCCCTGCAAACATGTCCCTATATGGGCACACCCTGCTGGCCACAGGGAATATATTTGTAAGGATTTTTAGTTGCAAGACACTGAACCTCATTTCAAAGCAGTTTAAAGAAAAAAGGGGGGATTTATTGGCTCAGCTATCCAGCTGACCCAGGGAGGAACTGACCTCAGGGACTCGGAGCTGGGATCTTTCTGGTCTCCCCGCCTCGCCACCCCTCCTATTCTCTCCCCTGGGACTAGATGGCCTTCCTTCATGGATGGGAGGAGTGGGGGGGTTTGTCCTGTGGCCAACGACCATTCTAGGCTTATATTGTCTCATAAAGTTAGCTAAATGCATGTCATCTAAAATCATAAATGGATAAAAAGCACATGAAACCAACCTCAGAAGAAGCCTAAGTAAATTACTGTTTGGGCTCGATTCTTTCCCAAGTGCGAGAAGGCAAGAGGACAAGGGTCACTGCAAATGCGCTCTGAGCTAGCTCTGGGTATCCAGCCTCTATAGCCTCCATCCCGGGAAAAGAAAAGGACATTGTAGCTGGTTGTTTACACTGAGTTAAGCACCTGAATCAAAGCCCCCCACACTCTGGCTCATGAGGACACCCTGGGGTGCTGTGACATCTGCCTGTTCTGTTCGGTTCCCGCAGGCTCTCTGTCACATCGCTAATTCCTAAAGGGTATTATTATTCCCTGTGTGCTGACTGCTGCCTCCAGTCATACCTCAAGCTCAGAAGTTCCTTGGAAGGACCTTAATTAAGAAGAATCAACTTAATTTAAAATAGACTTTGAGTTTTCAAGACAAATTGTTATTTATAACAAATTAACTTCTTTTCTCCTAACATAAAGGGAGTCAGTTTCCAGCTCCTGGGGTGATTGGCAAAATGCCACAAAGAAATGAATGAACATATAAATGTGACAAAATTTGATTTTAGATTTACAGACTAAAATGAATTTTATAATGTAAAATTCTTTTCTAATGGTTAACGTCATTTTTACATCAAAGCTGCCCATTTATCCCATGCTTTTCTTAATGCCCACTGGTGCTTCTTTTTTAAAAAATTATTTATTGAATTTTAGAGAGAGAGGATTCTATTTTAAACAAAACTTTTTTCTTAATCCACAGGTCACAGTTTTTATCCACATGAACATACATGGCTTTGTTACGAAAAAGTAAGTTTAAAAGTTTTGAAAATCATGGTTGAAAGATATTTTGGAGGACTGCTGTGATGCTGGGTTTTGCCCCCACCCCCCCACCCCCGTTTTTTTTTTTTTTCCTGAAATCTGCTTTGATTATTACCATGGAGAGTTTCCCCAAAGGCAGTTCTTGGCATCGTATCATTGTTAAGTATTTTGGTCATAGGTGGACTTATTATGAGAGGGTTCACATGTTTCTATACAACTTGCAAATATTATTTTTTGATCTAAATAAAGATTCATGTTCCCATCTAGCATCTGTAATTTCGTATTCTTATGCTTAAAGAGTTATCTCAAATTATATAATCTCGGGCTCCATCAAAACCTGGTTTTGCCCCTGACTGTAGATCCAGTTGTTTGTGAATCTGGGAAGAAACGCAGTGACCTAATTGTGCTACTGTTGCCCTCAGGGTAGAGTTGCCTGATGTGTCAGATGAAAAGTCAAGCTATCCAGTTAGATATGACTTTCAGGCAAACTATGAGTAATGTTTTAGTATCACTATATCCCAAATATTTCATGAGACATACTTTTTTTTTAAAGTATTTTCTCTGTTAACCTGGCATCAGCAGTAGCAGCCATGGTTGAAAGGGTCAGACGGTAGTGACATGGGCCACTTCCCCAAACTGGCTGTGGCAGGTAAATGTTAATCAGAGGTACTGATAACCTATAGAACTTTGACCCTTATCTTCTGCTTCTCTATAGTTTTGTTTTAAACCAAGTAGTATCTGGTTGTCTCTGGCTGAATCTGACAACCCAGAGGCAGAGAGGAGCTGCCGGGAGCCGGTCCATGCTTGCTGTTTCAAGGGACCTGGCATATATGGCATACTGTTCTTAATATGTTTGCTCACCTTCTTGGCACTATGTGTTTTAACCAAGGTCTCTGAGAAAGGTTGTTTCCCCAGGTAGGGATTTTCCCCTGAAGTTAGGGAGGGAATAAAACCTCTTAACTAAGTGCCAGGCGGGTAATTAATCACTTTAACTACGAACAATCATGCTTAAGCTACATAATCTTTATTCCCTGGAATGGAGATAAGAAACGCCCTAACCTTTGGAATAGAGATTGATAGGATTGGAATCAACTGGTATAAATACAGATGTAACAAGACAGAATTTAGAAGACAGAACCAAGAGGCACAGAACCTAGACCAGAACCTACACAGAACCTAGAGACAGAACATGGCAAAAGATCCTGGACTGAACCTGACTAAGGAAATTGGCAAGAGAACCTGACTAGAACCTGGTGACTGAACCTGGCTGGAGAACCTGGACAGAACCTGGCTGGAGAACCTAGCGAGGGAACATGGCTACAGAACCTGGCTGGAGAACCTGGAGAACCTAGCAAGAGAACATGGATACAGAACCTGGCTGGAGATCCTAAACAGAACTTTGCTGGAGATCCAGACCAGAACTTGGCTGGAGATCCTGGCTAGAGATCCTGGCTAGGCTGCTGATCAACTGAACGCTGTCTCCGTGTCATTCCTTCTTCGCCGACTCCGTCCACACCTTTGGGGACCCCTGGACCTGCTGGGGTTGGACCCCAGCAAGGAGCTGCGTGTCAGCAAGGTAGGATCACTGAGCCTCCTAACGTAGCTCTGGAAGGCATCTGTGGCAACTGTTCAACTCCTTCCTCCTACGGATTTTACAAATGTGAAGAGAAAAGCCTAGGGGCCCTAAAATAGATCAGTACGAGGCCACTGTAAGTAACTATTCTGATGCACAACAATTGTAAAACCTTTATTGGGATCGCATTGCCTTTGTTAACTCTCAGAATACCCCTGCGACGTAATGGTTATTATTACAATTCCCATGTAGCAGATGAGCAAACTGAGGCTCAGAGAGGTTAAGTAACCTGTCCAAGGCCACACAGCTGGGAAGTAATAGAAATGAGATTTGAGTCTGACTTCAAATCCCAGACCTTTCCCCTTCTACCAGCATTTTCCAAACTGCAGCCTTTGTGGTGATGTCGTAACTTCTCAGTTTTCAGCATCTGTGTTCCTTCTGTCCAATGCATGACTATTTTCTTTAAATGGACTCATTTTAAAAATCCTAAGGGCACTTCATAATAGGAAGTTTATATCTGTACTGTAACTAGAACACCGGTTATCTCCTATCATAAAAATAAGGAAATTATACAACTGTATGTGGTTAGAACCATGTTATTCAATTCTGGGTAGTTTTTGTTATCTTCCTGCCTATGAAATTGGGACTGATTTCTCACGCTATGATTTAATGTGACTTAATGCTATGAGCACAAACCTCCCCCATCATCTCTGGTACAGCCAGTGGTACCTGCTTCCTACTGTGACAACACTGTTCTGCATCACCCCGCTTCTCAGGAGATCCCAGGGGCCAGGGCCACTGTTCTGAAACAGATGCTCCCGGAGGCTCAGAACTGGAAGACATGTAGGTGGGTCTTCTAACCTCCTACCCAAGGCAAACATTTTCTTTCTTTCTTTTCTTTTTTTTTTTTTTAATCCTCACTAGGATATTTTTTCATTGATTTTTTTAGAGAGAGTGAAAGACAGAGAGAAATATCGCTGTGAGAGAAACATAGATTGGTTGCCTCCGGCACACGCCCCAACCAGAGGTCTGGGCTGGGGAGGAGCCTACAACTGAGGTACGTGCCCTTGACCGGAATCAAACCTGGAACCCTTCAGTCCTCAGGTTGACGCTGTACCCACTGAACCAGACTAGCTAGGACAAGGTAAAACATTTTCTGTGTGCCATTCTTGACCGGTGACTGAATTATCTGAGAAGTAGCTGGGTTCTAATGGCTAAGGACATAAAATAAGTGCTGGCTCATCACGAGTGTTAAATAAATGTTAGCTATTATTCTAAACAAAGTTCGTGCACAGAAAAGGCAGCATCCTATAGTCATGAAGGTGGTTGCCTCTGCCATCCATCTCCCTGGGGTTATCCCTGGATCCTCCTTAAACTGCATGTGCGTATCCTTGAGTATCAACAACATTGCAGGTTAAGTCTTTCCTGAGCATGCCATCTGCTTAAAGAAGGTCCAGGCCACCACTCCTCTGTATGTCAGGGAAGGCAACTCCTTACACGGCTGCTCTGAACTCCTGCTCAATAGGTTGAACTTGTTTCTTTTTTTAATTTCAGTTAATCAGGTGCTGCTGTTCCTTCTGATTGTGACCCTCTGTGGGATTCTGTATAAGAAAGTTCACAAGGGGACTGTGCTCAAGAATGAAGCAGGTATGCTAGGTGACATAAGCCAGGCACCAAAAGACAAGTAGCGTGTGAATCCTCTTAGGTGAGGTACTTAGACCGTCAAAATCCTAAGACAGAAAGTAGAATGGTGGTTGCCAGGGGCTGAGGGGAGGGGAAGATGGGGAGTTAGTGTTTAATGGGTAGAGTGCCAACTTTACAAGATGAAAAGAGTTATGGGGATGGGTGGTAGAGATGGTCGGACAACGGGGTAAATGTATTTAATACCACTGAACTGTACACTTAAAAATGGTTAAGATGGTAAATTTTATGTTGTGCATTTTACCACAATTCAAAAAAATATACCCCCTATAATATGGATAAACCTCACAAACATTATGCTAAATGGAAGAAGCCAGATTCCTTCTATCTTAGGGTTTTGGTGTCCTCAATAGGTAGTTTCCACCTGTGGTCTAAGGTGGCTGCTATCATAGCAACATTCCAGCCAAGGGGAAGTGAAAAGGAGGGGGGGGCTGGAGGGGGGGGCGGTGAGCAAGTTTCTTATAAAAGCAAACCCAGTAGTTGTACACATCACTTGAACTAACATCCCACTGGTTGGAACTTGACGACTTAGAGCTGCAAGGGAGTCTGGAAAACATTCTTAGTGGTTGGCCATGTGCCAGCGAAAATTCCAGCATTATAAGGGAAGAAGAAAGACTGGATATTGATGAACAATCCACAGCCTCTTCCACACTCTGCTTTCCTTCCCTCGGGGGTGTGGAAGACAAGTTTAATGGACCCGACTGTGAAATTCCTTCATGTTCCAAGACACTGATTTTGGTTTCCAGGTGAGGACTCTGGGACTCCCGAGGAACTGGACGCTGAGATCCCCGTGGTGATCTGCGCAGCAGCAGGGAGGATGGGGGCTGCGATGGCCGCCATCAATAGCATCTACAGCAACACGGATGCCAACATTTTGTTCTATGTAGTTGGGCTCCGGAATACTCTGTCTCGAATACGGTAAGTTGTATACTTCAGCGGTTCTCAACCTTGGGTCGCGACCCCTTTGGGGGTCAAATGACCCTTTCACAGGGGTCGCCTAAGATCATTGGAAAACACATATATAATTACATATTGTTTTTGTGATTAATCACTATGCTTTAATTATGTTCAATTTGTAACAATGAAATTGGGGGTCACCACAACATGAGGAACTGTACTAAGGGGTCGCTGCATTGGGAAGGTTGGGAACCACTGCTATAGATGTTGGAGTTTTCTACTTTTTTTTGATCTTCCTTGTTTTTCCTTAAATGGATTTCCTTTTTTTTTTCTCATTTGAGAAATGTCATTCAAATTAAGAAGGGGATGACCTGAGGTTTATTTGGTGACTTGATAAATGTGTTGCCTCACTAAGGAATTTCTAGCAAAGCCTCACTAATCTGGTAGGGCTGTGTGTCATGGTGCAGAATTGAATTGTCTAATGAACTAAAGAACCCCAATCCTTAAGCAGTTTATATGAAATTCATTCTTTCTAAAATGGTTTCTCTTTTCTTTACTTTCTTAACCTGAAAGAATATTAGTGTAATATAATCATTTTAATATGGCTCAGAATCATATAGATAACAAACCCAATTTAAAAATTCCTTTGTCACTAATTATAATTTTTGAACTGCAAAGTGATATCTTTCATGTCCCTCACCACACTAATAAATAAATTGGAGTTGGATTGAAAAGAAATATACATGCCGAAACCGGTTTGGCTCAGTGGATAGAGCTTCGGCCTGCGGACTGAAAGGTCCCAGGTTCGATTCCGGTAAAGGGCATGTACCTTGGGCACATCCCCAGTAGGAGATGTGCAGGAGGCAGCTGATCCCCAGTAGGAGATGTGCAGGAGGCAGCTGATCGATGTTTCTCTCTCATCGATGTTTCTAACTCTCTATCTCTATCCCTTCCTCTCTGTAAAAAATCAATGAAATATATTTTAAAAAAAAAAGAAAGAAAAGAAATATACAGAAAATCAAATTTTAAATGTATTATTAAAATGTAGACTAGCCCTAGCTAGTTTGGCTCAGTGGGTAGAGCATTGGCCCTCAGACTGAAGGGTCCTGGGTTCGATTCTGGTCAAGGGCACGTTCCTTGGTTGCAGGCTCGATCCCTGGCCCCAGTCGGGGCATGTGCAGGAGGCAACCAATCGATGTGTCTCTCTCACATTGATGTTCCTCTCTCTGTCTCCCCCCTCCCTTCCACTCTCTCTAAAAATCATTAGAACAATATCCTCAGGTAAGGATTAACAAAACAAAAAGAAAAAAGACCAGAAAGATCTCCACTGTTAACAGTGACCATCTCTGGGGAGGATGGAATATTTGGGGAAAGCAGTGATGAAGGGAATTTCAAGGTGTCTCAAGTGTTATTCCCATCAGTTACAAGAAGAATGTATTTACAGATGGTTTTTATAACCATATTTGTGGGTAGTATCGCCATTAGGAGGTACTGAGATATGTAAGACATTTGCTCCTAATCTAAATGGTCCTTGGTTGCTGTGGGTTTTGGAGGCTTATATGTGCTTTCTGGGTTTTTTGTTTTGTTTTGTTTTGTTTTTGTCCCATTTGTCACTCTTCTTATAATTTACTGTTGCAAATGGGCTCATTTAGTCTGCCCCTCCGTTATCTGTGGGTATAGATAACAAACCCAAAGGATGGCTTGTGTGATATGTTCTGAGTAAGGGTCTGTACTTGAACAGTAGTTATGAGCTTCAGGATTGTATGACATTTGAGCAGGGAATGATTCCCAGTTCACCACCCCTTATTTTAAAATATTTAAAAAACTCTTTTCACTGAAGTATAACGCAAATACAGGAAATTGTATAAACCCCATGTACAGCTTAGTGAATCATCACAAATGTGTAATAGACACACCCTTCAACAACCACCACACCAACACTTGGTGCAGTCAGTCTTTTTAACTTTGCCATTCTGAGGAGTGCCAGCAGTGTCTCATTGTGGGGTTCCCTTATTTCTAATGAGGTTGAGCACTTTTTCACACACTTCTTGGCTGTTTGGATATGCATGCCTGAGTCTCTTGCCGATTTTTCAGCTGGGCTGACTGACTTCTTATTGGCATGGCTGCCTCCCGCCCGCAGCTTTATTGAGAAATAATTGATAGAATACATTGTGTAAATGGCTACTTTTTATGGTTCAAATTGATCTAAATTTTGTTGGGAAGATTTAATTCCTTTGTCAATTTAAAAAAATATTTTGTATTGATTCCAGAAAGGAAGGGAGAGGGAGAGAGAGATAGAAACATCAGTAATAAGAGAGAATCATTAATTTGCTGCACACCCCACACTCACAGTCTGTGAGTAGGGGATTGAGCCTGCAACCTGGGCATGTGCCCTGACTGGGAATTGAATCTTGACCTCCTGGTTCATAGGTTGAAGGTCAACCACTGAACCATGCTGGCCAGGGTCTTGGTCATTTTTTAATCAACAAGAAATACTACTATGTGTGGTTTACGTGTTGAAAATTTTATTTTGAGATGATTTCTTACAAGAAAACTCTTATGAGTTAGATTAAAAGATAGATGTTCTGGCCTGGCCTGGCCTGGCCAGCGTGGCTCAGTGGTTGAACATTGACCTAGGAGCTAGGAGGTCATGGTTCGATTCCCGGTCAGGCCATATGCCTGGGTTGCAGGCTCAATCCCCAGTGTGGGGTGTGCAGGAGGCAGCCGATCAATGATTCTCTCTGATCACTGATGTTTCTATCTCTTTCCTTCTTCCTTCCTCTCTGAAATCCATAAAAAGAAATATTTTTTAAAAGATAGAAGTTCCGCCGAAACCAGTTTGGCTCAGTGGATAGAGCGTCAGCCTGCGGACTGAAGGGTCCCAGGTTCTATTCCGGTCAAGGGCATGTGCTTGGGTTGTGGGCACATCTCCAGTGGGAGATGTGCAGGAGGCGGCTGATCGATGTTTCTCTCTCATCGATGTTTCTAACTCTCTCTCTCCCTTCCTCTCTGTAAAAAATCAATAAAATATATTTTTTAAAAAAAGATAGAAGTTCTGTAAGACTGAGAAAATGTGAGGGGAGAAGTCAGGGAATGAGGAGGGATGGGGAAGACTGAGAGACAGAGACAGAGAAACACAGGTAAATTCAAATGGCCCTGGAGTCAAAACGGCAGGGTAAAGGTGACGTCAGTCACCACAGAAGGTTGATAATATCCCGCTTTGCTTCATAATATTACAGAGTTGCTGACATGTGACAAGAATGGTACTGGCAACTACAGATGCTGCCTTATAAGAAAGGGGGAATGCTACTAGTATGTTCTTCCAATTACCTGTGGAGATGACATAGATGTGGGGAGATATTTGGTTATTACTATTTTGTTTTATTTCCTTTGCAGAAAAAGTTATGTGAATAATAATAATAAATAATGGAAAAATTTAAACCAGACCAGATGGGGGGAAAATTGGGAATTACAGACTAAACTCTACTAAGGTTACATATTTTATTTTTAACTTTCTAAGGAGCCAATGGATTGAGGCAATAGTCAAATTGAGGAAAGGTGGGATGTGTATACTAGAGGTTGTTTTTTGTTTGTTTTTTATCTCCTTAGAAAATGGATCGAACATTCTAAATTGAGAGAAATAAACTTTAAAGTCGTGGAATTCAACCCTATGGTCCTCAAAGGGAAGATCCGACCAGACTCAGCGAGGCCGGAGCTGCTCCAGCCTGTGAGTAGGACTGTGCTGTGCTGGGGGCGGTCCTTGGTGAGCCCCTGTTCTGTTCGGTTTGGAGTTCTCGCCACTGGGATGCAGACGGAATAGTTCTGAAGCCTCACAGTTGTTAGATCTTCACCAAACTCTGCTTCTTTGTAATTTATAAGTCACTTGCTTCCGAAAGGATTTAAGATGGTTTACATCAACATAACAGAGTAGTCAAGGAAGGAATGAAGCTTAAGAACATGTGGGATGCATTTATGTGTGTGGATATGCCTGAGGGGGTGGGGGAAGGGGCCAGGTAGGGAGGCCAGGGAAAAACATTCCCAACCCCACAGGCTGCTGTGATTGGGCATAACATTTATCTTGGAATATCCCAGAAACCGAGGAAAACCGGTAGCATGATGGATTATATACTTCCTAGTATCGACTAAGATAATATTTTCAGAAGACACCAGCTCTTTTCCTAGCTTTGGAATCTTAAGGTATTTTACTGCAAGGGTTCTTACCAAAGGGACCGACTCTCCCCTGCAAAAAGAGTGGCGTCGATGGCAGATTTACAGGAAATGTAGCCACCTTCTACATATAATTGCTACTTAAACCCATCCTTGAAAATGGACTCAATTCTAAGCCCTCTTCGTAATGACATGATCTTTCCCCAGTTCCAGATGTTTATGATTGGAGCGCCAGCTGGGCCGGGCCTTTGGATTAAGCTGTGTGGTGGCTAATAAACTCCCACTCTCTGCTGACGCTCCTCCATTTTCTGGTTCAAGGAGCTGAGGTTGAGCTTATAGTTGAGGATGGCGCCCGTGTGTGTGTGTGTGTGTGTGTGTGTGTGTGTGTGTGTGTGTGTGTGTGTGTAAGGCTGATTTAGCTCACAGCAGTCAAATTACTGAATGTAGAGGAAGACAGGCAATTTGTGGCCTGAAGATTCAGGAGGAAGCCTCTGCGACTCCCACTGAACCCCAGCACCCTTGGAAGACACTGTGCCCTGTGCCTCTTCCCCACCGTCGCTTCTTCTGTTGTTTCACAGCTGAACTTTGTTCGGTTTTATCTCCCTCTGCTGATCCACCAACACGAGAAAGTCATCTATTTGGACGACGATGTCATTGTACAAGGTATACTCGCCGACTGCCTGGAGCACTTGGAAAAGGAGCTGCTGATAAGTAGAATGACTGTCTGTCTTCATTTTCCAAAGAGTTAGCTGCCCAGTGGTTTTTTTCCTGCTTATTAAACTTGGGACTATAGTATTGTTGCAAATTCAGGAATATTTTGAAAACAGGGGTTGATACTTACTTCCCTGGACAGTCCAGTTGGCTTTTTGAAAGCCACTCTCAGATTGTTAAAGATTGAGATAAATAGCTTGGCTGCCTTTCCATTCTCTGCACCACTAAAATGTATGGAGTGATAGTCTCACTGATGACATTCTTAGAACTAAGTTTTGGTGTTTAAATGCAAATAAGAAAGCCCTGGCCGGTGTGGCTCAGTTGGTGGAGCATCGTCCCATGCACTGAAAGATCACCAGTTCAGTGCTTCCGAGAGACAACTCATCAACATTTCTTCTCACATCAATGTTTCTCTCTCTCCCTCTCCCTTCCTCTCTGTAAAATTAATTGAAAACATATTAAATGCAAATAAGACAAGCATCGGTGGGGTACCTACATAGCAATAGAAATAAAGACATTTGCCCAATGCCCAGCTGAGCTTCTTATCAGGTGGCTTTCTAAATTGAGCTGAGCTATTCTTATTCAGTAAATCGCCAACCACATGAAATCGGGGGTCACACACTTCTCCCCCACAGCAAAACCAGGGATTAGTTAAAACTCTAAGGCTCTATGCAGCCCTAAAACTCATGCTGCACTCTCTGAACTCCTGGTGTTTCTAAATGCAGGTGATATCCAGGAGCTGTATGACACCACCTTGGCCCTGGGCCACGCGGCCGCCTTTTCAGATGACTGTGATTTGCCCTCGCTTCAGGACAGGCACAGACTTGTGGGGCTGCAGGTGAGCACACTGTCTCAGAAATCCTGCCTTTCCCCCCTCCCCCAACTCAGAATGAGTGCAAGCTACCGTCTGGATTGCTGGAGGCGGAACCCAGGGGCCTGGGCTTCCGATGGACACCCCAGCTCCACTCTGTGGTGACTCCCGGGCATGTTCCGGAACCCTGCAGGAGCCACTTTTCTTATCTGAAACATGGCAACAATAATATCCATGTTATCGTGTCTCTGTGAGCTGTGATGAAATAGCGTGTCCGGTCTTCAGTGAATGCACCAGGAATGAGTTATCTAGGTCCCTCTTAACCTCCCTTCTGTCAGAGGTGGTGTTTTCTGTAAAAGAGACTTGCTGAGTCTTTGGTTCTGCTTTCAGAGTTTTAGCCATTGCTTCCCCGCCACCACCACCGCACCACCCCCAGTAGAGGGAAATGCTGATTTTGTTCAAGGGTAAAGAGCTCCTTACCTGGGTGGAAATGAGAAAAGGTGAACCTGTACGTAATACTGAGACCAAAAGAATGGCTTTAAAATGCAAGGTGTTATTAAGAATCGAATGTTGTTCTTCAAAAAAGTTCCAGGGAACAATTTTTAAATGGTGACATTCAAGAAGTGGCATGCTTTAAGGTCTACACTCTGGGGTCAGACCCGACCTCGGCTCCATCACCTAAGTAGCTTGAGGCAAGTTACTTAACCAATTGTTTTCTCCTTTATTTGCCAAATAGGGGGGAATCGCTGTGAGAACTAAGTTAGTTAATACATGTGAAGTTATGGCACACACATAATGAGGTAATGCATGTGCAGTTCTTAGAACGGTGCCTGGCACATAGAAAGTGCTCGAGTATGTCTGTTACTTCCGTGTCATGTCTGAGCACTCCACTGAGGTAGATTATGGCAGCCCACGTGTGTGAAACATTATGTCCTGCCTGGTGTTACATTCATTCAGCTATGCACCGAGTGCTTCCTATGTGCCTGACAGTTTTAGGTTCTAATAATACCGCAAACAAAACTAAAATCCCTGCCTTTGCATAGCTTACATTCTAGTGGGAAGACAAGTAAGGTACTTAACAGAGGATCTGGGTGGAGGTGGGCTGTATGTTAGGGCGACCATGGAAGGCTCCACTGAGATGGTGTCGTGAACCTATACCTGAAAGAATGAAGGGAACCACTTAAGCAGGGAGAACAACATTCCAAGAAAATGTTGCCAGCAAGTGCAAAGGTCCTGAGGCAGGGGTGTATCTGGCGGATTAAAGAACAAGGTCGATGTGGCAGAGGGATCCAGGGGGAGAATAATGGACATTGCGGAGCAGATGGCGTAGGGCAGGGCAGGCCATTTTAGGAACTGTGGCTTTTACTCTGAGAGAGATGGAAGGCATTAGAGGAGCTTGGAGCAGATGAGTAACATAGAGACAGAGTGGGGTTGAAAGGGGTGGAAGAAGCAGGAACACCGGTTAGGAGGAACGTGCAGAAATCCAGTGAGTGGTCATGATGGCCCGGACAAGGAAGGCAGCAGGAGAGGCAGTGGGATGTGCTTGGCTTTGGGATGTATTTTGGAAGATGGGACCAACAGGATTTGCTGACAGATTTGGATGAAAAGTGAATGAGACCAGTCAAGGATGACCGAATGACCCTGGGTTTTCTGCCCAAGTTACTAGAAAGACGGGGTTGCACTAACTGAGATAGGGCAGGTTGTAGGAAAGCACATTTGGGACAGGATTAAGCATCCAGGAGGACACACGGAGCTGGCAGATGGAGCAGGAGTGGGAAATCCAGAGGGGAGGTCAGGGCTGTCTACACGGATGGTGTTTAGAGCCATGAGACTGGATGAGGCTGTCAGGGAGTCAGTGCTAGAGAAGAGACAGGTGCTGGAAAGGAGACTTGGGGAACCCCGCTTTTATAAGTTGGGGAAACAAGAGGAAACCAGCAAAGGGCTCTAGGAAATGGCCAGTGACACAGGAGGAAACCCAGAGACACCACACCACGGTTTCAAGAAAATGATTGTTTCCAGATTGTTTCCCATGTGGCACGCATATCCTGTTCCTTTACAGAACACCTACATGGGCTTCCTGGACTACAGGAAGAAGACTATAAAGGACCTTGGCATCAGCCCCAGCACGTGCTCGTTCAACCCTGGTGTGATTGTTGCCAACATGACGGAATGGAAGCACCAGCGTATCACCAAACAACTGGAGAGATGGATGCAGAAAAATGTGGAGTACGTGCACATCTGTCGTTTTTGAAAACAAAATTATACAATGAATTTTCTATGCATAGCTCAGGGGTTAGAAATATTTTATAGACATCTTAGGTCAGACTTTCTCACTGGGGAAGAAAAGGGGCAACAGATGAAAATATATTCTCAAATGATATGTCAGAGGAAGCGAGATCCTGCGGAATCCTTATAATACACACATTTTTCTAAAAAATTATTTAATAATGCGACTGTAAATCTTCTCCCAGAATCCTACTGAACCTTTTCCACTGAAAAATCACTTACCTTAGTCGAGTTCCTCCTTCTTACAGAGATTTGTTTTTAAGGGTTATTTTATGAAGTCAACTTTGTTTCTTAGGGTTGAATTTTTAAAAATGTATCATTTTTCATGACTGAAGTCTTAAATAGAGGATTAATGCTAACACAATCACTATGATCATGTCACTGTATTTCCTTGCCTGCTTTTTTTCTGGATATTTTTAATACCACCATACCTTGAATTTGTGAACAAATTTATTCTAAATAATGGAGGATCAGAATGTGATCTTCTGTGTTTGCCATTAAGAAGCCTGAGAATTAAAATGGCAAAATATTAACACCATGAAACTGGTACATGCAAGTTCATGGTTTTCTGCTTATAATTTTGTGAAAGTTTAACAATTTTCAAAATACAAGGTTGGAGGAAAGAGCAAGATTATAGTCTTATTATATAGTGAGAGACTGTCCTGCATCTTTTAAAAGGATTAGATTCTTCTTTATCTGAGTCTGTGGGGCTCCAGGCTTAAAATATTTCTTTTCTATTCATTTTCTTAGGGAGAATCTCTACAGCAGTTCCCTGGGGGGAGAGGTGGCCACCTCTCCAATGCTGATTGTGTTTCATGGGAAATACTCCACCATCAACCCCCTGTGGCACATAAGGCACCTGGGTAAGCACTGTGGAAAAACCATGCAAATGTGCATTTTATAGATCACTTGAGCGGGAGGTTGGGGAAAGCGTGCTAGAGCACCAGCTTCCTCAGTCACATCCTCCATGTGACCTTGGAGTTTTCCTTGGACTCCTTATTTAACCGTCATTGCTCAGATGTGCAAATGCAGCTGATAAAGATGGCCTGCCTGAGAGGTGTGTTTCTAGGAATTCATGAAAAGCAATTAGACTCATGCTTAGCATACACATAGTACATGCCAGATAAACATTAACTATTGTTAGGACTTTCACTGCTGGGGTCCAACCCCAGCAGGTCCAGGGGTCCCCAAAGGCGTAGACGGAGTTGGCGAAGAAGGAAGGACACGGAGACAGTGTTCAGTTGATCAGCAGCCTAGCCAGGATCTCCAGCCAAGTTCTGGTCTGGATCTCCAGAGAGGTTCTGCTTTGGATCTCCAGCCAGGTTCTGTGTCCATGTTCTCTTGCTAGGTTCTCCAGCCAGGTTCTGTCCAGGTTCTCCAGCCAGGTTCAGTCACCAGGTTCTAGTCAGGTTCTCTTGCCATGTTCTATCCAGGTTCCATAGCCAGGTTCTGTCTCTAGGTTCTTTGGCCAGGTTCAGTAGCCAGCATCTCCAGCCAAGTTCTGTCTGGTTATGTTGTTTCTGTTGTCTTGTTACATCTGTATTTATACCAGTTGATTCCAATCCTATCAATCTCTATTCCAAAGGTTAGGGCGTTTCTTATCTCCATTCCAGGGAGTAAAGATTATGTAGCTTAAGCATGATTGTTCATAGTTAAAGTGATTAATTACCCGCCTGGCACTTAGTTAAGGGGTCTTATTCCCTCCCTAACTTCAGGGGAAAATCCCTACCTGGGGAAACAACCTTTCTCGGAGAGGTGACCTTGGTTAAAACACATAGTGCCAAGAAGGGGAGTAAACATATTAAGAACAGTATGCCATATATGCCAGGTCCCTTGAAACAGCAAGCATGGACCGGCTCCCGGCATTTCACTGTGAAAACTTTTTCATAACTTTATTGAACTCTGAAGTGACCTACCGTGGACAAAACCAAGTGAATTTAGCATAATGGTTTATGATGCATTTATCTAGCTGGCAGGGTATCTTCTTTTTTCCTCACCAGAGGATATGCTTTTTATTGACTTTAGAGAAAGGGAAGGAGAGAGACAAAGGAAGAGAGAGAGAGAGAGAGAGAGAGAGAGAGAGAGAGAGATCGATTGGCTGCTTCCCATACATTGCTTAACTGGGAATTGCACACACAACCCAGGTGTGTGCCCTGACCGAGAATCGAACCCGCCACCTTTTGGTGTATAGGACAATGCTCCAACTGAGCCACACCGGCCAGGGCTGGCAATGTATCTTTCAAAGAGAAATTGTTTACTGGTTGTGTCCTATGTGTATTCACTCTTCACTACAGCAGTGCAGGCTCTAGGGCAGTGATGGCGAACCTATGACACGCGTGTCAGAGGTGACATGCGAACTCATTTTTTTGGTTGATTTTTCTTTGTTAAATGGCATTTAAATATATAATATAAATATCAAAAATATAAGTCTTTGTTTTACTATGGTTGCAAATATTAAAAAATTTCTATATGTGACACGGCACCAAAGTTAAGCCTCCCTGTTTAGACCCAAACGTATACCACTCTAGGGTATGGGTTGGGGTCCCAACTCTGCCTATGGTCCTGGGCAAGTTCTCAACTTCTCTGTGCCTTACCTTCTTCATTTGTAAATCAAAGCTAATAGAACCTTACACGGTTTTTGTAAGGAATAAATGACCTAACATATACATTGAGTGGCGAGATTATGATGACCGGCCAGATAATTCTGTCCACCCCCATCAGTACAATGAAGTGAATTAGTTATGCAAATAATAGTAATAATAAAACCTTGAGAGTATTTGCTTAGGAAGTTTTCAATATTCAGTATTTTTGGAAGTGTCAATGAAATACTGATGGGATGGTCATAATAATCTGGCCAATTAGTGTATAAATTGCTTAGCACAGAGACATTCACATTCACTCAAACACATGGCCACAACCCTTTAGCTAAAACCACTGAGCTGTACCTATTTAGAAATTGAGAAGGATTTTTGAACCCTAAAATGCATATACTTATGTTATGCAATTCCCTGAGTGGGATCTAGGTTTTGCTGCCACAGAAGTTATTAGAAATCCTTTTGTTTTCAGACATTTGGGGATGATTACAGACTTGGAGGCAATGGATTATGGACTTCTATTTGCCAAGTGCCCATTGCTTTTCCAAGTGCTGGGCCCAGTCCAGAGGATAAAGATGAACAATCCTCTAAGATGCTACCTCCCTTACTCTGCCTTTTACAAGGACAGACAAAACTGTGGAAGCTGGGTTCCTGTCTCCTCTTAGTGATTCCGTCTGGACGGCTTCTGCCTCATTCCCAGACTCTTCCCTGACTTTCCTGAGCCTCTGTAAGCACATAAAAGCGACACAGGGAAGCTAAGGACACTATTGTTCCGTCTGATTTGATTTATATTGATGCTGAGTTCACTGTTAGGTCAAATATCAACATTTCAATGTAATGAATGTGCAGAAAATCCCATTAAAGTAGAATGTCTGTGAAAAATGTTGTGTAGGTACAGCTATGCGGAGCTTGGATCGATAAGGTTGGAGCATTTATGAGCTTGGAACAGAGACTCAGAATTACATTTTATGAAATATCTAACTTACTGACAAGTAGAAAGCAGCGGAATCTTCCCAAGGGAAAGAAGTCATTTTTCTTTGTAGAAAGCAGTCATTCTTCTCTGTAGAGCGGAATGTCGTCCGTGCTGAGGGTTTTGGAATCAGGGGTGGTCTGCCAAGTGAATCTACCCAGTGATCATTTCAGAAATACCTCGATTTGAGAGTGTTCTGAAAGCAGAGAGCAATGTAATGCTAACAGTGGTATAAGTTTGGGTCTAAACAGGGAGGCTTAAAATATTAAAAATTGATGAAACGTATTTGGCTAAAAGCAAAACTGCAAGGCCCTCTGGTCCTCCCGTCAAAGAGCTGAGAGATGAGGTTCTACTTAGTGAGGCTTCTGGCAGGAAGGTCCCTCTTCCCAAATGAGCATTTTGTTTCCTCTGTATAGACTCCACGGCAACCCGAAACGCTGAGCTCCTCTCCTACCCACTTTCACAGCTGTGTTTATGAATAACAGAAGACAGGTTTTTGGTTGTCTCACATCGTATGATAAACTAGCTATTCACCCTCTTTACTCAATAGCCTGTTGTTTTTTCAAAAATATCAAATTCTCTTCCTTAGAAAAAAACACACTGTAGAGGATATTTAAAAAAAAAAAAAAAAAAAAAAAGACTTACATTCTCAAGATCTTAATGTACTTCTGGAAGAAGTATTCTAAAAATATTTGAGCAACAGCAATATTAAGGTAAATGCATATAAAGTCTCTAAGTGAATCTTATGAGGGAAATAATATTCACATGGAGATAGCTGTTTGTTAACAAGTGGATCTTATTCTTGGTCACTTTTCATATAGTCAAAATAAGACTGTTTAAAAAGAAAATCTTGCCATATTGTTGGATAATGTAGCAAGATAAGAATTCCTATAAACTCTGGATGGGAGGCAAACCGTTACAAGTTCTTCTGGGGACAATTGGCAATCTCTTACCAAAAGTTAAAAGGCACACACCCTTCAATTTCACAATTCCACCTACAAGATTCTTATTCTACAGATATACTATTTGTATACATGCATAAGACATGCATAGAAGACTGTCTCCTGTAGCATTGTTGATTCTAGTGAAGGGACAGAAACAGCCAAAATGTCCTTAATAAGAATCTCAGTAAATAAGTAATCATAGTACATCTACACGATGGAATACTATGCTGCTCTAAAAAGGAAGGAACTCTTACCATTTGCAACGTCATGGATGGAACTGGAGAGCATTATGCTAAGTGAAATAAGCCAGTCAATAAAGGAAAAATACCACATGATCTCACTCATTCGTGGACAATAGAGACCATTATAAACTTTTGAACAATAATAGATACAGAGGCAGAGCTGCCTCAAACAGATTGTCGAGCTGCAGCGGGAAGGCCGGGGAGGGTTGGGGGGCAGGAGGTAGGGGGGTAAGAGATCAACTAAAGGACTTGTATGCATGCATATAAGCATAACCAATGGACATAAGACACTGGGTGATAGGGGAGGCTAGGGGACTGTCTAGGGCGGGGGGATAAAATGGATACATATGTAATACCCTTTGTAATACTTTAAGCAAAAAAAAAAAAAAAAAAAAGAGTTCTGTCACTGACCCAAGGGGGAAAAAAAAAAAAATAAGTAATCATAGATGCGTTCTATGTAGTCATTAAAAATAATTCAGCCCTGGCTGGTTTGGCTCAGTGGATAGAGTGTCAGCCTGCGGACTGAAGGGTCTCAAGTTCAATTCCGATCAAGGGCACATGCCTGGGTTGCGGGCTCGATCCCCATTGGGGGATGTGCAGGAGGCGGCCGATCAATGGTTCGCTCTCATCATTGATGTTTCTCTCTCTCTCTCCCTCTCCCTTCCTTTCTGAAATCAATAAAAACATTAAAAAAATAAAAAAATTCAGTAAATCAATGTGCAACTATGGAAAGTTTCCTAAGAGTAATTTTAAAAGGCAAATTACAAATTTTTAAAAATGCATATATAACATGCATGGGTATGTATATACACAAATACATACTATATACACTTACACACATACTGGTGTACAGGTAGAATAGTTTTTCATGAGAACCTCAAACCATGGTCACTTTATTATTATATTTTAAATATATTTTTATTGATTTCAGAGAGGAAGGGAGAGGAAGAGAGATAGAAACATCAATGATGAGAGAGAATCACTGATTGGCTGCCTCCTGCACGCCCCCTATTGGGGATCGAGCCAGCAACCCAGGCATGTGCCCTGATGGGAACCTCCTGGTTCACAGGTCGACGTTCAACCATCGAGCCACACCAGCCAGGCAAACCATGGTCATTTTAGAGATATAGGGTGGGTGGTAAACTCTTCATTGTATACCCTTTAATTTGTTTACTTTTAATTTTTTTTATAATGAACCTGTATTCAACTTTTAATACATAAAATTTTATTTTCTAACAAGCCTATTCTTTTTCTCTAAACACAATAAAGGCTGGAGTCCAGATACCAGATATTCAGAGCATTTTCTGCAAGAAGCAAAATTACTCCACTGGAACGGAAGACATAAACCTTGGGACTTCCCCAGTGTTCACAATGACTTATGGGAAAGCTGGTTTGTTCCTGACCCTGCAGGGATATTTAAACTCAGTCACCAAAACAGATGACACTTTAAATATTTTCTGTATAAAAACGTGGAATTGTCCATTTGCAACCTACTATAACATCATTCTTTATGAACAGTACCTTCGATACGTATGATCCACAATATGAAAAACAGAGACTACTGTGTGCAAGTAATACCTTGGATCACATAGGTATTGATTACTTCCTTAAGTACAAGCGCTGAGTGTGGAAATCAAGATTATGTGAGTGAAATATATTGTTGGAAAGAAATAAACCCATGTAGGTTCCAGCAACCAATTTGCTTAACTCAGTGACAATTATATCTAAAACTTTTCAAAATTTCTACATGTATTTTTCACATGTAGGTATTTTTTTAACAGGTTGCCAGTCTTGTGTTTTTGTATTACACTTAAAACATGAATGCCTGAAAAATAAAATAGTCATAGATTTTTAATGATTCTCATTGTTTATAGTATTCTATATGTTAAATATAACAGAAGGCAAACTGATCTCAGGTTTAAAGGATGAAAGAATACCAGTAAGTCTCACTACAGAAAAGCCTGCAACTTAAGGATAATCATTCTTATATTTTTTATTGTAAAAAGCATCAGACTTTCAAATGAATTTAAAAACTTTTTCAATATTTTTTAATGAAAAAGTCTCATACTGTCATGTATGGAATATATCAACATTTACTACCTGTCCTTTAATGAAACACACCATTGTTGTACGTTTGGAAAGTCCTTAAACCCATTCTCTAGTAAGTGTCCATAATTTAAAGGGTATTTTCTCCACTTAAATAAAAAAAATCCATTGTAAGGCTACAAATCATTATATACCAAAGCAATACCTAGTTACATGCTTTACACAGTCCCATGAAAAAATAATTCAGTTGTTCCTAGTCCCTGATGCAAGGCGCTTCAAAGCACCCGCACAAAACATCCATGTAAACAGCAGTACAGTACATGATTTAAATAACATGAATGACTCCTACACAGCTTGATCCAGACTAAAGGAAAAATAAAATTCATCACAGCCAGCAGCTAAACAGCATGTTAAGATTCACAACAAGGATTTGTTTCTCTTATTATAAAAAAAAGAACAGGGCATATAACCTTTTAGAAAAACACCTTTTGATAAATATTTCCATATTGAAAAGCATGCTCTGTGGGTATATGTGATCAAGGGGAGATGCAAATAGCATTTCCCAACACCCAGGTTTATATCTGCCAGGTGTAGAAGTCTGGACTATCTGTAGCACCCTGGAAAATGCATTAAAAATCACAAAGGTACATTACTTAAAAACTAACCTTGCATAAGGTTAACGTAGTCCACAGTAACAAAGAACAATGATGCAGAGACAGAAGTTTGTAAATTACTGGCTTATGAGATTTAACTAGCAAGAACATTTCTGTCTTAATTATAGTAGCACATCTCATGTACATAAAGCACCAGTTTAAAAAAGATTATCGAACACCTCCGGCATCTTGCCGCTCAGCCTGAAAATTCATTTCTCATCACTTGGCATGTTATACCCCTAAAGCCGAGGAAGATAAAATTCAAACGGTGATAGGTACTGAAAGAGAAATTCAGTTCCTTCCCTATCGAGTGTATGTCTCTCAAGTAAAACACAGACGAAGTAACAACATTTAAAAGGTCTACTGCATTCCCTGGAGCCCACCATCCCAGCAGAATTGGTTCTGCCTATTAGAGAACTAACACACAGGGTGAGGAGGCCAAAGCCAGGGTTGAATGCCCTGTCACGTAAGGCCAGGTTGGTCTTGCTGCTGCAAGGCCACACTCTACGTTGGTACTAGAAAGCAACTCTCACAAACGATCACCACTGGTAAAGAGGTCTGAGTGTGAACGTGACTCCAGAGGCTTAACTGCACATGAAAATCCACACATCTGCCTCTTTACCAGTGGCAACTCTTATTAACAGCATGCCCTTCTTAGGCATAAGAGGGGTAATGGTGTTTCTAGGTTTATGCACAGTGAATAATCAAATATAAATATTCAGACTGTTGCATTTCTTAAATTACAGTTTAAAAGTGACTCCCCCCCAAAAAATCACTTTCTTCCTAAATGAAAAAGCCTTTATAAAATGCTGGAATGATGATTCATTCAAATACAAAAACTCATATACAAAAAAATCCTAAATGTTCCTTCCAAACTACCTAGGTTCATACAGTTGATGCTACCACACAACTGTACTATGGATACATCACCAGAGGAAAACACTAATAAAATACTTCAGTTAGCAAACTGAGGGCCACTTCCTGACAACTGCAATAAAACTGCAGCATTGGAGCAGGGCTGAGAAGCACCGTGCCTAAGCAAGGTTTCCTTCCTCCTGTTCTTGCATCCCACAATGATTGTTGAAGGAAGGAATCTGGTCCGTAAACGATTGGCTCATCCACTGCCCGTTGGGAACATCACTGAAAGTCGATTCTCCACAGTCAGCTGCTGGCGGGGAGGAAGGAGAGAGGGAGAGTGTTAGTTTCTTACATTTAAAAGCTTTAAATCAGTGGTTCTCAACCTTCCTAATGCCGCGACCCTTTAATACAGTTCCTCATGTTGTGACCCCCAATTTCATTGTTACAAATTGAACATAATTAAAGCATAGTGATTAATCACAAAAACAATATGTAATTATATATGTGTTTTCCAGTGGTCTTAGGCGACCCCTGTGAAAGGGGTCATTCGACCCACAGGTTGAGAACTGCTGCTTTAAATGATCATATTAGGGGATTTTAACTGTCCAGTGAATGACAACTGTTATTAAAATAGTTAAGTACGCTTCTTCTTCTTTTTAAATATATATAATTGATTTCAGAGAGGAAGGGAGAGGGATAGATAGAAACATCAATGATGAGAATCATTGATTGGCTGCCTCCTGCATGCCCTCTACTGGGGACTGAGCCCACAACCCAGGCATGTGCCCTTGACTGGAATGGAACCCGGGACCCTTCAGTCCACAGGCCGACATTCTATCCACTGAGCCAAACCAGCCAGGGCAAGAAGCTTCTTGAATACAGTATATTTCTGTTCTATTTTCAGATACCGGACTAATAAGTCCTCATTTGTTATCCAAGGAGGAAAATGCAACTAAGGACTTACTGTAGTTAGTGACTTAAAAATAAAGGGGCTGTAAGTTTGTGTACACATATAAATAACCATCACATTTTCTCTACGAATCACTAACCAGATTTTTATATAATAATTCCCATTCTTCAATAATTTACTCCTTTTAAAAGAATTTCCCCTACCCCTCAATCCTGACAAAAGCAAGTCTTTGAGAGAACAAACATAGGGAGGGGACATACTTAGCCCATTTGAAGAGAAGCTGCAAGGTTCACCATTGCATGGATTTGCACCATAAGCACCGCCATACGCTGCTTCATAACCCGGATCATATTTTTCTTCCTTAACAGCCATCTTCTTTGCATCCTCTGTGGGGAGGGTGAAAGAAATTTAAAGCTAATTTTGTATAACAAGTTTAAGAGAGAGCTTTATTCAGATATCATGAGGAAGAAATCTTTTTCTTAAATATTTATGTACACTGAGATACATCTTTTGCTATGTATGACCTTTTGCACTCTTCGTAACATATACTATATTAACTCATAAGAACTCTTACAGCCTATAAGATTTAATTTTGGGTGGGTTACAATGTTTTTTTGGTTTTTGTTTTTTTTACAATGTTTCTTATATCCTCAACATCTGTAAGAGCACCAGGAAGACCTTAGTAAAAGGAGATTCTAACAGTGACTAACAGCCATTATCAGAGCACTCTGGCTGCAAATATAACTGCTTTCTCTCCTCCTCCTTTTAAATCCACAACACGCTTTCTGGAGTGTATACAGACATGAAATGAAAACAAGGAGCAATAACGGGGACACACCTTGGGCAAGCTGCAGGTCAAATGTATACTGAACTTCCTGAACGTCTGTGTTTCGTTCAATGCCTTTCAATTGATCTCTTAAGTCTTTCAACTTAATGTAGTAATGAACTTTGTCCTGGGCTCGGGGAAACTGAGCACATCTTGCACTGGATGATGGCATCACGTAGCAGAGCTAGAATCATAAAATTGGACAGTTATAGAAATCTGTTCAATCCACTGCTATGGAGATAGAAAATGTGTCTTTCTTTGGGTTCATGACTTGATACTTATTATTTTAGCAGTTTATGCAAAATTAACATAAGTGGTTGAGTTTTTCTTTTCATAGCATAAATTACAATGGGTAGGACAAATAAAAAAGGTCAACTGGCTAGAAAAAAAAATCCACATTGAGCTGATCTGCAAATATAATTTTAAGGACTTACAGTTTCTGTGTCTGGGATCTTGTGGGGTTGAAGTCCAAATTCTAAGTTCTTAACCTTTACTCCAAAAACTTCTTTACTAAAAATTTCATAAATACCTAAAATGAAATGCAAACATATTTACATTGTCCATAATGTTAGCAAAGAAAAAAGATAAAATTTAAAAGCAAGCCTTACATTTTCCATTAAACACTGCTATTCGTGGCTGATATTTCTGTAATTTCTGCACTAGAATACGTCCTCCTTCACGAAATTCTTTACTAAAATTAAATTAAAAAGTCATAATATAAGTATGGCAATATTTATAATATACTAAATTCAGATAGCTTTCCAAGAAAGATCAAGTCACATACTGTTTGTCAAGTTCAGCTTGAACTAGACACATATGGTATTCCTAGAGTGTATGAGGCACCAGCACGGCCAAGGTTCAGCCTATAAAAATAAATGTTATGTAATTACCTGGAGAGGTCCTTGCTGCCTGGTGTTGTCCTTTCCACCATATTGGTAAATCCAATACCATATTTTCCTGGTAAAGTGTGATCATCCATATGGTTCAGTTGGACCTCACTCAGTCCAGACATAAATAGACACTTCCCTGTGAGAAAGAGAGTTTATTTATTCCCATAGAAGGTCAAAGGTTTCTGCCCTATGGGTTGATGTAGTAGTCTATTTTTTAAAAATTGTTCTGCTTTATTTTAAAAAATATATTTTATTGATTTTTTACAGAGAGGAAGAGAAAGGGATAGAGAGTTAGAAACATCGATGAGAGAGAAACATTGATCAGGTGCCTCCTGCACACCTCCTACTGGGGATGTGCCTGCAACCAAGGTACATGCCCTTGACTGGAATCAAACCTGGGACTCTTTAGTCCGCAGGCTGATGCTCTATCCACTGAGCCAAACCGGTTAGGGCATGCTCTTTTATATTTTTATAGTTGATAGTATTATAGATGTCCCCCATTTGCCTCTCTCTACCCAGTCCCCACCCCACCCCAGGCCGTTACCGCATTACTGTTTGTCTCCATGGGCTATGCATATATACATATATATTCTTTGATTAATCCCTTCCAGTCCCCTTCCACCTTCCTCCCCTCTGAGATCTGTCCATTGGTTTATATCCTATTCTTGAAATTTAAAAAAATTTATAATATTATAACATAGATCAAAAACCATATCAAGTATTACTGTGTGCTAGGTACCATGCTAAGCCCTTTGCCTGTATTATCTTATTTAATCATCATACTTATGAGATATTACTATTATCATTCCCTTTTCATAGGGGAGTTAAGATAAAGGCCTGTCAAGAATATACATCTAGCCGGAACCGGTTTGGCTCAGTGGATAGAGCGTCGGCCTGCGGACTGAAAGGTCCCAGGTTCGATTCCGGTCAAGGGCATGTGCCTGGGTTGTGGGCACATCCCCAGTAGGGGGCGTGCAGGAGGCAGCTGATCGATGTTTCTCTCTCATCGATGTTTCTAACTCTCTATCTCTCTCTCCCTTCGTCTCTGTAAAAAATCAATAAAATATATTTAATAAATAAATAAATAAATAAATAAATAGATTTCCTTAAAAAAAAAAAAAAGAATATACATCTAGTCAGTATAGGAAACTCTGAAACAGCTCTCCTTTCTAATCATTGGTGATACCACCACCTGCCCGGGAATACCTCAAACAGGTAAACAGCTGAAACCGGTTTGGCTCAGTGGATAGAGCGTCGGCCTGTGGACTGAAGGGTCCCAGGCTTGACTCCGGTCAAGGGCATGTACCTGGGTTGCGGGCACATTCCCAGTAGGAGATGTGCAGGAGGCAGCTGATTGGTGTTTCTCTCTCATCGATGTTTCTGGCTCTGTCTCTCTCCCTTCCTCTCTGTAAAAAAATCAATAAAATATATTTAAAAAACAAAACAAAACAAAACAAAAAAACAGGTAAACATACACTGATGGGCTTGACAGTGGAGAAAATGAAAAGTTCAAAATTCCCTAGGAAAAAACTTTTTATTTTTTTTATTTTTAATTTTTTTAAAGACCAGAAAGACACAAGGCTATATCCACTTATTCCACTTTCTTCTCCTTCTTTCTATGTTGTTCTGGACATTTTTAGCAGAAAAAAAACTTTTTAAATAATGGAGACAATATGCTATTCATTCCAAAAACACATTACTATCATTTGCCCTAAATATTTTTTTTAATTTTTAATCATTATTATTATTATTTTTTATGGAGAGGGGAGGGAGAATTAGAAACATCGATGAGAAACATCGATCAGTTGCCTTCTGCACGCCCCCTACTGGGGATGTGCCCGCAACCAAGGTACATGCCCTTGACTGGAATCGAACCTGGGACCCTTCAGTCCGCAGGCTGATGCTCTATCCACTGAGCCACACCGGTCAGGGCTGTCCTAAATATTTTTTGTTACTCTTAGATCACCCACTAGCTTCTAGTTCCCGCGGGCCTACAGCATGCCTTGTTCCATTAGGCATGCTGACAAGACGACTGGTATACAGGACAATTCAATAGTTATACATGGTTTTAAAGCTCACTCGACAAGTATGAAGGTCTTTAATACTATTTTCTGCTAGATATGGAGTTTCTGTACAGAATGTCTCCAATCACAGCACTTCTCAACTTGACTGCCAATGAGCAAGCATTTCATCTCTCCTAGAAATGTGATGGCGATCAGCAGAAATCTGCAAGAGTCAGTGTTCTGTCTGCACTGGCTCAGCGATGCACTATGGCTGCTATATCAATAGGTGACAACTAAAAAAATCCTTTAAAAAAGTAGTAACACTCACTTGAAACAATCCAAACAAAGGAGGAAGTACTCCTTCTCATGCCCCTCTACTCTTGGAAACCAAGTGACATGTCATTCCAAACCTTCTTTGTGTATACACACATAGAAATCATGGATGTATATTGATACATATATACAATCTCTCTTATTAAAAACACAATTTGGTTTAAAAAAACAACAACGCAAACTATTAACACAGGTATCGAGTTTAAAATAACAGTAATAATAATTAAAAAAAAGCAACCACTTACAAAAATGGTTTCCAGGTCCAGGGTAATGATGCCCTTTGTAAGCAGCCATCAGTCCCGGGTTTATACCAATCTAAAAAAATGTTCATACATTTTAGTAGGGTGTAAGGGCGACAGAGTGGTAGACAAAATTGAATTTATTAAAAGTGTAATCTGACATCATACACAGTATCATTTATCAATTACCTCCTCTTGATCTGAATAAAGTACTCCAGTCTGAGGAAAAAAAATTTCCTTTATATTAAAAGTTATGCTGTTGTTTTTAAAAACCAGTTTGATTCCCTCATATCCCCAGGCCCCACCCCCACCCCCACCCACTGGGCTGGAAAGAAAGAGGCTCTGGAGCAGGGGTCCTCAAACTTTTTAAACAGGAGGCCAGTTCACTGTCCCTCAGACCGTTGGAAGGCCGGACTATAGTTTAAAAAAAAACAACTATGAACAAATTCCTATGCACACTGCACATATCTTATTTTGAAGTAAAAAAACAAAACAGGAACAAATACAATATTTGTATTTGCATGTGGCCCGCGGGCCGTAGTTTGAAGACCCCTGCTCTGGAGCCATCGGTGAGTCTGAGCCCAGGTTTAGCCACAAGTCTCCTTCTCAGCTTCCAGCAAGCAGCTGACTTCACAACATCTGCACAGCTGTCTGCATGCTGTTTCTTACAGTTACAGACAAAAATCAAAGTTCAAAATCAGTGTTACCATTCGTGGGGAACTCACAGATGTCATGCAGTCTGAGTTACATGGACTATTTAATTTAATTGAAACCCTATGAGAGAGGCACTATTATCACCCGTTTCACCAAGGAGAAAACTGGGATTCAGGAAAGTTAAGGCTTGCCTAGAGTCATACCCATGTGGCAGGACTGGACACTGGACAACTCTACTCTGGAGCCCACCCTCTCAAACACTCCCCAGTAATAGGACCTCATGAAGGTGACATCACGTACTACCAAAAGGATTCTCGGAAACGGTTCTTTTCGGCAAAATTATTTGCAAGGATAAAGGTTAAGTTAATCCACCAATCTTCTATATTATAAAAGGCCAGTGACCGTAACGCTGTAACGACCAAACGACGGGTCACCAGGAGGTGCACTGATGGGTCCCGCAGCACAGCAGGTCTGAGTCTTGTGCAATTTCGCGCGCTGAGCCTCTAGTGCTATTTATAAAACCAAATGAGGACAGAAATCCTTACAATCACAATGTCCAGATTGAAGGTCAAAATGTCCGGGAGCGTCTTGGTCAAAAGTTCAGCTTCTGAAACACCATTAAAACGGTCAACTTTTCTCTTCACTTTAAACGTGTCTGTAATTTTTTCTTGCTTTTCTTTTGATTTTGCAGACTTGGCAGACTTCTTGGCCTCAGCAGGTTTCTTGGCCTCGGCGGCTTTCTTGGCCTCGGCGGCTTTCTTGGCCTTGGCAGTTTTCTTGGGTTCCGCTGGTTTTTTTGGTTGTCTTGTTCTGGGTTTTCTTTTCCTTCCTTTGGGAGCCTCTGAAACACAATGATTTCCAGGATGTGATGCAGAAAACTGCAACTGCAAAGCCCAGGCAGTTTTCCCAGAAAAGCCACCTTATCCACATCCTTTTCACCTTTCTCCTCAATCTCCCAGTGCCAGTTTCCTCTACAATGTCTTCCCCTTGCTTCACCCTCCAACTGGGTTCATGTGGCCCCATCCACGACCCTCCCTCCTCTGCTGGCTGTTGTTGGGATGAGACCTCCATCAGAATCATCGATTGATTTTCTACACAATCTTACCTAGCATCTTGGCCTCCCCTGGGATACAAAGCATCTATGTTCTATTTTATAGGAATTCTACATGTAAATACATGAATAGCTAAGTTAACAAATGACAGAAAAAGTAGACAGCGAAACAGGGAGGAAGGGAAACAGTTTAACTCAATTTCCCCATAATTCCAGCAGTAGACAGCCTCAAAAGCAAGGCCTGTGGGCTTGTTTTGGAGATTCTGAGTGTCTGAACTCAGAGGTGCTGAAGAGGAAACCTCAGGCTGGCAGTAGGAATCTGATCTCAGGACCTAACGCAGAGCTTCTCAGTCTTGGCACTACTGACATCTTACATTGAATGATTTTTGGTTGTGGGAGACTGTTCTGTATATTATAAAATGTTTAACATTCTATATATTTTAAAAAAATATATATTTTTTATTGATTTCAGAGAGGAAGGGAGAGGGAGAGAGAGACAGAAACATCAATGATGAGAATCATTGACTGACTGCCTTCTACACACTCCCCACTGGGGATCAAGACTGCAACCCAGGCATGTGCCCTGACCAGGAATCGAACCGTGACCTCCTGGTTCATGGGTCATTGTTCAACCTCTGAGTCACATGGGCTGGCAACATTCTATATTTAATAACAGCCTTGGCTTCTGCCCACTAGATGCCAGTAGCATCCAGCCAGTCATGACAATCAAAGGTGTCTCCAGACAATACCAAACGTCCCTAGAGGGCAAAATCATCTCTGGTCACAAACCACTGTCCTAAAATATCCGACAGGAAGCCTTGGTTTTCTAACCTTAGTTCTTTAACATCTCTTATAACTTCTCAGGCTCCTCCCCCATTCTACTACTATTGGGCATTTCTCCACCCTAGCCTCCCGTCCTTCCTTTTTTCTATCTCACACTGCTTTGGCCACTCCTATGCCAAGAGATCCACCTCCACTGGCTTGTAGCTGGGGAAGCCCCAGTGCTGCCTGCCCAGAAAAACAGCGGTCAAGGGCAGGGGTATCCCCAACGCAGTGAAGGGAGGCATGTTCCTGGGATCATAACCTGGAACTTGGAGCACATTTCTCATGCAATACAGCTACCCTGGAGAGAGTAGCTGGAGAGGAGCTCTCCATCTCCCCACCCCCAAATCTGTTCTCCTTTCTTCTAATTCTCTAGCTTGGTGAATGGTACCTCCTTCATCCAACTGTCTAGGAATTATTTCCAGATTCCTTTTCCTCCTTGTCTCCCCATGAAATCCATCTACCATGGCCAGTAATTCTACCTCTGGAGGAGTTCCTAATTCTGTCCTTCTCCACCCTTTTACATCCTCCTCATTTTGTCCCCAGATTACTCAGAGGATCTCTAATCCACTCCTCGCCTCCAAGTTCTGCTTGTTCTCTACCACCCATTCTATCCTCTGTAATACCTGAGGCTGATATTTTCAAATGCCACTAGACTACGCCCCTACCTGCCTACATTCTCTCAACAGCTCCCTATTGCCTTCAGAACAGGATATACATCTTTTAGGCTAAACAAGCCTCAACACCCCCTTTCCAGCCTCGTCTCTCACCATTTCTTTGCTATACCCCAGACTCCAATGTCAGAATCACTGTTTTTTAACTGTTGTGCTTCACTGGTCTGTGCTTTGTGCATGCTTCCCCCCTACCTGGAACTTCCCCAGCCCTTTCTTCCTGGGGATAACGTCTCCTTCCCCTGGAGTTTCTGAGCTCTGGGAAGCTGCCTCTGAGCCTCAGTCTGAGTTAGGTGTCAATGCCATGAGCTCTCACAGCATCCTACGCCGCTCTTCACTGCTCTGTGTGCTGAGCCATGACATGTATTTACTTATTATTTTTCCCTACTAGATTATGAGATATTCTAGAGCAGGATCCACATCCCTTTTTAAAAATATGTTTTAAAAACATGATTTCAGAGAGAGGAAGGGAGAGAGAGAGGGAGAGAAGGAGAGAGAGAGGGAAAGAAGGAAAGAGAGAGGGAGAGGGAGAGGGAGAGGGAGAGGGAGAGGGAGAGGGAGAGGGAGAGAGAGAAAGAGAAATATCCACTGGCTGCTTCCCGCACACCCTCCCTGGGGATCGAGCCTGCAACCAAGTTATGTGCCCCAACCAGGTACTGAACCAGAGACACTTAGGTACATGGGACAACACCCAACCAATAAAGCCATACCAGCCAGGACAGGATCCATGTTCCCCCCCTTCTGCCCCACAAACCTACAGTGCCTGGCAGATACTAAGTACCTAAAAAGTGGGTTAAATTTTTTAACACTAGCCAGGCTGGCATGGCTCAGTGGTTGAGCATTGACCAATGAATCAGGAGGTCGCGGTTTGATTCACGGTCAGGGCACATTCTTGGGCTGTGGGCTCAATCCCCAGTAAGGAGGGTGCAGGAGGCAGCTGATCAATGATTCTCTCTCATCATTGATGTTTCTCTCTCTCTCTCTCTCTCTCTCTCTCTCTCTCTCTCTCTCTCTCTCTCTCTCTCCCCCTCACCCTTCCTCTCTGAAATCAATAAAAAAAATTTAAAAAAATTTTAACACTAAAATTCATCATTAAACCCTTTCTTAAAAAGCAGGCTAATCCAATAGCTACTTTTCTATGCTCTCCTGGTGCAACTACCTTGTTCAGGTGCCTGAGCAGGAGCTGGCTCTGGAACTTCCGCTGGCATCTGCGCTGTGTCCATAGCTTCCATGTTAGGAGCCTCGGCCATCATTTGTTGAAATGGAAATGTGTAAAAAGCTTGAGCTTGCTGAAGAGAATAGCTGAAAGAACAATTAAATTAAGATAAGAGGGTAAAATTACCCAAATGTAAGTTTAAAGGATCAGCTGTACATAACTTTTCAGGACCCAAATATGTTGAAACCAGGATGTGGTATTTATTTAGAGTTGACAACAGGTGCAAAGTGAGGAGGAAGATCTAGTCTCATATGTACACACTCACCCAACCTTTACGAACCAACACTAATTCACTCTCACACTGTTTAATGGCAAGATGTGTCCTCAATACAACTTACCAGTCTGTCAAGTCAGCCTGCACTTTCCCTGAAATGAGATCATGGAAATTTCTAGCAGGGAGACACAAAAGGCCCACAAGTCCACACAAAAACAATTTGTGTTACTACCATCAGTATTGAATCCTCTAATCTAACCCTCCCCTGGCCTAACTTTCCCCCCAATTTTGATATAACATTGTGTAAGTTAAAGATGTACAACATGTTGATTTGATACACTTACATACAGGGTGGGGCAAGAGTAGGTTTGCTGTTGTGAGTACACGAAACACAATTCATTCTTGTATTATTATTTACTAGGGGCCCAGTGCACGAATTCGTGTATCTTGAAAGAAACTGTGGGCTGTGAGGCTGCAGTGGGCACAGGGGCGGGTCTTGGCCCATCCTCTGCGCCCCTGCCCAGCCTCTCCTGCTGTGGCCCCTAGTCCCTGTCTGCTGGCACCAGCCCCGCTTGCACCTGCTGATGGCACGAAGCAATTGGGGCCAGCACCAGCAGTGGGTGCGAGTGGCGGATGCTGGTCCGATTGCCCCTCAGGAGCAAGGGGAGGTGGAGAATCCCTCAGGGGCAATCGGGGCTGGCAGCCACTGCTCGCACCCACTGACGGCACAGAGCAATCGGGACTGGCACCAGGTGCTGGTAGTGGGTGCAAGTGGCGGGTGGGACCGCGGTGTGCAGGAGCAAAAAATTTTCAGTAACCACCAGAGGCTCGCCCTGATGACAGCGACCAGTGCCACGCCTTGGTCTGGCAACCCTGTTCATCAACCGCACCATCCCACCGCGGCCAACGCCTGCTATGTTCCGTGCTCTGCCGTCTGCTGCCAATGCCCGCCATGTTCCGCACGCACCCCCTGTGGTCAGTGCACATCACAGTGACCGGTTGTTCTGCTGTTTGGTCTATTTGCATATTAGCCTTTTATTATGTAGGATTAACTAGAGGCCCAGTGCACAAAATTCATCCACGGGTAGGGTCCCTAGGTCTGGCTGGCGATCAGGGCTGATCGGGGCCTTCTGGCTGCTGGCCGGGGCCTTCCTTCCTGGGCCGCTGGCCACCGGGCCTTCCTCATTCCATGCCACCCCCTGGTGGTCAGCGCATGTCATCGAACTCCTGGTCTCCCGGTTGAACTCCTGAGGGAACACTTTGCATGTTAGCCATATGTGTGTGTGTGTGTGTGTGTGTGTGTGTGTGTGTGTGTGTGTATAGATAGATATAGATTATTGTCTCACTTTATATATGGACAACTATAAATCTACGTTTGCCCCACCCTGCATTGCACAGTGCTGACCACCATGGAACAGCCTTAGCTAACACCTCCATCATGTCACATAATCACCATATTTCTTTTTTGTAGTGAGAACATTTAAGATCTATTCTCTCAGCAAGCTTCAAGTAAATAACATGGCAATGCTGTACATCAGTCCCCAGAACTTATTCATGTTTTCTTAAATTTATTGAGTTTATATAGATTTCAGGTGTACAATTCTGTAAGACAACATCTGAACGTTGTGTGTTTGCCGCCCCAAGTCAAGTCTCCTTCCATTTATCCCCCCTTTACCTTCTTCTACCTGGAAGCTTGTGCCCTTTGACCAGGATCTCCCCATTCCCACTCCTCTTCCAATCTAAAGTTCTCCTGGTTTCTTTGCCTGTTTACTTATTTACTCATTGGATCTGTTTTTTAATTGTTGCTGGGTTTTTGCTTTTCTGTCACTAAATGAGGATTAGAAATGAATAGTGTGTCTATGAATTTATGGAGAAGAAAACCACTTTAAACCTGTCTTCTGAACATGATTTAAGCTTTGTTCAAAGTATTGTGTTCAATGTCAGGGACAGAGGCCTTCACAGAAAACAATTTCCCCAAAATATTTCTGATGCCCATAAACCGCTATCTCAAGCTGCTGCATCAGCACAAAGCTAGGGAAGTAGACACAATTTATGAAACCCAAGTTACGCTAATGCCAAATAATGCCACGGGATATGCAGGAGAAAGAACACCAGGAAATAAAGTGAATGAGTACTGTTTACTATGTTCTGGGGCAAGATACCCCACTTATTAGTTTTCTTTCTCTTTGCATGTGGAGAAAGAAGACAAAGAGCTCAGACAGCAGGAATTAAAAAGACAAACTAGTACACTTTAAGCGTGTCAACTTCATAGTACCTAAATCATATCTCAGTAAAATGGTTGTAAAAGAAGTGAAACTAAAGCATCCCCCTGAAAAAGTATAAAAGGCTGAAACAGACACAAGGTCTACCTACCCATGGTGGCTGGGCTAGAATATTAGAATTGCAAAGAAAACAGGGGTTCAATCCCATGTTATCAATGGATAAACCACTGGAGAGGCATTTTAACATCAAGCTGTCTTTCAGGGTAAGTTGATTTTAAAAGGTTAGGAATTAGTGCCCTGGCCTGTGTGGCTCAGTTGGTCGAGATCATCCCAGGCATCAAGAGGATGCAGGTTCAATTCCCAGTCAGGGCACATGGTAGGGACTGCAGGATCAATCCAGAGTAAGGGGCGTGCAGGAGGCAGCTGATCAATGTTTTTCTCTCTCAAAAGAAAAAAAAATCAATAAAAACATATTTTAAAAAATCAATTAAAAGGTTAAGAATAAGACAGATATTAATCTATACCTTGAGAGTTTTATTTCTTTAAATATATTGTTCTCAAATTATGTAAAAAAATAAATACGATATAATGATTTAGAAAACATTAACATGAGACAATACTATGCAGCTCCTAGAAAGTAAATGTACTGATATTCTGTAAAAGCACACAAAACCTCTGATATGTTTTAAAGTGGAAAAGAATACAAAATAGCATTGCAAACCAAGGCTACACATAGGGAAACCATGTAGCCAAGGACTAGAAATTAAAATGTAAAAATGAAGAGAAGTGAAGTGTGACAGCACAAAGTAAAATGTCCTCTCTTTTCACACTTTTAATACTATTTGTAGCTCTTTTCTTAACTTGTCAAAACATTGGTTGTTCAATGTTTATGATTTAAATATTCCGATGGGGAGTAGGGTAAGGCTGTTACATTGCGAGATCATGTGCAGTTTGCCCTCTGGAAATTCTAGTAAAACGAACTGTAACTTTTGGCTGGGGCTAATGTCAGTTTCCGAGAGGCTAACAGCGCTTTCGGTTCGAATATAGAAAAGTAAAGACATGTGGTCACAATAAATGAGTGGCCAAAGAATGCACGAGGTCTGCTCTTTGTCATATTGTCAGGAAGGCAACCTACCCCCTCCCCCTCCCCCATGTTTCTTGCTACCACTCTCAGAATTCAACAGATGTTGAGTACTTCACAAAAATCCAAACCTAAGCTCTGGCTGAGTAGCTCAGTTGGTTAGAGTGTCGGCCCAATACGCCAAGGTTGCAAGTTCGAGTCCCAGTCAGGGCACATACAAGAATCAACCAATGAATGTATAAAGAAGTGGAACAGCAAAATTGATGTCTCTCTCTCTCCCTCAAGTAAATACATAAACATTTTTAAAAGTAAAGAAAAATCCAAACTTAAAGCATATAAAAATTGGGGAGACACCATTCACATTACAAAAGGGCTCTGAACTTAAAAATAAATGTTTTCATTGATTTTAGAGAGAGAGGAAGGGAGAAACATTGATCAGCTGACTCCCGTACCAGGAATCAAACCCACAACATAGGCATGTGCCTGACCAGAAATTGAACCTTTTGATACACAGGACAATGCTCAAGCAATGAAGCCACACTGGACAGGGCAAGGACTCCAGACTTTAAAAAATAGATTTCTGAAATATGGCTCCCTTAGCATACTTAGGGGGTCATTAAGGATCTTCAGAAATTCTGGGGCTTATGAAAGGAAAAATTAATATTTTCAAAATCAGCTGATTGAAGTAAAAAATAATGAAGAAAAATACCTGGAGCTTTATTTTATATATCAATTTTGAAAGAAATCTAGAAATTTATCTAGAATACTGATGTGTCCCTTAATCTTTTAAAAACTATCTCTGGCACTTTACAGTAAATTAAATTAGAACAGACACAAAAATAAAGCTATGGAAAATAGAATGTGTGAGTTCTAAAGTAACACTATCTTTGAGTGTTAAATTTAGCCTGATCAACTTACAGCCAGAACAAAAGGAAACAGGGTGGGTTACAACATTCTTATTAGTTGGCAGAAGAAAGCATGACATCTGTACAAAAACCTTCATGAACTTGAATGCTAGGCAACTAGAGAGTTCTGAGTAATCTCATTTTCTTTTATGTAATAATAAATTTGTAAACATAAATTTCTTTCATCGTTAATGTTAAAATACCTCTTAAATACATTGCTGTATTTGTATATGGTAACTGCCACTTCATAACTCAGAATTCTGCAATATTTATGAACAGTAATTGTCTCTGTACGAGGGGAAGAGCCACAAAAGAGCAGCTAGTCAAGTCATTCAACCTCGAGAGAGCTCCGTTGCCTCACCATGAAAATGAGGTGAGATTTGGTGACTTCTCCATACATGGAGAATGCATAGAAAATAGGACCAAATCTGTCCAGACTGCAGACACACCCCAAAGAGCTTTTATTGTCTATAATTCCCTGATCTCAAACTTATAAGTATGAATGACTTTACTTCCCCTTCTCCACTTGTCCCTTCCATTTATGTCTGTCCCCACCTGCTGGGTGCCACCTGTCTCCTTTCCCTGCCGCTAACCCCTTCCTCTCTCCTGGCCTCCAAGTGCACCCCCTTTCTCTGGAACAACAGTGCTCAAAGGGCTGATTTTTACAGTTGTTTGAAATTGATAAACTGAGTTTTTCCTGATGAACTGTCTATTTTCCGACAGTCTTTCTCAAAACATACACACATGCGTACACGTACACACATATACCCAGCTGATTGAGGAGTTCAGTTCAGATTTTCCTGTAGTTAAACTAACTCTTTAAGGTTTGCCCTAAAAGAAACAACTTCAACCTCTTTAATCTGCAATTATTTTCCACTATTTTAAAGTTTTAGGTTGCTCTTTCCAAATACATTTGTTTTAGTCCATTTGGGCTGCTACAACAAAATACCACAGACTGGATGGATAATGAACAACAAATATTTATTTCTCAGTGTTGGAGGTTGGAAAACCCCCTTTCCAGGCACCAGGAGATTCAGTGTCTGGCCAGGGCCTGATTCTGGGTTCACACGTCAGAAGGAGTGACACATCTCTCTCGGGACCTTTTTTTTTTTTTTTTAAACCTCACCCAAGGTTATTTTTTGCAAAGAGGGAGGAGGGGGGCAAAGAGAGAAAGAGAAAGAAACATCGATGTGAAAGAGACACATCGACTGGTTGCTTCTCCCATGTGCCCTGAACAGGGACAGGAATCGAACCTGTGACCACCCCCATGCTCTAACCACTGAACAAAACTGGCCAGGGCTTGGGACCTGTTTTACTATAAGGGCATTAATCCCATTTAGGAGGGCTTTGAACTCATGACCTAATCACCTCCCAAAGGCCACCCCACCTACAAATACCATCACATTGAAGATTGTTAGGTTTCAACATATGAATTTTGGAAGGACACAAATATTCAGTCTATGGCAACGTTTTATTATCTTCATTTAAACAAGCATATACAACCCTGAATACTTACAAAAGTAACAATCAACACTAAATAATCCATAAGCTCAAATACAAAGGACTAGTTATGTAACTATGATGGAATACCATCATAACTATTTACTTTTGTTTATTTATTTATCTTTATTGTTGAAAGTATTACAGATGTCCACTTTGTGGGTTGTTTTTTCCATTGACCCCCTCCACCCCATACCAGCCCCTCCCAGGCCTTCACCAGACTACTGTCTGTGTCGATGGGCTATATAAATATGCATACAAGTTCCCCAGTTAATCTTCCTGCCCCACCCCCACCCCTAGTTTCCCTCTGAAATTCGTCAGTCTGTTCCATGCTTCTATGTCTCTGGATCTATTTTGTTCATCAGTTTATTTTGTTCATTAGATTCCACATATGAGTGAGATCATGTGATACTTATCTTTCTCTGACTGGCTTATTTCACTTAGCATAAAAACTCTCCAGTTTCATTCATCCTGTCAAAAACGGTAAGAGTTGGTTCACATTGTATTACATTGTGTAAATGTACCACAGCTTTTTTACCCACTCATCTACTGATAGGCACTTGGGCTGTTTCCAAATCTTAGCTATTGTAAATTGCGCTGCTATGAACATAGGGATGCATTCATTCTGATTGGTATTTTGGGTTTCTTAGGATATATTACTAGAAATGGGATTGCTGGGTCAAATGAGAGTTCCATTTTTAATTTTTTGAGGAAACTCCATCCTTTTTTCCAGTCTGCATTCTCACCAGCAGTGTACTAGGGTTCCCTTTTCTCCACATCCTCACCAACACTGGTTGTTTGTTGATGACAGCCATTCTGACAGGTGTTGTTTTAATTTGCATCTCTGACGATAAGTGATGTTGAGCATTTCATATGTATCTTGGCCAATTGTATGTCCCCTTTGGAAAAGTATCTATATAGGTCGTACGCCCATTTTTAGTTGGACTATTTGTCTTCCTTTTGTTGAGTTGTATGAGTACCTTATATATTTTGAAAATTAACCCCTTATCAGATGTATCATTGGCAAATATGTTCTCCCATGCGGGGGGCTCTTTTTTCAGTTTGCTGATGGTTTCTTTTGCTGTGCAGAAGCTTTTTATTTTGATGCAGCCCCATTTGTTTATTTTCTCCTTAGTTTTCTTTGCCCTAGGATATGTATTACATATTGCTATGAGAAATGTCTGAGATTTTGCTGCCTATGATTTCTTCTAGGATTTTTATGGTTTCACGACTTACATTTAAGTTTTTTATCCATTTTGAGCTTAATCTTGTGTATGGTGTAAGTTGGTGATCCAGTTTCATTTTTTTTGCATGTTCCTGTCCAATTTTCCCAGCACCATTTATTGAAGAGGCTGTCTATACTCCATTGTATATCCTTGCCTCCTCTGTCAAATATTAATTGAGTGTAATGGCTTGGTTGCTTTCTGGGGTATCTGTTCTGTTCTTTGTGCCTGTTCTTATGCCAGTACCAGACTGTTTTGAGTGCAGTGGCTTTGTAGTATAACTTGAAATCTGGTATTGTGATTCCTCTAACTTTGTTCTTTCTCAAGATTGCTGCAGTTATTCGGTATCTTTTTTGGTTCCATATGAATTTATGGAGTGCTGTTCTAGATCTGTGAAATATGCCATTGGTATTTTAATAGGGATTGCACTGAATGTATAGATTGCTTTGGGTATTATGATTCCATCATAACCATTTAAAGGCTACATTCAATAATGCTTAAGTGTGTGTATTCACCATGTATTACTGGGTACTCACTGTGCACATTCACTAGAAACTGTAAACACAAAGATACAGAAGAAGCCAGTTCATTTAACTACTCTTCATATAGTATGACTTCAAATTTCCTCACTATTTGGTCATTTTTGGTGCTCAGAAGCAAACAAACAAACAAAAATACTTCAGATATAGCCTCATCATCCTGAAACTGAGCTGGGCTATCTACTTCCTCATTCTGGAGACACAGTACAGAACCCAATACATTAGCTGTAGGGCACTCACAGTATCCAGCCGATTCATACTGAGTTCACCATCAATGAAAACTGCCCTTTTATTATCTCTCACGTGTATCATTGATTTTTCCACACCTCAGCAAGACATTGTGTCTCTTTTTGTAAAAGCTGATTCACCATTCCAGCAGGTTGGGATTGATCAGGATTCTGATTCAACCCATCCACTCCACAAAGCGGTCCCAGAGTTAGGTCAGGGACACATTTTATAATTTCATCAACTTCTGAAAAGTACAAAGTTGGGGTAGAACGAAATGGCACATCAGTACAGACTTCCCTTCAGCCTGCATTTGACTCTTTCGGTAGTAAACCAGCTTTGATTTCACCTAATTAGACTGCTATCAGTCTATCTTCATCGCGCGCGCACACACACACACACACACACACACACACACACACACACACACACAGTGGTATGGCACAATTGTTAGGGAGGCAGGCTTTGAAGCCACACTGCCTGGGTTCAAATTTCAGCACTGCCACTTCTAGCTCTGCAGGCAAGTTCCTTAACCTCTTTGTGCCCCAGATTCCACATCTGTAAAATGGGAATAGTTGCACCTAATTTACTGGTTATGAGGATTAAAGTAAGAAACCTGTGCAAAACACTTAAAACAGTGCCTGGCATGTAATAAGTTTGCCATAACAATAACAAAAACAGGAGATGATTAAATATTTTAGGTACCTTCTCTCATCCCTCCTGATGTTGTCTAGTCTAGTTATCATTAGCTAAAAGGGAACGACCTAGCTTGGTGGCTCTTGCTTTTTTCTGAACTTATACTATAGCCTAGTGGTCACTGGTTCCTCATAAATGTGCTCAATAACTACTGAGAAGCAAACATTTTGTTTAGGATCAAAGTCCATACTTTAAGAAGACAGATTCCACCTCTGGAAGAAACAGGGACCCATGTTTTTATTTTCGGTATTCAGGCCCTCTCCTGTGAGAGAGAAACCCACCGATTGCCTCCTGCAAGCGCTCCAGGGCGATGAGACCCACAACCTAGGCATGTGCCCTGCCCAGGAATCAAGCCCACAACCCTCCACTTTACAGGATGATGCTCCACCTAAATGAATTACCCGGCCAGGGCTCTCTGAATGTTTTGAAATTACTCCTCCAAAATAAAAAGCAAACTCATCATTACCCAGCATCCCATTCCACTCCTTGATTAGCATAAAGTAAGGGTAACAGGGAACCACTTTCTTTGGATTCTGGGAGCCTGTCATTTCGGAATTCCCAAGGATAAACTCCTTACAGTATTCACGCAGAATTCTTCATATTTCCTGAGGTTAAAGTTTTGCACGCCAAAATTTAAAAAATGGTCTAAGACTCTACGGATTTAAGTGAAGACAGAATATAAGTCAGTTTTGAGCTAAACACACTACCATCCTGTTACTTTGCTTTATAAGACACTAAACAAGGTCTTAGAACACGGAATTTATTTGATGGTAGGGTTTACCCAAGTTCCCACTCTGATCTGAAGTAAGATCGCAAAGGTCAGAGCGATTTCCACAAGGTCTGGTGAATTCTTTTCTTTGTAAAGTTCTTCTGCGAAAGAAATGGAGTAACTTCACTCCAGGATTCGATCCACAAGGTCAGGATAAAGTTCCCACTTTATCTACAGGTTCTCTCCTCTCCTAAACGCTCAGGCGGTTTTGGTGGCTTAACCCTTTCCAGCTAACACGGACCCACCGCACGTCGGAACCGCATTCCAGCGACGCCCCATTTACAGACACGACCAGGCCCAGAGAAGGGAGGGTCTTGCCTAAGTTCGGGGCCCATTAGCCACCGCAAGTCAGGATAAGCCTTCCTAGGTCTGGCAGTATTTTATTCCAATACGGAGCATCACTTTATAAAAAGACCCTGTTGTTTACCATATCTGGTTTGTTTTTTTTTAATTTGGTTTTCTGCCCGTTCAAATCTCGAAATCTCTGCTTTGGCAACGTTTTCCCACACGCCTAACACTCTCCAAAGGAACGTATTAAAAATGGACTCTTAAGTTCGTCCTCAAGACCCTTAGAAGACATTTCGGTGACTTTTGGGAGCGGTGTTCAGTCTCAGAACTCAAGAGCTCCAGGATGGCAGCGCTGGCTATCGTGCGGCCCCGGATGCTGCTTTTGGTAAATCTTGGGGGTGGGAAGCCCCATAAATCTCACTACAAAATGAAACGATCACGGAGCCAAGGGCGGCCACCAGAAGCACAACAGGAGACTGCAGGCCGCTCACTAATGCATCTGAAAGCCGGCGAGGTACCGGAAAAGGCCGAGGAGGGGCCCAGGTGCCGCGGCCCCGCGTGGGCGGGCCGGGTGCGGAGGGGCCGGCCGGCCGGCAGGCACTGCGCACGCGCGGCCCCGGCCTTTGTACCGGCGGCGGCACCTGAAGACCCCCAGCGAGCATGCGCGCCCGCGGCCGCCCGCCGCGAGGGGCGCGGGGGGAGGGGCGGCGCTCCGCCCTGGCCTTACCTGCCCGCGTTCTCCGCTTCCATGCCCGGCTGCCGCTCCCGCGGACGGCTGCTCCTGCCACGCAAGCGAGCGACTGGTCGCTGTCGTACCGTGGCGGAGGTGCAGCGGTACAAAAACCAGAGGCTTGGACCCGACGGCCGGCAGAACTGGGGCCGTGGCTAGCGCTCAAGCTCCGCCCCCAGGCTCCTAGCGCCCCTCCCCCCCAGCGCAAACCCCTCTTTTACGGGGCGCTTCCGGCTGCGCCTAGCCAAATCCCAGGACTTGTAAGGGTCACGTGTCGCAGGACAGCCCAATCAGGTTGGTCCCTCTCTGGGTTCCTCTGCCGGCCGCTTGGCCTTTCGGGAAGGGTGGAGGACCACAATGGAGGAGGGGAGCGCCCCGCTGACGTAGGCTCCTGTCGCCCTCCACCCCCGCGCTTTGGTGGCGGGCGGTGATGGGGGTGAATGGGTGAGGATGTCTTCTGGGGGCGCCGGGTAGGTGGGGCTGTTATGCTTGTCAGGATTATCCGGGCCTTTCCACCCCAAATTTTATCCTGATTAAAAACTGGTTTGCATTCATCATCAAGCGTGATCTGGGAGAAAGAAGCGTCTATGGAATCAAAGAACCTGGGAGTCCAGGCCCCTGCACTATCTTGGGCCTCCGGTTCCTAATCTGTACATTGAGGTGATTGTAAAATTGCTTTGTGAAATGTAAAACTTGACATAAATTGTTGTCTGGTTTACTTTGGATATATAAAAATATTAGTCTTTGAAGTCTAAGGCATCACGTCTTCTTTTTAAAAAAATATATATTTTATTGATTTTTTTACAGAGAGGAAGGGAGAAGGGTAGAGAGTTAGAAACATTGATGAGGATGTGCCCACAACCAAGGAACATGCCCTTGACTGGAATCGAACCCGGGACCCTCCAGTCCGCAGGCCGACACTATCCGCTGAGCCAAACCGGTCAGGGAACGTTTTCTTTATAACCTTCCAGACTACCCCTGTGTTGTAGTGTTTTGTTTTCTCAATGGCTCTTACAGCTAGTTTTTGTCTCATTATTTCTCAAGTTGTCACTAGTGTTTGTACAAGGACTTCATTAAATAGCCCTTAATGGAGATAGCTTTTTATCTTTCTCTAGTTTGCATAATGAAAAATATGGCTGCTGTATTGGTTAGCTTTCCCTAGTTAAGCTGTGGTAACAGGCGACCCCAAAAGCTCAGTGGTTTACAGAAACAAAGGTTTATTTCTCACTAAAGTAACATGTGGGCTGAGAGATGGCTGTGGCTCTGTGGGTCATTTGGCTTCTTCATTCTAGGATCCAAGAAAAGGGCTTTCATGAGTAAATACACATTAATTTGTATTATGCCAATTGTTTAAAACTTTTAGTATTTTGAAACTTTTCAGAACTTTTACCAATACTGTGTCCCTTAATAGGTACTACTTAGAACCTGACTCATGATAGGTATATTTAAACCCTGACAATTGATTTTTTTTGTCTTCTTTTGTTAATGCAAGTGCCTAACTTAAGCTTTGATTGCCAAGGCATTTACACTGAGTGGCCAGATTATTATGACCACCCCACTAGTACAATGAAGTGAATTAGTTATGCAAATAATAATAATAATAAAAGAGAAACATGGTAATTGGCGTACGACCGCTACCCTTCCCATTGGCTAAACAGCGAGATATGCAAATTAACTGCCAGCCAAGATGGCTGCCGGCAGCCAGGCAGCTTGAAACTAACATGAGGCTTGCTTGCTTCAGTGACGGAGGACTCCAACATTCCCCGCCTGCCGCTGCAGGCCTCTGAGCTGGCAGTTTGAAACATAGTTACAAAAATAGAAGCTAAACAAAACCCCAGAAACCAGCTTTCAGCTAGCCGGGATCTCAGACCTGGAGTTAGAACCTAAACAAACCAGATACCTGCTTTCAGGAGTGGAGGCTTAAGAGCTGGAGCCTCAGAGCTAAAGATGGCCCAGAATGAAAAAGAAAAAAAAGAAAAAAAGGAGCAGTTGGGAGCTTCAGTCCCAGCCTGAAAACAGCCCTCAGCCCCTCACCCAGACTGGCCAGGCACCCCAGTGGGGACCCCCACCCTGAAGGGGGTGTGACCAGCTGCAAACAGCCATCATCCCCTCATCCAGGCTGGCCAGGCACCCCAGTGGGGACCCCCAACCTGATCCAGGACACCCTTCAGGGCAAACCAGCCAGCCCCCACCCATGCACCAGGCCTCTATTCTATATAGTAAAAGGGTAATATGCCTCCCAGCACCGGGATCAGTGGAGCCGCGAGGTCTCCCGGCACCGGGATCAGCGTAACGGGGCAGCGCCCAAACCCCCTGATCGCCCTGTGGCTCTGTGTGTGACAGGGGGCGGGGCCACAACCTCCCTATTGGCCCTGCTCTGTTCCTGACAGGGGAAGGTGCCCCAACCCCCTGATCGGCCCTGCTCTGTGCCTGATAGGGGGGAGCTCCCCAACCTCCTGATCACCCTGCGGCTCTGTGTGTGAAAGGGTGCAGCGCCCCAACCCCCGTCCCCCCCCCCCCCACGGGCCCTGCTCTGTGTGTGACGGGGTAGAGCCATAACCTCCCCATCAGCCCTGCCCTGAGTGTGAGAGTGGCGGCGCCCCAACCCCCTGATCGGCCCTGCTCTGTGGGTGATAGAAGGCGGCACCCCAACCCCCTGATCCGCCCTGCTCTGTGCCTGACAGGGGGGAGCTCCCCAACCCCCTGATGGGCCCTGCTCTGTGCGTGACAGGGGGAGCTCCCCAACCCCCTGATCGGCCCTGCTCTGTGCGTGACAGGGGGCAGTGCCCCAACCCCCTGATTGTCCCTGCTCTGTGCGTGACAGGGGGAGCTCCCCAACCCCCTGATCGGCCCTGCTCTGTGCGTGACAGGGGGCAGCGCCCCAACCCCCTGATTGTCCCTGCTCTGTGCGTGACAGGGGGTGGTTCCGCAACCTCCACATCGACCCTGCCTTGAGTGTGACGGGGGCGGTGCCCCAACCCCCCAATTGGCCCTACCCTGAGCATTACTGAGGGTGGCATCACAACCTCCCAATCTGCCCTGCTCTGTGCATGACAGGGGGCGGTGCCCTAACTCCCCAATTGGCCCTGCTCTGAGCCCGACCAGGGGCTGCACCTAGGGATTGGGCCTGCCCTCTGCCACCCAGGAGCAGGCCTAAGCCAGCAGGTCATTATCTCCCGAGGGGTCCCAGACTACGAGAGGGCACACGCCGGGCTGAGGGACCCCCCCTCCCCCCCGAGTGCACAAATTGTAGTGCACCGGGCCTCTAGTAATAATAATAATAATAAAACCTTGAGAGTATTTGCTTAGGAAGTTTTCAATATTCAGTATTTTTGGAAATGTCAATGAAGTACTGATGGGGTGGTCATAATAATCTGGCCACTCAGTGTATTTCAAAGAGGCATCCACTTCATAGACTGGCTATCTAGAATAAATACATTGCCAGACACACACACACACACACGCACACTGCCTGGCATGCACACACACACACACATGCACACTGCCGTGCACACACACACACTGCCAGGCATACACACACACACATGCACACTGCCAGGCATACACACACACACACTGCCAGGCATACACACACACACGCACACACTGCCAGGCATACACACACATGCACACAGCCGTGAACGTACACACACACTGCCAGGCATACACACACACATACACACTGCCGTGCACACACACACACATACACTGCCAGGCATACACACACACACACTGCCAGGCATACACACACACACGCACACACTGCCAGGCATACACACACATGCACACAGCCGTGAACGTACACACACACTGCCAGGCATACACACACACATACACACTGCCGTGCACACACACACACATACACTGCCAGGCATACACACACGGACGGACGCACACTGCCACGCATACACACACACACACTGCCAGGCATACCCACACACACACGTATACACACACACACACACACACTGCCAGATGCATACACACACAAACGTAGATTAAAGAGCCAGGCCGCCTGTCCTAACTGAGGCTCCTTTATTTTAGGAATCTTGGTTGATTTCAATAAATGACCATTTGGCCTACTTGTTTCTTTTCCTTTTCCAGTGCTTTAATTTCCGCTCTTTTGTTTTAAATCCACTGATAGTGAACTCTGAAACCCTAGACTTCCCACCCTTGACCCCAATAAAGCAGACCCCAGGCCCATGCACATGCATGCTCACTCTCTCTACTGCGACCTTGCTGTGGGGCCCCAGGGAGGTCTTGTAAATAATAAACCAGTGTCTTTTCAACATTTCTGTTGGGGTCGCCAAAGGAGGCCAAAAAGTGGTAAGGGATTATAAATTTATTAGGTCATCTGGAGTCCAGATGGGCTGAACCCCAAAATGGCGCCAGCACCTAGGGATGGGGAGTCAGAGGTTTTAAAGGATTCTAGGTGGGCTTTTTTGGCAGGAAACTCTCCGGGTGGGTCTGTATCCTGGGAAAGTCTGGAAGGGAAAGATAATAGTCTTAGCAAGTGGAATGTGGTCTTAGCCGGTGGAATGTGGTCTAAGTGAAAGGGAATGTCAGTCGTGAAGTCAAAAGGTCAGTTCCCAGGGGAGGGTGTATCAATTCAGTTATTTGATCAGTCCTAACAATTTCCTGATGGTTATTGCTGAGGTGTCTTGCAACCAAAATAAGAACCATAAGAGCCCTAGCTGGTTTGGCTCAGTGGATAGAATGTCTGCCTGAGAACTGAAGGGTCCTGGGTTCGATTCCAGTCAAGGGCACATACCTGGGTTGCTCGATCTCCAGTAGGGGGCGTGCAGGAGGCAGCCAATGATTCTCTTTTATCATTGATGTTTCTATCTTCGTCTCTGAAATCAATAAAAAATATACATATACATATATATGTGTGTATACATATACATATACATATACATATACATATACATATACATATACATATACATATACATATACATATACATATACATATACAAGCCTAAGTGACCGTTACGACTGAACGACTGGAACTGGTTGACCGGTCACTATGACACACAGTCTAGGACCCCTCACTCCTTACCGCCTGCCTGCTCACTGCTCCTTACTGCTCAGCTCGCTGCTCCTTAGCACTGCTGCGAAGGTGGGAGAGGCTCCCACCACCAACATTGCACTCCCCAGCCATGAGCCTGGCTTCTGGCTGAGTAGTGCTCCCCCTGTGGGAGCACAGTGACCACCAGGGGGCAGCTCCTGCGTTGAGCGTCTGCCCCCTGGTGGTCAGTGTGCATCACAGTGACTGGTTGTTCTGGTCGTTCTGCCATAAAGGTCACTTAGGCTTTTATTATATTTATTTATTTATTTATTTATTTATTTATTTATTTATTTATTTATATTTTAGAAGCCTGGTGCATGAAATTCATGCACGGGTGGGGTCCCTAGGCCTGACCGGCAATCAGGGCTGATCGGGGCCTTCCTGCTGGCTGCCAGCTGCCAGCCAGGGCCTGCCAGCCTCGGGGAGGGACCAGGGAAGGTTGGCCAGCCACAGGGGAGGTTGGCCCACGTGGGAGGTTGGCTGTGGGAGTGCACTAACCACCAGGGGGCAGCTCCTGCATTGAGCATCTGCCCCCTGGAGGTCAGTGAGCATCACAGCGACTGGTAGTTGTGGTGTTCCAGTTGTTTAGGCATTATATATATATATATATATATATATATATAGATATATATATATATATCCTATTTAATAATAGACAAACATGGTAATTAACCGTACCTCCGACACACTTCCCATTGGCTAATCAGGGCTGTATGCAAATTAACTGCCAACCAAGATGGCGGCCGGCAGCCAGGCAGCTGAAGCGAACAGGAGGCTTGCTTGCTCCAGTGAAGGAGGAAGCCAAGGTTCCCCGCCTGCCGCTGCTGGGCTCTGAGCTTGCACTCTAAGAAACAATGTTGCAATTATAGAAGCTAAACATACCCCATGCTTTCAGCCAGCCGGCCAGCTGGAGTTGCAACAGTGTTTTAATTATAGAAGCCTCAGAGCTAAAGCTGGCTCTCAGTTCCAGTGGCAGCCATAGAAGGTAAATAAATCCCAGAATAAAAAAAAAAGAAAGAAAAAAAGGAGAGGTTGGGAGCTTCAGTCACCCGCCAGCCTGAAAACAGCCCTCAGCCCCTCACCCAGACTGGCCAGGCACCCCAGTGGGGACCCCCACCCTGAAGGGGGTGTGACCAGCTGCAAACAGCCATCATCCCCTCATCCAGGCTGGCCAGGCACCCAAGTGGGACCCCCACCCTGATGGGGGACACCCTTCAGGGCAAACCAGCCGGCCCCCACCCGTGCACCAGGCCTCTATCCTATATAGTAAAAGGTTAATATGCCTCCCAGCAGTGGGATCAGCGGAGCTATGAGGCCTCCCGAATCTGGGATCAGCAGAGCTGTGAGGCTTCACGCCCCGGGATCAGCTGAGCTGCGAGGCCTCCCGGCACTGGGATCAGCGGAGCCGCGAGGCCTCCTGGCACCTGAATCAGTGGAGCCGCGAGGCCTCCTGGCACCGGGATCAGCAGAGCCTCACAGCATCGGGATCAGCGGAGCAGCGAGGCCTCCCAGCACCCGGATCAGTGGAGCAGCGAGGCCTCACTGCCCCTGTGTCAAGCAGAGCCGCGAGGCCTCCCAGCACTGCGATCAGCAGAGCCGCGAGGCCTCCTGGCCCCTGGAGCAGCATGACGGGGCAGCGCCCAAACCCCCTGATCGCCCTGGGGCTCTGTGTGTGACAGGGGGCGGGGCCACAACCTCCTTATCAGCCCTGCTCTGTTCATGACAGGGGAAGGTGCCCAAACCCCCCCCGATTGGTCCTGCCCTGTGCCTGATAGGGGGGAGCTCTCCAACCCCCTGATCGGCCCTGCTCTGTGTGTGACGGGGGAGCAGCAAACTCCCCATCGGCCCTGCCCTGAGTGTGACCGGGGCGGGGGGGGGGGGGAGTGCCCCAACCCCCTGATTGGCCCTGCTCTGTGGGTGACAGGGGGCGGCGCCCCAACCCCCTGATCTGCCCTGCTCTGTGTGTGACGGGGCGGTGCCCCAACTCCCCTATCAGCCCTACTCTGTGCATGACAGGGGGGAGCTTCCCAACCCCCTGATCGGCCCTGCTCTGTGCGTGACAGGGGGGAGCTCCCCAACCCCCTGATCGGCTCTGCTCTGTGTGTTACAGGGTATGGAGCCCCAACCCCCCTGATGGGCCCTGCTCTGTGTGTGACAGGGGGCAGTGCCCCAACCCCCTAATCAGCCCTACCCTGAGCATGACTGGGGGTGGCATCGCAACCTCCCGATCCGCCCTGCTCTGTGCATGACAGGGGGCGGCGCCCCAACTCCCCAATTGGCCCTGCTCTGAGCCCGACCAGGGCCTGCACCTAGGGATTGGGCCTGCCCTCTGCCACCTGGGAGGGGGCCTAAGTCAGCAGGTCGTTATCTCCCGAGGGGTCCCAGACTGTGAGAGGGCACAAGTGGGGCTGAGAGACACCCCCCCCCCCCGCCAGGGCATAATAATAAATAATAATTATTATTTATATAATAATTTATATTATATAAATACACACAGAGTGGCCAGATTATTATGACCACCCCATCAGTACAATGAAGTGAATTAGTTATGAAATAATAATAATAATAATAATGATAAAACCTTGAGAGTATTTGCTTAGGAAGTTTTCAATATTCAGTATTTTTGGAAGTGTCAATGAAGTACTGATGGGGTGGTCATAACAATCTGGCCACTCAGTGTATATATCCATAAGGGCTGGTTCCATCACAACATTGGTTGTTGATAGGCTGAAACCAGTACAAAACAGTAGGTATCCATTGAATATTTCTTGAATTAATGAATGAACAGGGTATCTTCTCTTTCTCTGGTTTCTCTAACCACCTAGGACAGTGATGGTGAACCTTTTGAGCTCGGCATGTCAGCATTTTGAAAAACCCTAACTTAACTCTGGTGCCGTGTCACATAGAGAAATTTTTTGATCTTTGCAACCATAGTAAAACAAAGACATATTTTTGCTATTTATTTTATATATTTAAATGCCATTTAACAAAGAAAAATCAACCAAAGAAAATGAGTTCGCGTGTCATAGGTTCGCCATCACTGACCTAGGATCACAGTCTAAGAAAAATTTTTAAGCAGTTGGCTTGCCTCACTGATTTCAGAAAGGTCATTCTAGTGACCGAGAGTATGTGTAAAGAGCTACAAACTTTTCTTAGGTTTTCACTCAGGAAGAGTCACCCTTGGGCACCCAGGACCTCCTCCACTGTGGGGGGCTGCATCTTCTGGGTCGGCCAGCTCCACTCGTGACCCCAGCAGACCAGGGGCCTCTGCTTCTCTACCTAGTTCTGTCTTACAAAAGGATGAGTTCACTGGGAGAGTTGTTGGGGCGCAGTACACTGAACTTGGGAATGGTGAAGCAATCGGCAAAGGGGCTCCTATTCCGTCAGTGCCTCTCTCTTCATCCTGAATCTGTCTGGAAGACAAACTTGTTCAGCTCTGAAGCCCAGGAGAAGTCTCCTGTCTTTGCCAAATAGGCCTCTACTTTAAGAGACCTTGTATGATGGGACAACGAAAGAAGGGCCAAGTCCCTTCAGCGTGTTTCCCTCCCCTCGCGATCCTCCTCTCCCTTTCAAGAACCTGGCAAGCTTGCTTACCCTGCTTGCCCAGCGGAGGAGGCGATATGGAGGGATGAGAAAGGGGCACAAGGAAACTTTTTGGTTGTGATAGATATGTTCATTATTTTGATTGTAAGAATGGTTACATAGGTATACACCTAGGTAAAACCTCATCAAATTGTATGCTTTAAATGTGTGGTTTATGTCAAATAGACCTCCCTAATTGTTTAAAAAATGAGTGCATCATAATTCACCTTATACACGCAACCCATCATCTTTCCGTATTGTCTTGCATTAACCTTTTGCTTCACATAAGTCAACCCATAACCAAAGCACAACCTAAAAATGCGTAAATATTGCCCATTTTCGGGTTCCCTGTCTTCCAGTAGCACCACAGCACGAGGGCATCGCTAGCTGCCTCGGTGTGGCTGTTTCAGTATCCAAGGACGCCGGGCACCAGGAGACAGGCTTCTGACTGCACTCACGCGAGGGTGACCCCCTAAGCACTCGCTGCGCAGCGTGCCCGTCTCCCATGGCCGGTGAAAGATGGTTAATGGAACGCGAGCCGTTCGCGCGTGTCACAGGACAAGCGATGCCGCACTACAGCCAGAGCGGCCCCACGTCTGCACGTCCGCCAGGGAAACCCTACTGTAGGGAGAGGGACGAAGAGAGACTAAAGCCGGAGCCGGAAAGTTCTGGGAATAGGTTTAGAAAACACTTCTGGTTCCGGCCCTAAGTCCCACTTCCGTCCGGGGCACATGCGCGCGGCAGTGTTCCCTGCTTTCCTGTCCGGCGGGGCCCCAGACCCCGCACTTTCCGTTCTGTCCGCAGGCCGTTCGCTCCGGCTCCGGAAGCCCCTTCCGCCCGTGCTCTGAGCCGCTGCCGGGCCGTGCCCTCCGGTACGGTCTCTCCTTGTGCCGTTTCTCCGTGGGCGGTACCGTCTCTCCCTGGGCCGCCTGTGGGGCCAGTGGGGGTGCGGTCTGCAGTTCATCTCCTGGAGTTTGAAGGGGCGCGGGGAAGCCACGCGGGCCGCCTTTTCCTTGCTCCCCCAGAGCTGCCTTTGGATCCCGAAGGCCCAGTCCCCAGCGCTAAGGAGACTGGTCTCAGGCCCGAGGGCACGTCCGCGCTCTCAGCGCCCTGGGGGAAGGGGGAGAGGGGTGGGAGAGAACCCGGTGTTTCCCGACTTGGTTTAGTCGCGAGCTGGGAACCGAACACCAACCTCTTTCCCTCCCCGCCAGCCCACTGACCATGCCCGCGGGCGTGCCCTGGACCACCTACCTGAAGATGTTCACCGCCAGCCTCCTGGCCATGTTCGCGGGGTCCCAAGTGGTGCACAGGTACTACCTGCCGGACCTGGTGAGTGCAGGAGGGCCCTGGGCTTGGCCCTCCGTTCTCCCCACAAAAGCAAAAGGGATCTTTAAACGAACCAGGAGCGCCTCTGCCCTGGGCCCAAAACCCGATGATGGCGCCCAGTTGCATGGAGAGCAATGCCATGTCCTGCTCTTACACAGCCTGGCACCTGCCTGCCACTGGCCTTACCTTATACATTTCCGCCCCTTTCCCCGTGTTGCAGCCACACCAGCTTCCTTGCTGTTTCTCAAGCTCATCAAGCCTGTTCCCATCTGAAGGCCTTGCCTTTCCTGTTCTTGGGGAGCTTTTCTCCCAGATCTTGGCTTGGTTTCCTTCTTCAAAATGTCAAGTTTCTGCCTAGATATCTCCTCCGTCCATGAGGACAGCCTCAGAAGGATTGCTCCTCTGCTATTCTCAGTCCTTCCTTTCTTCCTTTGGTAGAGCACTTGTTACAATTTGCAATTATTTTATTCCTTTGTCTCTACTTGTTTTTATTCTTGTTTCCTCCATTAGAATGTAAGGTCCACAAAAGCGTTGTTCCACAATACGGTAACACTCTGTAACCACTATGGTGGGTATTAATTAAAAAAACACGCGCCTTGCTAATGACGTGCTGGTGAGGATGTGGAGAACCTGGAACCCTCATACAGTGCTGCTAGGAGTGTAGAAGGGGGTAGCTGCTGTGGAAAGTCTGACAGCTCCTCAGTTAAACACAGAGTTACCATATGACCCAGCTATTCTGCTTCTAGAGAGAGATGAAAACATTTGTCCACACAAAAGCTTGTACATGAATATTCATAGAAGTATTATTTATAAGAACCCAAAAGTGGAAACAATCCATATTGTCCATAAACTGATAAATGGACATACACAATGTGGTATACCCATATAATCGAACATTATTTGTTCCTAGAAGGAGATAAAGTACTTAACATGTGGCAACATGGATGAACCTTAAAAACATGCTAAGGGAAAAAAACTAGTCACAAAAGCCTACATATCGTATAATCCATTTACATGAAATTTGTCCAGAATAGACAAATCTATTGAGCCAAAACTAGATTAACGGTTGTCCAGGGCAGTGGTGTGGATGTGGGAAAGCTTTGTGGGAATGGGAGTTACTGGTGGTGGCTCTGGGATTTCTCTTGGGGGTGCAGTTCTAAAATTTATCGTACTGATGCGTGTACAACCTTATGAATCTACTACAGGCCATTAAATTTATACTTTAAATGGGTGAATGGTAGGTATGTGAATTATCTCACTAAAGTGGTTAAAAAAGTAATCTCAGGCCTTTCCTGACCATCTTTTCTGAAGGTAGTTTGTTTTATTTATTTATTTATTTATTTTCCAAAATGTGTTTATTGGGATGGTTTCCCACTCGTCTTGGTTCGAGGTGCGTTTAGTGCTGCTTTCCTTCTGAAGGAGCACCCTTCTGTAAGCCTTGCGATTTTCCTCCTGTTGGCTGACAGAGAACAGTGGAGCCACCAACCCACAAAACTGCCGTTTGTGCATGGCTAAAGGCAGTGGTGAATTTATAGCATCCTGGGCATTTCACATCCCTAAGTAGGAATCGGGGCTCTGCACCAGGCATTTCTTCTCTTCTGGAGAGGGGTGGAGGAGATCCTCAGTGAGAGGCATATTGTCGTGGGGAGGTCATCACCGCTGGAAAGGCTGGGAAGGTAGTTTTATATTTTTTTTGCTCACTGCTTGATACGGGTGGAGAGTCAGTAAATAGTACAGGAGTAAATTTCCAAATATGGAAAGTTGTATTCAAATTTGTGATAGTGATGCAAACTCTCCCCCTCTAGAACTTAAAACCCAGCGTGGATAATAGAGTCATTAGGGTTAGAGAGGGACTTAGATCAACTGTGGGTTCTCATGATACAGATTTATTGTTGAGTAGCAAGGGTCTTTCTTTTACTCTACCTGCTTTGAAGTCTTTCAGGTCACATTTAATTACAGTCTAAGAAAGCACTGGCATCTGTGTGATTTTGTGTGTGTGTGTGTGTTTGTGTTTTTTTTTAAATAGACAATACCTGAAATCCCACCAAAGCCTGGAGAACTCAAAACGGAGCTTTTGGGACTGAAAGAGAGGCAACACAACCCTCAAACTTCTCAGCAGTAGAAACCTCAAAATACAACCCTGCCAAGAACTCTGTGAATAAGTCTTAAATATATATTTTTAAAATTGATTGAGTCCAACTACTTGCACTTAAGCACCTAATACAATGCTAACTATAGGAGGAGGTACACAGAAGGTATTAACTGATGCATTGAGATTTATTTATGGTTTGACCAGTGTTTCTTGAAAACTGCCAAAGCATTCTTAAATGTGGTTTGATAGTCATTTAGCTGTGAATATCATATGAGATAGAGTATTTGCAATGACTCCTACTCTTACAATTCATACACACACACACACACACACACACACACACACACACACACACTCCCATGTTTATTGCAGTATTAGCCAAGGTACAAAAACAACCCCAAATCCCCATCAACAGATGAATGGATAAGAAAGATGTTGTACATATATATTCAGCCATATATTCAGCCATAAGAAAGGAGGGTATCCTGCCATTTGCAGCAGCATGGATGGACCGTGAGCACATTATGCTAAATGTCATGAGTCAAACAGAAAGACAAGTATTGCTATGATACAACTTATGTATGGAGTCTAAAAAAGTCATACCTATTAAAAGCAACAACCATGGAGAGTAAAATGGTGGTTAGCAGGGTCTGGGGAGTGGGGATAAGAGTGATGGTATTTAAGGGTACAGACTTGTGACAAGTAATAAATAAGCCATAGTGATCTAAAGCACAGTATAATGAAGCTAAACCAGCGATTTTCAACCTTTATGATGCAAGAATTTTTAAAAACATGCAATACCTGACTATTTAGTCAGGGGCACTGACCTCTTTTCCCTTAGGTTGTCAAATAAAAAAATGACAACAGTCAACACAACAGTAGCCATCTGGTGTGAATGAATCAAAATTATATCTATTTTTTAAAATGTTTTTTATTTATTTGAGAGGAAGGAATAGGGAGAGATAGAAACATCAATGACGAGAGAGAATCATGGACCGGCCGCCTCCTGCACATCCCCAGTGGGGACCAAGTCCGCAGCCTGGGCATGTGCCCTGACTGGGAATTGAACCGTTACCTCCTGGTTCATAGGTCGACACTCAACCTCTGAGCCACACTGGCTGGTCATACTTATCTTTTTGTCAGATTGGCAAAAAGTAAGATTTTTTCTTTTGGTGTGCCACAGAATTTTATTTATTAGATGCAAAAAGGTTAAAAATTGCTGATCTAGACAATATTATAATTATGTAGTATGATAAATATTGCTACAATGACAATCATGTTGCAGTATATAAATGTATCAAAGTAACACTTAAACTTACACAATGTTACATGTCAAATTTATTTAATTTAAAAAAAAATTTCAAACTAGTAAAGGTCACACTGATACATAATTTGCAGTCAATGTTGACAATTAACTACTAGAGAAAGTAGTCATTACAGGGTCCCCCTGGTAGAGTTCTCTTGATAGAAGGTTTAAGTTGAAACACTAGAATTCAACAGGAGAATATCTCTCTCTGCCCCTAGACAAGATTAACCCTGTGTTCCTGGACTTGAATTCTGAAAAGATCCTAAGGAGTATGCTCCAGGAACATGCCCTCATGCTCCACAGGGTCTGAAAATATACTAATTCCTCATCACACAATGGGTCCTTTTATGAAGTTAGTTCTAAATTAAATTACCACAGCCTTAACACACCTTCACACAGCCATGTGGTTTGTGATTCAATAGTATACATAGAACTCCATGTGAAATCTCTGGAAACTGAAGTAGTTGTTGATGTAATTATACAGCTTTATAAATAAAAGTAACAAAAGCAAATGACCTAGAGCTAGAAATTCTCAAGTATCGTAGGATCTACCAATTTTAGTATCTCCTGAATAGGGCAGGCTGGAGTGGGTAGCTGAATTGTCTCCAAGTTTCCCTTTCCCACCTTAGTAGCTGAATCAATGGGTATCTTTATACACAAAGTTATGTTGCGTCAGTAAAGATTGTTTCCCAGGACTACATGTGAAATCAGTCATCTCTGTACTAGTCTTCTCTGTCCTGATTGTAATTATACAAAACATCACCCTATTTACATTTTAATTCACTAGCATCTTAGGGAACATACTTCACTACAAATAAAAGGTAGTTCTCTATTTAAGGAGGGTATGGGGGGACAAATGGTGAACACACGATACAGTGTATATGATGTGCTATAGAATTGTGCACCTAAAGTCTGTATAATTTTGTTAACCAGTGTCACCCCAGTAAATTTTTTTAAAACTTAAGAAACATCTAGAAGAAATTACAAACAAGCATTCTAATCATAAAGCAGTGTAATAATGCAGTGGATGCCTTTTTGACTGGAAATAACAAAATATTTAAAATGATGACCAAATGGATGCCCAATATACTCTTAAATAATACTGACGTAGAAAGTTTCACTCCATTCGGAGAGCTTCTGGGTGATGAACAGGTGGAGATGCTGGGAGAGTGGAGCTCCGGGTGAGGGCATGGAAGTGCCACACCCTTTGCCCATTCCTTACCCTTTAGTCCACAGGCCTGAGACAAACTGGCTAGGGCAAGCCTTGGGTCTTAACATGACCATTTTTTTTTCTTTTTTTTTGGGGGGGGGGTGTATTTTTTGTAACTTCCTCAAATCTTTAGAAAGATCAGATTTGCTTTTCTTATTCAACAATTCTAATCTGACATCATGTAGCTATAATCATAGCATTTTTCTTAATTTGGGTGAAACCAGCTGTGGGTTTAGAAGTTGTCTGTGTATTTCAAATGACTCTGTAATGCTCTCTGGTTAACAATGAATCAACAGAAGTTTTAGAATTAACATAATTAAAATGTCCATACTGCCCAAAACAATCTACAAACTCAGTGCAATTCCTATCAAGATACCAATGATGTATTTCACAGAACTAGAACAAATATTCCAAAAATTTACATGGAATCATAAAAGACCCCGAATAGCCACAATAATCCTGAGAAAGAACAACATTAAGAGGAATCATGCTACCTGATATCAAACTATATTACAAAGCTATAGTAATCAAAACAGCATGGTACTGGCATAAAAAGAGATATAGATCAATGGAACAGAATAGAGAGCCCAGAAGCAAATCCACGCCTTTATGGTCAATTAATATTTGACAAAAGAGGCAAGAACACACAAGGGTAAAAAGCAATCTATTTAATAAATGGTGTTGGGGAAATTGGACAGATATGTACAAAAAAATGAAACTAGACCACCACCTTAGACCACATGCAAGAATAAACTCAAAATGGATTAAAGACTTAAACATAAGACTTAAAAACATAAAAATCCTAGAAGCAAACATAGGCAGTAAAATCTCAGACATTTCTCAGCAATAGTTTTTCTGATATATCTCCTTGGGCAAGGAAAACAAAAGAAAAAAAACAAATGGGACTGCCTTTGTAAAACAAATTTTTACACAGCAAAGGAAACCATCAACAAAACAGATAATCCACTGAATGGGAGAACATATTTGCCAATGATGCATCTGATAAGGGATTAATTTCCAAAATACATGAAGTACTAATACAACTCAACAAAGAAAGACAATGCAATTAAAAAATGGGCAAAGGACCTGAACAGACACTTCTCCAAAGAGCACATACTAGTACAAATGGCCAAGAGACATGAAAAAGTGTTCAATGTCACTAATCAGGAAGAGGCAAATTAAAACGAGGTATCACCTCTCGCCTATCACAATGGCGACCAGTGTTGGCAGATGTGGGGAAAAGAGAACCTTCATGTACTGTTAGTGGGAATGTGGACTGGTGCACTGTGGAAAGCAGTATAGCGTTAACTCAAAAAATTAAAAATGGAACTGCTTCATGACCCCACAACTCCACTTCTGTGAATATACCCAAGAAACCAGAAACACTAATTAAAAAAAAAACATACGCACCCCACTATTCATTGCAGTATTTATAACAGCTAAGATTTGGAAGCAGCCCGAGTGATAAGCTGTGGTATACTACTTGGATGGAATACTACTTGGCTGTAAAAAGGTAGGAAATTTTACCTTTTGGGACAGCATGGATGGCCCTTGAGACTATGATGCTAAGTGAAACAAGCCAGTCAGAGAAAGACAAATACCATAGGATTTCACTTATTTTTGGAATCTAATGAACAAAATAGCAACATAGATACAGAAAACAGACTGCCAACTGTCGGACTGAAGGGGGTTTGAGGGCTTGGTGAAAAAGGTGAAGGGATTAAGCAGACAACAGGTATAACTGAAACCTACATAATTTATTGTTACCCCAATACATTCAATAAACTTAAAAAAAATTAAGTATTAAGTTTAAAGTGTGGACTTCTTTTGGTATTGTGTACATACATAAAAAATTCTAACAATTGTGACTTGGACTGTCACAATTTGTTTACCTCCAAATTTAGATTTATAGGGAAGTTAGTAGTCTCATCTACCTTTCTCCATTTCCATGAATACTCGTGTTAAAATGGTACATATTACATATGTCAAAGCTATCAACTATGTCCCAGACTTTATTGTGTTTTAATCTAGTTGCATTTAGTTGCCCTAGCTCTTTAAAATTTGTGGCTATTTCTTTCCTTGGTTTTAACCTTAAAACTAAAAAAAAAAAAAATGTTTTAAATGTTTTTCCTGATTTCAGAGAGAGCAAGAGAGGGGAGAAACATCAATGTTGAGAATCATGGATTGGTGGCCTCCTGCATGCCCTCCTACTGGGGATCGAGGACACAACTGGTGCATGTGCCCTGACCAGGAATGGGACCTTGATCTCCCAGTTCTTAGGTCAGTGATCAACCATTGAGCCACACCAGCTGGGCTAACCTTGAAACTTTTGAAGAGTACTGTTCACACATTCTTGGTTTGTCTGATGTTTTTCTCATTAGGCTAAGGCTATTGATTTCTGGAAAGAATACCAGAGGTGAAGTGTCCTTATCACATCCTCTGAGAGGATACATGACATCACGGGTGATACCAACCTTGATTACTTGGTGAAGGTAGTGGCTGCCAGGTTTCTATGCTGTGAAGTCACTATTTTCCCCTTTCCATACTCTATTCTTTAGAAGACAGTCACAAAGTCCAGCCCACACTCAAAAAGAGGATTATCTTTTCTAACTATAAATAAACATTTTTAAAAATTAAAAATAAAAATGCAAGACCCTGGATATTTGGGACCTTTTTTATTTTTATACACATGACAAGATTTTACACCAAGAATAGTCAGTTAAATAGTACAAATTTACATTCATGAGGAATGTTAAAAAAAAAAATTCAACTAAAAAACCCTCTTCTTTCGGTGACCCACGATTCCAACATTTTACAGTGCAGGGGAGAAGGGAGCTGGGGGAAGCATCCAAAAGTCTCTCCAAAAAGAAATGACTTAAATTTCACATTCCCTCTCCACACAGGATCCAAATGGTGAGAGTGTAATTTACAATTCATCTTTTTCAGCTGAAGATTTCTGTGAAAACAAAAATCAGAAGACATTAAAAGCTAGCAGAAATAAAACCCTTAGCTCAAAAGATTCATATGTGGAAAAAATAAAGAATGGGCCAAGCCTATTTCCATTATTTCAGCTGTAGACTAAAACTTACCTTGCTAATCTGCAAACATTTTAGATAATTTAGAACCCACCAAAGGCCAATGGCCCCTGAACACAATAAAAATTTAATACACCCTAATGTTACCATATAGTAAGGGAGAGGAAATGGCAAAGAGGATAGTAGCATTGTGGGCTACGGAAGGATCTGTTTAAAAACATCTCAAGAATGGATGACTAAAGTAAAGGAATAAAAGAAGTGAGATCAAAGTATACACTTTAAAGAATAAAAATGATTTGCTCCAGCTTTTGAATTTGATATGAGATACCTATTTGGGGGCAGATCTCTAAGTCTGACTTCTTTATGTTATAGTCCTAACTTTGCCAGAAATAAGAATGCAAGTCCCATTCTTGATTGGTACCTCTGCTTTTTCGTCTTCATCATCTGTTCCGGCATCCGTATCTTCGTCTTCGTCTTGCTCTGTGTCTTCTGTGGCATCCTCTGTTGTTTCTTCAGGTTCTTCTTCAGGTTCTTCTTCGACCTAAGGGGCAACATTTATGAACCCATTAATGAATCTATTTTCACTTTGCTCATTTAAATATATAAGATCACAATCCTCCAATTAGAGTTAACATCCAAGCTAACAAACTGAGATAAGACCAGATAAAAAGAATTTCTTTTATAAAAAGAGAATTTAATTTTTAGCATACTGCAAGACACTTGGGATTCAAACACTTAATAATTTCTAAAAAGTAGAAATTAGTCCAACTTCTGCGGTATATCAGTCCTGGGAAGCCTATTCTTAAAGGAAAATGAAGCCTATGTGGGAGGGTTGGGAATACAAACCTTTGCATCAAGGTCAATGTTTAAACTGAGGCGGAGCATCCTTTCTATCCTATCTCCATATGCTTTAGTGTCTGGTAAAAGATACCCTGACCTCAGTGTTGCTGTTTCAAATAAAACCACGGCAAGATCCGAAACTGTCTTGTCCTCTTCATCTTCCTGAAATGGAAGAAATCACACTTTATTAAAAGGTACAGAGTATTTAAGATGCAGGAGTATGGCTGTAGTGTGACTCACCTTAACTCGTCGAAGCATGTCTTTGATCAGAGGATGTCTGGGATTGATTTCAAATGTTTTCTTCTGGCTGGCATAATAACTGTTAAGGGATAAAAAATGAACATTAACAGTCCAGCTGGCACAGCTCATTGGTTGAGCGTAGATCTATGAATCAGGAGGTCACGGTACATGCCTAGGTTGTGGGCTCAATCCCCAGTGTGGGCTGTGCAGGAGGCAACCAATCAATGATTCTCTCTAATCATTGATGTTTCTATCTCTCTCTTCTTCTCCCTTTCTCTGAAATCAATAAAAATATTTTTTAAAAAAAGAACATTAACATCAGATTTTAGGGTCCATACATTTCCTTTTTTCTATTACTTTCATAATTACAGTGAACAGCTTTTAGAGAGATCAAGATGTACTCTTACTGCTACATCATTCTTTCCCTTTTAAAGGGGGATGGACATGCTTAGATGAAAGAGTTAAATAAAGAGGACTACTTTATTTACTAATGAATCCCAAGTTCCTAGAACACTGTTGAGTGGATGAAATGACTTAATGTCTTGTTCATCCCCACTTAATTCATTCTCACTACCTTAACTGCAGCTCTGGTTCCCACAGAGATCTGAGTTGTCTAGGCAGACTCAGGGTGTGCGCAAATAACACAGTCTCCATGATGCCTTCACCAAACTGGTTCCATAAAAAATTAATCGCTGCTTTTATCTGACCTCAGTTCCCAATTCTGAACATACCCTCACAGTCCCTACCATTTTACTGTCAGTGGTGACTGTCCTCTCTCCTATAGCTGCATGCTGAGGACAGGGGAACTACAGCTGTCCCCGTCGTGGTATACCCAGGGTCTGTGCTGGGCTAGAAGATTAGGACTTCATTTGTCATCCTGACTAGTCTGAATGGCACAAAAACAGCAGTAATATCTACTTTAGATCATCAATGTGTAAGTGCAGTAGGTGCTCAAATGCTTATTGATTGAAAGGTAACTAACTTCCTGTTAATGAATAATTGAATGACTACTATGGCATTGCAATGGGATAAGCAAAAACCTGTTCTCTCCACCTGACATTTATAATCTAGTCAGGGAACAAAACAAATAAGATAGCACCTTACCATTTTGTTGTATAAATATGTATTGATGAATCGTGCTAATTATGAAATGTATGTGCATGTGTGTAAATACATACTTATTTTAGTAAATACATTTGTGAGAAGAACCCTTAAGCTAAGCCTTGGGGGAAAAAAGTATGAGAACTAGGTAGCAAACATGAAAGAAGCTACTCCAAGTAGAATAAGAGAATAAAAGTAGGGAAAAAGCTATTTTCAAGGCCACTGCTGTGACAATAAAACGTAAGCTTGAAATATTTCTTAAAGATAAAAGGTACTAAAGATCCACTTACCTCCAATACCTGGACCTTGAGTTCAAAATACTTAACTCATGGGTCATATTTTAGCTTTAATTTTGTGGCGCATACTATTTAGGTTAAAAAAAGACTTAACTCTTTTTTGAGAAACACAATTGTCATTGACCTCATCTGAAACTAAATCTAAAAATGTAAAAGAAGTCTAAATACCAAGTCAAACATACAGTCTAATGAAAAAATACAGTTTATGTGTAACATATTAAGAAAACTTGCATTTGTATATAAAGTACTATAAAATAAATCATGAGTCTAAGACCTTTTCCTTAGCAATCTGATATAGGAAGAATCCCTTTGTAAACTTCTTTTCTACCTAACATATAGTGGACACTTATAACACATCAGCTCCTTAGAATAAAATGCCAGCTTCAGTATGGAAGGCTGGACAAGAGCTAACACTGTGGCGGGAGCTTTCTTTTCCCAAGGACACTCACTTTGTAGAGATGTCTTTGCCTGTTTGGTACGCTTGAGCTTTCATGATTCTCTCCATGTTGCCAGACCATCCGTACTGGCTGGCCACGAGAGCACATGGAGACTCTGTCAGGCGCTGAGATACCACAGCCTTTTCAATCTGGGAATAAGAAACCGAAGTTAGATACCTATCTATAAATATCAACAGTTAAGGTCATTTGATAATTGCATTTCAACTCTTCAAGGATTCATCACTTAAGATCCTAAACATAGAGGCAGGCCATTAAAGTACCTCTCATATTCGTCAGAGCCACTGTCATTTTATAATCTGAATTTTTCTGTCAGAAATACTTAAACACCAACTTTAAAAATATAGAAAAAAAACCCCAGCACCTACATAAAGAATAACCACTATTATCCTTTTAATTCTTTGCAGTTCCTAAATTTTAAGCTTGTCCTCCCAGTAATTTAACCATATTAAATGTTGTCTTGACAAGTTTTAATGGTTGTAAAGTAACCAGTTTCTAAGTGTAATTTGTTGGCAAGACAAATTTTTTAAAAATGCAAATACTAAAATTTTCACACTTTCTAATTTCCACAAGAATACCTTGTCCTTGAGGGCTTTATCTTTCATCCAATTGAGCAGAGGCTCAAATTCTTTCTCAAGTGCTTCACGATTCTCCTTAGTTTTCTCACTTTCATCAAACTTCACTCCTTCCTTGGCAACATTCTGGAACCTCTTTCCATCAAACTCAGGAAGAGCCTGAATGCAGTATTCGTCCACAGGTTCTGTGAGATAAATCACTTCATAGCCCTTTTTCAGAAGTCTCTCAACAAAGGGAGAAGATTCCGCCTACAAAATAAAGGAGATTTAAGTTTTCCAAGTCTAGCCTTGATATGTTAACGTGTTCATCCCAATAGCTATGTTTATATATTACTAACAACCTCATTTACAGGTAGAGAATTAAAGAGGTGCAGAGAATACAGTGACTGACCAGACCTCATACCTGCTACGGTTCAAAATTACATTTAAGTTTTCCCTTTTGTTCTCAAACATTGGCTATAACTTCCCGCTACAAACCACAATCTCTGACAACTGGTGTTTATCTCACCTCTTTTCTGCTGGACCCAGCCATGAAGTAGATTTTGTCCTGTTTCTCCTTCATTCTTTCCACATACTGGTCTAGACTAGTAATGTCACTTGGATGATGAGAAGACTGGAATCTAAGAAGTTTGGCGAGACGTGTTCGATTTGAGTGGTCTTCAATCACACCAAGCTTGATGTTGGTACCAAATTCTTTCCAAAAAGTATCATTGTATTTCTCATCAGCAATCTTTTTTATCATGTCCAGAGTTTTACGGACAAGCTTCTTTCTAATCACCTAAACAAAATTAAAGAATAACTGATTAGAGAACTTCATCTCAATACAAGATGTAAAGTAGCAGGCAAAAGAGACAAGGACAGGGCATTGTCCTTGCCATCTATCAAGAGGCAGGGTATGATGAGCACTCCTATGCTAACCAGAAACTAAGTTGTCAGTGGACATAGTCACACGACTGCTTTAATGTTTATGTTCTATCTTCAGACTAGGTAGAGGGTGTGCATGTGTGTGTGTGTGTGTGTGTGTGTGTGTGTGTGTGTGTGTGTGTGTATATATACACACACACATATATATATGGATGTGTTCACTATGTAATTCTTTTGACTTTTCTATATGTTTGAAGTTGGGTTTTTTTTTAATTGCATAACTGGGGGAAATAATAAGATTCTCAGGATTTGAGAATTCTAGAATAAAATTAAATTCACCTGAACAACCAAAGACTAGTTTCAAAATCTGGTAACTCTATTAATGGAAACTGTCCTTTGTGGCCCAATCAAAGAGCAAAGCAGCCAGTCTCTTCCCAGAGGTACTCACCTTAAGCAGCTTATGTTGCTGAAGAGTCTCACGGGAAACGTTCAAGGGGAGATCATCTGAATCCACCTACATATGGTAAAAGAAAGTTCAGTGAGCAATAAAAACACTGGAAAAAGACAAACTAAACAACAACAAAATCCCCCCTTCTCGCAATCTTCAGATACTTACAACACCTTTGACAAAATTAAGGTACTTGGGCATCATATCATGGAAGTCGTCAGTGATGAACACTCGGCGCACGTACAGCTAAGGAGAGACAGTAAGAAGGTTACTTTGGGAAACTGTACTTTCAAATTTAAAATTCTGTTTACATTACTTAAAAACCCACCTTAATGTAATCACTCTTCTTAGATCCATATTCGTCAAACAGACCACGTGGAGCAGAAGTAGGTACGAATAAAATTGACTTGAAGGTAACTTCCCCTTCAGCAGTGAAATGGATATAAGCCATGGGGTCATCACTTTCCTATGGAAAATTGGTACTTCGTTATGCAAAAGGCATAAAAAACGGTGGTACAAAGGCTAAGTAATTTATTATGTGGTACAGTCCAGTTTAGCTCTTAAGAATAAAGTTCCCTGCCTGGCCGGTGTGGCTCAATGGTTGATCATCAACTTATGAACCAGGAAGTCACGGTTCAATTCCCAGTCAGATCCCCAGTAGGGGGCATGCAGAAGGCAGCCGATCAATGATTCTCTCATTACTGATGTTTCTGTCTCTGTCTCTCCCTTCCTCTCTGAAATCAATAAAAATATACATTTAAAATAAAAATAAAAGTTCCCTTACCAAAAAAGGGGTGGGGGAGGGCCTGGAGGGAAAAAGAAGCAACTAAAATGACATGGTTGTTTTGATGGTGACTGTCAATAACATTATTCCTAAACCCAGGAAGGTTCTACTTGTGTGAGAGAAAAGGATGGGAAAACCGCCATCCTGCCTAAATGGCAAAATACAATAATTCATGAGTGTATTGGGCAACCATAGTAAGTACTCAGGCACAGATTTTTCCCAGGGAATTTGGACTATAGCAGTAGATATAAAGAGGTATGTAAATAGCTACGAAAGTGTAAAGACAGAAATTTTCTACATTGCATTTTCCATTACTGTACCCACATGTGGCTATTCCAAATTGAGATGTGATTAATGATAAGTGTAAAATATACAAACAGACTTTGAAGACACAGTACAAGAAAATCCCAAAGAGTAAACTATAATTATTTATATTGTACATGTTGAACTAATACTGTTTTGGGTATGTTGGGTTAAATAAAATATATTAACAATTAACTTCACTTGTTTCAACTTAAAAAAAAAGTGGCTTCTAAAAATACCCTATATAATAAAAGGCTAATATGCAAATTGACCGAACCATGGAACAACCAGTCGCTATGATGTGCACTGACCACCAGGGGGCAGATGCTCAACACAGGAGCTGCCCCCTGGTGGTCAGTGTGCTCCCACAGGGGGAGCACTGCTCAGCCAGAAGCTGGGCTCATGGCTGGCGAGTGCAGCAGCAGTTGCAGGAGCCTCCCCTGCCTCCGCAGCAGCACTAAGGATGTCCGACTGACACCCCCCAAGGGCTCTCAGACTGCGAGAGGGCACAGGCCAGGCTGAGGGACCCCCGTCCCGAGTGCATGAATTTCCTGCACTGGGCCTCTAGGTTAAGATAATAGTATTGGCTTACATTATATTTCTAATACACAATTGCCCTAGATGAAGTACCTTTATATACACTAGGACATTTGAGAACCAAGGGAAAGTTTTTAGAGTTTTTAAAGGATGGTTGGATGTTAATATTAAGGAAAACAAAGAAGGTTAAGTAACAAATCAGTAAACGGAATAAAGAGTAAAGGACAAACAGAATCACAGAATATTAAGTTCTATCTAGTATGCTAAATAAGTGCATTAAACTATTCTATTTTGTACAAAATGTGGTTTGGGAAAACATTAACTTGGAAGAGTCTTAATCTCTGCTAGTTTTGGATTAAGAGTTAAAAGAAGGGATCATTAAAAGAAAAAACAGAGTTAGTAATTATTCCTACTTAGGCATGCAATGACCTCACAGTAATTATTTGATGTTGTTGTAAAGAAGCTCTTTAAAGAATCAGTTAAAAGCCACTCAATAACACAACTTTGTTTTATGGGTTCTATAGTAGAAACCAAACATATACTCATGGAGGTATATTTTTTTCTATAACACAGAACTTTTGGCAACCTGGTGAAGCCTACAGATTTCTTCTCAGAGTAATTTTTTTAATGCATAATATAAAATACACAGGATTAAAAAGGAAATCAATTGTAAAGTAGTTACAAATTATTTTAAACTTATTTTGGAATTTAGTACCTTTTTATCACATTTTTCTAAATAATATTTACCTTTGAAAATGATTTGTAGAAAGCTTTATATTCATCCTCTTCTACTTCTTTTGATGGTCTCTGCCATATTGGTTTGATATCATTCATAAGTTCCCAATCCCAGACAGTTTTTTCAACCTGAAGTTAACAATATTTAATTAGTCTCTCCCAGCAGTTACAATAGTGGAAACTGTAGCTTTAGGACATTTCAGAAGAGAACACAGAAGGAACAAAGGATACCTCTAATCTAGTATGGTTCCTGCCAACTATATAAAAAATTAAAATAAAAAAGGGTCAACATTTAAGAGTGATTTAAGATTGATATTTAATATAAAAAGACAATTGGTTATCATTCTAATTAAAAAGCCAATTTTTTTCATTATTTTTAGCTAAAATGTTATTTCTTGAATATGTTTTGAGACTAGAAGGATATACATACTATATATTTCCTGACTTATAGAAAGCCAACATCTTACAATAAATATTCCTAAAACCCCACCACAACACAACTTCTACCTACTCTGCTTCCTGAGTAGGCCAGAGAACTACTTTTATAGTTAATACCTACTTAATACCTACATGACAAAAGAAGATGCAGAATGCTTTTTAAAGATTTTAAACTTCAAAACATATAAGCCACCAGTCCTGAGCAATATATAGAAGTCAGGAAACTCTCATAAAAGTGAGCCGTTTGGCACTTACAAATTTCTAGAAGGAGAAACATATGTGCAGACACACACACACACACACACACACACACACACACACACACACAACCTGATTTTTTTATACGATGGATTCAGCATTTGGAAAGAACCTTTAAGAACTGAAGCTTGCCTCAAATGAGTGCATACTTGGGGTTTTCTAATATATCCTCAACAATATTTTAAGGAGGACATAAACCAGATTTACTTTTTTAGTTTTTGGTTTCTTTTCTTCTTCTTCTTCTTCTACTGCAGCTTCATCATCAGATTCTTCCTTTTCTTCTTTTGCTGTTTCTTCTTCTTCTTCCATGGGTTCCTCAACAGTTTCAGTCTGTTGAAGTAGAAAGTAGAATTATGGTTAAACTCATTTCTTTAAAGATTCGGATTTCATCTGTAGAATACAGAACAAAAGGACAACTCAAAAAAATAGGTGGTCTGTGAGGAAACCCAAATACCTGAACTGGAGAAAACCACATTTAGCTTTCTTTAAAAATTAAATACTAGAGGCCTGATGCATGAAATTTGTGCAAGAGTTGCCTTCCTTCCCCAGCTGCCAGCACCAACGACCCAGCTTCCCTCACAGCCCTGGCTTCGTCTGGAAGGTCGTCCAAAGGACGTCCAGTCTAATTAGCATATTATGTTTTTATTATTATAGATTTTAAAATGTGCGAAGGTGATACATATAAATTTTCAGCAATACAGATTTACCTTGCTGCTCCATACATAAATAGGAAAGTTTATGAACTGTGAGTACTTCTTGACGAGATTTTTAATTGTATCCAATTCAAGGTAATCAGATGCTTCTTCTTTTAAAACAAGGCTGCAAGGGAAAGAAGATATTTATAGGCACATCTATGGTTTAAAAGAGTTGATTATAAATTTGCCTTCATGACAATGCTAATAGCCAATAGTTCTGTTTAATCCAAGATATCCTCTCTATTAAGAAAATATTAAGAACTTTCATCACCAATAAGGGTTTGTGAGCAAATACACCAAATATGGGTATGATTAAAAAAAAAACCAAAACTTTCCTTGCATTCCCAAATGGAGAATAACCTTAGTTCCAAGTTGAAAATGAAAATGTTCCCAACCTTCTAAATATATTGGGCTTTTTCATTTGAAAAACTGAAATCTTAAGATAGCTCAAGGCGAGAAAACATTCTAGAGAAAAGTGGAATTATATGCACTCTAAAAGTTAGTCTAGAAATCAAATGATTATTATAGATAGCAAACCCCTAATAAAAATGTTCCTTTAAAAAACTAGAAAATTAATCTGAACTATTGTTATATCTGCAGCATCCCAAACAGTAGCCATCAGTCAAATATAAGTATTCAAATAAAATTTGAAGTTGGTCTTAACTTGCACTGTCACATTCCAAGTACTTAGTAATTCCCATGTGGGCAGAACATTTCCACCAGAGTTCTACTGGACACACTGGCTTAGCCAACTCCAATACAGAAAATTGTAGCACTGCATCATCTTCTTCCTTACTGCCCTCTCTGCAAACCCTTCCCTCCATCCACCAAAAATAACAAATCACAACATATTCTTAAACACAGCAGGTAGCCCATTATCTTGATGTTTGTAGGAAATGTATCCATGGTTCCCTTCCCCCTTCAAAAGTTAATAGTTTTGCCCTGACTGGTTTGGCTTGCGGTTAGAGCGTCCACCTGCGGATAGAGCGTCGACCTGCGGACTCAAGGGTCCCAGGTTCGATTCCGGTCAAGGGCATGTACCTTGGTTGTGGGCACATCCCCAGTGGGGAGTGTGCAGGAGGCAGCTGATCAATGTTTCTCTCTCATCGATGTTTCTAACTCTCTATCCCTCTCCCTTCCTCTCTGTAAAAAAAATCAATAAAATATATATATTTTTAAAAAGTTAATAGTTTAGTAGCATTTGCCAACAAGAAGACAGACAGTATACATGACACAGCCTAATGAGGTGAAAGTCTCTGGTCTCAGAGCAGAGTATCTTAGAGCTGCTGAGTTGGGGAAGAGTTCAATTTTGGATGCAAGCTGAAGCTGATGGTTTGACATCTTGGTGATATTTAAATGGCAATTAGATATATGAACAGACCATTAGTGAGCTCTTGACCGGAGTCAACAAACTGTGTATGGCTGGCACCCACATGAGAAATTTTATTGGGCCCTAGCTGGTTTGGCTCAGTGGATAGAGCATTGGCCTGCAGACCAAAGGGTCCCAGGTTCAATCCAGTCAAGGGCACATGCCTCGTTTGCGGGCTCAATCTGGTGTAGGGTGTGCAGGAGGCAGCCAAACAATGATTCCCTTGCATCATTTATGTTTCTATCTCTCTCTCCCTCTCCCTTCCTCCCTGAAATCAATAAAAATAAAAAATATTCCAATTCTCTTAAAAAAAAAGAAATTGTATTGGGACACAACCTCATCATATGTTGTCCATGGTTGCTGTCAGCGACAAAAGCAGAGTTGAGACATGTGACAAATCCTATGATTGCAAGCTTAAATTATCTACTAGCTAGCACTTTAAGAATTAAATGAGGAACATAAGGATAATGAGAAAAGGGCTCAAACTTAACTTTTAAAGAAAGAGAACATCAACATTTAAGAAATGGGCAAAGGAAATATAAAAGGATTTGTAGGGTCATGGAAGCTAGGTAAGTGGACAGTCTTAAGGAGTGTGTAGAAAAAGCCAATTCTGTAGACTACATCACAGGAAAACTAAGAAAAAAAGACAATCTATTGCTGGGAGCAATGTCATTTAAAAAATCCCCAAATCCACTGGATTTAGTAACAAGGGTTACTGGTGAATTACTTCAATGGAAAGGAATGACAAAAGGTGAAGTAGCAGCAAAGGCAAGTGTACTTTTTAAAAAAAAATAAATTGTTTTTCCCCTTTTATTTTTTTTAAAATTATTTTCTTTTACTTATTTTTATTGATTTCAGAGAGAAAGGGACGGGGAGAGAGAGAGAGAAACATCAATGATGGGAGAATCATTGATCAGCTGCTTCCTGCATGCCCCACACTGGGGATCAAGCCAGCAACCTGGGCATGTGCCCTTGACCAGAATCGTACCTGGGACTCTAGTCCACAGCCCGATGATCTATTCACTGAGCCAAACTGGCTACGGCCAAGTGTACTTCTTTTTTTATATATATATATATATATATATATTTTATTGATTTTTTACAGAGAGGAAGGGAGAGGGATAGAGAGTTAGAAACATCGATGAGAGAGAAACATCGATCAGCCGCCTCCTGCACCCCCCATTGGGGATGTGCCCGCAACCAAGGTACATGCCCTTGATTGGAATCGAACCTGGGACTCTTCAGTCCGCAGGCCGATGCTCTATCCACTGAGCCAAACTGGCTAGGGCCAGGTGTACTTCTTTAAATTCAACTGTGGAGGGGAGAGAAATAGTGTGCCCAAAAGGGGATGGCACCACCTGCCTTCGCCCTACCCCTGAGACCAGGACATGCTCACACTTTGATGGTAAAGAGGGAGGTGAGTGGGAGGGCTGACTTTAAAAAATGGGGTAGGAATTAATTTATGCTAGTCTCCAAGGAGGTAAGATGAGCGATCACAAGTGGAGACTAGTTTTAGGAAAAAATGTAGAATACCACCACCTTCATTGTGGTAGAAGCAATAATATTTCATGATCTCATTTAATCCTCACAAAATTTCTCATAAGGGTACAGCAGAGGCTACTTTAAAGGTATGAACAGAGATGAAGTCCTGGATATAGGGCAGGATCTTGACCATGTCATTTCCTGGACTTCACTCTCCATTTTCTTTTGGCCACTCTAGACTTTCAGTTCCCCAAATAGGCTTGTCTCTGAAACTTTAAACATGCTGTGCATGCTGCCTGGAATATTTGAATTTACCGCTATTTCAGAAAGGCCTTCTGGTAAGGGAGGTGTCCCTTAGCTTCTTTTCTAGCACTTGCCACTCTGAAATGACTTCACGTTCTCCCCCACTTACTAGAATGAGCCATGTGAGAGCAGGGACCACACCTGTCTTATTCTCTGCAGTAACCTTAAATCCTAGCAGGTAAGAGGCATTCAAATGAGTATCTGTTGAGTGAATGGTGGGGTAGGAAGACTTGAAGGAAAAGGCAATTTGCCCAGGGAAAGCAGAATCCGTTGTAAAGTTTCACTTACTTATCAAGCATCCATGGGACTTGCATAAAACTGCTCTGATTACCTCATTCATACAAATATTTACCTGTCAAGTGTTAGTTCTGGGAATAGAGCAGTCAACAAAATGTTTGCTTTCATAAAGCTTACATCTAGGCCATCTTGCCTCTCTCTCAGCACTCTAAGACATCAGCATCTCTTGGGACATCATTTTCTAGCTCTTTCTAGTTGAGAGATGTGATTACCTATACTTAATGAGAGAGGGCACTGGGGTGTGATTATTAGTGATGCCTCCTAATGAGACTAGGAGGTGTCAATGTTAATAACAAAGGCAGGGAAAGGTAAATTGGGACGAATAAATTAGTAAAAGTACTGAAATGCAGTCCTCTAATTAGCCTTCATTAAAAGAACATCTGTGACCATGAAGACAGGAAATGTTACCCTTTGGGATCAAGAAAATTGGTCAAAATAAGATAAATGCGTTTTTTCCTATTTGGATATTTAGTGTTAAGAAAATTTAAAACTGAATTAAGGGGGGAAAAAGTGAGACCTCAGGCATATAACATGTGAGAAATAATTTCTATTCTAGAAACTTGCAGGACTGGGTAAGTCTACTTCACTGTGATGTAACCAAGTGATACTGGGCCTAAAACCCGTCTCATCTATACTAACAATAGTTATTGGCTTAAAATGAATTCAAATTCAATCATTTCTAATTATCCTCAAACAGGACTACAACCCAGTTACTATCACAGATCTTAAATATTTTAACGGTCACCCAAGGAGTCTCCTCTCATCCAGTCCTGCCATCCTTCAGAAAACTTGAATCCTGTGAACACGCTCTTCCTCCATCCCTTTATCCATGATGCTCCACAGACTGAGTCCAAGTCTTGCTTCCCTGAAAACCTGGACCAAGCCACTGCTCTGAGGCCTCATCTGCCTTTGCCCCTGAAGAGCTAACCCTTCTTACTTATGTCCTCTACATACAGCAGCCATCATAACTCTGTTAGGTCCTCAAACATTTCTTCAAGTGATGAGAACAATTCAATTTCCTCATTTTATAGGCAAGGAAATTATTGGCCCAGAATAAGCCATTTGCCTAGAGAGCCTGAACTGGAGAGTCAAGATCCTCATTAGGACTATCAATTATTATTATTAGGAATTAGTAACACTCACGTAATTGTCGTTCCCCGGCCTAGAGTGTTTCCTCTTGGGTCAGCAATTACAGAAAATTCATTGGAGTCAGATTCCCAGATGTGCTGGGTATCGTTGTTGTGTTTCGATGTGACAATAACTTTATCTGCTACAAGGAAGGCAGAATAGAAACCGACACCAAACTGGCCAATCAATTCAGAAGTTGACTGGCCATCTTCTTGTGCCTCAGTCATTTTGTTTAAAAATTCGCTTGTGCCAGATTTGGCAATGGTACCAAGGTTTTTAACCAACTCTTCCCTCGTCATTCCTACACCAGTGTCTGTGACATGTAGCAGGTTCTTCTCCTTGTCACACTAAAGGAAAGACAAAAACAAGATAATTATATTTACTTAATACTCATGTTATGACAAGTAAATATTGAGCTATTATTGAAAAAACTCTCAGCTTTGGGCAACATCAATTCTAAAACAGAAAACTAAATTGAGGTATTTTCCCTTCATACTCCTTTATGGGCTTTTCAGAAAATGCACATGTTAAGTATAAGCATCTTTCTTTATAGAGAATAATTTTAAGTTTAGTGTGTTTGAGAAAGGATCCATATAAAGAGGGCAGAGACTGATCTAATTGTCAAAGGCAGAAACAGACTAAACAAAACAAGTTATTTTTGAAGAAAATATTCAGTAATAAAATCTTATATTTTGCCTATGTCTTTGGTAGAAAATAAAAATCCACAACTCGAATGACTTCTGGGTTAAGAATCTGTGGTGATCAATGTTTTTATTGAATATTCCCGACTCTCTGCCTTCTAGAAACATACTAGGAATATGCTTCCCCCATTTATGGCTGGGTGAGGCCATATGACTAATTCTGGCCAATAATTTGCAACCAAGAGTGTGGCTTTCACTGTGGAGCCTCTAATTGATGGAAGACCCTCCAAGCTTTTACACCATGGCAACCAGCTACACTCCAGATGGCTGCTCTAACAGCCTATGTCAGTGATGATGATATAAAACAAAGGCCACAGGCAGCCTGTGACTGAATTAAGCCAGAGAGTAGCAAACTTTTTTTGTAAAAGGGCCAGAGAGTAAATACCTTAGGCGTTATGGGCCATATGTTCTCTGTCACAACTACTACTGAACTCGATCATGCAGCACAAAAGTAGGCATGGAAATGTTCTGATAAGACTTTATTTATAAAAACAGGCAGCAGGTTGGACTTGGCCCATAGGACATATTTTGCTGACCCCTGACTTAACTCCCTGAGATTTGGGGGGATATTTGTTACTGCAGCATAACCTAGTCTATCCTGACCGATTATGGGTTCTCTGTCACCAAGGTTTCTTTTTATTTTAAAAGAAAATTGTTTTAAGCTTACCTTAATTTTTACTGTTAGTTCCTCATTTCCAGAAAGAGCATTTTCATCTGTCAGTGATATTAGCCTTATCTTATCTAAAGCATCAGAAGCATTTGAAATCAGTTCTCTCAGGAAAATCTAAATGGAGGCCAGATTTAATACAGTTAGTCTCAAGATACACAAGACGTTACATTTAATGTCAAACTCATTTTATTGCTCCTCTGTACTCTAAAAAAGCACTCTATGTAAAGAGGTGGCTTTACTCTCTTGGTAAAAGGAGGTACAGCTCTTTACACAAAAGACTGTAGCAACTAGAAGGGATATCTGAATTGGTTAAGAGCAGTAACACCACTCTACTAGTGGTCTTCAGGTAAGAAATGCATGAAGCCTGGTTAGCAATGGTCCATAAAGACTCACAACTGTTTAGCAGGCCATGAACATATTTGGAGGGGAAAGAAAAAAGAAGGGAAAATGCTTAACAACCTCCCATCCCCATAACACCCCACCCCCACTCCACACACACTGTATCTAGTAGCAATTCTTGTATATACACTACAGGGAATTTAAATCTTACTACTTATTTGGAATCACTAAGTCCATTTACTATGAAAGTAAACAAGTATGCTACCATACAGAGAAAAATAATTATCCTAGCCACATGTTGCTTACCTCCTTATTTTTATACAATGAATTGATGATAAGTTTCATCATTCTGTTTACTTCAGCTTGGAAGGCAAACTTTTCTGATTTCTCTCTAAGTTCTCTTATTTGGGATGCATTTAATCCATCCAACTGAATAGCTTCTTCTTCCCTAAAAAGTAAATTTGACAAACAAATAAGCATTGCTTAGTTCCCTCCAAAACTGTATGACCTGTGCTGAGAGCACAGGAGTCTCTTAAGATAATGGTCTTAAGGGTTAAAAGGATAAATTGGAGACCTTTATAAAATATTACTAATCTACCATCTCATTATTATTTTACCACAGCAGTAGGTTTCCTTTAACACTGCATTGGAAATACTCAGTTCTTAAAAATGTCAGAAAAATAAACCCAACTCTCCTCTACTAAAAAGCAAAGTCATACTCATTTATGTTCCCTCACACGTGGAACCGCCCCTTTGCCCAGGGAAGCTTTGGCTTCTACAGGTCTACAAAACCAAGTCCCAGGAGGACACATCTTAAAGCACTGTTCAACTGACAGAAATCCTCTTTTTAAAATTACTAAGGACACCCCGAGTACAAAATCAACTAAACGTCTTTTCTAAAGTCCTAAGGTATATAGTGCTAAGTATTCTGCCATGTAGTTATCAAAATACTTTTCAAAGGCATTCATTCAAGTCGGACCATTCTTAGGGGCAGATTAGGAGATTCTCATGTGTACACATGCTTGATACATTTTCTCTGAGCATTTTTTTAGCTAATTAAATTTTGGAAATACAAACGAAGCCACAGTTTTCCAGTGTTCAGAAGGGTTTGTACATATAGTTATAAATGAACACAGACCTCTGTACTACTTCATCATCTGTCCTTGAGCCTTCTCTGCTTTTACCCAGATCCTCTTCTACTGTGCCATCCACGTCGACTTCATCATCAGCTCGGACTGACCCTGAAGGAAGATTTAACACCAAAAACCTCTTAAAACATCGATGCTTCATGTACTTCTCAGAGGGCAAATAAAAAGGGCAAGGAAAGGGGATGCAAAATTCAGTTTTAAATACGGGAGATGGGGGTGGGAGAATGGATCCGCTGGTTTAAATATCCAATGTAAACCCACGTCCGAACATTTCTTATTTAAGTTCAGATACTGAGGTTCCCCAGTAGAAGCTGAAATACGGAGGCTGCCATCACTTCTACGGAGCCAGCCTCGATCCTTTATAACTTAGCGGATTTGATACCAGGATCCCTCCATTCACACGTGTTGCGCGCAGGCCAAACTGACCATGCCAAAAACTAGCCTTCGAAATCACAGGTCAGAGTACAAACAGGATTTTGTGCAAACTCTGGCGAGGGGAACTGAAATCGGGCCCAGGGGCCTGAGAAGGGGAAGACATGTAAGGAGCTGGAGCACAAGGGAACCCAACGTTGCCCCTGCGGTGATCCAGGCCCTCCGCTCCCCAGACCGGACCTAAGAAAGGAAACGCGCGTTCGCGAGGAGTCGCAAAACATGGGGGGCGGGGGTCCCGGAGCTCAGGCCAAAGGTTGAGGCGTGGGCAGAAGTCCTCCCGACGGGGCCCCAGCAATGCTCTCGGGGGAGCGGGAGCTCGAGAGAGGCCCCCCTGCGAGGTGGCTGAGATCTGCCGGCACGGACACTAGGAGAGCTGCACGCGATTTAAATAACTCCGTTCTCTTTTTTTCTTTCCAGTGAAGCAAAAGTAAACGAAAGTCCCTAAGCCTCTTTCGAGGAAAGGCGATGGTCCCCAAGGCGCAGCGCAGACCCGGTTATTTTGTCCCCCTCCCAGGCTCAACGCCCCTAGAATCTTCGAGAAGAGGCCGCGTTTGCGGAGGGGGGACGTCCCAGGGTGCCCGCTCCTGCGGGATCACTCACCGAAGGTCAGCAGGACGCAGCAGAGGCCCAGCACCCACAGAGCCCTCATGGCGCGCGGCCGGTGAGAGTCTCAAGTCTCCTTTAATCGCAGGAGCCGCCTCCGCCCCGCCACCCCAAAGCTCAGATCCTCACACCTCACGCCGCGCGGTCCGCCCACTACCCCCAAGCGGGTCCGACCGCTTTTCACCCCACTTCTCGAGGGCGGGGGACGGGAAACACGAACCCACCAATCGTGCCGCACCACGCACTCTCTATACCCAATGGGGACTCGTGGGGGGGACCGCAGTCCACCAATCGGAGCTGTCCAGGTGCGGTGCCCCATGCCCGAAGCGTGGCTCCTTCCGATTGGTCAGCCTTAGCCTCTTTTCTCCAATCAAATGGCTCCGCGGGTCCCTCTCACGCGGGACCGCCCCTTTGCCTGGGAAGCTTTGGCCTCTTTGGGAATCAGTCCGGTAAACGTCAGGTCAGAACACATCCCTCTTTTTGCTGAGGTCGCAGAGGAACTACTTCCGGATCCTAGAGAGCGTTTATTTCGTGACCAGGGGAACGGTAGCCGTGGCAACGCGTTCTTCAGCTTTCCCCTATCTACGCGTGGGGTCACGCTGGGAGGATTTCAGTGCGACTCTTCCGTCAGCTTTCTATTTGGCAGAGCATCTTGGAAACGAGAAACACGGGAGAGGTTGAAAATCGCAAGGGTGCTTTTAGATGAAGGAGGTAGAGATGGGGGAGTTGTGAGCCACTATAGTTCCCGGCATGCAACGTACTGGGGTACACTGCATTGAACACTGGGAATCGTAGTCTTTGACCAGCAGCCTAGTTTGGCCTTTTCTAATGCATTTTTCCAGCTTGTCTTTACGTGATGTCTGCGCTGCGTGATTTAGAATTTATATTTTGCTCTCATTGCGGTAGCTGACAGCTTTAAGAAGCGGGACTAAAAAGCCGCCATGCCTGGGCTAAGGCCACCTGGTGTTAGGCGAGTCGGCCTCTCTGAGTCTGGATTCCGCCTCTGACTCGGAGACGCACGTTTCCGAAAACTGGCTTCTCGTGAGTCACTGGGGCAGCCTGAGTCTTCACTTCCTCTGCCTGTTCCGCTGCCGGAATCCCGAAGCCTCCCTAATTTGGTTTACAGAAGAGGGTTTGTTTTGTTTTAATGGAAATTGCGAGCAACTTTGATGCCCTCGGCTTGCTCCTTAAGTTGGCCCTAGTCTGCTGTAAGTCAGGAGAATGGTTGCGAAGTCCGGTCTAGCACAGGAAAAGAAAAAACAAAACAAAAAACTCTTAGTTTCACAGGGGCAGGAGGATACACCTGCAGGTATTTGAAAGCAAAACCTGTGGGGCTGCAAATGAGAGACGGAGTGTAACTTTGTAACTTGATAGAAATACCCAGTCAGCGTCCAGGACAGGCACCACCAGGTGTCTTTCCTGGGAGGGAAGTCCTCACACTCAGCTTGCGCCTTTGGACATATTTTCTGCCACTTTAACCTAGTCTTTAGGTACCCCTCACCCACCCCCTCTCTTCCGTTTCCGTTTCCAAGAAAAACACTCCCTTTCTTATTGCTAGGAAAATTGAACTTCGAATTTGTTTTCAGATAATCATCCAAATTCCTGAAGACAAGCTTTTCAGTGATCGTCTATCGTAATCTTTTATAACTTCCCTTATTTAGGTGTGCAGTCTTACTTCTGTGGTTGGTGTGTACACATTGTGGTGGTGCCTTATTTACATCTGCCCAAATTACCTACATTTATTATTAGTAAGCAAAAGGTAGTTTACAAAGCCTTTTAAAATGCCTCTGTGCTTGCATCTTTTTTTTTTTTTTTTTTTTAAAGAGGATACTAGGGTGTGAATTACATCCAGAAATCTCACAATTGCATTTTTGTATGTTTTAACTCTTGTTTATTTTTTAATGTTTTTTGAAGATTTAATTGGCTTTATTAAGCAATTCATGAATTGGGCAGCATCTCATCTTGCAATTCAAAGTGGCTCCCTCTTGTTTACTTTTTGTATTTTGAAAAAAAAAGATGAGTTCCTTCACTTTTCTACATTTCACAGCTCAACTTTTTTACATTTTTCTCTAGCTCTGAACAAGTAAGCAACCATTTCTGAAACTGCAGATTCCATTGTAACCGTTCAGTGGTGGGTAGTTCGTGTTGCACCTGAAGGGAACTGAGAATGAGATGTGCCCTCCAAATAGATGCATTGTTTGAAGCTATACTTTTCTGCAGGTGGTGATGGGTATTTATGAGACAGACAAACACAAGGCAGTAGGCTGGCAGAAGAAGATGGCCAGCTATTGTCTGGCTCAGCTCTGCCCCTTTAAGGCAGGATCCCTTGCTGAACATCCTGTAAAAGAAGTGGGAAGCTTACTCAGTTCCCAGCCTTCCTGTTTCTCACCTATTGGCTCCGCCTCTTCTGACTCTTTATTTTATCGTCAGTTCCTATCTTTTTTAAAATATATTTTTATTGATTTTAGAGAGGAGAGGGGAGAGAGAGGTAGAAACATCAATGATGAGAGAGAATCGTTGATCGGCTGCCTCCTGCACACCCCACACTGGGGATTGAGCCCACAACCTGGGCATGCGCTCTGACTGGGAATTGAACCGTGACCTCCTGGTTCATAGATTGACACTCAACCACTGAGCCACGCTGGCTGGGCTCGTCAGTTCCCATCCTCGCATAGTTTCTTCAGAACTTACATTCCAGGTTGATTATTAAATTGAATACCTTTCGATCTGATTCCCTTGCTTCCTAATTTTATTTTGTCCCTTTTGACACTACATATCCATGGACATACTGGAGACAGCTCCCTTTGTTGTTTTGCTATTGTTGTTAAGCTTCTTGGAAGGAAAAACTAGCTAGGCAAAGGGGTGCCATTAGGGACGGTGGATGGTTCACCTAGTAATTACAGATGTAATGGGCAGTGAAGAGTCAGGGAGAATGCAGGAGATCATGGCAGGAGAGAAGTTGGTATCGGAGCAAGAAGGAATGGGGCTGAGCACCAGAGTGAATTTGTTGGTTGGTTGATTGGTTCACTCATTCATTCATGCATTCATTAGCTCAGTATGTGTTGGAGATCTGGTATGTGCCAGGTATTATGCAAGGTGCTGGCAGTGTAGGGGTAAGCAATATGGATATGGTCTCTATTCATACAGAGCTTGAACAAATATTAGCAGTGGAATTGCATCATAAGCGCATGTATCTTATTTAAACTAAAGCAAAGGTATAAAAGAATGATTGCAAAAGAGCATGAGGGAACTATTTTGGGGTGATGGAAATGCTGTTGTTGATGTTGGTGGTTAAAACTCATCAACCTGTACATTTTAAAGAGTGAATTTTCTGATATGTAAATTATGCCTCAAGCAAGAACAACAACAACAACAGAAAAACACCAAACAAACTAAAAGCAGCTATCATTCTAAACAACAAAACACTAAAGCCCGTATTAGTAGGAATCAGGAACCAGAGACGCCTGCTGTTGCCAGTATTGTCCCATACTGCTTAAGAGCGTCTAACAGTATGCCAAGAAAATGAAGTGATTTTATAAAAGTTGAAGTCTTTTATTTAGAAATTCCTTCTTACTGGTGAAATGATTGTATATCCCAGAAACCCAAGAGATTCTAGTTAGAAACACACACACACACACACACACACACACACACACACACAGCATAAATACGAGAACCTGGTAAATTATTGATTATATGATAGATATATAAACATCAAGCCTTACTCTAATCTTGCAAAAACACATAAGTAGAAACTTTAAATAAGTTTCATTCATATTAGAGACAAAACCTATAAAATACTTACGAATAAACTTGACAAGAAAGACAGCTCCTATATGAAAAAAAACAACCTATAAAATCTTATTAAAGAATATAAAACAGCCCTGGCTGAGTGAATCAATTGGTTGGGGCATCATCCCATGCCCCAAAAGGTTGTGGGTTCAATTTCTGATCAGAGCACATACCTAGGTTGCGGGTTCGATCCTCGGTTGGGGTACATACAGGAGGCAACCAACTGATGTTTCTCTCTCACATCGATGTGTCTGTCTCTCTCCCTTCCTCCCTAAGAATCAATAAACATATCCTCAGATGAGGATTAAAAAATATTAAAAAGAATATAAAACAAATGGAGAACTTGGGTCAAGTACCATACCCTACATATTATCTATTGCGGTATAACAAATTAACCCAAAACTATGCAGGTTAAACAACATTCACTCATTACCTCACACAGTATGTGTAGGTCAGGAATCCAGGAGCACTTTGCTGACTGGTCTGGCTCAGGGGTCTCTCAGGAGGCCACAGTCATCCAGGGCTTGCCTGGGCTGGAGGGTGTCCTTCCATCACGGCTCACTCAGATAGCTATTGGCAGGAGGTCTCAGGTCCTTGTCACATGGCCCTCCATAAGGCTGCTTGAGGGTGTGCTCGTGGTATGGCAGTTGGCTTTCCCCCAAAGAGAGTGCTGATCCAAGTCAGAAACAAGGCAGGAGCTGTAGTAATCCATGACCAACCTTAGAAATCATAAAACCATCATTTCCCCCAATAACCCTACTCAGTGAGAGAAGGGATTACACAAGCATGTGAATACCAGCCGTCAGAGATCACTGGGGCCTTTTTAGAAGCTGACTGCTGCCCACACCCTTGCTTTATTTATTTTATTATTATCTTTAAATATATTTTTTATTGATTTTTACAGAGAGGAAGGGAGAGGGATAGAGTTAGAAACATCGATGAGAGAAACACGATCAGCTGCCTTCTGCACGCCTCCTACTGGGAATCCAGCCTGCAACCAAGGTACATGCCCTTGACCGGAATAGAACCCGGTCCCCTTCAGTCCAGCGGCCGATGCTCTATCCACTGAACTAAACCAGTTAGGGTCAGACCTTCACTTTACTAAGAGAAAAGCTCTGACATTTTCAGCTTCTTTCGTGAAGGATCGGCTCATAAGTTGGGGATAAGAAGCATAAGGTGGGGATTTCCCCAAATCCAGGAAGGGGATTCAGATGCTGCAGAGTCAAGAATAATAATAAATGTCCACTCTGTTCAAATATGCAAAGAGACCAGTGCAACCCAAGAGAGATTCAGAAATAGTTTCAATTTAATAGGCGACAAAAGTGACATTTCAATTTAGAAGGGAAAGGATAGTTTGTTTCATAAATGATGCTGGCTTTGATCGGTTACCCAGCTCTAGAAAAATAAAGTTGACTCCTGTCCTACTAGTACACCATATAGAAAATAAAACCAGCTTAGAAGAAAGTAAGAGAGCTTGTGAGTACGCGCTAGGGGCTAGGGAGATCTTCTGAACCAAGATTCAGCATCCAGAAAACACAATGGACAGCCTTAGGTTTACCAGGCCTCCTCCTTGATGGGCCTTGAACTCCAATTTTGTATTTTGGGCGCTAGCATTATGAGGCTGCTGAGCTTTGCTTAGCTTATCAGCCTGCCACCCTCTTCTAAGATCATTGGTTCTTTATGGCACAAGAATCAGTAAGTACTTGTAGGCAAAAAGCAGCAGAGAATGTAGAGCTCACTTCTCTAATTTTCCCTTCTCTCTGGAATCTTGTTTGCTCAATGCATGTTGCCTGGGTCTCCTCAAATCCGGGTGGCCTGGGTAGCTATCTGATGCCTTTCAATACATTCTCAAGTATCGTATCCCGTTTCTCTAGTCATTTTGACAGGAGGTTAGTCTGCTTCAAATTGTCCATCATAGTACAGTTGACCTTTGAACAGCATGGCGTTGGGGCACTGATCCCCTGCACAGTTAAAAATCTGCCCATACCTTTTGACTCCCCCAAAACTTAACTACTAAGAGCCTTTGCTGACCAGAAGTCTTACCAATAACATAGTCTATTAACACATTTTGTATGTTATATGTAGTATATACTGTATTCTTACAATAAAGCAAGCTAGAGAAAATGTTAAGAAAATCTGATGCCAGAGAAATTAATGGGCCAGACTTCCCAGTCATGAGTGGGAGTGAGGCTCTGGGGGTGCTGCTAAAAGAGGCATTTTCAGAAGCCCCCATGGGAGGATGGGACGTGGAAGAAGGCTTTATTGGCACAGAGTTACATGTCTCAGGTGGCCATGTCCCATTTCCCCCAAGCCAGCCCTGAAAGGGGCAGCTGGGAGTTCAGCAGAGCCAGAAAGAGGGCCAGCGCCCAGAGCTTCCATGCCATACTGCAGCCGGTGTGGTCCAGTATTCAGGTGGTTACAGCTCATTAGTCCCATGTGAGGAGTCCAACAAGGCAGTGTGCTATGGGGACACGGGGAAGCATAGCCCGTGTGTGTGTGTGTGTGTGTGTGTGTGTGTGTGCATATGAGAGAGAGAGAGAGAGAGAGAGAGAGAGAGAGAGAGAGAGAGAGAACACGCATTCACTTCTTTGTTTAGAAGTTTAGTTAGGTTTCACGCTCGCAGTGGCCACACCCATCCTGGCCAATTACTTGTTTCCAGGTGTGATTGACGGTCAAGTATTTTACTACGTCACTCAGACCTTACTGGGCATGCGTCCAAATTGCCTTTGTCAAGTCCCTGCCCCCGTCAATCAGCGGGAAATAAACTCGGAGAATGTAAAATGCAGCTTTTTGGCAAAGCTGTGTAAATGGTACGCCTATATCTAGTCTTTCCTTTCCTCCTTTTCTGTTAAGTAATAACCAGGTTATTACAATGGTATCATATCAAAGGAAGAGGAAATGTATTCACAGCGCTGTACCTATTTATTGAAAAAACTCTGCATATAAGTGGACCCATGCAGTTCAAACCTGTGTTGTTCACGGGTCAACTGAAGAATGTAGATCTAGATAATAATAGGAGCCCTTGGTCCTATTTTAATGTTTCAAAAATATGAAGATTTCAGCTAAGGCATTAGACAACCACAATTATTTTCTCATGTTAACCTTTTGGTGACTTTTCATCAAGCAATTTATATGATGTTTAATGTTTCCAAACTATGGAACTTGTATTATTTTTGGCTATAAAATAACAAATGTGTTTCTTGCACCTGTACTTATAGTTTATATATATCTTCTTTTTGACTAGTTTTATCTGTAATTTTGGATTCTTTGTGATCTTTTCCTTATCCGTTGCACCAGCTCACCACATTACCCTGCCTGAGAATTGTCAAGGTAAGAAACACTCAAACCTGTAAAGAACTTTCCTGAGTTTATTTGAGTCAAACTGTTGACAATTTCCAGAAAACAAAATCTCAATGGATTGAGATAATGCTCCAGGGAATGGCAGTTTTGCACCTTATTTTATATATTACAATCAAAAGGGAAGCCAGTTACCTGAAATTCATTGGCGATACATTAGGGAGGTGGCAGAAAGCAAACCTCTGGGATTGGATAAAAAGTAAAATGTTAGGCATGTACCTCTTTTACATTGGTGGGTACAGGATAGTTAATCGTCAACAATTAACACAATAAAAAATAACGAGAGGATTTGTAGTCTCTGTTCTGGTGCATTGGTTGTGCCCTGAGGGTCCGGAAAAGGAAAATTACCCAGACATCCCAAAGGCACGTTATCTTAGATGCAAAAGACAATAGACAGGCTCAGTCAAGGTAAAACTTTGTCTGGGAAGGTTCTAGCCTAGGACATGACTACCTGCCCTACACTGCTTTGAGTTAAAAAGTTTTCATTTCAGACCTTCCTTTGTGGTTATTTTAGGTCTCTGAGTTTGTAATGCTGCCACACAGGCCTTCTCTGAGCTTCTCAGGTGAGCATGTGGCCCCTTTTTGTCCACAGAATTGACTTTGAATTTGTAAAATGGTTACCTGCTTTTGCTAATAAAATCCCTGGGTGCTGTGATTCTCTTACACTTAGTCAGAAAGTTTAAACCTGTTATAAACAAAATTCACTCCCCTAGTCTTAGAGTTTACATTTTATTTTCTGTTAATTAAAAACAAACATCTCCCTAGAGTCTGCCTTAATTGAATCCTATATAATAAAATCCTAAAATGCAGATCGACTGAACAGCAGAATGATGGGTGGAACGACTGTTTGCTATGATGCACACTGACCACCAGGGGGCAGATGCTCAATGCAGGAGCTGCCCTCAGCCCACAGATGCCAGGTCAGCCAAAGCAGGTGCCAGCGGGGGCCCCCTCTATCGCTCCTCCGGTCGCCCCACTGAGGGAGGCAACTGGTGGTAGTGTTGGGGAGCGGGGCAGCGCTAGGCTGGCCAGAGCGGGTGCCAGCGGGGGTGGGGGGGCCAGTCACCCCGCGGGTTGCCCCACAGATTGGCCCTGATCACCAGCCAGGCCTAGGGACCCTACCTGTGCATAAATTTTGTGCATTGGGCCTCTAGTTTCAAAACAGGGATTTGTTAAATTTTAAATTGTGGAGATAAATTTGATATTTTGTATGATCAAATCACCCATGTTAATGATAACTGAAAATAGGGAGTTAACAGTGTTTTAGAGCTGGAAGGGATCTTAGAAATCATGTAGTTCCACAATGCTCCCTTTCAGTTTTAAGCTAGAAAACTAATATATTTTCCTGGTTAAAAAACCAATTAGTATGGAAAACTATAAGTAAAAGTGTCAGGTTTTCCTCAACCCATTCTTTAGAGGTTGCTCTTGGTAGAGGGTCCTTATGCTTCCTTCTAGAAAGGTGTTGTGTGTGTGTGTGTGTGCGCACGCGCGTGCGTGAAATAAAATAAAAAATGAAATGTTTAGTTTTTAAAAGATGAATGGCACAGTACTCTGCATATTGGCTCATTCCATTTAATGCACCTTGGATGTCTCATTTCCTTTTATCTACTCCCCTATGTGATGGGCATTTGTCTTATTCCCAGTTTGTTGCTATTACAGTCAGTGCTTCAGGGAATATTTTAATATGCACAAGTTGTCTTGTTTGTGTAAGTTTATGTGGAGGATAAATTTTCAGTTTGGGGATAATTAGGTCAAGAGTATGTGTGAAAGGTTAAGGTGGGTGGTGCGTGGGCAGGCCAAATAGCCATCTCGGACGGTGGATTAAAGAAAAATTTGAATTTATTTAAGGAAAAGGGGTTGGGGGATGAGGATAGCCAAAGAGTATTGGGTCCATGATGGCAGCAAAAATATACCCTGGAGAAGGAGCAACAGGAGAGACTATGCGGGGCTGCTTTGGCTCACTGAGAAGTCAGAGAAAATGGGGCCCCTCCATCAGGTTCAGGGGGTGAGCCCAGGACAAGCTGCAGCTGCCCATTGCTCCCCGGGTTGCAAGTCTCCTGGGATCCCTTAGAGCAGTGGTCGGCAAACCGCGGCCCCTTGAGTGTGGCTCTTCCACAAAATTCCATGTGCGGGCGCGCACATACAGTGCGATTGAAACTTCGTGGCCACACTCAAGGGGCCAAAGAGCCGCATGTGGCTCGCGAGCCACAGGTTGCCGACCACTACCTTAGAGCACCGGTGGTCACCAACCTTTCAACCTCACGGACTGGTTGGCGACTGCTGCCTTAGGGGTTGGGGAATAGGTGCCTGTGGGGGAATGTCACAGGCAGGCTCCTTGGAGGAGAGCTGCACTGGCTTCTTTGTCCTGAGCTATTTAGCTCTTTCTTGCAGGTGGAAATCTTAAGGGAGGTCTCTGGGGAGGGTCTTAATAGAATACTCCTCAGCTTTCCAGCTGTGCTCCTTCAGGACCGTGGTCTCCACTGGTTGGTGGGCGCCAGGGCAGGGGGTCATTAGTCAATGTAGCTGGTCCTGAGGCAACCAGGTGTCACTTGTCTGGTTTTGCTGCTTTTCTGGGCCTGGAGCTGAAATACCACCAGGCCTAGGTGTTATCTTTAGGGGGGAAAAGGTCAGGGGGCCTAGACTGCCTCACCAGCGACATGAAAGATCCGGAGGGTGCGGTTCTTTTTCCCAGTTTTGCCCCCAGTTTTGCTGGGCATCCGGGGGTTTCTGCCCTGGTGAGTTTCTGTACCTGGCCCATCGTCCTTGCTCTGGGGTCTAAGAATGTGCATTCAAAATTCCATGGATGTTTAACAATTCCTCCACAAAAAGGCTCTACCAATTTATACTCACATCATAAGCCTCCCCAGCCACACTTTCGAGAAAAGTTAAATGAAAAGCTTAGGAAAATAAATAAATAAATAAATAAATAAATAAATAAGCTTAGGAAATTTGAAGTTCAGAGAAATTAAATGAGGTCCCAGCATTAGGTAATGGCAGAACAAAGTGGAACTCATATTTAAAAACTTTCTTACGTTGTTCTAGCCACCACATGCCTCTTGACTACTTGAAAGAGTTTTAAGGCTTTTTTAAAAAAAACAAAAGAAATGTTACCTTTTTATGATTTTAAAAGATACAAATATGTATTAGTAAAAATTAGAAATTAAAAAAGGTCAAGGGAGAAATGAAAATAACCCATACTCCTTTATTAGATATATCACTATTAGCATCTTGATGCCTTTATTAATATTTAACATATATTTTTAAATTAAATTAGGATCACCCAATAATGTTGTTTATAATTATCTTTATTTGCCAATATGTGGTAAACATTATTAGAAATAAATATTTTTACAAGGTATCCTTTAATGAGTGTGCACTAATTCATCATGACTGTGTCATCATTATCCAGTTTAGTTTGTTACCTATTTTTAAGCCATTATAGATATTGCTACAATGAAAATCCTCAGAGATAAATCCTTATAGAAAAATAGAATAAATTCTTAAAATTAGAATGCTTGGCAAAAATGTATGACTAGTTTGAAAAGGCTTTTAAAAAAATATTTTTGTTATTGACTTCAGAGAGGAAGAGAGAGAGAGATAGAAACATCAGTGATGAGAGAGAATCGTTGTTCGGCTGCCTCCTGCACCCCTGACCAGGAATTGAACAGTGACCGCCTGGTTCATAGGTTGACACTCAACCATTGAACCACACGATTGGGCGTTTGAAAAGGCTTTGGATATACCTTCACAAATTGCCCTCAAGGAAAGTTGTACCAATTTACATTCCCACTGATTTACATTTTAAGTATAAAAAGAGTTAAAAAGAAAGGAAAAGAAAAGTAATAGTTTTGGGCTGTCAGTAAAAATTACTCAAGTTAGATGCTGTGGTCATTGGGGTTGGGGGGTGGGAGGTGTGGCAGTTGAATATAGAAATTTCAAAGCCTTAAAATATTGAGAGAAATTTCTGAAAAAGTTCAGAGGAACATTTGACCAGTTAATAGATATTCTCATAACTTTTAGTCATAAAGTTCAGTAATAAGTACAGTGATATCACTGAGGCTGCAAACATTTGCAGTAGAGGTAATATTAACATTGACAATAACAATAGGGATTGCAAACATTTACTGAGGGCTTAGTATGTAACTTGCAGATTCTAAAATATAAATTAAACAGAGATAACTTGCTTAAGAAATCTGTTGGGAAGGATATTTCTTTTTTTTCTATTTTATTGATATTTTACAGAGAGGAGGGGAGAGAGATAGAGAGTTAGAAACATCGATGAGAGAGAAACATTGATCAGCTGCCTCCTGCACACTCCTTACTGGGGATGTGCCCCCAACCAAGGTACATGCCCTTGACCGGAATCGAACCCGGGACCCTTCAGTCCACAGGCTGATGCTCTAGCCACTGAGCCAAACCGGTTAGGGTAGGAAGGATATTTCTTTTTTTTTTTTTTATTGCTTAAAGTATTACAAAGGGTATTACATATGTATCCATTTTATCCCCCCGCCCTAGACAGTCCCCTAGCCTCCCCTATCCCCCAGTGTCTTATGTCCATTGGTTATGCTTATATGCATGCATACAAGTCCTTTAGTTGATCTCTTACCCCCCTACCTCCTGCCCCCCAAACCTCCCCGGCCTTCCCGCTGCAGTTTGACAATCTGTTTGAGGCAGCTCTGCCTCTGTATCTATTATTGTTCAAAAGTTTATAATGGTCTCTATTGTCCATGAATGAGTGAGATCATGTGGTATTTTTCCTTTATTGACTGGCTTATTTCACTTAGCATAATGCTCTCCAGTTCCATCCATGCCGTTGCAAATGGTAAGAGTTGGAAGGATATTTCTTGATGAGAAGTTACCTTAGCAGTATTCAAAGAAAATAAATTTTTTATTTAATAAGTTTATTAGGAGCCTATTATGCAAAGTCTCATTAAACCCTGCCACCACGTGGTGCAGACATTATTTCTAGATTTCCAGCTGCAGGAAGTGTCAGACCTTGAGGCAGGGTTTATATGACTCCAAAGCCCAAGCTCAGCCACTGGGAGTGTACCCGACAATGTGGGAGGTGCCTCTGTGATGCTACTTGCTGCAATCAGGTGGGCCAGGGATAGACTTTAATAACTTTGATTCCCTTGTGGGGAGGTTGGATCGGATCCTTTCAATTCTGTTTTAATTTTTCTAATTATGCCAAGAGTTAGTCAGTTTGGTACAAGTTTGTCTTAAATGTCTCTCTATTAAGTACATGTCAGTCTGTTTTTAATGAGTACTGTATCTAACGAGAATTTATTCACACTGTTTGCTTTCTAATGCATTTATTTTTATGACTGCTATCTATTTGTGGCATATAAGAAGGGTTTGCCACTTAGGGTAATAATGAAAAATTTCTAGTTAATTCTTTGACTAAAATTCTTTTAAAGAAAAATAAAAAGGCATGTCCTACTTTTCTGTATCTTCTTTCCACTCAAAAACAACTCCTTCCATTTAGGTCTACTATGTTTTCTGTTTTTGTTTTTCCCACAGTTAATCCTCTCTTTCTTCAAAAGCTAGAAGGTTCTTTATCAGCTGTTGTGGAGCAAAGTATGACAATTATTATTTTTTAATTAAAAATTTTAATTATAAAGCAATGTAGCTATAGTTTACAGTCACTTTCAAAAACAGATGTGCCATAATCTCATCACTCTAACACAGCTACTATATTATCATTTTTCTTTTCTGATTTTTCCTCATGTGCATTTGTTCTAATCATGATAGTCAACATTCATTGAATGTTTAATAGGCACTATTCTTAGGATTTTGCATCTAAGAACTTATTGAACCTTGTTAAGCATTTTATGATATAGATACTGTTATCTCTGTTTTGTAGATGAGGAAACTGAGGCACTGTGAATTTAAGAAACTTACTGTAAGGACTTGAATCTTCTCAGCTTGTACTTTTCATCTTTATACTGTGCTGTTTCCCATATTTAGCTGTGTCTTATTAACACTGTTGTTATTATGGCCTATATATATTCTTTTCCTTTTCACTTAACCCTTACTTATATTTTTCTCTTGCTATGTAGTTCTTCAATTTTTAAATGATTAACTTTATTTTGGTATAATTTTCATAAAATGCACTCATTTTAAGTGTTCAGTTGATAAGTTTTGATGAATGCCTACACTTCACCACCACTATAATTAAGACAGAACATCCCATCGCGCTAAAAAGTTCCCCTGTGATCCTTCCCAGTAATTTCTTCCCTCATCCTTCTGTCACTATTTTAATATTTCTTTTGACTTCCTCTTTAACCTATGAGTTACTTAGAAATTTAATGTTTAGTTTCCAGAATTTGTGAGTTTTTTTTTTTTGGTATCTTTCTATAATCTGTTTCTAATTTAATTCCATTGTGGTTAGAGAACATAATTTATATGATTCCAATTTTTTTTTTTCAGATCTGTTGAGTTTTTGATTTATGGCCTAGAATGGAGGTTGGAAATTTATTGTTTTAAAGGGCTAGATGGAAATGATTTCAGGCTTTGTGGGCTATTTGATCTCTGTCAACTTTGCTGATGTAGTATGAAATTCATAATATGAATGGGAGTGGCTGTGTTCCAATAAAATATTCTGTATAAAAATAGCCGGCAGGTGGGCTTTGGCCATCAGGCTGTAGTTTGCTAACCCCTGGCCGAGAATATGGTCCTTGTTCGGTGGGCCCTTGAAAAGAATCTGTATTCTGTTGTTGTTGGGTAGAATGTTCCAGAAGTGTCAGTGAGGTAACGTTGTTTGATAGTGTTTCTCAGATCTTTTAAATACTTTATGACTATCTGTCTACTATCAATTACTGGGAGAGGAATGCTCAAATCTCTAACTATATTACTGGTTTGTTTCTCCTTTAATCTCTGCCAGTTTTTGCGTTGTATATTTTGAAGTGCTGTTGTTAGGTGCATACTCTTAGGATTGTTAAAACTTCTTGGTAGATTACTTTATGTGATGTCCCTCTCTAGTCTGAGTAGTACTCGTGTCCTGAAGTCCGTTTTTTCTGATGATAATATAGCTCCTCTAGATTACTTCTCTCGGGGATCACTCCTGTATTGTCTAACATCTGAAAATAGCTACTTCATATACTTTGTCCAGTTTTCTAATTTTTTGAAGAGGGTAGGCAAGCGGATGGAAGCAGAAGTCCCTAACTGTCTTTGTAATAGATGCACCACCTGCCATCAGAGGTGGTACTTTTAATCTCTTAGTTATTCCCTTAGTGAAGACTGGTTTGCTTTCTTTCTTTTACTATTTTTTTTCTATTGTATAGAATGCCATGAATATCTTGGCTGTAGCTTTTCATTATTTTGACTGGAGTGATTCCCAGAAAGTAGGATTGTTGAGTCAAAAAGTATAAATACTCCAATATATTTTGAAGTATATTGTCATTTAATTTCCAAATATACCTTCCATAGCTTTCCAAAATTATCTGAGATATGTTCCACTAATATCTAGATGGCTGTACTTGAAAAAATCTATAACATTGTTTATTTTTAAATTTCATTGAATTCTAGAAATGTTGAATATGCTTTAAAAATTTTTGACTTTAGAGAGAGAGAGAAACACTGATATGAGAGTGAAACATTGATTTGTTGCCTCCTGCTTTCGCTCATGACCAGGGAATGACCGGTAATTCCTTGTGTCCTGACCGGTAATCAAACACACGACCTTTTGGTGTATGGGACAATGCTCCAACCAACTGAGCCACACCAGCCGGGGCATTGAATATGCTTTTATATGTATTCTTGTATTGTTCTTTCTCTATTTGTATATTTTGCTTATTAGTGTACTAGGGTGTCAGTATTTTTCTTGGAATAAAGATAAAATTTATTTGTGGCAAATATTTTTTTTATAGCCTGTTTGCCTTTTAAGTTTTTTAAAAATGCAACGATACCTGTCCATCTTTTCTTTTGTGATTTCTTCTACAGCATGTAAGTTTTGAAAGTCCTCTCCAGGTCTGATAAATATTTATTTATGCTTTTCTAATTTAAAAATTATGTTATAATTTTTCATTCAACAAATGAATGAGCCCTAACTGGTTTGGCTCAGTGGATGGAGCATCGGCCTGCGGACCGAAGGGCCCCAGGTTCAATTCCGGTCAAGGGCATGTACCTTGGTTGTGGGCACATCCCCAGTGGGGGATGTGCAGGAGGCAGCTGATCGATGTTTCTCTCTCATCGATGTTTCTGACTCTCTATCCCTCTCCCTTCATCTCTGTAAAAAAAATCAATAAAATATATTTTTTAAAAAATGAATGAGATTATTGATGTTTTTTATTATTTATTATTCTTCTTCCTCACTGAGCCAGAAAGAGAGGCAGGGGGAGGAAGCCTGCTAAGGGAAACAAGAAACTCCCTTTCATTAGCCAGACTAGGAGGGGAGGACGGCAAAGCAAGAAGAGAGTGTGTGTCACCTCAGCAGCCAGAGGAGGAAGCCACAGGGGACCTGGACAGGCTGGGCCCAGGCGCCCTCCCCCCCCCAGCACAGCTGCCCCCGGAGGGAAGCTGGCTCTCACCTGGGTGAGGTGGATGTGGGCAGCAGAGGAGGTGCTGCTCCTGAGAACACAGCTGGGCCTGAGAAGCCACGTACTTGGAGGCAGTCAGCTTTGTTTTCTTGTGGCTGCCTCAGCTGTCTGCAGCTGCAACCCCTCTTCCCCCCAGCGGAAGCCAGGGCGCCCCAGTGGAGAGCTCACATTTTTGCTCCTTTGTCCTCACCCCTGCTTGCGTAAGGGGATCTTGCAGATGGGAGCTGCCTGTAGCCAGCATTCACCACTCCCATGCCCCTCACCTGCCTTGTGGACAGCTGGTGTCTCTTTTGCAACACGCTTCAGAGAAGGTCCATAGAACAACTGACTTTTACATGCTTCCTCACCCTGTTACTCCCATGCCCCGGTGGCAGCGCTGAAATGACTTCCACTTACTCAACTGGCTTTCTGGTGCCAGGTAACGTGACAAGGGTTTTATCAACATGTCATGTAACGCTCTCCATGCCCAGCACCGCAGACCCAGATGAGGGGATGGGTCACACACCTACACGTGGGCAGAGCAGCGAGTTTCAGCTCAGGTCTTTGCTGGGCCGGGAGCCCTGGTCCTCATTACTGCACTGACTTGCCTCCGCTGGCTCTTTTAGAGGGTTTCCAGCAGGTCCTCTCCCCCCATTGGCTCTCTGGAGGGCTTGCACTCAGTAATGGGGAATGGACAGAAATACTAGCGGGAATTCTTGGCAGGTTTGGGCAGGCTGACTTCTGGGTCTTTCTCCCTTTGCTCCACAGCTGTGGTCTCCTCAGAGCAGCCAGTCACTTCCATTCCCCATGTCTGTCCACTAAATTCCCTTCAGGAATGCTCTTCCATTCTCTCAGATCCCTTAAGGCCCTAGTTAAAGGTCACACTCTCCATAAGAGGAGCTGATAGGTGCCTCTCTCCCTCACCCCCAACTTTGACCAGGGGCAAGGATAGGGCCAGTCCCATTATATTCTAGCTTGTATGGGTGTCTCCCTCAAATACTGTGACCTTGCCTCTGCGGTCCCTCAGGTGACTTATACATAGTCCTGTCATGCATCTTATTGTCTCCCTCTCTAGCCCTGTGAGTGCAAGGAACCATGTTTATATTATTGGCCATTGTCATACTCAGTGCCTGGCATAGAGGTTCTCAATAAATCTGTGTTGATCGGAGACAACGCTGCCAAAAAGCGAAAAAGTTGGTCAATCACTAAGTCATTTTGTTACAAAGTATCATGGAATGATATCAATGAACTGTTTTCCTCTCTCCATAAATTTACCTGTCCCAACTGGGTGTTTAAATACTTGAGAAGTTACCATGGTAATTAGGTAATAGGCCATTGTCATTCAGTAGAGACAGTTGGTCCTGCCAGAATAAAGAGAAATATTTGAGATCATTTTCCAATACTAATCATGCTGACCTTATCGTCAACATAATTTTGAGGAAAAATGATTCTAATCACCCAACATATGATTTTAGAAATACCGAATGTATGTTTTCCAAGATAAAAATCCACCAGCATCATCCTTGAGTGTTTTTTTGTTTTTTTGGCCCTGGATTATTTTTTGATGATGATTATGAGTGAGATTGTGCTTTAGGATTGTTAGGCTGTGTGTACTGTTTGAGATTCGTTCACATCCATTTTGCCACTTAACCTCTACACCAGCTGCGGGAAAGCTGAGCGATCCATGCCTCCCAGATGTGACTGCTGACGAACCATCAACACCAAGAAATGGTGACACACACAGCTCAAAATGCACTCTTTAAATGATTACTTGTCGTTTGAAGAAAAACCACTAGAAAAATAAGTGTCTTCAAGCTCCTGATCTGTGTGCTCAAGTCCCTTCTCTTCCCTAGGCCTCAGTTTCCTCATCTACAAAAGGAGGGCTTTGGACTAGACTAGATGATGTCCAAGAACCCCTTCTGCTTTAGAATTCTGTCATTTAAGGCCTGGAATCTCAGCATTGCCCAATAAAACGCATGACAGGACATGTGTAAGTCACCTGAGGGACCACAGAGGCAAGCTCACAGTCAGGGCACGCCTGGGTTTTGGGCTTGAACCCCAGTGTGGCACGTGCAGGAGGCAGCTGATCAGAGATTCTCTCTCATCATTGATCTCTCTCTCTCTCCCTCTCTCTCTCTCTCTCTCTCTCTCCCTCTCTGAAATCAATATCAACACTAATAAAAGAGAAAAATGGTAATTGGCGTACGAGCTACCCTTTTCATTGGCTAATCAGGGCTATATGCAAATTAACTGCCAACTAAGATTGGCAGTTAACTGCCAACAAGATGGCGGTTAATTTGCATATGTAGGCACAATGCAGGGAGGCGAAAGGGAAAGCAGGAAGAAGCCCCCTGCCACTGACAGTGATCGGAAACCCAGGGGCCGCCTTTGCCCTGCCCCCCAGCCATGATCGGAGAATCAGGCGCCTTTTCCGCCCTGGCCAGTGATAGCAGGAAGTAGGGGTGGAACCAGCGATGGGAGCTGGGCATGGTCGAAGCTGGCAGTCCACTGCAGCTGCGGGTCCCCGCTGCCTGGGCCGGACGCCTAGGCCAGAGGCATCAGGCCTGGTCAAGGGGCCGATCCTGCGATTGGAGGGTGATGGGGGTCAACGCCTGAGGGCTCCCAGTATGTGAGAGGGGGCAGGCTGGGCTGAGGGACACTCTCCCCAACACACACCCAGTGCCCGAATTTCGTGCACTGGGCCCCTAGTCTATATATATAAAAGCCTAAGCAACTATTACAACCAGTGGCTATAACACGCATTGACCACCAGGGGGCAGATGCTTAATGCAGGAATTGTCCCCTGATGGTCAGTGCATTCCCACAGCTAACCTCCCGCAGTCCCTCCACCTGGCCTGCTGTCCCCGATCAGCCCCTATTGAGACCGGGTGAGATGGCCCTAATCACCGGCCAGGCCAAGGGACCCCACCCATGCACGAATTCGTGCACCGGGCCTCTAGTATATATATAAAACCCTCAAAGGATGAAACATCAGGATTAATTTTTCTCTTCTTGACACATAGTTTTTATTGTGTGACTTTATATTTGAAGTAATATCGGATCAATGGAACCTCTAATACTTTTTAGTACCGATTATTACTTTGTGAAGTATTTTCTCTAAAACTTTAGAATATATGTAGTTATCAATTATGTAAGTAATACATGTTTTACATAGAAAATATGTAAAGAAGAAAATAGAAAATTAAATATACTCACAGTCTTATCACTGTTATTCTTGTACAGTCCTCTTTTTCCTATGGCTGCATACACATGCATATATATATATATATATACACTAGGGGCCCGGTGCACGAAATTCGTGCACTGGGTGTGTGTGTGTGTGTGTGTGGGGAGTGTCCCTCAGCCCAGCCTGCCCCCTCTCACATACTGGGAGCCCTCAAGCGTTGACCCCCATCACCCTCCAATCGCAGGATCGGCCCCTTGCCCTGGCAGAGGCATCAGGCCTGGGCAGGGGACCCTCATTTCCCCCCATCACTGGTTCTGCCCCCAGCCCAGGCCTGATGTCTCGGCCAGAGGCGTACACCCCCATCACCCTCCGATCGCAGGATCGGCCCCTTGCCCAGGCCTGACGCCTCTGCCAGAGGTGTCAGGCTTGGACAGGGGACCCCCATCTCCCCCTGATCACTGGCTCTGGCCCCCGCCCAGGCCTGAGGCCTCTGGCTCAGGAATCATGCCTGGGCAGGGGTCCCCCATCTCCCCCTGATCGCTTGCTCCACCCCCCGCCCAAGCCTGACACCTCTGACCCAGGCTTCAGGCCTGGGCAAGGGGACCATCATATCCTCCCAATCCCCGGCTCCGCCCCCCACCCAGGCCTGACACCTCTGACCCAGGCAGGCTTCAGGCCTGGGCAAGGGGACCATCATATCCCCCCAGTCCCTGGCTTAGCCCCCCGCCCAGGCCTGATGCCTCGGCCAGAGGAGTTGACCCTCAACACCCTCCGATCACCAATCACCGGATCGGCCCCTTGACCAGGCCTGAGGCCTCCGGCAGAGGTGTCAGGCCTGGGCAGGGGACCCCCAGCTCCCCGCGGTTGCAGGCTCCGCCCCTGCCCAGGCCTAACGCCTCTGGCCTAGGCGTCCAGCCTGGGCAGCGGGGACCCGCAGCTGCAGCGGCCCCGCGATTGTGGGCTCCGCTTTAGGCCCAGGCAAGGGACCCCTAGCTCCTGGGGCTGCCAGCTTCGACCGTGCCCAGCTCCCATCGCTGGCTCCACCCCTACTTCCTGCTATCACTGGCCAGGGCGGAAAAGGCACCTGATTCTCCGATCATGGCTGGGGGGCAGGGCAAAGGCAGAGCTGCCCCTCAGCTCTTAGCTCCCCCCTGGGTTTCTGATCACTGTCAGTGGCAGGGGGCTTCTTCCTGCTTTCCCTTTCGCCTCCCTGCATTGTGCCTACATATGCAAATTAACCGCCATCTTGTTGGCAGTTAACTGTCAATCTTAGTTGGCAGTTAATTTGCATATAGCCCTGATTAGCCAATGAAAAGGGTATCGTCGTACGCCAATTACCATTTTTCTCTTTTATTAGATAGGATATATATATATATATATATATATATATGCTTAGGTAAATGAAGTTACACACCACATTGTTTTGTAATTTGCTTATTTAAAAAAATCCTTGCCTAAGGATATGCTTATTGATTTTAGAGAGAGGGGAAGTAAGTGAGTGAGTTAGTGAGAGTTAGCTCCCAGCAAAGCAATGGAGCTTTTGTTCTGGAAGGGAATGGCAGATGTTAATATCTTCACACACATAAGCATACAATTACAACTGACACAAGTGCTGCCAAAGATCAGCATGCAGTGTCCTGAGAGCCTCTGATGAAGGGACTTGACCTTTGGGGACGGCTTTCTGAAGGAAGAGTGACCAGAGCTCTGCAGGAGGAGGGGCTTTCCAGGCAGTCACCTGGGCAGTGTGGTGCAGTGGTTAGGAGCCTGCCTCTGGAGCCAGACCCTCAGCTTAACTACCAGCTCTGCTTATTGTTTGAATGAATCAGGTAAGACATTTAGTACTTATTTTTATTTTTATTATTTTATTGAATGTATTGGGGTGACATTGGTTAATAAAATTATAGAGGTTTCCGGTGTACGATTCTCTGATACATCACCTGTATATTATGGTGAGTGTTTACCACCCCAAGTCAAGCCTCCTTCCATCACCATTGATCCCCGCTGAGAAGACAGCCTCTCTGTGCTTCAGTTTCCTCTTCTGCTCTCTAAGGGGTTGTTAGGAGGCCTGGGTGAGTTAGTGTACTAAATGTGTACCCGGGATTTAATCTATAGAGGAGGGACCGAGTGGTGGTATGAAGAAGCCAAATGTCAAGGAAATGATTGATTTACTTCTCCTGTGAGAAGGAGACATGCTACTCCACAGGGCCCCACGGGAAGCATCAGGGTGGTCAGGAGGCAGGAGCCAGGAGCCAGAGAAAAGCCAAGGCCAAAGCCTTTATTGGGGTTTCCATAAGAAAAGCAGGCGGAGCAGAATAAGCAGTTCAGGGTTGGACAGTTTGAATAATTCTGATGGGCTTTGTGGCATAGAGGCTGTCCCTCTGTGGCTGTCTGGTACCTGGTCCTGGGATGCTATCCCTCTGTGGCTGTCTGGTACCAGGCCCTGGGATGCCCTCTCTCTGTGGTTGTCTGGTACCTGGGATGCTATCCCTCTGTGGCTGTCTGGTACCTGGCCCTGGGATGCTATCCCTCTGTGGCTGTCTGGTACCAGGCCCTGGGATGCCCTCTCTCTGTGGTTGTCTGGTACCTGGTCCTGGGATGCCCTCTCTCTGTGGTTGTCTGGTACCTGGTCCTGGGATGCCCTCTCTCTGTGGTTGTCTGGTACCTGGTCCTGGGATGCCCTCTCTCTGTGGTTGTCTGGTACCTGGTCCTGGGATGCCCTCTCTCTGTGGTTGTCTGGTACCTGGTCCTGGGATGCCCTCTCTCTGTGGTTGTCTGGTACCTGGTCCTGGGATGCCCTCTCTCTGTGGTTGTCTGGTACCTGGCCCTGGGATGCTATCCCTCTGTGGCTGTCTGGTACCAGGCCCTGGGATGCCCTCTCTCTGTGGTTGTCTGGTACCTGGTCCTGGGATGCCCTCTCTCTGTGGTTGTCTGGTACCTGGTCCTGGGATGCCCTCTCTCTGTGGTTGTCTGGTACCTGGTCCTGGGATGCCCTCTCTCTGTGGTTGTCTGGTACCTGGTCCTGGGATGCCCTCTCTCTGTGGTTGTCTGGTACCTGGTCCTGGGATGCCCTCTCTCTGTGGTTGTCTGGTACCTGGTCCTGGGATGCCCTCTCTCTGTGGCTGTCTGGTACCAGGCCCTGGGATGCTATCCCTCTGTGGCTGTCTGGTACCTGGCCCTGGGATGCTATCTCTCTGTGGTTGTCTGGTACCTGGGATGCTATCTCTCTGTGGTTGTCTGGTACCCGGCCCTGGGATGAAATACTGGCCTGGTGAGTGAGAGTTAGATAAGAAGGCGGGTCAGGGTGTGGCCTTGGATTGGCTGGTCTGCACATGAAACGCCTGATCCAGGCAAGCTGTCCACCAGCCCTAGGAATTAGCCGGCCTTGGGAGGAGCCATCTTTCTCTGGACTATAAGACCCCCAACAGATGTCAAAACATCATGAGATAGAGAAAATAAAAAACCATACCTAATACAGTTAGTACCCGTGGACATATGCAACACAAAGCGTGGCTCAGAGCAAGCAGTCAGTATATGATAGTTGCTATTATTAGACCAAGAGGGTGAGAAAGGATGCGAAAGGAATTTAGAAAGATCTCATTAGGTGTTTATTTTATTGCAAAGTAAAACCATTAACTTAAGGTAGCATCGCTGAACAAAGTGACAATTCCCTTTTCTGGGAATCGAACCTGAGACCCTTCGGTGTACTTGCCAACGCTCTAACCATTGGGAACACCAACCTGAGCTAAAATGTTTTGCTCTCTTTCAGCATCATGTTTAACACTCCAAATCTTGGACTCAATGTAATATTTGTCGCAGCTCTCTTTCTCTCTCATTCCCCACCTCACTTTCCCAATTCATGCCCCACAAAAATGCCTGAGCTACACACAGTGGGGGAGGGGAATTTTCTTTTCTGCCTGTGGGTTTCCTAAGCACTGCACCTGCCGCCTGGGCAGATTGTGCACCTCAGACCAGCTAGCACAGAGTCTCTCCAAATGGGTAGATAACATGGGAATCACGTCATCAGAAACGAATGATGGGTATTTGAACAATGGGCTCCCCTTTTGCTGTAGGTCTTTTTTTAAAAAGAATATTTTTATTGATTTCAGAGAGGAAGGGGAGGGAGAGAGAGAAACATCAATGATGAGAGAGCATCATTGCTTGGCTGCCTCCTGCACACCCCCTACTGGGGATGGAACCCGCAACCTGGGCATATGCCCTTGACAGGAATAGAACCTAGGACCTTTTAGTCTGCAGGCTGATGCTCTATCCACCGAGCTAGGGCTCGCTGTACATCTTATAAAGAGCTGGGCTTGGTCTGCTATCCAGCTGTGTGACCCATTCATCTTGTAAGAAAAAGTGTCAAGCAGAAACTTAAAATGGATCTGTTGGAACCACTTCCTTTTGGAAATGAAGAGATAATCGTCTTGACTCCAACATTCAACTTGCTATTAGTCTGCTCAGCACCCCTTGGCCTATATGAGATCCAGGCAATGGATTAACTTCTCCTAAATGCATGCCCTCAAATATGTGGAAGTGCTTATTTACGCGGTAACTATGGTGTATATTTAAAATAGAAAAGTAGGTCACGAATATTTCCTTGGGGGGGTGGGGTGGGAAGACAATATGAAAATCAGCATGCCCACACGCTTCTCAGATTCTAGCTCAGGGATCATAACGGTAACTAATTTTTTGGCAAATTCAGACTGATTTATAAGGAGATACATTTTAATATTTTAGTGTTTTTTTCAAACTACCTTGTTTTCTCTAATTATGGCGACAGAGCTGTTAATCTGTTTACTATGATGTTTTCATTTGCTAAAAAGTCAGATGCATCTCTAATAATAAAAGCATAATATGCAAATCGACAGAATGGGTGTCCAGATATCCTTCTGGATGAAGCCAGGGCTGCAGCCGCGAGATCAAGGCCTACTCTTGCATGAATTTCATGCATCGGCCTCTAGTTAGACTATAATTCATATTTCAAATAGGTGTAATCACCCCTGTCCGAGAAAGCAGTCCACATGCCTTTCAGAATCCAGCGAATCATAAGAAAACACATTTCCAGCGAATCTTGGTCAGAAGCTTCCAAGAGCAAATCGCTTACAGAGCTGGCCAGGCATTTAAAAATGAGCGGCTCCTGGGGGCATCTGTGCAGCTTTCTCCCAAGTCCTAGGTAAGTTGCATCATTTTTATACCGTGTTTGGCATATTTAGCATTTAGTGACTCATAGTTCCCATTCATGCATTCATTCATGCATTCATTCATTCCGGAGGGACCATCATATGGCATCACATTAGTGGCTGATGGATCCCCAGGGTTGCTCCATTTGATCATCTGGCTCTGCAGAATGTCCTATTCCCTTCTTGACTACCCGTGGATTCCTCTCAAACATTAGAGTATACAGATGTTTTTAAACGTGAACCCAGTTGACTCTGATGTCAGAGCATGTGGTAATAAATGTCTTGTCAAAAAAAAAAAAGGCATTCTGGAGAGAGGAGGATTTGTAGTTGGGCAGGGATACAGGATTGGCCATGTTCTTCTGCTGGACCCTCCTCCCTTCCTGCCTTCCCTTCCTTTTCTCCACCTCATCTTTGCCCCGTCCCCTCCTTCCCTTCCCTTCCCTTCCCTTTCCGTCCCCTTCCTTCTTGTCCTCTTACACATTCCTTCTGCAAACATCTATCATTACCCCCTGTCTCCCACGCTGTGGTAGGCTCTGGGGGATGCATGAGTGACTGGGATACAGCCCCAAGTCCTTATCTGCTTTCCACGCGCACAGTGGGGGAAGATGTGCAGCCAGAGAACTGCTCCACACGTGGGAAGTGCATGTGCGGCCTCGCCAGGGCAACCACCAGAGCTGTGCAAGTTCAGAAGAGGGCGGGGCTGGCTCTGCCTGACGCTTCCAGTTCCGGGAGCCCTCTCAGAGGAGGGGTCCCCTGGGCAGATGGGTGGCATTGGTCTGACTGCTGAAGGTGACAGGCTCCTATTTACCTGTGGACCCACCCTAGTCATAACATTAGTTAAGACCTCGATGAATAGGCTTATGGAATGCAAATTTCGATGCATGAAATACTCAAATGACTTAATACATTGTGTTACAAGGGTCAGACTTTCCAGCAGAGACCCGAGGCCCGCGCTTCTGGACAAGGCTGCCCCTCCTTCCCTCAGGGCATGTATCATGGGCGGCCGGGGAAGACGCTGCCAGGGCCCACTTATGCTCAGTGGCCAAGAGTGAAGAAGGCAAGTGCTGGGTGGAAACCCTCCTCTGATACCCCTACATTTTTTTAAAAATATATTTTATTGATTTTTTTTACAGAGAGGAAGGGAGAGAGATAGAGAGTTAGAAACATCGATGAGAGAAACATCGATCAGCTGCCTCCTGCACATCTCCTACTGAGGATGTGCCCGCAACCCAGGTACATGCCCTTGACCGGAATCGAACCTGGGACCTTTCAGTCTGCAGGCCGACGCTCTATCCACTGAGCCAAACCGGTTTCGGCAATACCCCTACGTTTTTAGTAAAAGTCTGCGACAAATTGTTTGGGGGGCCCTAACCGGTGTGGCTCAGTGGATAGAGCGTCGGCCTGCGGACTGAAGGGTCCCAGGTTCAATTCTGGTCAAGGGCATGTACCTGGGTTGTGGGCACATCCCCGGTGGGAGGTGTGCAGGAGGCAGCTGATCGATGTTTCTCTCTCATCGATGTTTCTAACTCTCTATCCCTCTCCCTTCCTCTCTGTGAAAAATCAATAAAAATATATATATAAAAAACAACAAAAAACAAAATTACTTGGGGCACGAGGAAGAACCCACAGTTGTTCCACATGTAAGGAGGGGCAGCAAGCGGCCCCAGGAAGGCAGCGCTGGAAACGCAAGCCCTGGTGGGTGGAGGGGATGAGGGCCCAGGCGGGGCGGGGGGGCCCAGGTGTGAGCAGGAGTTAGGGTGGACAGGTGCCCGGCACAGGTGAGCCAGGCCTCATCGGAAGCAGGACTGGCCTGGGGAAGTGGATATACGACAGATTCCTTCCCCAACTCCACCAGCGGGAAGAGGATTGAGGACGCGAGGGCCAGGCCTGTTCTAAGGACAGCAGAGCATCCGCCTCCCAGCCACAGTGCCTCGCCTCCCGCCCCACACGGGAGATAGTCGGAATTCCCTTTTCCAGGCTCATTCTTCATTATCTCCATTTTGTTCCGAAAGGTAAATAGGCTACTTACACTTCTGCCCCCCGCCTGCTTCTGGAAAGGCGGTGAGTTTCCAAGGGTGGCCCGTCTGTTCCGTTTGATGGGCTGTGGCTCCAGGGGCAGGAGGCTGTAGGTACCGCAGGGAGCGCGCGCCCAGTTTCCCAGTTCCTCCCTCCGGATCGTGGGGCTCGGCGCCCCCTCGTGGCTGCAAGGAGAACAAGCCCTTAACTTAGACGCCGAGTTCAGAACCTAAAGCTGCTTCTCCCGGCTGCCTGTTGGCGCCTGAGCTTGCCCCTCCTGCCTGAGGCACCCGGGGAAGCTGCCGCTCTGATGGACGGCCAGTCCAGAGGTCTTAGGGCAGTGGTTCTCAACCTTCCTAATGCCGCGACCCTTTAACACAGTTCCTCAAGTTGTGGTGACCCCCAATTTCATTGTTACAAATTGAACATAATTAAAGCATAGTGATGAATCACAAAAACAATATGTAATTATATATGTGTTTTCCCATGGTCTTAGGTGACCCCTGTGAAAGGGTCGTTCGACCCCCAAAGGGGTCGCGACCCACAGGTTGAGAACCACTGTCTTAGAGCCTTGAGGACACCTCGTATGGTCGAATCAGCTTTTATAGATGATCTGAGACATGATACTCTTGTTTTGGGCTGGAGCTCAGAGCCACATAAAAGTGAAGAAAACGCATTTCTGGCTGCAGTCACATTTTTTGGACAATGTTAAAGATGAGAAGAGAGAGAATAAGAGTAGATGTGGCAGAAGGATGGGTCCCCAGCGTGGTTCCATCTTGACAGATGGCTGGCAGATGTGGTGGGATAGGGAAAACCATTTTGTCTTTGAGGGGGGGCTTTCTTATGGGGCAAAGGGTAAATGCATTACATTACAGGATCTGGCTGGAAGGATGTAGTAAATGGGACATGAGCAGCTTTTCATGATAATGTACTTTACAAATATTTTCTCTTAGTCTTTTTTTTTTCCATTCTAACAGTGACTTTCACAAAGCAGTTTTTAATTTTAACACTAGAAAGACTGAAATTTAGTATATACCTATATTGCCCAAAAGCAGTCAAAATGACTGCATTGTGAAAGAATAATATCGGAGCACTCTTCACTTATGTTCCTTAGCTTTTCCAATAACTCACTTCTATTCGACATTTCTTTCATGAATTTAGGGCGCAAAAGAAATAAAATAAGCAAGTTATTAGAACAAGTATCACTGCATAAAGATTCGAATAACAAGTACTAGTTTAGCTTATTGAGCAACTGCAACTTATCAAGTATCGACAATTTATCATGTACTTGTATGTTATCATGTGATGGTAATCGAAAAAAAATGAAAACTGTTATTTCAATACAGAGCTGAACTGGTCATTTAAGAAATTTACTCAATTCAATAATAAGAGTCATTTGATTATTTAAAATTTCCCAAGCAGTCAAAATGACTGCTTTTGGGCAATATAGGTATAACACATATATATATACCGGAAATGAAGGAGGGGGGAGGTAACTACAATTATTAATAAACACATTTATATGTTGTACGAAAAGTCACAAAATTCTAAGACATTGTGTCCTTATATACATAATTGTTTTTCTAATTGAAATTAAAAAGCAGTCAAAATGACTTCCTTGGGCAATCTAGTGTTAATAAAGTCTAACTTAATATTTTCTTTCATGGATTATGCTTTTGATGTCTTATTTAACAAGTCATTGCCCAGTCAAAGGTCACATAGATTTTCTCCTGTGTTTCTTCTAAAAGTTTTGTAGTATTTCATTTTATATTTGAATTAGGTTTCATTCTGAGTAATTTTTATGTGAAAGGTATAATATCTGTGTCTAGATTATTATTTTTTGCATATAGATGTCTAATTGTTACAGGACTATCTCCATTGAATTGTCTTTGCTACTTTCTCAAAGATCAACTCGACATGTACAGAAGATTTTTACTGAGATTGCATTGAATCTGTAGGCCAAGCATCTTTTTTTTTAAATATATCTTTATTGATTTCAGAGAGGAAGGGAGAGGGAAAGAGAGATAGAAACATCAATGATGAGAGAGAACCATTGATTGGCTGCCTCCTGCAAGTGCCCCACTGGGGTCAAGCCCACAACCCAGGCATGTGCCCTTGACTGGAATCAAACCTGGGACCCTTCAGTCCACAGGCCGACGCTCTATCCACTGAGCCAAACCAGCCAGGACTAGGCCAAGCATCTTAACAATGTTGAGTTTTCCAATCCATCAAAATGGAACATTCCTCTATTTATTTAAAACTTCTTTGATATCTTTCACCACAGTTTTGTAGATTTTGCATATAGGCCATGTACATATTTTGTTAGATTCATACCTGAGTATTTTATTTTTGGGGCGTTACAATAAATGATGTTGTGGTTTAAATTTCTAATTCTAATGTGCATTGCTGGTACATAGAGCAATTGGCTTTTGTATATTAACCTTGTTGATTTTTTTGGATTTTCTACATAGACAATCATATCATTTGTGAACAAAGGCCGTTGTATTTTTTTCTTTCCCAGTATATCTTTTTAAAATATATTTTTATTGACTTCAGAGAGGAATGGAGAGGGAGAGAGAGATAGAAACATCAATGATGAGAGACAATCATTGATCGGCTGCCTCCTGCACACCCCTTACTGGGGATTGATCCCATAACCCGGGCATGTGCCCTGACCAGAAATCGAATCATGACCTGCTGGTTGATAGGTCGATGCTACCCACTGAGCAACACCAGCTGGGCCCAATATAACTTTATTTCCTTTTTCTGTCTTATTGCACCAGCTAGGACTCCTAGTAGGATGATGAATAAGAGTGGCGAGAGGGGATATCCTGACTTCAGCTTTTCACTGGCATCTCTCTAGTGAGCCCAAGTGTCCAAACTGGTCTTGCTACTTTCATTCCCCCCCCCCCCCCCTATAAATTCTATTGTTTGCTAAATAGCCAGGATAAGCTTTTAAGAATGTAACCCAGATCATGTCACTTCCCAGATTAAGACCACTCCAGTGGCTTTGCTATTGCACTTATTCTAAAATCGAAATTCCTCGGTTTCGCCTGCAGGGCCCTCCATGACATCCGCATGTCTGGGTACCATCATTTCGTCAGATTCTTCCTCTTGACCTCGAGATGCCAGCTACCCTGGTCTACTTTCTGTCCTTCAGAACATTCTTCCTGTGGGCCTTGACGCCAGCTGCTCCCTCTGCCAGGAAGGCTCTTCCTACTCGTTTATCATTCCAGTTCTTCCTGGTTATGTATCTAGATCTCAGCTCAGGGTGGCCTCTCAAGCTGTGTCATACGTAGTCATTCTATATCTTGTTAGCGCGTTTTAGCTCTTGGCATAGCTTTTGCTGCTACCTGACTTTGTCTTCTTTTCTTTCTTTCTTTCTTTCTTTCCTTCCTTCCTTCCTTCCTTCCTTCCTTCCTTCCTTCCTTCCTTCCTTCCTTCCTTCCTTCCTTCCTTCCTTCCTTCCTTCCTTCCTTCCTTCCTTCCTTCTTTCTTTCTTTCTTTCTTTCTTTCTTTCTTTCTTTCTTTCTTTCTTTCTATCTATCTTGCTCCTCTCACCCCTGCCCACTACCCTCCCAGCCACTGGAAGGTAAGCTGCTTGAGAGCAGGACTCTGCCCCTCATGTCCATACTGTCTCCCCAGTGCCGGGAGCAGCACCAGGCATGTGGGTGCCGAGTGGCCCCTTCCTGTGTCTCCGTCCTGACCTTGAACCAAACACCTTGTTCTCTCTGCTCTTTGGTCTCCACCTTCCAGTTCTCTAAGTGCCACGCTTTTTCCTGTCCTACCGCCTCCGGAGGGGTTCTTTACTCTGTCCAGACTGTCCCACACCCTCCCTCCCTCATTTTGCCTTCTACTCTCTCTCTCTCTCTCTCTCTCTCTCTCTCTCTCTCTCTCTCTCTCTCTTTTAACTGTCAGATCAATTTCTAATACATGGAAAACTTTCTCCAGTTCACATCACCATCTCTTCCATGGTTCTTTCCATAGTTTGAATTCATACTCACTTGTATGATCATATGATGGTCAGCACCCCTCTCAGCACCCCCCCCCCCCACTTGCTTTTGACAGCCCAGCTGCAGGGCCAGGTCTGTTTGGTTTCATCCTTTACTGCATCCAGGACAGTGCCTGGCCCATAGCAGGTACTCACGGTGCTCAGTGAATGGTGTTGGAAGAATTAATTCACTAAAGAATAAATACCGGATTTCACTGGTTCTAAGAAGCAGGCTTTCTTAAAGCTTAACATTTCTGAAACAGGGATGCATGTGCATTTAATGGCATTTAGAGTCGAAGAAGAACATATAAATTGTTTTTTTAATTATGTTTTTATTGATTTCAGAGAGGAAGGGAGAAGGAGAGAGAGAAACATCAGTGATGAGAGAGAATCATTGATTGGCTGCCTCCTTCATGCCACACAATGGGGATCAAGCCCGCAGCCCGGGTATGTGCCCTTAACTAGAATCGAACCCGGGACCCTTCAGTCTGCAAGCTGACACTCTATCCACTGAGCCAAACCTGCTAGGGCAAGCTGCTATTTTTTTTTAAAAAATAAATCATTAATAAAGACAATATTCTGTTTCACTAGTAATCAAAGAAATGCAAATTAAGACAAGTTGCTAATTTTCAGGTACCAAACTAACAATGATTTTTTTGTATAATGAATTTTAAAAACAATAATAATATTGGTAAAGGTGTGAGGAAATATGTAGTTTTCCATGCTACAGGGAGAGTTTATATTGGGACAGGCATTATGGACAGCAATTTGGCTACATATATACAAAGTCTTAAAAATATTAATATTTCTAACAGTTGCTCTAAGAAAGTACTTAGGGAGGTTTAAAACAACTTCTGTTGCCCAGCCAGCATGGCTCAGTGGTTGAATGTTGACCTGTGAACCAGGAGGTCATGGTTCAATCTCTTCCTTTTTCTCTGAATCAATGAAAATATATTTAAAAAAAGATTTCTGACAATAATTCTCACTAGATGAATTTTATAATACTGAAACATTGACTAATGCTCATCTGTAAAATGGAATAAAATTCAGTCATAAATATGTGTGTTCCCAATTTTAAGGATATGGAAAAATATTTACAATATAATATGTTTTCCTAATAGCTTATAAGCTACATGAGGGCAAGAACCATGGATATTATGTTCAATATATATTCAACATCCAGCATAGTACTGTCTTATCAATATTTGTTGAATATGGAAGTGAAAAGTTAGGCATTAAACATTATATATAGGACTAGAGGCCCGGTGCACAAAAATTTGTGCACTCAGAGGGGGGTCCCTCAACCTGGCCTGTGTCCTCTCGTAGTCTGGGACCCCTCAGGGGATGACCACCTGCTGGCTTAGGCCTGCTCCCTGGGGGATTGGTCCCAAGCTGGCAGTCAGACATCCCTCTGGCAGTCCGGGAGCCCTTGGGGGATGTCCACTTGCCAGCAGGGAGCAGGCCTAAGCTGCAGTCTGACATCCTTAGTGCTGCTGAGGAGGCGGGAGAGGCTCACACCACCACTGCTGTACTGGCAGCCTTCAGCCTGGCTTGTGGCTGAGCAGAGTTCCCCCATGTGGGAGAGCACTGACCACCAGGGGGAAGCTCCTGCATTGAGTGTCTGCCCCCTGGTGGTCAGTGTGTGTCATAGTGACTAGTCATTTCCAGTTGTTCTGCTGTTAGGGTCAGTTTGCGTATTGCCCTTTTATTATATAGGATAGAGGCCTGGTGCATGGGTGGGGGCCAGCTGGTTTGCCCTGAAGGGTATCCCAGATCAGGGCGGGGGTCCCGCTGGGGTGCCTGGCCAGCCTGGGTGAGGGGATGATGGTTGTTTGCAGCTGGTCACACCCCCTTCAGGGTGGGGGTCCCCGCTGGGGTGCCTGGCCAGCCTGGGTGAGGGGCTGATGACTGTTTGCAGCTGGTCACACCCCCTTCAGGGTGGGGGTCCCCACTGGGGTGCCTGGCCAGCCTGGGTGAGGGGCTGATGGCTATTTGCAGGCTGGCTACACCCCCTTTAGGGTGAGGGTTCCCCTCTGGGCTGCCTGGCCAGTCTGGGTGAGGGGCTGAGGGCTGTTTTCAGGCTGGCCAAGCACCCCAGCGATGGAAGCTCCCAGCCTCTCCTTTTTTTCTTTTTTCTTTTTTTTTTTAATTCTGGGATTTATTTACCTTCTATAATTGAAACTTTATAGCCTTGAGAGGAGTTCAGAGCCGGCCAGGGTGGTAGGGAGGGAAGCCTCCTGCTTGCTCCAGCTCCTTGGCCACAGTTGGCTGAAAGCAGGTATCTGGGGTTTATTTACCTTCTATAATTGAGACTTTGTTGCTTTGAGTGGAGCTCAGAGCCCGCTCCAGCAGGCGGGAAGCCTGGCTTCCTCCATCATTGGGGCAACCAAGCCTCCTGCTTGCTTCAGCTCCGTGGCTGCCGGCAGCCATCTTGGTTGGGTTAATTTGCATATAGTCACTCTAATTGGCTGGTGGGCATGTCTTAAGGCATAGCAAAAGTATGGTCAATTTGCATGTTTATCTTTTATTATTGTAGATGAGCCCAACTTTAATTTTAAAAAATGAGTGTGGGTACACACAAAAGATCAAAAATGCATATAGCAGTTATGTTGACAGAGATTATCTTTGAATGATGCAGTTATGAGGAGTTTTTCTTATACTTTTTTATATTTTTCAATTTTCTATAATGTACACATACTTAGCTTTTAAAAAATATATTTTTATTGTGTGTGTGTGTGTGTGTGTGTGTGTGTGTTTTAGAGAGAGAGGAAGAAAGAGGGAATAGAGAGATGGAAACATTGATGAGAAAGAGACATTAGTTGCTGCCTTCTGCACACCTCCGACTAGGGTTCAAACCCTCAACCCGGGCATGTGCCCTAACTGAGAATCAAGCCGAGGACCTCTTAGTTCATGGGTCAACCACTGAGCCACACCAGGTGGGCCACGTATTATAATGAGTTTTATAATGAGGAAAATTACTTGCTTATCTGTTCCAACCACATTTTGGTGCTAAGTGACTGCATGTGAAGATGTGGTCAGTGGGAGGCAGGGTTCATGAAGGCATATTTCTTTGAGCACATAGATTGCTGAATTGAGTATGAAACAGAGTGGTGGACGTGGTCCATTCCAACCTGAGCCCTGACAGGAATCTGGACCCAATAATTCTTCTGGAATGGGCAAAAGCCCCGCCTGGGCAGGCGCCCATTCCTCAGCTGTTTGTCTAGCCCACCCTTGTCTGCCTGCTCTGAGCAGCTGCTTATAGTTCTTAGGGTCCCTGTCACTTAGGGTCCCCGTCATACCTACCTTAGGCCCCTTTGCTCGGATAGCCACGGTGGACAAACATCTCGGACCCTGAGTGCTCTCTCTCTCCCTTGACTCGGATTTCATTTTTGCTCTCCAACTTGAGGCACCGTAGCTCTGGTTCAAAGCCTCCCAGCCTCCCTGCAGGCAGAGGGCTGCAGCCTCATCTGCTGTCCCGATGAGCCTGGAATGCTGTCTCACACATAGATGCTCAGTAAATATTTACTCCGTGTGGGAATGGTGATCCACAGCACAGTTGGCAGACAGAAAGCAGGAGGGCACTCAGGTCTGGGTAGCCTACAGCATGTGCAAAGGCACGGATGAGGAACAAGGAGCATATTTGTGTCAAACACACTCAGTGCAGTAATTTGAAATGCAACAGGTGGAAAATGTAGAGGTTTAGATACTGGAACATTTGGAAGGAGACAGTCTGAAAGTGATGACTTTGGGGTACCATGTATTAAATAGGGTCCTCAAGTTAAACATTCTATATGTTTTCATTTGTGTGGAGTAGAATATAACCACACACATGTGCACATACACACACTCACACATGGTATGCTCCTTATTTTGTTTTGTAGCATCCGTTCTTTCTGTTAAAGCCAGTCATTCAAGAGAGTTGCAACAGAGGGCAGAATTGTGCAAGAAATCAAAACACTTTTTTTTCTTCTTGCCTGAAAGTCCCCCCCAAATACAAATTACAGCAATATACAGATTGGACTATAGAAATCCTCTTCTTTGACCCTCTGGTTTTCAAAATATATAGGTTATTTAAAGCCATGAGAGTTATTTTTTATGTCATTGTTTAAAACACTTGGTAATGTATATAAATCTTAATAAAAGCAAAGTGCTGATCCCTTGAGAGAAAAACACTAAAATATGGACAATGCACTTAACTCCGGTATCAAGTTCAGTGACGGGGATTCTTTGTGCCTTTTCTAAGTACGGTTTAGATTATTTGCTCTTCTTTCCATTCCAGTGCTGGGATGCAGGCCCCTTGAGGTTACTGTCCCTGACAAATGCTGGTTCATGTTCTTCATCGAGAGATTTTTGAAGCTTGTGGGCAAGACCGAAGAAGCAGAAGCGTCGTTCTTAAATGCTGAGGACAGGTTAGTGCAGGTAACGTGGGACAGAATTGGAAATCCTTCAAGCATTATTCCTTTCGTTATTTTGTTCCTTGACAATTTAGTCCAAAATGGAGAAATCGGTTAATTACGTTCATCAATGAGGAAGCAATGATTTTAATCCATGCCCCGGACTGTATATTAATGACAAGAAGCAGTAAATAGATGGGAGTCCATATGGAATGAATGAGTACTAATAGGTGTCATTTTTTGGAGGGGGAAGGAAGGTTCATAAAGCAAAAAGGGAAGCTGAGTAATGGATTGAAGTGAACTAATAAAAGGCTGGCTACAGACTTGGTCATACTTTCCATCAAGATGTCGGGGAAGTTGATCTTGTCTGTACTGATTTACTTCTTCTGAAAGGATGCCATTTAACTGCCCTTTAAGAAAATGATAAACTTTCACTGATTTCAGTATAAATTGTGGACCAAAGATAGTCTAACCCAGCCATGGGCAAACTACGGCCCGCGGGCCGGATCCAGCCCGTTCGAAATGAATAAAACTAAAAAAAATAAAAAGACCGTACCCTTTTATGTAATGATGTTTACTTTGAATTTATATTAGTTCACACAAACACTCCATCCATGCTTTTGTTTTGGCCCTCCGGTCCAGTTTAAGAACCCATTGTGGCCCTCGAGTCAAAAAGTTTGCCCACCCCTGGACCAAGCTGACTTTATTTTAAAGCAAACATCTTCAGATTTTCATGAAAGACTGCCTCTAGCCCATTGACACACATCTCTCTAGAAGGAATTCTATCTAAAGAGATTTTTAAGATTCAACATTCCAAGTCCCTTTATGGCAGAGACCATTGTCATCCACCAATATTTGTGTCCTCCATGGCGTAGTGCAATCTTTGGGTACTTAGGAAACGTGATAAGTGAATCAGTGACTCAACGTGCATCTGCAAGTACTTTGTGCCCTTAGAAGGCAGCGTGGAGTAGTGAGCAGAGCAGGGGCTGTTTGCAAGCTGACCCAATGGAAAGTTCTGTGGCACTCACTGCTGTGACCTCGGCAAGAATGCTCACCTCTGACTCATCGCATTTGAGGACTCTCTCTGCCTCTTGGAGCCATTTCCAGGCTTAACTGAGACAGCGCACAAAGCACTTCACACACCGTGTGGCACACAGTGAGATTGTCAGAACTGGTAGCTGTTTTGTTATTACCGTCTTTGGGTTATAAAGTGATTGAGGCCTCGGTTATAAATAATAAGAGAGTTTGATTTAAGCTATGTTGCCCACTCTTTCATCTTTCAGAGTAGACCCCGATGTTTCTCTGGTGTCTTATCATGACTGTGGGATTTTATCCTGTACCAGGTGATTTTTTTTTTTTTTCTGCGAGGTGCAGATTCCCATCACTGACGTGCCTGTCTGGAAAGCATGTTGTTCGTTAGGTAATCATTGAGTGTCTGGTATAGCTTCATTCATTCATTCACTCACTCACTCATTCACTCAGCCGATGTTCCCTGAGGACTTTGCCTGACCAGCACACTGTGCCAGGAGTTGGGGGAATAGCTACGAGCCCACAGGCTCAGCGTCTGCCCTGTGAGTCTCCCAGTCTCGCTGGGAGCCCCTGCCAACATCAAATCAGTGTTGGAGCACGACCTGTGAAACACATTGGTTGTGAAGGGATGAGGCTGGCTTCATGGGAGGCGTGCCAAAGCTTAGACCTTCAAACAGAACGTCCACTTGAGTCCTTTGTAGTCAAGACTGAATTCATAGCACAGAGAGCTAATCTGCCTTTTTTTTTTTTTTTTTTACTATTAGCAATGCCCAGTAACAACACCTCTGAGAACATTATTATGGTTTTTCCCTCTTCTGAACAAAACATGGCTTCGAAAATACTTCATACTTTTTAGAAGTCTGTATTATTGTCAGAATATATAGCTCTCAATAAGGGAGCAAAATGTTCAGCCCTTGCAGAGGGACATTCTCAAGGTGGTGTGTATCCAGGCAGAGCCCGTTACTGATGAATTGGATTTATGGGGCTTAGGCATGTGCCTGTTATTCCAAGGCAGTATCATTTATTGTTTCTTATTACACTGGCCTCCTCTTAGGACTCGGTTACCACAGTGACATCTCTACTCTCACTCCGTGTCTGACCCGTTCCTTTGTAAAACAGACCCAGAATTTGGTTTCAATCTATTTTCTTAGATCTGTGGCCCAATAATGGCTGTGCACACACAAATATGTTGTATGAAAGCCAAGCCTCATGCAGGGTGGGTCAGTCATTGATTTATTAAGAAAAAACAAAACAGCCAAAACCGGTTTGGCTCGGTGGATAGAGCGTCGGCCTGCAGACTGAAAGGTCCCAGGTTCGATTCCGGTCAAGGGCATGTACCTGGGTTGCGGGCACATCCCCAGTGGGAGATGTGCAGGAGGCAGCTGATTGATGTTTCTCTCTCATCGATGTTTCTAACTCTCTATCTCTCTCCCTCTCTGTAAAAAATCAATAAAATATATTTAAAAAAAAAAGAAAGAAAGAACAAAACAAAACACAACTATTGGTTGTGATGAAGAAATGGTATTAAATACTCTGCCTACTGTCTCCTTACTTCTTTTGTGGAAAAGAAAACCTTAAATATCACTTCTTGGCCAAAATTCCTTCCCTGCAGGCAGAGGCCTGAACAACCTGGCCACGTCAGCGTCCGAGGAGTACTTTAAAGGAAGCCACAGTTTGGAATGTGCTACGGGAACGTCCAGCTCACTGGCCAGCCACCCCTGTGGCCAAGCTGCCATGAAATACACCGAAGGTGTTCCGATGTAAACGTGTCGTTTCTTGATACATGTTGGTTTTCTGTACTAGCTTTTACTGTGAGGATTAATACGCTTAACCCACACTCGTGAATCCATCTCCCACCTCTGATTATTGGGGTAAGAAATGCTGAACCCAAGTATTCCCATCCTCTGGCCCAGTGGTTCTCGACCAGGGGCAATCTTGCCCCCCAGGGGACCTTTGTCCATGTCTAGAGACATTTTTGGCTGTCATGAGGGGTGTGTGTGTGTGTGTGTGTGTGTGTGTGTGTGCGTGCGCGTGCACATGTGTGTGTGAGTGTGCGTGTGTGCATGTGTGTGTGTGTGTGCGTGTGCGTGCTTTTGGCATCTAGTGGGTAGAGGCCAAGGATGTCACTGAACATGCTACCGTGCACAGGACAGGCCCTACAACAAATTATCCAGCCCCGAATGTCAGTAGTGCTGCGGTTGAGAATAGCGCCCTAGTTTCTTATAAAGATGCACAAACCTCTTATACATCACGCGGAAGGCCTTGAAGCTCTGTGATTATGAACCGCTCTGCTGTCTTGTATCTTCCTATACAACATGCGGAGTGTTTAGGAGAATTATTTTTGGTAGCACAACGAATGCAGCCAATGTTGATCGTGCCCAGTAAACAACACACGCGTGTTTTATTTTCAGATTTGCTGCTGGAAACAATTCTCTTGCAAACACAAAATTTCGAGACTGCTTAACTCCCAGGAGAAGTGTTTGGGGGAGAAAAACATCCTCGTTGGAGAAATTATGGAATTTTTAGCAGATTTACTGATTATCCATTAAGAGAGAGTGGAAGGTAAGTTTTAATGAGATGTTTCAAGTAGTGTATCTCCTTCTCCTCCAACCCCCCCCCCCACGATGGCAGGGAGGTCTGGGGCCCCCCATCGGGGCTGACTCACCTCTCTGGCTGCAGCCTCAGAGGGACTCACCGTGTCTGAGAGTTCTGTTCCGACCATAACGTGTTTGCAAGGAGCTCTTAGCCCACAAACGTGCAGAGGTTTCGGCAGTAGGAAAAGTACTTTCCCCTGCCTCACTCACAGGCCTTGTGAGGACAATGTACCCACCCGAGGCCTCAGCCCATGGTCTACGGTACTCACAGCCCGCCGGTCTGTCTTCTGCAGGACCTAGGCCAGAGCCTGCAGGACTCTGGCCATGCTTTCCTGCGACCTCTCCTGGCTGGGGAAGTCCTCTTGCTCCCTTGCGACATGTGGGGCTTTCCTACGCTCCCCACACAAACATCATTAAAGCTGCTAGAGACAAGATTATTCGTGACCCATGTTACAGAAAGGCAAGGCAGCCATTGTCCAAACCCTTCGTGACAGGTGTGGGGCCACTGTAAAGGGGTTTTGCAGAGGGGGAGAGAAATTGGACTCAACTCTGAATACAAGGCAAACTTTTTTAATTTAAGGCAAACTTTATTGATTTTTTTAAAAATAAGGCAAGTGAAAATGTGGGCCCAGAATTAAACAAAAATTTTAAGTAACTTCTGGTTGTTGTATAATGGGAGAATATAAGCATCAAATTTTTTACTATCACTGTATAAAATTGAAAACAAATATTTTCCAAATTCTAGCAAAATGAACTCCTCTAATACAATATCATTAAGTCTACAAAGTCACTGGCAAGTTATTTGGTTGCGTCCAAATCCTATAAAAGTTTCTCATTGTAAATTTTAGAATATCCTACTTTTATAAACCCACTATTCTGTCACTGGACAAATATTGAAATTCCAAGGAATTTCTGTTACTCTAATTTAAAAGAAGTCAAAATAAAAAAAATAATGCATTTTTCAAGGTTAATATAATTCAAATACAGTGGTACTGAAGACAACACATAATTTAATGAAACCAAATCTATTTGAAAGGTAAGTCATAAAGTTAAACAAAGGAAAAATTACTATTAGAATCAGTTGTATATGATTAGTGAAGAGTACTTATTTGAAGATTTTCACTGGGAAAAATCTTGAAGCCCTTTCTTTTTCTGTAGCTTAAATACTGGATTTTGTTCTATTTACTCAACGATTAGTCATGTTTCTGCAGAGACCTTGTTAATTTTTATACCTGCCAATATGTTCACGGGCTATAATAAGCCTTTGAATTTGTGCTGTACCTTCATAAATCTGATAGATCTTGGCATCCCTCATTAGTTTTTCTACTGGATATTCAGGGTAAACAGCGGGACCCTGGCTAAACCGATGAACAGGATTCTTGCTGAAGGCAGGCCAGGCTGCCTGACACGCTCTGGGGCTGGGGGATGAAGAACAGGACTATGTGTGTGACGGGGATCAGATAGCGAGGATGGCTACGCTGACCCAGCAGGATTCTTTTTTTTTTTTTTTTAAACATATTTTTATTGATTTCAGAGAGGCAGGGAGAGGGAGAGAAAGACAGAAACATCAATGATGATAGAGAATCATTGATCGGCTGCCTCCTGCATGCCCCACACTGGGAATGGAATCCACAACCCGGGCATGTGCCCTGACCAGGAATCGAACCTTGACCTCCTGGTTCATAGGTTGATGTTCAACCACTGAGCCACACCAATTGGACGACACAGAGGAATTCTTGCTCAAAGTGGACAATGCAGAGATGACCATGGAAGTTAAAAGTTGAGTCCTAGTTGAGAAAAAGCTCAGACAAGCCCGAGTAGAGTTTGGTCAGGGGGAGAAACTCGTCAGCATCTGTGCTTATAAGAGGGTGTAGGTATTACCCTCCGGATCTAATCCCTGTTGGCGTCTGCTGGGCCTGACCACTTCCCTTGACAGGTTTGTGTGGGAGAAGGCTCTTTGCCAGTCCACAGAGAGACATACACCCACAGCCTGCCTGTGGCCTGGCTTATATCTTTCATAGCTAATTCAGCTGGGCCAATGGCCAGGGATGCTCAAGGTTAAACCGTGAGGTCGTGAAGGCTGGCTATTGTAGCCTCTCCCCCCTTCTCCCCCCTCTTCCCCCTCTCCCTGCTCCCTAGCTTGCTTTTCAGTGGAGCTTTCCACTTTTCTCGAGATAGTTCTCCTCTCACCAGAGAACTGACCTCTTCCAGCTTTTGCTCCCAGGAAGAATGGGATGTTGGTAATCTCTAACACTGACTACTCTTCCTAAGAGTATTGACCTTTAAACAAACAGCCCGAATAAGCGTATCTAAGGGAAAAATTACGGGTGCTGTGTCGCAGTAGTGAGCAGTGGGGTCCGATTGCCTGGGTGCAAATGAGCATCACTGAGAACTTGGGCACACACTGCTTACCATGTGGGTATCTCATCCACTTCCTCGCTGGTGAAACGAGAGTGGTCACAGGATCTTCCTCACAGGCTGCTTGTGAGGACGCAGAGATCCTGCATGGAAAGAGCTCAGCAGAGCGCCTGGCACTCACCAGGAGAGCCCATGACTGAAGTCGGATTGCAGAGCCTCTGAGCCTAGCCACCGTGTCACTACCAGGCCTGCCGGACTTTAGTTCCCGCGCCTAGCCGTGTCATTCTACTGCACGTGTGGATACCCCAGGACCACAATATCCAATGTGACCCCAAGCCTTAGCAGGTCTCCTTTCATCTCTGTGGCCACTGCCTTAGCTCAGACCCTCATCATTCTTCCTCTAGAGCAGTGGTTCTCAACCTTCTGGCCCTTTAAATACAGTTCCTCATGTTGTGACCCAACCATAAAATTATTTTCGTTGCTACTTCATAACTGTAATGTTGCTACTGTTATGAATTATAATGTAAATATCTGATATGCAGGATGGTCTCAGGCGACCCCTGTGAAAGGGTCATTCGACCGCCAAAGGGGTCGCAACCCACAGGTTGAGAACCGCTGCTCTAGAGTCTAGAGCAGGGGTCCTCAAGCTTTTTAAACAGGGGGCCAGTTCACTGTCCCTCAGACCGTTGGAGGGCCGGGCTATAGTTTAAAAAAAAAACTATGAACAAATTCCTATGCACACTGCACATATCTTATATTGAAGTAAAAAAACAAAACGGGAACAAATACAATATTTGTATTTGCATGTGGCCCGCGGGCCGTAGTGTGAGGACCCCTGGTCTAGAGTCTAGACCAGGGGTGGGCAACCTTTTTGTGAGTGCGTGTCAAAACCAGCAAAATCTCTGACTCAAAATTCTTCTGCGTGCCAACCCTAATTTTTTGAGAACATGTTACGCCTACTTGATATCTCTTAAGGTGTACATATGTGAAGAACCTTCCTTGAAGAAATAATAAAATTCATTCAAGCGACAAAAACACAGTATATGATGATGAAAAATACATTTATTTTTTAATGTATACTTGTACACTGATAGTCCGACAGAAAACTTTATGACTCCGTTTGATATTATCAGTGGGACTTTTGCTGCTGCATCACTGATGACAGAGATTTTACATCAGGTTTATATTTCGTGACCTTCAGAGATATGCACGAGCTACTACTTTCATCCGTCAGGCTACTCCTATTGTGAGACTTAACAAAATTCATCACTGAGAACAAAGATTCACAAGCGTATGTGGGTGAAACCAAAACACTGGTCGGATCTGGGAAGGCAGGGAGAGTTAAGGCAGAGGCATAGAAATTGCTCTTCCCCTCTCTCGTCAATCCATGTCTGTGGTCTTTAAGATAACTTGTTATGTAAAATTATTTATTTATCTAAGATGCACCTACACTGAATTTATCTGAAAAATTAAAAAGTTGATATTAAGGAAAAAATTGTAAATGGAAGATTATAAGAGAGGGTTTCGCGTGCCAGCAAAGTTACTGGCATGCCATGTTTGGCACGCGTGCCAGGGGTTGCCCACCCCTGGTCTAGACTAACTGGTCTCCCTGCCTATAGCCTTGCTTGCTGCAGTTTATCCTCCATACATCCACCCAAATGAGTTTTCTAAAATGCAAACCAGATCACATCATTCTCTTAATGAAAACTCTTCAATATTAAAGTCCCCAAACCTTCGGTGTGTCCTCAGTGCTCTTCCTGAGTGGCCAGTCCTCTGTTTCACTCTCCAGTCTCTCCTCCTACCTTGGGAAATTGCCTGAGGCAAGAATTAATTAGTCTTAGGTTTGCACTCCAGCACTAGCGCCAGCATTCCTCGAATGTTTGTTTAGTGAATGAATGACTGCAATGCTCCTTTGATGCAAAACTTTAATTAAATTTATCTTTTCTAGACTCCAAAGGAAGAAAGCAATTGAATATTATAAACAAGTGATAAAAATAAAGGGAAATGCAAGCCCTCTGGCCAACTCTTCACACGTCAGGAAGCAGCTGAGCATCAACCTACGTGATGCCTGTTGTAAGTTAGGTAATTGCTCTGATCCTACTCTGTCAGAAGCATATTTTGCTTATTTAAAATACTAGCGGCCCAGTGCATGACAATCATGCACTTGTGTGTGTGTGTATGTGTGTGTGTGTGTCGGGGGGGGGGTGGTTCCCAGCCTGGCCTGTGCCCTCTCACAGTGTGGGAGTCCCGCAATCGATCTCTCCAAAGAGGTAGGCCCCGCCCACCCATGGGGGCTCCTTGATGGATTGTCCCAAAGAGGTAGGCTGGAGCCGGGTGTCCCGCCCCTGGAGTCGCTGTGTGGACCTGCCGCCTCCAGGGTCACCACGTGGAGCCGCTGGGACCCGCCTCCATGCCACAAGGAGTCTCGGGACCCCTGGCGTTGCCTCCCCGCTGCACAGACAGCATCAAGTCCCTGCCCACCCACATGCGCCCTCTATGCACGCAGCCTCCTGGTGATGGATTGTTAAGGAGTGAGGGTGTGAGGGCGTGACGACCACATAGGCTTTTATTAGTATAGACTAGGGGCCTGGTGCAGGAAATTTGTGCACTGGGTGTGTGTGTGTGTGTGTGTGTGTGTGTGTGTGTGTGTGGAGTGTCCTTCAGCCCAGCCTGCCCCCTCTCACATACTGGGAGCCCTTAGGTGTTGACCCCCATCACCCTCCAATCCCAGGATCGGCCCCTTGCCCAGGCCTGACGCCTCTGGCTGAGGCGTCCGGCCCGGGCAGCGGGGACCCGCAGCTGCAGCGGCCCCGCGATCGTGGGCTCTGCTTTAGGCCCAGGCAAGGGACCCCTAGCTCCTGGGACTGCCAGCTTCTACCGTGCCCAGCTCCCATCACTGGCTCCACCCCTACTTCCTGCTATCACTGGCCAGGGCGGAAAAGGCACCTGATTCTCTTAGCTCCCCCCTGGGTTCCCGATCACTGTCAGTGGCAGGGGGCTTCTTCCTGCTTTCCCTTTCGCCTCCCTGCATTGTGCCTACATATGCAAATTAACCGCCATCTTGTTGGCAGTTAACTGCCAATCTTAGTTGGCAGTTAATTTGCATATAGCCCTGATTAGCCAATGAAAAGGGTAGCTCGTACGCCAATTACCATTTTTCTCTTTTATTAGTGTTGATGTCTTCAGCCTGCCCGGAGTTGCTCAGTGGTTGAACCTCGACCTATGAACCAGGAGGTCACGGTTCGAGCATATGCCTCAGTTGTGGGCTGGATCCCCAGTGTGGGCTGTGCAGGAGGCAGCCGATCAATGATTCTCTCTCATCATTGATGTTTCTATCTCTCTCTCCCTCTTCCTTCCTCTCTGGAAAAAAAAGTCTTCCTTCTTGAAGTAAGCAACTGTTTCACATACAGTGGGGCCTTGACGTACAAGTGTCCCGACTAACGAGTTTTTTGAGATACGAGCCGTCCCTCGGCTGATTTTTTGCTTTGAGTTGCGAGCTAAAATTCGGGTTACGAGCCAGCTTCAGATACCCCACCGCTAGTTGGCGCAGCGAACGTCACAGTGAACACCACAACATCAGCCCAGCATCAAGTGTCTCACTTGTTCACTTTTTGATTTGACATACGAGTAATTTGAGTTACAAGCTCTGTCACGGAACTAATTAAACTTGTAAGTCAAGGCCCCACTGTACTCTCAATTTTTTTTGCTACCTATTTACCTTCCCTCATTAGGAACGTGTTTTCATTTGCGCGGGCTGCTCCAACAGAACACCATAGACTGGGTGGCTTAAGCAACAGAAATTTATTTCTCATAGTTTTGTAGGCTGGGAAGTCCAAGATCAAGGCACCAGCAGACTCAGTACCAGGTGGGAGCCCAGTTCCTGGTTCATAGATTGTTATTTTCTCGCTGTGTTCTCGCATGGTGGAAGAAAAAGGCTGAGAGTAATTTGGGGGCCTCTTTTATAAGTGCACTAATCCCATTCAGGAAGGCCCCACCCTCCCAATCTAATCACCTCCCAAAGGCCACACCTCCTATCATCGCTGGTGTTAACATTTCAACATAAGAATTTTAGGGAGGAAACAAACATTCAGTCCATCACAGAAAGGTACCTTTTAAAAGTCTTTTCCATCCCATTTCTCATTCTTTTGTAGGCAGAGCACCATGCTCAACCACATTTCTCTCGTCAGTGCGTCCCATCTTTCTTCAACTTCTGTTTAAGACACTTTGTATAGGAATAGGCTTTTCACGAATAACCATGACACGAAGTAACACGTGACCTGAAGTAACAAATGGCACTTCACATGGGCCCACCTTGGATTTTACTTATGGAATGTAGGACTTAGTGCCTCAGACCCAACCCAGAGATCCGAAGGTACTTTCTGATTAAAGATAAAAACTTAAAAACTTAAAAATGAAATTAAAGTTAAACACTGAATTTAAAAATGTGGTCTCCGATCTCACTAGGAGGGGAAGTTGGGTCCGTCTACTCCTCTTGGTACTTGTTGGTTCTGTTATTACTGTTTTGCTCCCCTTCCTGGTAGGAGTTCCCATGGCTTCTCTGGAGTTTTTTCCACCGGAATGTTGATATTATCACCCGTGGTTTATAGTGAAGGTTCAGTTCCTTCTTCGCTGGTACTAGTTCAGTTCGGTGGATTTATTCACACTGTAAGGGTGGTCTTCCAAGGTCACTATTAAAGAACTCCTCAGAGGCCTCACGGGAGACAGGGCTATGCTCCAGGCTCTGCTACTGCCAGGGCCAGAGTGGCTGGGCCTTATCATGTATGACCTCAGTTCTTATTTGGCCCAGCAGGCCATTCGCTTATTCTGCAGGTAGTGGCTACTCAGTGCCTGGAATGTTGCTGCCAAACTTGGGAACTGAGGAGAATGGAGAGTTGAATTGGAGGCTGCAAATAATGTTGGGACAGTAAGCTGGAGACAGGCCACAGCTGGAGAATGAGGTGGGGGTAGTCAGAGGTGTGGCAGTGCCTCCCAACCCTCTGAGGGTGGGTTACTGGTGTGCCAAATAGAGACCTCTGAGCCCTTGGCCGGCTTTGCTTATTTATTCTAGCGGGCTATACAAGAAATATTGTTTTCTATAAGTACCTTGGGGCTTCAAAGGGGAAGAAGGTCATTGAGGGATGGTAAGAAGAGCAGCTGGCCTGCCCTATAGAGAGCTCAAAAGGTTGTCTCTGATAATCTCTTATGATGGGCAAGGCTCCTAATTTAAATTTTTCTAGGCAGTTAAGGGTGTGTGTGTGTGGGCGGGGGGAGGGGGAGGGACACAGAACACAGAAGCCTCTCTTGAGTCTGAAAGGTCTCAATTGCCTTGAGCTGTAAATAACCTACATACCTCAGAGGCGCATCTACAGTCGTCACAGATTTCTAAAATACAGGGTGTCCTCCAAAAGTGTATAAACACTTTAACAGCTGATAGCTCAGTTTTGAAAATGAAATGTATTTTAATAGCCCTAGCTGGTTGGCTCAGTGGATAGAGCGTCGGCCTGTGGACTGAAGGGTCCTGGGTTCGATTCTTGCCAAGGGCACATGCCCGAGTTTTGGGCTCGATCCCCAGTAGGGAGTGTGCAGGAGGCAGCAGATTGATGATTCTCTCTCATCATTGATGTTTCTATCTCTCTCTCCCTCACCCTTCCTCTCTGAAATCAATAAAGAAATATATTAAAAAAAAGAAATGTATTTTAGTAAATACTGCCTTTATTCAAAGTGTGTGTATACATATTTTTTGGACACACTCTGGATTAAGGATCCAGAGTCACGAAGAAGCTCGAAAGACCCTTTTATGACACTCATTTTCTATTTCCAATGTGGGCATCTTGATCTCTCAGACTGAACAGGGGCCTTGTAATTCATGCTTCATTTCTTCAAAGCATTGGAAATGGTGTTCCATCAATGCAGGAAGGGGGAGGGAATGGATAAACAGGTTCTTTCTAGGTATTTACAGCATGTGCCTGGGTATTCAACAGAAGTGTTGGCTGTGCCCAGCCTAATAGCATTGAAAGAAATGGCCTAAGCTGTATTTTAGTAAGCACATGTTAAAATGATGGAATTGTGAGAGGGCGTTAAATCCTAAATTTTGTTTCTAGTATATATATACACTAGAGGCCCAGTGCATGAAATTGTGCACTGGTAGGGTCCCTAGTGGCTCAATGATGAGAGATAACCGTAGATTGGCTGCCTCTTCCACGCCCCATACTGGGATGAAGTCTGCAACCTGGGCACGTACCCTGATTGGGAATCAAACCATGACCTCTTGTTTCATAGGTCAACGCTCAATCACTGAGTTACACTGGCCGGGTTTGTTTCTTCTTCTGATCGCAGTTTTGTGATGCACTTATTCAGAAATGAAATCTTCCTGTTTAATAGATCCTTTATAGCTCATCTCATCTCAACTTCAATTTGGTTTCAAGAACAAATCTTAAATTAATAAAACTCTTAATTCTAGAGATTTCAGTACTAATCCCAACTATGAAAGAGGCTTTGTGCTTTATGTTCCAAGCTACCTCTGACACAGAGAGGCCTTATTATTCTCCTTCTCTGATATTTGATTTAAATCTGCCTATTGAGAAACCATTTCTGTGGGAGAAAAAAACCGGAACTGCGGGTTTCATATTCTATTACATCAAGCCCGGGGTTCTGTATTGAATTGCTTATTTTGGGTGAAGTATGGTAGATGAACATTATGTGACTTCCCTCTCTCTGGGGTTCTTGTAAAAAAAGAAATGCCAAGCACCTCAGTCCATGTAGAGGAAGACATTAAACAAAGGCTCTAGTGGGTGACTCAAAATGCTTGGCTCAGCCAAAAACCTCTTCTCTATGACAGGAGGTCCCTTAATCCCAAAAGTCAGGTAAGTGATATAGACAAAATTTGCATTTTAATTTTTTAACTGAAACACGTAAGTGTACTTATTTCCCCCCAATTTTAAATTTAGAAGCAGAGAGTCCTGAGAAAAGAGGCTCCAAACACATTTCCAGATTGAAACTCAAGACTGTGAGGACTAAGATGTCAGACTGTTTAGCCCCTGGAACTTCATCATTATATATTTCTCCACTGAGGTTCTTGTGAACCCAGCCAGGGCCTAGGACTTGGCCCACAGATGCTATGCAATGTATCATAGTGTGGTCCTAGAGGTGGAATTCTACTCGTGGCAAGGTGATAACTGGGTGTGGTAGGTGTAATGTCCATTTCCCAACTGGCTACCCTCTAGGGACTCAGGGGTGTTTTGGTGGTAGAGTGTCTACAGTCTCTTTGGAAATGAAGAGGGATCCAATTTCTAGAGGTTGATAGGGATCCTCGTGTTAGGAGAATGAGTATAGGTAAGAGGTGACAAAATTCATTGATGCAAAGTTGCTTAGTATAATTTTGTCATCCTAAAATTTCTGTATTTGAAGTGTTTGTCATACTTAAAAATGACTGTTAATATTTTGTATATGAGTTGTGATTGTGATAATTTTGATAAATTATATAAGTACATATATTGTAAAATAAAGGCCTATCTTCAGCTTTTGATTTTCTTATAAAAAAAAAATAAATTTAGAAGCAGTCTTTTTTTTTTTTTTAAATGGGTCCTCTGGTTAGTATTAGATGCCATCTGTCTCAAAATGCCTCACCCACAATTTCTAATTCTGGCTTCTGTAGATTAAGAACTTAGACACACGAGCATTATTCCCTAATTTCACCCAGCCCTACCCAACAGTGACCACAGTAATAGCTTGGGAAGTCCTCGCCGTTCAGTGGTTCTCGGTCAGTCTTTCCTACAGGAGCCAAGACTGACTCAGGCCCACAGAAATGTCGTGTGGGAGCAGTTCCTGTTTATTTGACTTGGGTGGAACCACAATGCACAGAACAGGTGCAGCCTGAAAGGTCTGAGAGAAGACAGGTGCACCGTGCAGGTGATGTGGGCAGGAGCAGGATAAGGGGCAGTGTCCGGAGGGCCTCCCTAGGGAGGCAGACATCGCTTGTGGGGCAATGGCCTTCTGGGCTGTGCCGTGGGGAGCGTCCCTCCAACACATCAGCCCAGGTGTGGGGGCTCGGCCCAGCTGCCCTCTCCCGGGCAGCACTGGGAGGATCCGGGGGCGTTCTAGGCTCACCCCCGCAATCCCGGGGAGATCCAGAACTCAGAGGCCATTCATGTGGAGAGAGGTCTCCTCCTGCAAGTGGGGACCAGAGGCACTGTCAGTGCAGCCAGAGTGCAGGATCAGGTCGGCGCCGGGGACACGGTTAGTAGGGCGGCCAGAAGTCATCCCTTTCCTCGTGATCCCGGTCTGATCCTGCGTGCGCCCATCTGAACCGCCACTTCGGGGCGGCGCCCGGGCAAGAAGTGACTGCGGTCTACCTGGCTCTTGGCCCCTGATGCCCAGGCCCCGCCCCCTCTCCGCCCCGCCCCGCCCCGCCTCCTGAGGATGGGCCAGGCCCCGCCCACCACACGCACAGGCCCGCCCCACAGGCTCCGCCCCACCACGGCCGCGGGGCTGGGCCGCGCCGCCACGCGCTCAGACGCAGGGTGCTGCCCGCCCGCAGGGCTGAGCGCGGGCGGAGCTCCCGTCCCGCGGTGCCGGTCGTAGCCCAGCGGCTGCCGGCATGGCCACCGCGGCGGCGGCGGCGGCGGCGGCAGGGATGGCCCACGGGGCCCGGGCGAGGACGGCGGCAGCAGCCCTGCGGAGCGTTTGCGGGACGGCGGCCCGGGGGCGGCTGCGCGCGGGCCACTCACGGCCCTTGTGCACGGCCCCTGGAACCGCTCCCGACATGAAGCGCTACCTGTGGGAGCGCTACCGGGAGGCGAAGAGGAGCACGGAGGGTGAGTGCGACCGCCCTCCCACCCCGGGGGGCCCCTGTACCTGTGGGGGCCCTCCCCGCGGGGCTGGGGCGCCGGGTCTCCTCCCGCGCGGTCAGCCGGGAAGCGTGTATCCTCGGACCCGTGCAGGACCCGCTGCTGACCTACCGGATCCCCAATCGTGACCCTCAGCCGCCCCGGTCACCCCCAGCTGCGGGCAGCATCGCCTCCTCATTACTGTTCTGGGAAACGCGGAAAAATGCGCCTGCAGAAACTTTACAACTCTTGCCTTCCTCCCATTTGGAAAGCTGTTTTATAAATTCTTGGGATTTTTAGTCGGAAATCTGCATCGGGAGCGCTTTGGGCTCCCCCGGGGGTTTCACCGACCTCGCCTGGGAGACGGCCACCCCCGCGCACCGTTAGGTATTGTTGTGAACAGACACGAATAGTAACAGCCGGAATCCGACGGACTGCAGATCACTTTGGAGCGCGACTGCGGGGCAGGTGACAGTGTCCGGAGGCTAACCTGGCTTCCTTCTTTGTTTTAGGGGACAGGGTGGATTTGCGGTGTTTGAAAAAGGAGGGGATGCAGGTTGGGGATGTTCGGGGCTATCTAACCTCGGCGAGGAGGGGCTCCCAGGGAGCGACTGCGTTGTGGTCTCCTGATCTTAAAATTAGCCTGGTTCCGCTGTTACCAAGGGAAATGGGCGAGAGAGAAAGAGGAGGAGGAAATATTAGTGCCAGCCACATAGACTGTCTCCCGGAATTCTTCCCGCACCTACCCGGGGGAGATGCCACATCCCCATTCTATAGATGGGAAGGGTGAGACTCAAATTTAAGGAACCTGGCCGCCGTCACACCTTCACTCGGATCCGCCTCAGCGCCTCACCCACTGTCTTATTTCCTGCGTTGCTCTGCCTTGCAGGAGTAGCTGACCACATGGGAACCGGCGCCAAGGGCCAGTGATACTGGTGCTGCTTCTTTCAAGGGAGGTTTAGAGTGGAAAGTTTAACAGATTTTTTGAGGAGGGGGGTAGAAAGGGCACACGGAGATAAACATTCTGTAGAATCATGTTTTCCACTTTTTGGCTAGAAGTCACGGTAATGAAAGAAAGCAATTGGGATGCTTTTCCGAGGGAACTCAGAGTGGCCAGCAATGCAGAATGCTGTGTAACGGGGCACATTTTCTTAGCGTTCCTTTGCTCAGAGTTAGTTTTGCGTTGGTTTTTGAAGTGGTTGTGTGCCATGGTGGAAAAGGGACTGGCTTTGGAGACATTGGAAATTGCAGCTTTTCAGTGAAGGAAATGTAGACCATGTAGCCCAGTTTGGGGGCAGGGAAGACTTTAAAATGGAAACTCTTAATTGAAGGAATTGTATATTTACAATATACAGTTGTAAGAATTAATACAGTGAATTTGGCATATCCTTTGCCTAGTTTCTCCCAATAGTAACATTTTGCAAAACAATAAATGGTACAGTATCACAACCAGTATATGGGTATTGATACATTTCTCAGGTCTTGTTCAGAGTCCTCAAGTTATACTTGTACTTATGTGTGTATTTAGTTCTATACAGTCTTAGCACTTGTAGGTTCTTATATCTTACACCACAGTCAAGATAATGAACAGTTTACTACCAGCATCCCTCATATTATCTTTATAACTATAGCCACTCCTTCCCTATGCTCTCTCTAATTCCTGGGGCATTCTCCATTCTCCATTTCTAAGATTTTGTCGTTTCAGAAATGTTCTATAGATGGGATTATACAGTATGTAACCTTTTGGAATTGGCTTTTTCCCCACTAAGCATAATTCCGTTTAGTTTCATCCAAGTTGTGTGGAATAGCTGAGAAGCTTCCATGGTATGGATGTAACTCAGCTTAACCCTGTTTAACCACAGTCCACTCACTGAAGAACATCTGGGTGGCTCCCAGTTTTTTACTGTTACAGTAAAGCTGCTGTAAAATTTGGGTCTAAGTTTTTTTTGTGAAAGAACATATGTGTTCATTTCTCGAAATGCCATGTCATTGCTTGGTTGAATGGTAATTCTATATTTAGTTTTGTAAGAAACTGGGCAAACATTTTGTCTTCCTTATTTTGTGGGTGAGGTTTGCCACTTGCTTGTAGGCAGTGAGACCCTGGGGATGCCACGAAGCCTCCATTTCCTCATCTGTAAAATGGGATGCTGGCAGTAGCACTAACGTCATAGGGTTGTGTCCAGGAATGAATGAGTCCAACCATGAAAGGTGAGTGCTGGTCACATTGTAGAATGCCCCTCATTTGGAATTTCTTCTTCTTTTTTTTTTAACTTGAGATTTTTAGAAGTGTAATATTTATGCACCCTGTATACAATTCAGCTCAAGAAAAGGTTCTTTGTATTTTTAGGAAAAGAAACTTTGGTTTATAACGTTTAGCAGAAATTTCCTGTAGCCCTATGGTTCTCAACCAGAGTTGAAGGTGGGGGGCATTTTGCCCTCCCAGGACATTTGGCAGTGTTTGGAGACCTTTCCTGGGAGAACAGGGAGGCTGCCGGACTCTAGTGGGTGGAGGCCAAGGATGCTGCTATCCCAGCGGTTCTCAACCTGTGGGTCGCGACCCCTTTGGGGGCCGAACGACCCTTTCACAGGGGTTGCCAAAGACCATGGGAAAACACATATATAATTACATACTGTTTTTGTGATTAATCACTATGCTTTAATTATGTTCAATTTTTAACAATGAAATTGGGAGTCACCACAACATGAGGAACTGTATTAAAAGGTCGCGGCATTAGGAAGGTTGAGAACCACTGCGCTATCCTATAGCCACCCACAGCAAAGATTGTACAGCCCCAAATGTCAATTGTGCCAAGACTGAGAAAACTTGCTCTAAAATGATGAATTCTGCGAAATCACGTGCAATCATCATTTAAAGGGATGGATGTGTTTGCGTGTGGCCTGTTATTTCCTGTCACGCCGCATGCTGTGTGCATCTTTCAACCTCCTCTCTGGCCTGCCCTGTGTGTGTTCACCTCATGGAATTTCTGGGACATTAACTGAGATAACGAATGAGAAGTGTCCTGTGCGTGGCATGTGGGAGGCACTGGTATCTCTTCTATGTCCTCTACACCTCAATGACAAATATTTGATAGTTTGCCTACTGTTTGATCTTTTGATAGGGCTATTTCTAAGTTTTCCTTTTGAGCAGTTAAGGTTTTTAATTTTAATTTTTTTATTAGATGGCTATTCTTAAGATTAAGTTATCATTAAACCATTACTATATATAATTTTATGTCAAATGTAGTTGCATGTAGTTTTATATTTCGAACTTTGGGAAGCATAATGAATTTCTACAGAGCAGTCAATTACAGGTGTTACTTACAGAGTAGTAAGGGTTATAATTTTAACTTTTGGTGGGAGTAGTATAACTGTCATATGCATTATTCATTATTCAGATAAGTAATTCTTTTTGTCATGGATTGATTTCCCCTGGAGATGATGCAAAAATATCTAAGCTAGTGAAAAAAAAGGCAGGCTTCTTTTTAGATTAATAAATGCAATAAGTACAGCTTTTGAATTGCCACCTTCTCTGGGGGCACGCCCAGCCCTGTGTTAGTTCCACTTATTTCCACCTGTCAGAGTGCCATATCCTGGTCTCTCTCACTGCCTGTGATGTGATATTGCTCATTATAGTTTATGCTTTGCCATTATTTTTATTTATAATCTCTGCACTGTGCCCCATACAGTGTCTGGCACACAGTAGGTGTGCAGTAAGGCTTATTGCAAAAATTCCTGAGAGTTTAGTAAGTGGGAAAACCAATTTATCAAAATAGTACATGCTGTATGGTTTCATTTATATAAAATCCTAGAAAATGCAAATCTGATAAAATGAACAGCAGTTGCCTGGGGATGGGCAGGGGTGCAGGAGAGACGGAGGGGTGGAATTCCAAGGGGTGCAAGGAAATGTTTGGGGCCATTAGATATGCTCATTATCCTTATTGGGATGATGGCTTCACCGGTGTATACATATGTCAAACCTCATCTAAGTTTATACTCCATTAGAAGCCCAGCACGCTAAATCGCGCGAGACCCAGACTTGGCGCGGTGTGGGACCCAGAGTCAAGTCCCTCCTGGTGACCGGTCTTTGGTCGTTATGGCGTTATGACCACTGGGTTTTTATTATATAGATGTGTGATTTGTTATGCATCATTGGTACCTCCATAAAGTTATAAAGGAGAGACACAGAAATGATGGCTGGACTCTGGTTTAGCCTGGATTAAGGCAGTACCCAGGAGGTAGGACCCTAGGAGTGGTCCAGCATGAGTCACGTGTTCTGTTCTGGACCAAGGACTAGGGATGGAGGGGCGGGGTAGGGTCCCAGAAGAGCTCAGCATTTGTGTTTTCAGAGGTGGCAAAGGGTCATTTCTTGTCTAAGGGTTGGGGTGTGTTGGGCAGATGACCACATATGTTCATGCTCATAGTGAAAAGGACACCTTGGACATCTGGAGATCTGTTATGGGACTGTTGCAGAAGTAAAAGTGATTTACAATGGAATGGCTATTGGAGATGCTGGAGAAAACAGTTTCTGGCTAAGAATATCAGTAGTTGTATTTAAATCTCTAAGGTCTGGGGGATAAATGGTGATGGAAGGAGACTTGACATGGGCGGGGGGGTGCTGAACACATAATACAGTGTACAGATGATGTGTTGTGGAATTGTGCACCTGAAAACCATATACTTTTGTTAACCAATGCTACCCCAATAAATACAACAAAAAGGAAAAAAAACCTCAAACTCCCAAATAAATCTCTAAGGTCTTATAGTAGCACACTTTATGAGTTGTCTGTATCTCAAGTCACACTTTCTGCTTGTCTTGATTTCCTTTCCTATAACTAATTAGCAGAAAGGATATTAAATGGACACAACCATACCAAACAACATTGGTTGGCAGGAAATGTAGCATTCTAAATATAAACGTGAAATTTGTGTTATGGTCAAACTGTTCCCTAACATATCAATTGCATCAGAACAAACACACTTTTCAGGCAAGTGGCAGTAGCAAAACTGTCTGGCCTTCGCCCAAGCCTTTCTCAACAGAAGGAAGTTGAATGTGTGATGTTTTCTAAGAGAAAATCACCTAAAGTGGGGTTGTCTTTTCCTTGGCAGTTACAGATGAGAAGTAGACAGATTTCAAATTTGGATATTGAACCTTGAGTTTACTTGTCACAGAGACCGTCGTTGAAATGTAGATACTGCTTCACCTTAGGAACCAAAGTTCCTATACTTTTTTTCCTCATATATTTTCAACCTATATACTTTTAAAACCTTATTTTCAATCTACATGAGGGCTTTTAAAAGAGAATTTGAAGCATCTTTAGTAAATATAAACTAATTCATAAACGTTTTTGAATACTTATGAATATTCATGAAATAGGTCTCTGGGATTGGGGTTTGCCTTACCAAAAAAATTGAACTTCAGCCTGGCCTGCGTGGCTCAGTGGTTGAGTGTTGACCTACTAACCAGGAGGTCACAGTTTGATTCCTGGCTGGGGCACATGCCTGGGTTTCCGGCTTGATCTTCAGTAGGCTGTGTGCAGGAGGCAGCTGATGGATGGTTCTCTCTCATCATTGATGTTTTTGTCTCTCTCTCCCTCTCTCTCTGAAATCAATAAAAATGTATTTTAAAAATTACTATATGATCCAGCAATTCCACTTTGGGTATATACTCTGAAGAAGTGAAAGCAGGGGCTCAAAGAGATACGTGTGCACAGCAGCATCATTCACAGTAGCCAAGAGGTAGAAGTAACCCAAGTGCCCATCATTGATGGATGAATAGACAAACAAAATATGGCAAATACACACAATGGAATATTATTCAGCCTTCAAAAGGAAAGAATTCTGACACATACTATGACATGGACTAACCTTGAGGACATTATGCTAAGTAAAATAGGCCAGAAAAAAAATATATGATGATTCCCTTGATGTACCTGGAACAGTCAAATTCATAGAGAGTAGAGTGGTGGTTACCGGGGGCTGAAGTTGTCGGGGGATGGGGAGTTGTAATTTAATGGGTGTGGAGTTTCAATTTTGCAGGATGAAAAGAGTTCTTGGAGACCGGTGTGCTGACGGTTGCACGGCAATAGGAATGAACTTAATTAAGGTCTGAACCGTATACTTAAAACTGGTTATTTTATTTATGCAATTTTACTACAATAAAAATGAGTAAACAAACCCCCCCAGACAGCTTATGTGTTTTGCTGTAGGTTGGTCACCACATTTCCCAGCGTTCCGTGGGATGAGCAGATGGAAAACTGGAAGCGGACGGGCGTGTGCCAGTGGGTGTCCCACCTGCTACACTGCCCCCTGAAAGGCTCTCGGCTTCCAGCTCGGGGTGGCTGTGTGGGAGCCTGGCTCTGGCTAGAGTAACAGAGCTGTCTCTCCATTTCTTTGTACAGTTGTATAGTCTTGCTGTCATCACCCATTAGGTGCAAAAGGAACTCACATTCTAAATTCTTACTCAGTCCTGTTTCCTCTTTGGGAAAGTGCATAACTGACTAGTCAAGAGCCTTCCATTTATATTTTGGAGTCTATAGTTTAGTCTGCTCATTCTCTTTGTGAGTGATTGGCCTTCTTTTCTCTTGCCTTGTAAGTATTGGTTTTATTCTTAGCACTTCTTTAAGGGGTTGCAGGGCGTGTGGCGATCCCTTTTAGGCTTCTGATGTTCCTCTGTTTATTTTGAGTGATGATAAATTAAACGTCCAAGTTTTCTGGTGATGATGTTCATGTGAGTAATACACTTTCAGTCCAGCAGGGGGGTGGCGGAGGGCGGGGGTGGGGGGTGAGTGGGGGGTGGCGGGGCGGGCTAGGGGAGGGAGGGGTGAGGAATTCCAGAGCAGCTTTTGGAGATGTGCTGGCTTTTAGTGATTTTCCATCGTGGTCGTGTTTCCTTGAGAGCTTTACATATTCTTTTCTCAGGTAGTAGAAAGGGAGAGGGGCTTCATTGCCAAGGCCATTTCTAAATATAAACTTCTTATTTAAACAGGCTGTTAGAACTTCCCTTGGAAAGTTGATTTGCCAAGGTAGAGCTTTTAGGCACACTGTAAGTGATCCCTGCTTTACTAACTTCGTGCGGACAGTGTCACGTGGCCATATTCAGAAAATAGCATCATCTGATTATGTAAGGCCAGAAGGTCTTGGGTGTTAGATGCCCAAGAGTGTGGAACTGCTGGCCTCTCCCTTCCTCAGGACTAATTCATGTCAACGGGCTACCCTCAGGTTTCTAAAATGTTACTGTTTCCTGTCCTCACATTGGTTTTATTTGCAAAAGAAAAAAAACCACACTAAGGTTATTGTCGCATTCATTTCTTTATCAAAATTAATGAAGAAATGGAATTAGTTAATCATGACTGTTTGGGTTTTCAGTAGAGTGAGCCACATCTAGATTGTCAATGGACAATTCATTCACTTGTTCCTTCATTCATTTGTTCATTCATTCATTCACTCACTCATTCATACACTTGCCTTCATTAGCCTGGAAATTCTGTGTGGGGATGTAAAGGCTTGGTTTGAAGTTACTGTAATGTGGCAGCTTAATTGGAGACCATGAATAGGCTTCAGGGGTCAATCTCCTTGAAATTTTCTGCAAAATCTGCGTGCATTTTTCTGGGGAGAGGATTTTATAGCTTCTGTTAGGTTTTCTAAGGGATCCAAGCCGCGAAGCTGCGAGGGACCTTCTGGGATGCTTGGAATTGCTGCTGGACCGTCCCGAGTGGAGTGGTCACTCTGCTAGATTAGTACCTTTGGGGTATTTCAGGTGACCCTTGGAACGCAAGTGAGTAAGGTGGGCTATTCCTAGTCAGAAAGAAGTGAGCAAAAGGGAAAAGGGAAGCACCATGGACTCTAAAGCATTGACATTATGAAGGCTTGAATTTATTTTATTTTTGGAAAAAAAAAAAAAAAAGCACTGTTCTCCATTGCAAAGATGGTATCTTCAGACTTCTTGAAGATGATGTAATACTTCGGGCCATGCCGAGGAAAATGAAGGCTGATGTTGCAACGGGATTTATTTCACTATTGTACCATCTCAGACAACCACCTGTCACTCTCCTTTCTTAATGTAGTCATTTTAAAATCATAGGTGGGGATGATCGATGGGTAATGATGAATAACTTCTGCAGTGATAAAATAGCAACTGTTTTAAGATTTTGGGAAAATAAGATCACTAAACATCCCATATTGCATTTTTGCTTTTTAAAGGGGTCTAGTGGACTCGTGGAAATTGTAAGGTAAAATGACTTTTTTGGAAAAGCTCCAAGAAAGTGTACAAGTCATGAAATAACTACCCTTACTGAGATAGACCTGCTTAAAAAACGAACTCTAAACTATTGTTGGATGCAGGGGACTCTGGGGCTAACCACATTTCTAATTAGCCATATGAAGGAACTAATCTGAATGGTAAAGATTAATATATGAAGATTCTTACTCCAGTGTTATTTTCTTATAGAAAAATAGAAAATAGAAAAATAGAAAAAACCTAAATGTGTAACATAGAATAATAGGTTGATTTGGCACAGTATACTCAAATCTTTTGTAATGATTTAACATTATATTCTCAGAAACTCTGTAATATAGGAGAGTACAGTCATCAGAGAACATTACATTTAGAGAGCAGGATACAGAGCTGTATACACAGTGTGAGGTCAACTATGTAAAGTATATACTTACAACCATATTGGCAGCAAATACAAAGGTTGGTAGTAGTTTTTTTTCTGGGTGATGACATGATTTGTGATATTTAAATTTAATTATCGGTCTGTTTATCTTTCAAAATCTGTATCTGACCTGTATTATTTTATAAACAAAACAAATCTTTTTATGACGTTGAAGCTAATATTCTGTTTTAAGAGCAGTTTTGTTAAGATAGTATTTACATACCATACAATTCACCCACTTACTGTCTCCCATTCAGGTTTCTAGTATATTCACAACTACTCATCAACCATCACCATAATCAATTTTAGAACATTTTCGTCACTCCAGAAAGGAACTCTGTACACCCATTAGCACTCACTGTATTTCTCCCCATCCCACAGTCCTAGGCATCCACCAATCTCTCTATGGATTTGCCTGTGCCGGGCATTTCCTGTGAACGGAATCACACACACGTGGTCCTTTGTGACCGGCTTCTTTCACTCAGCGTCATGTCTTCGAGGTGAAGCCGGATCACTCTGTTCGCTCATTTCATTTAGAAACTAACCCTTATTTATCACGTGGCGTAATGCATTTCTTTTTTCTTTACTTCCAGAATTGGTGCCTTCAATCATGAGCAATTTGCTGAATCCGGATGCCATTTTCTCAAACAATGAGATGAGCCTGTCGGACATTGAGATCTATGGCTTTGATTATGACTACACCTTGGTGTTTTATTCAAAGCACCTCCACACGCTGATATTCAACGCTGCTCGGGACCTTCTCATCAATGAACACCGGGTAAGAGCAAGGGACATGTCGCTCTTCCTCCCCAGCCCTCTTGTGTGAAGTACAGCGTGGCTGACCTGACCTGGTGCCTGGCACACAGGTGTCACTTAGAAAATTGCGGCTGAATGAATGAATGAATAGATTTTGTTCTGTTCCATTAACCACTTTATTGAGGTATGACTGACATGTAAAAAACTGTACATATTCAATGTATACGTTTCCATGAGTTTGGGGATAAATATACAACTGTGAAACCCGCACCCCCATCAAGGCCATAAACTCCATCACCTCCCCGAATCTCCTCCTGCCCCTTTTATTATTATTATTATTATTATTATTATTATTGTTATTTGTGAGTGTGTGGTAGGGACACTTCACATAAGGTCTGCCCTCTTAGCAGTTCTTAACACTAGATTGCCCAAGGAAGTCATTTTGACTGCTTTTTAGTTTCAATTAGAAAAACAATTATGTATATAAGGACACAATGTCTTAGAATTTTGTGACTTTTTGTACAACATATAAATGCATTTATTAATAATTGTAGTTACCTCCCCCCTCCTTCATTTCCGGTATATATATATATGTGTTATACCTATATTGCCCAAAAGCAGTCATTTTGACTGCTTGGGAAATTTTAAATAATCAAATGACTCTTATTATTGAATTGAGTAAATTTCTTATATGACCAGTTCGGCTCTGTATTGAAATAACAGTTTTCATTTTTTTTCGATTACCGTCACATGATAACATACAAGTACATGATAAATTGTCGATACTTGATAAGTTGCAGTTGCTCAATAAGCTAAACTAGTACTTGTTATTCGAATCTTTATGCAGTGATACTTGTTCTAATAAGTTGTTTATTTTATTTCTTTTGCGCCCTAAATTCATGAAAGAAATGTCGAATAGAAGTGAGTTATTGGAAAAGCTAAGGAACATAAGTGAAGAGTGCTCCGATATTATTCTTTCACAGTGCAGTCATTTTGACTGCTTTTGGGCAATATAGGTATATACTAAGTTTCAGTCTTTCTGGTGTTAAGTATATAGTACAATATTGTTTGCTATGGGTATCATGCTGCATAATAGATTTTTGGAACTTATCTTGCATAATTGAAACTTTGTATACTCAAACCTTTACGTGTCTGTGAGTGGAGACTCACCTGCAGATGTTTGAGCTCTCACTTCTCGCAGAGCAGTGGCATAGCTTCTCCTGAGGTCTGAGGATGTGGCAGCCTGCTGAGTTCTGGTTAGAAGGAATTCTTCAAAGGAGAGGCATTGCGCTTTGTTCTGGTCCCAGCCTGTCCACAACCAGTGTTGTGACTGAACCAGCCTTATGGTTATCACGCTTGCAAGACACCCTTTAGCAATAGCCATTAGGAAACTTCTAAAAGATACAGCTTTATTATTTAAAGACCTGGAAATTATACCACACACCTGGGGTCCCACAGCGAGGTGGGAGGCAGAGAGAGGGCATGTGTGCATGGGCCTGGGTTCCGCTTTTATTTGGGTCGAGGGTAGGGGGGCCGAGAGTGTCCTGGGCTCACTTTTTAGTGGTGAATCTATAAGAGCTGATTTTAAAGCACGGGAAGAGAACACAAGCAAGTAACCCAAATGGTCATTTATTGAAATCAGCCATGATCTCTAAAACAAAGGAACTGCTGTAAGGGGAGGCAGCCTGGCTCTCGATCCTGTGGCTGGTGGTGTGTTTATTCCAGATTTGAAGAGGATGCCTCTTTGAAATGGGTGACTTGGAAGTCAAACCTTAAGTCAGGCACTTGCATTACAAAAAAGAAAGAAAACTGTCACAATTTTTTACCCTCATCACTGACTGAATTGTGTTCTTTTATAAAGAATATTTGAATGTCTTCTGGTGCGTAGTATTGTTGAGATCTTAGAATAAGGAAGGAAAAAACCCCACACTCAAAACCTAGCATGTGTTTCTCTGGTCTGGGTTGAGTACACATTTCAGGAACCATGATGAGAAGACTCCTCAGAGGTCATCTGGGCTCGTGTCATTGGAGAACCCCCATGGCATCCCATGAAGTACCGCTCGTATCTCCGTTACTCCGGGAGACAGTTCTGATTTGGGGGAGATTCTTCCATGGGTTCTTTCTATCATCTTGGTCACCCTCCTTTGTGTGCTCTGTTTTATTTATCTCAGATGTGAGGCCCTGAACTGGAGATGTTACTGCAGGTGGGGTCTGATAGTGTGGAATAGAGGGAGACCATCACCTCCCTGATTGTGGATACCATACCTTTATTAATACTGCCAAAGTTTCTATCAGCTTTGGATCCTCACCATTTGATGCAGTTTATTCCCTTCAGCTTTTGGTTATCAGTGGACTTAATAAGCAACTCATCTTGTGCTATTTTAAAATGCAGACATGGTATTTGCCAAAAATAACTTGACCTCTGCCACTAAGCCACTGGCCATCTTTCTTTAGTTATGTCCACCTTACCAGATGTCAGCCCATCTAGCCACTTGCCATTCAATAACATTTCTCTACCCCACTGGGAGATTGAGCTGAAGGGGTGTGGCTGGGTGCTGGCATTCTACTCCCAGGCCATATGCTGTGACTCTGCTGTTCTACTCCCAGGCCATATGCTGTGACTCTGTTATCACTCACAAAACCTAAGTCATTGCTAACAGCACCGTCTGCTGATTGTCTGCTGGGTACCAAAAGCCCAGGTTCTAGAACTTGACTGCTGAGGTTCAGACCCTGGCTTTGTCACTTCTCATCTGCATGACAGCCCTGCATACAGATACTGTCTCTGTTTTACGGTTGAGGAAACTGAGGCTGATGGAGTTAAGCCAGTAGGTCAAGGCCACGAGACCAGTAGGGGGCAGAACCAGGATTTGGGCTTAGATCTGTCCATTTCCAAGGCGCAAATGTCTTCTCCTTTAGGCCATGTTGCCCCTTGTGGGATTAATAACCCCACATTTCTACCCCATGGGTTTATTGTTCACAGGAAAATAAAATATTCAGGAAAATTAAGAATTTAGAAAAATAAAAAAATTATGAAATTTGTGGGGAAAAGAGTTGAAATAATAGATGGGGAAAAAAAGTTGCAATGATTATGATTAGAAAAGCTTCTAGATTTAAGGTCATGAAATTTCACTTCTTTTTTTTTTTTTAAATTAAATCTTTATTGTTCAGATTATTACATTTGTTCCTTTTTTTCCCCCCCATAACTCCCCTCCTCCCAGTTCCCGCCCCACCCTCCGCCCTCACTCCCCACCCACTGTCCTCATCCATAGGTGCACGATTTTTGTCCAGTCTCTTCCCACATCTCTCACACCCCTTTCCCCCCCAAGAATAGTCAGTCCATTCCCTTTCTATGACCCTGATTCTATTATAATCAACAGTTCATTGTGTTCATCAGATTATTTATTCACTTGATTCTTAGATTCACTTGTTGATAGATGCATATTTGTTGTTCATAATTTGTATCTTTACCTTTTTCTTCCTCTTCCTCTTCTTGAAATTTCACTTCTATTATGTATGTTTGTTGCTTGGATAAAAGAAATATAACACTAATTATACAGGCATATTAATAGAGTCAGTTATGCTTGTACAGCTTTTTCTTTTGCTTTGGATTTGAAATGATTCTTCCAAGATGCTGTTAGAAGCACTGACTTCGGTGCTGTTGTTCCTGCCAAAGACTATGTGTGCTTACAGAGTTGGAAAGACATCTGCGCTTGAGTGCACAGTAATAGAGCAGGAAGTGGGCAATTTAGCATCTTCCCGAAAAGCAAATGTAAAAGTTTCAGCTCCTTAATTACCCTTTTTCTTTCTCTCTCTCTCTCTCTCTCTCTCTCTCTCTCTCTCTCTCTCTCTCTCTTAAACACAAAGATAGAAGTAGAAAAGATTGGGTAATAATTGTACCCTCATTTCATATGTCCATGAGGGAGAGATAGGAGGGGAGTGTCAGAAGAGTTCTTGATTTCATCTCCTAAATTTGCACCCTCATCTGTGTTTCCCAATCAGTAATTGGCAGTGATGTTCACCTAGTTTTTCAGTCTAAAGCCTAACATTGGCCGTGACCCCTGGCATTCCGTATTTCACCTCTGATTTCTGCAGCAAATGTTGCGGGTCCTCGCTCTCTCCCTCTCTCTCTCTCTCTTGTTTTTTTAAATAATCTTTTAATTTTAGAAGAGTCTTAGGTTTACAGAAAAGTTGCAAAGGTAATACAGAGAGCTCCTGACTGTATACCCCATATCTGGTTTCCCTTAATATTAACGTGTTACATTTCCATGGTACATTTGTCACAAGCGAAGACCCAATGTTAATAAATGATTATTTCTAGCTTCTCAAATCATTTATTTTAAATTTTTTCTCTCTTCTAATATTCGTAGGTAAAGCTCTAAACTTCCCTCTCAGTACTGCTTTAGCTTGTTGAGTTTAAGCCTTCATGTGATATTTATTTATTTATTTATTTATTTATTTATTTATTTATTTATTTATTGCGTAAAGTATTACAAAGAGTATTACATATGTCTCCTCCCCCCCCCCCCCAGCCCTTGACAATCCCCTAGCCTCCCCTACCCCCCAGTGTCTTATGTCCATTGGTTATGCTTATATGCATGCATGCAAGTCCTTCGGTTGATCTCTTTGAGAAGCTAGAAAAAGAAGAGGAAATTAAAGCCAAAATATATGGGAATAAAAATAATATCCTATCTAATAAAAGAGAAACATGGTAATTGGCGTACGACCGATACCCTTTTCATTGGCTAATCAGCGAGTTATGCAAATTAACTGTCAGCCAAGATGGCGGCCGGCAGCCAGGCAGCTTGAAACTAACATGAGGCTTGGTTGCCTCAGTGACGGAGGAAACCAACGTTCCCCGCCTGCCGCTGCCTCTGAGCTGGCAGTTTAAGAAACATTGTAACAAATACCGCCCAACTTCAGCCAGCAGATTGGCAACATTGTAAGCAAAGGCCAGAAACCTACTTTCAGCCTAGGCCTAAGAGCTGGAGCCAAGCCTCAAGCTAAAGCTGGCACAGAATTAAAAAAAAAAAAAAAAAAAAGGAAAAAAGGAGCGTTTGGGAGTTCAGTCATCCCCAGCCTGAAAACAGCCCTCAGCCCCTCACCCAGACTGGCCAGGCACCCCAGTGGGGACCCCCACCCTGATCCAGGACACCCTTCAGGGCAAACCAGCTGGCCCCACCCGTGCACCAGGCCTCTACCCTATATAGTAAAAGGGTAATATGCCTCCCGGCACCGGGATCAGCAGAGCCGTGAGGCCTCCCGGCACTGGAATCAGCGTGACAGGGGGCAGCGCCCAAACCCCCTGATCGCCCTGCGGCTCTGTGTGTGACAGGGGGCGGGGCCACAACCCCCTGATGGGCCCTGCTCTGTGCGTGACAGGGTACAGAGCCCCAACCCCCCTGATGGGCCCTGCTCTGTGTGTGACAGGGGGTTGCTCCACAACCTCCCCATCGACCCTGCCTTGAGTGTGACAGGGGGCGGCGCCCCAACTCCCCAATCAGCCCTGCTCTGAGCCCGACCAGGGGCTGCACCTAGGGATTGGGCCTGCCCTCTGCCACCCTGGAGCAGGCCTAAGCCAGCAGGTCGTTATCTCCCGAGGGGTCCCAGACTGCTAGAGGGCACAGGCCAGGCTGAGGGACCCCCCCTCCCCCCCGAGTGCACAAATTTTTGTGCACCGGGCCTCTAGTTAATTAATAAAATAGAGAAGAAAATCATTGGTTCTTTGAGAAAGATTAATAAAATGAATATATTCTTTGGGTAGAATGATCAAGAAAAATACAAATTAACAACACAAAGAACGAAAGAGGGGCATCACTACAGATCTTTCAGACATTAAAAGGATAATAAAAGATTATTATGAACAACTTTATGCAATAAATTTAAAATTTTAGTTGAAATAGAATTTGTGTCCTAGATAGTTAGGAGAAGAAATTGAAAATCCAAATAACCCTATAATCTCTACCTATGTGGGAAGAATTAAAAAATCTTCCCCAAAGAAAACTCCAGGCTGAAATCGTTTCACTGGTGAATTCTACCCATTATTTTAAAAATGTAATAATACCAATCTTATATAAATTCTTTCAGAAAACAGAGGAAGAGGGACTATTTCCCAATTAACTTTATGAAGCTAGCATAACCTTGATACTAGCCAAGGACATTATAAGAAAAGAAAATTATAATAACTTTCTTGAACATAGACAAAAACATTTAACAAAATATTAGCAAACTAAAATCAACAATAAATAAAAAATATATTAGGACCAAATATAGTTTATTCCTGGAGTGTAATATTGGTCTTACATTTGAAAATCAATGTAATTCTTTACATTTACAAAATAAAGGAAAACAGCATGATCATTTCAATATATGCAGAAAAAGAACTTAACAAAATGCAATGATCATAAGAATAAAAAACAACAACCAGTTTTAGTAAACTAGGAATGAAGAGACTTCCATAACCTGATTAATAGCATTTATGAGTAACCTACAACTAATCTCCCACACTGCACTAAGTTTTAGGGCCAGGCAAGAATGTCTGTTTTCACCATTTCTCAACATTGTACTGAATGTCCTAGTCAGGGCAATAAAGAAAAAAAATAAAAGAATCAAAAGCCACAAAGTTTAAGGGGAAAAAAAGAAGCAAACTTTTTATTTATGGATGACATCCGTACAAGAAACAAGGTCCAGACCCAGTCATATTATTCACCATGTCATCGGTCACCAAACCACATAACCATGTGGACAACTGCCAGGAAATCCCTCAAATATTGTGAGCCTGACGTTTCCAGATTTAGGCCAAAGCCAGGGCAAAGGACATTACTATTAAAGAATTGTTTTCGCAGTGGTAAGAACCCTGGGCTAGAAACACCCTATTGCTGGATTTCCAGTAAGAAACTCTGTGATGCCCTGGCCGGCTTGGCTCGGTGCATAGAGCGTCGGTCTGCAGACTGAAGGATCCCACGTTTGATTCGGCTGAGGGCACATGCCTGGGTTTCGGGCTCGATCCCCAGTGGGGGGTGTGCAGGAGGCAGGCGATCAATGATTCTCTCTCATCATTGATGTTTCCATCTCTCTTTCCTTCTCCCTTCCTCTCTGAAAACAATCAATAAATATATTTTTTTAAAAAAGATTATTATTAACTGAAGTCTCTACTTGATTCAGATTTCCTTAGTTGCTCCCTAGTGTCCTTCTGCTCTAGGATCCCATCCAGGACCCCACGTCACAGTTAGTTCTCATGGCTCCCTAGGCTCCTCTGGGCCTTGACAGTTAGCCTCTCCTTGTTTTTTGATGACTTGCACAGTTTTGAAGAGTACTAGTTGGGTAATTTTTAGGATGTCCTTCTCTTGGGATTTATCTGATGTTTTTCTTGGGATTTGTCTGATGTTTTTCTTATGGTTAGATGGGGTTAGGGGTTTGGGGGGGAAGACCACAGAGGTAAAGTGCCATTATCATCACCACATCTTATCCAGGGTGCATGCCACCAACATGACTTACCTGTGATGTTGACCTTGACCGCCTGATGGAGGTCGTGCTTCCATGTCCCTGCCCTGTTCCCCTGACCCATCCTTCCCATGCTGTGCTCTTTGGGAGGCTGTCACTCTGCAGCTGAGAGCTCTCTTTTCACTCGTTCAGAAGATACTCATTCAACGTGTGTCCCGACGGCATCCACTTCTCACCTCTCCCACGGCCACCACCCTCACCTCCACCCCACGGCACGGTGGCCTTCTGGCTGGTCTCCCTGCTTCTCTGTTCTTGCTCCTTAGACTGCTCTCCATTTGGGAGCAAGAATGAGCCCTTAAGTATTAATCATGTCTTTCCTGGGCTCAACCCCACCTTGGAATGACACAGAAGGCCTCCTCATCAGCCTCTCCTGCCATCTGCCCTCACTCTGCTCTAGTCACACCCGCCTGCTTGCTGCTCCTCCAACTCTCAGACACGTTCCTGCCTTGGGGCCTTTGTCCTTGCCATTGCCTCTGCTTTGGAAGTCAGTCCTGGCCCGGCAGCCTGAGCCCTTGCTTCTCATCTTTTTTGTTTCTTCTTAGATTTCTGAACCCTTGAACTGCCTTTTCCTTGTAGTATTTATCACCATCAGGCCCGGAATTGTATGTGTTTGCTTATCTGGAAACTTCTTCGTGGCAGAGACTGTGTTGGTTGGGTTCATGGCTGTATTCCCAGGCCCTGGCACAAAGTACGTGCTCAGTAAATACTTGACGTCATTGTGGAATCCCTCAGTTACGCCAGGGTGTACCACGCTCGGTGTGGAACTGCCCTTCTGATGCAGGTCATTTGCCCTCACCTGGTTTGTGTGGATTTTGGAGAGCTTTGCTCTTATGCCCTTCTGCCCTGCCTCTAATTAGACTCAGAATTTAGGCTCCTTTAAACAGCAAACTGAGACCTCCGAAAGGTGGATGTACTTACAGGCACCTGACCCTCAGGAACTCACGGGCCTCGTTGTGGCGTCGCGGTCACTGGCTGCACCCAGAGCCCTGTGATTAGCCAGGAAGGGCACACGGCCCAGCTGCAGATTCGTAGGAATGGCACATGCGGGCACTCCTGGGTCCTCCGCAGGGTTTTAGTCTTTTTTTTTTTTTTTTTTAAATATATTTTATTGATTTTTTTACAGAGAGGAAGGGAGAGGGAGAAGGATAGAGAGTTAGAAACATCGATGAGAGAGAAACATCGATTCAGCTGCCTCCTGCACGCCCCCTACTGGGGATGTGCCCACAACCCAGGTACATGCCCTTGACCGGAATCGAACCTGGGACCCTTCAGTCCGTAGGCCGACGCTCTATCCGCTGAGCCAAACCAGCCAGGGCGTGGGTTTTAGTCTTAACTTTCCTCAAAGCTGGAGGGGACATTTCTATAGCATTTTCAGGGGGAAACCTTGACCTTTCTCTGTCTGCACACACCACCCTACCCAGGTTGCACCCGAAATTGGAACAAATCCAGGCACTGAAGGAAACCAGACTGGGCCTAAGAAAGATGTTTTAATGAAAAGCCCAAGTGAAAGTCTTTTATCTTTTATTTCTCTTCCTGCTTTTAGGGATACCAGTAGTCTTCGTGACAGGTTGGGGGAGTCATGTTTTCAGGATGATGGAACGTTTCTAACCTGAAGGGTCCAGAAAATCTAGCCATGGGCCATTGGAGAGAATGTGGCCTTCCAGCTCATGTGAGCGGCTTTGGCTTCCCTTGACCGGATATTGCTGTGACCGGCTATTCCTAGAGATGCTGCCTATGTGTGTGCGTGCATGTGTGCATGTGTGTGAGATTGCGTGTGTGTGCGGTGTGTGTTTATGTGCATGTGGGTGTGTCTGTATGTGTGCATGTGTGTGTTAGAAAGGAGCCCATCATGGGGACATTGGGGACTTGGCTGCTTGTGTGGGGAATTACAGTTTAGGGGCAGGAGTGGAATCATCCCGTCCCACCATTTCATTTTCCATCTGAAGGAAAAGGCCTGGAGAGGTTGTGACTCACCTAGAGTCCTCCAGGAGAGCTGCAGAGGCTAATGGAGTGGGTGGGCCTCAACGCCCAGGCCTCCTGGTTCCCTATCCTGTGAAACAAGTCCGTTTTCTTGAGCACTTACTATGTGTGGGAGGAGGCTGTCCTGACCCCCACCCCACAGGCATCTTTTGACCTAGTCCTCTCTGCTTTCCCGTGGGTAAGACTCTTGTTATCCTTACCTTAGAAATGAGAAAAATCAAAGCTTAGAGACAGATGACCTTGCCCAAGGTCACACAGATAGCACACCGTAGGACTAGAATTTGACACCTGGTCCCGCAGCCCAGGGGCCTCTATTCTTCATCAGAGGTTGTCCTGTGGAGGCTCCTTCAGCTGCTTCTGTCAGTTCTCCAGCCATTGACTGTGGCCTATCACAAGTGGCTCCCAGAAACAGCACAAGTGACAGGCCCAGGTGAGTGAGCGACCGAGGGAGCCCAGCTCAGCCTTGTTTCAGAAAGGAGCCACCAGACTTTTGAGCAGTCCATGTACAGATTTTATACTCTCTCATTCACGCACCTCTCAGCTAAAACAGACAGCACCACCTCGTCACCGCATGTCCTCTCAGCAAACTCACTGCGCCTCTGAGGTGGCAGGTCTGCTGTCACCAGCGTCTAGGGGTTGGCTCAGAACTGATGGTGAGGTAGTTGGGGTGGACCTGGCCTGACCTCTGTTGATCTGTGTGAGCCTGGGCAGGCTCATCAGATTATTCAACAGGAAAACGGACATGAGGTGCCCTTCATCTGGGGGAGTAAATAAAATCAGGTCGCAGAAAGCGCCTAGAACAGTGTGGCACATGGCTCAGTGAAAGCCCTCTCTTAGTAACAAGTTAAATACCTCCCTCCTGTCCCTTATTTGTCCCTCCCGAGTTAAAGGAAGACTGCAGCGGCGTAGATTGCTGTTGCCTCTCTTGGGTTTAGCAGGACTATGATGTGTGTGCTGGGTGCTGGGTGCTGGGTGTGTGTGTGTATGAACTGTGCACAGTGTTCGGAATTCTTGGGAACGCCCATGAGTGAAACTATCACGTAGTGATTTCTTGGCATGCGAGGTAGGTGTTAGATAAATGAGCCTAAATGTGATATTTGAGTCAGCGCTTTTTGCAGCTTGAATTGAAAACTTGCTGAATGTGGTTCAGCCTGGTGGGACCGGGAAATGTTCTCACGCCAATGTGACTTTGGCCCTGAAAAGTTAGCAGTGCAGCCTTGCAAAGCGGTTTCTTGATCACTGCCTAGTTTTTTTTGTGTGTTTTGTTTGAGAGGCAACAAGCATTTATTTGAGAAGAAAGAATTGATTCAGGCAGAAACCCAAATAGTGTTTCTATTGTGATGTGAAGGCAAGGGGATTTGTGAGAAGGGAAGGGAAATAATTACGTGAATAGAGAAAAAAAGTTCTATTGGTGATAATAAGCTGTTATTCTTTGTTTTTTTCTTTAATTTTATTGTTGACTTTATTATAGATGTCCCCATCTTCCCCCCTTAGCCCACCTCCACCTATTTACCCTCCTCTCCGTTTCCCTCTGGTCATCACCATACTGCTATGTGTGTCTATGGGTTATGTATATATCTTGTTGATGGTTTCTTTTGCTGTGCAGAGCTTTTTGTTGTTACTGTGTTTTAAATATATTTTTATTGATTTCAGAGAGGAAGGGAGTGGGAGAGAGAGATAGAAACATCAATGATGAGAGAGAATCATCTATCAGCTGCCTTCTGCATGCCCCCTACTGGGGATTGAGCCAGCAATCCAGGCATGTGCACTTGACTGGAATCGAACCTGGGATCCTTTAGTCCGCAGGCCGATACTCTATCTACTGAGCCAAAACAGCCAGGGCTGGGATAGTTTTCTTAGTTTCTCTTTCTGATAGTTCATTATTGTATAGAAATGCCACTAATTTCTGAATATTAACTTTGTATCCTGCTACTTTGCCAAATTCATTTATTAGATCTAGTAGCTTTTTGGTGGAGTTTTTAGGGTTTTCTATATACAGTATGTCATCTGAGAATGACAGTTTTACTTCCTCCTCTCCAATTTGGGTGCCTTTTATTTCTTCTTCTTGTCTGATTGCTGTGGCTAGGACTTCCAGTACTATGTTGAATCAGAGTGGTGAAAGTGGGCATCCCTGTCTTCTTCCTGATCTTAAGGGAAATGCTTTTAGTTTTTGCCCATTGAGTTTGATGTTGGCTGTGAGTCTGTCATATATGGCCTTTATTATATTGAGATATGTACTTTTTCTTCTCACTTTGCTGAGAGATTTTATCATAAATGGGTGCTGGAGTTTATCAAATGCTTTTTCTCTGCACCTGTTTATAAGATGGTGTGTTTTTTAAAAAATTATTTTATTGATTTTTTACAGAGAGGAAGGGAGAGAGATAGAGAATTAGAAACATCGATCAGCTTCCTCCTGCACACCCCCTACTGGGGATGTGCCCGCAACCAAGGTACATGCCCTTGACCAGAATCGAACCTGGGACCCTTCAGTCCGCAGGCCGACGCTCTTTCCACTGAGCCAAACCAGTTAGGGCAGATTGTGTGGTTTTTATTCTTCATTTTGTTTATGTGGTGTATCCCATTGATTGATTTGCAGATATTGTACCAACCTTGCATTCCTGGAATAAATTCCACTTGATCATGGTGTATGATCTTTTTAATGTATTGTTTGATGTGGTTTGCTAATGAACAGCATCCCTATGTTTATCAGGGAATATTGTCCTATAATTTTCTTTCCTTGTAGTGTCTTGATCTGGTTTTGGAATTAGAATATTGTAAAATGAGCGTGGGTGTTTTTCCTCCTCTTGGTTTTTTGGGAATAGTTTGAGAAGGATAGGTGTTCGTTCTTCTTTGAATGCTTGGTAAAATTCACCTATGAAACCCTCTGGTCTAGGACTTTTCTTGGTTGGGAGTTTATTGATTACTGCTTCAATTTCACTAGTTGTATTAAGCTGTTTTTCTTGAGCTATACACAGTACTGATTCTAAAGAATGTCCGTGATTCTGTTATTGTGGTCAGAAGGTTTGCTTTCCTGTCAGTTATATAGAAGACAGTGTTGGTTTGGCCTGGTCCAAAGGTTATCTTGCCCAAGTCAAATAATCCAGATGTTCAAGGAGCAAGACATGCAAGGCAGTTCCTCTGGGATGGTGGCTCCAACTGCATTAGAAATGGCTCTGTTTATGCCATTTTTCACAAGTTCCGTGTAGTTGAAGAAATGTTTGTGCCAGGCAGGCGTGTCAGTGGCACTCAGTCCGCCAGAGCTCTGGTTTTTTTAGAGACATTTTGGCTCCAGAATGACGTGTCTATGGATCATTTTCTCCTCCAGGATTCTGGAAATTTTAATGCCTGTACTCGGTGTAATGCACCCACATTTCTGCCCAGGGAGAGGGACTGTTTGTAGTCTTTGTTGCCCTAGGGCATTGTGGGAAGTGTAGTCTGGAGGTGTTCCCTGTGGCCACAAGCATTCTTAAAACTGCAGGAATTAGGCGCCTGGGTTTTTACTTAAGCAGTTTACATAGGGATTGGAAGATCCTGGTGACACAGCCTCTCTAGACTCAAGAATACCTATTCTATCCTGCAGGTCTGTGCTCTGAGGGAGGAGAGTGTGGGGGGTCAGAGGCCAAGCCTGACTCCCCGCCCACCACTCCCCAGCTGTGTGGCCCAGGCCAGGTGGTTTCATCTGGTGCCTCTGATGTCCCATCTGTGAAATGGGAATGGCAGGGCCTGCGGTGCCGGGTACATTGGTGCTGTCAGTGGGGTAGCTGGTGTTCCAATGCTGAGACTGGGCAGGAGGGAAAGACATGGATGAGGAGGGAGCTGGGAGGAATAGTTTAATAACCAGGAAATACCAGGGGGACCTGAGCTACCTCCAAAAGCCACATTTGTTCTGAGTCAGAGCATTGGAGTGGTAACTGGCTGAGAAGGGCCCTTCTGAGCCTGAGCGGGGAGGACGCTGCACTGACACTGCGGTCCCTCCAGCCCATGGAAGGTGAGCAAGCGAGTGACCTGCTGACCAGATGAGAGAGGCAATGGAAGCTACGTGGAGGGGCCCCTCTGAAAAGTTTTCAGCTGGGGTCTCTTCACAAAACCTGGTAATGGGCCATCCGAGGGCTGTGACATGGAGGTGCTCCAATCTGAGCAGAATGGATGGTTGACAGTGTGTTAAGGGAGGTAGTAGCAGGGGTCTCAGGGGTCTGGGAGTCTAGGGGCAGAGGGAAGGAGGGCAGGAGCAGTAAAGACGAGAGAAGTTGGAGGGATGAGACTCTGCCTGTGGAGGGCTCTGGGGCCGGAAGTGCTGCCTCCAGAAGCAGAGGGATGCGTGCGATTCGTCCCCTCTGATCCTACCTTTCCACCAGAATGTCAGCCACCTCGGCCTTTGTACAAGGACCAGAATGGACACTACCTTGAACCCACTAGTGCCTTGTTAGCTAAAACTGGTTTCTTTCTTTTTTCTTAGTATCCCGCGGAAATCAGGAAGTATGAATACGACCCAAATTTTGCAATTCGTGGACTTCATTATGATGTGCAGCGGGTAGGTTTAATCCTCATGTTTTTCTCGTTTAACGTTGTTTGGACACAATGTACTCCTGGTGCTTTTCTTTGCTCAAACACATACATTGATTTTAAATTCATGTTCTTCGGGGCCACAGAATTGAATTCTTCAAAACGTCTTTGGATAAAGGCTTTTTCAAGAGACCATGGATTAGAAAAGCATGAACGCATTCAGCAATTTGGGACATACCGTTTATTTCCAGTAGTCCTTGTTGGTGCGAGGAGGAGCCAGTTGTCATACCTTTCTTTGCAGATAGGCCATGTCTTTCTTTTTTATAATACTTTTTTATTTATTTCAGAGAGGAAGGGAGGGGGAGAGATAGAAGCATCAATGATGAGAGAGAATCATTGATTGGCTGCCTCCTGCACACCTCCTACTGGGGATCGAGCCCACAACCCGGGCATGTGCCCTGACCAGGAATCAAACCTTGATCTCCTGGTTCATAGGTTGACGTTCAACCACTGCGCCACACCAGCTGGGCTAGGCCATTTCTTTAATGAGTTGCACACTGTTTTAATCAGTAAGCAACGCTTTCAGAAACGTACAGCTGCTTCCTTGTTGTAACAACTTAACTGTCGATAGAATTTATAACGGCACCCGGAGTTCTCATTCAGTGTGCAAATTGTTGTGCATTATTTACCTGTGTTTATGTTTTTGAAGGCAGTCTTGATGAAGATTGATGCTTTTCATTACATCCAGCTGGGGACTGTCTACAGGTAAGAATAAGCTCCCTGGCTCCGACACTCATCATCCCTTCTCTCCTGGGCCCTGAGTTTTCTGCAGAGGAGTCCATCCTGGACATTGTTGCTCAACTGATGTACCTAAAGCACTTTCCTCAGCCACCCCTCCTCTCTTCTAAAATCCGGAGGCCTCCCACACCTCTTAGGTTTTCTATCACCTCTAAACCCTTAGCTTCCCCTTTTTGCACGCACAGCTTCTTAACTTACTGGCTTGGTTAAGACTCTGATTGCAAGTGACTGGAACCCAACTCAAACTGGCTTAGACGAAAACACAGCACTGGCTCACTGACTGAGAGGCCAGTTGCAGGTGTGGCTGGTTCCGGGGCCCAAATTGATGTTGTCAGACTCTTTCCATTCCTTGGCTCTCTTGCCCTCTGGGTAAGTTCTCTCTGGGCAGGCCCTCCGTGTGGGGACCCCTGGAATTACCAGGCTTCCATCCCCCCAGCTCGAGAGAAGGGCAGTTTCTCTCCCCTAGAGTTTCAATCAGTCTTAGAGGGAGCGGATGCTGGGCAGGGACAAACAACAGGGGTATTCCTCTCCTCTGAGTTCTCTTCTCTCCCTGCAACATCTATTCATGCTGGCGGCCATCCTACCAGGATAGTTTTCCTTCCTTTCTGCTCCTTAAAATCCCAGCCCTCCTTCAGGCCTCTACTCACCCCTCAGCCTGAAATGGTCTTTGTCTTTGCTCTTGGCTTCTAATAGTCTTGTTTCTTCTGTAGATAAATAAGCCATTGTGTTAAGGTGTATGGGTGGGGCCAGGCAGGAGAAGCCAGCTGAGGGGCAGGAGTCCACCTTTAGATCCTGGGAAGGTCTCTGCGGCCTTAGTGCTGAGAGGGGTGTGGCTGAACCATCAGGGGCCCATGTGTGGGATCTGGAGTCACGCTTCCTGAGTGGAAACTCAGATCCCGCCACTTAGGTGTGTGGCTTAGTGTCTCAAAGCCTTGGTTTGCTCCTCTGTCAAATGGGCATGGCCCCAGTGCCCTCCTTAGGGGCAGCGTGGCATGCAGACTAAAGCATGCTTGAACGGTGCCCAAAGCACTCTAGGCACAGATACCACTTCTCTTCCCTTTCCCCTCAGAAGGGGTCGTGAATGAGTGAGTGGCTGGGAAGAATGCTTCCGGTTTCTGAGGCCTGAGCCCCGAGACCTGCCCAGGGGACCCAGTTGCTGCATCATGTTGAATTTTATGTCGTGGGCTGTGGGAGTGAGTGCCGCTGGGCAGGGGACGCGGCACACTGCTCTCCACTGCAGTCCAATTTTGCACCCAAGGTTTCACTTCTTAACTGGAACCTTTGTGAAAAGCTAGGGTTGTTCCCATCACAGGCCCTTATCATGTACCAATTACTGTTCATATACAGTAACTCGTTTAGTCTTCTCAGTAACACTAGGACAGTGATGGTGAACCTATGACACGCGTGTCAGAGGTGACACGCTAACTTATTTTTTGGTTGATTTTTCTTTGTTAAATGGCATTTACATATATAAAATAAATATCAAAAATATAAGTCTTTGTTTTCCTATGGTTGCAAATATCAAAAAATTTCTATATGTGACATGGCACCAGAGTTAAGTTAGGGTTTTTCAAAATGCTGACATGCCGAGCTCAAAAGGTTCGCCATCACTGCACTAGGAGGTAGGTACTATTATTGTTTCCGTTTTAAAATGACACTGAGACCCAAAGAGTTAAATTCCTTGTCTAGGTAATAAATACCCCTAGTAATTAAGGGAGGTGGGATTTGAACCCCAGGCAGACTGGTTCGGATCTGTGCTCCTAACCCTTGTATTTCTCATAACCACATGGGTGTGTAAAGTAGTTTTCAGTGCTGGTTTACACACCCTGTGGCAGGCTGATTCCTCGGCTGCTTTTGAGCTGGCATTTATTTACCTGGGCCTTAAGGACGCAGCCGTGTGTCCAGGTTCCTGTGTCCGTGCTCAGAGGCAGCAGTGGCTTCGGGAGGACGGGGCCGGGCCCAGTGTGGAGGCTGAGAGCCCACCCGGCAGAATTCTTTTACTTTTTGTATTTTCTTTCCAATTGTTCAAGCCGTACAGGTGTGCACACTTGACTGCTGCTACCTTAGCAAGCGCTGTTTTCCAAGGTCACTGTCTGGAGTGATCTGGCTTCGTACCAGCGTCTTATCTGATTTCTGGAGCGGAGATAAACGGACATACATGGCCCCTTTTGTTTTCAAAGCTAGTACTTGTAACAGGTTAATCAAGATCGGAGGCAAACTATTAGTGAATCCACTCGGCTATTTTTAGAAGTCATACGGGGGTGGGTAATGGAGGAAAGAGGCTGAAATTAAACTTTCTTTAAAGTAAGTTATTTTTGTATGTATTTTAATATTGGCCAAGTGACTCGGCATTTTAAGCAACCTGTGTGTATCAGTAACTAACATCCTTATTGAATCACGTACTACCCCTGCTGCAGCGCCGTGTGGTGCTCCCACCACTCCTTCTCTGGTCCCTCCTCATGGTGCCTGCTTCTCGAGCGCCTTCTCTTGGAAGAAGCGGGTAGAGGAGCTGACATTTCCCCCGGTTACTCTCTAGAGCGGGACATTCCAGGTGAGGAAACTTGAGACCACCGAGCCCTGGGTGCCGGCATCTGCTCCCAGCGGCGCTGGCAGAGGCAGGGCTGACATCCAGCCGCTCTGACTCCAGAGCTTATTTTTTCCTGCGTGCGGAGGAGCTGGATTCATTTGCAGATTCCCCCGCAGCTCCGGAGGCAGGCGGGTGGCGGGTGTTACCTTGGCGTGTCCAGATGCGGAAACGCCTTCACTGTCACGTAGCGTTGGGTCACCCCTCCTGGAGGTGGTGCCCAGGCGCCTGCCTTGTGTCACGGGGTTTAGTCCCCTGAGCCTCGTGCATGCCTTTTTCCATCTCAGCACTGACCTTAGGGTGGAGTCTCAGAGGGCACAGGGATGATGGAGACAGAGCCAGCCTTTCTCTCCCGGATGCATTAAAAACATTTTTTAAAAAAGTGGAAAACTCACCTCAAAGGAAGGCATTAGAAAGCCTTGGACCTTGTTGAGGCAGGCGGTGTGGTGGAGAGCTTGAAGACCCACAAAGCCCCTGGACCCAGTCCTGACCCACCTCTTCCTACTTTACTGACGGGGGGGGGGGGGGGGGGGAGGTACGTGAACTCTCTGTGCCTCAGTTGCCTCTGGGGGCAAAAGGGAGGCATGACAGTGTCTTTCGCCTGGGATTGCAGAGAACTAAGTGAAGGACTGTGTGGAACTCAGATCTGGCGTACAGTAGGTGCCATGTGATCTGAGCTCTTTCTGCTCTTCTTACCTGTCGCGTGGCAGCAGGAATAACCGTAGTAGCACTTTGCCTGTCATTTGCAGCAGTTACTAGTGGCACATCGTGGCTCCTGGTGACGCCTCACACCTTGCCTGAAAATCCCCAGCACTTGCCAGGGGTGTGCCAGTCCTTGCTCTCGCTGGCCAAGCTCTTGAACTGCGCTGCCTGTCTTTCCCCAGAGGCCTCAGTGTGGTCCCTGATGAAGAAGTCATTGAAATGTACGAGGGGTCCCACGTGCCTCTGGAACAGATGAGCGACTTTTACGGCAAGGTAATGAGAAAGGCTGTATTTAGGTAAAGCAGCCTGTCTTTTTCCTCCTGAAAACATGGCCTGGGACATGGAGAGCTTGGATCCCTAGGCTCTGGGACTGCTCATAGGAACTGACGAGCAACGCTGGGATTGTGTTTTGAGAGACCCGAGGTTTGAGAGAGATTAGTATGGAACAGGCTCTGTAGGTTCTTTCGTGATTCTCCTTTCTCCTTACCTGACCAAGGCTCCTTACGCCTTCCTGGTACCTGCCCCTGTTTGCCACCCCCCCCCCCCCCCCCGAGGTGTCCCCACGTTCTGGATGAAGTCCTTGGGGGCTGTCGGTGCAGCGGCTGTTGCCTCCCCTGCGACTGAGGGCAGCAGGTCACCCTGTGCCTGAAGGGAAACCTCTGTTTTTCTAACTTTCGTGGTTCTCGTGGCCCCCTGCATTTTTGCTTCTTATTAGATGCGTTGCCTTGCTTGCATTGTCCAAGTGCAATGGCCGATGTCCCACCAGCTGGGAAACTGTTAAAAAAGTTGGCAGCCATTCAGAGAAAGGCTCTTTTTCAAGCTCACACATAGGCTTGGGAGGTGCTCAAACTCAGGAGAGTCAAGTGGCTTTTTCTGCCTTTCCAAGGGTGGAACCTCCCTGCTCTCCTCGGAGCTGGACGGGACTGTGAGCTGGGAGTTGGACACAGCACAGAGGGGAGTGAAAGGGGCGGGCGGTTAGACTTTGGGGAATTTCCTTGCATGTGCCACTTATGCTCAGAGTGAGATGTCAGCTCCGCCTGGCTGAGAGGAACAAGGTGAGCCTTTTTTAGTCTGTATGGTTAGAGTTTTGCTTTCCTCGTGGAGAGGGATCAGGGTGACCAGCCCCCACCCCCCCCGCCCCCGCCCTCAGGAAAGCCCGAGTCTGGCCCGGCTGGGTGTGGGCCTCGGATTCTCACTGCGCTCCCTGCCCGCAGAGCTCCCACGGGAACACCATGAAGCAGTTCATGGACATCTTCTCCCTGCCCGAGATGAGCCTGCTGTCCTGCGTGAACGAATACTTTCTGAAGAACAACATTGACTATGAGCCTGTCCACCTGTACAAAGACGTCAAGGTTGTGTGGGCGGGGGGAGGTCCCGGGTTCCCACCCCTGGCGCTTTTCCACGGAACTAGCAGAGTCCTGAGGCTCCTGCGTAGGTTAGGTGCCGGACATAGCCTTTGCCTGGGAGCGCTTGTATTTGTGGTTTGTCCCTGAAAATTGTAAGATGTTTCGTTAGGAGAACTGGAAATCGGTCAAATTTGTTGTTAAAAGAAGAAGGTGCTCATATTGCTACCTGGATTTCTTAATTCTTTCTGAGGCCACAGGGGTGAGTGGTGACTGAGGTCTAGCTCTACCCGGCTCATCCCTGAGCCTGGCCAGCGGCTGGGTGGCTCTACACAAAGACTGGCATTTGAGTCTCAGGCTGTGGCCCAGGGACGCAGCTGCCCACAGGAGGCGCCATTGTCTCTGGCACACGGAGGTGCCATGCAGGCTCCTGGAGGCCCTGCAGCAGCTGTGGAAATCTATTCGGAAGGGGAGAGAGAGCAACATAAATATTTATATGCATATACACACCTCATTTATATAACTCTGTATTTATATGTTTTAATTCAGTCACATGTTTAATATTCTTTAAACTGGACTTTTTTCAGTACTTAAAAATGTTTATGTTATTTAATTGGTTTTCTTATATATTTCTAAGCATGTGATAGAAATATATTTATATGAAATACTAGAGGCCCAATGCACAAAATTTGTGCAAGAGTAGGCCTTCCTTCCCCCGGCTGCCGGCACTGGCTTCCCTCTGGCACCTGGGACCTGGGCTTCCCTTGCAGTCCCAGGTTTGTCTGGAAGGTCGTCCAGAAGGATGCCTGGTCTAATTAGCATATTATGCTTTTATTAATATAGATAATTTGTATATAATACATATTTATTGAAATATATGTATTTTAAAAGGTCCATATTCATTCCTACAGTATTTTTTTATTATATGTTTATGACTAATTTAAAATTTTGACCGCCCTGAATCCTGGGTTTTAGGCAGATAAAAGATGAATTATAGTTTCTCAATATCAATCTGGTGTTCTGTGAACTGAATTTAAATAGTTTCTAATTTCCTTTTCGTGCACACAAATACTTCATTTGTAAGAATCTTTAAGAATCACTTGTAGTTATATAACCCCTTGCACTCGTGAGGAGAGATGTTTATTTAAAAGTTTAGTTTTTACTATTAGTGTGACGACCACCAACAGTGAACACATATGCCGAGTTTTCTGTGTTCTGGGCACTGTTCTTCTTAGTGCTTTACACACATTAACTAACTAAACCCTCAGAATAATGCCTTGAAGTAGGAACTGTTATTGTCACCCTCATTTTATAGATAAATTGAGGCACAGAGAGGTTGAGTAACTTGCCCATGGTCACACAGCTAGTAAATAGTAGAGTCTAGATTTTAAGCCGGGAAGTTTGGTTCTGGCTTGCTCTTAGCCATTGCCTTCTGCCGACGTGATGGCAAAATGAGCCTTACTGGAAAGGGATCGAGGTTGAATTTACAGCCCAGAGTGCTCACGCTTGACAGAAATCTGCGATTTTCTAAGGCTTACGGCCCAGTTTGTCCACAGTCCAGTCCCCTGTCACCGGCTCTGAAAGTTTCCAGGTGCCACCTGTGTAGAGGACCTTCTCGGTGCCACCGGAGAGTGGGGCTGTGCTCTGACACCTGCCAGGCATCAGGCTGCCACACTCCTGGGCCTGCCAAAGGGTTAGCTGCTTCCTCCTCCTCATGTCCGAAGGCTGGACCACATCTCTGCCGGAGTCAGCATCCCCACTGGCAGTTCTCCCTCATTGGTAGCACTGAAGAGAGGCAGGTCCATTCTCTTGTTGTCTCTGCCTCTTTCCTAAATGACTGAACCTGCTATTGGGGTCTGGGGAGGGTGCAGAGATGAAAAGAACAATAATGCCCTTTGCCCGGATGACCTGGAATCATTTGTTCACGATCCTGCATATAAATTATGGTATATCATGTGAGGCTTTTTTTTTTTTTCCAGAATTATCCACACAAATTATCTGCTCCCAGTGACCCTCTAGCAGATTGCATTGAGAACTGCCACTATCACCATGGAAACTTACGTTTTCCCCACAGGGGCCACCTCTGACAAATGGGCCAAGATTTAGATTTCATTTAGTGCTTGGATTGCAGGCTCCTCACGACAGAGTGCCATTTCACTTGTATTACTACTCAGGCCAGTACGCTCACGGATTAAAAACGTATCTTTTGACAGGATGCAATTCGAGATGTGCACATCAAAGGAATCATGTACCGAGCCGTCGAAGCAGACATTGGTACGTGCTTGGCATTGCCACGAAGTCGGTCCAGGCTGCCCCTCCCCCATGGCCCGCTGCAGGCATCATACTTTCACTGCAGGTGCTGAGCAGACTGTAGCGCCTTGCTGAGTGCCGGGCAAGGGCCTGCATCCCCACCTCTCAGCCGTCTCCCTCCTTTTTGCTTAACAACTTGACATAATCCTGACTCAGAAGGAGAGGCGCTGGCAGCTGCAGTCCCTCTGTTTTTTCCCCTTACACCGAGGAGGCGGGGGTCTTGGCTACTGATGCACCGGACACTGATAGATCACCCTGACCCAGGCTCCCGTAAAACCGCTTTCTCTTCCCCCACGTGCCCTGGACAGCGCCGGCCCGCAGGCCCCATTCAGCAAGCACTGGCAGACTGAGTGGGCCTCGCGCTGAATCTGTGTGTGCATTTTCCCCTTGCTCTTAGATAAGTACATCTGCTACGCCGAGCAGACCCGCGCGGTGCTGGCCAAACTGGCTGACCACGGCAAGAAGATGTTCCTCATCACCAACAGCCCCAGCAGCTTTGTGTAAGTCCTGAGTTTCCTGGCTGGCTTCCGCCTCACTTCTTGGATTGCATGTCACAGTGGAAGTTTGCAAGAAAAAGTTGCAAAAACAGTTAACCCCGTCAGTGCTAGACTAACGTGGCCGGCGTGTTGTTTAGGGACAAAGGGATGAGCTATATCGTTGGAAAGGACTGGCGGGACCTGTTTGACGTGGTCATCGTGCAGGCCGAGAAGCCGAGCTTCTTTAACGATAAGCGGAGGTGAGTGCCTGCCTCTCCAGGGGACTAGGTTTTCCTCATTTGCTGCTGTGAATGCTTATGATGGAGCGATGGAGCGTGTCTTGGTGAAATCCAGTTGGAAATCACAAGCATCTGCCGTCAACACCTTTGATTTTAAAGTCATCTAGCAAGTGCTTGTGAGGAGAGCGAGATTTGTGCAGAGCAGACATCTTACACAAATCAAAATGGATCTCAGTTCAACTCGGGCTGCTTCAGTCCTCTTGGTCAGGCTTTCAGAAATTGACTGATAACAATGAAAAATGCAAACTGACTCTCACAGGGTATCTTAGATCTCTCGATGCAGATGCATTGTGAAGTATAACAAAACAGCGGCAACAAACCACCTGGTGGGGAGCTCTTATGAGCCGCAAACGGTACCTTTAAAATTGCAGTTGGATTTTGCAAAACTCTGCAACACAGGTTTTGCATCAGGTGGAGTAAATTTCTACCAAGACTTATAGAGTGTCTTTCTGCCCCAGTAGTCTTGGGAACGGGAGCCATTGTATATCTGATCCTGGGGTTCTTTCTCTATTACAAGTCCTTGGACCCAGGGATGGGGCATGGGTGGTGGAGGTGGAGCCACAGTTTGGGAGACCTTGCCCTGGGAGGGGGAATGCCGGAGTTGTTTTCAGGGATTTCTCAGGTTCGGGCAGCCCCCTTCTGTTCCCAGTGGGTAACCATGTGGTGTTTCACACAGCAGGCGGCCTGCACAACCACCACCCTCATAACGACTCCCGTTTCTGTTCTTAGACCTTTCCGAAAGGTGAATGAGAAAGGTGTCTTACTCTGGGATAAAATCTACAAGTTGCAGAAGGGCCAGATTTACAAGCAGGTACCTCACGACCAGTTTCTCCCTTCGGCTGCTTGGCTGCGCGTGGTCAGTAATGATGACAGTTCACGAGGCTCACTCGGGGCTGGCAGTGCTCAGTGCTCTGCCCGGTGGACTGTTTATGACTTGGTGGCAGAATTTAAGCTTAAGTCAGTATCTGCATCAACTCAGAATTGAACAGTTTCTTAAAACGAAATGGAAGGCATTACTTTTCATAGTAAATAACAATTAAGATATCGGTAGCAAAGCTTGGAAATGTCTCCATAAGAAGGACTTAATCACATGGCACATTATTTGCCAAAATTAGTAATTATTTCGTGACAAGCTATGTCTTAATCTACAGTTTTAATATATTTTGATATTATATAAGGCTTGCAAATATTTGAATAAATGACTTGCTGACTATTATTGTGTTACTGAAGTAAGTTTTTTTTTTTTTTTATGTATTGATACATTCCTGGTGGGTTTAGAACAACCTTGGCATTAAGTATATGTAGGCCTTGAAAACTTAGCTTTGAAAAGCCATTCTACTTCTAGGAAGTTAGCCCAAGAGAATGATTAAGTAAGATGTAAATAAAACCCTACTATAAGAATGAAATTACTTACAGAATAGATAACAAAGTAAATGATAACAGGGAATTTGTAAAATGGATTATGGTACTTCTCAGGAATGGAATTACATGGCAGGTTAATATTTTACCTGGGAATACAGCCATAGCCTGCTAAGTGTGAACAGATTGTCACAAAGAGGCATATACAATATGAACCCTTTTTGAAAAGTACATCTGACGTTGAAGAAAGGCCTGAAAAGTTTCACACTAAGATGTTTTTGTCTTTATATTTTGTTATTTAAAATAAGTCATAAAAGCAAAATAATGTTTTTGAAGTTTAAAAAAAAATAGGTATTTTGGGCCATGGGTTATATAAGAGCTTCTATCTGCCACAGGAGATAATATCTGTATTTTCCTTATTGCAGGGCAATTTATATGAATTTTTGAAGCTTACTGGATGGAGAGGATCCAAAGTGTTATATTTTGGTGACCATATATACAGTGACCTGGCGGTGAGAGGAGCCTTTTTTTTTTTCTATTTCTTCACTGGGGGATAGACGTGTTAGTCCCACTTACTAAGGAATTTCCCTTTTGGTTAAGACCATTTTTATGCTTTCATAAAGTGAGGAGTAGGTCACATTTTTAATGCCTTATATTTTATAGAACAGGATGGATCAGTCATGAAAAAGACACATTTTTTGGGGGGGAAATGATGGAAGTTAGCAGTTGACTCAGTTTAATCAGAAAATCTTTCCATTTAAGTAATGGTAAGAAATAAATGCCAGTGCTCTTTTCTTTTCAATTTATCAATGCGTCAGAACCACACAACTGCAGCATAAAGGCTTGAGGCATCAGTCAGGGCTCCGTTGCCAGCCTGTCGCTTTGGATGCGTTAAAAACTCACTTTTCCCAGAAACAGCCCTTAAGTGAAAACGAGGCTTTTCATGCCATTGGAGTGACTAGAGGGGATTGCAGGCCTTGAATTATGCTTGAACCTGTAGTTGGAACAATATGTCATCGGAGCTAGACGGGTCGGTCCCAGAGCCTGTGTGTAGTGAAATCTCCCCAGGTGACTCCTGTGCACACCTTTGTCGTCCCGTCTGTCTATGGATAGAGGTCTAGTGGAAGGAACCATGGGCTCAGATTAGAAGACCGTAGTTTTTACCCCAGTTCTACTGTTTACTAGCTGTGTGACCTTGAACATTTCCCTCAAGCTCTGATGTCCTCATTTGTAAAAAGTGTGAAATAAGATAATGTATATAACAGTGCTTCATAAACTAGAAATATAAAGTGTCGCTATCAGGATGTCGGCACTCCCAGAATGTCTAGCCACGGGACGTGGCATCACCGTGGGTGCTTGCCTCTTGCTAGGTGGGGTCTTCGGCCTGATGAGATGCTGTGTACTGCCCTTAGGTCATGTGGTACGTGGCCCTGTGAAGTCAGTCAGTCTCTCTCTCTCTCTCTCTCTCTCTCTCTCTCTCTCTCTCTCTCTCTCTCACACACACACACACACACACACACACGTCTGGGTGTGGTCTTGTGGCATGAGCACCGCTGGGACCTTGTAAGAAATGCAGATTCTCAGCCTCGCCCCAGACCTACGGAGTTAGCAACTCTGGGGGGGCGCCTGGCCATCTGTGTTTTAACCAGCTTTCCACACTAGAATTTGCTATCGGGAGTGCTGACCTCAGAGTGAGTTAGGAAGGACCCCCTCCTCTTTGATTGTGGGAAGAGTTTGAGAGGGATTGATGCTAACTCCTCTTTCAGTGTTTGGTAGAATTCACCAGGGAAGCCATCTGGTTCTGGGCTTGGCTTGGTTGGAAGTGTTTGGACTACTAATCCAATCTCCTTACTAGTTAGAGGTCTGTCAGATTTCCCGTTGCCTAGTGATTCAGTCTTCGCAGGTGTGTGTCTCTAGGAATGTCCGTTCATCTAGGTCAGTGGTCCGCAAACTGCGGCTCGGCAAACTGTGGCTCGCGAGCCACATGCGGCTCTTTGGCCCCTTGAGTGTGGCTCTTCCACAAAATACCGGCTCTTCCACAAAATACCCACTTCTGCGCATGGGCCACGAAGTTTCAATCGTATTTTGTGGAAGAGCCACACCCAAGGGGCCAAAGAGCCGCATGTGGCTCGCGAGCCGCGGTTTGCTGACCATGGATCTAGGTTATCCAGAAGGTGATGGCATACAGGTTTTTAAACCTGTTTATTTCTGTAGCATCGGTATTAATGGCACCACTTAAATTTCTGATTTTACTAAGTTGAGTTCCTCTCTTTTTTCTTAGTTATGCTAAAGGTTTGTCAATTTTGTTGATCTTTTTGAAGAACCAACTCTTGGTTTTGTTGATTTTTTTTGTTTTGTCTTCTATTTCTGATGTAATCTTTATTCTTTCCTTCTGCTAACTTTTAGTTTACTTTTTCTAGCTCCCTAAGATACAAAGTTAGGTGATTTGAGGCCTTCTTTAGTGTCGGTGTTTATAGCTCTAGATCTCATCCTCCGCACGGCTTTTGCGGCACCTGTAGGTCTGGGTGTGTTGTGTTTGCATTTTGATTTGCCTCGAGGTATTTTCTAATCTCCCTTGTGATCTCTTCTTTGACCCATTAAGAGTGTTGCTCAGTTTCCACATAGCTGTGAATTTTCCAGTTCTTTCTTCTGCTGTTGAGTGCTTTTTTTTTTTTTTTTTTTTAACGATTTCAACCTTTTAAAATTTGTTAAGACCACTTGGCTTTGTGCATTTACTTGCTTATTTGTCAGTTGTATTTCCCATGAGGGCAGGGATGTGTCAGTTTTGTTTATTGTTTTATCCTCAGTTTGTAGAAATGGGCCTGGCAAATAGGACTTGATAAATATTTGCCAAATGAGAAAATGAATGACCTTTTAGTACAGCGATTGCGTATCTTAGATTTTCTGGGACATAACTGACATCAGGTCGCTTGGCCTATTGTCAGCTCACAGGGTTATAATATTGGAATGAAAACTGTGATCATGTGTGTGCATGTTGTGTGATCATTCCAAGTCTGATATTCCACGGTTCCCCATGACCCGCGAGGCCTGGCGCCCAGTGGGTGTTCCCTGCCGTCTGTGGATGAATAGTATCGTGGTCCATCCTCTTTCTGCCCCTGACCTAATGGTTGTTTTACAGGCCGTGGATAATGATTCCAGACCTGAGTGTCTGCAAGGGCTGTGACTTACAGCAGTTATTTCCAGAACAAATTTTCTTGGGGTGAAATGATCAAAGCCCTAGGCTAACTTGGGTTTAATGGCATGTAATTCATTGAATTCGGCTTGGTTAATAACTAACCATTACAATTAAAAAGTAATTCAATGAGTGCCTGTTGTGTCTGAGACAGGTCATGCAATGACTTAAAGTCCATTGAGATTAATGTTGACTCTCTGTGATCTTTGTGAGCAGGACTTGACCCTGAAGCATGGCTGGCGGACTGGTGCCATCATCCCAGAGTTACGGTCTGAGCTCAGAATCATGAACACGGAACAGTACATCCAGACCATGACCTGGCTGCAGACGCTGACCGGGTTACTGGAGCGAATGCAGGTTTGAGATTTCTTTCTCTCCTCCTTTTTCTGTAAGCCTGAAGTTAGTGCACTGGCCAGTGTTAGATATTCTCTATTTAATTGTGGTTACAAAGTATGAGGCATAAATCATCCTGCAGAATAATTACGGGGATTATTTTGCCCCTAAGAGTTTTGCCAATTTCCCTGAAGAGACCTTTCTCAACACCCCCAAAGCCATTTGGAGAAAAAGGCCTTCATTTACATTCTTCTGTCTGGAATTCCCATGGCCTCACTCCCACCGCAGCCCCTTAGGGAGATGTCCTGTGCGGGTGGGATTCAAGAGCCTCTGCCTTCATTTGGGTCTAGTCCTGCTTCTGCCATTAGCCTGCAGTGGTCTTCTCCGTCTGGGCCTCAGTTTCCCCTTCTGTAAAATGAAGGGTCCTGTGGAATGAACACTCAGGCTAGGCACCACAGCTTCCTGGAAAGTCTCCAAGCAAGAGTCAGGGCCCCTGGGTGCAGTCTCCACTTGCTTTTGAAGATAATACCTACAATTGGCTGGCTCACTAGAGAGCAGTGGTGGGTTTTTCTTCCCATAAGTCACATATTCAATTTTGTTGTTTTTTTGTGGTGATTTCCTGGCCTGTGAAGATGTCCCTCTGTGGCAGCTGTGACCCCTTTTCCAAGCTCATGAGGCACCTTGCTTTCTCGCTTGGTTCCGCTGACCAGGCCTTCAGCCCTCTCAGCGTGAGGGCCGACTCAGGATAAGGGGCACGGATGCCGCTCTCTTGGCTAACGCACTCGCAGCCTCTGCCCACGGCCTGCCAGCCCGCTTTGGAAATGGCCAGGGAACTGTCTTGCCTGGCCCAGCTGGCAGCCTGTGTGAGCTCAGGCAGAGCTGCGAGGGGTGGCAGACCAGGCCCGCACTCCAGGGTGCCCACACTGCAGAGCACGGGGCCCGCACTGCCTGGTCTTGCTTCCACGTGCTCTGGCTCCCTTGGTTCTCGACTCTTCTCTGACAAGGACTCGTTCTGTTTCCTGCCCGTGCTTGTCCGTGAGATGATTTTCTAAAAACAAAAGGCATCGATTCTGGGTTAATGTAGCCTCAAGTTTGTGCAAGGGTCATACAGTAATATGCATGTGTATGTATACATATGGGTATATATGCACAAGAGTACATGTGTATATATACATATATGTATATATATGCATGTGTATATACATATATATGTCTAAATTACTTGTGACACTCTACAGATTTTTTTATCTAGTCACATACATTGTAGAGTTTAAATTCTATAGTGAGTAATTTGTTAATTGAAATGTCCAAAGCTATTTAAACTATGCTCACAAAACCATCAACACCCCCAGAAGTGCCGGGCCAGCCGTCCGGTCTCCAGTGACACGGCCAGTGGTCATTCGGTGTAGCTGCTGCCTGCTGGTGTAGGCAGTGGTGTTGGGCAAGAAACCCAAATTGCAAGCTCAGGGTTTTATCTGAGTGGCAGAGACCCTGAGCGCATGCCTGTTGGCCAAGCTGGTGAGCTGGGCAGACGTGGTAAACAGAAGGGCCTTGGCTCCCACGTCAGAGGCAGATGGTTTGTTTGGTCTTTTCCTCCGGGCCCTGAGGCTGCCCCGTGACTGTGAAGGGCAGGGAGCCACCTGTCCCCTGCGGTCACACGCGCCTCTGATTCTGGCTGAGCCTTCTGTTCGGCCACGGGAGCCTCTCAGAGAGACTTGTGAGATTCCATTGTTTGATTGTGGGCAGTTGCCATGTTCTTGGTGCCTTTGCTCTTATTTCAGCCCAACCAGAGAATTCTCTGCTTTCCCATCTGGTTGAGGTGCTACACCTTTTTGCCTTTTACAAAAACATTTTTTCCCCTTAAACGTTTTAAATGATAATACAATATTAAGGAAGACAGTGTAAAACAAATTATAATTCTACTACCCTTGCATAAATTAAAATTTTTTTTGTTAATTTCTTAATATATGCACATACTTTCAGGTGCTTCCAATTAGTGGATGTACCTGTTCTTTCCACTTACCTGCCATTTTTATGTTGATGTATATGTATAATATATACATCATGTGATAGGTTAGTATGTATTAAGTATATGTTCCTATAGGTAACACATATGTGTAATGGCCCTGGCTGGTTTTGCTCAGTGTTTAGACCGTCAGCCTGCAGACTGAAGGGTCATGGGTTCAATTCCCAGTCAAGAGCATGTACCTCGGTTGCAGGCTGATCCCTGGCCCTGGTTGGGGTGCGTGCAGCAGGCAACCAATTGATGTGTCTCACATTGATGTTACTCTCTCTCCCCCTTCTCCTCTCCACTTTCTCTAAAAAACAAAACAAAACAAAACAAAACAAAAAACCATGGAAAAAATATCCTTGGGGGAGGATTAAAAAACAATATGTGTAATGGATACATTACATATATGTACAATATACACATATGTACAGTATACATATAGACTTTATGTAGTTACATATGCACATGTTTATACATAACCTTTAACAATACTTTATTATCTACTTTAATAGAGGCCGTGTTTAATATCTTCATAATATCCAGTTTCATTTGTTAAACCATGTTTCTGTTGTTGGACATTCAAAACTATTTTGGTAAAGCAGGGAGGGTTGCAACTGGGAAGTCTGAAATGTATTATTTCATGCAAGTGCCCATCTCTCAGACTTGAATAAAATTTGTTCACGAGGAAAGCTGCTCATTAAAAATTCTTATTACCTACTGAGTTTATTTGCATCCAGAACATTCTCAGTAATTGGCTTGTGTCCTGCAGGTGCACAGAGATGCGGAGTCCCAGCTGGTTTTGCAGGAGTGGAAAAGGGAGAGGAAGGAGATGAGGTAAGAGCACCCCGTCCTGAACATAGGGCGTCCGCCACCCTGACACGCACACCCCTGGCCCAGGCATACTTCCAGACGCCCTTTTTAGCTCCCAGGCATGACTGACCGCCTGTGGCCAGAGCCACCCACCCCTCTGCTGTCAGTGAGGGATGCATGACGGCTCCTTGAGGCAGCAGTGACCTCTGCACACCTCCTGCCCTTGCATTTGTTTGTTTCTTTTTTTAAAACCAAACAAACGTGCTCTTACGTCTCTCACCTAAAAAGACATGCCTATCTTGATTCCACATTCCCTGCCAGGCCCCATCCGATGTGAAGGCCAGGGGAGGAGGAGCCTGCCTTCCCACCTCCGCCTGCTTGGCTTTCCCATTTGGGCAGCCGGGGCCCACGTGTTGGTGATGCTGGCCGCACAGCGTGGCTCCCGGGACAGTGTTGGAGGCGGGCCCTGCACCACAGTGAATTCCTGGGGCCTGTCCAGCCCTGGTGCTCATCCGTAACCACGGCTGTTTCAGGAATGTGCCCGCACTCAGTGTGGTGGTGTTGACCGGTGAATGCCCGCCTGCTCCCCGAAAAGTTTGGCGGGTGTGCGTCTTAAGGGGGTGGTTATTCAAGTGGCCCCTGGACAGCTCTGCTTCCCTGAGAGGATGTGCTGTGTGGACACTGGTTACAGGATCACTTCTGCTCTTGTGCGTGGCTGCCCCTGCCCTGGGCGCAGCTGTCTCTAAGGCTGGAAGGCGCCCCTCCCTCAGGGCTACAGAGGCCTGGCTATACTGACTCATCCCTCTCAGGGTCTTGGCGTATTCGAATTTAATTATCACTCTAACTTTGGTGGGAAAATGTTGGGCGAGAGGGTGATGGGCAAGTTCTGTGATTTGATTCTGGGCCCCTCGTTCCCTGCACTCCAGGGACCTGATTATTAGATAAAGGAACCATTTCATCCGCCAGAGATTTTTGCTTTGATTTCGAGTTTCTAACAACTTTATATCTCAGTAAGATTTTAAAAATAGGTATATATTTTTATTGATTTCAGAGAGGAAGGGAAAAGGAGAGAGAGAAAGAAACATCAATGATGAGAGAGAATCATCGATCAGCTGCCTTCTGCACGCCCCCCGCCTGGAGCCTGCAACCAGGCAGATGCCCTTGATGGGATCGAGCCTGGGACCCCTCAGTCTGCAGGCCAACGCTCTTTCCACTGAGCCAAACTGGCTAGGGCTCATTGAGATTTTTTTAAGTAAAAGTTTAAATATTTATGTCACTCCACCCACAGACCTAGTTGAGTCAATTTTCTGCTTTTAGGTTATCAACCTCTGTCACCATTTGAGGACAGACCGCTATGACCAGCCAGTGGCCTTTATCACACCGTTGTGTAAATGATTATTATTATTTTTGCTGTTTCTGCAACTGATTAACAGTCGAATGGTATTTAGCCATTTTGCTGGAATATTCTGTGTCCGGGGGTCCCAGCCATCAGATAGTGTGCTTATTCTGTGAATGTGTGATGGGTGTTGACTTACACGCACATGCACATGTGTCCACCTGCAGGGGCTTAGAGCCTGGGGTGGGGCGAACAACCTTGCAAAATGCTTATCACCTAGCCAGTGGTCGGCAAACTCATTAGTCAACAGAGCCAAATATCAACAGTACAACGATTGAAATTTCTTTTGAGAGCCAAATTTTTTAAACTTAAACTGTATAGGTAGGTACATTGTTATTCACTTCATTAGGGTACTCCTGAGGCTTAGGAGGAGCCACACTCAAGGGGCCAAAGAGCCACATGTGGCTCGCGAGCCGCAGTTTGCCGACCACGGAGCTAGGCTTCCAGGAGGTAGTGAGGTGTTTGGAGCCGAGCAAGGGATGGTGGAGACTGACTTGCATCACTGCACAAAAATTCTTCATTTCCCAAGAATCAGAAGTACTTCAAAGTTTACAGTATGGTTTTCTTTTCTTTTCTTTTTCAGTCCTCACCCGAGGACATTTTTCCATTGATTTTTTTTTTTTTTTAGGGAGAGTGGAAGAGAGAGGGAAAGACAGAGAGAAACTTCGGTGTGAGAGAAACACATCGATTGGTTGCCTCCTGCATGCGCCCTGACCAGGGCCTGGGCTGGGAGAAGCCTGCAACCAAGGTATGTGTCCTTGACCGGAATCGAACCTGGGACCCTTTGGTCCGCAGGCTGACGCTCTATCCACTGAGCCAAACCAGCTAGAGCTATTTTTCTTACCTTACTCAGTTTTTGCTGTAAACTTGTAAAAAGGGGGGGTCTTGATCCCATTCTGTAGATGAGGGAATTTTGGAGACTGGAACATTCACATCTCTCTGTGTAGTTTTAGAAGCAGTTCCTGCTTTTCTCTTTCTGTCTGAGAGTGTGGTGTGTAGGTGTGGAGGGGCAGACACATGAACACTGGAGCCTCAAACAGTGCTCCTGGGGGGGTCCCAGGGGGAGGTGTGATCATCGTTTGGGTGGATGGGTGGACAGACGGTTTTCCTCCCAGATGAGCCCTATGAAACTGTTTTGGTTTCAATAACTTGAACCTTCTCTGAATCATTGTCCGCCGCACCCCCCTTTTCTTGCTCCTTCAGAGAAATGAACAAAAGTTTCTTCAACGCCCACTTTGGAAGCTTGTTCCGCACAGACCAGAACCCCACCTACTTCCTGAGGCGCCTGTCGCGGTTTGCCGACATCTACATGGCGTCCCTGAGCTGCCTGCTGAACTACGACGTCAGCCACACGTTCTACCCCAGGAGGACTCCGCTGCAGCACGAGCTTCCCGCCTGGGCGAACGGGCCCCCCACCTGCAGGCTGCCCCTCCTGCAGGCGGCCCAGGCCAAGTAGCCGTGCCCTCCTGTGGACAAGGCCAGAAACAGCCCCGGCCCCGACCCGGGGGACACCACGGGCTGGCCTTGTGTGGATAGGAGTGTTGCTTTTGGAAAAGACACAGAATCGCCTCTTGATATAATTTATTTCGGACCTTCTGGAGGATGCTCCCCAGGTGGTTGAGACGGAAGCCAGTGCGTACCGGTCCCGCCTTCCTGCTCTCCTCGGGCTGAGTGGCAGGCTTCACGGGAACTGATCAGTCCTCTCGTTGACCGAGGTGCTGCTACTGGTGTCGGCTTTCCTGGGCCCGGGGAGACTTCCTGATGCTGCCTCCGTATTCCAGCAGCGGAAACTCCTGCCTCCTCCCTGGGAAACAGGGAGCGTTCATGGTGCATCGGAATGAAGGGCGCCGTGGTGTGCAGCGACACTGCTCCCAGAAAGCGGACGGTGCAGTGAGCTCTGTAGCAGCATAACACGCAGTGAGCGGCGGAGATGACCCCCAAACAGCGGGACCCCCCAGCCGTTTGGTCCCAGGGCTTGGGCGTTCCGGTGCATCAGTGGGAAGAAAAGAGAAAGAGCAAGGGAAGGTCCCAGTCCTTCGCCCTGGATGGTCCTCAGTCTCGCTTCCTGTGCCCCACCCCATCCTGGGGAAGGACGGGCGCCACAGGTGATGGGGGGGCTCGCTCCTTTCCCCGGAGAAGGAGAGAGGGCGCCTGGTCACATGTCCAGCTGGCAGAACAGCCTGTGGGATAAGGCTGTGAGCAACAAGCGCTCAGAGCCAACGCTTGGGGGTGGGTCCCCTGAAAATGCCACCCGACTGTTGGTTTGATGTGCTCATTGGAGGACAGAAAAACAAAACAAAAAAAACAAAGTCCTTGCAGTGAAATGCCGTTCCCCTCCCTGGGTTGTGTGGCTAAAATGTAGGCATTATCAGAAGCCATCCCTTCCTGGAGGCAACAGACAGGCTGCCTCCCCCCGGATTATCGGGGAAGTGGGAGCGGTGGCCTCACCGCCTGGCTGGCTCCACCCTCTGCTCCCCTTAGCTTTCTTCCTTTCCTGCCGCACGCGTGCGTGCGTGTGTTTGTTTGTGTGTGTATGTGTGTGTGTGTGTGTGTGTGTGTGCTATTGTGGGACTTGGGGGGGGGGCGTTCTTTAGGCGCCTGTATTTAAGGTGGGAGAGCATAAAGGGCATTGAAACTAAGAGAAAGGGGGTTGGAAATGACTTAGGTAACTGAGTATTTCTCACGTCTTTCTAAGGACAATGCACGTGACAGACGTTTTAAACTTGATGCCTGGCAGGTGCAGGGAGGGGCTTGCGGAGAGTGTTGCTAACTGAGCATTTTTATGGCAATGAGTGGCTTGGCATGCCACAGCTCCCTGCCAGAATGCAGGGAGTGAAGGCGCTCTGGAGTGTGCTTGGCAATGCTGCTTGCGATTTTCCTGGGCATTTCCGTGTATTTATGATAGCGACGGTGACCCTGTAGACCCAGGAGGCCTGTCAGTTAAGGCCCCTTTTTTCCGGTTAGATTTTATCATAAACACAGTGGTCTCTTTCTTTTGGGGGGTGGGGTAGGCCTTTTGTTTACTGTTTGTTAGCTCCCAGGTGCTTTTAGCATCAGAGTTGACTGGCATTTGGGGGTGCAGGTGGAGGCCCGGAGCTGCTCGTGTGGGGGCCTCGAAGGGCATGCTGGTGCTTTCGGCTTCACTTCGGGGAAGCCGGGTGAGGAAGTAGTTATTACTGTTTTTAAAAATCTCTTAGTGTTTATCCAATCAGGTGTTCATTGGATGTCTCCTAGTGCCAGTCACAGGGTGTTTGTTTACTCAAGAATGAAGTAGACTTGTTTTAAATCCTGCTTTCATGGATGTCTAGGTTGGGTGAGCCGAGCCTCAGGGGAGACACACATTTTCTGGGTATGAATTATGAGTGTCACAATTGATTACCAATTAAGGTTTCGGTCTGTGGGGCATCAAACATGGCCGTGCTGAGATCTGCCACGTGGCGGAGGCCTGGCATCTGTCTCAGCAGGGCCCCCGAGCATGTGCCTGGCAGACCTGGGCACTCCCAGGCCAGCAGCAGGGGTAGGCCAGCCGTCGCCACGTGAAGGACCGGGGCAGCCTCCTGGTCTGCGCTCAGCTGTTGTCATGACGCAGCCGGGCCTGGGCACACCGCACGGGGTTCTGTCCTTTCCATTTTGTTCTCTGGGGCTCACACTGGTGAAAGCCTGTTGGTCCAAGGGAAGTGAGTCTGCTTTCCACCCTTCAAAAGTAGCAATTTGGAAAGCGAACAGAATAAAATTAGCTTGCACCTTTAAACAATATTCTCACGTGCAGCATGGGTTAGACTGATTTTCTAAGAATGATGTGCACAAAAGTCATAGTCCAGGGGCAGCCCATGCCAGCTGAACGCGGGCGCATGGAACCGCAGCAGGTCGCCCTGGCGGGGCCCTGGCGGGGACCTGCAGTTGCTTTTCCAGAGTTGCTTCTATAAGGAAACCAAGCTTTTAAAGTATTTTAGGAGTTTGGCTCAGAGCTCCCACTTTCCTCCTAACATAGTGTGTCTGTCTGTCTGTCTGTCTGTCTGTCTGTCTCTCTCTCTCTCTCATGCTCTTCAGCTTCATCTCCTGCGGTGGCCATTAGTGCTGGGAACATAAACCACCTGTTACTGACTCGGGCTGTCTCTGAGTAAATTACTAGTTTTTGCTTTGACTGCATCGGCCCTCTTCCTTATTGCGGAGGAGAAATGGAAAGTAATCTTTCCTCCTCCTAATTTAGCTTTGGATGAACTAAATGGCTTTTCCTCTCTCTTCCTCCCCAAAGGCCCTTGACAGTCGAGAGCCGTGCTCAGTATCGCATTGAGCTCCACTGTGCCCAGCGCTCCTTTGCTGCGAAAGACCCACTGGGGGGCCCTCGTCTAGAATGCTCTGAGGCTGGCCAGAGGCAGCGGCCCTTGATTGCCCTATTCACCTACTGGGGAGCCTGTGTTTTGCCCTCTTACCAGTTTCCTTGTGTCCTGATTTCCTTCTTTTCTCCTTTATTTTCCTTAGCGTTTGGGAGCCTAGCTCCAAGGCCAGCTAACCTCTAACACCCTAGTGCAGTGGTCGGCAAACCGCGGCCCCTTGAGTGCGGCTCTTCCACAAAATACCACATGCGGGCGCGCACGTACAGTGCGATTGAAACTTCGTGGCCACACTCAAGGGGCCAAAGAGCCGCATGTGGCTCGAGAGCCGCAGTTTGCTGACCACTGCCCTAGGGCAGTGGTTCTCAACCTTGGCTGCACATTAGAATCACCTGGGAATCTTTTTAAAATCCTGATGTCTGGGCCTTGTCCTCCGGAAATTCTGTTTCTTTGTTACTAATGTTGTGGCCCCACCCCATAACAAAGAAACAGAATTTCCGGAGGACGAGGCCCAGACATCAGGATTTTAAAAAGATTCCCAGGTGATTCTATGTGCAGCCGAGGTTGAGAACCACTGCCCTAGTGGGTTAAGGGAAGGAAAGGGAGTGAAGGTTCGTTGATGCGGGTCAGCTTTGCGGGCCATTTCTGTTGCCGTTACTCCAGGAATGGACACAGCTCTGTCCTATTACAACGTGGCTTATAAAATCAGCTGCCGGCTGCCTTGGCCCTCGGGCCGTAGTTCCCAAGCCCTGCTCCAACTCGGAAAGCGTGCAGACGAACAGCCCGGTAGTGGAACAGGCAGCAGGGACGTGCGCCCCGTTCCCCTAGGAGCTGGCGAGGGCATATTTACTTCTGTGGCCAGTGGTGACATACCGTGTTCCCAGCACTCGGCCTCGTGGTGTGTAACAGGTATAGTACATGCCTGGGGTGAAGTTTCTGAGCTGCCGGTCGGGCACGAGCGCTAGTTGAATGTACCTCTTCTTGCAGTGGTTTGTGACTGTGCTTGTCTTGGGGGATGGCATGGCTTCCCACGTAGCCCTTCAGGACCGAGTCCCCCCACCGCTGGGTGTAAAGCAGCTGTCGGCCCTGCTGAGAAGCCCTGTCTCAGGTGGGCGAGGTCACACCCCTCCTCTGAGCAGCTCCTTCCTTCACCTCCCTCCCCTCCCCGGGGGTGGACCCCAGAGCACACCCTGTAAACTCCCTGCACGTGAATCTCCGTCTGCTTCCGGGGAGCCCGCCCACAGCAGCCCTCTGCACTCTCCCAGCACTGTGGCTTGCACCTGACGTCGGAAACTGTTTTCTAATCATGTAGTAGAATGACTAATTGTGCCTGTACGATAGCAGGCACAGCAAATGCAAACTAGGTTCACCTACTATTTATTCTGAATGTGTATTTGCTATTTATTCTGAATGTTGATTTTATGTTACCAGATACTGAATTTATTGCCAAATAAAAAGAATTGTATCATCCAGTTTATTGCAAGTCGTCGGTTTTTGTGTGCTTAAGTTAGTGGCTGGTAGCATCAGCGGGTGCTACCAGCCCTGATTGCCCCTCAGGGCTTCACCTCCCCCTGATCCTGAGGGGTGATTGGGCCTGCAGCTGCCTCTCGCACCCACTGCTGGCGACAGCCCCACTCACACCCAGTGCTGGTGTCAGAGCTGCCGCTCGCATCCACTGCTGGCGCCAGAGCTGCTGCTTGCACCTGCTGACAGCACCAGTCCTGCTCGCGCCCGCTACTGGCACCGGCACCGGCCCTAATCGCTCTGCGCCATCAGTGGGTGTGAGCAGGGTCGGCACCGTCATCGCATGGGAGCTGCAGCGGCAGGGGGAGTGGGGCTGCAGGCAGAGAAGGGACCAGGGCCGTGGCGGGAGGGGCTGGGCTGGGGTGTGGAGGATGGGCCGAGACCTGCCCCTGTGCCCATCGCAGCCTCGCGGTCCACAGTTCCTTTCAAGGTGCATGCATTCGTGCACTGGGCTCCTAGTTCTAATATAACCAAATAAGAATATCCTTGTGAGAGGGGCGGGTGAGAGATTTAGGGTTCATTTCTCACCACCCACATCCCATCACGCCCAGCAAAGCACGCGTGCTTGTTTTCAGAGCTTGTAGACTGTGTTGAAGCCAGAAAATTGGTGTGAACTTAGCTGTAGGTGGGCAGCAGGCAAACCCACCTGGAATTCTTTTCTCCCACAGACAGTTCCCTTCCTGAGGCATCTTACACTCTGTGGCCCTTCGCGTCTGCCTTCTTTCACTCAGCATGTGTCTAGGGTCCATCCGTGCTGTTGCCCGCTTCAGTGTGTAGGCCCCTTGTAGGGTGGAATGACATGTCATTATATGGAGACACCACAGTTTGATGGGCATTTGGGTTGCTTCTACTTTTGGGCTATTATGAATAATGCTCTGTGAACATGCACACGTACGTTTTTGTGTGGACATGTTTTCCTCTCTCTTGGTATAGTACATGCCTGGGGTGAAGTTTCTGGTTCTTATGGTAACTCGATGTTGAACTTTTTAAGGATCTGCTAAACTTGTCCACCGTGGCTGCATGCTTTTGCAATCCCAGCAGCAATGTCTGAGGGTTCCAATCTCTCCACATCCTCGCCAGCACTTGCTATTATCAGCCTGTTGGGGTCTAGCCATCCTAGTGATTGGGAAGTGATATCTCATTGTGGTTATCATGTCTTCTTAACATAGACACACACACAAAACAGAATTGAGAAACAATTCTAGGCAGATGTCGGCTACTGAAAAGGCCCTGGTTAGGTCTAATAAGTGGATTTTACCTTCAAAGCTTGATCCCTTCTGTGGCGAACAGTATTTTTGGTTCTCAGAACACTAGATTGTTCCACTGACTTTATTTCTGTCCCATAAACATTTATTGAGGCCCTTTCATGTTCCAGACACTGTGCTGAGTGCTCAGATACAAGACGAAGGAGGCGAGTCCCTGCCTGTGGGAGCTTACAATCTAGTAGGAAAATAGGAGGAGGTCACATTACTGTCGAGTTGGGTAGGACGTAGTAAGTGCCATCTAAGGACTAAAGGTGACACACAGGAAGGACAGCCAAAGGTCAGAGGTGGGGGAAGTCCGCTGAGTTGATGGGTGGAGTTCACATCATTCCTCACCCACAGAAACAAAAGAACCCCCCAGATGAACCAAGGAGATGAGGTACGACTTGGGTGCTTCAGACATAATTCCACATGTTCAAGGACCTCTGGGGCCAAGGATTCACAGTTTGCAGCCTTCGTGAGGAGGCTGGGGGCCCAGGTGGCTGTGGGGCTCGCTGGCTGCGGTGGGTCTGGCCCTCACAGCGCCCCCAGGGGGTCACTGCCCTCCAGCAGCTGGTCCTCAAAGTCCTGGAAAAGAAGAGTTGGTGTGTGAGCGCGTGGAGAGAGCCCAGCACCTGCGCTTATCGAACCTTCCAGCTTGAGTGTGTCTTTTGGCCACCGGTCTGAGGTCTAGATGGGGTTCAGGACACACTACCCCAAAATGTGACACGTTGGCATATTACATATCTTAAGCTGAAGGAATAAGAAATCCCACAGAAAAACGGCAGAAGCAGGAAGGTCACTCTGACCTCCTCCCCCTTCCCACCTCCCCCGAAACAGGTCAGAGAACCCCCAGGTGAAGGTCCCTCCGTGTAGCTGGAGGAAGGAAGACACTCACCAGCAGAGATGAGGAATTTGGGGCCACGAAACGTGTACAGACAAACCCAGTTAAACTGACCTTATCTTCCCACTTAACTTCTTCACCATTCACTACCCAGCCCAGACCTCTGTCTCGACAGTTCTTCCCAAGTGTACTGTTTCTTTGTCTACAGGAGTGGTTCTCAACCTTCTGGCCCTTTAAATACAGTTCCTCATGTTGTGACCTAACCATAAAATTATTTTCGTTGCTACTTAGTAACTGTAATGTTGCTACTGTTATGAATCGTAATGTAAATATCTGATATGCAGGATGGTCTTAGGCGACCCCTGTGAAAGGGTCGTTCAACCGCCAAAGGGGTCGTGACCCACAGGTTGAGAACCACTGGTCTATAGGGTATAAGACAGGGGTGGGCAAACTTTTTGACTTGAGGGCCACAATGGGTTCTTAAACTGTACTGGACCGGAGGGCCGGAACAAAAGCATGGATGGAGTGTTTGTGTGAACTAATATAAATTCAAAGTAAACATCATTACATAAAAGGGTACGGTCTTTTTTTTCAATAGTTTTATTCATTTCAAACGGGCCAGATCCAGCCCGCAGGCCGTAGTTCGCCCACGGCTGGTATAAGAGCTTCCTGTGCTGGTCACTTCTTTGGTCTTCATTCTCCTGTGAAACCTCCCATGGACATGTAAACATTCAATACCATGTATATGCTTTTCTCTCTTGTGAACTCGCCTTTGTGGGTTTGTCAGACCAGCTAGGAACCCGGAGAAGGTTGCTGAAAACTGTTCCCTCCCCTGCAGCCTGAAATGCGATTCTTCCCCAAGTTCCCTGTGGACACACGTGTTGGGAACATTCCTGCACATGGCTGTCTCCTGTCTCGTGTTGGGAGGCAGGATGTGTGGTGGTTAGGGCCCCATTCTGGGGATAGTTGCTGCTGTTTGATGCTTGTGTGCCCTGGACAAATCATTTAAGCTCTGCGGTAGTTTCCTCATCTATAAAGAGTCCTAACAGGTGTGAGGATTAAGTCAGCTGCCACGTGAAAGAAGGCTCGATTCAGAACCTGGTCAGGGCATATGAGAGGGGCAACCAATCGATGTGTCTCTCTCAATCTCTACCCTTTCCTTCCACTTTCTCTAAAAATCAATGGAAATAATATCCTCGGGTGAGGATTAATAACAACAACAAAAAGATATCATCTGAGAGAGTCAATCAGAAGCCATACTCAAGAAGCTTCTCACCGTCTCTAGCCCTGATTAGCACTCAAATTGTTAATCAGCATAATGGATATGGTCAAAATGTGTGAGTTGGCTACAGGCATTCAATAGGTTACCCTCTCCCCTCCCCTCCCAATATAAAAGGCATGAGATTCCAGCACGTCACATTTGGGATGGCACCCTCGGCTAAGGATTCCTGGTACTGGAACGTTTTTGCTCCCCTGGCCTGATGAGACGGTTTAGCTCAGCGGTTCTCAACCTGTGGGTCACGAGCCCTTTGGTGGTCGAACGACCCTTGCATAGGGGTCGCCTAAGACCATCCTGCATATCAGATATTTACATTACGATTCATAACAGTAGCAACATTACAGTTATGAAGTAGCAACAAAAATAATTTTATGGTTGGGTCACAACATGAGGAACTGTACTTAAAGGGCCAGAAGGTTGAGAACCACTGGTTTAGCTGAATCCTGTCTCTAGGATGCTCTCACCTGCCTCAGGTGCATCTCAGGCACTGCTGAGGGAGCTCTCAGCTGAGAAGGCATGGAACACATTGAACAGGATTGATTACTTTTTTGCTCTGCTTTTTAAATGAGGTTGATTTCAACATAATGTTGACAGAAATAAAATATTAATAAATGCAATCTAGCTGTTACCCTTGCAGTTTGGACTAGAAACCCTTACATGGGTTTGATTAAAAAACAAAATAAGGCCTGCCCAGTGTGGTTCATTGGTTGAGTGTCCACCTGTGGACAGGAGGTCACAGTTCCATTCCTAGTCAGGGCACATGCCCTGGTTGCTGACACGATCCCCAGTAGGGGGTGTGCAGGAGGCAGCTGATCAATGATTCTCTCTCAGGATATTTTTCAATCTACCGCAACTACAGTACATCTGCTGCCACAGGCACTCAGAACCACATGGCATTTACATTGGGTTAACGGCAGAAGAATAACATCTGTTGCACTGTACACGCTTCGAATGGTGCAATAAAATATTTTTGTAATGTTTCAGTGCAATTTACAAAAATTCAACAATCATAACATATATAGTCTTGGGAGGAGGGACAGCATATGTCCATGCAAGAAACAAAGACAGCAGCTGGCTTTGGTTATGATTGCAGGAGGGTTCTACACCCACACAGGCCAAGATTCAAGTATTTCCTTGGACCCCAGGAAGGCCATCAGCTCAGACTGCCGAGGTACAAAAGGTCTTTCATTCAGCAGACCGCTGGCAGTTTTTCTTATCTTTATACTAGAGGCCTGGTGCATGAATTTGTGCACCGGTGGGGTCCCTCGGCCTGGCCTGCATCCTCTCGCAATCTGGGACTCCTCAGGGGATGTCGGAGGCCCAGTGCATGGATTTGGTGCAATCCCTGCAGGCCAGGCTGAGGGACCCGACCAGTGTACAAATCCATGTACTAGGCCTCTAGTATGCATATAAGACAGGGGTGGGCAAACTTTTTGACTCGAGGGCCACAATGGGTTCTTAAACTGGACCGGAGGGCCGGAACAAAAGCATGGGTGGAGTATTTGTGTGAACTAATATAAATTCAAAGTAAACATCATTACATAAAAGGGTACGGTCTTTTTTTTTTTTTTTGAGTTTTATTCATTTCAAATGGGCCGGATCCGGCCCGCAGGCCGTAGTTTGCCCACAGCTGATAAAAGATCTATGGCTAATCTCTTCCTCCTCTCCCCCCTTCCCACTTCCTTCTGAGATTCATCAGTTTGTTCTGTGTTTCCATGCCTGTGCATTGAGCATCTGCTCCCTGATGGTCAGTGTGTGTCATAGCTACCAGTTGAACAGTTGAACGGTTGAACAGTTGAATGGTTGCTTAGGCTTTTATATATATAGACTAGAGGCCCGGTGCACAAAAATTTGTGCACTCGGGGTTGGGAGAGGAGGTCCCTCAGCCTGGCCTGTGCCCTCTCACAGTCTGGGACCCATCAGGAGATAATGACCTGCTGGCTTAGGCCTGCTCCCGGGTGGCAGAGGGCAGGCCCAATCCCTAGGTGCAGCCCCTGGTCGGGCTCAGAGCAGGGCCAATTGGGGAGTTGGGGCACCGCCCCCTGTCATGCACAGAGCAGGGCGGATTGGGAGGTTGCGATGCCACCCTCAGTCACGCTCAGGGTAGAGCCGATTGGGGGGTTGGGGCACCGCCCCCTGTCACACTCAAGGCAGGGTCCATAGGGAGGTTGCAGCGCCACTCCTGTCATGCACAGAGCAGGGCCCATCAGGGGGGTTGGGGCTCCGCACCCTGTCACACTGATCCCGGTGCTGGGAGGCCTCGCTGCTCTGCTGATCCCAGGGCCAGGACGCCTCTCGGCTCCCCTGATCCCTGGCCTGGAGGCCTCTCGGCTGCTGATAACCATGGCCTGTAGGCCTCTCGGCTCCGCTGATAACTGAGGCCTGGAGGCCTCTTGGCTCCGCTGATCTCTAGCCAGGAGGACTTTCAGCTGCTGATAACCTGGCTGGGAGGCCTCTTGGCTCTGCTGATCATGGGTCCGGGAGGCCTCTGGGCTCCGCTGATCACCGGGGCTGGGAGGCCTCTCGGCTCCGCTGATCACCTGGACTCCGCTGATCACCTGGGCTGGGAGGCCTCTCAACTCTGCTGATCACCTGGGCTGGGAGGCCTCTTGACTCTGCTGATCACCTGGGCTGGGAGGCCTCTCGGCTCCCCTGATCACCGGGGCTGGGAGGCCTCTTGGCTCCGCTGATCACGGGGCCTCAGACTCTGCTGATCACCGGGGCTGGGAGGCCTCTTGACTCCGCTGATCACCAGGGCTGGGAGGCCTCTTGGCTCCGCTGATCGCGGGGCCTCCGACTCCGCTGATCGCGGGGCCCGGAGCGGGCCGGAAGGACTCTTGGCTGATCACCCGGCCCGGGAGGCCTCTGGACTCCGCTGATCACCGGGGCTGGGAGGCCTCTCGGCTCCGCTGATCACCTGGGCTGGGAGGCCTCTCGGCTCCGCTGATCACCTGGACTCCGCTGATCACCTGGGCTGGGAGGCCTCTCGGCTCCGCTGATCACCTGGACTCCGCTGATCACCTGGGCTGGGAGGCCTCTCGGATCAGCTGATCACCTGGGCCGGGAGGCCTCTCGCCTCCGCTGATCACCGGGGCTGGGAGGCCTCTTGGCTCTGCTGATCACCTGGGCTGGGAGGCCTCTCGGCTCCACTGATCACCTGGGCTGGGAGGCCTCTCGGCTCCGCTGATCACCTGGGCTGGGAGGCCTCTCGGCTCTGCTGATCACCTGGGCTGGGAGGCCTCTCGGCTCTGCTGATCACCTGGGCCGGGAGGCCTCTTGGCTCGGATGATAACCGGGGCTGGGGGGCCTCTAGGCTCTGCTGATCACGGGGCTGGGCCGACTCTCGCCTCCCTGATTGCGGGTCTGGGCCGACTCTGGCCTCCGCTGATCTCGGGGCCGGGAGGCCTCTCGACTCTGCTGATCCCAGGCCCTGAGGCCTCTCTGCCCTGCTGCTTCAGGGCTGTTTGGCTTCGCTCTGCTTGGAGCCTGAGTATGCAAATTAACCGCCATCTTTTAGCTTCTATAATTGAAACATTGTATCTTTTGGAGTTGTTGCTTCAGGAGCTCAGAGCCCCGCAGCTGCGGGGATCCTTGACTTTCTCCATCGCTGGGGCAACCAAGCCTCCTATTCTCAGCTGCCTGGCTGCCAGCCGCCATCTTGGCTGACAGTTAATTTGCATATCTCGCTGATTAGCCAATGAAAAAGGTATCGGTCGTACGCCAATTACCATTTTTCTCTTTTATTAGTATAGGATAAAAGGAGGAATTAAGTGTTATCCCAGTTTCTCAATCCAGACCTGGTAAAACAGGGAGGGTGTACCTTCTACCTTCAGTGTGTGTGGGGTCCCCTGCCACAGGGTCCCCCTGGTAGAGGTTAGTGGAGACCCCAGTGAGGTCAAGAATCACCAACTCCAGAAACAAATGGAAACCCAGAGCAGAGCAAACTCCCCTAAATACAAAGGACCTCATCAAAGGAAGGAAGCCCACAAGCCAGAAGCAGCTGACAACTGGGAGAACAATCTCGGACAACAACATACACACATGCCTTTTAAAGGCTTCAAGCAGCGGTCGTCAACTGGTGGTCTGCGGACCACTGGTGGTCCGTGAGGTCTGAAAGGTTGGCGACCGCTGCTGTAAAGGCTTTATGTCTTATTTTGCAGCAGCAACCTCAGAAATGTTTGTGGCAGAATTTAGCCCATTTCCTCCCCTTGTCACCTGATCATGAGGCTGGTGTGGGCCAACTCTGGCCCTTCCTACTTCTAACCGTCAGGGCTTCTGCAGTCCACCCAGAGGCACCCTGGGACACTGAGCACCACACGGCTTCCCTCCGCCCGTGAGGCCGGCTTTTAGGCCAGCTGCCCCAGATGCGCTGTGGAGGTTGGCTTTTCTTGGTGGGAAGCATTCCCTTGAGACTTGCTGGAAGACATCATTCCCCCCGCATCCTAGTGGAACCTGTTCCCCTAGAAATCATGCCAACTCACCATGAAGGGGTCGTAGGAAGGTTCTGGGGGAGCCGAGGTGGCGCTCTCGTACATGGGGTTCGAGATATTCTCAGGCAGCTGCTTGCCAAGAGCTGTGACATCGAAATCCTCTTCACACTACTCAGAAAGACCAGTCCGGGGGCTGAGGCAGATGTCCCAGGGCCGGAGCATCTCCTCCCAGCAGGCAGGCAAAGCAAGCCCCGCCCCTACCTCCACCTGCGGGCCTTTTCCTTTTTAACGGTGTTTCACAGACATCTGGTGCACACACGGTAACACGCACCGATCTTAAGTGTTCAGCTCACAGACTTCTTAATATGTCCATCCAGGTGGGACCACCCCCAAATCAGCAGAAAGGGCATGTCCATCCCCCCAGAAAGTGCTCTCAGGCCTCTCGCCCTGCTCCCCACCCCCAGTACAAAATCCCCCCAGTATAACTTCTGTTCTGATCTCCATCACCCTGGAGTGGTATTGTCTGCCCTTGAACTGAGTTTAAAAGGATTCTCACAGCCTGTACACTTGTGCTAAATATGATGTTTTTAAACTTTGCCCCTGGAGCTCCTACAGAGGCAGGTGATCTGCTAGAACAGTGGTTTTCAACCTTGGCTGCACATTAGAATCACCTGGGAATCTTTTTAAAATCCTGATTTTTGGTCCTCATTCGGACGATTCTAATGTGCAGCCAAGGTTGAGAACCACTGTGCTAGAAGGAAGTGAACTGCTCGGGGGCGCCATAGGCTTCACCTGGCACGTCTGGAGGAGGCAGTAGGGGAGGGGAGGACAGGCCAGGAGGGGTAGGAAGCTCAGAAGGGAGGGTGCTCTGCTGCTGGGCTGCTGCCGAACCCAGGGTCAGCCCAAGGTCAGCCAAGATCCGCTGACAAGTTAAAATAGGGTGAAATGTGGCTCAGTGGTTGAGTGTTGACTCATGAACCAGGAGATCACAGTTTGATTCCTGGTCAGGGCACATGCCTGAGTTGTGGGCTCAATCCTTAGTGTGGGGTGTGTGTGTGTGTGTGTGTGTGTGTGTGTGTGTGTGTATAGAAGCTTGAAGTGTCTGTGCTATTGGCGGCCCATCACCCTCTCACCAAACCCGGTCTCAGCCAGGAAGAGGGGCTGGGCGCTCTGGCTGCTGCTGCTCTTGGGGGCGGAGACCCCAGCCTGGCGGCAGGAAGTATGTGCCAAGCACCCACCTGCTGTGAGCTCGGGGAAGCAGCCAGTCAGCTGAAGTAGCCCAGAGCCAGGGGCTGGGCGGCGGAGGGGACCCCATCCCCGTGTTCCCATTTTTCTCCTTCTTACCTCGAAATGCTGGAAGCCAATTGTTCTCCGGTTTAGTCGGATGTAGGAATATGCAGCCAAAGCGATGGCGCCGAGGACCAGGGTGACGGCAAAGAATATCCCTGTTCCCAAGCCAGTGTGGGCTGCAGTCTGAACACAGAAAGGGGAGGGTCGGTATGGAATCTGGTGACTTCCCAAAAGAGGCGTGTTCTGGAGCCCATCCCATTCCTGTGGGCCTGGGCATCTTGGAGCGATTTGGAATAGAATTAGCGATAAAATGGTTAACACGGATCTGCCCTTGCTGCTGCCAGAGTCTAAGTCCCTTACGTGAGAAACCCATTTAAACGTATAGTAGCCCAGAGAAATAGAGATAATCATTCTTGTTTCCATTTTTTAAATAACATCTTTATTTTTTTTGTTACTCCTCACCCGAGGAGATTCTTTCCATTGATTTTTAGAGAGAGTGGAAGGGAGGGGGAGAGATAGAGAGAGAAACATCCATGTGAGAGAGACACATCGATTGTTTGCCTCCCCTACGTGCCCTGGTCAGGGCTGGGGATCAAGCCTGCAACTGAGGTACGTGCACTTGTTCAGAATAAAACCTGGGACCCTTCAGTTCGAGGGCCGATGCTCTATTCTCTGAGCCAAGCCAGCTAGGGCCTTGTTTCCGTTTTTACTAGGGGGACCTGAGGCACAGAGAGGTTAAGCACTTGCCCCTAATATCAGACAGCCAATGAGTGGTAGTGTTATCTCTGTAATTAGCTAGTTTATTAATAAAAGCAAGCAAGCAAAGGGAAGTCAGACATGGTAAGCATGATCACCTGGGACGCTTCCCCAGGAAGCTGTAGCTTCACACAGCATTGCTCCCCCAAGGGGACTAACCCTCTCCCTTCCCCCATCCGGTACTGGATTGTTGCAGGGAGAAAGGGGAGACAGGCACATGCACAGAAGTTGGGGGTGGGGCAGAGAGGTGCGTGCCTGTCAGTCTAGCTTTGGGAACAATGGATTGGCGAGGGGGTGGACCCCATCGGAAGTGCACAACATCACGGAAAGTTAATTGGTTAGTTGTATAAACTCCTGGTTAAAATCCCCAAAGAGTTCCCTGCCTCTTGTTCTCTCTGGCTCTGTGACCCGAATTTGCCTATTCTCTCTCCATAGCTGCATGGCCGTAGCAGCCACATGGCCCATGGCCATGCCGATGCCACAGCAGGATGCTGGACTGTACCTTATGTATGTATGTATGCATGTATGTATGTATGTACTTTAATATGGAGCAGAAACTATGGGCAGTGGCCTTGATCCTGGCCGTGCTGAAGACAAGATTGAACTTCTTTCCATAGCGAGATGGACAGAGATGGGACCTTGGAGGGGAACCCCCTTAAGTTGACATTATCAATAAAGCTTTCCATGCAGCCCTATCCTCCCCTAGGGGCCTCAGGAATTCTTTTTGTCGCGGCCCCAAGAACTCTACTTCCACTGATAACAATAGAGCTGGGATTTGGAGCTCATGCCCTTAACTGCTGTGCTATGGAAGTTCCTAGCATCCAGCTGTGTTCACCCTTCCTCACACTTTTGAACAAAGTTAGGGTACAAACACCAGCCACCAGACTGTTCCATATATGTACTATGTGACAGGGGCTAGCCTCATTATTTTACATCAACTCATAGTCCTCCCAGGAACCCAGGGAGGAAGGCGTTGCAGGTAAGAAAAATGGAGTTCAGAGGTGGTCTGGGACGTGTCCAAGTCACACAACTAGGAAGTGGAGGGGCTTAGGATTTCTCACTCTCCTCCCAGTCGTTTCTCCATTGGCCCATCCTGTCCCTTTCATTCAACAGATATGAATGGTGACAGGTGTGTTTCTAATGCACCGAGTGGGGGTGGGATAACTGAGGGCCAGGCATCCCTAAGGCCAGCTGCCATGACTGGGGGAGACTCCTCCAGTCTCCAGGGGAGGGGTCTGTGTGGGCTTCCAGCAACACTTTGCCTCTTGGGGAGTGGACATTGGGCTTCTCCTGGCCCCTCCCAGGAACCCTGGGTACTCACCACTGGGGCAGGAGGTGCTTTTAAAGGCCTGGAAATGACATGAATGATCCCATTGGAGGCAAAGATGTCCCACTGCAGAATGGCTCTTCCATCGACAAACCTGGTCTCCTAGGGAAATGAGAAGAGGGTTGATGGAGAGCGATGGTCACCTGACTGGTTCTCCTCACATGGTGGCCCTTCTATGGAAAGAAGTTCATTTTGCCCCAGATCTGGAAGCCTAGGTTTCAGGCGTATCTTCATCAATAGGCAGCACAGGACTCCACTCACCACCTGGCCAGCCCAGAACAATTAGTTGCCTTTGTGCAAACAACTTGATACAAGAGCTACAGAGAACACGAGAAATCATCTGTCCAGCCCCCTTGTCTGATAGGCGAGGGTGCAGGAGGAAAATGGTATGTCCAAGATCACCCACCTAGTAAGTGGCAAACCTCATGCTCTGGTCTCTAAAGCTATTGCTCTGAGTATCACACCACACTGTGGAGAAGAAATGTTTAAGTGATCTTATTCCTTGCTGATCAAAGTGTGATCCATTGGCTTGTGGTGTGGGCAATCACCCTAGAGTTCACTGGAAATGCAGAAGATGAGGCCCACACTCCACCTGTTGGGTTATACCCTGCATTTTAATAAACCTTCAAGTAGTTTACATGCCCATTAAAATGTGAGAAGCACTGGTGATCTTCTAAACTACTGATCTTCAATAATAGAAATCTTTTATTAGGTAACAATTAAAAATCATACTATTTCACATTTGCTACATGTCAGGCACTGTTCTCACATATCACAAGCCTTGAATTACTGAATCCCCAAAAAAGCCCATGATTTGACATCATGGGTATCCTGGTCATTATTACCATCACCACCTCTAATATCAGGACCATCACTACCACCATCACCATCACCTCTACCACTACTACCACCACTACCATCATCACCATCATCAATATAACCATTTCCATCACCATTAATATCATCACCTCCACCATCACATTACCACCACCAGCACCACAACAACCACCACCATCATCACCACCATCACCATCATCATCATCATCAACATAGCCATCACCATTACCATTAATATCATCACCACCATCATCATCAATCATCATCAACATCAATACCATCACCTCAGCAGCATCACCATGATCACCATCAACATTACCAACACATCCCATCACCCCCATTTTTCATATGAGGAGATTAGGACACAGAGAAGTTGGATGACTTGTCTAAGTTCCTACAGCTAGCAACTGGCAGAAGTAGTTTTCATAGTGGGCTCTCACTTGACTTTAAGGATCTCATTTGATTTTCACACCTGGAATAGGCTGACAGTCTGACAGAAACAAAGGTGATGCATCAGACAGCATTTATAGTGGTTTCATTTATAGTTCCTCATTACCTGCTTCTGAGGCCGGTGGTCACCAATGGCTTGTTTCCCAGGGGCTAGGGGTGGCTGACCAGTCAGTGTGGTGTGCTATGGTGTGCAGCTAATACCATCCCCTCACAGCAGATTTAGGGTATATTTTCACATTAGAATAGTTGCCATCTATTAAGCACATACTGTATGCTAGGAGCTTTGTATATATTATCTCCAGTTCTTCTAATAAGCCCAGAAGACGTTTCATACCGGTTGGCGCTGGTCCTGGCTGGAGGTGATGAGCAGCTGGCTTCCCAGCCTCGTCCGCACGATGGTACCGTTGACAAGGTCATTGTAAAACAGCATGCTGACATTGGCGAAGTGGTGCTCGATGTCTCGCCCAGACAGAGTCTGAGAGAAAGAAGAAATGCAAAAATGGTCTTTTAAGGCCAAGCAATATTTTTCCTTTTTAATGACAATGACACAGAAAAAAATATCACTTCTCATGGCCTTGGATTTTCTGCCTCACATGGTGATCAGGAAAAGTCGTTTTTCACAGGCTGGGCTCTGCCAGAGGTTGCCCTCTAGCAAGGATGTGGCATTGAGAGCCATCTTTATGATCTACTAAGTGGAGCTTCCCAATGGCATCCTGGGAATAGTGGGTCTTGAGTGGGTAACAAGTGGGTAGAGGAGTTACCCCACTCTACCCTAGCGGGTGGGAAGGGCCTGGGGCTGTCAGAGCCTGCAGGACAGCCAACTGTGGGAGGGCTGAATGAACACTGCCAGTCCCTCTGTGTGTCATGGGGTGATGAGGTTTGGTGTGGTGGATTGGTTGCATAAGTGGTCCTGGTTCTTCACCCCTCCCTGTATCCTTGTACTTCGTCATGCATATAAATGTGAGGGCCTCCCACTCTGACTTTGGGCTCAGCTGTGTGATTTAACTGTGGCATGTTAGATAAGTGATCAGATGGGGGCTTGAAAAGTGCTAACAGGACCAGGCTTGCTCTCATCACATTCTGCTGTCTCCAGGAAAGCATGCCCGGCTAGCCAGCTGGAGGGTGAGAGCCCGGAGGAGCTGAGCCACAGATAGCAAGCCTAGATCATCCACCAGCCAGCCCATCTCAGACACATGAGCAGGCCTGGCCAAGACCAGTTCTGCCAGCTGATCTGCAGATGTGAGAGCTGAATAAACGTGTAGCTACTGAGTTTTGGGGTCATCTGTGCCTAGCTGTATCGTGTGGATGGAGAACTGATACTGTCTAGAAGAATTAGTCTCCAGCACAGACACCAGGGACCCGACTCACCTCGTTTTCCCCCAGCCCGCTGTTCTGTGGCACGAAGAGGGTGCCACGGATCGCCAGGTCAGTCAGGCGGTGCAGGAATGCCCGGCCTCTGGCCGAGCTGTTGGAGTAGGCCAGCACTTCCTGGGGAGAGGAAGGAAGTGATCAGAAGGAGAGGGTCACATCGCCATCTGGGAATATTCCCGATGTGAGCCCAACTCAGGCTGCCGCTTGGTCTGCCTGCACCTTGGCGGAGTTTCAGGAGCACTTGACTCTTCTTCAGTGAATGCTATGGTCCTAAATCACAGCCACACCACAGGCCATTCTCAACGGGGCGGACTGCACAGTCCTTGGAAACGTTAAGTCAAATCTTGAGTCTTCTGTTGTCAAAACCCTGCAACGGTCCCCACTTCACTCAGAGGAAACGTCAAAGTCCTTACAATGCCCCATGAAGGCCAAACCTGGACACTGTGGCTCCTCGGACCCCATACTCAGCTTCCTCTTGCTCACTCTGCTCCAGCCACACTGGCTTTCCTGCTGCTCCGACCTGTTGGCATACTCCTGCTTTAATCCTGTGCCTGGCTGTTCCTTCTTCATGGAACGGTCTCCCCCAAATCTGCATGTCTCAAATGTCACCTTCTCTCTATGGCCTTCTCTCATCTCTCTCTATGCAAAATGGAAACCCTGTGGTTCCCCTCTCCACCCCACCTCCCTGCTCTACTCTCCCTGCCATATCACCTTCTAGCATTCAATAGGATTTACTTGTTTACTCTGTTTATTATGTTTGTGTATTTTCTTCACTAATATAGCTCAAGCACATAGTAAGTGCTCAATAAATACTCACTGAACAAATTATGAGTAATCACACTACCCAGTTCAACTTAGCCACTGTGCAGATGGGACTACTACTGCCCAGAGAAATTAGTTTGCTGTAGGGCACATAGCCAGTGGGTTTTATTTTGACCCTGTCTTTTCTCTGAAATGCTGTCATGAGACAAGCTCCCAGATAGCAGAAATGTTGGATTGGGCGATAATCTTTAGAGTACTTACGGTAACCCTGATTTTTAGACCAGTTAGATAGGTACCGTTGGTCTGTGGACAAAGATTCACCATTTAGGGGTCCTTGGCTTAACTTCTGCCCTTATTCTGCAAGCCCCATATTTATGCATAGTCTACTCTCCTTGGCTGTGTCCATGACCTTGGTCAGCCTCAGTTTCTTTGTCTACAAAGTGGGGATAATAGCAGAAGTGAGCTCCTAAAGTTGTGTGAAGATTTATTGAGCACCTGTTCCACGCAAGCCACAAGGCAGAGAAAATCCTTCCCCTTACAGAGCTTACACTCTGCACAATTAGTGAAAGGGCTCAGTGCAGAGTAAATTCTCAGGAAATATTAGCTTTCTTGGGATTGTTGTTGTTATTATTAATTAGCTCAGATCTTTGATCAGTCAACCTCAAACCCTTCTCCAATGGGGGCTTTCTCTTCATTGGACATAACTTGTAGGCCATTGAAATGACTAAGTGCAGTGCAAAAGACAAGTTGACACCATGTGGATAGTCTGGCTCACGGTGTGACCACCAGGCAGGCCTAGCTCACTATGCCCCACCCTGTCCCTGAAGATCAGTCTCTCAAGACGGCTCTATGCACACAGAGATAGCAATACCAGCGCACACCAAGACAGCACTCTCCATGTGATGGCCTCAGGTCTACGTGCGTTACAAACATGAACTCATTTAATTATCACAATGACCTTATGAAGTTGGTGCTATCATTATCTCCATTTTACAGAGGAGAAAACTGAGGCCCAGAGAAGAAAGTAACTTGAAGGTGACACTACAAGTGGCAAACCCAAGCTTCAAATTCAGGCAATGTGGTCCAGTGCCCATGCTCCTAACCATGACTGTGAGCCTTTGCCTTCTGCTTTGAGGCAACCCCTCCTTCCCTGAGTGAAAAGGAGCAGACATGGTACTTACCGTCAGGAAGTTTGTGAGTGAAGGGAAGGACATCAGGACCTGCAGTAGATTTCCGCTGCACGAGAAGCCATCTCCCACGTAGCCCACCTTGCAGGTGCAGTTCACATCTGGAAGGCAGGAGCACATGGCAGGGACCTCAGCTGCCAACCTCACCCTTGAAGATTGGCTGGCCAGGCTGAAGATGGCTCACCAGCTGTGTGGCCTAGAATCGGAAGTGCAGCTGGGAGAATTACCTTTCATCCGGTAGCAGAAGACATCCCACATTTCACTCTTGTTGTTTCTTGGTCCATAGTCCACTATCCCAACAACACCAGAGCCACAGTTCTGGGAGGCGTAAGCTGTGGGGTAGGCAACCCGCCCACTCTCAAGCCAGCCTGCTGAACAGATGTGGTACTTGGCCTGTAGGGACACAGATGTGGCTATGGGTCAGCTGCAACTTCATATTTGTTGTGGAGTCCTTTGGTTAATGCCTGATCCCCCCCATCAGACTGTAAACTCTAGGGAGTCAGGGTTTATGGCTCATTTTGCCACTTGTACCCCTCTGCCTGTAATGCAGTAGATGCTCATTAAGTTTCCGTTGATGGACCCATTGTATAGATAAAAGTGGTGCCCTCTCTTATAGGCTTCTGAGTCCTTCACACTCATTTTCCTTTTCTCTGCTCTTGAGAAAGGATTTTCTCTTAGCCATTTACTCCTGGTGAAAATTCTTCTGCTTACGGATTGGCAGAGCTCTAACTGATCATCACCACTATCATTACTATCATCATCATCATCATCCTTACCATGTTCAACATCACCATTACCACCTTCATCATCACCATCATTAACACCATCATCATCATCACCATCACCATCTTCATCATCTTCACACAATGGGAGCTTATTCTGGGCCAGGTTCTGTTGCAAGGGCTTTTCATGCATCAACACCTTTAACCCTCACATCAACCCTTTGAGGTGAGAACTTTAAAAAATTCCCATATTTCCCAGCCAGTGTGGCTCAGTGCTTGAGCATTGGCCTATGAACCAGGAGGTCATGGCTTGATTTCCGGTCAGGGCACATGCCCGGGTTATGGGCACAATCCCTCATGTGGGGCAAGCAGCTGATCAGGAGGCAGCTGATCAATGATTCTCTCTCATCATTGATATTTCTATCTATCTCCCTCTATCTTCTTCTCTGAAATCAAAAAAAAATATGTTTTTTAAAAAGTTCCCTACCACATAACTGAGAAAATGGAGGCAAAAAGGTATTAAGTGACTTGCTCCAAGTCCTACAGCCAGCAAATAGCAGAGCTGAACTGCACACCCAGGCAGCCTCCTCCAGAGCTCTTAATTATAAAAGCTGAGTTCCTACTGTATGCCAGTCACTGTGCCATTTCACCTTGAATCCTTATACAAACATGCCAAGTAGGACAGAGGTTTCAATGGCTTGATCCAAGGCCACACAACCAGCAAGCAGGAGAGCAGAAATTCAGACCCTCCAAGATGCTGGGTCCTGGCATTAAAGGCTTTGTCAGGTCTGAGGAAAGGTAGAGAGACTGGGTAGTGATGGAGGTTGGAGGAAGAGTTCTAATATTATACCGTGTAGGCCGTCACCGCCTTTGCTCCCACTGAGCAATCACTAGGTAATTCCGAGGTGCTGGCCTTTCCGAATATACAGGCTTCTGGTTTTTAAGGCCAGGGCTCCACTTCCCACCTGGCTGTGGCTGAGAGCTAGGCCATCCTCATTTACCCGCTTCTCGGCCCCTTCAGACACAGGGAAATCCAGCTCATCCAGAGAAATTGGACTGCTTTGTGGATTCAGGGAGTCACCAGGCTTGTGGTCATTGATGCCTTCCTGGGCTCCAGCGGTGAGGTATGCACTCCCAGGCTGTGCCGCTGCTGGGCAGTTGAATGTCATGGTCAAGAACAGACTTTTGGCCCTAACCGGTTTGGCTCAGTGGATAGAGTGTCGGCCTGTGGACTGAGGGGTCCCGGGTTCGGTTCCGGTCAAGGGCATGTGCCTTGGTTGCAGGCACATCCCCAGTGGGGGTTGTGCAGGAGGCAGCTGATCGATGTTTCTCTTTCATCGATGTTTCCAACTCTCTATCCCTCTCCCTTCCTCTCTGTAAAAAATCAATAACATATATTAAAAAAAAAAAGAACAGACTTTTAGAGTCAAGGCTACATTTGACCACTGGATCTTCCATTTCCTGGCTAGGTGACACTGGACACCTTATTTAACCTTTCAGGAACTCACTTGCCCAATCTGTACCTCCAGGTATGTTGTAAGGATGGACAGTATTGTCAATGAACCACCCTTCACAGTGCCTGACACATAGTAGACAGACCCCCAGTGGCTGTGACACATTGTTATTGTAGCTCCAGGAGCTTCCTGCACTCCCCTCCAAGAAGGCAACAGCCAAAGCGTCCCCATGGCAAGAAGAGCCTGTAGCTCCTCCCCAGCAGACCCTGCCGGCATGGTACCCACCCACTGGCGACCCACCTTCTGAGCATAGGAGAGCTGGTTGTAGGTCGCCATGGTGGCAGCTTCATTGGCACAGGCCTCTTTGGCTTTGTCAAAGGTCAGCTTATACTGGCCCAGAGGGGAACGGAGATGGAACACCCCAACGGTGGTATCTAGATAGGGAAGGAGAGGAACCGCCCAGGTCAGTATTTCCGGCGAAGAACTTTGAAGAACGTTCAAAGCAGAAGGCCAGCTACCGAGTCTCTGTATGTGGAACCACCATTTCTCCCTTTGTGTCTGGCTTATTTCATGTAGCGTGTTTTTCAAGGTGTGATCATGTTGTAGCACGTGTCAGAGTTCCATTCCTTTCCAAAGCTGAATACTCTCCCACTGTAGGGATAGACTGCATTTTGTTTACCCATTCATTTGGGGATGGCATTTGGGTTGTTTCCACCTTTTGGCTATTGTGAATAATGCTGCTGTGAACATGGGTGGACAGATATCTGTCTGAGTCTCTGGTTTCAGTTTTTCTCTATTCTTCTCTCTCATTTCAATTGGATCGTCAGCATGAGATAAATTACTGTCGTCTATCTTATTAGTATTTTTTTTCCTGGTCTTATGAATTAAAATTTTTTTCCAAAAATTTTGAGAAATTTTTGAATTTCTCACTTAGAATGTCCTTCTAAGTAGACAATGTCATTATCCTATATGTTTTCCCTGCTTATATGCACCCTCTAGATCAGCCGTGGGCAAACTACGGCCCGCGGGCCGGATCCGGCCCGTTTGAAATGAATAAAACTAAAAAAAAAAAAGACCATACCCTTTTATGTAATGATGTTTACTTTGAATTTATATTAGTTCACACAAACACTCCATCCATGCTTTTGTTCCGGCCCTCCGGTCCAGTTTAAGCACCCATTGTGGCCCTTGAGTCAAAAATTTGCCCACCCCTGCTCTAGATCATCCCCAAATGATGTCGTAGGATGGACAGTAATGTTAACAAACCACCCCTCACAGTGCCTGACGCATAGTAGACCCCCACTGGTGTCTTAGGGCTTAATTTATGTTACGGACTGAACGTTTGTGTCCTCCTCAAATTCCTATGTTGAAATCTTAACCTCAATGTGATGCCATTAGAAGGTGGGGCCTTTGGGAGGTAAGTAGGTCACGGGCGTGGAGCCCGCATGAATGGGCAGAGCCTTTAAGAAAAGGACCACAGAGAGCTCCATTGTCCTTTCTGCCTTGTGAGGACACAACGAGCAGTTGGCCATCTGCAGCCCGGAAGACGGTCCTTACGAGAACCCACTGTGCTGGCTGGCACCCTGACCTTGACTACCTCCTCTAGAACTGGGAGGAATCAACTTCTGTTGTTAATGAGCCACCCAGTCTACGGTACTTTGTTGTAGCAGCTCGAATGGACTAAGACAGCACGTAGCAGGCCTTACGTCGGTAGTTATTATTGAGATGCTAAGAGCTGCCTCGCTAAAGCAAACCCAACCCCGTCAGAGACGTCCGTTGGTCATAGGTGCAGTGGCCTGAATCACTTTCTGAGACCGAGCCCTCCTTGCCCTGGCTCAGAACTCGTTTGTGGGCTCTTCATGGCTTTCCTCCATCAGGTTTCAAGATGCCCTGTCAGCTGCGCCTCTGTACTTCGTTTTAGGATACCTGTGGGGGTTATTATAAGCCATCCACATCGTCCTTGGAAGTAGGTGGGCCTATGCCAATCAATGTGGTACTATCCAAACGACTGTGAGGAAATTGATTCTGCTCCTGGCAGCCACTTCCTCTTTGTTATTTAAACCCTTAATTATGCTCCTTTCCAATGAAGGGTTGCAGGGATTGCTAAGCAACTCGAGGAAAGCAAGTATCATGAAAATTCACGGCAGAGGACCTTTGAGCTCCCTGCTCATTCTCAAGGCTCAGGGTACAATTCTGAGTTTACTTGCCCCTCCACTCAGGGGTCCCGGGCCCCCAATTTTTTATATTTTAAAAGGTTCATTAACTTGCCAATTTTTAAAAATCCTTCCCAGAGGATATTTTCTCTATTGATTTCCAAAGAGAGTGGAAGGGAAGAAGGGATGGAGGGGGAGAGAGGGATATCACCAGGAGAGAAACGCATCAACTGGCTGTCCATCCGCACATCTGGGGATGGGACCTGCAACCGGGGTATGCGCCCTTGATTGGGAATTGAACCAGTGACCCTTTGGTCTACGGGCTGACACTCAAACCACTGAGGCAAACCGGCCAGGGCAAGTTGTAAAATTTAATGCAGTTAAAATTTTTACTTTTTTTTTTTAAAGGTTTTTTAAAAATATATATTTTATTGATTTTTTACAGAGAGGAGGGGAGAGGGATAGAGAGTTAGAAACATCGATTAGAAACATCGATCAGCTGCTTCTTGCACGCCCCCTACTGGGGATGTGCCCGCAACCAAGGTACATGCCCTTGACCAGAATCGAACCTGGGACCCTTCAGCCCGCAGGCTGACGCTCTATCCGCTGAGCCAAACTGGTTAGGGCAAACTTTTTACTTTTTAAAAGTTGAATTGTTTTTCTTTTCCTCTTGCACAGACCCTCTTCCCACCCTCCATCCCCTCCCACTGCCTAAAGACCAGGTGCTTTGGGCCCGCAGCCCCTCGCCACACTGACCCTGGAAGTGGAGGTCGGCACAGTGGGCATCGGCATGGCACTGCCCGTTGTCCTGCAGGCAGCGGTCGATGGGCAGCTGCTCCGGCTCACAGTTCACCCCGTCTCCTACGTAATGACGTTTACACTCACACTTGTGCCTGCCCTGTGGGGAGAACGGAAAGGTGAAAAAGCCCCCTGGCTGGGACCCAGGACCCCGAGCGCTCGGCGGCCCACCATCCAGCATAGGAAATGTTCAGAAGGATCGAGAACATATGCCTCTCCTGTCCAGTGGGGAAGAAGTAACTGCCACGTCGTCTTTGTCCAGGATCATGATGAGATGCCGTCCTTTACATCTCAGCTCAGGGGAGCCTCCCTGACCCCTCAATAAGGCAGCTCCCCATGCCTCTGCCGCACTGGCCGGGTCACATTCTTCCTGACCCTCGAGGCGCCCTCAGAGTGTCTTGTGCATGAGTTCTGCACTGAGCATCGCCCCTCCCTCTGCTCGAATACAAGTGCTTTATTGCAACATCCCTGGCACCTGCAACAGCACGTAGTAGGTGCTTGATGACCATTTGTTGAATCAGTGAATGATCTCATTTGATCCCACAACAATCCTATGGGATCTGCATTATTATGAGGCCCACCTTGCAAATGAGGAAAGAAAGGCTCAGAGAGGTTAAGTAGCCAGTCCCCGGCCAGACAGCGTGTAAGTCCGGGAGCTGAGACTCAAAAGCTGTCTGACTCTGAGTTCACGTTATAACCACTGTGGACATTATCCCCCACCGTCTTCTCTTCCCACCAGATAAATAGGGCTCCAGGTGCTGGTTCCATTCTAAAAAGACTTGAGGGCCTACCCGGTTTGGCTCAGTGGATAGAGCATCGGCCTTTGGACCAAAGGGTCCCAGGTTTGATTCCGGTCAAGGGCACATGCCTTGATTGTGGGCTCGATCCCTGATAGGGGTGTGTAGGAGGCAGCCAATCAGTGATTCTCTTTTATTATTGATATTTCTATCTCTCTCTCCCTCTCCCTTCCTCTCTGAAATCAATAAAAATATATTTTAAAAAAACAGAAAAAAAAAGAAGGTGGCCTGTTGTGCCTGTTTTTTTTTTTTTAAAAAAATAAAAATAAATATATAAACAAATAAATTAATTAAAAGGCTCGAGGGAGTGCCCAAACCTGCACTTTCCTGCCACCTCTTACCAACTCTTTCTGTTTTAATAAATGTTTGAGTTTGGATAATTTTAGATGTACAGGAAAGTTGCAAAGATAGCAGAGAGAGTTCGTCCCATCTGCCCTCCACCAGCCTCCCCTAATGTTAACATCTTACATCACCATGGTACACGGGTCAAAGCTAAGAAATCAGTGCTGGTCCATTACTATGAACTAAACAATAGACTCTGTGGAGTTCTCCAGTTTTTCCACGAAGGTCCTTTTCTGGCTTAGGAAGCCACCTTGCCCTTGGCTCGCTGACTTCAGGAGGAGTAGACCGAGGTGGGAAGAAAGCGTAGGAAGAGACCGAACGGGAAGCAGAGGGGAGAAGAGGCCGAGTGAGGCCCCAGAAGCTGATCTCGGGGAGACAGACTCACCGGGCCGGTCATCCTGCAGGTGGCATGCTCATGACACCCCCCGTTGAGGCCATCCGCACAGGGGTCTACCTCCAAGCAGCTGCGACCGTCCCCCTTGTAGCCCTTCGGGCAGCTGCAGGAGACCTTGGTGCCCTTCTGGGAGCACTTGGCGACCTTCGCACAGCCCCCATTGTTCTGTTTGCAGAAATCCACCACTGCAAGAGCAGGGAGAGAGGGCTCATGAGTCACTGTCTGTGCAACGGGCTTCAGAGATTGGGCTGTGGGTCACCTCAGGGCCAGTGGCCCCAACATGTTGGTGCCCTCTCTCCCCGGGCCCTGTGGCCTCTGTGTTAGCCTTTGCAAACCCTACTATCCTGCAGCTAGTCCTCTCATAGATCAGGCCTGACGACATCAGCCCACCTCTGCCCCTTGTCACATACTGCTAGCCTCCACTTGGGTAGCACTTTTCTGTTGAGTTTGGGTGTTTAATGTTAGGACAGTCATGCGTGTATATGTGTGTGTAGAGTTAGCCCACGACGGAGGACGTGTGAGATAGACATGACCCCATTCTCCAGATGAGCAAACTGAAACTCAGAGAGCTTCACTGATCTGGTGAAGGCAAAAGAGCTAGAACGTGGCGGGGCTGGGATGTAAACCCAGGTTGGTTTGACTCCGAAGCCTGTGCCGTCCCCACTGTTGTGCTGCCTCTTAGCACCTTTGTTTTCACAACCCGCTCCAACACAGTCATAGATTAGCTCTAGCCTCAGGAGTAGCTGGAAAGCCATCTGATTTCTCTCACCTGCTTTTTGGCCTAGAGTTGTTGCAGCCACTTGAGACCCGGAGAGAATGGACATTAGGACAAAAGGCCTCCCCCTAAGGATGGTGGGGTAGAAAGACAGACCTGGGACTCTGCTGCCATTGTTGAGTGCTGAGCCATTTCTGGACTGCCTTGGGGCAGATTACAAAACAGCTGGCACAGTGAGATCTCATTTTTATAAGGAAAGTTTATATCTCTGTGAATAATTATTCATGAAAAAAGAAAGTATTTGTGTCCACGACTGTTTGCTTCCCCTAGTACCTATTGTCTCCTTTATCTATAGATTTTTAGCTGGGCTCATGGTTGCCCAATGAAAGACTGCATTTCCCAGGATTCCTTGCTGCTACATGTGATAGATAATGAGGGTCCAACCAATGGGATAGGAGCAGACAGGATTTTAGCAACTACTAAGTGTGCCCTTAAATCTCCTTCCTCTCCCTCTCCCTCTTGCTGCCTGGGATGTGTTTATGGTGGTGGCTATCTCAGATCAGGCAACTGAGTGATGGCAGAGCAACAAGATAGAAGGAGTCTGGGTTCCCAGATGACCTTTCAGAGTGATACCTTATGTTAGCCCTGGATGCCTCCATCCAAACTGTTCTACGAGATAAAAATAAACATCTAAACATCAGCCATATTTAGGCCACTGTTCCTTTGGGTCTCTCTGTGGCTGAACCCATATCCTCACTACTAGATACAGACATTGCCATGTTCAGAGTGGTTCTTACTAAATAGTGAGAGTATGTGTAGTTTTAACTATTTTTTTTAATACTGTAGTGTATCTTCTGAATTTTTTGAAGGCTGGAATACTCATAGAGTTAGAAAAAACACTATAAAATAAAGTGCAACACAGTTTGCAAAGCAATTTCAAACCATGACCTGGGGGGTGGGCAGGTCAGGTGTAAGCAAACCGATTAAGGAAACTGAGTCAGAGAGGGGTTAGGTATTGCCAAGTGGCCCAGGTAGGAGGTAGAAGGGCCAGGATGGATCCCGGACACTATGACTGTTTCCCACATGCACAAATGGGACCCACCTGTGCACGTTATTCCGTCACCTTCATAATTCAGGTTACACTCACACGTGTTGTTCTCCTTACAGGTAGCGTGAGCAGAACAAGGAGGTGTGCACACTGCGGGCAAAGCTGCAAAGAAAAAGGTCACCGTTCATCCTGTGTCATGGTGAGAAGAGGTGAGGCCCACTTAAGCTGTCTCCCCAAGACTCCCCTCTGGCTTGCCACTGTGTTTCACAAGTGTCCCCTCATAGCCGAGGAATGGGGTGATTTGCTAAGGTCCCTTCTAGCCTGGAGATCCCGAGATTCTGGAATTACTCCTTTGTTGTGTGGACGAAAGGGGCCACACGCTGACCTGACAAGCTCAGGGAAGGCCTGCGTGGCAGCCTAGCAGACTCAGAGACCTAAAATAACCACAAAGGATGGTCTGAAATTAAACTTTAACTAAAAGCAGTTATGGTGGGCAGTTATGTCCTAGGCCGGTATCTTCACTAACAAGGTCAACTTTGATCCTTACTGAGCCCATTTGCCTTTTTGCCTCTAAGATAACATACCCTTGAAATGTCTGGGTAACTTGTCACTTCCCTTTTTCTGGAGCCCCTGGGGCACAACCAAATGTTCTAGGCGCCAGGACAGATACTACAAATTCCTTCATTATCATGTTAATTGATCCTGCACCCACCTAAGTATGTGTCTATCATTTTACTTTTTATCCTATCACAGAGGTCCTCCCCCCCCCCCCCCCGCCCGCTTCGCTTAATCCCACCTCCTTAAATCTGTCACCAATGAATTTCATGTGTAAATATGATGTAACCCTGCCATTCTCCGGAGCACTATCTCAATTCGTTGAGGTTCTGCTTCCCGGCATATGTCGACAGTTTGGCTCAAATAAACTCACAAAATTCTTTACAGGTTTCAATGTTTTTATTTTACGTTAACAGTATGAAAACATTATCTCTGCAATGTTAATCAGAGGGATGAAATGGCAGTGATTCACATGAGATAATTTAACCTTTATATCTCAGACCTTCTGCCAGCAATAGGGCTCTGGGCACAAGGAGGCTCAGAAAACTGCTCAGTAAGGATCAAGATAATGATGACTTGATAATGATGACAATGATAATGGCAGCTACTGTTTTTAAGAGCCTACGTATACCGGGTCCTTCAAAACCATGATCTCCAGCCCTCACAACAGCCCTCTCCCCCCGCAAAATGTGTAACACACACTTATTTTCAAAGGATGAGCGCATCAAGGCTCAGAGCGGGCCACTGGTCTGGGAAGTGGCAGAATCTGGAATCAGATCCGGGATTCCTGACTGTATTTCCTATGAAAGCACTCAGCCTCGGGGCCCGGGACCACGATCCCGGGGCCCATCCCTGCCAGAGCCTGTGTTCTTTGCCTGAGGTGGGTCCTCTGTGACTGCACAGGACTGCATGCTAGTTTCATGGGTTTGCATGAAATATTTTCATCTACGTTTCTTTCAAGTCGCCACACCTCCTGAGGCCTGGGGCCACACATCCAAGTCAGCTTTCCATGTGGTGGAGGGAGCACCTGCTGTGCTGCTTTTTTTTTTCTTTTCAGGTGGTGCTCAGACCCAACCTGACTTGGACTCCCAGGGCAGGGTTCCTGGCCCCTGGTGCTGCCGGCAGCTGCTCACACCCATGACAGACCTGCCTGCGTGTCACAGAAGCGGCCGGTCCACCCAGCTTCACAGAGGCACTGTCCGGAGCCCGTGATCCCCTCATCACACTGTCCGTGGTCCGAGCAGCCACAGGCTGTGAAGCAAATTGTAATCCGTGATCAGTGATCAGGGATTGAAATCCAATCAACCAGCTCACTCACCACCTGTTGGCTGCATTGTTGGTGTGGGAGGCAGCCTGCTTGTGCCATAGTCACTCACTCATTCACTCATCCAACCAGACATTCAAAAAACAACTGATTCAGTGGCTATCGTGGGGCAGACATGGCTGGGCAATGAGGGTATACCAGAAAACAGAACAGAAGAGGGAGAGAACCTTATCTGGGGCCCCGTAACAGAGAAATCTATTTAACAGTAAAATCTTCAAGATATGTACCAATTCTTCCACTTCTCGCCACCCCCAGCACCACCACAGCCCCAGACAATATCAGCTCTCACCTAGGTTGTGGCATTAGCTTCTCTAAAGGTGAACCTGCTTCTGTGCTTCTCTCCGGCAGTGTATGCTCCACAGGGCAGCTGAGCCATCCTTTCTAATCCGCTCCTGACACTCCTCCCTTTATAACCTTCCATTGGCCACCATCATACCCAGAGCAGATGCCATAGCTCTTTCTCAGGCTGAGATGCCTCCATGTGACCTGACCCCTGGCGACCTGCAGATTTCATGTTTTCCTTTCTTCTTCTTCTGTGCTCACTCTGCTCAGCCACTCGGGCCTCTTTGCCACTTGCTTCATGGCAAACCTGCTCCTGCTCATCTTGCACTTGCTCACTCTCTTTCACCATTCCCCTTACCTGCCTCTTTATATTTATACCTTTATAACTATTGTTTCTGCAGTTTTTTATCTGTTTTCTCCCTTTGAATACACACCCTTTGAGAGTTGGGGCTTTGCCCCCTCCTACACCACTGTGTCCTTACAACTTAGAACAATTCCTGGCTGTTAAGCCTCTGAGTGCCTCAGTTTCCTCTTCTGCTAAGTGGGAATAACAACAGTACCCGCCTCAAAGTGTTGCTGTGAGGTTTAAATGGTAAAACATATCTGCCTGGCACATAGTAGGCACTCCATAAACTACTAGCTATCAGTATTCGTAAGGGCTGAATAATGCATGTTGGCTGAATAACTGAATGAATGGATGTTGCTCAGCCACAGCTTGTCTTGGTGGCTGCAGGGGATGTGAGCTCACTTTCAGAGAGGCAGCTCTTTCAGTGGATGGAAATGTGCACACATCCAAGGGGGAAGAGCATGTAAGGCAGCGGTTCTCAACCTGTGGGTCGCGACCCCTTTGGGGGTCGAACGACCCTTTCACAGGGGTCGCCTAAATACATCCTGCATATCAGATATTTACATGACGATTCATAACAGTAGCCACGTTACAGTGATGAAGTAGCAACGAAAATAATTTTATGGTTGGGGGTCACCACAACATGAGGAACTGTATTAAAGGGTCGCGGCCTTAGGAAGGTTGAGAACCACTGATGTAAGGGGAGGCAGATGGGGGTGGGGGGTGGGAGAGGGGAAGACGCATGCTTCCAGGGCAGGAGACTGGTGTGGATCAGGGCAGGGAGCACCCAGCTGAACAAGAGGCTGAGCAGGGGCGGGGGTGCCACCTACGCTGACAGTCAGGCCCGAATCTCCCTGGCCAGCACAGCTCGCAGGCCGTCCCGTTGAAGCCAGTGTTGCATTCACACTCTCCTGTGTACGAGTAGTGGTCATGGCAGACACCCCGGTTATTACACGGGGTATCTGGTCCTCCGGGGCAGGCTGGAAGAGACAAAATTACAGGGACTCGACAGCCTCCCCAGCATTTGTAAATGCGCTGCTAACCCGTCCGCAGCTGTGGGCTCTGAGCTCTATTAGCCCAGAGGGACTGTGGCCCTGGGGACATACCCACACGATGTCTCAATGTGTAAGGCAAACCGCTGAACTTAAATGTATCTGATGGGGTTCTACCATGGCAGGGTAATACCCGGAACTGTGTACTGTATTTGGGCATGAATAGATCTGGGCTGAATAATGAACATGCTCTGAGGTTCAGATCTCTTAGCTCCAGATGATGATGAGATGATGATGATGATGATGATGATGATGATGATATGCCCTACCACACTGTGACATGAAGATCCAATGAGGTACTATAACTTAGAACATTTTAAAACTATAAAGCACTGAGCAAATGGAACGGTCCACACTTTAGCGATGGAGAGTGGAGGCTGGGTGAATGCATGGACTCCCAGCCCAGAATTCTCTCAACTGAACTGGAATAAATGGACCTTGGACTTGCTCCTCATTCTCTCTGTGCCTCCATGTTCTCACCTGTAAAATTGGGATGGCAGTGTTATCTACTTCTTATGGGTTTTGAGGTTTAAATATGAAGATGTATATGGGAAGTAGCACCCATGTGTGGCCGATAGGAAGTGCCTTGCGTTTGCTATGCTGCTGTATTATTGTATCTAGACCCAGGGGTTTCAGGATGGGCCCAAATGCCCTTTGACAAGGAGCCCTTTCCTGGTGAGGAAAGGGAGGACGATGCTGTATATCCAGTAACAGGGGGTTTTCACTAAAGAATGGCCTAAACATGTCATGTTAGTCTAGCACCCTGCCAGGGTAGAATTCTATTAGGTGCATTTAAACTCAGGCACTTGTCAGGATTACGGACTAGAGTAAAAAGTGAAACATGGTATGTCTAGCGCCATGGGAAATGCCTTATGCCATACTAGTAAGCAAAAATGCATGATACACAATCACAATCCATGCACTAGACTCTCAGCTCTGTCAGAACCAAAATGTGACAAGAGAAGAAGTCGAAGGAAAGCTATACAGCTCTGCAGCACGATTGCGTTGGGATCTTTTCTTAGTAGAGTCATGAGGAGGATGGACTCCCTCCCCCAAGACATGCCCTTTATAATCTCAGTACTTTCAAATGCAGCACAGCAATTGTGCAATCCTTTCGGAACCTCACGGCCATCTGAGGTGCCCTCACCCTGGCAGTCTATCCCGACGTAGCCCTTGCAGCACATGGGCAATGGGATCACCACGGCGCATTGCTGCCGGCAGCCCTCCAGGTTCCTCTTGAAGGACAGGTTGTACAGACACTTCTGCTTCACGCCCTGAAGGAAGAGAGTGAACAGCCTCTGCTGTCTGCTGCCCGGCTTGTCCTTTAGGCTCTAGCCCGTTCCCAGTGGGGGAGCCGGGTACCGCCCAAGTCGAAAATGGGACTCAATGGCCTTTACAGGGAATTCTTTTCTTGGGGGCGTAGATAGGCAAATGAATGGGGGAGAGCCCAGTGCTAGAAAGACCTCTCTCCAGCTTTAAGACCCTTAGTGTGTTTGCAAAGGGTGCCCGGTGAAAGGTGGGGAAGAGGTAGCTTTCTATCAGGGCAAGGCCCCAAATCATTGGAAGGAAGGGTCTGAGTTACATTTCCATTTTGCAGGGATGTCTTTGTTAAGAGGGTTTCCTAGTAGAATAGAAAGAACTTGGCTTTGGAATAAGTAATAAAACTAATATTTAATGAACGCTTACTATGCGTAGGCTCTGTAACCTGCATTTTAAAACTTACACCCTAACAGCCACACACTGAATAGTTATTAGCTCCTTTTTACAGAGTCAAAAAATGCATAGACTATGTGATTTGCCAAGGATTGCCCACTGGAATTTGACCCCCTATCTAGGAACTCCAAATTTCATTGGCTTAACCACTACTTTTACATGACTTTCTTTGTTCCTCACTAGTTGTGTGACCATGGTTGATTGCTTACCCTTTCTGCCACTCACATTTTTCACCAGCGGAGGTAATAATAGCTTCTTATGAGTGTTATAATGAGGAATAGGGATAATGTCTTTGAACCCAGTGTAGCTCCAGGGACATGCACAATAGCCAATAAAATCCAGCTATTATTTTTTATCATTATAATGATCTAGGTCTACACTCCCATGACTTTTCTAGACAGTTCCTAGAAGCTGGGCAGTGAGTTACAGATTGCCTTGGTTAAGAATGTTCATTTTTCGCCCAATTGGCCTGGCTGTTGAAAGAATGGCGTAAATTACAGTTATATAACACACCCACTGATGCACAGACATGCACGCTTACTTACACTAACCAGCAGATTAGGGTCTGATAATGAAACAAACCTATTGCTCTCTGAATGTTACTGTTGCATTCATCCTTACCGTTGGTTTCGCCCACCTCGGGCAGCTGGGAGTAAAGGTACAGCTCCCACAATCCCCCTAGTAGTCAAGAAAAGAAACACTTAAAAATCAAGAATATTAAGAAGCACGAGGAAATGCCCCTAGTGAATGACTAAGAACTGAATCTTGATTACAATTCTGACCATGATCAAGAATATAACAGCAAACACAGGTCAGCTTTGCCACAGAGAATTCTGAAGGTCTGTCTTGGACCTCAGCTCCTTGGTTGAGTTCTCAGCGATGAACAGTTCCCTGTTCCACAGAGGTGGACCAGCGTAGCATCGCGCAGGCATATGGTATACTAGCGGGAAACGTGGATGCAGGTGTCAATAACATTACAAATCAGCTGGGATATTTCGGCCAGTCACCTTCTTTGGTGCTTCGTTTTCTGATCTATAAGAATTAATATAATAATTCTTGTATTTCAGGGGGTTGGTGAGGAAAAAATGATTAGCTGAAAAAAATGTGTGTGAATATACTTTGGAAATTAAGAAGGCCACCACCTCTGTAGCAGAAAGGATAACTGGATTTTCATCTCCTGCTTTGGCTGATAGGTATTCTAATAATTTGGGATATTTATCAAATGCCTCCAGGTTGCCAGATCCCCAAATCAAATGGTGACAGACTTTTCCATGTAAGTCACTTCACCTCTTTAAGACTCAGTTTCCAAGTCTATATAATAGAATTGATGATAACTACTTCTATTATTGGATTATAGTAGGGATAAGATGAGTATCGAACCAAACTCAGTGAGTGGTAGTGGGTAGATGGTTAAGTGGGAAGTAGGAAAATGCCTCATACAGTGAAGGGCCTAGGATGGAAGCTTAACCCATGTTCTTAATAAAGAACAAATGAGTGGAGGTGCGGGTAGCATAAAATATTAGATTGAACCATGTGAAATTGCCATGTTTGTAGTCACAGCCTGTCAGGTATGGCAATTTCATATGGTTTGAAATAGCAGAAGCTCACACATGCTTGTTGAATGAATGAGGGAACGACTGAATGGATGGGTGGGTTTGAAAATGACTGGCAGGGCACACGATTGGTCCCAACAACCATTTCCCTGATGGTGAGGGAATGAACAGACAGATGGGCAGGTGGATAACTGAACATGTGCAGGCGTAGGTAGATGCTTGTTCTTTGCGAATCTGAAGAGAACAGCCCTCAGTGGTTTGACATCTGAGCCCATGCAGGGTCATGAGACCATTCTTTGGCTCAAGGTTCTCTTACCACAATAAGAGTAGTGTTTTTAGGACTGACCGAGACATTGAAGGTAGTAAAGATGTCACAGCGGCCCCCCAGGGTGGGGTCAATGAGTAGACAGTCAATGCCGTAGGCCACACCCAGGTCAAATAAGAGCTCCCGTTGTATAATCCTGCACGTTGGGCTGTTCAGGAAGAGTTCACCCTGAGAGAGAGAGAGAGAGAGAGAGAGAGAGAGAGAGAGAGAGAGAGAAACAATCCTTCTTAGACTTCCTAGGCCATATAATGCAGCCAGCACTTGCAAGACTCAGAAAGAACTGAGATACATATAAACACTTAGCATGTATTAAGTGCCAAGTAATGTTCTACGTGCTTTACCTGTGCCCGTTGTTTTATTCCTCACAACTCTAGGGTGTAGCTATTATTGCTAGTGTTCCCATTTACAGCTGGGGAAACTGAGGCAGTGAGAGGTTAAACAGCTTGCCCAAGGTCACTCAGCCAGTCAGTGGTGGTACCAGCATTCACACCAGGCAGCCAGCCAGCCTTGGAGCCCGCACTGTTGGCCACTCTGCAACACCATCTCTGCCGAAGCAGAACAGTGACGCCAGGGGTAACAGGATGGCGCAGGGGCGGCCTGGCTGACGTTCAGGATAAACTTTGTTGACACGGCCATGTCATGTGCAGTAACCCAGATTCCTTACTTAGTGCCAGCACCCAGCAAAGTGCCTGACACAACTGTCTTCCTAGGACATACAAGTGATGGCTCTTCCTTTATAGTGATAACAACCACTTCTGTTTTCACATGTATTAGGCATTGGGTAATTTGTGCTTTAGATACGTTTTGTTTTATGCTACAACAATCCTAGCACTTTTCTTTTCTTTTCCTTTTTTTGTTAGTACTTACCCGAGGATATTTTTCCATTGATATTTTTAGGGAGAGTGGATGAGAGAGGGAAAGACAGAGAGAAACATCCATGTGAAAGAAACACATTGATTGGTTGCCTCCTGCATGAGCCCTGACCAGGGCCTGGGCCAGGGAGGAGCCTGCAACCAAGGTACATGGCCTTGACTGGAATCGAACTTGGGACCCTTTGATCTGCAGGCTGACGCTCTATCCACTTACCCAAACAGGCCAGGGCAATCCTAGCACTTTGCTTTGCTAAGGTCCACCCAGCAAAGTTGATAGATACATCCGATTACTCGCCCCCCGCCCCCAGGAAGCAAAATATTTTTAGAAAATTTTATGAAAAGAAAAAAAGAAATTTCAGTATTTATGCTGAGATGGACACAATGTGATTCAGTGGGAAGAACACTGGAAAACTGTGATTAAATCCCTCCACTTCTACTTGTCAGTGGACTTCTTTGAGGTTTAATTTTCCTCACCAGGTAAGTAGGGTTAATGATTCCATTGCATAGGGTTGTTATAGAGATCAGACTAAATAATACATTACCAAATTCTCTGAAAGCTATATCAGCACAGAGAATGAGCAGTGGGCATTCTTATTATATTTCTTTGATGGGTGTCCAGTTTGGTCTATGGAGATAGTACAGCTCATCTCGAGTGTAACTTTCTGGAAGTTGGATTGTAAAGGTGCTCACATTCCCCACATTCAGTTATAAAGTCAATGCAATTCCAATCCAAATACCAAAGGGATTCTGGTTGATCATCCCTTGTAAACAGAAAGTTGTATGGGACTTCTCAGAAGACTCCTAAATGGAATCTACTCATCTGGGAGTTGCACCCCTTTGCCATTTGTCCTTCCTACTGCCTGGAAAGTGGACGTGATGGCTGGAGCTCCAGCAGCCATGTTGGACCTTGAGGTCACTTTAAGGATGGACGCATGTGCTGAAGAGCAGAAAGACAGGAGGAGCTCCCTCATGGAGCCATCATACTAGCTCTGGAGGAGCCACCTTCCGATTTCCTTTATAAGAGAGAGAAACCCTTGTATATTTAAGTCACTGTCATTTTGGGTTTACCTTTATGTACAGGTGATATCATATCCATTCCTATCATATCCATATCCTATCATATCCATTCATCATATGGAGCTAGAGGAAGGTAAGTTTGTTCAGGAACTAGCCAGGGAAGGTGAAAATGGCAAACTTTCTCTCTGTTGTATCATTAAAGAAGCTATAGCCCAGAGCTGGTTCTGATCACTAAGAGAGGCCAGAGATGAGGTCACCTAGGGGCTAGGAAGGAGGGAAAGGAATGACAACATGCTTTCCTGTTCCAGGGTAGTGTCTCACACTGGAAAATAAATCCTCCACCACTAACTAACTAACTAACTAACTAACTAACTAACTAACTAACTAACTAACTTAAAAGCTGCTCCACACATGTAAGAGGAAGTGGGCTCCCTGACACCTGCTCCCAGGGCTTAGGTGGGCCAGGATTGATCAGGTTCTTCATACCTGCTTATTTACTCTCGGGGAGATACCCCTCAAGGTGGCGAGGAAAAGAGCTTGCTGTCAATGACAGGAAAGTATGAACCTCTCTTTGAAAGGGCAGTGGTTGGGGAATGCTGCTAATGTGCTGCCAACCCCCACCTGTGCAAGGGTACTCACAATGTCACTGTCATCGCCGCACTGCACACTCAGCTCGGAGCCTTGCAGGGTCTTCCAGGCAGCCGATCTGGGCAGATCCACCGACAGAACCTGTAGCAGCCAGGATGCCACATGAATGCCCGAAATTTGGGCTGAGGAAGGGGCCAAAGGAGCTTTGCCAACAAGCCAAATTCAGACGCAAGTTTTTTCAAGAGTTCTAATAATTCCAGCTTTAAAGTGATAGTAGGTATAATCAAAAGGACGAATACATTACAGACCCTCTAGGAGCCTGGAGTTCTTTCTGTAGGGAAGGTCCCGCCAGTAGGACTGGGTTCAGTCACCATCCCGTCTCCCGTCTATGTGTGGGAGTTTATGGAAGATGCGTGTGGGTGTATGAAGCCAATGGCAGGAGGAGTGGGTTAGGGAAATGGCGCTGTTATGGGTTGAATTTTGTCCCCTCCCCAAAGTCAGAGTCCTGACCCACATTACTTTAGAATGTGGCCTTACTTAGAAACAAGTTCCTTGCCGATGTAATTAGCTTAGATGAAGTCATACTGGAGTAGAGTGTGGCTCTAAGCCAATATGACTGGAGTCCTTATAAGAAGAAGAGAGAAGAGAATGCTGTGTGAAGACCTAGAAACACTCAGGGAGGAGACAGCTTTATGACAACAGAGGCAGAGATGTGCAGGATGCGCCCACAAGCCAAGGAATGCCAAGATGTGCAAGGAATGCCAGCAACCACCAGAAGCCAGGAGAAAAGCATGGGCCAAGTTCTTCCTTAGAGCTTGGAAGAGGAACTTCCGGACTTGATTCCAGACTTCCAGCCTCCAGAACTCTGAGAAAATACGTTTCTGTCATTTCAAGCTCTCCCCCCACCCCCCATCAGTGGTAACTTGTTATGTCAGCCCCAGAAACAAACAGATCCTATGAATTAACCACAGTTTGGACATTTGGCTTGTTTGGATTGGACAGGTTTACTCCTGGAGAGGAACAGGGGTCCTGGTCGAGGGTTTTAGCAAGATCTCCATTCCCTGAGCACAGTGGACGGGTTCAGGAATGAGGAACTGATCGCAGCTGAATGAATCAGTCCTTTGTTTCTAGAAACTTTAGAATCAGGAGAGAAAGAGTCATCTGGAGAGACTTGGGGACTGCCGTCGCAGCCATCTCACCACGTGAATGATGGAGGCAAAAAAACTGATCTGCTGTACAAGACAGGAAGGCTGCCATTGGGTATCAGTGAAAGTTAGAAAATAGAAGGCAGGTTGGAGCAACAGGACGAGGTGTGCTAAACCGCAGGGCCAGTTAATGACCAGTCAGAGGACACAGTGGGGCAGGGGCTGCTCACGATTCCTGGGTCGCATCCCTCCCAGGGCTGCCCTGCACTCGTGTCTGCGTGACAACAAAATACCTTGGCGTCTCGGATCACATGGAACTTCAGATACTCCTTCAGCTTGTCCTGGTTGCCTTGGTTGAACAGGAAGTTCTGCTGCTCCCGGGGTAGGGCTTGGAGGGCTTGGTCGGAGGGCCAGAAGAGAGTGACTGGGGTGTGGATGGGATCCGTGATGAGGCTCAGCAAACCAGCATCCTGAAACACAGGGCCAGTCACATGCTCAGCCAAACCCAGCGGTGCGGCCTAAAGGCAGCTTGGGGTCCCCTCCTTGCCCACCCCGTGGCCCAGCCAGACACTAGAGGCCCACTCCAGCCATTTGGACCCTCATTTTCTTTTCTTTCTTTTTTTTTTCTTCTTTTTCTTGTATTGGACCCTCATTTTCTTAGAAAGCAAAACAGGAAGTCAAACTCTGGGCTTGTGTTAATAGGAAAATAAACTTTAGTGAGTATCTTTAAAAAATTTATTTTTGCTTCTCTTGCCCAGATATTTTATTTTCTGGAAAACCCATTTAGCACTTGTCTCATATTTCATTTAAAAAAAATGAACCCTATCCAATACTGATATACTTCTGTATATTTATAAGATTTCTAGATCACATAGATAAAAAAGAATAAATTTCCAGATGAATGGGGAGAGGTCGTTTTGAGAGCCTTCTAGAACCTCTGCAATATTTGTTTGAACAAGAAGTTTTTCTACTCAATTCGTGGGAACAGCCTCTGAAGTCAGAAGGATATAGTTTGAAATGCAATTTCTACTTGTCTCATGGGCATCGATGCCCCGACTCCACCTCAGCTTCTCCATCACTACACAGCAGGTGATAATTCCAGATGTGAAGCACCTGGGTCAGGGGCTGGTGCACCCTCATTCCCTTTCTTGCTCAGCCTATACCCTTCAATTTCTAACACGGCCCATGTACACCGTGTAGATGAACAAACCATACAGCGTTTGGGGATGGAGTGGCAGAGAAAGACTGTTCTCTGGAAAATTATGACTTCCCTATACAGATCCCAGGACAGCTGGGTGTGTGCCAAACAAACAAAATGACAGAAAACCAGACCAACAGCAATCACCTCCCCACAACACACACACACACACACACACACACACACACACACACACGCCCTCCAAAAACCAAACCTCTTCGGTCCGGTTACTCCCTGGGTAACTTTTGTCCTAGGTGTTTACCTGTATTAAGTTGCTAAATTTGCTGTAGCCGTGGTTCCTTGCCAGTGTCGTAAGATTTTGCTGCAAAGATGATAAGAACGGGAATGATACCTTTTCTCATGCAGTTCACAAAGCACTTTAACAAAAACTCAACAGGATGCAATGAGGGTAAGATAATACGGCAGGTTCCGTGGATTGGCTCATGGCACCCACCCCAGCTCCGGTCTGCCCTTGACTTCCTGCATTACAGAGGCTAGAAGGCTAAGCACTGCATTTCCCAGACTGCCTTGCAGCTAGAGCCCCATGTGACATAGGGTTCTCCGAGGAGAAGCGCTTGTACAAGACTTATTGGTGGAAAGAAACAACAGGAGGTGGCAGTGGCTGCTGGCAAGGAGACCAGCTGTTCTGACAAACACCCGGTGAAGGCCTCTGGTGCCAGACTCCTGTGCCCTAGGTGGTGAGGCTGGGACAGATGGCACTGGCAGAGCTGTTACAGGGCAAGTCAGGGGCCCTCCCTCTGCGGGTATCCTGGGCTGTGGTGTGTCCAGCTGTGCAGCATCTGCATTAGGCTCCCTGGCTTTCCAGAGATTTGGGGATGTCAATTTCTTAAGAAACTCCTTTTTGTTTAAGTTAGGCATAGTGGATCCTGTTGTCTGCAATGAAGAACGCTGGCCAAAATGAATAAATAACAATAAAAGCTAAAATTATCTTTTCTGTCAATTGAGGGGGTCTTACTCCAGGTCTAGTTTAGTGATATCTATCTATCTATCTATCTATCTATCTATCTATCTATCTATCTATCATCTATCTATCTATCAAACATCCATCTATGTAATTTCTCCACCTTCAGTATCTATGCAAGACCACCTGCCCTTGTGGACACTAAAGAAAACTGATAAAATCCATTTATTTATTTAAAATAGACTCACTTATTTGCCTCTTACTAAGAATAATATTTACTAGGCTTTTAATACGTGCTTGAGATTGAAGCAGTAAAATTGAAATGTCTCAAAATGATGCCTCTCAATCAGAATGGAGAGAGTAAATTATTAGCACACCGAGCCTCTGTGCTGAGAGCATGACAGCGCGTTCACCCACCAGAACCCTTCCAGCGGCATCTCTGGGGGAGATAAGCAAGTTTTTGGGAGACAGCACTTTGTCTATGATGTGGATGACTCCATTGGTGCTGATGATATCACTGGATATGATCTTAGCTTTATTATTTATATTCACCGTGTCCTGAAATCAACCAAAAGAGAGAAAAGAAATGAGCACAAATAGAAGCAGACACAAACATTGCTTCTTTTTGAATGCTCACCGCATTAAATTGTCATACGAGTGAATGTTCAAGGAGATCTGTGGGCAAAATCTGAAGATGCAAGTTTAGCACGTTTTTTATTATGATTATAAAGAGGAAACAGAGATAAGAATGTATTTTTCATCTGAAGGAGTGAATGGCAAATAACCAACCCAAACAGTCATTTCACTGTGATTCTCAAATATGAAATAACAAGTGGATCAAAATTGACATCTGGTTCACATGGGCTCTCTATATCACCAACCCTTCCCTCTGCCCACCACACACTTTCCCCCCCTTTTGCAATGAATTTGACAGCCACCATTTGTGTGGTGTGTGTGTGTGTGTGTGTGTGTGTGTGTGTGTGTGTGGTGGGGGGAGTGGCCCAGCATGGTCAAGTGGCTTCCATCAAAAGCTTTCATCCCTCTCCAGCTTCTGGGTAATGCTCCCAAAAGCAGTTCTATTGACCACCTGAATCTGCCTTGCCTCTGAGTTGGAATTCCACCTTTCCTATTTACTTACTGTGTGACCTTGGACAAGTTACTTAACTTCTCTGAGTTCAGTTTCTTAATTTATAAATTGAGAAAAATAATATCTATATTATGGGATTATTTTGAGGATTCTATGGGTTCGTACACACGGAACACTTGGTAGCTGGCATATAGGAATCACGATATGAGTTCGTTGTTGTTGTTGTTATTATTTTTATTATTCCCGGTATTAACATAAGAAAGAGGTGAAGAAAGAAGGCTCAAGGAAAATGGGCACCTTGCTGAGGTGGCCTTTCTTACCTGAGAGACGGAGATGACAATGGACTCCCCTTGCAGAGAAGTAACATTTGGGGTCAATTTCAGGTTTTCTAGGAGCAGCTGGTGGCAGGCGACCACATGATACCGAAGAACCTGGGGCATGAGGCCCTGTATGGCCCAGTCTTCAATCTGTAATGGAAAGTCAGAGGGTTCCTGTCAGAGCCAGGAGCCTTCGCCCCCACTTTCCCTGTCGCTGTTCTGTACTCCAGGGGCTCCCCCACATCTTTCTCCCCACCCGGGCCCTGGGAAGTGGGAGTCAGGGTTGGCGTGTGCTCAGGTCAGAGACTGTGCAGGCAAGAGGGAGAACGTGGCCCTGATTCTTGTCCTGCTTCCATTTGGGATCTCAGGGTGGAAGGGAACTCGGGGTTCCTTTGGTCCAGCATTTTACAACACGTGGCAAGGACCCCAAGTTCTGTGAGATGCTACTTAAAGAAGAGTTTTCTTGAGGAAGGTACTGGGAAACACTGCATCTGTTCCCCATCTCGGAGAGGTGCCCGGGCCAGATTTAAACCTTTAAGATGGGAGAGATCACAATGCTTCTCTATTTGTGAATCAAAATGCAAACAAAATGAGCCATAAAGTAGGTGCAATATAAGCCCACATGGTTCTCACTATTTTATGATGATAACTCCTCTGATGCTTTAAAAAAAATCTATCAGATGTCAATTTTTTTTTGAAAGTTATTTTTTGTGTCCTTGCATTGCTGGTGTCTAAAATATATGCACAGAGAGGCCATGTGTGTGGTGGTTAATAACACAGACTCTGGGACATGTTTGAGTCCTTGTACCACCATTGCCTAGTCAGGTGACCTTGGGAAAGTTACTCCTCTCAGTGCCCTGGACTGTAAAATGGGGATAATATTAGCACATCATCACAGGGTTGTCATGAGGACTAAATGAATTAATCTACATAAGGCACTGGAAACAGTGGTACACTCAATAAATGTTTGCTACATTAGAATATATTAATGGGCAACCCAGCATGAAGAGTCCTAGTGAGTGTCAGAACATTCTGATAAGTCCTGCAAAAAAAACAAAAAAAACAAAACAGCCCTATTTAAATCCCTTTAATTCAACATTCCTTTTTTTTTTTTTTTTGGCCTATGGGAAGTTTGGATCATTTAAGAATTGCTGATCTTTTCCAACCTTCTAATGTATTCAGGAATGTCCTTTAGACAGTCTCTGGCCAGTGAATACTCCAAATCCCCTTGAATGCTTCCCCTGATAGGGGTCCTAATGCTGAGAGGCAGCCCCTTCCATTACTGGTCAACTCCAGCTGATCTTAAATCTCCCTCCCACAAATGTATCCATTGTTGGTTCTGGGGTGACACCCAAAGACTGTGTTCTAGTCCCAGGCCTCTTCCATCTGCCTAAGCTCCACGCTTACCCGAAGTTCCTCATCAAAGGCTGCCGACAAAGGTGCAAAAACGGTGAAGGGGCCTGGACCAGCCAGGTCTCGCACAGAGTGCTCCTGTGGGAAGCAAGGTGGGGGCGACATGCGTACAGAACGTAAATACAGGCAGGGCTCCAAGGGCAGAGGGAGCAGATGGGGGTGGCGGGCGGGGGGCGGGGTGGCGGCGGTGGTGGTGGTGGTGGTGGTGGTGTGTGTGGATACTGATGGGGAGATCTGTGCGTCATTCAGTCTCAGATTCAAGTTCATTCAGCTCCCTTGTCAATGAAATAATGCTTATTTTTATCTGGTTATCCAAATAACATATGCTTATTGTATTAAATATTTGAAAATACAGTATAAAGAAGAAAATAGCTACCCAGAATCCCCTGCTATCTTCAGGTATTCTTTTCCAGTGTCTCTTCCACATGTAAATGTTTTACATATTTGGGACATAATACAAATGTAGGTCATAGGATGAACGGTTCTAATGGTCTTGTTGCCAATACTAACATCCTGTGGTTATATTTTCTTCTAGATTTTATGATTTTATTTCTCTGGATTTTTATCTTTTATTATTAATCCTACCAGACCTGAGGCCCTGAACCTAACTGTCCACTATACCTGGGCTCCTGAGCATTAAAGAGAAAAAACCAACCTGATATAGAAAAATGTTAGTTACATGCAAACAAGTGGTTAGAATAAGATGGAACTTGGAGACATTGTAGAAAATAGGTCTACCTTTCATCTACCTTTCATCTAGCGCCAATATTCCACGTTTGTGTGGAAATTACTGAAAAATCGGTACAGCGGTCTGGTAGGGTTAACATATCTAGAACTTATTCAGATGTATAATGTGCAGAAAGATCTACCATAATATGTTCACCCAAAGAGTTAACCAGTTGCCCCAGCAATGCTTCTTTTCTCCACAGTATGATGACAATTTTTTCATATACCTCATTTTTATGTGTAGAACGGGCCAGAGTGACAGTTTTTCACTCTTTCATGCTGCCCACCTGAGGCATGAAAAGTTCATAAATGACCAACACAGAGTCCCCTCCAGAAATCCAGGTTTCCAGACTTTCTTCTACCCGCACCCACTCCAGAGGCTATAGGCTTATCCTGTATCTGGCCTGAGACTCAGCTCTTACAGCCACACACACACACACACACACACACACACACACACACACACACACTCTTACCAGCAGCTGGAAGAAATACTGGGAAGTTTTGGGGTTCCTGGGAAGCTCCTGGAAACAGAGAGAGGGCAGTTCACTTAGTGTCTGTGAACTGTACACAAGAACAACACAGGGTTATTGCAGGGCGGTTTCTCTAAGATCGAGAGCGTCTACCATCCTTTCAGCTGGGACTGTGCTACCATGGGCCCTTTTCCAGCTCCACCTACAGCTGATGTTCAGAATGACTATGTGGACACACTGTTGAGTTCCAAGACCTTTCTGGAGTCTCCACCTGATTCAGCCATTTCCAGAAACATCTGAGCTTTAGGAGTATTTTTTAAAAGTTCAAATATTTTTATTACTTTTTCAACAACAGACATTTATTTTTTCACAGTTCTGGAGGCTGGAAGTCCAAGATCAAGGTGTCAGTAGGTCTGGCTTCTTTGGAGGCCTCCCTCCTTGGCTTGCAGATCACTGCGGCCTTCTCACTGTGCCCTCACATGGCCGTTCTTCTGTGTGTATGTCCCTGGGGTCTCCTTTTGTGTGTTAAAGCTCAAGTATCTTTAAAAAATGAGTTCTAGATTTATGGCAGATTAAGTTTCTCAATTGACATGAATTTTGGATCAGACGGAATGCTCTAGCCCAGTGGTCGGCAAACCGCGGCTCGGCAAACCGCGGCTTGAGAGGCACATGCGGCTCTTTGGCCCCTTCAGTGTGGCTCTTCCACAAAATACCGGCTTCTGTGCATGGGCCACGAAGTTTCAATTGCACTGTACGTGCGCGCCCACATGTGGTATTTTGTGGAAGAGCCACACTCAAGGGGCCAAAGAGCCGCATGCGGCTCGCGATCCGCGATTTGCCGACCACGGCTCTAGCCTGTCTTTAAATCAAATAACAAATGTTCACATTATAACAGGTAGAAATCTACAAATGTCCTACGGCCTCATCTCCATGCCCCGTGCAGCATGCTCCTGCCTCCGAGTCACTGTGTTCTCTGTGCGTGTTGCACACATCATCTCATTTAATACGACAACCTGATGCGGCCGGTACCATTATTTTCTTTCCCACATTAGAAAATGAATGCACGGAGAGGTGATGTAATCTGCACAAAGTCACATTACCAACTGGCAGAGATGAATCCAAACCCAGATGCTTCTGACTCTAGAACCGTCCATCTGAATCACTACATTCCAGGTCAAATGAGGTCCCATGGACAGATCGCCTTCGTTTTCACTGCCAATTAATGTCAAGACAGTCATTCCCGTGGCTCGAGAGCTTCCCACGTTATACGACTCCTGCATGTCCCTTAGCAACCGGGACCTCGGCGCAGGGAGGAAAGCAGAGTTGACTTCATGGAACATGCGTTGCGTTACCTGATGGATGTTGCCGCGGCAGGTGAACCCGTCCCCAATGTAGTTTGGCTTGCAAGTACAGGTCCTCTCTTCTTCTCCCGTGTGGTTGCAGATGGCAAATTCACTACAGCCGCCATTTCTCTGGTAAAATTTCCAAGGGGTGGGGGATCAGAGTCAGACCAGGAAGTCTGTCAGCTGTGCCAGTGTTCACAAAGCACTTCTGTATTGAAGTTTATTTTTTGCCTCCTCCCTGACTGGTTTGCAATATCTGCCCCTTTCCTGACCTTGCCTTCCAATCCCCTCCAGTTGTAGGGGCTGCCTTCCTCCCCAGCCTTGCATCCCAAAGCGCCAGGTCCATCTGAGCGGGCTTCCAGCTCTATATTGATAAGCCCCCAATTGCCCAGTGGGAATTTCTCGGCACCTGGGGCTTAACTAGAAAGGCCCCGATCTTGGTTGACTCCTCCCATCTTTAGGTTAAACTCCGATGCCACCATAACAAAGGTAGCAGTCACCAGCCAGAAGGAAGTAGGTATAAAACGATGCCAAACATTGTCCTTGTTGGCAAAGAGCTTATAAACTGAGGAGGATGGGGCAGAGACCTAAGATATGGACAAAGCAAAGTGCAGTCCAAAGCTGACATCCATGGGAACACCAAGAAGGGCTCTGAGAGACTAAGCAGAGTTCCCAAGAGGGGTAAAATGGAAAGCTCCAGAGAAACAAATCCAGAGAAGATCACCAGTCTTCAAGGCCAGCTGCAAAATCTTCCCTCCCAATCCCCATTCCAAAAGTATTTGTGGACATGATATTTCGGCCCAGGAGTGACCTACCACCCAGATTCCTGCCTCATGGACACAGTTCAGTGAGCTGCTTAAGAACACTGACTCCTGCCTGGACAGTGTGGCTCAGTGGTTGAGTGTGAACCTATGAACCAGGAGTCATGGTTCGAATCCCAGTCAGGGCACATGCCCAGATTGCAGGCTCAATCCCCAGTATGGGGTGTGCAGGAGACAGCCAGTCCATGATTCTCTCTCATCATTGATGTTTCTATGTCTCCCTCTCCCACTCCCTTCTTCTCTCTGAAATTCTGTGGTTCATCACCTGCCTGAGCCTGAACTCACAGTGACTTCCCAGTGCCTAACTGGTGCCTGGTGTCTAGGGAATGCTCATTGACCAAATGTCCATCGTGCTGAAACCAGAGTTTCCCCAACAAACCACTGGAACATGAGGGAGAAAAGAGCTTCAAGCCCAAAGCAGCTCAGAGGAGATCACCCCAACACCCATCTCCTAGAAGCGGGGTAGGAGGCACCCCCGTCTAACCTTGGAGGGCCTGGGCCCCAGAGCTAGACTCACAGTTAAGCAGGTGTTGATGAGCGTGCAGACCTTCCCATCCCCAGTGTATCTCGGCAAACAGTTGCAGACGGCCTGTACAGGAGGAGAGGGACATGGGCCATTTCTCAGAGGGACGCTGCTGGCTCTCACACTGGGACCCCATAGCGGTAATGGCAATGGGTAATGGTAATGTTACAAGATTCTATCTTGGTGAGACTTGTTCTATAATGATAACTGTCATCCTCCATTTTAGCACCTTTGACACACTTCTCTCTAGCACTGGGATCACCTACCCATCTTATCTTTGCTACCAAGAGACATTATTCTTTTAAAAAAACTTTGTTATATTATTTGGTCTCTTGTTCTGGGCACTCAGCTCTTTTCTCTCTCCAGTGGGTAAAGGCTCAGTTGCAAGGAAGCTAAGCCCTCGCCCACTCCCATTCATACTCAGTTCTTGCTCATCTCCCTCCGGGCTCGGCCATCATGGCACCAGCACTAGGAGGTGCCAGGGGATGGCTCTGCAGTCAAATCAGTTGCACACGGGGAAACAATCAGTCACTCCTACTGTTTGACCAATGAAGTCGGCTGGGCACTTCAAGATGAGGGAGGGGACACTGTCTACGGGAAGTTGGGGACTGTCTAGTTCACCCCTATATCCCAAGTGCCTTGCTCAGGAGCTCCCGGGCACACGGGTGAGTGGGGCTGAAACCCAGCTCCATTCTATTTACCAACCTGTGTGTCCAGAAGAAGGGGTACCTGCCCCTGGTGGGTCCCCCCCAAGGGATGGCTTTTCTAATTCACATGAAAGCCTCCTACACAGGAGAGGTGGCTCTGGTCTGGCGTCTACTTGTTAGAACTTGAACTCATTGGTCGGCCAGCCAGGACCAAAGGGTTGGTTTTCACTGCTCCTCCTCCTCAACTTCATTACAGGCCCTGACATGGGCTCCAACCTTTACCAAGATGCCTACCAGCCAGCCCTTCTGTTTCAGAGATCAACCCTGCATCTAGGTCAGAGGAGGGGTTTTAGAGGCCCAGAGCACCAAAAAGTTATAGGTTTTCCCTATTCCATATATAGAAATAAGAGCTCTATCGAATCCCAAAAGATGTATAAGGTGGACCAATACTGACTGTTCTGGTTTTCCCAGTGACTATACATAGAAACACACACAGAGATGATTCTTTCAAAATAAATAGTATTTTTCTCATTTTTGGGTGCTTTAAGTACTTGCTTGATCTGCCCATGGGTAAACCTGGCACAGAGTTCTTCAAACGGCTCAACAAGGTCAGTAGGTCATTCCCCGGGGAACCTGACCTCATCATCCAGTTTCTGATGTATGTAATCCCCTGCTGACCACTGGGCTGTTCCTAATGTAACAGAGACTGAGGGAGGCAGAGCTTCGGTTCCTGAGCACTGTGTTAGGGAACAGAAGGCTGAAACATGGCCAAAAATTTTAGCTTTTGCTGTGGTGCATGCATTTCAGAGCCTCAAGCCAAAGAAAAACTGTGGGATTCTGGGAATCAGAAAGCTGAAAGAAAGGGAGACGTTGTTGGAGACCTTCTAGATGCTTCTGGAACCACACAGTATATGGAGAAGCCGACTCCCCCCACTCTAGGAAAGCCTCTCTCCTAAGTACCCTTTGTCTCCCCTCCCATTTCTCCTTCTTCCCCAAGAATGGCCTCTTTTGAATGCTTTCAGAATTTCCCCTAAAGTATTTGTTTTCTGCCGAGGTCTTTGCTCAGCCCCCTTCTCTCAGTCTTGGGTCTTAAAGACCCCTAGCCCCTCTGGTAGGCGGGAGCTCACCTGGTTGGGTCCCGTCTGCGTGCACTCTGCGTGCCTGTGACAGCCACCGTGGTTCTCCAAACATGGGTTGATCTCTTTAAAACAAAAAGCCGACACCTGGCATGAGAATTGAACCTGATTCTCAAGGAAAGGCATCTTGGGCCAGCCAGGATGGCTAATTGACCGAATCAAAATGTGATTCAGTTTTCTGACAACTCTGAGGCAGCAGTGACCGGACAGGGAGCCTACCAAACACAGGTTCTCAAAGCGACTCTCTGGGGTGGGGCTGTGGGAGCACAGGCATAGTCTGTGGGCGGTGATCTCCCCTCTGCTGAACGAATCTAAGCGTTTTCAGCCAAGGACTTGAAATAATAGGACCCTAGAGTCCAGTCCAACAGGCTAGGAACGATTTAGGGATTAAAAAAATCACTGCAATCATCCTATATAATAAATAGGTAATATGCAAATTGACTGTCATGCCCTTGAACAAGATGGCTGCCCCCATGTGGTCAAAGGTGGCCGCCCCCATGTGGTCACAAGATGGCCACCACAAGATGGCTGGCAGGGGAGGGCAGTTGTGGGCAATCAGGCCAGCAGGGGAGGGCAGTTAGGGGCGACCAGGCCTGCAGGGGAGGGCAGTTGGGGGGGGGGACCAGGCCTACGAGGGGGGCAGTTGGGGCAACCAGGCCTGCAGGGGAGGGCAGTTGGGGGGGACCGGGCTGGTAGGGGAGGACAGAGGGGGTGACCAGGCCTGCAGAGGAGGGCAGTTGGGGGTGACTGGACTGGCATGGGAGGGCAGTTGGGGGCAACTGGGCCTGCAGGGGAGGGCAGTTGGGGGTGACCAGGCCTGCAGGGAAGAGCAGTTAGGGGTGACCAGGCCTGCAGGGGAGGGCAGTTAGGGGTGATCAGGTCTGCAGGGGAGGGCAGATGGGGGGGGCAGGCATGCAGGGGAGGGCAGTTGGGGGCATCTGGGCCTGCAGGGGAGGGCAGTTGGGGGTGACCAGGCATGCAGGGGAGGGCAGTTGGAGGCGACTGGGCTGGCAGGGGAGGGCAGTTGGGGGCAATTGGGCTGGCAGGGGGAGCAGTTAGATATCGATCAGGCTGGCAGGGGAGTGGTTAGGGGGTGACCGGGCTCTCAGGCAGAAGCGGTTAGGGGCAATCAGGCAGGCAGGCAGATGAGTGGTTGGGAGCCAGCAGTCCCGGATTGTGAGAGGGATGTTTGACTCCCTGTGGGATTGGGCCTAAACCGGCAGTTGGACATCTCCTGAGGGGTCTCAGATTGGAGAGGGTGCAGGCTGGGCTGAGGGACACCCCTCCCCCAGTGCATGAATTTCATGCACAGGGCCTCTAGTCATAATATAATTGGTTCAGGAGAGAGTCTTCAGTAGATGCTAATTTTAGGTTATATTTCCATGAGGAGCAGGGGATTTCCTTGGTGTTAAAGCATCTCCCCACTGATTGCTTATTAGCAGCAAAGGGGAAAAGGTAGCTGCACCAGTGGAGACGTCAGGCAGCACCTTGACCAGTGGTCAAAATTCACACCACAAACAAGAGGCAGTTGGAAATCACAAGCTTCCAGTGTGATGCCCTGAGAAGGATGCAATGTCGCTAGTGTGATAGTGAGCCTGGATTGCAGAATCTGAATGTAATTATGAAAAATCATCAGAAAAACCCCAAAGGAAGGACATGCTAGGAAAAAAAAAGGTTGAGTGGTGAACGATATTCCAAAATGTCAATGCCATCAAAGACAAAGCAAGGCTGAGGAACCATTCCAGGTCAAAGGAGACTAGAAACATGATAACTACATGCAGTTCCCAACCTTAGTCTGGATCCTGCAATAGGAGGAAAAAGTGTCAGAAAGGACATTATTGGGTCAATTGATAAACTTAGAATACGAATGGTAATTAGACAAAAGTATATATATATATATATATATATATATATATATATATATATATATATATATACTGATAATTGCTGTAGTTATGTAAGAGTCGATCCTTATTCCCAAATACACTCAAGTATTTAAGGATAAAGGCAATAGAATATAAATATCGCTTATTCTCAATGGTCACATTTCCTCATCTTCAGACCTTCCTGCCCAGAGAAACTGAAAGATGGTCCAACATTGTCCACACATCAGGATCCTATCACAGGGCTCTGACTCTTAAACCACTGCCCCTGGATGGATGAGGGATGGTACGTACCTAGGCACACAATGCCATCGCCCACGTAGCCTGCCTTGCACACGCACACTCGTCTTCCTGGGGTGGTTCTTTTACAGTCAGCCTTGGCAGAGCAACCTCCATTGCTGATCTCACAGGCATTGATTGCTGTGGAAGCGAGAGATGACACAGAGCAGAGAATGGTGGGGAGAGGGGAAAAAAAAAACCACCGATGCACTTTTACTTGTCATTGAGAAATGGAAATACTTCAGAACGGCAGACATTGGATCAAATATGGATAATTCAAAAGGATGCAAAGCATCAAATATCTTCACTGGTGAAGTCTACCAAACATTAAAAGAAGAATAAATACCAAATTTTCACAAACTCTTCCAAAAACTAGAAGAGAAGGGAAGACTTCCCAATTCATTTTTTATGAGGCCAGATAAAGCCATCACAAGAAAATGAAAAACCAATATTCTTTATAAGTATAAACACAAAAAATCCTCAAGAACATACCCACAAGTCAAATCCAGCAATGCTTAAAAAGGATTATACAACAGCCCCCCTTATTCATGGGGATATGTTCCAAGACTCCCAGTGGATGGCTGAAACTGTGGGTAATATCAAACCCTATGAGTATTCTTTTTTCCTATACATACATACCTATGATACAGTTTAATTTAGTAAGAGATTAACAACAATAACTAATAAAATAGAGCAATTATAACAATGTACTGTAACAAAAGTTATGTGAATGTGATCTCTCTCTCTCCCAAAATACCTGGAATTTCCCATTTACTATTTTCAGACTGTGGCTGACCACAGGGAACTGAAACTGGGAAGTAAAACTGTGAATAAAGGGGGGAGGGCTACTCTACACCACAAGCAAGTGGAAATTACATTGGAAACACAATGTGGCTTAACGTCCAAAAATCAATTAATGTACTGCAGCATTTCAGAAGAATTAAAGACAAAAACCACATGAGCATCTCAATAGGAGGAGCAAAAAGGATTTGACAAAATTCAACACCTTTCATGATAGAAATACTCAACAGACTAGGAATAGAGGGGACTTTCTAGAGTAGAGCTGCATCATTCTGTCATTGTACACAGACAGGTCATTTCATCCCCAAACCAACTCTGCAAGAGAGACAGTTTTGTTTCCTTTACAATGAGCTAAGGGGGCTCAGAGCAGGGAAGACACCCACCCAAGGCCACACAGGAGCAGGAGGAAGAGCCAGGTGGGGCCCAGACCCTTTCTGCCCCACTCCTGAGTCCCGCCACCTGCCACACCCTAGGCCCGTGGTCGGCAAACTGCGGCTCGTGAGCCACATGCGGCTCTTTGGCCCCTTGAGTGTGGCTCTTCCTAAGCCTTAGGAGTGCCCTAATTAAGTTAATAACAATGTACCTACCTATATGGTTTAAGTTTAAAAAATTTGGCTCTCAAAAGAAATTTCAATCGTTGTACTGTTGATATTTGGCTCTGTTGACTAATGAGTTTGCTGACCACTGCCCTAGGCCAATCAGATCAGTGGCTCTGAAAGCTCTCCAATTGCCATCTAGACTGTGAACCACAGTTTGGAGGAAATGGGTGGCAATCCCTCAACAGTGGTTTCCTGCTCCCAGGAAGTCAGCTGCCCTGTTCCACCCTGTTCACCAGCAATGGCTGGTGGCAGCTGCCCATTCAGCCTGCAGGAGCAGAGAGCTCTCCAAGGCTCTTGCTGGTCTTATCTCCCCGGAGCAAATTCTTCCTTCTTCACTTGCCTGTGCAGACTGTCCCATTTCCCTGGAATCCTGCCGCGCATTTGCATGAGGCTGTGCCATCCGGATTGGGAAGGCAGCTGCCAGGAGAAAAGGGCAAAGGCTGTTTGTAGAAAAACACATAACACCCACCCCCTATGTGGCCAGCAACCCCTCCCCTCCCCCCTTAGGAGGCCCTCAGAGGTCCTGCCTAAGGACTCAGGGACAAAGTCCCTTCCTAGCTTGGCCACAGGCAACTAAAATTGCTATCATTATTAGGCAAACCAGAATGTGTATGTGGGCATGGGCCCTGGGATGGGGGATGGGCTGCCCATCTTCAGAGAGTTTCCTGTGTGTGAGGGACTGTGCTTCACACGTGACTTCATGTCACTTACACAATATCCAATAGCCCTGACGAGTAGGTGTTATTATTCCATTTACAGATGAAGAAACTGAGGCTTAGAGGCATCAAATCATTGAGTCGAGGTCAATGACAGAGGCTGATTTGAATTCATGCCTAACTCCAGCTACGAGGCTCGTCATTCATTAACCCATTAAGCCCCCTGGGAGTTAGGAGCATGAAGCCTAAGAGGGAAGAAGCAGATCTTGGCTGTGGGTTGGGAATAAGCTTTGATGAAAGCGAGAGGCCCACTGGGCTACCCTCGGCCGCTGTGAAGGTGTCCCTGCGGCTTGAACTGGGGGCAACGACGGGCATTTTGCCAACGTGCCAGGTAACTCAGCTGGCAGCTTGTTTCAAAGGCTGGCTCTGGCAAGTGGATGGCGACCTCTTCAGAAATACTTCTAGTTTCATACTAAATGTGCCCTAAATTCTCAGAAACGGTCTGAGGAAAATCCTCCCCTGAGGATAGGGCCTGGGATGTACACTCTTAAGAAAGAATCTCCTTGGCAACATCCCCAGGGGAGGCCCAGAGGGTACCTACTTGGCGCTGGTGTGGCAGGTCCCGTTGCAGTTGTCTTTTGTGATCTCTGAAAAACACACACACACAAACAAAAAACCAAACTCAAACAATTGCTTTGCCAGCCCTCTTTTATTAAACCTCCCTCAAGACCTTTCAGTTAGTGCTTGGCGCTAGGAAAAGATTTACTCTCCTGTTATAAATGATACACATCATGTTTCCTATGTAAAAACTGCAGGACCATGCAGACTGCTTGTGCCTCCCCCAGTCTAATGCTGAGACTAATCCCCAGGGTGATGGTACGTGGAGGTGGGGTCCCTGGGAGATGATTAGGCCATGAGAATTAATCCCTCATGAAAGAGACCCCAGAGAGCTCCCTTGCCTCTCTTGTCACAACACGAGAAATGGCAGTCTGCAACCCAGGAGAGGGCCTTCATCAGGACCCGACCGTGAACTTGAACTTCCAGCATTCAGAACTGGGCGATATCAATGTCTGTTTATAAGCTGCCCCATCTCTGAGACTTCGCTGTAGCAGCCTCAACAGACCAAGACATCTATGTTTCAGATAGTTCTCTCTGGCAGCAACGTGGAGTGTGGAGTGGAGGGAAATATTACAGGAGGCAACAAGTCGTATGACAAGACTACTGGTGAGAGGAGGAGCAGGAGGGAGGGAGAAGACAAATGTAAAAAGATGTACTGGTATGTAGGACAGTGATGGAGAACCTATGACACGTGTGTCAGAGGTGACACGCGAACTCATTTTTCTGGTTGATTTTTCTTTGTTAAATGGCATTTAAATATCTAAAATAAATATCAAAAATATGTCTTTGTTTTACTATGGTTGCAAATATCAAAAAATTTCTATATGTGACACGGCACCAGAGTTAAGTTAGGGTTTTTCAAAATGCTGACACGCCGAGCTCAAAAGGTTCGCCATCACTAATGTAGGAGATGCTCATTGCAGCATTGTTTATGATAGCAGAAAATTGGTTTTGAAAAAGCTTGGTACAATCGTATAATAGTATATTATAAAAGTTAAGAAAATAATGATATTTACTACATTTATTCACATGGGAAGGTATCTATTATACATTGGGAAGTGAAAATGTAGACTACAAAACAGTGTGTAGAGTACGGCGCTATACACACAATTTCCGTGCCTAAAAGAATGTTGGAAAGATAATACAAAATATCAATGATAGCTTTTTCCTGCCTTGGGAGTATGAGTAAGTTTTATTTTCTTCTTTCTGTTTTTCTTTATTTTATAAACATTTTGCTACAAGGAGGAATTACTTTTATTGCTCAAGGAAGAAATAAAGATGTCCCTTCCGTTTTGGAAAGAAAAAACAAACACGTAGCTGCTGAGAAGGGAGGCTGAGAAGGGATGGTAAGTAGGGAGGGGCCGGCACTTACCAAACTCACATTTCACTCCTCGCCAGCCAACGTCGCATTCGCAGGAGCCGTCGCCCGTGGGCCCTTGGCTGCATCTCCCATGCACACAAGCACACACTAGGTGAGAAACGCCCGCACATCGTCAGACCTCCGAGCTGTGCTCAGTAACTCACTGGCCACTTACTGCAAAAGCTCACGACAGTGCACTGCACCTGTACCCGGTTTTTGAGAACCGCCGTCTTTAACGGAGGCTGCACGCACAGGAAGGGCAGGTAGAACTGAGCGGGCGAACAGGTGCATCAGGTCAGGCCTCAGCACGAACCACAATTTGGGGACTGCGGAGCATGTGGGGCAGCCACCCAAGCAGGGGGAGTGTCCTCAGCCAAGGTTATCTGAGGATCCAAGGTTATGGGGGGGGCCCTGGGGGTCCCTGAGAGTGGGCTTTAAAAGAAGCCCATTTGATATGGAGTTTATATAAACCTGGTGAGGCACTGCCCTCTTCAGCAACATGGAAAGGCCGATCCCTTTGTCACACGGCAGCATCCTGAGTCTCTTTGAGAACTGGACGAAGGCTAGGGATGCCCTCCCCAGGGAAAAGCACTCAGCCCATGAGGGTCACTATGGGTCCCAGGTTGGGAACTCCTGCACAAACCCAAGCAGACGATCTTCCACATACCATAGAAAAAAGCAGCACTGAGATGTCAATTCTATATTATGTGGCCCAGTCATAATGAGGCAGGCAGCCACATATTGGTTTTGCCTTGCTTGGACCAGCTGATGATAAAACAGTGTTAGTCAGGCCAAATTGGTGTTTTCTAGTACAAGGGAAAAGAAGTGCTATGTGTTCTCATCATGCATTAGGAAACCTCCTCCCAAGTCAATCAAGTGTGTGTCGCTGGGCACAAGAATGTCAGGGTGAGAGAATGCAGATGACTCGGTTCAAAGGGGCACATTTGTGTGTGTGTGAAAACAAATGAAAGCAAGTGGCTTCCTGAGGGTGAATCAACAGCGTGATCTTCATATAAAGACAACATCATCCAAGAGCAGAGCCTTGGAGTCAAGCACTGTGCATTCAAATCTCAGCTCTGCCTCTTTCAGGTGTGACCTTGAAGGAAGTCATTCAACCTCTTTGCCTTAATATCCTCATCTGTGAAATGGGCATGGCCATACCTAAGTATATAAGGTTCCTGTGTGGATTAAATGAGATAATGTGCACAAATCTGCCTTTCAAACTATCAAGCACTGTCCAAAACTGAGTGTGTGACTATGAAGACTGTGAGGATGGGGAGTGCCAATGAACAGATGGGGTGGGGTGGGTTGGTAGGTCTAGGTTAGTGACTGAAAATGTTGGGGAACACTGGCCTATGCAAACTACACAACACAAAGGACCTTATAATCACAGGATCTGAGAGGTAGGATCCAGCTGCCTGGGAGACAGCCGAGGCCCCGTCCTCTGGCATCTGGACCTGGAGGAGAGGGGTGCGCACCTTGGTCACAGTGGATGCCGTACTTGCCCTCCGTGCAGGTCTCGCAGGCTGTGCCGCTGAAGCCCTCTCCACACTCGCACACGCCCGTGCCGTTCATCCCGTCCAGGCAGATGCCGTTTCCAAAGCAGACGTTCTCAGCTTTACCGGGGCAGGGCTGGCACTGGGGGCCGAAGAAGCCCGCACAGCATTCTCTGGTCTGAAATGAGAGGCCGAGGCCGGGTCTCCATGTCCATCTCCTGGTTTTGTCCAGCGACAGTGCAGAATCCCGTGGTCAGGCTGGCTGAGTGCCCTGAGCTTGGACCCCACCATGAGGGGTTGCAGGAGCCCCTGAGAACTAGGGAGCTTAAGCCATTTCCCGGGGTGCCAGGAACAGACAGAGACCTCTGCCAAGAAGGGAGGAAAGAGGGAAAGGAAACGGGCATAAGAGAAGAGGAAGGAGCAAAATGAGAGAGAAGGAGGGCAGCAGGGACTAAGTAAAGAATAATGTTGCCTGGCCGGTGTGGCTCAGTGGTTGAATGTCAACCTATGAACCAGGAGGTCATGGGTTGGGTTCGATTCCCGGTCAGGGCACTTGACCCCCCAGTGTGGGGAGTGCAGGATTCAGCCGATCAAAGATTCTCTCTCATCATTGATGGTTATATCTCTCTCTCCCTCCCACTTCCTTTCTGTAATCAATAAAAATGTATTTAAAAAATAAAGAAAAATATAACCTGATTAAATTTCCCAATGCTACCACTATAATTAGAAGAATGGTTAAACCGTGATACTCACAATGACAGTTTTCACACATTTTGGCTGGCACCCAATGAACACAGATCGCTTGCCCATGAAATAAATGGTATAGAGACATTTCCTTGTCTCGCTGCCCTATGAAATAGCAATGATTATATCAGCATGTTAGTTAGGAAAATGTTTTCCAGCCTTTGAAAGAAGAAGGTGGGTGACATGTGGCTGTCTCTGTGATTGAAATGCTCTGGGAAGGGACAGGATGGGTGCTCAGAGCTGCTTCACAAGAAAGAAGGCACTCAAACAACGTTGGCTGCCACAACACCAGGTGGCAAAACCCACTGCCGGGTAGTACTATGTGAAAAGAACTAACGCAAGCTAGCAAGAATCACAGAGTAAGCCAGACAAAAATGTCCTACCAGCACTACACATCGGTTGATCTGAGCCTTGATTTCTATCTACTTATTGATTTCTATGCTTCCTTGGTCTGATAACGGATTCAGGCTTCTTACTAAGAGCTATCATACACAAAGATTACATTAAGACTCAAGTGAGAGAATCAGCATTGTGTCCGTTATAAATGATTATTATCGTGCCCTGGAAGGTGCATGGGTGTCCATTCTTTCTAATGGTTGGAGCATGATCAAAATTCACTTTTACGCCCTAACCGGTTTGGCTCAGTGGATAGAGCGTCGGCCTGTGGACTGAAGGGTCCCAGGTTCGATTCTGGTCAAGGGCATGTACCTTGGTTGCGGGCACATCCCCAGGAGCGGGTGTGCAAGGGGCAGCTGATCGATGTTTCTCTCTCATCAATGTTTCTAATTTTCTATCCCTCTCCCTTCCTCTCTGTAAAAATAAATAAATAAATAAATAAACAAACAAACAAACAAATAAATAAATAAATAAATAAAATTCGCTTTTACAATAAAGAGCTATGAGAAATACAGGTTGGTAGTTGATTCAAAGACAGGCCTACTTCCCCCAAGTTCGCCATCTGTTTCTTAGAGAAAATTAGTTGTATCTCCAACTGTAAAGGGAACTCTGGCAGGGGGAGCTCATCTGGGCTGGATTTGGTTTTGGATATGGAAGCTGCCATCACGGATGTCTTGCTCCTGGCCTCCTCTGGCTCCCGGAATATATACTGGTAGAAAGTGAGAAATCTCTCTGCGTTGTGCGTTGGTTGAGATGAACTGCTGTCTCTATTTATTTATTAATTAAAATTTGGACTCAAGGCTTTAGAAAGATGCATACAACAATGAAGGAATGATGGAAGTGAACAATGGAGGATGCTTGGGAGTCATGTTCTAATTTGGATCTTGCTGGGATCAGAAACGACTTTATCAGAGCAGAAAAAGTACTCACTAGCGGTTTACTTCCAAGTGGGCAGATGGGTTGCTGGGGACACTTCCCACACTTTCCCTTGATAGAACACAGAGGCAAAGAGAACAGTTCATGGTTATTGCTTTTAGTGCAAAACGAGGCTGCAAATATTTCCCAGACCTAAGAGCTGAGGGTTTTAGGATATAGAATTGAAAATCTATAAAGATATGATATGAGGGAAACTCCTCTGGTCAACCTCTTTAATATTCTCAGACACAAGCACTTGAACTACTTCAGGTCTTGGATATTTGATCATCGCTTTTCCCCACCATATTCTTCTGATGCTAATAACCCTTTAAGGTGTGGAGATCTTATCTCATTTGAATCCGAATTTCTTTAACAACAACCCTCACTTATTGGTAACCCATGGTTTAGTGAACTGGGCCAGATTCGGTCCCAGCCTTGGGAGTCCAGGTGAGGGGTCAGGGTGGAGATAATATACACACGATTACGAAACAAAGGGCACAACTTAAGAATGACAGACTCTTAAGTGTGACATCTTCCTAAAACAAGAGGAGGTCAATGTGCCCAGCTCTCGCTCAGCCCCCACCGGAGAGTACAGTGTGCAGTCCGGGCTCTGGGGCCACACTGCCTGGATTTGAACACCTTCTCTGCCACCTGTTATTTCTGTGAATCTGGTGCGTGAGTTAGCTTCTCTGTGGCTCATTTTCCCCATCAATAAAATGGGGATAGTAATAGCACCCACTCTGTAGGGTGCTGTGCGAATTCTGTGGGTTAATACATGTCAAATGTTTAGAGCAGGGCCTGGCACATAAGTGCCCAATCAATGTCAGCAGCTGTTACCATTACTGAAAGATGCTACACCATCCAATGGACTGGAGTGAGAAGTCTCCAATACTGAAATAATCCGCTTCCATATTTTCTCTCCTTGTAGACCAGGCGTGGCCAGTACCTGCCAGGTACCACAGTCCCCTCCCTGTGCCTATGGCAGGCATGACATATTTTCCCTTTGAGGAAGACCATGGCTTTAAAATCCTGCTCAACACAACCCTCCAGGTAACCTCTCCCAGGCATCCAAGGTACAACTCACTGCACTAGATTGTGAGCCCATCGAGGGCAGAGGTCATGTCTTACTAATCTTTGTAGAACTGCAGCTGAGTACGTTCCTATGTTCATCAGAGAGGCTCACCCAGTGTGTTTTGAACTGAACTGAGATATCCTAATAGATGAATCTTATGCTTAAAAACCCCCCACAACACTCTTCAGCTGCATCGTTAGCCTTGCATATAACTTACTCGTAAAATAGTGGTGTCGTTATTATCACATCGATTCTTCTGAATTTCCAGAACTTTCCCCAAGCCATGGATCACTCCCTTGTCAGTGGCTACATTAGTGTAGTTTATTGGAGCATCATTTACATAGAGCTGTGAACAAGAGGGTCAAATGTAAATTTCTTATTGTAGTGACTTTAAGGGGAGTAAGGGAGATGGGGATTGGAGGATATCCATATGACATCAGCTTAAAAGGTATTCCAATATTCATCCCAAAGGCAGCACGCTGGAGTGGGAAGAGCTGTGGCCTAGGAGTCTGAGAAGAGTCCTGCATCTGGTCACCGAGCCGTGTGACCTTGGGCCAGTTGCGTTTCTTCTCCGAATCTCAATGTTCTATTTTGTAAAAAGCATCATTTCCCAGTGTGTGGAGACTGCTCAGAGGTCAGCATTACCCAGTGTTTCCCTTGGGGTTTCTTTGGAGTTTATGGAATGTTTGCATCCATCTTTGCCTAGTGTGTTCATAAGCATCCAAACATGGGTACTAAGTCAGTACCTATATGTTGCCAACTCAAATTCAACTTGAGCTTGAAATTTGTTTTCTTCTGATTTTTTTTAAAGGAGAGGATGCCTTAATGATTGATTAACAAAAATAAGTGAATCTATTAATTCATTCATTAAAATAAGTAATATAATTGGAAACAAATGGTTCTTTGAAAAATTGGGGTGGTGTGTGTATGTGTCTGTGTGTGTGTGTAGATGTGGTAGATCTGAGGTTGGGAAAAGGGGGAATTATTTATTGTACTAAGCAAATGTCAAGTTCATATCCAATAAGAGCTTACAAATGCTTAATAACATCGCCCAAACTCCTCATAGCAGCAATATTAAAATGACTACTAAGTGCTTACATTTGAACTTCCACTGACTCATAATTTTCATTGTGAGATATCCAGGGAATTTTGTGTTACATTCAAATTTTGATTTGGACACAACTTTACTCATGTAGAGAACATTTTTCTGCATCTACATTGTCCTAAGAGAAAGTGAGTTACCAATAAAAGTAAAATCTTGATTATAAGATAGAACCAGTTGTTTATTGTGAGATAAAACCTCTGTTTTAAGATCTGAATAAATGGGAAATAAACATGACATAATTGAAATTGATTCAATTAATGGTGCTAGAAGTCATTCTACATGATGAAGTAAAAGATGAAATAAAAAAGTAGGTTCTTTAATTATAAAAATTGTTTTTCCTGAAAAAAATAAGAAAATTTATTTAAAAGGATCTCCTCAAAGTTATTACACAATAGGCAAGATGTTTGTAGGAGTCAGAGAAAAATATTTGAAGATCGATTATTCCCTAAGTAATAATGAGTCAGAAAAATTCTCTCTACCCAAGCAGATTAAAAAATATGTACACAAAATTCACTTGTGATTCAATGATGATACCTCTGAGAAGATTGTTTGTAAGACTGCCCTTTTTAAAGAGAAGCAAATAATACTATTGATTGACCCCTTTCACCTCTGACCCCTCCAGGTCTTCACCACACTGTTGTCTATGTCCATGGGCTATGCAGATTATTCACTTTTCAATGTCAAATCAACAGTATCATAGCATCAGGAGTTCTGCCATTTTGATATTTTAAAATAGCTCGGCATCTTGGAGTTTTAGAAATGTGTTGTAATCACAATTTGACACCATCAGTAAGGTTTCCCATTGCTTTTTCCAGTTTACACAGGCCCTGGAATACCTCTGTGGAGCTTGGCCAATGGTTAACCTTCATTTTAATTTAGTGCTTAATAAAATAAGTTGTCGTAACAATTTTGTTTTTATTATTTTTTTCTCATGAGAGTCTGTACTTGAGTAACATTGTGAGTTTCTTGTTGACTTTTCTTACTTTGGTACTTGATTGATCTTACTTGATGTTTGAAATATGTGAATGAGATTTTTATACTTGAAATATATTAGTTAGTCTCACTAATTCTTTTTTAAAATGAATTCTAAACACTTAAATATTTAGGAGTTGTGCGAGATAAATACTGAAATACCGGTGTGGAGGTCAATTAGTCTCAGGACCACAGTCTCTATAGTCAAACAATGATAATGTTAACTCATCTGGCTCCTGGATCCTGCTTATGTCACTAGGCTCCTTATGGCCAGGAGCCAGTGCCACCTCCTGGGAGTTAGGTTTTTCTGGCAGGTTCCCTTCTACCTGGGAGATTGCCTGGGGTGTGTCTGCTGGATTTGATAGGAGTCAGTACTGCAGGGTACCTGTGACTGCTGGGATTCCAGGACCGCGATTAGTCAGCCACACTGGTTATCTGAAGGCTGGGGGCAGGCACAGTGAGTGGGAGCCTGACAGTCGGGCATAGTCATTCCTTTATGGGGAAACACAGACCACTGTCTTTTGTTGATAAGGTTTAGGAAGCTCTGTGAGTGCCCTAGCCAGTTTGGCTGAGTGGATAGAGTGTTGGCCTGTGGACTGGCCCAGGTTCAATTCCGGTCTAGGGCACCTGCCTGGCTTGCATGCTTGTCCCCAGTGTGGGGTGTACAGGAGGAAGCTAATCATTTTTTCTCTCTCATCATTGATGTCTCTCTCTCTCTCTCTCTCCTTCTCTAGTCCTCTCTGAAATCAATTAAAAAAAAAAAAGGAAGCCTTGGTGAGTCCAGTATGGAAGGGATGACAGGTGACAGGAGCTAAGACACCCCTTCCAGGGTCTGGAGGGAAAGGCCCCCACCTGGTCGTTGCGGAGAAAGAAGCCGAGGAGGTAGGAGAAGCCCAGCATGGACTCCCGGTGCATGCCGTTGTGCAGGTCATTCTTCAGCAGCTTCTCCTCCAAGACCACGTGGTACCTGAGAATGTCTTCCTCCTGGTCAACAACAGAACTGAAATAGGCCAGCCAGTCCCCAGTCACTTACCACATCGTCTACGCCGATGTGTCGGGCACTGTGGGCATTGCAGGGGCAACAGCTTGTTGAACCGGAGGTTTTGACCCAGGCAACAGGGCACAACAGACATTAAATATTAAATCTGAGACAGATCGCCTTGGAGAAAGTGCAAGTTTTCCACCTGCGATGCTCAACAACTCATCAGGTGATTCTAAAACCCAGAATGAGGGTATGGAAGTTGGGAGAGGATTTTAAAGATGATTTTTTTTTTAAAAGAACTGCTGGGAAGAGAGGGTCTCCACCCCGCAACCTACCTTTCATGTCAGGGGTCATGAGAGGAAGTCTGATGGGATGTTTTAAAGAGCTTTATCTGCCCAGCTGTCATGGCTCAGTGGTTGAGTATTGACCTCTTAATCAGGAGGTCATGGTTTGATTCCCAGTCAGGACACATGCCCTGGTTGCAAGCTCGATCCCCAGTGTGGGGTGTGCAGGAGGCAGCCGATCAATGATTCTCTCTCATCATTGATGTTTCTATCTCTCTCTCCCTCTCCCTTTCTCTCTGAAATCAATACAAATATATTTTAAAAAATTAAAGAGCTTGATCTGTGTCCCCTGCAGAGAGAGTGGCCTGTCACTGGGGTCTCACTCAGGCCTGGGCAATTTCCTGCCAGGGACTGCTGGCAGCTGGCCGATCTGGTGGAGTGAGGAGGTGTCCCTGCACTGGGCCCCCTATATTCCCGGTACTGGCTTGGGAAACGTGAACACCTGTGTCCTGTCGACATGCATCCAGGTCCTGGGGCCCAAATGTGTGCTTCCAGTGGTGGAAACTAAATACAGCAAGTGGGCAGCTCCGCATGCATATGGGGGAGGAGCGTGTATCAGAGCGTCTCCTTAGGACTTTATAGTTAAGTATCTGGCTATGGAAAGGGAGTTTATCAAATGTCGAGCGGCTGAATTTCCAGAAACTGATTTCCCTGCTTCTCGTTCCCAATACCTACTAGAGTGGTGGCCTTCTTTTGCCGGATGTAATTCTCAATGGCGTCGTTGTTTGGAGCAAACACTGTGTAAGCATCGGCCGCCTCGATTGCGTTCACCAGGTTATGTTGCTGTGATGGAAAGAGACAAGCGTGCGTGAGGGATTTGTGTTCCCTGGTCACCTGAGCAAGGGAGTCACGTGGAGAAGGTGGTACTTGCAATGAGGTAGCCCCGGAAGATGGAGTAGTCAGGCATCTGGTCCAGCCGGGTGAGCAGGTTTGGTAAGGAGCCAGTTAGGCCTCTTTGGGGAACCAGAACCTGAGAAAGGAAGCCCCAGAATTCTGTTAGCAGGTGCTGGCAGGACTTGCTACGCTGTGACACATGCGTTCACGCCACATACATTTGCCATTGTCAGGGCTACTGCCAGTCCAGAGAGTGCCTCTGCAGATTAAAAAAAAGGCCAAGGTTCTGTGTGCCTTGTGAGATGTTCCCACAAGTAAGAAATACGCTCTATGTGGCCACACTTTGCACAGGGCCCACTGTAGAACAGGGCCTGAGTAGATAGTAACTGAGTCTGATTGAATGAGTAGAGCCTCTAAGTAGTTTTAAAAGAAAAGTAATGAAGCACAATACAGGTTACTTTTATGTTAAGGCTAAGTATTTACCCCCCGGTCCTCTTCCTCAAAAAAAAAGAGAGATACTGTCCAGGAGGGTAAATGAGAGGAGAAGCTGCCTGGGTGGGAGGATGGACTTGTACCTTGTTGATGATGTGTATCACTCCATTTGTGGCTGCGTTGTCACCATCAACAATGGACGCCCCTTCAATTGTGATGTTCTGTAAATGCAAACCACAGTGGGAAGGTGAGTCTCCTTTGCGTACACCTAGGGATCGACGTTATTTCTGTTGTTTTCCACTTTCTGAGAAGCAGTGACCTTCAACCTTTTGGACCATGACCCACAGTTAGAAATACCTTTAAATTGTGCTCCATTAGACATCACACACACACACACACAAACACACACACACACACACACACAAACACACACACACACACACACACACTCAATCAGAATGCAATAGTATTTTCCTCTACTATGTGGGAGGCAGCTGGTCATTGATTTTTACTCTACTCCATTCTGTTTCATTAAAAAAGTGTTGGCTGCCCAGCCGGTGTGGCTCAGGGTTGACCATCAACCCATGAAATAGGAGGTCAGGGTACGATTCCCAGTCAGGGCACATGCCTGGGTTGTGGGCTCCATCCCCAGTGTAGGGCATTCAGGAGGCAGCTGATCCATGATTCTCTCTCATTATTGATGTTTCTATCTCTTTCTCCTTCTCAGAAATCAAGAAAAAAATATTTTTTAAAAGTGCTGGCTGAGATCACTAAAGTGACCTTGCTGTTTGAAAAACACTGTAGACCAGTGACGGCGAACCTATAACACGTGTGTCAGAGGTGAGACGCGAACTCATTTTTTTGGTTGATTTTTCTTTGTTAAATGGCATTTAAATATTTAAAATAAATATCAAAAATATAAATCTTTGTTTTACTATGGTTGCAAATATCAAAAAATTTCTATATGTGACATGGCACCAGAGTTAAGTTAGGGTTTTTCAAAATGCTGACACTCTGAGCTCAAAAGATTCGCCATCACTGCTGTAGACAATGTTGTGGGTTGAATTGTCTTCCCTTCCCTCCCCCAAAATTCATAAGTTGGAGTCATAACCTCCAGTACGTCAGAATATAACCTTATTTGGAGCTAAGATCTTTACAGAGATAATTGGGTTAAAAAAACAAGGTCATTAGAATGGGCCCTAATCTAACATAGCTGGTGTCCTTATAAAAAGAGGGGATTTGAATGTAGTGATGCGGGGGGATGCCATGTGAACACGAGGACAGTCATCTACCTGACAGCCTGGAGCAGCTCCTTCCCCAGCTCTCAGAAGGAGACAGTTCTCCCCTCCCCTTGATCTTGGACTTCTAGCCTCCAGAAATGTGAGACAAAACATTTCCATTGCTTGAGCCACCCAGTCTGTTGTAGCAGTTCTAGCAAACTCATACAGACAGCAACTAACTGTCCTGGTCAGCATCCAGCTATTTTTCAAGAAGAATAATTACAAGGGGAATGGGGTTAAGTAAAAACTAATCTAGCCACCCATGTGGCCACCAACCAACCATGACAACAGGGCCCCACCCTCTCTGGTTTCTCTGTGTCCTCTCCTCATCTCCACCATCACCCTTCATGTGAAATTCCTCCTGGGAACTTTGGGTACAGAGGGGACTGGTGTCACTCTGAGCAGCTCCAAAGTCACACTGGCAGAGGCCCCGAAGAAAACATTCCTGGACACCTCACATATCTCTTTTGGTTAAATCAGACATAGGAATAAACTCATTAAAAATGTGTCTTTGATGGTTGGATCCTCTCAATCAGAGCTCTTGGTTGACTTATCTTTGAATCTATAGAGCCCAGGATAAGCATGACCAGGCTGGGTGTCCCTTAATGCTTGCCAAGAGAATCAGTGATTTAAAACACTGATAGAAAAGAACCCCCAAATTTGATATATGCATGTAATACATTAGAATTAGAATTATACTAGAGGCCTGGGGCATGAAATTCATGCATGGATGGGGTCCTTAGGCCTGGCCGGTGATCACGGCCTATTGGGGCCAGGTTGGCCCGGGCCTGTGGGCCTGCCAGCTGCTGGACAGGGTCAGGGACCTTGGGAGGTTTGCTGGCCAGGGGGAGAAACTGGGTGACGTTGGCTGGCCATGGGAGGTTGGCTGTGGGAGTGCACTGACCACCAGGGGGCAGCTCCTGCATTGAGCATCTTCCCCCTGGTGGTCAGTGTGCATTATAGCAACTGGTCAACTGGTTGTACCAGTCGTTTGGTCATAACGGTTGCTTAGGCTTTTATATATATAGACTAGAGGCCCGGTGCACCAAAATTTGTGCACTTGGGGGGGGAGGGGGGTCCCTCAGCCTGGCCTGTGCCCTCTTGCAGTCTGGGGCCCCTCAGGGGATAACCACCTGCTGGCTTAGGCCCACTCCCCGGGGGATTGGGCCTAAGATGGCAATAAGACATCCCTCTGGCAGCCCGGTAGCCCTTGGGGGATGTCCACTTGCCAGCGGGGAGCAGGCCTAAACTTCAGTCGGACATCCTTAGTGCTGCTGAGGAGGCAGGAGAGGCTCCCACCACCACCACTGCTGTACTGGCAGCCATCAGCCTGGCTTGTGGCTGAGCAGAGCTCTTCCCATGTGAGAGCATTCTGACCACCAGCTGGCAGCTCCTGCATTGAGCATCTGCCCCCTGGTGGTCAGTGTGTGTCATAGTGACCAGTCATTCCCAGTCATTCTGCTGTTAGGGTCAGTTTGCATATTACCCTTTTACTATATAGGATAGAGGCCTGGTGCACAGGAGGGGGCCAGCTGGTTTGCCCTGAAGGGTATCCGGATCAGGGTGGGGGTTCTGCTTGGGTGCCTGGCCAGCCTGGATGAGGAGATGATGGCTGTTTGCAGCTGGTCACACCCCCTTCAGGGTGGGGGTCCCCACTGGGGTGCCTGGCCAGTCTGGGTGAGGGGCTGAGGGCCGTTTTCAGGCTGGCGGGTGACTGAAGCTCCCAACCTCTCCTTTTTTCTTTCTTTTTTTTTATTCTGGGATTTATTTACCTTCTATGGCTGTCACTGGAGCTGAGAGCTGGCTTTAGCTCTGAGGCTCAGCTCCAGCTCTGAGACCTCGGCTGCTGAAAGCAGGTCTCTGGGATTTATTTACCTTCTATAATTGAAACACTGTTGCAACTCCAGCTTGGCCGGCTGGCTGAAAGCATGGGGATTGTTTAGCTTCTATAATTGCAACATTGTTTCTTAGACTGCAGCTCAGAGGCCAGCAGTGGCAGGCGGGGAATGTTGGCTTCCTCCATCACTGGAGCAAGCAAGCCTCCTGTTTGCTTCAGCTGCCTGGCTGCCGGCCGTCATCTTGGTTGGCAGTTAATTTGCATATCTCACTGATTAGTCAATGGGAAGGGTAGCGAAGTTACGGTTAATTACCATGTTTCTCTATTATTAGATAGGATGTAAAGGATCCATGGGATCATATGTAATTCTTTTCTGCTGCCTAAAAGGAATTATCTGATGAAGCCCATACATCTAAGTAATACTAGTCATAGAGCCTTTTCACTGGGCTCATACTGATAAATAGAATGTAGAGATGCCTTAGAGCAGTTCTCACTCTCCAGTAGAACCTTCATTCTCATCTTGTGATACTCATAGAAAGAGTTTTAAGGCTCTACCACATGCAGTAGGGCAGCCAGACATCTTCGGGGAAGACTAAATCCAAGTCCTTGACATATTGTAGCCAGAAGGTGGGCATCGATAGGGCTTGGTTCTTCATTGGGCACTGCCCTAACTCCAGCACTTTGACCAGTTCCTGGAGAATAGCAGGTGCTCAATAAATATTTGTTGTCTGACTGACCCTCACTCAATATAAAATTTTAGTAACCTGTAATGACTGAATCAGCAGGTTACAGTAACAAGCTCTTGGTTAACCATACATATAACTCAAAGTGGTGAAACTGTACAACCTTCACCCAGAGGAATAGAAAGATCTGACTTTCTGGATGATAGAAAGATCTGACTTTCTTTTCATAGAGTTCACACAGAAAGGTAGAGAGGCATTAGAGCAGTCATTCTGAAACATTTTGACCGTGGCCCATGGTCCACGGATGTAGCAGCTCTCACTCTCCTGTACAATCTTCATTCTCATCTGTGGTCTGTCAGGAAGTTCCTGGTGGCTAACCAGTGGGCAGAGGGCCACATTTTATAGGATCACCGCCACAGAGTAACTGTGTGTGTGTGTGTGTGTGTTTGTGTGTGTGTGTGTGTGTGTATCAATATATGTTGATAATTGTTGAAGCTGTGATGCCAACATGGATGTCAGAAGTTCTATTCTTGCTCTACTTTTGCTCATGTTTGGAAATTTCCACAACACAAAAAAATTAAAAGTACAATATGAATGTAATGGATATGTTTCCACTACCCAGACAAATGACAGTACTCTCTTACCCCATCTGCCTTTGCCAGGTGAAGGAAGTTGCCCTTCAAAGACGTGGCCAGCATGTCAGAAGATGACAGAGCCTGCAGATCTGCCACCCCGTACGTGCCTAGGAGCATATGGTATCTGAAACAACAGTCCATAGGGCCATAATGAATACCAGTGCACCCAGCAGTTTCACTAAGTAATTAAAAAATGGTTCTGGAGCCAGACTGCCAGATTCAAATCTACACCTGCAATTATCAGCCATAGCACCCTTGGGTTAGTTATTTAATCACCCCGTGCCTCAGTTTCCACATCTGTAAAAGGGGATAACTATAATTCCTATCTCATAGGGTTGCTGGGAAGATGAACTGGGTTACATATAAAGCAGTTAGCCCAGAGTGGGCTGTCAATAATGTTAACTATTCCCATCCTGGGGGGAAGGGAGTCCTAGAACACATTTAGCACCATGAATCTATCTGAAGGACCATGTAGCTTCCCTCCATTGCCCTTGTTCACACTGATGCCAGTAAGATATCATGAAGAATAAAATGCATAATACCTACTTTATCAGGGCTGGAATATTGCTCTTGGACAACCAAAAGGCTTTCTCATCTTGGTCCATGTCCTCGATAGCTTGTTGGGAAGGCACGAGGACAGTGAGGTTGGAGGCAGCTGACAGCATGGGATGCAGAGAGGCGTTCTGAATTACAGAAGGAAAACAAAGGGCCTGGCTCATATTAGCGGACAGACCAGGGCTGATGTAATGCTTGGCGGAGATGACCAGTTCCCTTGGATGTAATTCCAGGGACACTGGGGTGGTTCTAGGGACCGCTTTCCCAAATCCTTCCTTTTATTTAATTGTGTGAGCCTGGTCCAAAGGCAAGTTTTCCCGATCCAGTCACACTTGGAGTCATTATCAGTCATTTACCCATTCGTCTCAGTGGTTCTCAACCTGTGGGTCGCGACCCCTGAAAATACATCCTGCATATCAGATATTTACATTACGATTCATAACAGTAGCACAATTACAGTTATGAAGTAGCAACGAAAATAATTTTATGGTTGGGGATCACCACAACATGAGGAACTGTATTAAAGGGTTGCGGCATTAGGAAGGTTGAGAACCACTGGAAGAGTCAGAGAATAGTCTTGGCAGGATTATGCATGTGTGTGCACGTGTGCACACGTGTGTGCATGTGTATGTGCAGAGAACCTTGAGAATTCTTGGAACCTTTGAAAAGGGGGGTGGTAGGAAGATTACAGGAACAGTTTCAGCCTGAGAGAGAGACCAGAGGCCTGAAGTCAAACTTGACCTACTTTTCATTCTTACCCAGAGCTAGTGGATAAAAGCAGTGGTGAGCTGATGTTTAACAATCAGCTCTCCAGGATAAACAAGCAAACAAACAAAATGCCCTGGTTCTTAGTGTTCACTGATTTCTGTGGGGGTAAATATTCCCACCGTGGCTCAATCCAAGCCACTAACAGGACAGTGGAGCTGGGAAGGGTGTGCTCCCGTGAGCTGGGATGAGCTGTGTCCAGAGCACCGCTGGGCAAGCTTCTGCATATGGGGCTGGTCTATATGGAAATCAACATGTACCACAGGCCTCTCAGTCCTGCTTCTCCATGCGATGGGCCCGAGTCCCCAGGAAGAAGCAATGGGCAGCTGTCCTGCAGTGGGTGCTGACCACGCACGGCCTGACATTGCACGTGTCTGTTCCGAGGGGAGAACCCACTTGTGTGCTGGCTGGCTGGCTGGCTGGGCCGTTCACCCTGGACCCCTCAGGCGCAGATGGCAGAGATTCTTGGTAATAGAACTTTCCAGGGGGAGGGAATGCTCCTGCAGGCATGCTGGGCCGAGAGCTAAGCACACAGGAAGTTTTCCAGATTGCAACTATGAATCCCAACTCTGGCCCAGGCTGGTAGCTCAGTCGGCTAGAGCATTGTCCCAATATGCCAAGGTTGTGGGTTTGATCCCCAGTCAGGGCACATAGAAGAAACAACCAATGAATGCATAAGTAAGTGGAACAACAAACAGAGGTGTCTTTGACTCCTTCTGTCTGTCTTTCTCCCCCTCTCTCTCTTTGTCTCTCTCTCTCAAATCAATAAAATAAAAATTTAAGCCCCAACTCTAACTTGGTGAGTTACAGTGATGAATTACATTGACTTCTTAAAAAAAGACCTCTGGGATGAATGAAGCTACACGTATATATTTGAATTGGTTGAAAAGGTGACCACCCAAGCTGAGCCTAGACCAGAAGTACTTAGCCCTGGTTTCATGTTAGAATCACCTGGGAGGCTTTCAGAATTCACCTATGTCCAGGGCAAACCTCTGACCAATCAAATCAGAGTGTCTGGGATTGGGGTGGGGGATGGGAGGGCGGGGCATGGCTATTTACAAAAGGGCAGCCAGGGTTTGGAACCTCTGCTCTAGACAATGGCCCCCCCCACTCCTACCAGCTGCATTTTCAGTGTTCCACTGTATGCATCCCACATTTCTAAAATTATACACATTCCAACAAAGGTACTCACATTTATCCACTGGTTAAATTTAGCTGCCGCGGAGAGAAACGACAATTCCTTATTCATTTCGTGCGAGGGAGGGAGGAAGGGAGAGATGAGGGAGAACATGAGAGAAGGAACAATGGGAAGGACAATCCCAGCACATTTCTGGGGAGCCAGCACCACGCCTTCCCGGGCTGGGCTCCCTTTCCCTGCCAGCCTCCTTGACCCGACAGGAAGGGGCCCCAGTTAGTGGCATCTCCGTGTTGCCAGAGCTGCTCATTTCCTTCGGGCTCAGTGGTTCTGTTGTCCTCTCTATCTGAGGCAGAGAAGTAGTTCTAGAAACTCCAAATGGAACAACAGCCTGAAGGTCACAGAGCTCAGTAAAGACCTCCCCACCCCCCTTTCAGAGCCAATGATGAGTAGTGGCTTGGAACATGGAGCCAAAGTTCCTTAGGCAAGTGACTTCATTTCTCTGGGCCTCAATGTTCTCATCTGTAAAATGGGGATAAGGAAAGCTCCAAGTCATAGGGCCGATGTGTGAATTGGAGGAGTTACTGTTTTTAACGTGCTTAGAATAGAGGCTGGCATGCAGGACGTGCTCCTTTGTAATGTATCCCAGGGTACTTATTAATGAACATATATATTGAACCACCACGACTGGTACCAGGATGGAATGCACAGAGGGTATGGGATACAAAAGGGAAGAGATGGCTTCTGTGTTTGTCCTGGGGGAGTGAAGACTTGGAAAGATAGCAACAGGGCCAGCAGTCCAGTACACTGGATCGTGATAGAGTGAAGAAAGCTCTGGACTTGGAGTTGAAAAAGACGGGGTTCTTCCCCTGAGCCGGCCATTGCCTAGCTGCGTGATCTTGGGCAAGCCGCTGCACTGCTCTGAAAACTCGTGTCTAATCTGAGCAATGACTGTGGTGACGGCTTGCACCTGGGATCATAGATATTATATGCACTGATGTATGGGAGAGCATTTTAAAATATCAAATGCCAGGCAAACGGCAGTAACCATGATAATATGCAAATTTCAAAAAGACAATACATCTCAGAGCTGTCGCAATGTCTTTTAGAAAGTAGCTGAGGCTAATAAGTTAGTAGATACCTGTTAAAAAGTAAATTAGTAAACAGACAAGTACAAGAGCTGAGATGCTCATGTCATTCCTCAAAGGGGCTGCTTTGAGGGAGAGGAGGGCACGAGTTGGACCTGAACTGATGGCAGGAAGACCAGGGGCTGGGTCTGCGGGAGAGGGGTCAGAGCCGGCATGGAGCTGAGAAGGCCGTAGCTGAGCTCAGGCTAAGCCTGGCTACTTGCAGGAAAAGCTGCCCGGGGTCCCAGGCTGAGGACTGGGACTTCATCTTGTTTTCTGTGGAAGCAGGGGGCCAGGTTTTAGACAACGTGGCCCACGGGCAGTGCAGAGAAGATGCTGGGTCTGTGCTCCAGGGTCTGGGTGCCAGGAGACAGCCGCTGCGCCCCGCTGGGTGAGCAGAAGGAACAGTGTGAAGGGAAGGGTGGAAAGGACCATGAACAGGCCAATAGGCCCAGGGTCCGATGCCTCAGCCAGCCTTGGGAACCAGGACTCGGGCCCGAGGGAGACTCTTGGTTTGAGCAAAGTGCAGGTCCAATGGTTTCAGCTGAGCAGAGGAACAGAGACCAAACTGCAGTGAATTGAACAGAAAGTAAGTGATGAGAAAATTCATCCATTTACTCTATTTCTCATTTCAACAAACCTTTCTGAACAGTGGGAGTGAAGTAGGAAACAAGGCAAAGACCTGCCCCCCGAGTTTGCGGTCCATGGAGGGAAGACAGATACATTATGCAGTCACAATTCCGTGTGACACGCCCTACACTGAGGGAGTCCTCTCCACTGGTGGTGAAGCGCGTGGGCTCTGCACTGGACAGGCACGGGCTGGATTCCTCACTTAGCAGTTGAGGGGCCCGCAGCAAGCTTTCTTAGCCTCTCAGTTTCCTCCACTATAAAATGGGCATAATAATGGCAGCAGCCTCAGAGGTTGCTGTGAGTTTTAAATGGGGTGCCTGCATGTTAAGGGCTTAGTAAGACGCCTGGTATACAGAAGGCGTTCACACACACACACACACACACACACACACACACACACCCCAGATGTGGTCAGCGCAGGGTGCTCTGGGTACCAACAGGGGGCACTCAAACCAGACAGGAGCACATGGAGAGCTCAGCAGAGGCCGGTTAGTTGTCCATGTGGGAAGTTTGGGGATGGCAAGAGGTAGAATGAACAGGAAAAGAAGCCAGGACTGCTTGGTACACAGCAGGGGTCAAATAAAAGCTAGCAACCTTCAGCCTGTGGGAAACGTGTGACCCGCGAGGCACCTATACCATCTGGAAGAAGCAGTTTGCATCCTCTAAGATCTGGGATTTCCTATGAAATCACTCGGTTTTCACAACGCTAGGAAGGCACCCCAGCTAAGAGCCTTTACAAAGATCTGTGTCTTGATCATGCTATACCAGGGTTCATCTCAGAGGACTTACCACGGCTGCGCTTCCATAGCACAGAAAGCCGTCGCCTTCATAGCCCTCTCCACAAACACAGCTCCAGACGCCAGAGGTGAACTGACAGGTTGCCTGATGAAACGGAGATGGGGAAAAAGGGCTGACTTTCCTAATTGAAGGGTTAGAAATGAGCTACATCTGTGAGTCATAGGCTCCAGCTAAGGTAGAACTGCAAATTTGGGTTAGAAGGATGGTGGGAGTAACTGCAGACCCTTCCATGTTGCAACGAAAGGCCCCGGTGTGCATGTCCAGTGCAGCTCTCATTTAGTCTCGACATCTCTGCCGGATTTAGCAAGTACAAGCAAGGACACATAGCTCACTGGAATTTCAGATACACAAATGTGTTTTAGTAGAAGTATGTCCCATGCTGCATTTGGGGGCAAACTTGTGATGGAAAAGGATTCATTGAGTATCTGAAACTCAGAGTTCTGTATTGCATCTGGCAATCGGATGTTGGTTCTTCCAAGCTTTGGAGTAATGAAGTATCAGTTATAATAACTACTCGCATTCTGCTTAGGGACACCCTCTGGGAGTAAGAGAGTTTTTTTTTTAAATATTTTATCGATTTTTTTACAGAGAGGAAGGGAGAGGGATAGAGAATTAGAAACATCGATGAGAGAGAAACATCGATCAGCTGCCTCCTGCACGCCCCTCCACTGGGGATGTGCCCACAACCGAGGTACATGCCCCTGACCGGAATCAAACCTGGGACCCTTCCGTCCACAGGCCGACGCTCTATCCACTGAGCCAAACCGGCCAGGGCGGGAGTAAGAGAGATTTTGCTCATTTCTCGGCTCAGGTAAGAAATAACCTAACTTTCTTTCTCAATTTTTTTTTTTTTTTTTTTTTGGTAAGGATAAAAGAAATCCAGAAACTCACCAGGGGATGACATTTCCCAGTTTGTTCCAAGCAGGAAGTTATTGGTTCACATTCAATGCCATTGCCTCGAAATCCAGTCTTGCACTCACACTCATTCTGCAATTCCAAGAACAGAGGCACAGGGGGTTATGGAAAGCAGCTGCCTTCCCTGTCATGCCCTCGTGTGGTGTTGAACAATGAACTATGGGAACCAGAGCCGTTGGGCTAGGGAACAGCGTTAATGGCTTTCGGTATTTTTTATACTTCAGATTCCAGAGCTGTTGGTCATCCACATTCCACATGAAATGTCTCAATCTGATAGTTCTTTGGCACTTTCATTTTGAATGTATTACCCCAGAAGGGCCACTTGGAGAGTCTCAGAGAACTCAGACTCTCAAGAGCATCCCACTAGACAAAGGGGCCCCTCCGTCTCAGAGGGAAAGGTGAAATAAGCCACGAGTTTCCACTTGGCGCAGATCCATGCGCAGGGCCATTGCCAGGTTAGGAGAGAGTTGGTGTAATTTAAGATAGGCATCCCTCTGAGTAGGCTGGTTTGAATCAGGCCCCACCTCTACATGGACAACCAGTACCTCAGAATACCTGTTATGGAAAACAGCTTATTTGGAGAGAGGATTGTGATTATGTAATTAGTTCAGTTAAGAAGAGGTCATGCGGGAGTAGGGTCTGTTCCTAACCCAACATGGCTGGTGTCTTTATAGAAAAGGGGAGATTTGGACACAGACACGCACACAGGGAGGATGCCATGTGCACATGAAGACAGAGGTCATGGTGATGCCTAAGCCAAGGCACACTGATGATTGCCAGCAAACCCCCCAGAGCCAGGAGAGAGGCCTGGAACAGGTTCTCCGCAGCCCTTAGGAGGAACTGCACCTGCCGACACCTTGATCTTGGACCTCTAGCCTCCAGATCTGTGACACAATACAGTTTTGCTATTCATTGCCACCCCGTTAGTGACACTTTGTTATGGCAACCTCAGCAAACTAATACAGATGCTGAGAAATGGTTTTTCTTTCTCAGCTGCAGTCTGGCAACTCAGGTGAGTCCGAAACGAATGCGATTGTTTGTTAAATGCTTGGAGAGACACGAGACTGCCGTGAGCTCGCCCATGATTCATACTTTTCCGTGGCTACAATCCTAGCACAGTTGTCATCACCTCTCCTGGATTGGATTAATTCTGAAGCAGAAGCTTTTTCTGCCTCAGTCCCCCTTCAATGAGGCTAAGTGACAGTGGTCAACAAACTGTAGTGATACAGAAATATAAAGCGTGGTCCAGGGTAGTGACTAAGAGGGCAGCTCTGGAGTCAGACTGTCTGGATGTGTAGTGGCTTGGAACATTACCAGACACTGAATAACTGCACAAATTAATAAGCGTAATGCAAATAAACCTATTTTTCTTGTTCTCCAAAAGCAAAATATTTCCTATTGCGCACACCAAACAAGTCAATCCAAGACTAATGATGTGGCAGTCGGCTGCTAAAATATTCGCTGCTAGTATTAGTGGAGAGAAATGGTGCGCCTGTGTGTAAGGCGCATAAGGGAAGTGAATGCAACACGACTATAGTAATCAGTCATGAGCGAATGTTGTAGTTCGTTATTAATAATTACAATAGGATATTGTAAAAATTAAGTTATGAAATTTTTATTAAAATGTTCCTTACATACCGTTATATTGGCTGGGCTGCAAAAATATTCGTTGTGGGCCGCGTGCGCCTGGTGGACTATGAGTTTGACATGCTTGGTCTAGACTCGCAGTGGTTCTCAACCTTCCTCATGCCGCGACCCTTTAATACAGTTTCTCATGTTGTGCTGACCCCCAACCATAAAATTATTTTCATTGCTACTTCATCACTGTAATTTTGCTACTGTTATGAATCGTAATGTAAATATCTGATCTGCAGGATGTATTTTCAGGGGTCGCGACCCACAGGTTGAGAACCGCTGGGAGGGAAAAAAGCCATCCCAGGAGTCCTGCTTCCTCTTTGCCCTCTACCACGTCACACCTACCTGCCCGGGACCCAGGTACAGACAGGTTGCGTTGTCATGGCAGCCACCACCGCTGGGCAGCAGGCAGTTGTTGATCTCTGAGCAGTCTCTTCCGTCCCCGGTCCAGCCCTGCTGGCACACGCAGGTATGGGTCCCCACACCAGTTTTGATGCATTCTGCCTGCAGAAGGGGAAAGAGCAAAACTTCAGAAACCTCAGTCCAGCTACTTGATTCCAAAAGCCAAAAGAGGATTTTCAGATGTACAGTCTAGAAACACGTTTGCGTGGAGTTCAATGGAAGCTGGGTTAAAAAGAAACATTGCTTGGAGTTGGCCAGCTAATGGCCACCACTAACATCCCTGTTATTTTATTGTGCCAGGGACTGTTCCTAATATTTTGTAGGTGTGAGCTGCTATCCTGAGGAAGGTATTGTTATTGCAGATAAACTGAGGCTCAGAGGAGTTAAGTAACTTGCCCAAGGTAACACAGCTACAAAGAGGCACAGACCCAGGTCTATATGATGCTGAAGCCCAAATTCCTAATCACTGTACTTCTTCTTAGGATGACCACACCAGGAGGTCGAGGGACATGGGGAGAGGGAGAGAGGTGCAAGGTAAGCTGTTGAGATGAGGCTGCTGAGTGGGTGGGACGCATCCAAGGGGAGTCTTGTGGGCTGGGCAAGGCATTTGCATCTGAGTCCATCCTCAGAGCCAGGGGGAGTCACTGAGGGGCTTTTGGCATGGGAGAAGCATGATCTGATCCACTTTGAGCCCCTCTGGCTGTGGGTGGACAAGGACTGTACTGTGGGTGGTCAAGAGAGGCACAGAGGCCGGTTACTAAACAGTGGGTAAGGGATGAAGGTGACTGGGGCCAGATAGTGGTGAAGATATTCAAAAGGCATCGGTGAGCTTGGCTGGTGTTGCTCAGTGGTTGAGCTTTGACCTATGAACCAGGTCAGGGCACATGTCCTGGTTGTGGGCTCCATCCCCAGTAGGGGGCATGCAAGAGACAGCCAATCAATAATTCTCTCTCATCATTGATGTTTCTCTCTCTTCCTCTCCCTTCCTCTTTCTGAAATCAATAAAAACATATTAAAAAAACTCAAACCAAAACAAAACAAACAAAAATTACCAGTAAAAGCAATGGTGACTTTGGCACGACCTGACAATAATAGAATTTAGGGCAAGTCGCTTAACGTCCCCAAGCCTCAGTTTCCTAATCAGGAAGATGGGGATAACAAAATCGCTTCGTTCGGTTGGTGGGAGAGCAAGTGAAATTGCATACCGGAAAGTTGCTAGGAAGCTGTAGCCTCTGAATCAAGAGTTTAAATACGAATGATCTCAGTACCTGGTTCTCAGGCTGTGTTTTTTGAGCCCAACGTCCCCCACACATGTGGATTGAGGAAGGGGGGGGGCCTCCCGGAGAGTCCCCGGCACCATCTTTCAAATTCAAGGTTCACACAAATGTGCTTCATGCGATGAAGAGCCATCAGGCCCTGCCTGTTGGAAGGCCTTCCCTCAGGATTTCCTACAAAACCAGGCAGTTTGGAAAGAAAAACCACCACTCACGTTGCGGCTGCAGCCCCCTGCGGTTAACCCCGCGCAAGGATCCATCTCTGAACAGAGGCTTCCGTCCCCTTCATATCCTGCGTTGCAAACACAGCTGCCAAGAAGAGGAATTCACCGATCAGCCCCAGAAATATCAGCACCCACCACCCGGAAGACGGCGGGCCAGCCAGGGGTTCAGGGCTTGGCCTGTGCACCAGGTGGTCACGGGTGCTTCTGGGGTCTGTAGTCAGACAGAACTAGGTGGGAATCCAGGCCCCACCTCTCAGCAGTCGTGTGACCCTGCAGGAGTCCCTTAACCTCTGAGAGACCTTGTTTCCTTGTCTGGAAAATGGGTATAATCATACTGCTCTCCTCCTAAGGCTGCAGTGAAGATCGAATGAGCGAATGCACGCGGAGCATTTCGCAGGGCACTGGCACCTTAAAAGGCTCAACAGCTGGTAGCTTTTCTGCTCATCCTGGGCTGGAATCTGCCTCTCTACAATCCTATGTATTACCTCTGGTTTCACGGAGATCAACTCTTCCCTCTGAGTCTATTCTAGGCTATGGCCCTTTAAAAATTTATTTTAAAAACATGTTTTTATTGATTTCAGAGAGGAAAGGGGAGATTGAGAGAGAGATAGAAACATCAATGATGAGAGAGAATCATCTATCGGCTGCCTCCTGCACGCTCCCTACTGGGGATCAAGCCCACAACCCAGGCTTGTGTCCTGACCGGAAATCAAACATTGACCTCCTGGCTCATGCATATGCAATAGCTCTCAAGCTGCATGAACGTGACCGTCGCATGAAACCTCCCCTCTCTCCCTTTTCTAGTCCCTCAGGTGTTGTTGTTTTTTCCCCCCAAACACCACATTCTCAGGTGCCTCATCCTGTGAGTTGAAATAGTTTCCTGACCCTCCACCTGCTCAGACACCCCTCCCAACATGCTCCACTGTGACACTGTTACTAGTAAACGCAGGGCCATAGGCTCACCCAATATGTATGGAGTGCCCTGTGGCAGGTGCGGGGACACTGTGCGGCTCCATCACACCCCATCACACCCCCATATTCCTACTGCAAATTGTGTGCTTCACAGAAAATAATGATTTTCACGCATCAAGGCCCCTAGAGGAACTAAATGCTTTATCTGGTGCCCAAAGACATAGTCTAATGTAGTCCAACGCTGACTAAGTTTATATGGTCTAGAGTCTAGGCCAGGGGTGGGCAAACTTTTTGACTCGAGGGCCACAATGGGTTCTTAAACTGGACCGGAGGGCTGAAACAAAAGCATGGATGGAGTGTTTGTGTGAACTAATATAAATTCAAAGTAAACATCACTACATAAAAGGGTACGGTCTTTTTTTTTTTTTTTTTTTTTTTTTTTTTAGTTTTATTCATTTCAAACGGGCCGGATCCGGCCCGCAGGCCGTAGTTTGCCCACGGCTGGTCTAGACAGACCCATGTCTGTAGTCCTCTGTGGGTGATGGATTAAGGGTAGGGATCACTTGTGTTTTTTGCCTTATGCACCAATGTAGACCCTAACTCCTAGGAAGATGCATTTCTGTCGTAGACTGTGGAAGAGAGAGGACAGGCTCTGGGCCCATGCTGCCTACAGTCCAGTGGGGGAGACAGACTGTAAACAGGTAAGCATATAACCATGCAATTACAAGTGAAGAAAAGTGCTGTAAAAATAAGGCCAAGAATCTAGACATTTGACATTCTCTGCATTTCCCAGGAGGTTGTGGGGGTGGTTACTGACTTTGAACCAAATCTGTCTGGAGAGGACATTTTCTCTCCAAGCCCATGGAATACGTTAACATTAAGGAAACAAATAATGAACCAAATGACCAAAGACCCAAGGACCTGTCAGATGCCTTTAACAGCGGAGTTGTTATCAATGGCCTTAGGAAGTAAAGGTGTTTTTCAGGGGTTGGAAAGCTGGTGGACAAGTCTTCATTTCCTTCACATCAATGATGATAAGAATTATAGTTCCGGTGACTAAACATCTATCATGTACTAGCCCTGGTGCTGGGAGCATTTACAATCTCCACAACTGCCCTGCGAGGTAGGTAGCGTCACCCTTACTGTACTGATGAGGAAAGTGAGGCTCAGAGAGGCTAAGTAACTTGCCCAAGGTCACACAGCTGGTCACTTTCAAAGGAGGGAGCACCGTTATTCGAACCCAGCTTAGCCTGAGGTTTTCTCCACAAAAGCCACACTGGCTGTTGGAGAGAACAGGCCTCAGTATATGGGTTGGGTCTGTCTGCAGGTCACACAATGGCCACGAGCCTTTAAGGGTGGTACCCTTCTCCCCCAGACCTACCTTGCTGTCCCATTGCTGTATTCACAGGTGGCGTGGATGTGACAGAACTGCACGTAGGGCCCACAGGCTGAGGCCTGCTTGTGGCAGAACCTCCCCGCGGAGCCCTCTCTGCACGTGCCGGGGAGGCAGGCCCCGCCACTGTCCACCCGGTTATCGCACGTTCCGTCAAGGCACCGGCATTCTGAGAGAGAAGGCAGAGGGACGCTCAGGGCTTGGAGGACAAGCTTAGCATGGCTGGATTAAAATAACAAAGACTTTTCATAAAATTCTAAACAAGTCAGGGTGTAATCTCCTCACCCCAATTGCTCCTGTCAGAGCAGAACCTGGGATGAGCAGGGGAGCCTCTGGGAGCTGATTCTTAGGGTCCCAGGTGTTTCTCAGTGTGCCTGGGACAGCGCTGGCCGAGGCTGACTGTCCCATCAAGATGAGAACATCTGGGACTCAGGGCTCTTTTATATGTACACTAGAGGCCCAGTGCACGAAATTGTGCAAGGGGCTCGCCCCTCCCGGCCCCGCCCACTGGTCCTTCCGGGGGTTGTTCCGCTGTCCAGTCTAATTAGCATATTCGCTCTTTATTATATAGGATGTGTGGGGTGTGGTGGGGCCCAGGGACGGTTGTGCTTGTGTGAAAGCCCCCGAGGAACTCGATGTTCATCTCCTTCATGGTTGGAGAGTTTAGTCTGGAAATGTCTCAACTTTTCGTGGAGACATTTTGGAATGAATAGAAGTGATGTTTCATGCCGGCATGGCCCCTGCTGCTAGCTTACCTATTTCTTCTTCACTAGCCTTTTTCTAGGCATTGGGTCAGCATTTAACCTGTACTGTCTCACGAACAGTCACCAGCCTCAGGAGGTAGGTTCTTTTATCATCCCCATTTTCCAGATGAGACAACTGAGGCCCAGAGAGGTGAAGCCAATGGCCTAACTTGCTGCTCAGTCCCAAGCATGGCCTTGAACACAGGCCTTCAAAGTCCATTTCTATTAGTGAGCAGGTGTAAACACAGGCGATTGCTATATTCACTGGCATTTCCACATGCCTGTTGTCATTTTAAACTTTAGCTGCTTACTTTGCTTTGAGTTCTAGGTATTTAAACATTGCAACGTGAGCCAGCCCTTCAGACTCAGGCTCCTATGCATGTGGGAATGAACGATTCTCAAAGGCAGATGGCAAGGATCTGGGGGCTTGAAACTGATCAGAAATGAAGGAACTTGCACTTTTGCCTCAGAAGGGATTGATTGGAAATTAGTTTGGGTGCTTGAAGTCAACATCCAGGAAAGAGAAGAAAATCATAGTGAGGGGGCTGGAAAAGCATGGCTGGATTAAAATAAAAAATACTTTTCATAAAATTCTAAGCAAGTCAGGGCGTAATTCGCAAGGAACAAGAGCCCAGAGAGGAGGCCCCCTGCCTGAGGCAGCCCCAGACCTGGGACAAGAGGCATTGCAGCAGGAAGCCTGGTACCGGCTGCTGCCTCAGCCCCCGCAGCCGGCCCTGCGGGCCTCATAAAAATGTCAACGCTGGCAGGCTTTGGAATCAACCCTATTTTTCTTTTCTCAGAAATCTTATTGGGCAAAAAGAACCTGGGACTAGGGTCAGCAGCCCTGCCCGTGGAGCTCTGGCTTCCTGCCCACTTTAAGAGGTAGTTGTGAGGATCAGAATAAGGCAAGAGAGGGGGAGGGGGAGGGCTCTGCATTTTGTAACAAATGAGTGAAGGTACTAACAATAATAAGAATGGCTTCATTTACTGGCTATTTGTTAGGTGCAAGCTCTGAGCTGAAGCCCTACATTACGATCTAACTTAATCAATGACCTGTGAAGTGGGCACCAGTACTATCTTCATTTTAGAGATGGGAAAATTGAGGCTCAATGAGAGACATGTTTTAAGGCCATATGGCTAGTAAGTAGCACAGTGGGGATTTAATTTGAGTTGGGCTGGACTTCACAGTCAGCTCTGATGCGTTCCCTTTATTCTTGTTACATTCTAATCTTAGCTCAGAAGGATGTACCTAAATATATTTGCATACCTAAATATACACATCATGCCATTTTAAAGAACACAGTGCATTTTCTAAGACTGTATAACTGCATTTTTTCATTGCCTCTTGTTGTGGAACGTTCTCCATTTTTCTCCAAGCTTCTTGACATTTATGCCACTGAACTGAGAATAGCAACAGTAGCAACAATAACAGAGAATAATAATAGCTAGCACCTTTGTAGTGCATACCCTGTGCGAGGCATTGTTCTAGGACAAGTGTTTTCCATTCACAACTTGTACCAACTGTCCAAGGTAGTTGGTAGTATTAGCCCCATTTTACAGACAAGGATACTGCGTCCTTGAGAGGAGTGGTAAGTTGCCCAAGGTCGCACATTTGGCAAAGGGAGGAGCTGATGGAAGCGGACCACTTGAAAGACAGGTAGTGAGTCTGTTTCTTGATTTGGAACCCACCATCCATCACGTTCAGGTATGTGGAGAAACCTAGAGATTGGTTTTGAAAGTGTGGTCCTTGGACTAGCAGTTGTCAACCTTCCCAGGGAATTTTTTTTGCAAATACAAATTTTGCCCACCTTCTCAGTAACTTGGTGAGTGGGGCCCAGCCATCTGGCATGGGCTACAGTGTCAGAAGCAAGCTGTTAAGAAATGCCCCGTGATGAGGGCATTCCCAAGCAGAGGGACCCAGGACGCCAGGCCCGCCCACACCACCGGCTTGCAGGGCAGCAGGGAGCCTGGCTGAGGAGCGGAGGGAAGCCCTGGAGGTGCCACTTACGTTGGTCACACCGAGGTCCGTACTTGTTGGGATCCGAGCAGAACTGGCACTGGGAGCCGTGGAAGCCATCCTGGCAAATGCACGTTCCGTTGCCGTCGAGGCCGTCTGTACACTGGGGGCAGAGGCAGGCCCGGGACCGTCAGGACGACACTCGCCCGCCCCCAAAGGGGCCCCCGACCGCTTTGCTGCATGACCTAACTTCTTGGTACCAGGCAGGATAAGCTTGGGGTCCCAAGCCTGGATTTAGAACTTTAAGGGAAGTCATTCAAGGGAGGGACAGTCACAGAGGTGAACTAGGAACCTCCAGACAATGCTTACGGGCTGGCGAGGCGAGGCATCGACCTCCAGAATGAAGGCTGGCCTTTCTCTCCAGGTTCTCGCCTGCTCAGCCCTGTGGCTTCTCGCTGCAGCGTTTCTCCGTTCAGTGTTAACATATTTGCCTCCCACCTCCCCAGCCAGCTCGAGGCTAGATTTTCAGCGATCAACGCTCATCAGAGCTGGGCTCGGTGCCTTCCCGACCACCCGACTATGGAAATTAATTAGTGCCATGTCGCCCTCCTTTCTTCACCTGTGTGTGTCCCCACACGTGGTTGCAGAGTTTTTCCTTCCCCTTGAAAGTGCATATTGTAAATGTTGATTTCTTAAAGGCACAGATCTATGCTTTTTCCATATAAACCACAGTTACTTTTTTTTTCTTAACCTTGGTTTAGCTCTGGCCACCAAGTTAGAGTTAAGTTTTGGCTTTTATGTTTCCTTAGGTTTGGGGGTAGGTTAAAAAACAACAATAATCACTGGGCAGTGCTGTTTTTTTCAAAGTCTCACAGAATCTCAGTCCTGGAAGGAATCTTAAAGATTCAGCCAACCCCACTGCCTCCTCTGGGAGGAAAGTGAGATCCAGAGAGCCTTGTTGAGTTGCTCAAGGTCATGGAGTAGAAAAGCAGAGATCCAAGGCGACATCACTGTATCCACTGTCCCCTCCTGGGGCAAGAGTCCTCCCAATGCCGACACCTGTTCTTTTAGTAACCGAGCTGTCTTATTTTAACTTCCTGGGAACAGTGGCTGGCATTGCATCATTTCTGGGTTCAGTGGTTTTAAAGATAATTTTTTGACTTCAGAAAAGTCAACCTCTGCATTTATGGAAAGCATGCACTGGGGGCTGTCCTGATCACCTGTCCGTTTCCCAAGCATGGGTTCGAGAAGCCTCCTGGACACTGGTTGCAGTTGGGCCCGTAGAAGCCTTTGCAGCACTTTGGTATCTGAGAGACAAAATGTGTGTTGCCCTTTAAAACCCAAGCAGAGTGCCAGTTCCTCAAAGAAGATCTATTTTAATTTCTATTATTATTTTAAACAGCATTAGCCCCCTCCCCCATTATGGGCTCACTTTTCTTTTGCAGATGATGTCATGGCTAATGCTCAGCCACCTGCTCACCACAAATCTACTGAGGGCTGACCATGGGGGCAGCCTGGCACCGCACCAGGGACAAGGCAGATGGAGGCTGTGCTCATGGTCTATATTCTATCTAACCAGGAAGAGACAATACATATAAGAGGAGAGAGAGGAGGAGGGGGAAGGGAAGGAGGAGGAGAAGAAGGAAGAGGAGGAGGAGGAGGAAGATAAGGAAAAGGAGGAGGAGGGGGAGGAGAAGGGGGAGGAGCAGAAGAAGGAGGACAAGGAAGAGGAGGAGAATGAGGAAGAGGAGGAGGAGGAGGACAAGGAGGAGAAAAACAAGGGAATTTCAGAGAGTGGTCAGTGCTGGGAAAACAGAGGACCTTACTAAAGTGGCGGCAGGTGGAGGCAGAGGTGATGGAGATTGGGGAGGTCACAGTGGATTGGGTGTTGATGGAGGAGGTGACAGTTAAAGGGAGACATGAAAGATAACTCAGCTCCAAGAAAACCTGGAAGAGCATTTTGAGGCTGGGAATGGCCAGTGCCCACACTTTGAGGGAGGCATGAGGCAGGTCAGAGGCAGAGCGTGGCCTGTGTGGGGGTATTGAGAGTGTGAGCTCTATATTGAGAGCCAGGGGCCACCATGGTAAGGGTGGATGCAGGGAAGGGGGTGACCTAGCTGCCATGTGGAGAATCCACCCTTCGATTCCCCTGCAGGGAGACATGGCCAAGGCTACAAGGCAACCTGTGACTCACGGAACCTGGGGGCTCAAGATTGTGGCCTTGGTGCTGCCCAGCCCTGCTGGTTTCCATGTGAGCCCTGGTGGCCTGGATGAAGGCCCTGGCCACACACCCTCCTCACCTTCACGGTGGCATTACAGTATCTGGCACATCCACTCTTCAAGTTCCTGGTTCTGCCGGTGTAGGCACATTTGTGTGTGAAGAGTTCCTGGAAGAAAGCCAATGAGAAAAAGCACTGCTATGTGCATTTGAAGGTCCTCTTGGCACCCCCTAGCTTTTACATACACTAGATAGTCTACTACCATTTTACCATCGATGTCAGGGATGCTCTAGACAACACTGGGCACAGGTGGATTCCCGTCAGGGTGTGGTCACCCTCTTTTTTAAAAAAATTATTTTTATTGATTTCAGAGAGGAAGGGAGAGGAAGAGAGAGATAGAAACACCAATGATTTGAAAGAATTGATTGGCTGCCTTCTGCATGCTCCCCACTGGGGATGGGGCCTGTGACCTCTTGGTTCATAGGTTGACGTTCAACCACTGAGCCATGCCTACTGGGTGGTCACCCTCTTTAGATACTCTGTCTCCTAATACAGGCCAGGGTTAGCACAATGCAGGCCATGTATCTTTATGCCCCTTGTAGTGCCACAGCAGACATCAATAATCAATCAGGGAACACTTTCCTGCGCATCCTGGATACAACTTAGCCTCCCCTTCCAACCACCTGCCACCCCTAAGCTCCTCTTACATAGAAACTTTGTTATCAGTAAAGAATCTATAATTTTAGAAAGACCCCTCCCGCCCAATAGTGATAGTGTGGTTTTTCTCTTGGAGGTGGGGGCAGATTTAAATGCACCTTTCATTCTCTAACCCCATGCCCACTCATGATGATCTAGAACTACAATTTATTGAGAAAGTCCTAGGGCCGGACACATTACATACACAAGGTCATTAATCCTCAGCCCCACGTGGATATTTTCATCCCTTTTCGTTAGATGAGGAAGCTGAAGCCCAGATAGGTTGCCATTTTCCTAAGGAACACCGCCACGAAGTGGCAGGTCCAGAGAATGGGACCTGCCTTTCCACGCGCTAACTTTAGGATATCACAGGCAAGTCATGTAGTCTCTGTGGGCCTCAGCTGCCTGATCCTTGACGTGGGACAATAATGGTGATCTCAAGTTTTGTCAGACGCATTAGTCCTTGGCTCAGATTTTATGTTCTATAAATGCTGATGGTGAGCTTGCTCCTTCCTCGTAGGCTCTTGCTCAAGAAGAAAGCATTGAGAACACCACAGACTGTAAAATCCCAAATTCTGAGACACATTTACTGAGGAAGGAATATTCAGTCCTCTGGTTGGATCTCAGGATAATTAACTAGGTGCAGATCATGGGAGCCTGGGAGGGGCAATTTGGAGGCTCTTTCGGCTCCAACCCAAGCGTCTCATCTCTCTTTCTTCTCTTCCTCCTCCTCCTTTGGGCTGTGGCAATGTGGGTTCATGGTGCTGCCATGTATCAGCCGAGTGACCTTGTGCGAGGTGTTTGCTATTTCGTTGCCTTAGCTTCCTGGTGACATGATGGTTATGATAATAATATGCCTACCTCCTAGGTTTGCTGCAGAAAGCTTTGAGAACAATGGCTGGCACCAGCAGTTGCTGTGATACTGGCCAACACGGTTTCCTCTTCCCCCTCTCTCTCCATATTCCCTGGTTGACAGCATGCTGAAGGACGCAGGGCTGATGGCTTCATTAAGCAAAATAAATATCTGAACACGTGTGCCTATTTAATTTTAATGTTTTGCTGTACCGGATGCTTCACAATAAGATTGCACTGAGAGCTCATCACCTTCCTTAGTGACTTATTCTCGTGTTGAATGAAACTTCTGGTTGGGAAGTTCTTTTTTTTAAAAAAAAATTTTTGTGTGACTTCAGAGATGAAGGGAGAGATGAGAGAGAATCATTGATTGGCTGCCTCCTGCACTCCCCACACTGGGGATTGAGCCCATAACTTGAGCATGTGCCCTACCAGGCATCCAACTGTGACCTCCTGTTTACAGGTTGACACTCAACCACTGAGCCACACGGGCTGGGCAGGGAAGTTCTTTCTTTGGATATACTTAGAGGCAGAAATTTCCCTCATCAACTTGACCTTAGAACATTTGGCTTTTGCCACCAATAGAATACATGGCATATGGATTGTGAATTGTACAGCAGTCTTTTTTCCTTTTAGACCAGAGCTCTCAAGACAAAACCAAAATAAAACAATCTTTTTCATGTTTCTGCCCCCAAAATCAGCACTATAAACCTCAGTAGATGTGTATAGAATTCAACCAAACTTGAAAAGGTTTTGATGGTTCTAGTGTCATTTTCTTGATATTTTTCTCTAGAATGATGCTTGGGAAGAGCAAATATGAATAAAGAGTGGCAGAACACGTCATCCCAAAGTATGGCACTTTGGGGTAAGGATTATTCTGAGCTAAAGGTACCTGAAAGACAGCAAATATCTCTTTTCTTTCTGGAAACTGTGGGCCTCTGTTGCCTAATCTGTGAAATGGGACAATAATGGTGATCTCAAGTTTTGTCGGAAGATAAAACTATGTGAAAGTAGCTCTCCTTATACTGGAGAAAAGAAATATCTTGTCACCATCGACAAGGAGTTGAAGCCAAGAAAAACCTGTACATACAGACCTTGTAAAAAGAACTGTTCTTCATCCTGGCTGGTTTTGCTCAGTGGTTAAAGTGTTGGCTGTGAATTGAAGGGTCTCGGGTTTGATTCCCAGTCAAGGGCACATACCTCGGTTGCAGGTTTCATTCCCGTCCAGTTGGGGGAGGCAACCAATTGATGTGACTCTCTCACATTGATGTTTCTCTCTCTCCCCTCCTCTTCCTCCTCACCCTTCCACTCTCTCTCTCTCTAAAAAAAAAAATCAATGGAAAAAATATCCTTGGGTGAGGATTAAATACAACTGTTCTTCTTTTATCCTCCCCATACATTTTAGTTGCTTTCCCCAAATTGCCATTCTTCGTTCAACCTACTGTATAAGCATTTGGGTTTTTCCACTTGTCTGAGTCTTCATTCTTCTATGGAGGCTCCCATGTAAGCATAGAAATCTGTGATTTTCTCCTGTTAATCTGTTTTATGTCAGTTTAATTCTGAGGCTCAGCTGGACTCTTGGAGGGTGAAGGTAAGGTTTTGCCTTCCCAATACAAACATTGCATTTTGTTTGAGAGGGAAAAGTAGAGAAGGAATGAACCTTTACTGAATGGCTACTTGATTTAGGCATTGTGCTTGGGCTTTTAATTTATGCTAATCCCATGGTGTTTATTATTATTATTATTTACAGATGAAGAAAATGAGAGTTAAAAAGCCTAAGCAACTTACTTCGGGTTAATGAGCAAGGATTGAAACACAGGCAGTAGGCTAAGAGCTAATTTTATATCACCCCGGTTGGAGTTAGCATCTTTTCAGAAGAAGGTGGAAAGGAGAGAAACCACATCAGTGGGATTGCCTGGGTGATGTGCGTTCCCATGAAGCTGTCACACTCACCGTGGGCTCAGAGTTGGCAGGACATTTGCTCCAATAGATAAGGGAACAGCTCATACATGTGCCCTGCAAGGAAAGTCAGCAGATCAGCACAGGTGCCCCTGCAGGAGGGAGCAGGGGACTGTCCTGTCTGGTCTCATGCTTCCTCCCTGAGAAGGGGGTTCTACTAGAGTAACCCTCCTGGCCTCTCTCCCAGCCCCCTATTGACTCCTCCCCAGAGAAAAGGAGTAAAGGTGGTATAGGAGGATTTGGGGAGAAGGAACTGAGCCTGCACAGCCTCTTCCTCTCCCGCTTCTAGGGTCAGACAGATCAACTTTCTGTGTGTAGAGAGGCACCTGACCCACAGCGGGCACTATAGTAGGCCATCTATGCCAAGGATGAAGGATTAAGATGAAGTCCTTGTTCTCCAATGAGTTTAGCAGTAATGAGGATGAACATTGAAACTCTGCCTTTCATTCTCCTGGGCTCCTCACTTCAGTGATTTAGGAGCAAGGAAAGGGTGTGTTCCTCCAAATCTTTCCAGACATTCTCTGAAGTTCTCTACTGGGCTCTGTGCTCCAGCAGGTAGAACTTGAGGGTGGTCTCTTGGGCTTCCTTGGCCTATTCTGATTGGTCTTGGCCAATGGGAGGCGCCAGCAGGAGACTGATGGGTTGGAAGAGAGCGAGGTCAAGGTAATTCTTCCCTGCTCTCTGTGCTTAGGCACCATTTCTACAGCTCCTGATGGCGTCACTTCCTCTGCTCTTCCCACTCTCACTGGGTTCAGGTAACCTACCCCCCTTCTTGACAACCCCCCCCCCTCCATCCCCCAGGAATCCTTGGCCTTGGAGTGGGAATGATTTCCTGCCATTGTCCATCCCTGGATGCCCTAGCATAACTTATTTCCTTAGCCCTGCCCATCTTTCTGTAGTAGCTTCTTCATTAAACTCTCTCCATTTGAACCTTTGGGATACATTCTGTTTCCTTCAGGGACCTTAGACCCTATCAAGTACACAGTGCTATTTATTAAACCTTTAAAATCCAAAATACATGTCCCCAAATCCAAACGCACATGGCCAAAGGCAGCTATGGGTTCATCCTGGTGAAAACTGAGACTTCTAGAAGGTGCCAGCAGCTTCTATTCCCTGCTAGCAATACATACTTTCCAGAGAATGCATTTGTGCTTTTAATAGACAATCAAAACCACCCTAAATTACATGGAGCAGATAGATTTGACTTTACACCCAGAGAAAATAGAAGACTCCATTCTAAGGTGGCTAATGGGAAGCTCTTTTCCCCACCACAGTGCTTTAGGCTGTGGTTCAAACCCACATGTTGATTCTGTTCTTTGGGGACATGAAGAATGCCGGAAGCCGGTCCATCCTTGCTGCTTGACACAGTCGCTGCAGGAAAGAAACATCTGTACAGCATATGTTTCAAGGGACCTGGCGTATATAGCATACTGTTCTTAATATGTTTGTTCCCCTTAGCGCTGTGTGTTTTAACCAAGGTCACCTCTCCGAGAAAGGTTGTTTCCCCAGGTAGGAATTTTTCCCTGAAGTCAGGGAGGGGATGAAACTCCTTAACTAAGTGCCAGGCGGGTAGTTAATCACTACAAACAATCATGCTTAAGCTACATAATCTTTACTCCCTGGAATGGAGATAAGAAACGCCCTAACCTTTGTAATAGAAATTGACAGGATTAAAATCAACTGGTATAAATACGGATGTAACAAGACAATAAAAAGCAGAACCTCTCTGGAGATCGAGACCAGAACTTGGCTGGAGATCCTGGCTAGGCTGCTGATCAACTGAACGCTGTCTCCGTGTCATTCCTTCTTCGCCGACTCCGTCTACGCCTTTGGGAACCCCTGGACCTGCTGGGGTTGGACCCCGGCAGAAGAACAAACTTCTGAACAACCCGGAATTAGGCAACCTTGACCTATGGTTGCCCTTGTTTCCTCCACAGAATTCCTTCCCTGAACTTGAACGGCAGCTGCTTGGGGTAGAGGAGCTCCGAAGGAGTCTATTTATCGATTCTGCAGAGGCCCTATTTCCCTAATATTTTTACCTTTGGGCCAGGAGATGAGACTACTTCCATCTGTCCTTTTCTGCTCTTCATCCTGGCCTAAGTCAGGTGACACACCTGCCAATATTTATTTCAAGGATTGAACCAAACACCTAAATTGCTGCCAGGGACTGGCTGGGAAAGTGACCAAGTTTCTGCCTCTCTTAAAAAGTGGTGTTCAAAGTTGAACCAAATCCTGCAGATGGCATGTGATTGGCATGGGGAACCAGTACCATCACAGTAGCTAAAACATAGTAGAGTCATTATATTAATTAAGAAATCTGGAATCAAAGGAATCAGCCACAAGTCTGTGCCAGGCACTCAACTAAGTACTTCTAGCCTTCATGACAAGAAGAGGGAACAATACAATAAAACCTATAAAAACAGGTCATTATTCCTTGTTCAATGCCCATGTTCCAAGGATATTGAGGACAATCATTGAAGCAATATTGAAGTGTCCTGAAAAGAAATACCCAAACCTCTTGTTGCTGTGACTTTCGGGTTGTGGTTTCCTTGGGAACTGAAAGATCACATGTAACAGCAATGATAACATTTGGGGAGCTCTGATTAAAACAGCTGAGCCAAAGAAAGTTGCTATGGAAACAGGAAAGGCCATTAGAAGGTACATAAACTCATAGGCAAACAGGAAGCTTGGTATTTGAAAAGAAGTACAGAAAGATGGTTGATTGGCTAGGCCAGAGCATACACCTGAGAAGAGATTCTATTTTAAATCCTCTTAAAGTGCCTTGAAGTGTGGTGGGTTGAGTAGTGTTCCCCCCCAAAAATTGATGTTTCCCTAAATCTCTGAATGTGATCTTATTTGGAAACTGAGTCTTCACAAATGTAACTAGTTAGGATGAGGCCATATGGAGTAGGGTGGGCTCTAGATCTAATGACTTGTGTCCTTACAAGAAGAGAAGGGGACACAGTGACACAAACGGGGAAGAAGGCCAGGCAAAGATGGAGGCAGAGATTGAAATGACGCAGTTACAAGCAAGGAATGCCGAGGGTCCCCAGGAGGCACCGGAAGCTGGAAGAGGCAAGGAAGACGCCCTCCCCACCCCCACAACCCCCAACCTTCAGAGGCCCTGCTAATACTTTGATGTCAGACTTCTGGCCTCCAGAGCTGGGAGAGAACACATCTCTGTTGCTTTAAGCCACCTAGTTTGTGGTAATTTGTTATGGCAGCTCTGGAAAACTAATAAACTAATACAGGCATCTTCTATCACTGTGGAAATTCCCCCAAAGGAAACTTAGTTCACGCCTGCCTTTCTACGAAGACAGAAACACTCTGGGATGAAGCTTCTCAGAACAGTGAGAGCTGGGAATGTTGTCTGTTTTGTGGGGCAGGTTAGGGGCCCTTATTGACTGTCCTAGTTTTCTTACCACTTTCATCTCGCTCTTCACTTCATCGCATCGGTGGGGCAGAATTGGGACGATGGAGGGAGGAATCAGAACTCCAGTCAGTGTGTAGATTCGGCCATTTTTGGCAGCGACCTCAAGTTCTTCCATTGCCACATCATTTGCCAGAATCTGCCCCTGGAAAGAAGCAGTGATATCTTCCATTCTGTCCTGCAGGGACACCAGTGGTGCCCTGGTAAGTCTGAATGGTGGCGACCTCATGGGAGACCTTCAACTTCACCTGACTTTTCAGTGAGTGGAAGACTGCTATTAGAAGGGCTTGGCTGACAGGGAGAGATGAATCTGTTAAATGAATTCTTGACTAATGCCCGGCAAGGATGTCCTTGCAGAAATGGTCCTTAACTGGGGAAGAGGTATAACTATTCTAGCTCTACAGTATATTTGCTATGACATCTTGGGCAAATTAATTGACTTCTCTGTGGTGATCCATTCATTCAGATGCATTTACTGACCTTGTGATATATCAGGTGAACAAATCTAGACAAGTTCCTGCTTATGTTGTAGGGAAGGGAGCAGAAAATGAACAAATTAGTGAAGAATGCTGATCTCCACTTTCCCCTACATCTGCTCCACCTGCAGTGCTCATGGCAACTTATCTTTGTGGTTGCTCAAGTCAAACCTTGGGGGTCATCCTTGGCTTCTTCTCTCTTTACTCCCCAGCCAATCCATCAGCACCTTTTGCTAAGTCTACCTTTAAAATGCCCGGTGAATTTAACCACTTCTTATCACATCCCTCCTTCCTCCCTGGTCTGAGTCACCATCATGCTTCTCTGGATTATTGCAGTTGTCTCCTAACCAGTCTCCCAAAATGTATGTCTGGTGATCACATCATTCCACTGCTCAGAATCCTCCAGTGGCTTCTCATCCTCATTCAGAGTAAGAGCCTATGTCCTTACCTTGAGAGCTTAGGCCCTGCGTGTCCTGACCCAGCCTCTCCTGCTCCCTCCTTCTGCTCTGATCTCCTCTCCAACCTCTCTCCCTTCTGCTCTCTCTGATGGAGCCACACTGACCCTGTCCTTCCTCCTCAAGCAGGTTGGGCATGCTCCTTGCTTTGTGCCTTTGCACTTACTGCTCCCTCTCTCTGCAATGCTCTTTCCCAAATAGTCACACTGCTTCTCCCTTCACTTCCATCAGGTCTTATGTTTGCTCATATGTTTTCTTCTCCATGAGGATTTCTTGGGCACTTTATCTAAAATGTCAGACCCATTCCTGCATTCCATCCCCCTTCCTTTTGCTGGTTTTTGCCTTAGCACTTCCTAGTCTCTCATACATGACTTATTTTACTTATTTGTTTATTGTACTTACTACTTACTACTTATTGTACATTCTACTTACTAGAATGAAGGTCCCACAGAACCAGGGACTTTTGTCTGTTCATTGATCTACTTTTAGGGCATAAAACAGTGTTTGGCACATAGTAGGCACTCAACAGATATCTGTTGAAAGGTTGAGTGACCATCATCATCACCACCAGCAATGAATCAATAGGAGACATAACTCGACCAGACTTTTGCTGATATTACTACCCCACGGAGTTAGCTGAATAATGCTGTCTTCTTTGAGTTTCTTAAGTCAATCATGTTGTTTTCCACCTCAGGGCCTTTGCACATGCTCTCTCTTCTGCCTGGAACTCTCTTCTACTCATCTCTGCCCAGGTCCATTCTACTCATATTTTGAATCCTGGCCAAAGCCTCATGTCCTCACTACGGACCTCTGGGGCCCCAGACTTGCTCAGACTCCTCCTGTTGCATGCTCTCACAGTCCTCTTAACTTCCACTTGTTGGCACTGATTGCAATTGTAATTAAAATAATTAACTGGTCGCTAATTCGTTGTTTAAAGTTTATTTTCCTAGTTTGGATGGAAGCCTGTCTCTTTCCAAACTGCTTTATCCTTGGCAACTAGGTCAGACTCTCACACCTGTAGCTGCACAGCAGGTATCTGCTGACAAAGGCAACACATGAATGAAATAATCGTAAAGGTTTTAAGCCTGTGACTTAGTAGAAAGGTAGGATAACCCGAAGAATGAGTAGAAGAGCAAAAATGCATGAAAGTCACCAGTGGTAGAGTTTTCACCTACATTGCTGGTTGTGTTAAACTGTATGATCTGGTTGGCCAGGCTCCTAATGCGAAGGGTTGAAATGAGGGTGGCCACTTCGAGCTGCAATGAGAAAAATAGACAGAGACATTGAGAGCAACACACAGAGCCCCGCTTTCATAAAGTCCTCACTGGGAAACAGCCTGCAAGTTCATGAAATAAATAATGGGAGCTCAGAAGTCATGTGTTTTTGTGGCTTTGAAGATTTCTTTGATAGCCAGCTCCTTATCCACAGCTAAGGGTACGCTGGAACTATAGAAAAAGGACAATTGTCACATATTTTCTAGCAGCCATACTGCAAATTTAAGGTCGGATATCTTGAAAGCAAGGGAAAAGAGCGGAAAAAGTGGGGCCCACCTGGGTAAAGGGGACAATGTGGTATCTGACCAGTTCCAGAAGCTTCCAAGATCCCTGTGAAGGAATTAAAACACTTCTTTAGTCAATGAGGAAAACACAACATTCCCCATCCACCCACCCTCTTATAGGAACCTCCTCATATGACTTTGGACACTTAGTTAAGAAAAATAAGTGACCCATAATGTCTTTAGTGGGAAGTCCAGGGTGAGAAAATCCAACCCTAATTGTTAACATTCACCAAATTCCTACTTTAGCAGAAGCTGTTCTGAAAACACTATATGCACATCTCATTCAATCCTCCCAACGGCCCTGTGAGGTGGGGACTACTATTGACTCCTTCTGTGTGTGATAACACTGAGTTTTAAAGACGTGTCCAAGGTCACAGAGCCAACTTAGGATATAAGACTAAGAATTAGCCCAAGCTCTCAGTCGCTCTGCTCCTGACCTCTCTCAACACCCAAGGCTACCTTCTGGATTTTCTAAGACAGCCTTAGTTTATGACTCTGTTTCACTCTTCCCATAATCACATATGAGATGGTTACTGAGGACTAAGCAGTCTTTGTTTGGGTTATCTGGTCAGGACACTTGCCCTCTGAGCTCCAATGGAACATGGGCATTTCTCCTGTGAAGTCCTTCCCAAAAGTTCCCATGCTTCAGAAAACGGAAGCAACAGTGGAGATAAAAGAGGGTCTTGGGCTATAAACAGGATGAGCAGCCCCGAAGGGTGTCCTGGAGAGAGCACAGAGGTGAGGGGCTTGGGGCCCACTCTCTTTGGGGGAAGGAGGTAGTGGCAGTGGAAGTGGTCTGTTGTAGAATGTCGCGATCTCCCAGCTGAGCCAGAGTTAGGGGTTACAAGTTTCACAGCCCCTGTGCTTCATGGCACAGCCATAGTCACTAGGTGAATGATCACAAAGCGAGATCATAGTAAGGCCCCCAAAGAGGCTGACCAGTCTAGAGACATGTTCCAACAGCGTGAAGTCCTAGATCACAAGAGTTTTATTCTGTCTAGTTCAGTGACGAAGTTGTAAACTGGGGCTTATCATCAGTAGCTGTGGTCTCTGTGGGGATGGGATGATTTGAGGACTGAACATTATTTTCAGGAGAAATAGAAGGATACACTGGAAAGGAAACACAGCATCCCAAATGAGAATTGGAAACCACTCTTCTAATGAGATCAGTGTGTTTTCCATTTTATTGGTGTAGCTGATAGGACTTTCACTGCGGTTCTTCTCTGAAGATAAAACTAAAGGATGCTATTAAGATGGATGTAGACAGAAGGAGCGTCCCAGAGGTGGGGACATTTTAAACCACACGGGCGCTGCAACTGAGAAAGAGGCAGAAATGGTTGTTCTATTCCCCACCAAGAAACTTAAACGGAAAAACAGTGTATGACTCAGGACAAAGAGACTTTGAAGATGTATATTCTTTGCAGGAAAAAAAATAATGCCTTTGAGAGAAAAGCGACTGAGAGCCAGGAGCAGTGGTGTGTTAGTAAATTGTTTCCATGGAGAAAAAAAATAAGCCATGATTTATAGCGTTGGCCAATTTCTATGGTGTAAACTACCTTGGGCTGATTTCAAGCACTAATGTGATCTCAGTGGGTGGAGCTGGGAAGAGATACACATAGTCTACTCTCAAGAGCTTGAGTGAGCCAGCTTCAGATACCACTGGAAGGAGGTTTTTCTAAATCCTCATCCAAGGATATGCTTTTTTTTTTTTTTTGAGATTGGAAGAGAGAGAGAAACATCGCTCCATATGTGCCCCGACCAGGGATGGAACCCGCAGCCGAGTTATGTGCCCTAACTGGGAATTGAACCTGCAGCCTTTCATTGTATGGGAAGATGCTCCAATTGAGTCACCTGGCCAGGGCACCACTGGAAGGGGGAAGGAGAAAGAGAAGAGCTTTCTGAGCAAAAGTGCTTGACAGAAAAGCAGGAAGGTTGTTTTTGTTTTTATTTTTCCTATTCTAGTTAAAAGGTTTTGTTTTAATTTTAAGTGTACCTGATTAGGTGTCTGAGAACTCCTTTATTATTATTTTAAAACCTGTATCAGAAGCTCATGCACTCAGAGAGGCCAAATAATCTCTGGATTTTAATAATCTCCCGGGGGAGTAACATTACATTTTTAGCTGTAACATTAGGTATCAGTGTGAGTTCTAAAGAAAGGTATAACAGTTTTTGTTTTGTTTTGTTTTTTAGCAATAGCTAAGTTTCAGAAAATTTGAGTGTGAATCATAAGTGTAAAATAACGTCCTATTTTTAAGACACTGAAAATATTGCATTTTAAATGCAAACCTATAGCAAATCCTTTAATATGTTGAACATCTGTTTGCAATGTAAGGGAGATCACCTTCTGATTTATCTCCTCTAGGCATATCTTTTTCATCCAAAGTTTTCTGAAATTAAGATACCCTTATTTGCCATCCCTTGCTTAGACAAAGCCTGTATGGACACTGACTGAGGAAAGTATTCTAGAAAGGGCTGTATCCAAATGGACCTCTAAACCATACACACACGTTTCTGGGTTCCAGAAACAGCGTGGCCTGGGCTGTCTGAGTTAAAGTTGGTGCTTCCCAAAATGTCTATTTCTGGCTTCATTCCAGTACCATTGAATCAGAATGCTTGGGGAAAGTTCTAGAAGACACCTACTTAACAAGTGCCATAGGTGATTTCTAACCACATTAAAGTTTGGGAATCATTAACCTAAAATATCTGGACCCCCCATCCTGTATACTCAGCACTGAACTGCATGAGGTTGTAGGCAGTCTGACCCCATTGCCAAGACAGCGGCATGACTTCAGGACCCTGGAAGAAAGCTGTGCCCCTTCCACCAGTTGATGTTCTAATGAACAAAATTCCATAACTAGATATTGTTCTCCTCACCTTGAGGCTGTTATCTGTGGGGAAGGAAACACTTTAAATGCTTTTAATTATTTATACCTTAGTGTGACAGAGTAAAGAAATATCCTTCCTAGAGGAGAATGTGAGAGAATTAAAAGTTATGGTTTATAAAGAGAGGGTTATAGTCCTGGCCAGTGTGGCTCAGTGGTTGAGTATTGACCTATAAACCAGGAGATCATGTTTAGGTCAAGGCACATGCCTGGGTTGTGGGTTTGATCCTCAGTAGGGGGCATGCAGGAGACAGCCGATCAATGATTCTCATCATTGATGTTTCTAGCTCTCTCTCCCTTCTCCTCTCTGAAATCAATAAGAAACATTAAAAAGAGAGAGAGGGCTATAATGGAGAGAGGTTAGTTAAAGCAATAAAAAGGAAAGGCTGGAGCATCTAAAAATAACATTTATGCCTTTTAAATTTAGCCTAGACCTGGTCCAAAGTGGCCTGGATTAGACTTCATTTTTCTAGATGGTTTTAGAATTGTAGAGAACTTAAAATATTGATTTTGCTACGGAGTAATATTAGATGAGCCAGGAAAATCAAACCAATCATTTAGGTCTAGGGTTGCAAATACATAGATCTTATTTCCTATGTCCAGTCTGATAGTCTATCAAACTACTTGGAACTCCATTGAGGAAAATAAAGAATTAAGCCACAGCAACACCAGGCTTAGTTCCAGAGGACTGTGATTGATTAATGATGTCTGCCTTGGTTGTAGGAGGGTAGGTGGTGATATGTATGCTACTTATTTGCCATCCCTAGTTTAGAAAAAGCCTGTATGGGCACAGACTGAGGCAGTGGTGCTGCCATAATACCATGAGAGTGAGTAGGGTACAATACCTCTGGAGAGAGGAGATAATCGAGAGTCCCATCCTTCATGTTACTCAATACTTCATTACTTGGAACAAAAACGGTGTATGGTCCACCAACTCCATCCTCATCTAAGGCATGTCCCACATTGGTTTTCTGTAATTAAGAAATAAAATTTTATAAACTAATGAACAAAAATAGATCCAGAGACATAGAAGCATGGAACAGATGGTGCAATCTCAGAGGGAAGGTGAGGATGAGTGGGTGGGTGGGAAGAGATCAACCAAAGAACTTGTATTCATAACCCATGGACACAGACAATAGGGTGGTGAAGGCCTGGGGTGGGGGATGAGGGTGGGTTAGGAGAGGTCAATGGAGGAAAAAGGGGACATATGTAATACTCTCAACAATAAAGATTAAAAAAATTAGAATTTTATATATGCAATTATCTCTGACAAACATTTGAGTAATTCCTAAAAAAATATTCATCATTGACACATCGGCTAATTTTACAAAGGACTGGGTGTAAAACATTTCCAGAAATCCATGAAAAGTACATACCTCTAACAAGGATCTGAACTTGCTGTACCTTGGTTGTAGCATTGTCATTATGGTTTGCTAAAAAGAGACATTTAGTTTAAAAACTAGTGAAAAAAAAGGTGGTTTAGGAAATAAGCTCCCTATCATTAAAAGACTGATGACAGAGTTTGTGTGTAAGTGTGGGTAGATAAAAATAAAGACCTGGTCAACATTATATAAATATTTCCTGTTATTATTGAAACAGTAGTTCAGACCTGCACATTCTGCAATAGCATTTAGCCATCATCAAATAGGTCAGAGGGAATAAATATTATTGAAGGGAGGCTGTCCTCCTCCATTAGGTATGAGGGATACATTTTCAATAGTCACTGGACTGAACTGTCAGCTGTGGCCATAAGAGAGGTCGCAAAATCAAGACCTTTCCTACACCTACTGCAGGTCTTTCTTTCTCTCTTCAGAGGTATCCAGAATTCTGTTGAAAACAAAGTACCCCCATCTTTCCCATGGTTGGGGTCCTAGTACAAGTGAAGGACACGTATATACTGCTGGCATGCATTTTCCTTTTGGATATGACTCTCCATGGAGCAAAGGAAGATGGATTGGAATTGACGTCACTTTTAGCTGAAATATCTTACCTCTGTGTTGCTCTCAAATGTGGGCGTCATCTTGTCCATGGCTCTGTCAAGGATGTGCAGGAGCCCATTGGAAGCAACTATGTTCCCCTCTATAATTTTTACCTTCTTTTTTCCTCCATCGAGTTTAAGCTTTAGTTGATTGTCCTAAAACACCAAGGGAAAATAAAATAAAGTTAGTGTGGTGGCCTTGACGGAGTGAGCACTGGACTAGAAGTCAGAAGTCCCGAGTCCTTGGGTCCTGCCATTTATTGGCTGCCCGATGGTGGATAGGCCACTTCACCTAATAGGGAGGATGGTATCTGCTTGATTGACTTCATGGCCTTTTCATGAAGATCAAATGAGATAGCTTGTGAAATCACTGATGGCTATCACATGCTACATGTGAATCAGACATTGCAAGTCTCCCCCAATAGAGTGCAAGCTCCAAAAGGGCGAAACTATTCAATGTACTAGAAACACATCGTCTATTTTAGTGTCTTGTACAGAGAAGGCACACAATACAAATATTTGTTGAGTAAATAAGGGAAGCTAATTCCTTCTTCCTCCCATGTAGCTCCTATAAGTTACTTGTTGAATGAATAAATGAATGAAGGCATGCATGTCTTTGGGAGAAAGCTATCTATCTATCTATCTATCTATCTATCTATCTATCTATCTATCTATCTATCATCTATCTATCTATCACCTTCCTTCCTTCCTTCCTTCCTTCCTTCCTTCCTTCCTTCCTTCCTTCCTTCCTTCCTTCCTTCCTTCCCTCCTTCCTTCTACCCACCTATCCTCACACACACAGTTCAACATATTGGTTAAGGAATCAGGTTTTGGAATCAGGCAGACCAGCACTTGAATCCTGGCTCTGGCAAAATGTCTTTCCCAGGGTTGCTGTAAATCTTACCTAGCATAAATGAAGATTGACCGTAGTTCCTTCCACAGAGTAACAGCTATCAACTATTTGGTGAAACATAACTGTATAGTACACAGCACACACATGCACATTCTGTGGATTAATCACGTGCACCTCAGCTCAGTAAAGTCACAAAAGAGCTATTTATGAAAGGGGAGTAGGATGGTTTTATTTAAAAAAAAACACCCAAAGTAGTCTAATGGCATTAGGAAAGGTGGAATGTTATGCTGGAGAGGATGGATAAACTCCAGTAATCTAAAACAAACACAGTCCATTTCCTTTTACAAGCAGATGCTGATCTGGCATCATGCTGATACTTCCAGAGAACAGGCTGACTGCAAACTTCCTCCTTCCTGCTGGCAGCTGAAGGATGGTTGCCTTGAAAACTAAATCAATCCAGAGCAAAATCAATCACTTTATAATCTCCTGTTTATAACAGTCCACCCCACTCCTACCTGACCCTTTCTGGTGTTGCTCGCCACTTCTTCCTATGTAGGGAAGTTCTTTGACAAACACAAAGAGAGGGCCAGCTGTGGGCACTGACTCAGTGGACAGTGTCCTCCTGGGAGTGAACATCGGAGAAACCCTTACCTTGTCACCATTGAAGATTTCTCCTGACCTCCCCGTCAAGGTGTAGAATGTGTCTGTGTTATTCATACGCTCAGTGTTCATCTGCCCAGCAATTATGTGGAGTTTCACAAAGTACTGAGTAGCCTTATTATCCATCAAAAGCTCTTTAACCTAAGAAAAGAGAGCCATTCCTTCAGTTTCCATTGTTGAAAGGAGAAAATGAGGCTTGTGATTCATTCATGGACTTGTTCAGCGAAGTCAGTGCACCCTCACTCGGGTTTGGGCTCTTTTCCAGAGTGCAGCTGCCCTGGGCCAGGCCCTAAAAAGAGTGGGAAGCTGGAGAGTGGGAGGTGATGCAGAGTATACTCTCCCACCAGGGAAGTGTTCCAGCCTGGAAACCGACACAGTGGGGAGAGCGCAGCCCTGGGGCCAGGAGGAGCAAGGAGGGTGGCAGGCTCCGGGAATGACTTGGAGCCCAGAAAGCAGATGGAAATGAAGTATGAAGTAGGTGAAAAGGGCAGGTAGAGTGGGCCAATGGAGCTCTTGAACAGTACAATTAAGATGCTTAAAATCCACCAGACATAATCTATATTTTCAGTGTATCATCAATAATCCACCAACAGAGATTTTGAATTAACTTTGTGCAAACTGAATCTGTATATTAAACACGAAACCACATGAAAAGTGCCCAGCACAGAGACATGCAATATCTACCAGTTCTCCCACCAACAGTAGAGAAGGGAGGGCGCCCCTGAAGATTAATGGTAGACCCATCTCTGATGGGTTAATGGTGGTGGCATAGTAGGGTAGAAAAGTCTGGAACTTACTGGGTTTTTATTCAATGCAGCAAAAATCACCACAAAATATTTTAGAGTAAGATAAACCGATTTTATACAAATCAATATGTCCATTATCTACATGAAACCAAATCTAACTGTTTGATAGCATCATGATGGGACACCTCCACCAGGCACTATGAGTTTCATTCCTACCAGATGACATTATCTCAGACAACAGCTGCTCACATGGAAGACTACCATTTTCTAGTCTCCCCTATCACTGTGACCATTTATGAAACTAAAGAAATAAATATCTAGCTAGTGCATTAACTTAATTCTTCCTGTAGGAAGTGAGCAGTTTTGTATCATGCAAATCTTATGTATCACATGACTCTAGATAAGGACCCTCTGATTACTTTGAAGGGATAATGACTGGAAGGGGCATCAAGGGTCTTGAAAGGAGCTGGTAATGGTCTTGCTGGATACACAAGTGCCTTCACTTTGTGACAATTCATTGAGTCATGCGCTCATAATTTGTAAACTTCCTGTCAGGATGTTATATTTCACTAGAAGTTTACCAAAACATCACCATCCTTATCACAGTAGCTTTTATTTTAATGGGGGTTTCCTATTTAAGTAAAAGAAGGTATTGCCTACTAAGAATTTTTTTTTGCATCAGCTTCTTGGTGTAGGCTTATTTTAAATACTTACATTGAATCCTTTCAGCCCCTTGTCTGTCGTCAACAGCACAGTGAATGGTCCCAGGTTACTGAGTGGCCAGGCATAGGCTTTGTCTTAGCAGTCGAGACACACAGAGAAAACACAAATGGGTCAGTGGCACATGCAGAGTAAAATCGGGCAATGGGCCTTGTGATCCACTTACACCCTTGACTCAAGAGCTTCTCTGTGCTAAGGGGCATGCGCAGGCCCTTTGTAAACTGGGAAGCTGTCTAAGAATGTAAGGCACCATGGCGCCATGGCCCCCAAAGGTTCCCCATAATGGTGTGATTTTTCCTGCAGCCACGGTCTTGGCATCAAGGGCACCCTGGGCAGAGAGGTTCTGTCAGGGTCATGTGACCAAATCCTCAGACAACCCTACTCAGCAGGCCTCTGACCCTGTGCCTGACTCTCTTAGCTGTCACCATTTCAGTGAACAAAGCCCTTGTTCCATCCGCAGCCAGCTCAGAAGAGCCTCATGCGTGGTTTACTGCTCTGCACTTGCCATCTTCAAACGGTTAACCTTTTTTTAAAAAATCAAAGGATTCTGCCTTTTCATTTTGCAGGGGACCCTGCAAGTTCTGTGGCTGGTCCTGTTTCCATGCCCTGGGGGAAGGTGAGACAGAAGATGTGCTCTGTGCTCTCACACAGGCAGTAACGTGTGTACCCGCACTTCATACATGGGGCAGCTGAGAGGTTGACCTGACTCTGTCCAGGGAAACGTTCAAGGGCCTGGTCTGCAAAGGGCATGCTATCACTCCAGTCCACTCTCATTTGATATTGTGAGTCCTTTGAGAAGGCTGTGAGAAGCCTGGCAGGTTGCCTCTAATCCCTGTGGCATGCCAGTAATGCCTCCGAAAGAACAGGGCATTTATACAGGGTGTACGTTAAGATTTATGCCAAGAACACAGCGTTGACCCATGGAGGACATTTCTCTGGCTGTGCTCTTTCTGGGAAAACACTTTTGGTGACTGGCAAATTCAAGATAGGGATATTTTAAGGCTTCTGTTGATTGGCCAAGTCTGTGTTTTATTTTCTGTCTATTGGCCAAAGTTGTGTTTTATTGAAAGTCTTGCCTAAGGCTGCAATCAGCTATCATATTTGATTCTAAAGGTGGTTGGGGTAATAACCTAGAGGGCATTTGTAAATGCAGGAGGGTGATTTGGGCTGTCACCCTTTCTGGGGGACCAGTGGAGAATGTGTCACTAAGGACAATTAGTGGTTGGGGGAGCCAATGGTGCTAAATATTCAGCAATGTGTGAGATGGTCACACACAATCAAGAATATTCCCCCAATTCAAACAGAACCTCCATTGAGGAACATAGACTTTGCCTCAGGGGCTTAGTCACTCTCTATGCCCAGTATTACCTGCCAACCTTGTTTCATACCCATAAAGTCAAGGGAAAGAGGATGGCCTCCATAGCCATATTAGCTGTTGCCCTGTCTTCAGTTCTCTGCCTCTTAATTATTGCATTGCTGGGTCTCCTGCCACTAACTCCCATCTCCTTGGAAACAGCTGCCTGTCCTTTCCTTCCCACCTGCATGACCCCTCCCAGAAGGGCTGGTTCCAATAGACAAGCCTTGCCCAGCCTGCCCACCCCTTTTTGAATGACTGTGTCTTGCAGTCGCTGTTGCCTGAAAGGTGGCTGCCCTGTATGTGGAATCTGTACCTATAGCTGCTTACCCAGAAGCGAGATGAAAGAGGTCAGCCTTCCTTGCCATTTTCCTCTGGGTTCAGTGTTTAATTCTCTGAGTCGCTCCAAGATGTTTCCATAACACCTTGAGCCATCACCCACGTAACCTTTCTGGCAAGTGCATCTACAGAGAGGGTGAAAACACAGTTGCAGGGTCTTAGAGCCAATGAGAGGTGAGATCCTACCATCCAACTCCTTCATCTGATCCTTGTCTGCAACGATGGGAAAAGCGATGCCCAGGGATAGGCCAAGAGAGGAGAGGCACAAATAGAAGTGAGCACTCCTAGTGCAGTGCCTGACATAGAGTAGGCCCACAAGAAATGGATAGTTAATACATTATGCATATCTATAAACACTAGATATATTTGTATACTCGCAGTATTTTTCAAAGTGTGATCAAGAGACCATGTACATCTGAAGCACATGGGGTGCTTACTGTAAATGCAGAGTCAAGGGCCCCTCCACAGAACCACTGAATCACAATAAGCTACTAATGTAAGCCTCAGATAAAGATGCAGAGCCACTGATCTGCTTAGGAGACTCTTCCCCTCTCCTCCCATCCTAGCTGAGATCTCCAGTCAACTGTCCCTTCCTAAGGGAAATATTCCTAGATTACCCACCCCCTTGCTAGCCCCCACTGTAGACCAGGTTCCCCTCAGTGTGTACTCTCATGGTACCATATAGCTCCTCTCTTGGCCACCAAGTCCAGTAGCAATTCTATCCTAACTGTGTGGTTATTTGGTCCCATCTAATTTGAGAAGAGAGTGAGGGCAAGGGCTATGTGTGTATTTATTCCTTCACTGTTGTAAACCCAGGATCTAGCGCAGGATGTGGCCCATAGGAGGTACTTAATTAATAGTTGTACAATAATCAGTCATCGAATTAAAATAAATACATACACAATGAAAGTCACAGACACTTTGCACAATGGTTTAGTTTCATAAAAGAGTTAAAGATGCAATTAATGATGCACTAGCCGTAGTGTGCTGGTCAAAGTTGAATGACCAGGTCTCTGGGTGGGGGTGGGGCGGGGGGAAGAGCCCTGATTTGTAGCATTTGCCCATTTCCACGGTTCATACTCCCACATTGGCTAATCTCAAAATACCAAGGTGATGCCAACCAGCTTGCAAAATCCTGAAAATTTAACAGTCTGCTCTGCTGAATCAGTAAGCCCTGAGCCTAGCACACCACTCGGCAAAGGTTGGCTGACAGCTGACTGAAGTTGGCAAGGTGCTTGGGAAGGTGACATTCACCAGGCTCCTGGAGGTAAGTGAGGAACTAAACATGAGACAGGGAAGCACATGTCAGAGAAGAGCGTGGCAGGGATGATGTAGCCATACCATTTCACAGGTCTAACTGACGTTCAGAAGAGGATCCCAAAGAACAGTTATACACCCATCAATCCAGTTGTGTTTTTAAATATGGTCCCATGGCAAATAGGTACATTTTCAACAAGTTTGCTGAACAAACATTTCAGAGTCTTATCACCCTTTGCTTGGATTGCTGCAATGACTTCCTTATTGGTCTTTCTGCCCTTCGTTTTCCTCCCCTCAAATCAGTCCTTCATCCCTCCGCCCTGTGTGGTCTGTCCAAAAGGGAAATCTGGCATCTCTGTGCTTAAAACTCTCATCACCTCTAGGATAAGATGTAAGTGCTTAGCATGGCTGGCCAGGCCCCCTTCCTGCCATTCACTGCAAATTCCAGCTCCACCAAATTGCTTTAAAAACAAACAAACCGGGATGCCCTTCTCAGGCCACCTGCCTTCCCAGGAATGCTCTCCCAGCCTCACCTTATAGCTCAGGTGTGGCCTGCTCTAGGCAGCCTTATCTGACCTCCTGGCTCTCCCCTGGCAGGAGCATCCCCATGACTATTTTACAGCAGAGGCTCAAACCCAGGTCTTTAAACTCCAAACACTACCTTCTTCCAACCCCACAAGCTGCCCCGGCCTCAGGAATTTCCACACAAATATTTTTACTTAGAGTAAACCCCTTCTTTCCACAGTAAACCTGGAGTCCAGGAAACACCCCTTGTGTTTATTCACTTTCCCTGGCCTTGTTTTGCACTGTTAACAAGCAATATTTCACGGGTGAGGAAACAGGCATATACATTAGAGGTCAATCTCTGGAATTGCAACATTTGTTTTCCCAGTGACTATGTTTTCCTTCTCCCGCACTCTGACCACCTCATGCCACGTTAGCAGGCCGGGTTGTGTTTCAGATTGTTCTCATGGCCATTATAAAGGAAAAAAAAAACTTTTGAATGAGTCATCGATTAAACAAAGTTTTATTGAGTAACTACCGTGCTCTTTGCATTGTGCTATGGGGGTGATGTGGATATAGGCGGAATAAGACATCATCCTTCCAGACACTTACAGCATTGACTGGCCACCACATTCACCACTTGGAAAGAAGGTGGTGGAATTGCAAAGACTTACTTGGCCTGGCCTGGTGCGATGGTGGAGCAGTTGGCGTTCCTGTGACAGGGGTTGTTAGATTTGCAGATATCGGTCACACTGCACCCCACGCCGGGTACAAAGCCATGGTAATGTTTCTTACACTCACAGTGAGACTTCAGGGGGTTGGGGGGAGATAAAGAAATAGGGTTCTAGTTAGTCACCAAAGCCAACATTCTTCTTAAATTCGTATCTTGTGCCATAAAAACCCACTCGGGGAAGTTCCAAAGTATGGGCTTAAACTACAACTATGTCAAAGTGTCTGGAATTGGAAGCCCTGAGTCTATATCATGTCTATTTGGAAGCTCATACACCTTGTGGGTTGTTTACCCTTCAGTTTCCTTGCGTGCTAACCCTGGGTCTCGCTGGCCCCATAGTTCCTGATTTTAGATCGTCTGCAGCCGAGTAGGGAGTGAGGTTCAGCCGGGAAGTGTTGTTGCTCTAGAACACTGGTGTTCAGCCACTCAACTCAAGTGACATTGGGTGTATCGGGAGATTTCTGATGTTCACAACGGGACAGGGGCAGTGTCACTAGAGGTCAGGGATGCTCCTAAACATCCTACAATGATCTGGACAAGCTCCCTCCCCCCAACAAAGAATTATCCAGCCCAAAGCATTATTAATCCTGAGTTTGAGGAACCCACTCTGGAATAATGGAAATACTGAACGCACTGCTGCCGTGTAAGCCACGGAGGGTTTCTAAGACTGGAAAATCTGCCTTGAGACACATTTTTAGGAGACAAAGCATATATTAAACCTCACTGCCAAGGTCCTGGGACCTCGGTTCAGGGTGTAACAGGACCTTGCCCACAGAGGACTTCATTTAGGGGAGGGAGTTCAGCCCTTTGAATTTCTTGCCAACGTGCCTTAGAAATTGACAGTAGAAATATCATGTGATATATTCTTTTTCCTAGGACATAAGGTTGGGCAGATTCTGTGCAGAGAACACCAGGAACATTCCTGTGGGGCGCTGACTAGACAACTGGGGACCCATCACTGTGTGGGTTCCCACTCAGGCAGCAATAGCCTGTGTATGGATGGATGAATTTCCTCCATGCACACTCAAAGTTCAGTTCCGGGGGCAAGAGGCACTGCTAAATATTTGACAGATGGCCCTGGCTGGTTTGGCTCAGTGGATAAGAGCGTTGGCCTGCGGACCAAAGGGTCCCAGGTTCGATTCTGGCCAAGGGCACATGCCTATGTTGCGGGCTCGATCACCAGTGGGGGGGGTGCAGGAGGCAGCGGATCAATGATTTTCTCTCATCATTGATGTCTCTATCTCTCTCTCCCTCTCCCTTCCTCTCTAAAATCAATAAAAATATATTTAAAAAATATTCAATGGATGGATGAGATATCAGGAAAAGGGCTCTTTCATCTGGACTCCTCAGCAAGGACCTCCTGGCCAGGCTGAATTTTCCGAGTCAAAGCCATGATGTGATTTGGGGGTCAGGTTCTCACCCAGAATCTCCTCCCTGTTCCCTGCAATCTGTCAGTGCTGTCCCTTTGGGACAGAGTATTTTTGGTTCTAAGAGTCCTCTCTTGCGAAGAAATTACAGGGACTGGAAGATTGTTGGTAAAAGTCAATCACATAGTCACCCAACACTTGGCTCACAGTTAATCTGTTGATCGAATTTGAGTTGTGTATATATTTGTCAATGGCTGTATAGGATGAGGATAGAAGAGCATGTAGGACAGTGAAGTTTTGACTGGGGAGCTTGGAAAGTGTGAGTGTAGAGGTCGGACTGGGGAGGGGACATGCTGAGCTTATCCCTGAGCACATGCAGGTCTGTCTGGAGAGGAAGCCCAATTGGACATTGAAAGGGAGCATGGGAAGGGCACAGAAGACAAATTGTAGCCATGGCCCATTTTACCTTCAGGGGGCTGTCCTACTCTACCTGTATCAGTTTCAAGCATCAGCAGCTTACCTGTCCTGGCCCATCATATTTGCACACCGTGGACTTCGTAGGGCAGTTTCCGAAGTTGATTTGGCAGGGGTCGACTGGTAAGCACACTTGGCCATCCCCATGGTAGCCTTCTCGGCAGGTACAATTGTGCCGATTTGGTCCCAGGAACGTGCAATGAGCGTGAGGGTGGCAGACATTTTGTGAACAGGGATTGATGGCTTGAGAGGCAATGACAAAATAAGAGGCAGTCACCACACCCGGGATGTAGGACAATTGAACTGTGAAGGGACTGCCAATCACAGCTCATCAAAGCTGCACAGGCAATCCAGCAGTTTTAAGAGAAGGAGTAAGAAATACCTTGTCTTACCTTACCTGATCCCCCTCACCTATCAAACAGATTTACATGTGGCCATCGAAGATTATAACTGCAAATATTGTGTTGATATATTATTACGCCATGTGATGTGTGGATTTGAATATAAAAGAACATGAAGGAAAGTACTAAGGCTTATCAAATTTATAATATGTGCTGGGTGCCGGGAGCCGGTCCATCCTTGCTGTTTCAAGGGACCTGGCATATATGGCATACGGTTCTTAATATGTTTGCTCACCTTCTTGGCGCTGTGTTTTAACCAAGGTCACCTCTCCGAGAAAGGTTGAATCCCCAGGTAGGGATTTTCCCCTGAAGTTAGGGAGGGAATAAAATCCCTCAACTACGTGCCAGGCGGGTAATTAATCCCTTTAACTACGAACAATCATGCTTAAACTACATAATCTTTTCTCCCTGGAATGGAGATAAGAAACGCCCTAACCTTTGTAATAGAGATTGATAGGATTGAATCAACTGGTATAAATACAGTTGTAACAAGACAGAAAGACACAGAACTCAGAACACAGAACTAAGGACACAGGGCTTGGAAGACAGGACCAAGAGAGACAGAGCCTAGGCACAGAACCTACACAGAACGTTCTCTAGAGACAGAAGAACTTTGCTGGAGAGAGCATGCCGGAGGATCCTGGAGAGGGACTGGCCTCGGAGCCTAGAGACAGAGCCTAGCGGGAGAACATGGCAAGGGATCCTGGACTGAACCTGACTACAGAGATTGGCAGGAGAACCTGACTGGAACCTGGACACTGAACCTGACTGGAGAGCCTGGACAGAACCTGGCTGGAGAACCTAGCGTGGGAACATGGCTACAGAACCTCGCTGGAAATCCGAAGCAGAACCTCTCTGGAGATCCGGGCTAGAGATCCTGGCTAGGTTGCTGATCAACTGAACGCTGTCTCCATGTCATTCCTTCTTCGCCGACTCCGTCCACGCCTTTGGGGACCCCTGGACCCGCTGGGGTTGGACCCCGGCACTGGGTTCTGTTCTAAGCATTTACCAAACATTAACTCGGTTAATCCTTACAACCCTCTAAAGTAAGTACCATTATTATCTTCATTTGATAGATAGGAAAATAGAGGCACAGGCAGGTTACAGAATTTGTCCAGCTAGTAATAGGCAGATCTGAAATATGAACCCAGATAGTCTGGCTCCAGTTTCATGAAGAAAAATAGAAGTGGTGGTTGCATTAAAATTAGGGTGGTTGTGAGTCGCCTCCCCTTTTTCCTGTTGGATAACCTAACCTAAACATCTCAACTAACAAACTTGCAGGATCTAAATTCTACTCACGCTCGCAGTATTTGCCATCGCTTTTGTAATTGGGAAGGCATTTGCATTCTAGCTTTGTTTCATCTTCACCGGAAAGTGAGCATCTGGAGTTTTCTGGGCAGAGCAAGGCTGCGCATTCAGGGATGGCTGCAAGGGAAGGTTGTTGAGGTAACTGCATCAGCAGAAAAACCAGTTATAAAAAACTTAACAAAAGCAATATTCCCCATTATTAAAAAGGATACACAGATTTGCTGTACCAATTCAAAAGTACAGAATGCATGAAGTAAAAATTAACTGTCTTCTTATTCTCATTATCCCATCCCACTCCTAAAATAACCATCATCAACAAACAATAACATATATGTTTATTTATATGATTTTTAAAACCAAATGGAATCCCTTTAAAATCTTTAGAAACTTGTTTTTTTAACAATGTACTATGGAGGTCTCGAAGGATATACTTTAATGTCTAATATCTGCATAGTATTTTACAATATTGATGGGGCCTAGAGGGTTGTTAAAAACTATAATGAGCCTGACATATTAGCGAACGTACAAAGCTAACAAGGTGGCCAATTCAGTTTCATGGATGATGGTAGAAGATATGAGACTCCTGGGTCAGAGATGAAAGATAGTTTATTACTCATAGAAAGACCAATAGCCAGAATGTTAGCATTTTTGCATCAGGTCTTCCAAGCCCCAGTTTCCATGGGGCAATGCAAAGAGTCCAGATGCAGACCTGAATGTGCAATGGATTTTATTACAGGAGAGGAGTTCTGATCTTAGGGAACCTAAGGTGTGTGTGTGTGTGTGTGTGTGTGTGTGTGTGTGTGTGTGTTTAATAGTAGGAAACGTATTAGTTTGGGTCCAGGCAGGAGACAGAAAACACACAATAATTTGAACAGGGAAAATTTTAGTGTAAAGCATTATGAACAGAGAATTAAAATAATGGGAATTCCTTGTGAGTGTTAAAAACTAGAATTCCAAAGCATAAAGGAATAGCAGAAATATAAGGCACAACCACTACCCTTGGGTTGAGGGAAGTGCCCAACTTAAGCCCTCCTCCCTCCAGGGCTGATCCGCAGATGTCACTGGGAAAGGCCTGGCCTTGGCCACTGGATGGGGGAGAAGGTGCTGAGATGCCTTGATGGTGAGGTTTGCTGGAAATCTTCCCTCTAGGGAAGGTCATCTACAGGGAGGTGCCAAAAGTCAGGACTCACTTGGTGTTCTGGGACCAGAAGCTAAGAGACATGCTCTCAGAAGTGTAGTGGACTTCTGTGTGTGGGTCAGGCTGGGTGGCTTCACGGGTCAGCGTTGCGGGATGAAGGGGAGGTGGCCAGCCTCTAACGGCCAGTCCTGTACAGCCCTTGGTGTGCCCAGGGCTGAGGAAAGGGTGCACAGAACAGCATTCCCCTGGGCTGGGCACTGGCCTGCACGGTCTGAAATGCATACACCTGTGCCTCTTTGACCTGGGGTGGCACTGAGGAAATTGGCGGTGCTTACGCTTGTCGCAGTGGGGGCCGGTGTATGCAGAGTAGCACTCGCAGGTTCCATTGCCGTTGAGTCCGCTGTTGCACACTCCATGCACACAGCTGCACACTGCAGACAGGAAATGGGGGTTTTTCAGTACCTGACATAGACATCGCCCAAAGATTCTGGGTGGATAACATCTTCAGATAGTGTTTATTGAGAATCTGCACGATGATGCAGGAAAAACCATAGGTGTGAGGTCCTAGAGACCCTGGCTTAATCTGGACTTCATTTCTTTTTAATAGCTTCAATTTATTTATATATAACATGTAGATAATGATGTCTACATCATGGGATTTCTATAGACACACCTGCTTAAAAAAACCTAACCAAAAACCTGACCAAATATTGGAAAAGCAAAGATTAACATCTACTAAGCACTAAATCCTTTGTACTGTTGTTGTGTGTCTCACCTTGATCCCCTGCTCTTATCTCCACTGGAACTGCCCTCATTTAGGGCCTTACCATATTTTGCTTGGACTATTGCAGTAGCATTTTAACTGAATTCACAGTCCAATCTCTCATCTCTCCATTCCATCCATTGTATTTGATCAATAATGATATCATGATAACTTTCTCCAATGACTCCCAATTGCTAACCAAATGAAATCTAAATTCCTCTACCAAACAAGACTTTCTCCAATCTGACTTCAAACTCTTTAATTTTTCATTTTCATCTCCCATCACTTTATTTTAGACGTATCAGCACATGAGATAACTCAGTAGTTGACCTTCCTTCCTAAAAACGTGTGTTGAGTATCTATTATGTTCAGGGTGCTGTGCACAGGATGAATGACCCAAAGTCCCTGCCCTCGAAGAGCTCACCATGTAAGGGCAGAACAGCCCAGCACAGTGCGGGTGGGAGGTGCTCTGACATGATAGGTCAATGGCAATGGGAGTTGCCCAGGAAGAGATGGAGGGGCGGCCTACGGAAGGTGGTGCCTGGAAGAATCAGGATCTGTATCCTGTGCCGTCCCACCTCCATGCCCCTGTCTCCAACTGTGCTCCCTCCCACATGCCCACGGAAATCCTCCTCATCCTCCAAGGCCAACCGAGGCCCCCACCTTTGCGGTGCCATCTCAGAGCTCCCCCAGCAGAGTCTGTGCTCTGGGGCCAGCGGCATGTTCTTTGTGCCCACGATCGCGTCAGACTACAACTGTTAATTTTGTTTACGCTGGCGAGCCAAAGGCCACCAGGAACACGCTAGTGGTCACACCAAGTCAGCTGCAAGGGCAGCGGCCACTGGAGAGAGAGAGTGGGAGCCTCTTGCGTTGCCGGGACAGGCAGCTGCTGGATGGTTCTCCTGGCTGCTTACTGACACGGTGTCTTCTCTGTTCAGACGTGGTTACTCAGCGGCCTGGTTTCTGTCTTGTTTCACATGGAGGCAGCGAATCTCTGATGGTGATATTCTGTGGAATTGCTCATGCTCAGCAGGCGACACCACAGCCGGGCTGGGACCCAGGAGGCTGCCGAGGCTGCTTTCCTCTGTCTCCATCTGCATATTTCTCTCCCCTATTAGATTGGAGCCCTGTGGAAGACCTTCCCCTGCCTGTGCTTCCCCATGACATCTTTCCCAGAGCTCATGGCCATGCCCACAACTGCACAGCTAAAATTTCCATTGAGATAGCATCCTGCAGGGCCAGGAATGGGGTGAGGAGAGTGAGGCAGGTACAGGGTGAGGAGGGTGTGCTCTGAGTGTTGTCATGTGGCATGGAGGAGGGTGAGGGGGTGGAAGGGGCAGTTAAGTGGGACTCAGTGCCTGCTTCCAATTTATATGTTCCCTGCAAGGGCTGTCCTTGTCGCTTAGTCCTACCCCCACCCCCTCCCTGCCCGGGGCTGGCTGGTGTGAGCCCAGGAATCTGGCACCAGCCTCTCCCCGTGTCCTGGCTTCCAGCGCATCCTCTGTCCTGGGTTAACTGGCCTGGTACAGCTTGGGGAGCTCCTGACACGCACTGCAGGGCTGCCAGCCTCTGCCAAGAAAGTGTCCCAGATGCCATTTAAAGAGCCCCTGGTATCTGTTGCCAAACTCTAGAGACACTCGGAGCTTGGGGTGTGTGACTTTGAAGTGGTTAAAGCCACAGCCATTTGGGTCAGAGAGACAGTGCACAAAGCCCCCCGTGCTGGGCCCCTTGGCAGAGTGAGCTGCTCCCTCTCCCGTGTTTTTGCAGCAACCCCTGGTGCTGTGCACACGGGACCATAATTGTCACCCATGTTTCCAGCTCCTTGGGGGTGGGGACCTAATCGCTCCCTTTTTTGGATCCCCATCCCCTATCAGGGGCCTAATGTTGGGTGCTTGCCAGGGGCAGAATGGTGCAGGGCTGGGCACCCACACTCTGGAGTCAGCCATCCGGGTGCTGCCTCTGGCCCTGTAATCGTTGCGTGACCTTGAGAAACCTCTCTGCTTCTTCATTCATAAAAGGAGGAACCTGGCTTGGAGAGGTGCTGGGAGCATCCAAGGAGATCATGTAGGTCAGGACTCTTCCCACACAGCCCGGCACACAGCAGGCACTCAGCAAATGCCAGCTACTGCCATTAACAAGATGTAATTGTGGGACCAACTTGGGGGTCACGTCAGAGAAAGTGGGCTTTGCCTTCTGCCCTGGCCAGGAGTGAGGCCCTGAGGGGGCAGGGCCTTGGCAACAGAGATGAACACCCTCGCTGATGCAGCTCTAAATCACGTCTGAGTCAATCAGCGGGCGGGTAGGAGGCTGTTCCTGTAGCAGGTTAAAGCCGGCGTTAAAAATAAACAGCAGCTAATAGAACTGTCCTACTTCCAGCAGCCGGCCTCCCTTGAGAGACCAACGCCCCCTTGGATGCAACAACACTGGCACCCAGTGGATGCCCGGCTGAAGAGGTTTGCAAGTTCCCCTAGTCCTTGCCAATGGGAAGTGACTAGCCATCGCTGAGCCATTCATTCATTCATTCATTCATTCATTCATTCACTCATTCATTCCTAGGTGAATAAGTGTTCCCCTTACTGTTGTATTGCTTTTGTCCTCGCTTAATACTTGCTTCTGTTGATTCAGTGCTTATGCTATGGTGCTATGAGCATTGCTATGTTGCCAACCTTGTGGAGTAGGTATTCTTATTCCCACTTTATAGGTGAGGAAGGCCCAGAGAGGTTAAATGGCTTGTCCCAGGTCACACAGCAGCAGATTTCAAACTCGGGCCAGTGTGATTTCAAAGCCTGTTCTGGAGCTGAGCTCTCCAATGTGGTAGCCACCAGCCACGTGCGGCCATTTAAACTTAAACTAAGTGACATGAACTAAAGTGTAGGGTTCAGCACCTCAGATGCACCAGCCCCATCTCAGGTCCCCGATGGCCACCTGTGACTAGGCACGCCGTGGGACAGCCCAGACAGAGCAGTTTCATCGCCACCTGAAGTTCTCCTGGAACCCAGGGTTTGGAATTTTTTCTCCCAACTCTCAGTTTAGGTTTCCAGTTTTCTTATCAACTTAGGTTTCTCAACAAACTTTCTCCCTTTCACGTGCCCTTTCTCCACAGCACCAATAAGGGTGAAGAAATGCCCCTTTATTTAGAAATGTTTGGGAGCTCCATGCATATCTGTGCTCATTGGTAGCCAAGATCATTTCTTGGAGGCAACATGGACTCTTCTTTCTGAATTTTCATCCCAGAGCAATGACTCGGTTTTCTTGGGAAGCAAGCAATGCTAGATGCTGCCTTTCTTCCTTCCCATCTCAATATTTATTTAAAATATATGATTTAAATTCTATTATTATGGTAGGCGAGGGCCACTTTAGGAAATAGGTTATTTCTAAACAGTTGATTGATTATATTTTAATGATTTTTAATATAATGTGTAATCTTAAAAATATACAGATGAAGGAAGTCCTAAGATCGGGGGCCACTGGAGAATAATAGGTAATAATCGCTAACATTTATCACGCACTGATTACTTCATTAAATCCTCATAATAATCTGAAAGAAGGCAATATTATTTCTGTTTTTACAGATGAAGGCATAGAGAGAATGTTCTTATAAACTTAAAGTTCCCACAATTAGCAGCTTCAGGGCTGAAACCCAGTTTGAGTCTAAAGTTGGAGCTCTATATGCTGCCTCTCAACGCCACAGTTCTGAGTCAGGACAGCATGGCTGGAGTAAATCAGGCTATTTATTCATTCACTCACTCACTCACTCACTCACTCACTCACTCACTCATCTAAGCAACAAAAGTGGGATGTATGTCTACCATGCAGATAGCACTGTGGAAGGCACTGAAGATAAAGAGGTATAACAGGGATTTACCTTCAAAGAACCCAGGGATTATTAGAATGAGACAGTGTCTCTGTATTGCAATAAAACTTATTCCAGAGTGTGCACACTTATGAGGGTAGGATGTCTATGTGTGTGTGTGTGTGTGTGTGTGTGTAGATTTTCTTCAAGAAAATTTGAACCAAATGCAGTATCTACTGAATTTGATTTTTCCATAAAAGTCAGAACCAAGGTGGTGTTGGAGAAAGGCCAAGGATATATCCTTTTTGGGTGACTATGGATCTGGGAGACACTGTCTCTGCCATGCCCACATTCTCTAGGCCTTACCAACTGTGTGCATTCCAGCTGACTTCCAGCATCCTGCACAGGCTTCCTGGGAAGGTTTCTCCACCTGAATGCTCACTGGGGGCTGGAAGTGCAGGGAATTAACAATTCCTCCAGCCCATGACTGCATGTAATAACTTACTATTGCTGCCGCAACAAATTACCCCAAACCTAGTGTCTTAAAACAACACAAATTCATTGCCTTGCATTTCTGGAGGTCAGACATCCAAAATTACTATACTAAAGTCAAGGTGGCAGGGTTTTGCTCCTTCCTGGAGGGGGAAAAATGTTTGCTTCACTTTTCTAGTTTCTAGAGGCTGTCCGCATTGCTTTGCTCCTAGCCCCCTTCCACCTTCAAAGCCAGAAAGAGCTGGTGGAGTCTTTCTCACATCTCATCACTGTGTCCCTCCTCCATGTCTAAGACCCTATGATTGCACTGGGCCCACTTGGACAATCCAGGACATCCTCCCCTCTCAAGGTCAGCCACTTAGCAACCTTAATTCCACCTGCTACCGTAATTCCCCCCTTGCCATATAAGGTAATATAGTCTCAGGTCCAAGGGATGAGGATATGGACATATATTTTTGGCGGGGTGGGGGGTGGTGGTCTTTATTCTGCCTAGCTCACTGTGACTCCCTTTCCCCTCAGGTGAGATAACTTGGAGGTGAGTATTCAACCATGACTCCAACAGTCCCCAGTCCAGGGCATGAAGCTCTGGTCATCACACTGCTCTCTGTCTTGACAGCACACCTTTAATGCCCCTGTGTCACTTTCTTAGTGTTTCTGCCATCACCTCCTAAATATGCTACTTGTATTGGAATCCTTGTTTCAGGCTCTACTTCTGGGGAAAAGAAGGAACCAAAAATAAGAGACTAGACCCGTGGTCGGCAAACTGCGGCTCGCGAGCCACATGCGGCTCTTTGGGCCCCTTGAGTGTGGCTCTTCCACAAAATACCACGTGTGGGCGTGCATGTACAGTGCGATTGAAACTTCGTGGCCCATGCACAGAAGTTGGTATTTTGTGGAAGAGCCACACTCAAGGGGCCAAAGAGCCACATGTGGCTCGTGAGCCGCAGTTTGCTGACCACTGGACTAGACCAATCAATTGTCAGGTTTGTTTGTTTGTTTGTTTACCCTGCAAAGTGGAGCCAACCATCTCTGCTCACCTCAGGCATTTCTTTGTGAACTCCCAAAAGGAAGGGACAGACCAGAATGTGGTGGGATCTCTGGTGGAAGTCAAGGCCCCCGAGGAGAAGGTCAACGCTGAAACCAGGATCTGGAAAGAGCTCAGGGAGAAACTGGATGGGCAAAGAGCAGGGGATGTCTGATCCTGGAGTCTGGAGAGATGGAGTTGTGTGCCCCCAAGTTTGCCAGACAGCATTACTGGTGAGTAGCTGACTGCAAGTGCTAAAAACCACAAGAAACTCTTTTTTTCCCCAACACTGCATTCTATCAGATTTGTTACTAACTCTTTGCTTTGCCTTTGCAGACTTGGTTATACATAACTGTTCAGTGTTTTCCCTCCAAGGATCAGTCTTGCTGAGGTCTGTGGCTGTTTGACATTCTATGTTTCCAAATGCATTAGACTACAGAAGAATCAGACATACCTCCTGTACAGTTGGGTCCAAATAAGTTGTCATCAGCACAGGTTTCACAGGCTGTTCCACTAAACCCTTCCTGCAAAATACCCCAGGGAGATGACGTTAGACCCAGCGTGATCGGCATTGCCCAGGAAGCCCTGGGCTTGTCACTGGTGGTGTGGTCTGTGCTTACTTCTCATATATCCCTCCCGCCGTGCCTATTCTGAAGCTCCTTCTTTGTGTTTTTCCTTTATTCTTTGCTGTTTTTGTGTTATAAGGGTACCTCAATCCCTGCATCATTGTTTTTACAGCGAGTCCAGAAGAAAGCTGCTTTGTCAATCCAAAGATATAAATAGAGAGCAAGAGATGAGAGCGCCATCATAATTTCACCCAAGGGTGAAACGAAAACTCCTTCAGTTGCATTTCTGAAGTCAGCCCAGCTCATTCATTTTCAGGATTTCTCTGTGTTTCAACCAAAGGCTTGAAACTTGCAAAATGTCATTTTCATGGGATACCAAAGAAATTCTTCAATGGCAGACCCCGTGCTTGACAATTGGTGGTGTGGACAGCACCGAGAGCTAAGAGTGGTGGTAACAACAATTTCTATAGCCCTGTACAGCTTCACAAAGTATCACATCTATGACCTTATTTCACTTTTCATCAAATGTAATCACACAGGATGACTATCAAACCCATTTTATAGATGGACGCACTCAAGGCTGAGCAGTTAACTGATTCACTCCAAGGCTCCCAGCCTCTGATAAGTCATTTTGTTGCAGATTGTCTACTCTTTTTACTAGTATTGCTTCTTAGAGACTCCATTGTGTGTGTGTGTGTGTGTGTGTGTGTGTGTTTAAGGAGGGACAAAAGTTAAGGAGAAGGGGCAGAGTCAGGGAGACGAACACGTTTCGGAACTTACTTGGCATGAGCAGCTTCCGTTTCCTTCCATGCCTTCGTCACAGCTGCCCCTGCCGCTGCAGGGCGACCTGGCTCCTCCTGGGCACTCTAGGGAAGCAAAGGGCTCAGGTTCATTCATTTTGATGGCGCACAGACATTCTGCAAGGATGCGTTCAGAACCTACTGTGTGCCAGTTAGTGTGCCAGTTGCCAGGGGGACAGAAAGAACTGAAGACTCTGCTGGTGTCACCTGGGGTTACCCAGAGGAGGCCAGCAGATCACAGTGTCACCTGGGACTGTCATAAAAGACATTCTCAGCAGCCACACTCAACAGAGAGATTAGACTTTGCTATGAGGGCACATTTCTGATGCATTGTGAGGCTCAGGAGCTGATGAGGCTACTTTAGGTCATTATCACATTTCCCTTTGCTCCCTGCTACCCTGGTGGTCCTTGCATTGTGACTTCCCCCATGCAGGAGGCTTACCCGTTATAAGCTGTCAGCAAATCATCAGCTGTCTGTTTCTTTAGAGGAAGATAATGAACTTCCTGCCAGTAAGAGGCCAATGATCTCCCTGTAACTTTATCTCCCAAGGTGCCTCCTCCATGTCACTATCTTTGTTTAAAAGCTTGGCTCACAGCCCAGCCAGCATGGCTCAGTGGTTGTGCGTTGGCCTATGAACCAGGAGGTCACAGATCGATTCCCGGTCAGGGCACATGCCTGGGTTGCGGGTTGATCCCCTGTTGCAGGGCGTGCAGGAAGCAGCTGATCAATGATTCTCTCTCATCATTGATGTTTCTATCTCTCTCTTCCTCTCCCTTCCTCTCAAAAATCAATAAAAATATATTAGAAAAAATAAAAGCTTGGGTTACAGCTAGGCAGAGAATATGTGCTGGTATTGCATTGATAGCTCTGGTTGGAACTGTCTGTATGGGAAACTGATATAAAATAGATTCCTCATGTAAACTCAGCATTATTTGTCACTCAAAGCCAAAAAAGGGCATGCCTAAAAGAGTGGATTCAAATCCACACAGTCTGTTATTTGCAACGTGTGCAGTGAATGGCAAAGAACATACAACAGGAAAAAAGCAAATAATGATACCAAAAAACAAAATACACATAATTCAATGACATTGACCTCAGAAAGAAGAATCAAGGTAATTTCCCTTTGAAATAGATTGTTTTGCCACATTCTTTTCCCATTACTTTGAATTGTAGCACAAATCTGTTAACGTTGATGGTGAAATAAAGAGAACTGGCATGTTCAGATAAAAAAAATCTATTTTATCTCAAATAGAAATTGGTTGTTTAAGTGTATTAAGTTTCAAGGTTAAAAACATGTTTTTTGGCTAATGAGAAAAGACTTTCATGTGCAGATCTGATAAATCAGTACAAGTTTCAGTGAGGGAGAAGCACATGAAATATGGGTAGAAACACCTTTGTTATGTCAGGATGACATATATTTTTTTTCCTCAAGTGAGAATTCATGCCTTCTTGTTCTTTCTTCTTTTTTTTTTTTTTTTGGTGGGGTCTATTAAGATGTTTATTAGAGTTTCATTTAACAAAGGGAATATTGGAAATAACTTAAATGTTCCAAATAATGCATTTATGAACTAAATGGATGAATTTAGAACATTCATCCAATGAAACATTTACTGAAGAGTCGTTCAAAAAAGTGTCACTAAACCATTTGTATCGGCATAGAAAATTTCCACAGTACACCGTTAAGTGAAAATGACAAATTACCAAAAGCTATGTTAGAAGTATGATATTTTAAATAAAGGCAATGGGTAGGTACACAAATTTTTGTATTTCAAACAAAAAATAGCAAAAGGTAATGATGATAGGAATAATAACAACAGTTAATAGCAGTAGCTTCATTTTCTCTTTTTTGTCTTCACAAAAAAATCATGGTGATTATCATTTCCAATATGCAGGCTATAAAAGTGAGCCCTAGTTTGGTAAAGTCAATTGATCAAGAGTATTTGAACGTATATGCTGTTGAGTAAGTGTTAAATCCAAATCTCTGTGCCTCCGAACCACAACTGTATATTACTCTATAAGTTCATCAACATTTTAAGAGCCGATATCTTTGGAAGCTTATTGATGTTTATTTTCTTTATTTCACTTATTAGTGCCACCTAATTTTCTTTAGCAGACACATATTACTTCTGAAGAATAAACATTTTAATAATGTTTATTTTTCAACAATTACAGCTGATGTACAATATTAGTTTCAGGTGTACACCCTGGTGATTAGACACATATAATTGATGAAGTGATCACCCCGATAAGCCTCACACCCATCTCATACCAGGCATTGCTATTGCAACTTTATGGACTATATTCCCTACGCTGTAATTTTAGAAGAGGATGAGTAATGTTTTTTCATTGTGCTTTTCTGCGCTTTCCATGTTTTCAGAATGGATCACAGAGTTATGCTCTAACTTGAAGAAGGAGCTGTTAAATAATTTAAAAAGCAACACAGAGGCGTTGAGTATGGATGCATTTCTCAGTGCATGAAAGAGGAATTGGTGCTGCTCTTGCCTAGAAGCGAAGGCCATTTCAGAGCCCGCACTGCCTCGGAAAGAAGGATGGGTGCGTGCCAGCAGCTCCGAGTGGCCTTGTCCTTGCGGAAATGTGAAATGACAGGCAAGATCTCTTGCCATCACCACAGAATGTGGGGGAGAGGTGAAAGCCACAGCCCAGCAGAGGACTTATCTCTTTCCCGAACCAAAGGAAGGAAGCCCTCGGAGACACTGAGTATGTTCGGAAGATGAAGATAAAGGGGAACACGCTTTTGCCCCAACGAGAGGCCAGCAGAAAGGACGTCCACGCCTTGGTTTCCACAGGTTTTGCTGCAATGGCCTCGAGACCTATCAGAGGAAAATGCCCGAATGTCCAAGGAACCCCTTAAGACTCCTTCGATCCTAGGTGTGAGCTCTGCCACGTGTGCACGTAGCACGGTGTGATGGCATGAGAGATTGGAGTCCCGTTTGCCTGCTCATGCTTTATGAGTTACCCAGTGTTTAGAAAGTCTTCAGAGAAAGGGTGCCATTTCATTTGCCTTTCGTTATCAGAGGCCTATTTTGACCATGGTTCACCCATCCATTGATTCATACAACTTTTTAAAAGTGTCTTCGTAGTGTCGTGCACTTTGCCTAGTGCTTCCACCTGTACCGATGTTTTAAAGCCTCAACTATATTTTTGTAAAGTAGGACTTTTTACCCCCATTGACAGCTAAAAGGACTGGAGCCTATGCAGGAAATAACTTGCCCAAAGCAGTAATGATGGAATTGGATTCAAACTTAAAACCCAGAGTGCCTTTGCTCTCCTGGCTGTGGTCTGCCATGCATTATGTTGAACATGCTGACGTCTGTTACTGTATCTTGGACAAAGCCTTTTCTTGTCTTCAGTGTGTCTGATGAATAGCTTAGCACCAGATTAGTTTTTGTGGGTTAGAGAGAGAAAAGAAAACCTAAGAGTTCTTTCTAGTATACCAGGATGTCTATAAGGACCGGATGTGATATGACCACATTTGATACCAAAAAAAGTTCTTGAAATCTGGAAGTCTGGGCTAATCGCTTGATTCCGATGTAATAATCTCTTAGAAACACACTGTGCTGACATGCTGGGGTGACACTGAGAGCAGAGCAGTTAACAGAGAGAAGGGCCAGGAGATCCTAAACCCCGTTTTTCTCTCTCCCTGGCAAGTTTGGTGGCAGCAGCTCTGAACTTGAACTTGCTTGATCACTTAAAAGCCCAAAGGAAACTGGCAAGAGATCATCTCCAATATCTGATTCCTCATATGAAAAATGGAGATTAAAATGTCTAACTACAGGATTTGTTTTAAGAATGAAATCAGATAATATCGGCCACGGATTTCTCTAGCAACTAATGTCAGCAATGCTGAGTAAATGGAAGCTATTCTTCATTAGTTAAAAAAAGAAACCAGAGACAACGTTATGTGTAGAATAGGGCGCAACTATTTAGAAGCCATATGGAATACAAAACCAGAGAAATAAGCCAAAATATTTAGGGTCTCATATGTGTGACATAACACAAGTTGCTATTTTTCTTTCTTTGTTCTTTTCCTTATAAACTGTATACAATTTGCTTATATCATTATTATTAGTTTTTTTGTTGTTAATCTTCACTGGAAGATACATTTTTCCATTGATTTTTTTAAAGAGAGAGTGGAAGGGAGGGAGGGAGGCAGATAGAGAGAGAAATATTGATATGAAAAAGACATATTGACCTGACTGAGACTGGACATCCAATTGCAAGCAACCCAGGTATGTGCCCTTGACCAGGCGTCAAACCTCAACCCTTCCAAGAGTGAGTGGATGCTTTAACCACTGAGCAACACCAGCCAGGTCTGTTTATATTACTTTAACCAGGAAAAGAACAACAACTAAAGAGAACTAATCTCTCCCTTTATGTGTATACTTGAGGAGATGTTTTCAGTACATTTTAGAAGATGTAAAGCAAATGGTAAAGTCATGAATTAAAATGTCTTATTTTTTACTATCCAAGAAAAAAAGGGATCTCATATAGTTTGCATGTCATAACAAGGAGGCAGTCACTACTTGAGTATAAACATCTATAATCAGAATAGAAGTTCCATTTCAGCTCATAAGTGCTGTGCTTGACCACAGGAGAGTCTAACTGTACTATTGACTCTGATTTAGCTGGTAGTGTTTCTTACCGTGGAACATGGTCATTACAGAGTTTGCTATTCCATCCTAAAACTTAAATTTTTAGAAGACTGATTGATTAGTTTGGTTGCCAACCAATAACTATAGTCTTTGAGATGTTGTCATTAAACTTCTTACAGTAAATTTGAGATCATAAGAATCCAGCATTCTTACTTCCTCTCTATGTACAGTGACCTTTTTTGGTAAGAACAGGTAGCCTTTCCCCTGTCCTTTTTGCTGAATTGTAAAGGAATTCTCTTAAAGACAGATCTCTAATTGGAGGAAAGCAGATTTCTTTAGAAAAGCTGAGAGGGCAAGAACAATTTTCTACATCCTGACAGAAATGCACCTTTCCAGAAAAAGGTGCCGACATTCTCCTTTTACTGACATTCTCATTTTCCTTCTTCTCATCGAACGGGACATCGAGAAGCAAGTATCCAAATCCAAGAAGGGTGTTTGCCACTTACCCATGCAGTCTGGGCCCCAGTGGCCTGGGCAGCACTGAGGCTGGAGGTAGTCCTTCCTACAGATGTGGCGGCATCCAGGGATAGACAGCGAGTATGATCTGATCACAAAGGCATACCTTCAAGGGTAAAGAGGGACATACCCATCATCAGAGCAACTCGGAGTTGGATTGCCCTAGAATATTTTTTAGGTCTTTGGGCTTGCCTAGATTTAAAAAAGAATATATATATATATATATATAAAATCTCAATCACATTTTACTGTCTAGATAGAAAAAAATATAATCATGGTTTATCTTTAATTGTAAGTAATGAATGAAAAACATCAGGGCCCAATGAAAATAGGGGTGAAATATCTCGCATGATGTCGGAGTGAAGTTAGTAGATGGGAAAAATGATGTTAGGTTCTAGGCACACGCTGGTAGTGGACTTCAAACTTATCACTGGGTGTCCCAGCAGCCAATGAAAGAAGAGAAAGAGCATAAGTGATGTGGTGCACAGGGTCTGTGGATTTAAATCAAACCAACTGCTCAGGACACCGTAGATGTAGAAATTCCTGTGAGAGGCGGTGTAATGTAATGAGCAGCATTTGCCACAGTTTCCTCGAGGGAGATATAATGAGTTCCCTGGAACAGTTTTTGTATCGTCTGAGGTACAGTTCTGGAATAGCAATTCTATGGAGGCTAATCACCAATGTCTATTTGTAGGGATCTCTGCATGGATGGCTTATTACAGGATTTGACTTGACTCTGGTGTTTAGAGGTTATCTTCCATGAACATTGTTTCTTTCACCTGGGCTGTTACTAATGCTGCTGTGCCCGTGAGTTCTAGGTTGTTCTCCTAAACCAGTGCCGGTGATGCAGCTAATTAACCACAGAGTTACTGGCTTTAGGGGCAGTTGGGCTGGAGATAGAGTTGACAATCTCTTTGAAAGGGTGGAATACTGGCAGGGACATCTCTTTATAAAGATGGCAAAAAAGGAGAGCCAAGTGCAGAGCCAAATGGCCCCTCAAGAACCAACCTTGGGTTTGTTCCAGTATAAATGAATGACAAATCAAAATCTTCAATTCTAGCCCAGCTGGTGTGGCTCAGTGGTTGAGCATTAACCAGTCTGATTCCTGGTCAGGGCACATGCCCGGGTTGCAAGTTTGATCCCTAGTAGGGGGCGTGCAGAAGACAGCTGATAGATGATTCTCTCTTATCACTGATGTTTCTATCTCTCTCCCTCTCCCTTCCTCTCTGAAGTCAATGAGAACATATTAAAAAATATTCACTTGTAAAACAGAGAGCATGAGTCCACTAACCTTATTATCTCTCCCTCAACCCCTTCCTCTATGTGTTTGTGTGTGTTTAGGGTAGTGGAGTGGGACATAATCAAGTGCCAATCATGGCCATGAAAAAAAGTAACCAGTATAAAACTGTTCTCACTAAAGTTGCTTTATAATTTTAACCTTGAACCCTAAGTCTTTCAGACGTACTTTCTAAAAGGATCTAATTGGAAATGTGCACCCACTTCGGTAATTGAGTAGTCAACTGCCACATATGGTTGCTAACTCAATCCAGCTAATGTTGGGAAACTTCTGTTAAAAATTATGATTTGGGTTTAGAATATAGTGCAGTCACATTAAGCAAACACAAATTTAAAATTTAACAGTTGTAAGGTTTCATTTTACCAAAAGTAAGACAGAATACTAATTTTTCATCCTTGAATTAAAAATGAAACTCACTGAGGACTGTCTAAGCTTTAAATTAGTAGACGAAGCAAATAAAAAAATGTGTTTTCATTTGAGCTGCATGGCTGCAACTATTAGCTGGTGAGTAGAACAGTTGGTTATCCTTTGCAAGGATTAACCTCGAACGATGAGAGTTTTGAATCATAAAAGGATTTCAGGCATACAGTGCTCACATAAACACAACAAAGCTGGAATTCATTGGCCTCCCTTATTGGGGTTCTAATTAGTACCAGGATCCATAGCTAGTTAGTGAGTCAGACCCAAGGCTTATTAACATGCTCTGACTAGAACCCTTTCCAAGTGAAACAATGCCTAGATTTTCAAACTAAAGAAGGGCAAAAGAAAGAGAGAATATTTGTGTGCAATATAATGTAGTCAATTTAGTATTAAAATGCAATCCATTTTTTAGACTCAAGGTCATAGTTGTGAGTTACCTAAGTTTGGGCTCAATGTGGCCTTAGAGAAAGAGAAAACCAGGGCAATGCTTTGGAGTGTTTGAGATGGGAGGTTTCTATTTGGATTCACAATCCCTTGAATTTCAAGACTGGAGCACAACTACTTTCTCATAATGAGTACCTGCAATCTCGAACCCCTGTGGAGCCATTGGTAACCTTGGTGTAACCATCTGGGCAGTCAATTTCAAAGTTGAGCGGGCAGGATCGGCACTCAGTCCTCATGACAAGCCGAGACTTCTTATCGCATCTTTTTGTCTGTGAGAGCATAAAAACAAAAGAAAACATCAACTTCCATTAGCCGAGCCTTGCTTGGCCAATCTTCTCCATTGACTTTTCATCAGTGGAATCACAAGGAGGGTTATAAGGTTGATTAGTAGTGCCTGGCAGGCTGCTTTTAATCTTATCTAGAAAGAGTGCTGGGATTGACAAGCAATGTCTGCCTGGCTGTGCAAGGGCTGCTTGTACCACGCGTTTGCCATCCCTGCTCTAAACTATGGAGTCCAGCAAGGTAAGGTAACTTCATGACATATACTTCTCCAAATGGGAAACCGGAAATATATTGTACTCTTTTCTTTAAAAAAATCCAACATTTATCTTTATTGTTGAAAGTATTACAGATGTCTTCCTTTTCCTTACATTGACCCCTACTAGCCCTCAGCGCCCCCCTCCCCCGACCCCCAACCTTCATCACACTGTTGTCTGTATCCATGGGCTATGCATATACAGTGGGGCCTTGACTTACTCGGGTCCCGACTAATGAGTTTTTTGAGATACCAGCTGTCTCTTGGCTGATTTTTTTGCATTGAGTTGATAGAGTAATTTGAGTTAACGAGCTCCTTAATGAGCTCCTTAACAAGCTCGGTCTGGGAACAAATTAAACTCGTAAGTCAAGGCCCCACTGTATGCATGTAAGTTCTTCAGTGAGATCGGCAAATCTCAAGGATATCCTTTCAGCATTAATTCCATGGGAATAGGCTCGTCTGGGTGCCAAATGCCATGGAGCATACAGTGTCTTTTCCAAAGATATTTGTATTCTTTGGATTACAACCCAGCTAGAATGTGGGCTCCGTGAGGGCGGCAATCTTTTTCTACTTTGTCCTCTTCTGCTTTGTCCGAAGCACCTAGAACAGTGTCTGGCACATAGTAATGCTCAGTAAATATTTGCCGATTGGCTTAATGAGTTGTAGGAAACCAGACAGGCATACCCAACACAGTGAGCGACACCAGGTAGCAGAGAGCTGTTCTGCTGAATGATGCAGATCGACTTTGACCCTGAGGATCCCTCACTGCCCAGTGCTGGTGCTGATCCTCCCAAATGGATTTCCTCACCTGTTTCAAGTTTCCTTCATTTCCCCCATCAAACTTAAATAGAAACAGCTTTCTATAAGGAAAAGTGACAACTTGGGAGTCAAAGACCTAAAGTTGGGAATCAGGATCAACATCTTGCCAAGTGTTCAATCTAGAATGAATTTCTTCCTCTTTGCCATCCTCTATAAGAGGAATATCTTGATAGCCACTCTCTAGGACACACAGAACTTTACTAGTAAATGATGAACCACGTGCAAATTGCCTGGCCCAGTACTGGAGATCATAGGCAGTAAAGTGCTAATTCCTGTACGGCTTCTCTATCTCCACCTCTGCGTTTTGCCTGTTGACTTTCCTGATAGGAATGTTCTTTCCCCTCTTTTTGGCTCCCCAAACCTCATATCTTCAAGGCCCTGTTTAACACCACCACAAAATGACACTCATCTCTCTTGCTCCTCTCTATGGTTGGCCAGTAGAACATATTTGTTGTCTTGCTCTCCATTTAAAAACCACCACTCTTACTTTTTCTTGTCATCCCAAGGGGCCCAGCTCTAGGTTAGGGGTCTTGGGAACATCATAACTACTTCTAAGTTTATTGACATCTGTAAAGGCTGCACCAGAAGAAACCTTACATTGACAGAGCAGTTCATGGTTATGCATACTCCCAAAGGCATCATTGTATTTGAACACGACCACCCCAAAGGTAAGTAGGGCAGGTGTCATCATCCTTATTTTAGAGAGGAGCAAACTGAGCTGAGGGGAGGTCCAGTGACCTGTCTCAGGCTACACTGGGAGTCAGTGGCTTTCTGATTCCTCGCTAGGCCATTTCTCTTCCCTGCACACTGTATAGTGGGTGGGTAAAAAAACAAAATCTCTGTGTTGTTTTTTTTTTCTGGCTGGAATGGTATTTATGGAATAACAAAAGCCACTCTTAGATATAGTTTCAATTAATCTCTATTAATGGTCACAATACTATTTTTTAAAGCAGAATTTTCTTTTACATTAGGGTTTTCCTTGTGGGTAAGCACATGGGGTGACATTACTTTGTCTTTTCTTTCTTAGTAGGCTAGGGTTAATATTCTCTTCTAAAAATTTAAAAAAATTTATTGATTTGAGAAAGAGAGAGAGAGATCGATCTATTTATTGTTCCACTTATTTATGGATTTCTTGGTTGATTCTTGTATATACCCTGACTGGGAATCCAACCTGCAACCTTGGTGTATCAGGACGATGCTCTAAACAACTCAGCGCCTGACCAGGGCTGAATATTTTCTTTTCAAAAAAATCCCTTGTCCTTTTCAAATAGAATGGCTCATTCTACTTCTCATAGGATCTCTTCTTGAAGAGTAAACTCAGCTTTAAGCATCAGTCAGCACATGATTTCTCCACACATTCTGATGACAGTGATGGTGATGATGGTAATTTCTGCTGTGTGGACCACTGGCAAGGGAGAACCAAAGTATTCAGGGTTGAAGAGCTAGTAAGCAGTGGAGCAGCCACTGATCCTCAGAAATATTTGTTAAACTCATGAAACCACAGTTCAAACTTGGAGAACTGGAGTGAGTAACCTTTATGCCTTTTTCAATGTTTCCGTGAAAATATTATTAGAGTACAGCCAACTGAAGTAAAATTGATGTTGATAAGAATTTTCCTGGTACAGATGCAGAATCACATTTGTGTTTTATTATTCATAGAGCGGAAGTCGTAACTTGAGAAATGCATTTCAACTAAATCACTTGGGTTGACTCCCACATCCCCTCCTTCAGGTTGGCCTTGTTGCCGACCTGACATTGAACTTGTTCTAAGGTAGTAGTCAACAGAGCCAAATATCAACAGTACAACGATTGAAATTTCTTTTGAGAGCCAAATTTTTTAAACTTAAACTATATAGGTAGGTACATTGTTATTAACTTAATTAGGGTACCCCTAAGGCTTAGGAAGAGCCACACTCAAGGGGTCAAAGAGCCGCATGTGGCTCGCGAGCCGCAGTTTGCCGACCACTGTTCTAAGGTGACAATGCATGGGATCTTGCTTGAGAGGCTGGCGTGCTGGTGTAAAAGTGCCCTGGGTACTTTTACTACAACTTGGGAAGGTAGAGGGTGAAAACCTGATGCATTTTATAATACTGTATTTCTCAGCCAGATATCACTCAACCGGTAATTCCCCAGAACATCTCTCCACAGCCACTGTTATGTTCTACATTCAGTATGATGCAATGGGAAGTGAGTGATGAGATGATTAAAACAAACAAAACACACCCAGGATACCAAAATCCGCAGTGAAACCAGGAATGTGAGCACTGAATTCTGAGAGTCCCAACAATGGCATTTTAGCCCAGAAAGAACCAACTGGGTTGATGAAAGATGATGCATCTTCACTCATATCCTATTCTCCACAGCTTCCTCTTTATTTTAGGAAGCCCCCATAGTACTCTCTACCCTTGACAACATACTAAAGCAAACAGCTTTTGAACACACCCTGAAAATGAACCAATTAAAGAAATAGAAGTCTCGTCTTACCTGCTCTGTAGTTCCCGGTGGGGAGCAGAAATTTTGTACAACCAATCCAAGAAGGAAGGGGATTGAATTTCGTAGCATGGCGAGAAAATATTTGCTCCTTCTCCGTGCCAGGCCCCTGTCAGAGCTGTTTACCTATTTTAACTTTGTCTGAAGAGCTCCCAGTGAATTCTTTCTCCTTTCAGTATCTGTTTTTAAATCCTTCCCTCTCCTTTCCCTGGGTTGAGCCAGATGATATGTGAGACCCGCCTCTAGACAGGAAAAATGGCAAATCCAGGGGTTGCCGTGACATTGGCCACTCTCAACTGTATATATGCCCTGGCTGAATGACAGGATATCCTGAAGGGGCTGGAGCAGAAACACGATCCGAATCTTTGTGCCTGTGAAACTACCTGGAACAAACTCCTGCCTCCCACTGCTCTGCCCATCCTGCCTCTGGTCCTGTCTATTGCTGGACCCAGAGACCCACCACCATTTCCACAGCCACACCATGGAAAACTGCAGGCCTTTCTGTCTGACTCCAAGCTGGCTGTCTGGCAGTGTTTGTGGGAGTGCCCATCAACGGGTAGAATTCCTGGAGGGAATGTTGCAGGAGCTAGGTCCTTGACTTTGAAGACTACTGGTGGCCACACCCTGTGTGGTTGGCAAACTACTGCAAAGAAATGCCTCTTTGCGGATGCCAACAGTGGGTTTTGACTCATCCTTTCTCATCTTCCATGTCACTTCAGTAGCAAATGACGGAGCCTATAGGTCTCATCTTAGTCTGCAAGGCCCTTTTTCAAGGATCTAATGCCACCTCCTCTGGGCCTGACCCTCCAATAGCATCTTGGAGACCCTCCTAGTGTTGTGCACATAATGGCATGAAAACTTAGTCACATCCATCACAGTTCATCTGTCTGTATGTCTGCCTCCCATGCCCAGGTGTGAATTCCTTGAGGACATATACCTTTGACAGCCTAGAGCAGAGACCTGCATTTGACAATAATAAAAACAAACAGTAGCCAATATTTGTTAAAACCTTCATATGTGTTAGTCGTTACTCTAGACCTTTCCATGGATTAATCTGTTTAATCCTCATAAAATATTATAATTATTTTCTGCAGTTTACAGATGAGGAAACTGAGGCAGAGAGGTTAGGCAACATTCCCCAGGCCACACAGCTAGTGGGTGGGGAACCAGTTTTCAAATTGTGTAACTGTAGAGCCAATACTTTTAACCACTACCCTCTACTGTCCAATAACTATTTACACATAAAGAAGTAGCAGGTGGTGCTCCAGTTCCACTGGTGTGCTGGGAAAGGGTGAGAAAGGATAAAGTCTGGGCTTATCAACAAGATGGATTTTTGGGGGCACATCTCATGCACTGAGTTAACTGAGGGGCTCAGTTATAGAGACTAGTTTTGGTAAAACAACTTCTTCCTCTGGCAAGTCTTTCTCTTTTTGAATTTTTAAAACAACATTATATTCTATTGATCAATAATCTAAGAAACTCCCAAAACGGACAGCCTGCAGAAGCTAACCCAGAGGTGTGAATGGGAAGATGCCAGACGAAGGAGCCCTTCCTTTGTTTCAGTGGGTTTCAGCCATGACTTAGAATCCTGGAGGAGCTTAGAAAAATTTCCTCCATGTCCAAACTACTCTAGAACCATCAAATCAGAACTTCGGGGTGTGGAGAACAGGATAATTTTTCCAGTCTTACTAGACAATTCCACTTGCATGGGACTATTGCTTGAGAAAAAAAATTAACTATTATTTTGGGAAGCCAATGATGGTTGGAGGTTTGTCTGTTACACAGCTGTTTCACGCTAAGGGATACACCAGGGAAAATAGTTGGAAGCTTCTTTCTGACTCTTTTCTCTTTGAGGGACCTGGATAAATATCTGGGGCTTGGAATGTTCTAGAGTTCCAGGGAAATAATAAAATGAACCCATACTTGCATTTCCTAAATTGTTCTGGGAGATGCTGCAGGGATTGCTGGGGAAGGAAGAATTCCCTCATCAGATAATTTGGAAAAGCCTGCCTCTGATCCCTTTCTTATTGACTGACCATGCCCGTTCGCCTATTAAAGGTTCTGAGAAGTCCTGCAGTAAAACATAAATTAACAAAACCAAAGAAAAACAGTTCCACTTTGCTGAAAGCAGTATTTTTCAAATTTCTAAGACCAAGAGATGCTTTTTCTCTTTGCAAACTAGCCTCCAGATTTAGTGCTCTATTGATCTATCTTAGGGCAATACTGTCCTAGACTTTAGCAGGTGGAATATTCTATTTTTAAGTTGCTAGGAAGATGCTAGCCTGCCAATGGCCATGGGGACTCCATAGGACTTGTTCATACACTTTATCAATTAGTTGCATTAAAAAGTACATATGCCCTGGCTGGTTTTGCTCAGTGGATAGAACATTGGCCTGAGGATCGAAGGGTCCCAGGTTTGATTCTGGTTAGGGGCATGCACCTCGGTTGCAGACTCCTCCCTGGCCCAGGCCCTGGTTGGGGCTCGTGCAAGAGGCAACCAATCGATGTGTTTCTCTCACATTGATGTTTCTGTCTTTCCCTCCCTCTTCCACTCTCTCTAAGAATCAATGGAAGAATATCCTTGAGTGAAGATTGAAAAAAATTACACTTAAAAATACATATAACTCATGTGACTTTGTTTAGAAATTGTCCAAGTAGTTTTATTAATTTTACTAGAGGTCCGGTGCATGAAATTGTGCACGGGTATGGTCCCTAGGCCTAGCCTGCGATCAGGGCCATCTTCTCTGGCTTCTGGCAGCTGGCCCTGCCGCGCCCCCCCCCCCCCCCCCCACCAGTTCCCCCTTCGCCCTCCGGTGATTGGAGACTGACAGCCGGGGGAGGGACCGAGAGGTCAGCTGTTCTTGCCTGCTTGCTGGCCCTATCTCTGCCGCAGGTCGCCATCTGTGTTTGGGGCGACCGGTGGGATGGGGGCTTTGGCCTGGCACTGCCCACATCCCCTGCCACCCACCCTGGGTCCCCATTGGCCATCGGCGATCAGAGCCTGTTGGCTGGAGAAAGGGACCGAGAGGTGGTTAGTGCACCTCATAGTGACTGTTTGAGAGGTCATTCTGGTCGTTCTGCCATTATGGTCGCTGGGTATTTATTATATAGGATTTCTGTTAGGATTATTTGAACACAGGTTCTTTAAATTATGTCAAATCCATGCCAGTGTTTTCCCCAAATGTACCTGCAGTCAACAAGTAAGGTGCTTGAAATGGTGCCTCGCACAAAGTGAGCACTCAGTAACTCTTAACCATTATTATTACATGATTAAAATATGCCACGTTCATAGCAACAGCTACACAAATCTCTCCCCTAGTCCAGTGTAGCTGTGACGTGGGTCTGGATTTCCTCTGTCCTGGTCACTTGCTCCAGTTCTATTGATCTGTGTGCCTCTCTTGGGGTGGGGTGTCACTTTCTTTACTGTGATTCATATTCCTTTTTGCAGATTGTTTAACCTCTGTCTCCAACCATTCAAAGGTGTTTTGAGACAAGAGTTTGTAACCAACAGTATTTCTCAGGCAGTCTGCTTTCTCCACTATCTCCTAGAAGACCTGGGAATGGCTTTCCTCCACCCAGGCTGTCCTCTGCTGTCCCACTGCTTCCTCCTATGCCCTCCTCCACTCGCACTCACCTCCTCTGCCCTGTGATTTGCCTTCAGTGGTGGCAACGTGAGAAGTGATAGCTTGCTCTTAGGTGAGAGGATTAATTTCATGATTGGAATCGGCAGAGACTTTTCCCATATTCGAAAAAGAAGGAGAAGGGCTAGGACACTTCCTGGGTAGCACTGTTGAGCATCACTTGTGGTGACAGGATTCTGGGCTGTTGGTGTTTAACTGCTCCTTTCTCTACATCATGCCAGTTAGCAAGATTTTGAATAATAAAGCATTTCATGTGGGTTATGAGTAGTATTCCAAAAGGAGGAATCATCATCTTCACTATCATCACCACCATCTCCTTCCTCCTCCTCCTCCTCCTCCTCCTCCTCCTCCTCCTCCTCCTCCTCCTCTTTCTCTTCCATCTGTTGCACAAACTCAGGCCACTCTTAACCTTTAACTGATTTAATTAATTTTATACTCTTAATCTTTAGCTAATTTTACTTTATTAAGCCTTGTGAAATAGACTGGGCAAAGCAATGTATATTAACTTGGTAAATGTGAAAATTGAGGTATAAAAGAATTGAGTGATTCATACAGGTCAATAAGTTAGCACGAACTAGCCATAGATGGTCATGATCAAGTAATCTTACTCTATTCACATGCTCTACCTGTAATGGTAGATCACCATTCTGATAGCTGACGCCTAAGCTACTAAATGGATTATCTGTGGTTCATCTAATTCAGTCATTAAAATGCTGAACTGCATTGGGTGCTATTTGTTTTCACACTGAGACAAGGCCATGGACACAGAAGCCCTGAAAAATGGATATGAAGAACATGGTTGAGATTCATATAACCTCAGGCATACTTGGGCCAGAACTGAAAGTGTTGTATCACTGATTCCCAATGGTCCACTGCAAGGTTTACTGGTCTTGTCATCACAGCACAGTATAACATGGGCAAATGGGTTAGGTTGAGGCTTCCTATTCTATGTAAAAGGAAGAAAGAGGTACCATCCCAGCTCTTCAGAGCACATGATGAAGCATATACCTTCCAGTACCACCTCTACTTAGTGACTTGCTTAGGCCTGGAACAATCTTCCCCCAAAGAGTCACTTGACTAACTCATTTCCTTCAAGTCCTTGTTCAAAGCCACCCTCTCCACGAGGCGTGTGCAGGTCACTCAGCTGAAAGCAGCTGCATGCATCCCTCTCATAGCCCCTGCTTCTTCTTATCCTGATCTTCTTGTTCCTTTTCCTTGGTATCTGTCACTTTCTAAGTCACCATACAATTCACTTGCTTATTATATTTATTGTTTATTGTCTGGTTCCCCAATCACAATATATGCTCATTAAGGACAGGGTTTTTGTTTTGCTTAGGGAACTGATATTATCTTAAATATCTGGAAGAACGCTTGATATATAGTAAGCATTCAATACAAATGATTGACAAAATAACTCACGGACATGAAAATTTCTCAGCTATATAGATGAGCAGGTTAAATAATCCAAGTAAAATACCACCATCCTCAGCAAAAACCCATTTATTGAAACATACTTCTCTTTTTTTCCTTTAAATTCCCCGAGTCACGAAATCAGTTCATTCTGCTCTTTATGCCACTCAGTTCTGCCATAATACCCTCCTCTAAATGATCTTTCTAAAATCCTCTTGTTTCTTGGTGAGTTTTCCCATATCTTATTCTGTTGGATTATTATTTTTTTTTTTCCAATGCAAAAGCAAAGAGTCTTTAATCAAGCTAGCTCGAGCTCCCTGTCCACCACACTCACCGACACAACGGCAAGCCAAGTGGCAGAGAGAGGGAACTCTGTATGGAGAGAGGTTTTATAGGGGGTTGGAAGGGGAGGAGAAAGGACTGTGGGCCCTGCCGATTGGCCAGGCGCAAGTCAGTGTCCCTTGATTGTCATTGGTTAGTTTAAAGAAGTCCTGGGTGTGGCTAGCAGAGGCTTGGGCTTCCGGGAAAAAGCCTTGCCCGAGCACATGGCCAAGGTAAGATGGAGGGCGTAGCCCTTATCCTGGGGCAAGATGGAGGGAGTAGCCCTTACCCTGGGGCAAGATGGAGGGAGTAGCCCTCACCCTTTCATTCCCCCCTTTGTCTTGGAACTTCCGGCTTAATCATGAGACGGACTGCATTTCTATTCCACTGTTGCTAGAGGCCCGTACTGGGCACACAGAACTATCAACTGAACTATCCCTATATGCTTAACAAATGGTCCGGTGAAAGGGAAAGAAACCATTTTAGCTTTAAGAACTTCTAGTGAAATAGGATATTTCTTCTTAAAATTCCTCCATGTCTATCAAAAAACCAAATTAAGATTAATTTATCTACTGTATTCAATTTGGCCTAATGTTTGCATAAACACAACAAGAATGGTAACTGACTGCCTTTGCTGGAATCTCATGGTTGAATCTTAATGTGCCCCATAGGGCCAGAAAGCCAAGCCATCCAGCTGCCATCAAGCCTGCCTGCAGTATCTGCTGAGTTAGGTGAATCCCTCACCTGTAGCAACTCCACCTGAGCCCACGCTCCAGGCTTTAAGACCCATCTCAGTAGCCCTCCAACTCATTGCGGCCCAGAGTGTGTGGGGGTTCTGCAGGGATTCTGTTGGATTATTATTTGACGAGGGGCCCGGTGCACGAAATTCGTGCACTGGCTGTGTGTGGGGAGGGGAGTGTCCCTCAGTCCAGCCTGCCCCCTCTCACATACTGGGAGCCCCATCACCCTCCAATCACAGGATCGGCCCCTTGCCCAGGCCTGACGCCTCCGCCAGAGGTGTCAGGCTTGGACAGGGGATCCCCATCTCCCCCTGATCACTGGCTCTGGCCCCCGCCCAGGCCTGAGGCCTCTAGCCCAGGAATCATGCCTGGGCAGGGGACCCCCCTCTCCCTCTGATCGCTTGCTCCACCCCCCGCCCAAGCCTGACGCCTCTGACCCAGGCTTCAGGCCTGGGCAAGGGGACCATCATATCCCCCCAATCCCCGGCTCAGCCCCCAGCCCAGGCCTGATGCCTCGGCCAGAGGAGTTGACCCTCATCACCCTCCGATCACCAATCACCGGATCGGCCCCTTGACCAGGCCCGAGGCCTCCGGCAGAGGTGTCAGGCCTGGGCAGGGGACCCCCAGCTCCCCGCGGTTGCAGGCTCCGCCCCTGCCCAGGCCTAACGCCTCTGGCCTAGGTGTCCGGCCCGGGCAGCGGGGACCCGCAGCTGCAGCGGCCCCGCAATCGTGGGCTCTGCTTTAGGCCCAGGCAAGGGACCCCTAGCTCCTGGGACTGCCAGCTTCGACTGTGCCCAGCTCCCATCGCTGGCTCCACCCCTACTTCCTGCTATCACTGGCCAGGGCGGCAAAGGCGCCTGATTCTCTGATCATGGCTGGGGGGCAGGGCAAAGGCGGCCCCAGGGCCGCCTTTGCCCTGCCCCCCCAGCTCTTAGCTCCTCCCTGGGTTTCTGATCACTGTCAGTGGCAGGGGGCTTCTTCCTGCTTTCCCTTTCGCCTCCCTGCATTGTGCCTACATATGCAAATTAACCGCCATCTTGTTGGCAGTTAACTGCCAATCTTAGTTGGCAGTTAACTGCCAATCTTAGTTGGCGGTTAATTTGCATATAGCCCTGATTAGCCAATGAAAAGGGTATCGTCGTATGCCAATTACCATTTTTCTCTTTTATTAGATAGGATATCTGGGAAATCAAATTCTTGTAACCTGTGTTAAATATTTTTCTACTTCTTACAAGTGAAGAGGTTTTTGTCCACAAAATCCCAGACTCTTTTCATATATAATGTGTATTGGTTCAGAAAAGCGAGTTGTTTCTATACACACAAGGGTCTGGCTCCAGTTCTGCTCTGACTGCTGACCCTGACCTTGAGCAAGTCCTTGAGCTCTGTGATAAAGTAAGGGCACTGGATATTCACTCTGCTTCTCCATATTTACAGGATTGTAAAATATTTCTCCCCCTCCAAATTTCTTTAAGTCTTGAGCCTTTTGATGGTTGGCTTCAATTTTGGGTGCATTCTGGAGGAATATAGGTAAATTATTTTATCCCTCAAAGTAATCTGAAATTGCTTTAATCCCTTAATATTACTTTCTCAAAAGATATAGAACACTCTGATTTTGAAGAAAGGGTCAGAGATATATTTAATTAAGCTAAGACTCATGGCCATGGTGGTATTTATTTAAACTATTTCACCAGGCTGCAGAGGCAGATATCATGTTGAGCTACATGAAACAGTCACTCTTTTAGGTAAAAAATGGACTAATAATGGCAACTTCTTCTAGTGTACCCTACCATGGTCCTGCTTAGCACTACACGTGATTAGAAAAGATTCTAAGCTTTCAATCGTCATAGAGAGGTGCCCTTTAGTCCATTTCTCAGGGAATGAATTTTCTAGGAAGATTATTATTGTGGGTATAAGATACCAGACTCAGGAGACTATCAGTTTTGGTTGAAATGTGATGTCTCCAGGTAGCATGCCCATCAGAGTCACGGCATTGCCTTTGTAAATGCTTCCCGTCCTACAGAAGGGGCAAGGCGAACAGATGGGGAAGTGTCCTTGCCTTCACCTGGCCCCGGACACCCCTCCTGGTTCCTCTCACCTTGCTTTGAGAGGGTAAATTCACGCACCCACTTGTTGTTAGGAACTGACAGGGCAAAAGGGTTTCCTGCACACTCATCAGGCCCTGGCCCTCTCCGGAGTCAGCTTTCCTAAGAGGGGGATGTGTCCAAACACGTGTGTCCCTGTCCTCCAGGCCTTTCCTGTTCCTTTGTTCAAATCTTCCCGTGCAGCAAACTTTCATTTGGTATGTGTGTGTAATTTTGTTTTTCCTCTTTGAGGAGACTCGTCAGCAGGTCCTGCTTTAGGCAAAACTGTGAAGTTGGCAAAGTTTCTCTTTAGCTTCCCCTTCCTCTTCCCCCTTAGCATCCTCCCTCTTCCCTTCCTTCCATCAAGCGACATTCACTGGGTACTCAGCACCTTTCTGGTTTGGGTGCTATTCCATGAAAACATCCCAATTCTTCATTAGGATTCAATATTAATTAATTAGGTAACCCATACTTTCTATTAATCATTTGGTATTTACTTCATGATCTTTGGTATTTACATGATTGTCATGAATGTTTATCCACCCAACTGCTCAAGAATCATCTTTGATTATTTTCCTTTCCCCACCACTGGCATCAACAATGCCTATTGATTCTAAGTTCCATAGGTGGGGTCCTGTTATGAATCTGACCCCTTCTCGTCATCCCCACCACTATCACCTTGGTGCAGGCCACCCTCACTTCTTGTTTACATGACTCAAATAACTTCCTACTCGACCTCTCTCTTTCCTTCCTTGCTCCTCCACCCAAATCCATTTTTCAAACAGCAGCCACAGTTAACTTTTAAACACGGAAGTTAAGACCAAGTGTTCCCAGCTTAAAAAACTCTTGGATGACTTGCCATCACACGTTTAACCAAGCACCACCCATTGCTGTGGCTTTGGTCCTTCTCGATCCGGGCTGCAGTCTTCTCTCTGGCTTTGTCTGGAAGCGCTCTCTAATGCCCTCTGCTACGCCCACCCTGCCTTTATTCTGATTTCTGACACCTCAGTTAGTACCCATCTTTGGCACATTCTCTACTCTCCCTCTGCCTGGAATGCTCTTGCCTCTGACTTTTGCATGGTTGATGTTTTCTTGTCTTCAGGTCTCATTTCAATGTCACCTCACAGAGAAACCACCCCAGATCACCCAAGTGACAGTGGTTATCTAGCCACTCTGTCACATGACTGCATGTTAGTCCTCCACATAGAACTTATTCCATGTGAGAGTATCTTGTTTGTCACTATCTCTCTTTCCCCCACTGGACTGTAAGCTCCATGAGACCAATGTTTGATGGGCATTTCCCAGGATCGAGAGCATGGTGTCTGATACAGAGTAGACAATACCTTCTTGTTAAATGCATTTATAAGTTTTATGTGTCTGATACATATATATTATTTAATCCTCTCAAAATTCCTGTGGGAAAGGTACCATTGTTACCTTTGTCTTACAAATCAGAAAACAGAGGAAAGTAGAGATCTCTTTGGCTGGCTAATAACTTGTGGGGCCCATTGCAAAATGAATATGCAGGGTCTGTTGTTAAAAAATATTAAAACTGGCAAGACAGATTCAGCAGGGCTGAATAAAGGGGCTTTGGAGAGTAAGGAAAGGCATAGTAAATAGGACAGTCAGAGTAATCCTCACTGAAAAGGTGAAATGTGAGAAAGACTTAAAGGAGATGAGGGAATTTTCTAAGTGGATAGCTAAGAGTATCCCAGGTGGAGGGAATGGAAAGAGCAAAGGCCTTTCGTTGGAAGTGGTAATAGGAGATAGAAGATCAAGGATGAGAATTCTGGGACACAGTGGAGGGTTTTGAGTCAAGACATAATCTGGATTTTATTAGGAAACCATCATCCCAGCTGCTGTGTTGAGAATAGATCTTGATTTTATTAGGAAACCATCAACCCAGCTGCTGTCTTAAGAACAGACTTTGGAGGAGCAGGTGAGAAGACTTCCCAGTGGCCTATTGCAACCAACCAGGTGAGAGGAGATGATGGCTTGAACCATGGTGGGAGCAGTGAGGTAGTGAGAAGGGGTCAGATTCTTGATATATTTCACAAGGAAGGCCAACAAAATTTGTGGATAGTTTGGATGAGGGGGGAGGTTCAGTAAGGAAGAGAAGAGTCAAGGATGACTCCAATGTTTTTGGCCCTGCTACACCTAGCGCGAGGGTGGACTTCCGTGGAAGACCAGGACTCCACCACCTGCTCAGAACTGGGGACAGCGGGCTCCAGGGCTGTGAGGACCTGCAGCATCTGCCTTTAACAGTGACCCCGTGTGGCCGCAAGGGGCAATGACAGCCTGAGTGTGGGAACCACAAGGATGCCCCTTACCGCTTTTGGATTATACAATTCTCCGGGGGTTTGTGAACAATCAAGAAAGGAGATGGGACAGAATTCTAGAAAGAGAGGCTAGATTTCATGACAGATAAGATTCATGGGGCCTTGAGAGGTGATTTGAGAAAATAAACAGTTGCCTCTGGTGTGTGGAACAGTTCATGGGAACAGTTAAGAGTGCAAGTGGCATTTCGGACTCTGTACTGGGGTCCCCACCTGCCGCCTTCCAAGAGAGGATTTTCAGTCACCATGGAAAACGCAGCTTTGGGCCTTTGATCTTCTCGGTGTGTGTGTGCGTGTATCTCTAGTTGCTAATATATGACACCTCTAGGGTCCAAAAAATCCATTTCATCCAGGGTGAGCTTGCGGATCTGTTTTGGGTAGTAAAATAATTTGTTTTGTTCCGATGGTCCATGCCAATTAAGTTAGGAAGAGAGGTGGCTGTGGAGGGAAAGACAGAGAGAGAAGGGGCACCAGGTAGCATCAAGGTTTATGGCCTCCTTGAGGCGAGGGCAGAGAGAGCAACACGGTTTGGCACAACACTGTGGCAATAATGACAGTGTTTTTATGTCTTATTCATCGTTAAGCACTACTGTCAGCATTTACATAAATTACCTCCCAAATTTTCAACAATCCTATGAGGTAGATACTATTATTATTCCTCATTTCTCTAAGGCAGCGGTTCTCAACCTGTGGGTCACGACCCCTTTGGCGGTCGAACGACCCTTTCACAGGGGTTGCCTAAGACCATTCTGCATATCAGATATTTACATGACATTCATAACAGTAGCAACATTACAGTTATGAAGAAGCAACGAAAATAATTTTATGGTTGGGTCACAACATGAGGAACTGTATTTAAAGGGCCAGAAGGTTGAGAACCACTGCTCTAAGGGGAAATGGAGGCATAAAGAGATAATGGGCCCAAGGGCAAGTGGCAGAGTTTGGATTCAAATCCAGACAGTTTGGCCGCAGATTCTGAACTCTTAATTTCTCTTTTTTTTCCTTTCTACTTCTTTGCCATCACCAGATTTGAGAGGGGAGGAGAGGAGAGTTCGTTGATAACCAATGATCATGGTGTATCTCAGACAATTTAAGTAGCAAGTAAAGGAAAACCCAAGTCAAACTGGCTTAAACCAAAAGGGGACATGCAGAGCAATGTGCTAAGCATTGTGGGTGGACACACAGGTCAGGGCTGAGCCTGGACCTGCTCAGAGCCCGCATTCTGATGGGGAAGACCAGGCATTTTCAGTTAAGCTAGGAATTTTGACAGATGTTTTAGCAGACAATTATGTTCACATCACATAATCTAGTCAGCCCCAACTCTAGCTATGTATACACCCAAGCATCTTTTTGTTGTTTTAAAATGACTATGCTCCTTGTTCTCTGTGAATATGGAGGTTTGCTTTCCTTACTGCATTCTGTAGAGTTCAGCAGGATTAGGAATCAGATGCATCCTTTTCCTTTGCTAAAACTGGAGACAAATGTGCCGTTTCATAGTCTGCCCTTTGCTCTCTATTCTCTGTAGTATCTCAATGTAAAGTTCATGCATTTTCTGCTATCACCAGCTTCCCTCTCTGGCTCGACTCGGGCAGAGGATGGGACCCTTGGAGCTGACCGGCAGGAACCCAGGACCGATGTGTCTGATTTGCAAAGTGATATTTATGTCCTATTCATTCCCAACAATGGCTCACACAGTTCCCCGGGACAATAATAGAGCTGACACATCACTATGAAGTGGTCCTGACTTCATGAAGCCCTTGGTAGGTCAGGACCAACAATAAATCAGCGGCTTCCTGCCCATTCAGTTATTTGTTTCTCTCATTTTTTTTCTCAGCCCCTATTCACTGATGGCCTACTATGTGACAAATGGTGTTCTAGGCCCATTCCCTTCTTTCTAGCTCAGGGGTCAGCAAACTTTCTCTGGAAAGGGCAAGAGAGTAAATATTTTAGGCCTTGTAGGTCATATGGCCTCTTTGGCAACTACTCAACCTGCCACTGCAATGTAAAAGCAACTATAGACAATATATAAATGAATGAGTGGGGTTGTGTTTCAATAAAACTTTATTTACAAAAATAAAAATGGCTGGATTTTCCCTGTGGGTCATCATTTGTTGACCCTCTCACTCTAGCCTATTTCTAACCAGAGTCCCTCTCCATCCCTTATAATATTTCATCTCCCTTTTTCATCTCTGCAGGGCAAACAAACCCATTAGTTAGTCATTTGGTCAAGTCAATTGAGTTCTGGTGCCAATGGTTCTGTAATAATAATAATAACAACAGTAATGTGATCAACAACAACAATAATGATAGCTGACAATTATATAGCACTTATCATGTGCCAGTCACTGCTCGTACTTACTTTCCAAAAAGTAACTCACTTTCTCATATGTGTGCATATATGAACACAATTACTTTTGGATATTGTTTTTTAATATCACATATATTTTGTTAAAATAAATAATACCTAATATTTGTTGAGCTCTTATAAGATACCGGATGTCAGACTACGCATCATTTGTGTATTATCTCATGTGGCCGTCCAAAAGCCCTTTAAAGAAAGTATGCTTTTTACATCCATTTTATAGCTGAGAAAGTTGGGTTCCAAGTAGTTCAAGACTTTGTTGCAGCTAACAAGTGTGGACGTGGGACTCATTCGTGCCTCCAAATTTTGTACTCTATCCATTCTGCCATGATAAGTCGCTCAGGCTAGAGGAGAACGAATAAATTAATACATTCCAGACAGTAATGTGGGTTTTAGTGTGATTGTATTTTATTTTAAAATTAAAAACATTTTCTTTAATGATGCAAACTTCTCAGAAGGCTGTGTCTCCGGTGCTTTGGCATTTTGATGACTGTCACTTACAAACACAGTGCCCAAGAGACCTCATTAAATCAGCAGGACAATGGGACGCGTTAAAACCTGAGCGCAGCTGCTCTGCGAAGGAATCTCGCCTGTAGGACAGAGCCAGGCCTTTATCTGGCCGAGCAGGGGTGGCGCTGAGCACAGGGCACAGGCTGCTGCTCCAGCCTCCAGTGGGGCCCTGCCGTGGACAGCTGACAGCCACCCTGTCTGCCTGGGAGGTGTGGTCTTACCCATAGATTAATCCTGAAAGCTGCCTCTTTTCGTGTCTTTTTGTTGCGTGGCTAAAAAGAGTCGTTCAGCTGGCGCTGTTGCGGTCAACAAAAGGAAGGTCTGTTTGAACAGGAGCAGGGCAGGCTGCCTGGGCAGGGGCAATATGGATGCTAAGTGTGAATTTGAGAGCTCAAATTCTCCTGGACTTCCCCAATTAGGGTTGTGCTGGGTCATGCACACGTTTTGAGGAAATCTCTGGCCTCCACGTAAACAAATTATTTTTGTGGATGCGATGCATTTGGTGTTTCTGGTGGAGCTTGCTTCCAGTGTTATGCGGAATGAGAGGGGTTTCTTTCTCTGCTCCATGACCGGAGCGGGATCTGAACAGGTGACATCTTGGTGCATGGGCTGATGCTCAACCACTGAGCCACACAGGCCTGGCTGGAATAATCTTTATTGCTTTCAGTATTGCTACAGAGAAATCAGAATGAAAGAGAAAAGAAAGCACATCTTCCTGTACCTATTAAGATCTGGGATTGAAAATGACCGTAAGTTTTAGGATTGAAGTGGGATATAAGGTAGAAGTAAAACCTGTTGTTGTTTTTTCCTTTCTTTTCTATTTTTGGTATGTGACCCATTATGCATTCTCCTTCCTTTTTTAAAAAAATATTTTTATTGATTTCAGAGAGAAAGGGAGAGGGAGAGAGAGAGACAGATAGAAACATCAATGATGAGAGAGAATCATTGATCGGCTGTCTCCTGCATGCCCCTCTCTGGGGATTGAGCCTGCAACCCAGACATGTGCCCTGACCAGGAATTGAACTGTGGCTCCTTGGTTCACAGGTTGACACTCAACCATTGAGCCATGCTGGCTGGGTCTCTTTCCTTTTATTAAGAGTATTATCATTTACCTCTGGATAGGGTAGCCAGATTTAGTAAATAAAAATGCAGGACACCCAGTTAAATTTATATTTAAACAACATGTAAATGTTTAGTATGTCCCATGCAATATTTTGGACATGCTTACATTTAAAAAGCATGTTTTTTACCTTAAATTTAACTTGAACTGAGTTTCTTATATTTTACTAGAGGCCTGGTGCATGAATTTGTGCACGGGTGGGGTCCCTTGGCCTGGCCTGCAATCAGGGCCGATCGGGGCCGGCTGGCCAGAGGGAGGGACTGTGGGAGGTTGGCCGGCTGTGGGAGGTTGGCTGTGGGAGTGCACTGACCACGAGGGGGCAGTTCTTGTGTCGAGTGTCTGCTCTCTGGTGGTCAGTGAGCATCATACCTACCAGCCGGTTGTCTGGTCATCCAGTCGTAATGGTTGCTTAGGTTTTTATATATATAGATTTGGCAACCCTGCCTCTGGAGAGCCAGGACTTTCCTGTTCTGAGTCTATGTGCTTTGGGTGACAGGTTTTCCACTAAACTTGGAGCTGTGAGGGGTGACTAGGGGGTGAGTCTCAGAGGCCACCTTGAAGAGAACCCATGTCTAAGAGAAGCCAGTGTGGAGAGAGAGAGAGGAGAGAATGGGCCGTAATCATACTGTACCTTAACAAGAAGGTCTTTAATGGCTCCGCCCTTACATTTCAGTTCATTGAGCTCAGAATTAATTTTTTACTTAAGCTGCTTTGACTCATGTTCTCTATCTCTTGCAAACAAAACTCTTCTTTACAGATCCATTCCTCTTATTTTAGAATCTTCTTCCCAGCCCCTCCTTATGGTGAGTAGAGGGAATGGGAAGAAAGGACCCAATGTTGATGGTACACGCTGGGCACTCGCTGCACATTATGTCATGTAATGTTCACAGCAGTCCTCCAAATAGGCCATCTTCCGGCTCTGAACACAAGGGAGCTGAGGCTCAGAGCTGTGACATGACTTGTCCCCAAGTAGCGTAACTTCTCAGTGAATCAGCCGAGAAGCTAACCAAGGACTGTTGGACTCAAAACCTGTACTTTTCCTAGCACTCAGCATTGATAAAGCGAGAAAGAGGCTTGGGGGGAAGTCATAAAGAGGGGGTATCCAAGGTGATGACTTAGAAGGGGAAAAGGACATTGAATGCACCAATGAAGACTTCTTCGGCCCACGTGGCTTCCCTCTGCACAGCCCATTTGTGTTTTCCCATCATGTAGTTCTTGCAGAAAGGACAGACAGAAGTGTCCAGGACAAAAACAATGAGAGAATGTGGCACCCATCTGACGGGAGTAAGAAATCTTGAACAATGCAAGAGGGTCTGGTTTCTTGTGTTAAGCAAATTGTTTATAACATCAACACCCAGAGATTGACCTTCATGCAATGGGTTATTTTTAATGTGGAGCTGTACAGAAGCAGGTGTTATGAGGTAGAAGTCTGGAGGAGGGCCATCGTCTGGTACATGTTATCCACTTCTCCTTACATTCATGCTATTTTCCATGTGACTTTGTGGTGACCATCACTGCTTCATGCTAACTCTGGCCTGACTTGCTTTGGCCAATGGGATGTTAGTAGATGCAATGCAAGCAGAGGCCTGAAATTGCCTTGAGCACTGGGACTTCATCTCCTGGTCCTCTGCCATTGCCATGGCTAGTCTGCGGGAGGATGAGAGACACGTGGAGCAGAGCTGAGTCTTCCCAATAGCCTCAGTTGAAGCCAGTCTAGATCAGCTGACCAGCAGCTGACTCCCAGATAGGTGAGTGAACACTGTAGTTATATAAGACTAGAGGCCCAGTGCACAAAATTTGTGCACTCGGGGGGGGGGCATCCCTCAGCCTGGCCTATGCCCTCTCGCTGCACAGGAGCCGTCACTAGACATCCTTAGTACTGCCTCAGAGGTGGGAGAGGCTCCTGCCACTGCCACTGCGCTTGCCAGCCGTGAGCCCAGCTCAGGGCTTCTGGCTGAGTGGTGTTCCCCCTGTGGGAGCACACTGACCACCAGGGAGCAGCTCCTACATTGAGCATCTGCTTCTGGTGATCAGTGTGCGTCATAGTGACTGGTCGTTCTGCCATTCGATCAATTTGCATATTAGCCTTTTATTATATAGGATGCTACCACTGGGGGAAGTGAGAAGTGTGCATGGGACCTCCTTGTACAGCCCCTCCCAACTTCCTGTGAATCTACAATTATTTCAAAATAAAAAGTAAAACAAAAATTAAGAATCAACTTAATAAGAATTGTAAGAGACAGACACAGGTTAAAAATGGTTAAAGAGGACAATTTAGGTGATACCAACAAACTTTATTTAACTCTGCATGAAGCAGCCAGTCTCTGCTCCTCAAAGTCCAGAGAACTGCTAAATGGGGCAGCAGGCAAGAAGCTTGTATAAGGAAAAAAAAGAAAAAGAAAAAAAGAAAAAGAAAAGAAACCAGGAAGAGAAAAATAGAAAATGAATAAGGAACAAGGAAATAAAACAGGTAATCCAGAGTTGGCTTGGGTTTGGGGATCGTCTGACTGGTTATACAGTACTTCATATATATGGTCCAGCCAGCGCAACACTGATAGGCATCTGAAAGCTATATACGTTGGGGTTTGCTGATGTGGTACCCTGGCAAGAGCATCTCCATCCTGGGCCTAGAAGTTTATTTCAACACACGTGCACACGATGTGGTAGAGGAGGGGCTACTCTGAGACGTTACACTTCCTATGGGAGTTTGGAAGCGAGTAAAATGCAGAGTGACACTGGATGAATATCATAGACATTTCAGAACTGGAAGTGCTTTTGAAGTTCACCAAGAGTTTGAAAAGCATCAACATTCCTTACCTTTCCCTACAGGTAAGGAAAAGGAGTCTGAAGAAGTGAGGTAACTTGCTAAGGGTATAGGACCCTGATGTGCCACTTGTTTAGTCACCAGATTTTCCAGGTGTTGTGGCAGTGACATGCAGATTCTTTTTCCTGGGCTCTAGGATCCCCAGAAGTTAGGAGGTTACTGGTCTCACCCCAACAGGCGTGTTCTTAGCATGCTCGCCACGAGGTGGCAGCAGAACATAAGCCATCTAGTCAGAGTCACTGCAGAGGGGCCGTGGTTGGCGATTAAGGGAGTCATCTACATGGTTTTGATTGTGTACCCAGTTCAACTCTGCGGTATTGACATATGCACATTATAAAATACACCAACAAATAGAATTACAAGACGATATAAAGTAATTAAGTCACTTTGATGTCTTCCTTCTATTATTAGCTAATATCTGAAAGCAGTGTAGTGTATATATTTCCAGTGAGGTTCACAGTTAAGAATAGTGGGTATATGTCCATAGTGCGAATGAGATTGATAATTTCATCTTCTTTGGGCTCACTTCCTGTCAAGTCTCACTAGATGGTCATTTTTTTTTTTTCTTTTTTGCCTTCTAATGTGGCTGATTGGCTGCTCTGAGAAATCATGCCACTCCCTTGTTGTTTGGAAGCATTCGTTTGAACCATATTAACTTGCGAATTTTCTTATGTGAAAACAGGAAATATTGGCAATTTCATGTGGTTTGCCTCTAGGGGCATTCTTTGCATTATCTTCAGTCTGCTTTTGCTTTGACAGAATTTTCTTAACCGCTTGTCCATGTTGGAAGAATTGATTATCTAATTTATATAACACATACATCTACTAACAAGGCCTCCAACTGTCACCATGCGTTCAAGGCAGAAGGGCTGTGGTCCCTCCAGGCTGTGGAGCTCTTGCTCCTCCCTCAAGGTTCCTCATGCATCTTATGTGACCACAGACCTTCTGACACAGGTGGGGCCCTGGTGTCAATTCAGATTAGTAAAACCTACTTCTTTCTCATACTCTCAGATGAAAAAAAAAATTAGAAGTCGTTCGAACATGATCTTTTTGAGATGGCAAAGGATTACCTTGTAGTCCAACTTGCTCATTTTACAAATGAGGAAATAGCTAAGACAAGTCTATTTACATTCCTTCTTTGGAGGAATGTGAAAATATAGTTTCATACAACATTCAATCCCATTAACCATGTGATGCCAACCGAATCTGCTCCATTTTATGACGGAGCAGGAGAGAAAGATTTAAAAGAATCCCAGTCTTAGGCTTGACCAGTGTTCTAAGTGGTTAGAGCATCTACCCACACTGAAGGGTCGCAGGTTTGCGGGTCTGATGCCTGGTCAAGGGCACATACCTGGGTTGCAGGTTGGGTTCCTGTCCCTGGCTGGTGCACATGTGGGAGGCTGCTGGACCTATGCAGTCATGGTGCTGGGCAGGTTGTTGTAGCTACATCCTGGCCCTCCAGCAGGCTGCAGTAGGTGCCGCAGCTGCGTCTTGATTTCCATGAGCTGCTGGGGTCTGCTACTCAGTGAACATCACTCAGCTGGGCATCCATACTGCTAATTGGTGCTTGGATCTGTGCCGATCCAAAGTGAGCCTCCATTTCCACCAAAGTGCCAAGAAACTAAATTTTTATTGTAATGACCTCTTCTACATGGGAAAAAGGAGGAAAACTAGATTCTCAGGGAGACCAGAATTTGGGATCCAGCAAATCCGTAGAGGCTGAGTATGTAATGGTAAACTAAAAATAAAGCTGCCAATCGGTAAACTAAAAATAAAGCTGCCAATCCCCATAAATAAGGAACAGCAATGACAATGATCTGCCTTGAACCTTGGTACTAGATAAAAAGAGGAAAACAATCAATGATTGTTTTAATAGTAAATTAGACATAGTAAAAGAGAGAATGAATTGAAAGTAGATTTGAAGAAAATATTCAGAATGAAATACGAAGAAACAAAGAGATGAAAAATATTTAAGGAAGGTTAGGAGACACAAGGATAGAGTGAGATGGTCTAATATTTGGAATTTCAGAAGGAGAGAAGTGATATACGAGGTAGAGGGAATATCTGAAGAATTAATGGCTAAGTATTTTTCAGGACCAATGGAAAGCATCAATCTTCATGTTTAGGAATCTAATCTACTTCAATCAAGTAAATAATTATTAAAAAAACACACACAAAAAAACCCACACACAACATATTTTGAAACTTCGTCAAAATTTAGAATCTTTGAAGAAAGATATTATTTCAAAAGGAGCTGGAGAAAAATAAAGTATTTACTAAAGAATGGCAATTGAATGGAATTGACTTCTGAACATCAACAATAAAATCCAGAATAAAGTAGATTTTGTGATTGTACAGAAAAAAATAACTGTCAACCTAAAATTTCTCAGCAAAAAAATCTAATAATCAAAGTGAAATAAAGGCATTATAAGGAAGACTAAAACCTCAGGCAGTTTGCTACCAAACTGAAGAATGTACTTGAAGAATAATAAAAGTGTTTCCAGATGGAATGTTCTTAGATGCAAGAAGAAATGATTAGTGAAAAAGTCGTAAACATACAGATAAATCTAAAACAAGCATCAATTCTATAAAACACTTATGGTAATAAGCCAAGACAGAATTCAATACACAGAACAACAACAGCATGCAAATTGGCAAGTAGCTGATTGGATTAAAGTATTTAAAGGCCTTTGTATTGCATAGGAAGAGATAAATATGTGATTAATGTTAAATTTTAATAACTTAAATATGCATGCTGTAATTTATATGGGAATTTAGAATAATAGAAATGTGATTATAAATTTCAAATCAATAGAAAATGCAAATTGCAGAGGGTGCAGGCCTGGCTGAGGGACCGTCCCCCCTCATGCACGAATTTTGTGCACTTGGCCTCTAGTTTTTAATAAAATATGAAGTGAAAATTAAGTATCAGAAGACAACAATTAGCATATAATCTTTTGTTAAAATAAAGGAAAACGAGCCCCACTGGTGTGGCTCAGTGTTTGAGCACCAGCCCATGAACCAAGAGGTCATTGGTTTGATTCCTAATCAGTACACATGCCTAGATTTCGGGCTCATTCCCCAGTATGGGCATGCAGGAGGCAGCTGATCAATGATGTTTCTCTTTCATTGATATTTCTATCTCTCTATCCCTATCCCTTCCTCTCTCTAAAATCAATAAAAACATATTTTTGAAAAATTAACTTTAATATATATGTACACAAATATACCATAAGATATGTATTTAAAAAAATAAAGGTATGATGAAGACAAGAGTCAGTATAATGACCACTCAGTATAATGACCATTCCTTCATGAAACTTAAGGAACAGAATTGGGGGAGCACATAGGTAGATGTAACTTGCCAATAGCCTTTATTGTATAAAATGGTTTGGATGGTAGGTAAATAGCTGATTTTTCTTTTTAAAATAGAAAATAAACAAGAACCAAGGATAATATTAGTCCAAATCTCTGCAGCTGAGTATCTACACTACACCTATACCAATACCTATCCCTATATTTATGCCTATACCGATGCCTATGTGTCTGGAGATGGGATGCTCAAGTTAGAATTTTGGCTCTGCACTTCATCTCTCTGTACCTTGGTCCCCTCCTTTGTCATTTGGAGGTGATAATAATTTTGCTTATCTCATCGCATCATAGTGACCATTAAATGAGCTAATACATTTAAAGTCCTTAAATCATTGTTTGACTTGTGTTAGAGGTCAATAAATGTTATTATTATTGCCTCTAAGAGAGAAAAAGCTTTGGGATGCTCTGTCCTTCTGTTTCATTCTGATTTACCCATACCCATTCTTGATTTCTTCTCTTCTGACATAATTAAGGAAGGATTCCTCCACCTCTTAAGGTCCATTTCTTCACGCAAACTCTGAATCCCATCCTCATCTCTGTTACCTCCATGTTCTCATTCCATAAACTGTCCTGCTCCTGTCTGGTTTCTCCCATTTCTTTGTATCAATAAGGTTTGGACCAGAAAAACAGAAACCACTTTAGGTATTGCAAGCACTGAGAGATATATTACAGGGAATTGGAGGTTCACAAAACTATTGGAAGGACTGGGGGTGGGCCCTTAGTACATTTCTGTTGTTTGAATTAAAGAATTAAATTCATTGAGTACTCACTATGTGCCCATGCATTGGGCACGGCAGTTATGTACTTCATTTAATTTGTACAAAAACCCTGCAAAAATAGGTACTATCCCAGCCTCATTTTGTTGAGGTTTAGAGAATTCCAGGCTTGTCTATGACCACACTGTTAGTAAGTGCTGGGCCAGCGCCCAGACCTGGGCAGCGGCTCCACACAAAGCATCTCTCTGGCCACAAAGCACCAGTGTTGGAGGATGACCACTTACCGAGAAGGAGGGTGGTAGAACATTAACCTCCGTCCTGCATTGTGAGTGGGTCAGTGTTTGATCCTGTGACTTGGAAATTTGTAGCTTGACAAGTATTGTGTTCTTGAACAAAATCAAATGGCTGGTCTCCGAGCCTTTGGCCCTACAAGATCTCAGTTTCATAGTTTCAACACCAACTCTGTGCCATAGACATCACCTCAGCAACGTTGATGTCAAGAGGCAGCTTCAGAAGCATGACGTATCTTGACTTAAGGGTGTGCAGTGGTTCCCCAACCCATGCCTGGCACCACAGTTTTACTATTTACCTTGGCCCTGAGGTCATCCAGAGGTTTTTTTTTTTTTTTTTTCATGGAAAATGGGGACCAGGGAGGGAAGGTTTCCTAACTAAGATCCACGAGGACCAAAATTACAGTGCAAGTAAACAAGGGTCGAGACTCCAGCAGCTGCAGATGACACTGAACCGCACAGGCCTTCTGGAGCGTTATGGATATTAAACTTCATACTGTCAGGGCGAATTCCTGACTAGAAATCTGAAGGGACAATTTAAGAAAATTCAAGTTCCCCAAAATGAATTTGCCGTTTTCAGCAATGACACATCACCCGAGTATTCAAGAAGTCTGGCAATTACCGAGTTAGAGGACATAACCCGCATTGTTGCTCGGAGTTAATCTTCGAGGCTAAATATGCGTTTACATCATTATGTTCTGAAACGCAGCCAGAAAGCGCCCAGGAGCTCGCTGTGCTGACCCAGTCAGTCTGAAAGGAACCACATCTCCTGTCAAGGGCTGAACTGCAGGCCGAGCTTCTGTTTGATTGGCATCGGTTCCCGTCCTGCCAGCAGACACACAATTCCCTGTTGTGCCCGCGGTCCGCGCTTCACCTTGCCTGTGGGGCGGGAGTGGTTTGATATGACCTCTTTGAAGACTCAATGCTGGTCCCGCCCGGTTGTTAGAGCGTCTGGCAAGCCTAGATGGTGATGGCGGGCCCTCCTCCGCCTTTTGCTGCATCCTGTCACAGTTAGTAGGTCACCCATCCTAATGACAGTTTAATAAGCATATCATTCCGACGGCGGATGACAACGTTTGATTCTGGCGTGGAGGTCGGAGCTCTGAAAGTCCAGAAGATTCCATGTCACCGTGTCAGGAGTTCAGAGAGACGTGAACACAGTAAAACGGAGCGATTTTCCTTTCTTATTAAATTGCCTTTCATTTAGAACATGATTTGTGATAAGTACTGCCAATCAAATAGTTTATTATTTTTTTAAGGAGGGAATACTATTTTGTGAATCGATTGTATGAAATGTTTTAATATATAAAGTGAGCATAGCAAGAGTAAAATTCTCAATGTTCTGTGACAATCACGATGTTTAGTTTTATAATTTTTTTTTCTCTTAAGTTTATTTTTTTGTTGTTGTTGACCGTATTACAGATGTCCCATATTTCCTCCCACTTTCCCCTTCCACCCAATCCAGGTCTTCACCATACTATTGTCTCTGTCCGTGGGCTATGCATATATGGTATGTATAGTTTTGTAAGTATTTTTTTGACCTGGCACAGAAATAAATCTATTTATAACACAAATTATTATCTTACTATGCATACTTCTAGTATCTGGTATCTTCCCACTTCATATAGTGCAACCATTTTCTACCTTAATATTCTTCTCTTCCCTGTTGTGTGTGTGTGTGTGTGTGTGTGTGTGTGTGTGTGTGTGTGGTTACATGGAATTCCATGATGCGGATGGGTGTAAAAATTGATGAGGCTTTTCATTCACAGGTAGGAAGGTGCTGGGTATTAGGGCTGGGAGATGCAGCTTTAAATTTTAGCGCTCTCAGGGCCATGGATTTCCTCACCTCATGAAAGTTAACTCATGAAAGCTAAGTGAGTTTCTGTGATACAGAGAGCAGGGTATGCCAGAAAGGGATTCTTTAAAACATTAAAAAAATTATATATTACAAAAATGTTCAATTACAATTACAGCTGACATACAATATTTAATTAGTTTTAGGTATACAACATAGTGATTCCTGATTCTATAACTTACAAAGTGATCCCCACAGTAAGACTCTTATGTAAGGTGTCTTTATGAGGGATGTGGTAACGCTTCACAGATAGGCCATAACACTGGAGTTTGCCTTAAAATGGTTGGTCTGAAAAGTAGAAAAACAAACCAATCAAACATCACAATCCAAGTTGTAGCAAAACTTGATTCCCACAATGCCTCATAAAACAGCTCTTAAAGTTGAGGTTACAACCAAACTTTCAAAGACCGAGCATGCTCTTTACGGCTTTGTTTGCTCTTCGATAAGGAAGTGAAGCTCCCATTTGTAGATGTGGCCAGGGCTCTGATTGTCAAACAAAATCACTGATGGGCTTCGACACTGGGTAGGAATTCAGGGGAGTCTCTCAGGTCCCAGGAAGTAATGTTTTGATGAATGTTCATTGTTAACAGTTCCTGGCTGGTATGGCTCAGTGGTCCACCTATGAGCCAGGAGGTCAAGGGTTTGATTACCCGTCAGGGCACGTGCCTGGGTTGTGGGCTCGATTCCCAGCATGGGGCGTGCAGGAAGCAGCCAATCAATGATTTTCTCTCATCGTTGATGTTTCTATCTCTTTCTCCTTCTCTCTTCCTCTCTGAAATCAATAAAAAATATGTTAAAAATAAATAAAATATGGTAAGAGGGACTTGCCACTCAAACCACTGAAATCATGAGCTGGGAGTTCCCACTATCTCCAGTTCCCAAACCCAACTCCTTGCTTTCCAATGACAACTGAAAGCCCAGGTTAGACACACTGCTCGCCAGAGCAGCAGCCCTTGACCATGTCCTATTGTTCAAGGGGGTCTGCCTAATGTTCTGACCACAGGGTAGGGCTGGCAGGAAATCGTGCTCTCCTTCCTTCAGGGTGCAGAGTTTTAGGTCCCGTGCTGCTCATGACGCAGGCAGAGGCAGGGCTTATCAACAACAAAGGAGAAGACTTTAAACTTTGCATTGCCACTCAGACTAAAGTCAGCCGGTGCACCATTTTTTAATGATAACAAGAAACTCTCTTGTAAGGAATAGACATATGTTGATTTTTGTTGCAGGGAAAGACGATTTTAGGAATACGTTACAAGCCTTCCAACTTGGAGGAGATGAACTTGAAGGATTCTGCCTCTTTATGGTGACAGTGATGTTTCCCCTTTTCTTTTAGAAAGAAGTCCCCCGGAATTGTTAGGCGATGTGGGAAAATATTGTGACAACATGCCTGTTTACGCTGGGGGCGGGGGTGGGGGGCTTGGTTTTGTTTGCATAGCTTGTTGCCTCTGCCTCCTTTTCATGGTTGGTGGTTCCCCGACAGCTCAGATTCCTCTGCTGACATCTGTTATAAAGAGAGGTCTGACGGGAATAGATTTGCAAAATGATGGACTCACAATGGGACCGGAGCCGGTCCCCAAACTTTCCTGGAGATAAGCAGATGGGATCTGAAAACAGAGCATCTGAACTGATTAGGTCGAGGTGAACGCATTTATTCAGGGCATACTGAAGGGCTATTCTGCTCCTACCCCCACCCCACCTCAACTTGTCTCCCTGCCTCTTCCCCCCTCGACTCCTCCAGTGCAGAAGTAGGGTTTCCGATGCTTCCTTTTGGGGGCCCTTGAGCACTTGCCTGGAGACAGGCCTTCCCAGTTCCAAAAACAGAAGCATGCTGGGTACTTACCTTGTGCCAACTGCTCGAACAACAGAGAGAAGCCACCCCTCATGCCTCATAAAGAGACGCTGGGGCAACACATGGGGCTTTCCCACTCGCCACAAATGATGGCTGTTTGTGCTAGTTAACCTTTTCCAAGCCTGGGTCAGCTCCTGCTGGGAGGCAGGGCGATCCGGGAGGGAGTGAAAGCCTGGCAGAGCCCAGAGCCGCCAGCACGCCCTGGCCCCCAGCACACGCCACTGCCTTTGCAGAATACTAAGCGACGCTGCGTCCCACTCTTCAAACGTCAGCCAAGCTCCATGTGCTGGTGACAGTTCAGATTCCAGGAGAGAATGGCCTCGGCCTCCAGGAAACTCTGCAAACACTTCCTCACTTTTCTTTCCTGGTGTGGCTCACTCTCTCTTTTCAGAGGAGTCTCCGAACAAGGATTTAGTTTAGAATTTTCCACTCCAGGCTTCATTATTTTCAGTATCTCCACTAGTTCCACTAGTATAAAGGGACGTCTTTGTATTTTTAAAGCCTAAAGCCTAGTCAGTAATACATTGTAATAAATTGTGCCCTAAGCATATTGATTGCAGCAAAACGAAGACAGGGCGATTGTAAGAAATACATCCCCGAGACCCATTCTGTGGCTCTCTGGGGGCAATTTTGACAGTGTCCGAGGGGGCATGCTATCTAATGAAGTATGATGAAGGCGGGTGACCATAAAGGGAAATTTTGAAAATTGCTTTTCAGAGGGGAAAACTGAGAAGTTTAAAATGGATAGGAATTCAACACCGAAGGGAAGGACTGGTTTTGCCTCATCATTGAAATAGACACACATCACAAAAGGAATCAGATTTTTGCTAATTGCGGGTTGAAGTGATCAGGGGAAATACATTTATTACAGCTCTCAGGATCTGAGAACAGAACTCATACTCTCTCATTCATGCCAGGAAAGCCCAACACTCTGAAGAGCTCAGATTCTCAAACCTCCCATCCCTGACTATCTCCTGCTGCCAGACAGGTCTTGCGCTAACTCAGCACAGTCTATTTATAAGGAGGTATTGTTCACAATGGGGTGTTTACCTGGCAACCAACACCTGAGACTGGAGAAGGAGCTGAGGCACAGTAGATATAGTTCATGAATCATGAGAGCAGCCAGCAGTGAGGTGCTGCAACCCTGAGCCACCATAGCATTTGGTGAATGGATCAACAAAACCTAACAGCTCAGCTATTACATTCTGAAGAAATCTACCCTTGCTTATCAAAAGAAATTATAGGAAATCCACTGGAACTTAATGTTTGTGGCTATTAATAGTGGTAAAGAAAAGAATGAAATAGTGGATACAAGGGTTAGAATCTTGATCTGCTTTTCATTGGGATTGCTAGAACGAGATATATGTAAGGGGGAGGAATCAGCTCTTTCAGGTTGTGTCCTTCATGTAAGCACTTAGGTGCTTGGAGAAGAGGCATTTATTAGTTTTTATAAAATCACTAGAGGCCCAATGCATGAAATTTGTGCAAGGGTAGGCCTTCCTTCCCCCGGCTGCCGACACCGGCTTCCCACTGGTACCCGGGACCCGGGCTTCCCTCACAGCCCTGGCTTAATCCGGAAGGATGGTTGGTCTAATTAGCATATTATGCTTTTATTATTATAGATAGGGCAAAATATTAAATTCAGTTTGCATTGGTGCTTTTTAAAAGGTACATAGTCTCATAATCTTTAGAAAGCATTAAATGGTAGAAAGAAGATTGAATCCCCAAAATTTGAGCTTTGGCTTTACCACTCATTGGCTGTGTGGCTTTGAACACCTTTCTTAGCTTCTTTGAGTCTTGGTGCTGTGGACTGAATGCTGTGTCCCCCTAAAATTCATATGTTAAAGACTGAACCCTCAATGTGATGGTATTAGGAGATGGGGCCTTTGTATAGTAACTAGGTCATGAGGGTGGAGCCTTTATAAATTAGATTAGTGCCCCTATAAGGAGAAACATGAGAGATATGATCCCTCCTTCTACCTTGTGAGGATGCAGCAAGATGGTGGCTGTTGCAAGCAAGGAAGCCAGAGGAACTTATATATATATATTTTAAAGCAAGCTATGTTTTATTCTGCCAGAGAATTGTATTATTTCTTCTCAAAGGTAGCTTGGTAATTTTGTTGAGGACTAAAATATGTACAATTGAAAGTTCTGCATAGTTGAAAGATGAAGCACGCTAGGATGGCTGGTTTCTTGCAGCTAGCATAGTTGGTTGAGGGACAAGTCTCTGTGCCAGACTGCCAGGGCCACAACCCCACCTCTGCCTCTTACTGGCTGTATAATTTTGAGAAATTACTTAATTACTTGATGTTTGTTTCCTCATTTGTAAAGTGGCAACAAAAATAACACTTACCTGATAGATTTGCCATGAAGATAAACCGAGTTGGTATACACAAAGTCCATAGGCCAGTGCCAAGCTTGATCTGTCACCACCATCGTCATCACACCGGGATGAACATCCTTGGTGCCAATCTCTGCATGCATTAAGATGAGTTCCTAGCTGAAACCGGTTTGGCTCAGTGGATAGAGCATCGGCCTGCGGACTGAAGGGTCCCAGGTTCGATTCTGGTCAAGGGCATGTACCTGGGTTGCGGGCACATCCCCAGTGGGAGATGTGCAGGAGGCAGCTGATCGATGTTTCTCTCTCATCGATGTTTCTAGCTCTCTGTCTCTCTCCCTTCCTCTCTGTGAAAAATCAATAAAATATATTTAAAAAAAAAAAAAGATGAGTTCCTAGAGGAGTGGAATTGCTGGGTCAAAGAGCATTTGCTACACTGCTTCTTTATGACTTGAGAAGTCCATCGAATGCATAGAATAGTTAATTTTGCATCTGGTTCAGGTGTAGTTTGTGATTAGCATCCCTTGGACTCAGGAGAAGGCAATCCTGATCAAAACCAGATCCAGGTACTGTGATGCTGAGCTTCCCTTGAGACTGTGGCATGGCAGGTGCCACTGAAAATATATCCTGGAGATGTACCGTGACTGTCTTGGCACTATGTTCACCCACATCCTGTCTGTTGATGGATTTGGAAACAACTTCTGTTCTTTCTTTCCCCAAGTAGTCGTTCATCATGAGACACCCTGTCAGGGAATAGCCTGGGCCGTTGTGACAGATAAAGGTATTTAGCAAAGCATACATTTCAAATAAATAAAAATTGACCTGGTTCAGTCTTAGTGTGTTATTGGGCTGACAGTCATTCTGATAAGTGGCAGGGTTGATGGCTGCCTGGGTTTTCTGGGCTTGTTCACTGGTAATGTTTTAAGGGAGGACTTGCCCAGGTTTAGCTGTCACTTAGTGTGAATGCATGAGGGAAACATGCCTCCCTGGTTTTGGAACAAAAGGGACACACTTGGAAGATGCAACCATCCAATTCTCTCTTGCTTCTACTTTGTGCCTCAAGCAAACATGATGGGGCCCTGGTTTTGATTCCACTCTGTAGACCTAAGCTCTTCTTCCAGGCAAAAGGAAGAAATTGGGGTGGCTGGAGAGACTCCAATCACTGGGCTTATTTCTGCTTTCATCTTTCTTTGTAGGTGAGCAAAAGGCCAGAGAACAAACAGATGTTAAAAGAGCAAGAAATCCTTGAAAAAGGATAGTCAGGATGGTTCCTAGGGGGTGCAAAAAAAAAAAAATAAGAGAGAAGGTCAGATTCTGTTACACTTTAAACCTACTTAAGCTGAACAGAAAGACAGAATAATGGAATTAAATTGGCAGAGGGAAAATGTTTTGAGGAGCAGCGGTTAGGTAACGACATTGTTTACCTGAAGTATACAGCACAGGCCATGTCCCCAAACATGCCTGTTCAGTGAGTGGACGAATGAATGAATGATGGTGGCAATGAGGTTTCATAGGCCTGGATTTTGATCTTAGCCTTGTCACTTATTACTTTGGGGGTTTAGGCAATTCCCTTACACAATCTGAATGAGGTGCCCAGCTAGTGAGATAAAGCATAACAAAGAGGGAAATAGAACCAAGCACGGGGCTGGTCCCTTCATCAGCCTCTGTTGAGTACAGTCTCTGTACCAGGTATTGTGTTTGCTGCTGAAGCTAGAAGGTTTAACCCTTTGCAGTCCAATTTTATTTTTGGAATTCAAACAGTCTGGTCCAAATTAATTGATGGTATTGAATGTTGAACTGGTTTGCGATGTCGACCTCAGCCTCGATGTTGGACCGAAAAGGGTTAATGGAGCACTGTGTGTGCCATAGCCTACAACCTATAGCACATTGAAAAGCATGACATGACAAATAAAGGAGGAGTTTACTGCCTGGTAGAGAAGACAGGTGAGCACTGTACTAGTAGATGGAAGTATATAATCTTTTCTCTGGGAAGGGAGTGACTTATTCTGTTTTTAGTCCTGGGAGGAAGGCTTCACAGAAAAGGCGATCAATCATTAAACTGGGTCTTGAGAAAGAATAGGAGTCCACCAAGTAGTGCCAGGGATAAAGGGCATTCGCACAGGACAGAGAAAGATGAAAAGCGTTTGCCCAAACTTTCTCCTTCTGTTATCATGTCATCACTGTGTAGGGAATGGACTGATTGGACAGCCTGGTCCGGGCAGCCTTGTCTGACTGCTGTCCTGGTCTTCCTTGGTGGCTCTTCTAATAGTCCTGTCGCTGGTTGGTTCTCTTCCCAGGGTCTCCTACATGGATTGTGCCTGTGGACATGCAAGAACATGTCCTCTCTATTAAGTCATGCAAGAACATGTCCTCTCTATTAAATCTTGCAGTTATCAGTTGGCGTTAAACTGATAAGTATGTTTTCTCAATGCTTTTGTCATTTGTTTACCTGCCCATTGTAGAGCCCTCTTTTTCTTCAGACCTTTAAAGCCTATCTACTTATAAAAATGCTACTTGAACTTGAACATGTATTGGATGGTCAATTTTGCTCCCCATCAGGCTTCCCTCTTAAATTCTTTGTATATGGAATATTTGTTTTAGTTTCTCTTTGAGAAAATGTCAATTTGTATAGAAACAAAAACAAATTTCCATCTCTTCTAACTTTCTGTTTGTTGTTAAACATCAAGAGAAAAACATCAAATGGTAGCGGCTTCTTTGAATGATTGCCTATCCACAGGATGATTATATTATGTCTTTTATTATGATAATAAAATATTAAATAGCCCATCAAGTTATAAATTTCTTTTGTTTTCAGGTCTTCTATTAAGGTTTTATTGCAGTATTTTTTTTAAGTTTCACTGGCTTTTGTTAAAACAAGTTTCCAAGGGTCAGTTATACTATATTGTATCTCTATAAGCGAAAAGCTCAATCCAACACACATATATACTTCCACATATCTTATACATGATGTTAACTAGAGCACAAATGTAAAATATTATTTAATCTTTCTCTAAGTTAAATTATCAGTGAGCTAAAAATCCAAAAAGCGGGAGAACCAAGATGGCGGCATAGGTTAACGCCGGAGTTTGCTGCTTTGAACAACTACTTCAAAAGTGAAACCAAAAAACGGAAGGGACATCACCCAGAACCACAGGAACGCTGGCTGAGTGGAAGTCCTACAACTAGGAGGAAAGAGAAACGCATACGGACACTCAGAGGAGGTGCAGTGCTGAAGTCAAATTCTGAGGTGCGGAGTGCGCGGAGCGGGCTGGCGGCGGAGGGCGCGGCTGGCGTTTTCAATCGGGAGGGAGTCGCAGACTCTGAGCACCAGATCCAGGCGAGTCTTTAGGGACCCAGACTCAAACGGGAGAAGCGGGACTGTCTGGCTTCGGTCAGAGCGAGTGCAGCTTTCTCTCCGAGCTTTGCAGCAGGTGCTGGGACTCAGAGAGGCAGAGCCCCTGGGGACAGGACTGAGAGCTGCCATAACTGCTCTCTCCGGCCCACCCTGTTGATCCTGTGCGACCCGCCCCACCCAAGCCCTGCACAGAGGCATTTGCCGGATAGCCTCAGGCAAAGGCTAGATTAGCACCTCCCTAGAGGACAGAAGTTCTCTCACTGCTGACACAGCTGATTCTCATAGCCACTTGGCCTGGAGGTCAAACCCTCCCTGGAATTAGCTATAACAATCAAGATTTAACTATAAGACTGCGAACAAAGACCACTAGGGGGTGCACTAAGGAAGCATAACAAAATGCGGAGACAAAGAAACAGGACAAAATTGTCAAAGGAAGATATAGAGTTCAGAACCACACTTTTAAGGTCTCTCAAGAACTGTTTAGAAGCTGCCGATAAACTTAATGAGATCTACACGAAAACTAATAAGACCCTCGATCTTATATTGGGGAACCAACTAGAAATTAAGCATACATGGACTGAAATAACGAATATTATACAGACGCCCGACAGCAGACCAGAGGAGTGCAAGAATCAAGTCAATGATTTGAAATGCGAGGAAGCAAAAAACATCCAACCGGAAAAGCAAAATGAAAAAAGAATCCAAAAATGCAAGGATAGTGTAAGGAGCCTCTGGGACAGCTTCAAGCGTACCAACATCAGAATTATAGGGGTGCCAGAAGATGAGAGAGAGCAAGATATTGAAAACCTATTTGAAGAAATAATGACAGAAAACTTCCCCCACCTGGTGAAAGAAATGGACTTACAGGTCCAAGAAGCGCGGAGAACCCCAAACAAAAGGAATCCAAAGAGGACCACACCAAGACACATCATCATTAAAATGCCAAGAGCAAAAGATAAAGAGAGAATCTTAAAAACAGCAAGAGAAAGAAACTCAGTTACCTACAAGGGAATACCCATACGACTGTCAGCTGATTTCTCAACAGAAACTTTGCAGGCCAGAAGGGAGTCGCAAGAAATATTCAAAGTGATGAATACCAAGAACCTACAACCAAGATTACTTTATCCAGCAAAGCTATCATTCAGAATTGAAGGTCAGATAAAGAGCTTCACAGATAAGGAAAAGCTAAAGGAGTTCATCACCACCAAACCAGGATTATATGAAATGCTGAAAGGTATCCTTTAAGAAGAGGAAGAGGAAGAAAAAGGTAAAGATACAAATTATGAACAACAAATATGCATCTATCAACAAGTGAATCTAAGAATCAAGTGAATAAATAATCTGATGAACAGAATGAACTGTTGATTATAATAGAATCAGGGACATAGAAAGGGAATGGACTGACTATTCTTGGGGGGGAAAGGGGTGTGGGAGATGTGGGAAGAGACTGGACAAAAATCGTGCACCTAAGGATGAGAACAGTGTGTGGGGAGTGAGGGCGGAGGGTGGGGCGGGAACTGGGAGGAGGGGAGTTATGGGGGGGGAAAAAAAGAGGAACAAATGTAATAATCTGAACAATAAAGATTTAATTTAAAAAAAAAAAAGAATTAAAAAGCCGAGTGGACTGCCTGCTCAGAGCACGTGAGCTCCCAGACCATGTGCATGCACACCTTCCTACAAGAGTAAAGATGTCTGCCTTGCAAAACAAACAAACAAACAAACAAACAAACGGTCCCTGACTTCTATACTTACAATCTAGTTGGCTTATTGTTTGGAGTTTGGTAGCAAAGAAGCAGACACAGTTAAATATCCACAACAGGAACATTTTCTTCTAAAATACTCTGGGAAGCCCTGGCTGATGTGGCTCAGTTGGTTGGAGTGTTGTGCTGTGCACTGGAAGGTCGAAGTTCGAATCCTGGTCAGGGCACATACCTAAGTTGCAGATTCTATCCCCAGTTCGGGTGCGTAAAGGAGGCAACTGATTGCCCTAACCGGTTTGGCTCAGTGGATAGAGCGTCGGCCTGCAGACTGAAGGGTCCCAGGTTCGATTCCGGTCAGGGGCATGTACCTGGGTTGCGGGCATATCCCCAGTAGGGGGTGTGCAGGAGGCAGCTGCTCGATGTTTCTAACTCTCTATCCCTTTCCCTTCCTCTCTGTAAAAAATCAATAAAAAAAAAAAAATCCAAAAAGCATTTTTATTTTCTAAATAAAATGGAAACAGCTCTTTTCTCTTAAAAAAATTATGATTCCATTGTGCATAACATATCACATATGATAATTTGCTTTCTTATTCCAAAGCTACATTTCTTTTTACTAAATACAGTTTGCATATACAACTTAGTATATCATTAGAAAACAGGCAGTTTGAAAACATAATATGTGTAGTTCACACTTTTTTTTTTTGGAACCACCCTCTCTGTAGCAGTTAAAGGCCTTTATTTGCACTTCACTGATGAGGGGCCAAAGCACTGAGGGATTTAGCTTTTCAAGCTCAGATTCAACTCCAATGTGCTGGAATGGAATACAAAGTACAGCTCTGCATTCATTATCACTTAATTATACAACTAGTTGGGTTTTCAAAGGCATTTTCCTCCCCAAAGCAAAATCTGTGCCAGGTACTTCTGTTTCCCTGGAATGACATTTTCATATTAAAAAAAAATTAAGTCTTCTTCCATTGCACATTTAGGAATATTTTTATGTCAATCCTCCTCCCCCCACAATGCTCCATTTGAGAGCATAGGACACTATTCATTCCCCCCCCCCAAAAAAAAAGTTGTTCTGAAATGTAAAACAGCATCCTTAGTCTTTGCCTTTCAAAGAATTAGCCGAAGAGGAAAATAATCAAACTCAGTTTGTGCTTTTCTGATTTCATATTTGTGGCAAGTTTAAGTGTCATTAACACAGAAGCTAAGAACAATGAATCTTTACATTCTCTAGACTAAGGATTTTCAACCTCGGCATGTTGATATTTGGGGCTGGATAGTTCTTTGTTATGGGGCTGTCTTGTGCATTATAGATGTTTAGCAGCCTCCCTGGCCTCCATCCACAGATGCTAGTAGCACTTTCTCCCTTCTTTCTTGCCAGTTGTAAAAACCCCAAAACTCTCCAGACATTGCCAAATGTCTCCTGGGGGGCAAAATGGCCCCTGATTGAGAACCCCTGGTCTAGATGTATGAGGGATGAAAATAATAACTATTTACGTGCTGCGGTTTTGAACTCTTTCTCTTTATGTATATTTGGGAATTGTTTTTTCAATACTCAGTTCTGCACTTTGGAGCATATGGTAGACTTCTATCACACTATTTGCATTTAGAGATGTTCTATTACTTCTAAAAGCGTGTGTAGAATTGCCCAGGGACACTATCTCTCAGCTTCGGTTTTTGTTCTCCCAATTCCTACCTATTTTCTATACAGCAACTGGAGTGGACCTTGAAGTGATGCCAGATCACATCTCTACTCTTTTCAAAATCCTCCAGGGGCCACCACCTCACTCAGAGTCAAGGTCAAGTCCTTACAATTCCTAGTGGGCCCTGTAGGATCTGGCCTCCCTCTTAGCTCAGACTCGGCCTCACTTTAGCCCAGCCACACTGGCTCCTTGGCTGTTCCTTGGCCCTGCCCTGAGCACTGTCCCACCCTGAGCTTTGGCATTTGTCCTGCTGCTCTGCTGGGAACACCTTTCCCTCAGAGCTGCTCACACCCCGGCTCTCACACCTTCTGCTTCCTGCTCAGATGAGAGGCCTCTATCAACACACCCTCCACTTTTTATGCCCTCACCCTGCTTTATTTTTCTCCAAAACACATGTCACCACGTGGCACAGGACTTGTTTATTTTCTGCTTCCCTCCCCTGGAAAGTGAGCATCCAAGGCAGACACTGCCTCTTGCTCAGGGTGTGTTCCTGTGCTTGGCACATTGACTCATAGGGCATGCATTTGATGCTCAATAAATACCTGTTAAAGAATTGAATACTCTTTCTGCTAATACATTGAATTCAAATGGGTTTTAATTTCTTCCCAAATTAGAGTGTTTCAGATCCAGAGATGGACCGTAATCCATCCTTAGAGAAAGACCCCCATTTCCTAATCTCAGAATAAAACCTTTTCTTTTCTTTTTGTTTGTTATTGTTATTGAGGGGAAAGCTGATCGTAGAACCTGTTTTCATTAATCAGGACTTTTTCTGTTGTAAGAAGCAGAAAACTCAACACAGGTGGGCGTAAGCAAAGAGGGGAAGGTATTTGCTCATTTAACTGTCCTCATGGAGGGGAACCGCTACAGCTTTTCAGATTGACCGGGTCATGCCTTCGCTGTCTAGCTTGGGAACACCCAACAGCGTGTGGTCTCTTGGTAGAAGTGAGGCTTAAAGAGGATATAAGAGAGAATTGCAGTGTGTGCAACCTGGGATTAAGGATGCACCAAGAACCAGATTGCCGCCATTAAAGAAGGGGCAAAATAAAATATTATTGATTTCAAGTCCAAGTTTTCTGTTCTTGGATGCCTGTGATCTGGCCTCTCTTGAGTCTACAGCACAAAAGAAAAGAACCCAGGGAGGAAGTGTGATACTGTAATTTTATCACAAATAAAATGATTGCTTCAGGGGGATTTAAGAAAATTGTATCTCCATGTCAGAACTCCCTGGGTTCAGAAAGTCTAAAGGTCGAAGATGAGATGGGACTTGGAAATTGTTATTATGTGTTTAGGGAAAAAAAGAGAAAGCTTCTCTGTTGGGATTTCTTATATCCCTATATGGGCGTGACCTCTGTAAGCTCGCTGGGCCGCACTGCTCAAAACAGAAATTCAGAATAAAAATGGGAAATGGGTCAGTGTAGCTGAGAATTGATGCTAAATTGGTTCAGGCTTGGAAACTCACATGGATTTACCACTTTCTTTTCTTTGGCAGTGTCCTCAGTATTTAACACGTAGAAGCTATTCTGGTTGTTGTTTAAATTACATTTTCAAGGCTGTTTATGGGTGTTCAAGCTTGGCTCTGGGGCTGAAATTGATTTTTTTTTTCCCTTTGAAGATGGCAGATTTGGAAATGTTCCAGGAAAATGGTGTTTCCTTGAGGCTCTCAGTTGGATGGCGATTAACCAGAAGAAATAAGGTGCCTTACGGGTTATCCTTGTATCTCTCCCCCCTCCTTGATTTTTCAGCAAACAACAACAACAAAACACCAAAAACCAAAACAAACAAAACAAAACATTGCATGATTGGAACATAGGTAGGTAAGGGTTGAAAACTGCTGAGTGGCATAGGTGGAAAGGTGGCATGAGGACTCCCTGGTGGGAAAAGGTCATTAGGCATATACTGCTTTGCTGAGCGCTTTACAAGCATTATCTCTTTCTGACAGCAGACGGGCTGGGTGTGACTAGAATCCCAATCACCTATTGGCTGTGTGACCTTGAGCAAGTTACCTAATATCATTATGCCTCAGTTTGCCTAATCTATAAAATGGGGAAAATAACAGTCGCTACCTCAAAGAGTTCTTGTGAAGGTTGACTAAACTTTTGCATGTAAAACATTCAGAGCACTTTGTACCTACCTGGCACATAAAGATTTATAAATATTTGCTATTATTATTTCTTAAATGATCATCTTTTTATAGACGAAGGAATCGACACTTAGAGAGGTCATATAATTTACAGAAGGTCATACATTGGGCAAGTGGCCAAGCCAGGACTTGACACCAGCTGTCTCTGTCTCCAATGCTTAGGTTATTGGCCCTTTTGAATTATGTTGCCCTAAAAAAACTTAACAGTGCAGAAGGGAAGATACATATTTTTATAAGTAATTATAATTTCCAGTGACAAGAAAGGACCTAGGAGAGATTCTCTTCAGATCAAGACACGAAGGACATTTCAGAGAAAGAGTAACATTTCTTCCCAGTAGTGTTGTGGATTATTGCAATATTGTCAGTATTATATCGATTGAATTATATTTCCAGTTATTGGATGTGGGCTTTCAAATTGGCTTGGGACATTTTTTTTTTCCTATTGAAGTGTGAAATTTGGAAACATACCATGGAAAAATGGCATCACCAATGATTTCAATTTTGCTATGACAAACTCAAAAGCTTGCAAAACTTCTGGGAAATCATTTCTCCATGATTCCCATGTTCACCCTGGTAGGAAAGCAATCCTTCCACTCACAGGACATATTAAACTTTGCTGATCGATGGCAACTTTCCATTTCTTTTCTTTTAGTCTTTGTTTTTCATAAGCATTAAGATTTTAATCTTACAATTTTTTACGACATCAGTCATTTTCCCAATGATTCCTTAAGCACCCGCCGATTATCCAGCTTTCTTTTAAACTTGTGCCTGTATATCTTTTTTCATCCCATTATTTGTTGAGTTCACCTCTAGGTGTCCAGCCTTCACTTCATCCTTTCACTAGTATGATCCTAACTGTTTTTTAAGGGGGTTGGGGGAAATTTTGGTTTTGTTTCTAATAGGTTTTCTAGAATTTTGTTGATTGAGGCTTTAGGTGTCACTATTAAACAGGCAAGGGAATGATAGTAATGTATTGCTGCAAAATCGTGCTGGGAATTTGTTGCTGCAAAATTATGCTGGTTTGTGGTGTTGTACTCTCACTGCAATACTGAACTATAAAAACTCAGAAGGAACAAAACAATAACCATGAGCCACAGCATTCCTGAACGTGCATACTATTCTTTCCCCAGCCATTATAGCGTAGACTGAATGTTCCCAAATGGCGCACATCAGAATCACCGGGAATGCGCAGTTGATTTATGCTGAGATCAGAATGATACAAAGGTGTGGGCCCTATGAAGAAGACCGGGGAAAGAACACTTCAGGTAGAAGGACCAGCAAGAGCACGAGTGTGGTGTGTTTGTGAAGGAGAAAGGAAAACAGTGTGATTGAAGAATGGGGAGCGTGTCCAAATCACAAGTCCTTCAAAGGCCGTGGTAAGGAGTTGGTGCATCCTTCCGATTGCACTGTGCCGTGATCTGATTTACACTCTGCATGCTCTGTGGTGCATGGCCCGGGCAGGAGCAGGTTGAAGGCTCTATGGGATTCTTGTTGAGAACTGAGGGTGGAGATTATGTATAAGTTGGCATGGAAAGATGAGAAGGGTTGGCCAAGTGAAGGGGGTGCAGAATGGAGTATTTCAGGAAGGAGAATGGCAGGTGCAAGGTCCTGAGGCAGAAAGACAGTTCCAGAAACTGAGAAAAGATGAGTGGGGAGCTGCAGGGGACACGGATTCTGGGATATCCCGATAAAATGGCAAGAATAAAATATCAGCCAAGGTGGGCTGAAGGTACTGAGGTCTTTTGAGCGACTGCTTTGTTGCAGGCATAGGCACTTTCCGTATGCCAAGAGTGCAGGCTGCTCCGATTTTTCTGAGATGATCTAGAAATTTGGATTTTGGTTTTCTTTTAAATGCTGACAAGCTGGTCTTAAAAAGGGCAAACTTTTTTTTTAAATCTAAGTCTGAGCTAAAGAAAAGATGTCTGTGGGCTGGGTTTTCACTTGTGACCCAGTATGTGGTCTTGGAGCAGCACAATCACCCAATGGTGCTTGTGCATATTAAGGAAGGTCGCCTTCTCTGTATACTTCGCGGCCATCTGAAGGAAAACTGTCATATGTACATATTCACGACGACTGTGATGAACATGGCACCAGTAGAGTTGTACAATGTACAGTTTGCACAAGTTAGCCTACCGCTCTTTGGGCAAGAATACAGAGTGGGGAGAAATGAGAGGAAAAAATGACATAGACAAGGCCAGTGGTGTTCTGGAGCCAATTTGCACTGGCTCCTCAGAATTGATTGTGCACATCTTTTCCCAACTCTTCACTCACTGTTGTCACATTGGAAGCTTAAAATAAATCACGGCAGAGTATTTACACCAGGGAAATTGACAACTGCTACAAATCAGGGCCTTATTCTCCCAGAGAGCTGGTTGTTAAACATTTACTAGAGCAACCCTGGACAAGATCGTATCACGGAGGCTTCCACAACGTTTAAGGATCTGGATTTTAGACTGTAGGCCAGGGAGAGTCAAGAGAGTGACTCCTCTGCATTCTTGGTCTCTTCATTCAAAGGTCCCTCAACTTCTGACCTACTTAAAATATTATTTTCCTTTGAAGAGATAACTTCTTTTGAACCCTCCTAGAGTGGAATCTGGTCATTCTCTCTCATCCATGACCAGGCAAGGCACAGAGGAAAAAAGGGAGCAGCATGCTTTCATACCCCTTTGCCTCTTTCCAGCATTACTTCTCTGATCTCCAATAAGCCCCTCTCCTTGGACATTCTTGGTACATTGCTCAAGTATCCTTTGCCTGACCACTGAATAGAGTTACTGATGAATTACCCAAATTAGAGGGTTGGCACCTCCTTCCCAGCCTTCCTATCCACTCCAGGGGTCATCAGCTTCCTGGGAGACTCAGTGGTCTGGATGATCCATTAATCACGCTAATCTCATGATCTTGTAACTTCACCAATGTCAGGCACATCTCACTTCTGCTCCACTTCAGACACACTCACCCACAGCCACACCCTGGACTGCAAAGCCAACTTTGGAATGTGGTTATGATGACACCTTTTCTGAAGGTTTGAGGTAGGGGATAAGTGACATGATGTCTGGAAAGTGTCTAGTGAATGCGTGGCACATGATAGGTGTCCAACAAATATTTTTCCTTGCCTTTTCTTTTAAAGATGGAAACAATTTTGAACCCTGGGATTTCTTCCCCTTTTATTTCAAAGTAACATTTGAATTTGCCATACATGGCTGATGCTTATGTAGTAAACTTTCTGCTGGGTGACATCCTTAAGAATCTCTCCAGCACTTGGGAGCTGCTGGCATCCAATATTATTGGCGGCAATTGAACTAACATGCACAACGTAATACACACCCTTTTAATTACAGAATATTTTTGCAGTAGAGTGACACTGATTCTCATCTGATTAATATTTATAGTTTTCACTTTTGGCTAAATGCCAGCTATCTTCATCATGTGAATTTCCTCGGCTTCCCAGCTCTGCTTTGCTGGCTCTCTTCCATTAGCTTATTTTGTGTAAGCATATATCTTTGTCTTACCCAGTCCAGAAGGGTCAAGGATTCCTTAAATCACAAACTTTCTATGCAGGAGGAACTTTTAATGAGCAATTGTGTCTAAATGTAAGTGAGCAATGATCAATTTTATGTGACTTTTAAGTAAAATACTTCAGTGCTTACATTTGAGAGGGTCAGGGGAAGAATCACCATTCACTATAACTCTGATCACTGCCCCAAAATTACTCACCTGCTTAGTAAATTAAAGAAATATTAGATATCACTCATCTATGCCCTCCTTTTACTTACCTTTATCAATCTTTTATTTGCCCATCTCAGGATCCCAAAATCTATATTTTGACGTATGCACCATTTTAAGCTATTCCTACAAAGGAATTTGTATTTCCTCTCCCCCCCGCAAACTTTGACAAGTGTGGGAATGTGTTGACTATGGTAACAGTTATCATGCACAATTTATTTTAAAATATACAAATTCAGATGTACCAGAGAGGAAATTATCTTCCTAGAAGCATAAAGACCATAGATTTTAAGGACTGCATCTTCAAAATCTCTTTGCCTTCCATTTCACTCCCTATATCACTGATCTAATTTAAGTCCTCATTATTTTGTGCTTAGACAATTTGCATAGCATTCCAACTGCTCTCCTCTTCCTTCTTCATTAAATGTTCAGTGATGACCCATTGCTCATAACACTGGTTTCCAAACAGTGTTCCAAGGGACATACTAGGGTTCCCCAGCAGTGCCTAGATAGTGAGGTTGTGGCCAGGGGCAGAATATCAGGTCCTATCCTTGTTTCAACTAGGACGGCTCTACTTTGATCAATTTTATTATAGTTTGGATTTCTTGTAAGAAGCTGTTTAAAACAAGTGTTCTGCTGTTGAAAAATTATTGGTCCTCAAGACAAGCTCCATATTCCTGGCACGATGTTCAAGTTCCTTCTCCATATGCCTCCACACCAGCATTCCATCTTCTTCATTCCTCTTGTATTGTTTTGCTCATAATGAATTGTTCACTCATCATTCCTTCAACACTATGTCCTGGAGCCTTGGTTTATACTGTAATATCTTCACCTGATAGCTTCCCTTTGTTTACTTGGAAAATACATCATTCATTCATTGAACAACACTTTATTGAGCATCTGTTTCGTGCTCGGTTTTACGTGCTGGGGACTCCTACTTCAGGGCCCAGTTTATGACACCTCTACAGCACTGTCTAGGCAAAATTGTCGGATGCCTCCTCTAGACCTCCATGATACTTTTCCATACTGATATTATTTTCTAATTAATTGCATTATGCTCTGATGTTTTTATATTGTGTGTTTTCTCTTTTTGAGGGAAATAGTTATATCTTACTTAGATATATTTTCCCTCTTATCATAGTAGTTGATTAGGTACTCAAGAAACATTTGTTGGGTAAATGAATGGTTTCTTTATAACATTCTATGTATCTCTATTAAACAGTGAGCTCCATAAAGATGAGGATCTATGTCTAGTTTGCCTGACATGTGGCAGGTGTTCGATGATTATTTGTTGAATTGATGAAGAATTCTCCTCTCTGCTATGGATCCAGCAGCTTGTAGCAGTGGGAATAGAGTAAGTAAAGGGCAGGTTGAGGTGGTCTCAAAAGATGCTCCTCTGAGGTTAGTGGGGTTGAAAGTGCCCCGGGCACCCACAGCCATTATCTGTAACAGTGTTGGGCTGATTACTTATCTTTCTGTTTCAATGACCTTGTCATAGATAAAATGGTTTCAACTCAAACTCATCCTTTTTTAAGTGGGAATGATACCATGATTCTTCTTGGAATTACCTTGTGAGTCAAAAAGCATACCTTCTTAGAACTCTCAACTTTAACTCATGAAAGTCACAATTGAAAGCACTTTTGAATGGGTAGAATTTTTTTTATTTTTGAGCAAATTCATACATTGTACACATGTTCTTTTTCCTTTATCTATTATGTCAAAGCATTTAGATATAGTTGACCTCTTCCTCTTGCATTTAATGATAGCAAAAGCAAACAAAAGTGGTAACAGTAGATTTTGAAAAGTTTAATCATAAAATTAGCCTAATTCCAGGTGTTCATATCTAGAAATCAGAAAAGTATGGGAGAAATTGTACTTGATGATGATGATATTTTAGTTGGAGAAGACACATAGGGTCAATACTACAAACTTGTATTTGGTGTAACTTTAAATAAGGGTTTTGTTAAAGAAAAGAAAAATGAATGGAGTAAAAGTAGAAAATTTGAGAAGGTTAATAGACAATTTAATATCTTCAACACATAGGTTTGATTTGAAAAGAGGTCAGTTTCTCTGTTTCTTCAGAAAGCAGAACTGTAGGAAATGGGTGTGAGTTACTAAACTACTCAAAGAAAGACTGTTGGTTCCTCAAGAGTTATCAGACCCTGGAATGAGACCTAACAAGAAAGATTTGGGGCTTTTTAGACTCAGAGATCTTTAGAAAGAAGCCTGTGTTTTACCTGGCTGGAAATATTTTAGTTGGAGGCAGGCAGGGGGGTGGTGGAGGGGTATGGTCCAGCCTGGGACTTTGGGAATCTCAATGTCCTGCTGCTTCTGTTATTCTATATAGAGGAATTCAGTAATTAGCCAGCCAAGAAAGAAGGAGAGAGAGAAAGAAAGAAAGAAAGAAAGAAAGAAAGAAAGAAAGAAAGAAAGAAAGAAAGAAAGAAAGAAAGGAAAAGACATATTATGAGTTGTGGTTAAAGCTTAAAACTCCTTGGTTCTGTGGAAACCTAAGCTGGGGGGAGTTAACTGGTTCCTCTTTGTGTGGGGGCATGGAATCCTCAAGCATATATGACCCACCTTTATTGATGCAACTAGTGTTCTTGAGCAGTTGGGGTGGAGATGGGGAAGGGCAGGGGGCACATTTTCCTGGAAGTTTCTAAACCAGAGAGCATGACTGGATCAAATGTAATCCCACAGTGGACACTGCTCCCATCTACAGCCTAGCTCTGCCCCCTGTTGGCTCACCACTTATGGCACTTCTCTTGTTTTCAAAATTATTTATAATGTGAGGAAGAGGAGTGGGTGGGAGGGGGATTTCAGGTTTTCTGAGGATTTTTATCTCTAATACTCCCTCCGTGGAAAATCAACACGTTTTGATAAACTCAGGACCCCCTCCCCCAAAGGACAGGGCACTCATATTCTGATGTGAAGGCTCCCCAAAGTCTTGCCGTCGGGAATGCCAGATGAGAGGTGTGGAAGTTATCTGTGACTCGGGTGGCTGGAGCCTGGTAAGTTCTACCCGAGATGCTGGCCCCATTGTGGTTGCCCAGCGACTGCTGGGCGCTCAGAATCACGCTGCTCTGCACCCCCAGGGACTGGGCTGGGCAGCCCAGCTCCCCAGGAGGAGGCTGCCAGGGGAGGTGCACCTGGTGCTTGGCCCTTGCAGCTCCAGGTAGACGGAGGGGGTTGTAGTTCTCCCCTCTGGGAGGATCGTAGGGCCAGACCTTTTGCTTTCTGATCCTCCTCTGGACTCCAGCTATCTCCTAGAGTGGAGGTAGACCATAGAGCCCAGCCCGCCCCAGCCTCCACCGCCCGGGTGGAGACACGCTTGCTCCTTAATCTCCTCCCCCCCTCCCTGTTGCCCAGGCAACGGCCCAGACGAGCAGGTGATGCATTGACAGCGAGCAGATGGTCCCCCACGGAGGCGAGCTCAGCCCACAATGCGCCTGGCCCTGCGATCCCAAAGCCTCCCTCCCCCACCCTGTGGCCCTCTGCAGCCCGCATGCTAATAGGGGGCCAGCCAGGAGGGGGAGTGGGTAGGGTGCCGCGGGGGCGGGGCCACGGGGGCAGCAAAGGGCACGCCCTGCCTTGCTCTTTGCAGTCCCTCCTTGCTCTGTGCAGTCCCGCTCACCTCATTTTTCTGAATGTCCTCCCCAAATCCTCTCACCAGAAGAGTGTCTCTCTTTAAATGCACTGAGACCTTCTCCACACTCCGCTCCCGCCCAGCCCGTTCCAGCTCTCTCCTAATTTCTTCCCAAGTGGTTAATTTCTATTGAGATAAATGCTTAACCCCCTAGGCCCAGGCCTTTTACCCCCATTCTGCAGCCCCTACCCACATCTGCTCCCTGCTGGCATTTAACATTCGATCTTGGAAGACCAGAGGAATGGATTTGCCACTGCATGCCCCCCCACCCCCCCCTGCGCTTACCCCTGCAGACCCATCCTTGCTTCTAGAGTTGGCATTGACACTTGCTAAATGTGTAGGGACATATTTATCTCACTCTCCCCCGCCGCCCCCCCCCCCGTTGGTCTTTTTTTTTTCTGGAATTTCAAAAATAAATCACTCTTCTGCCCTGACTACCATGCTGCCCCCTCCAGGGGAACCCTCCCATTCACACACCCTCCTCCTCCCCCCATTCATTGGACAACCCCCTTCACCCTATTCACCGCTGTGTGGCAAATTGAGGTGATCTTATAGTAAGGGCATGAAAACTGCTAGGCACTATTCACAATTTTAATACTCACTTCATAGCTGTCACATAAATTCACTCCCAGCCTACTCTCTAATGGCCAAGAAGGAACTTTAAGGGAAGGAGAGAGAAAAAATCTGAAGACACTGCTGTGGTGTCTTTTCTGTGCTTTGCAGGTGTTTTTTGAAACCATTGCTACAGTAACTGCAGGGTTGTTGTGTGTGTGTGTGTTTTTTTTAGCTGCCACATAGAGCGCTTTTAAAAAAACACCCATCCTCTTTTGCTTTTTATTTTACAGTAGATAAAAAATGCCAATAAAGGTTTTAAAAAAGGGGGTGGAGAGAGAAAGAAAAAGAGACCAGTGAATAAAGTTGGGACAATACAGGGTCACAGAGCTGTCGAAACTAATGTCATAGAGCGGCTGTTGGGCAGGAGTACAGAAAACTTCTTGTTTTTTTTATTTTTATTTTTATGGAGATTTGGTCTAAGGCCGGGAGCACTCTCTGAACAGGTTTAGAACAAGCGGCAAAGAAAGAACTCTTCACAATAAACTCCCTTCTGATGGGCTTTATGCCCACAAACACCTGTGATTTACAAAGAGGCATTGCAGAGGACAGAGAGGGGCGAGAGGGCCAGGCTATTGTGGGGAAATGATGCCTCATGTACCCGTGGCCGTAAGAGAGGGTTGTTTTATTTTAAAACTTGTCTTGGATGCTTGCTATGTGAATTTACAATGAGAAAAGAAGCATTAGACTCTTCCAGTGACTCATAATGAGTTTTTCAAATGCCTGCAACTTGTTTTGAGCCTTATTCTGAAAAGATCTCAAACTAGAGAATATTGTAGTTGCCAGAATTCAAGGAAAATCGACATGTATAAATCTTGAAGACAGGAAAGGTAGAAATCATTACATAAGACTTAGAGATAAGTGGCTAGAATGTTCACTTGAAGGGTATACACCATTTATTTAAAAATTCATGATTTTTTTTTCTCCAATAAGGTTAATAATTTTGTTCCTATTTCCTTTCAATTTTTTGCTTTTTCCTCTTTTTTTTTCTTATCTTTTGAAGCTTTTCTTTCTTCTCTTTTTGGCTTTTGATAAATTTCTCTGTCCTTTGTAGTTTCTTTCCCAATAATTTAGGGAGAAAGACAGAAGTGTGAAAACATGAGAGAATAAAATAAAGAATTATAAGTTATGGGGAATTCTCTTTGGGTAGGGTGGTCAAAGAGAGACTTTCAGAGAAGATCACGTATGTAAAGCAAATTAAGAAGCAGAGAGGGAAGAGGAAGCAAGCAGAGGTGTGTGCAGAGGCCCTGAGGCAGAATAGAGCTTGAAGGGTCCAGAGGCGGTATGGCTGGGACATTATGAGTGCAGAAGTATATTGAGAGATGAGGTGGAGAGATTAGCCAGGACCAGATAATAGAAAGCCGTGTCAGGCATGCAAAAAGACTGGATTTATCCTAGAAAAAATAGGGACCTACCTACTCAAAGGATTTTAATTGAAGGAGCTACATGACTCAGTTTATCTTTTAACAAGATTATTACTGCTGCCGTGTGGAGTATGGATTGAATGATGGAAAGAATCAGAGGTGCAATGACTATTTAGGGAGGGTTGGGAGGCTGTTGTAAAAAATCTAGATAAGAAATAATGGTGGCCTGGCCCTGGCCAGGTGGCTCAGTTGGTTGGAGCATTGTCCTGTACACTGAAAGGTTGTGGCTTCAATTGCTGGTCAGGGCACATACATGGGTTGAGGGTTTGATTCGTGGTCGGGGCACAAATGGGAGGCAACCAATTGCTGTTTCTCTCTCACATCGATGTTTCTCTCTCTTTCTCTCTAAATCAATAAACATATCCCCGGGTAATGATTTTTTTAAAAAAGGAAAGAAATAATGGTGGCCTGGTTTAAGGTGATGTTAAAGAAAATGAAGAGAATGGGTGAATTTGGGATCTATTTTAAAGGAGGAATGGATGACACTTGATAAGTGGTAGTGTAGGAGTGAGGTAATGAGAGAAAGGAGGAATCCAGAAGAGCATATGGAGATGGGGAAGAGAACAGAGATGGGAGGACAGCCTTCTATTTTGGTTTGACATGCTAATTTTGAGCTATTATCGAGGTGGCCAAAAGGGGATAGTGGGTTTAAGGACAGACCTGTGACCTGCCGTAGGCTGGTCACTCCTTAGGCTTCTTGGAATCTGTAATGTGACTTAGTATGAAGGCATGAGCTGGGCTAGTAAGATTGCCTACCTCCTGGATCTGAACTGAAAATATTAAGACAACCCAGCAGTTAGAATCAGAGGAGGAGCTGAAAAGTGGAGAAAGAAACATTAAGGATCATGACCAATAGGTGACATGAATAAGCAGAAGCGATGAAGCAGTCGATGGGGAGGAAATTGCTAGAGGAAAGAGAAAGAGGCTGAGAGAAACAAGTTCATGTAAAGAAACTGTGCTATGTGACTAGAGTACCATTAGAGTGAAGATCTATAAAGCCATATCGAAGAAGTCTTTAGAGCTGTTTTTAGCTCAGATTGAATCTCTTATTTTAGACTGTGAAACAATAACAACATAAAAATTGCTGGGATGTCAATTTGAAAATAAAGATAAACTACTAATATATAAAATTGAAGAGGTCTCTAATAAGAGTTATGTTTAGGAAGTGAATAATTCTTTCTTCCCTGTCAGAGTCCTGCTTCATAAAGGCCTGTTTTGCATCGATTTCTTAGCTGTACTAATGTAGGCCAAATGCCTCACCAAGTAAAGGGGTCCCTGGTAAAGTGAGTTGGGATTGAGGCTTGACTTTTAAGCCAGGATGGGTTTCTCCCTCTCTCCAGTCTGAATTGACTGAAGATAACTCATAATTCACAGTGGAGAAGCTGAATAGATAAATAGTGACTGGCAGGCCTGTGTGCCAAGGTTGTGAGGTCTGCTTACCATATAGGAACCAGAAGCTTTGCACATGGAAACCAGGCCTGCTGTTTGGCAGCACAGGAAGGCAGAAGAGGAAGCAGGGTAAAAACAGAGAGTGAGAGCTATGCCCTTATTACTTTGTAATAGTGTAATGCCTGGTAAATTTGGCCTAAGAGTTCTCCAATCTCATCAGTTATCTCTTGAGGGGAGGGGTGTTTGTTTCTATATTTCCTCTTAAGGAGTAGAACAGAAGTAGAACAATTCCAAAGAAATGGTACAGATGAATCATTTTCCTGTTGCTATGGTATATACAGAGCTTTAAAATATAAGAAATCACCATGTAGAATTTTGTGATATATTTTAAAGACAACAAAATTATTATATATGAGCAAGACAATTAAAATTAAAAAAGAAATGGAAGACCTCATTAGAATAGTAGTCATGGCACTGATGAAAAACACTTTCAAATGAACTTCTAACAAGTGAGGTTTTTTAATGTGTTTTAAGGAAACACAAGTTCCAAATTATAGAAATTATTATATGACACAAAAACTGGTGAAATTTTCCTATTGCCAAACTGGACAAAGGTAATGTAATTTAACAAGTCAACAAACTGTTTTACTTGTCAATATGGATGCCAATGTCCTAAAAACCCCATGAACACATTGAAGTCCTTAGTGTACATGAAATACATTATCTTATATAAATATAAAAATAATATAAATATGTTATATTTTATGTCCCCAGTAGATATTATTTCAGGATAGTTTAAAATTAGGAATTATAGAAAAGAAATATATTACAATAGTTGGATAAACAATAAAAAATGTATGAGAGTGCTGTCAAATAAACATTTTGATAACATACAATAACTATTCCTTATAAAAATTTGTTAAAATTAGAAATAGGTACTTATTTAAATAAAATAAAGAATCTATCTTAATGTAAGAGCCATTGTCATATTAATGAAAAACATGTATTTTAAATTACAACTACAACAAGGATACCTACAGTGTCACTATTACTTAGATTATTCTGAAAATTCTAGGAAATTAAATAAGGCATAATGAAGAGATAAGTAGTACAGCCACTGAAAAAAAAGTAAAGAATCACTAATTCCTAGTAACATATTGCTCAGCAATAAAATCTGAGAAAATTAAAAAAAAAATGATCATGTTGAATAAGCTAATTGTACGCCAAATAAAAGTGCAAGATTTAATGATTTAAAAATATTAATAAAGATAAGTTACAAAATACAGCAGGGTTTTTCTATTTCTAAGGGAATTGCAGACTAATTATCCTAAGTGACTCTCTAAACTGACAAAACAATGCTGGATAAAAAAATTTAAAAACTGAGTATCAATGAGATAAGAACAGCAGAAAAAATTTGCAAAATGTGTAAGAAAACTAATAATTAAAAAACAATAAAACCCAATTAATCATAAATAAGCATATAAAAGGATCAATAGAAGAAAAAGTTGATTCTTTAAAAAGACTAATAAGATTGATATGCCTCTGGCAAGATTTGTTAAGAAGAGAGAAATGCAATACAAATAATATTAATAATTAGGACAGGAATATATAGTCATACTGACTAGAGTAAAAACATAAGTGGATAACACATACACTTTAATGTCAAACTTGGAAACCTAGAAAATAAAAGAGTAAATCCCTGGAAAAATACAACTTACCCAAACTGACCCAAAATAAATAGAAACCACAAATAGTCCTATGACTATTAAATAAATTGAATTAGTAGTTTAAAATTTTTCCATTTAAGAAAACATCAAATAAGATACTTTTACTAATCCAGTCATTTAGATATTTAAGGGATAGGTGATTTCTTTTTTTAAAATATATTTTTATTGATTTCAGAGAGGAAGGGAAAGGGAGAGAGAGATAGGAACATCAATGATGAGAAAGAATCATTGATCAGCTGCCTCCTGCATGCCCCACACTGGGGATCGATCCTGCAACCTGCATATGTGTCCTGACTGGGAATTGAATCCTGTCCTCCTGATTCATAGGTCAATGCTCAACCACTGGGCAGGAATTTCAATTTTATTCAAATTCTGTCAACAATTAAAAAAAGATAATATTCTCCAAGTCATTTTATGAGACTTCATAACTTGGTATCAAAGCAAAGCGAGGACATTATAAGAGGGAAAAAGCCATTTTCACTCATGATCAATGACAAAATAAAACTAAACATAATATTAACAAACAAGACCCAGCAATATACAAGTTATGACCAAGTTGTTTTCATTCCATGTATGTCCAGTTGGTTTAATATAGGAAATTTAATTAATGTAGCATCACTTTAACAGATTAAAAGGAAATATATGATTATCTTACTAGATGCAGAGAAGACATTCAATAGAATTCACCATCTCTTCTTAATTAAAAACAACATCCCCCACAACATCCCCAAACTAAAAACTGTTGCAGACTAATAGAAGGGAATTTGTTTAACCTGACAAAACAGTCTACAAAGAATAAATGAATGAATGAATGAATAATAAATAAAAATGCAGCAAACATTGTACTTGGTGGGAGAAATGTATAAATTCCTGTTAATATCAGAAACCACCTGTGAAGGCTGAAATCTATATACTATTTAGGGTACTTTGTTACATGAATGTTAACACTTTGTGATTTGTATCACCTTCTCTTATTTTTTAAAAGTCTATGCCTCTCCTTTCCTTTCCTTTCCTTTCCTTTTCCTTTTCCTTTTCCTTTCCTTTCCTTTCCTTTCCTTTCCTTTCCTTTCCTTTCCTTTCCTTTCCTTTCCTTTCCTTTTCTTTTCCAACACCTTTGTAAGCAGTTTCCTGTGTTAGCTTCATTATGATTGAAATATATTATAACTCAAGTGTCAATTCTATAATTAAAAATTATTTATCAAAATTAATCCAAAAAAGAAAAACAAAAATATTGGAGACTTAGAGATTTAGGTCATCTTATTCTGAGACTTTTTAAAAAAAGACTTTTTTTTAGAGCAATTTATGTCTATAGCAAAACTGAGGTAGGTACAGAGATATCCCATATACCCCAACCCCACACATGCATAGCCTCCCACATTATCAATATCTCCCACCAGAGTAGTACCTGTGTTTGAATTGATGAACCTACATTGTCACATCATTATCACACAAAGTCCATAGTTCACTTTAGGGCTCACATGATGTACATTCTGTGGGTTTGGACAAATGCGTAAAGTCAAGTATTTATTTTTATGGTATCATATAGAGCATTTTTGCTGCCCCCCAAATTCTCTGTGTTCGACCTGTTCCATCCCTTTTCCGCTACCCCCATAAACCCCTGGCAATTACTAATCTTTTTACTGTTCTCTATAGTTTTACCTTTTCCAAAATGTGTATATATAGTGCATATAGTTGGAATCATACAGTATGAAGCTTTATTAGGTCGGCTTCTTTCTCTTAGTAATATGTATTTAAGGTTCCATCATGTTTTTTCATGGCTTGATAGTTTATTGCTGAATAACATTTTATAGTCTCTATGTACCATAGTTTATCCATTTACATAAAGAAAGACATCTTGGTTGCTTCTAAATTTCAACAATTATGAATAAATTGAATATAAAAGGATAAAGTTGCTATAAACATACATGCATGTATGTGCAGGTTTTTTGTATGAATGTAAGTTTTCAACTCTTTTGGATAAATACCAAGGAGAGTGAGTTCTGGATCACATAGTAAGAGAAGGCTTAACTTCATCATTTTGAGGCCTTTTAGTACAGTTTATCACAAGTGCTTCTCAATTTTACTGGGTTTCCCTTCTCTACCTCGTAGAATACTCTGAAAACCCTAATAATCCCTAGAACTCCAGAGGTCTGTGCAAGCTAGCTTTATTTGCCTCAGTAAACAAACCGTAAATCTGTTTTTGGGAAAAACATAGATTCCCACTACCACCACAACTGTTCAACACTCTTTTAGAGATATAAGCTAGTACAACAAGACAAGAAATTTAAAGCATAAAAAAATGGAAAAAAACACAAAGCTATCACTATTATCAGGTGATATAATTGTTCATATGAAACCCCTAAATGATCTACAGACATATATTTCAGAATTAGTATTAGAGTTTAGGTAGTTTGCTATTTTAAAACAATGTATAGGATTAAATCACATTTCTCTATACCCTGAAAATGATTATAAAAAAATGTAATTTAAAAGATTCCATTTATAATGAAAATCAACCAACCAACCAACCAAACAAACAAACAAACCCAACAGTACTTAGGATTACAACCTTAAAAAAGATGGTTAAGAATTTTATGTAGAAAAGTATAAAATTCTATTGATAATCCCTGGGCAGAAATATGTTTATACTTAGGATGATTGAGTATCCTATATAATAAAGAGGTAATATGCAAATTAACCATCACTCCAACAGACAAGATGGCCGCCCCCATGTGGACACAAGATGGCCACCACAAGATGGCCAGCAGGGGAGGGCAGTTGTGGGCGATCAGCCAGCAGGGGATTGCAGTTGGGGGTGACTGGGCTAGCAGAAGAGGGCAGTTAGGGGAAATCGAGCCTGCAGGGGGGAGGACCATTAGGGGCGACCAGGCTGGCAGGGGAGGGCAGTTAGGGGTGACCGGGCCAGCAGGGGAGGGCAGTTAGGGGCAATTGGGCTGGCAGGGGAGCAGTTAGGTGTTGATTAGGCTGGTAGGGGAGTGGTTAGGGGGTGATCAGGCTGGCAGGCAGAAGCAGTTAGGGGCAATCAGGCAGACAGGCAGGCAGGCAGGCAGGTAGGTGAGTGGTTGGGAGCCAGCAGTCCTGGATTGTGAGAGAGATCCCAGATTGGAGAGGGTGCAGGGCTGGGCTGAGGGACACACACCCCTCCCCCCGTGCATGAATTTTGTGCACCGGGCCACTAGTCTTAAAAATATCAATTATCCTCATTGTTGCATTATTGTAAACCTTATCTTCTTTCTCCATCCATTGTTTACAGGGAGTTGAACTCACTAAATGTATGTCTACAGTTACATAGTATGGAGCAATGGGAGAAGAAGCGTTCTCACTGACTACAAACCAGACCCTTTGCAACCGGGGTACAAGGAGTACATGAGAAATAGTACATCTTCTCACATTTTTTTAAGGCCAGTAGGTTTGCTCCATTTCAGCTAGTAATTTCGATTCTTGATTCAGTGCTGTTGGTCTTTTAGTTTGAAACATCCTCTTAGTTTCCATATTTATACGTCACTGTAAATTACAGTGTAATTTTATATGCCTTCATAAAATAATGTACTTACCACCGCAGGAACACATTACATCTCTGCTAGAAAAATCTGGAGAAACAGCCCATGTTTCCTTTGCTATTCTTTCTTTTGTATATTCTTTGGGGATTTATTAATCACAAGGCAACTCCAGACCATTAGGGTGGGGTATGTGTACTCACTTTAAAGCAATTGGTGCTGCTCCTGTGAAGTTGCTTAAGCTAAGGCTTTCAACAGAAGACAACTTAGTGACTTAGAACAACACAAAGTTGTTATTTTATAGTTCTATAGGTCACAAGGCTGACATGGATCTCAGTGGGTTAAAATCAAGGTGTTGATAGGGTTGTATTCCTTTCTGAAAACTTCAGGGAGATTCTATTTCCTTGCCTTTTCCAGCTTCTGGAGACTGTCTGCGTTCCATGTCACCTTTACTTCACTTTCAAAGCCTGAAAAAGTGGGTTGAGTCTTTCTCATATTTCCTCACTCTGACCTCCACTGCTGCATCCCTCTTCAACCTTTAAGGACCCTTGTGATTATATTGGGCCCACTTGGACAATCTAGGATAATGCCCCCATCTCAACATCCTTCACTTAATCACATCTGTAAATGAAAATATTCACAAGTTCCAGGTATTAGAACATGAGCCTCTTGGCCTGAAGATGGGCAAGCCGTCTAACATCCTTCCCATCTCCACCACTCTGCTCACTCTGCTATGGCCATATTGCCAGACGCAGTACCCACTGTTGCCTTGTGTAGAATGCTGTCCCCCATGGATTCTTACTGCTGACTCCTTTATTTTGCTTGTATCTCTGCCACGTGTCCTTTTCTCAGAGAGCCTGCCTGTATCTACAATCCATTCTGTGCTTTATAACCTCTTACCATGCTTCATTTTTCTACACAGCATTTCTCACTATTCTCTGGCTTCCCCTCTGGAAACTAACCTCCTTGAGGTTAGGGACTTGGTCAGTTTTGCTCCTCCTGTGTCACCTGCATCTAGCTCGTGTGTGGCACACAGGAACTCAAGTAAATGCATGAGTGAATCAATTTCTTAATTTCATTCAGTGAGCTGGACAAAAGTGAAATCTCTGTAATTTGAATTATGAGCTGAATTCAAATTGAAGTACAGAAAGTATGATTGCTGCACTTAGTTATTTCACTGAGGGTGCTAATTGAGTGTATAATCTGAGTAGAAAGATTTAAAACTATCATCAGTAAGTGGTGAACTTGATGTGAAACATTAAGCATCTTTCTGCGAATACCCCTATTCTTGGTTGTACCTTTGGAGACTAGAGACTGATAATAATAATAATAATAATATTAATAACAACAATTATCATTATCTTTGCCACCATCTGTGAAATACTTATCTTCCAGTTATTTAGTCCTTTACATTATTTTATGTAATTATCTCACCCCATGCAGTCATAGAGCACAACTTTACTGTTTTCTCCACCCTAGAAAAGTATTCCCCTCACGCAAGTGGTTCTGGAAATAGCCCAACCATAGTACCTTGGCTATGGATAGGCATGTGATGCAGTCTGGACCAATCAGAGGCCCCACCATAGAGTCTAGTGGTTGACACATAACCTCAGTGAAGGCAATCAGAATTCTTTCTCTCAATTTTTGAACTCAAACTGGGAAGAGACAGCTCCTTTTCCTCTTGGGGGTGGGAGGGAAGCAAGGATATGAGACTGTGGTCTGTGGAGAATTAAGTAGTTGGAGAAAATGGAGCAGGGAGGTGCATGAGATAGTCCTACTTTCTCCATTTTACAGATGAAGTAACATATCTCAGAGCAGCTAAATACTTGGCAGAGGTTGTGTAGCTAGTAAATAGCTCGTGAATGGGGGAATTGGACCCCGAGTCAGCCTGACTTCAATACCCATATTTTCTTTGACTTTGTTGGACTATGTCCTGGCCTCCCAGGTTCATAAACAGCCACCTACTATTCCCATTCTGCCTGGTCTCAGAAAACACACTTCTGGGAAATGCGTGCTCTGTGTTACTAGCAGGTTGTGTTTTGAACAGTTGTTGATCATCTAAGTATCTTATATTCTGGTGAACTTGCTCATTTGAGGCTCCAGGACTGGAATGACAAATAAGCTCCATCTTTTGTGCTCCTTGTGGTGGGTGAGAAGTGACTCCCTAGAGCTGTGTGTTGAGAAGGATTCTGAGGCTTCATCAACACTTGGCAGAAAAGGAGAAAAGTGGAGTGAGGGAATGAGCTACTGAATTTGCGCAAAATGTTTGATAATTCAGATTGCATTTTGGAACTAAGGAGCTATACATTTCTGCATTCAGGGGGCATTGAATCAAGAACTCTGATTTTTCAGCTCAAAGAATGTTCTAGTTGTTAGCCAGGGGCTCATCTGTGTGCCAAAGCAAAATCCAATAGTCCCTTCATTAGCACGATGATGATATCTCATATTGAACACTTCCCTCTAGAAAACCCCCAGACTGTCCTACCCCACAATGATAGAAACCACGACATGACCTGAATTCAGATTCTAGAACTGAATGTGATTTATTGGGACCACTCTTTTCTGGTGAGGGGGATGGTAAGTCACAGCCACCCTGAAATGCATTGGTATTGTTGAACATTTTCTAACAATCAAATTGGGCCTCACATTTTGTTGGTTGGATGTTCCATTTCTTCATCTTTGGCCCAAGTTACTTAGCAATGGCCAATCAAACTATGCACCCACCATATTGTTTTGCATGTTTGACTAGAACACTGACAGATTAATAGGAAGGGTAAATAGCAGAGGACAACGGCAGGGCCCAGTGTGGGGCGGCAGGATTGACTGCTCCGGACTTTGTTGTGTTTGCTCAGAGGAAGCCGCAGCAAAAGCCTGCTGGGACGAGGTGACCTGGGTCATGGGCATTTGTTTCTTGTCTCTATAGAAAACAATGTCTTCTCAATGGAAGATGGCTTTTTCTGAATCTACATGGTTCCACCGACAGAAAAGCATTTGCCATTCCAGGATGCTTGCTAAAACACACACACATCTAAGAAAGGCCACACAAAAGTTCAGATTTACTGTATTGCCCAGAGAATCCTTCGACTTAGGTTAATCAGGAAAGAAACCTAACTTTGGGAAGGTTATCTTGAGGGTCACTGAACCTTCACCTATTCATGGCTTACTCCCAACATGTGATGTTTATAAAGTTTTTTATGAAGTTTCAAAATGATCCAGCCAGCTTCCCAGACCCCCGAGATTCATGAGGGCGAATCCTTTCATATTTAGCATGATTGACTTGGCAAACCCTGACTTTGGTGGAAAGCTATTTTGATCTCAAAACTTCTCTACTCTGAATTGATATAAATGAAATATAGGGATAATGAAACATCCACTCCAGGCAAGGTTTAATAAAACCAACGTGGTGGCTTTATTTAAACACAAGAACTCTGTTTCTGGTTGATAGATTTCTTTGGACATGGCCGATTTTACATTTGCAAAGTTATTGGAGTTCTTGAGAATTCTTGCTTCTAATAAAAGACTCTAAAGGCTTCACCTTCATATTCTCACCAGAAATGTGCCACACATCACTCAAGGGTAAACACAGGGAGGAGTCATTTTCATGTGATTTTAGATCACTATTTGAGAGATCTTCAGAATGGAATAACTCCCTAATGGCACTTTGCTCTGATTAATTCTGAAACAAATTCACAGTTTGTGACTCCTTTCCTCTAAAGGGGCCCATTCTGGAGGCAGAAGGTGATGGTAAGTGAACTGCTGGGTGACAGGAGTGCCAGCCGGGTACTACAGTGCTATAAAGACCTGAAAAATTAGTGGGGGAAAAGTTTCTTTATGAAGTGAGAGGTAAAAGTCTCCTCTATCTCTCCATTCTCTCCAGATTTTACAGTAGTTTTATTTTACTAAAAAATCTCTACTTAGGAGCACTGGGATGGAAATTAGAAAACAACTCGGGTTTTAGTTTCCAATTTATCACTAAAGTGTCATGTTTTCCTGGGCAGTTATAAAATACTTACTTAGAGGAGTTAGGGGGGAAAAAGAAGAAGATGAGATAGAAAACCTAATTTCTCAGTGATCTTAATAGTCCTGGCCAACAAACAGTAAAATGCAATAGTTACTAATTACTAAGCACTTACTACAGTCAGGCACAGTAATAAGCCCTTTATGTATATAGCTGTATATAATTTTGACGGACCTCCTTTTACAGTTACAAATCGAGAAGTTTCCTTAATATAGGGGGAAACTGAGGCTCAAAGAACTTAAGCACCTTACCTAATTTCACAGAGCTGGCAAGTAACAAATCTAGGATTCAAACCTGCTTGAAGTGGCTCCGAAAGCCCAGGTCTCAGCCATAACCACTGTCTGGACCACGGTGAAGTAAGAAACAAAAGGTGTGAATATATTGGCTTTTAGAACATTCTCCATTGATGGGCTTTAGTGAGCAATCAGAGCAATGAGCCTGTAATTTCTTCTATAATGTTTAGCCACCACACTGACAGGGCTTTCATAATGTGCAGACACCCCTGGTGTTCTTCAAGTCAAGTCGATTCTCGACTTTCTATGCCTTTTCTGTCTTTACTCTTTGGATTTCATAGGCCTGGCTGTCTCACAGTAAATCGTGCATTTCTTACTTTACCTTTACCTAAAAAGTTTACTTTCTTTTTTTTTTTTTAAATATCTTTATTGATTTCAGAGAGGAAGGGAGAAGGAAAGAAAGATAGAAACATCAATGATGAGAGAGAATCATTGATCGGCTGCCCCCTGCACGCTCCCTACTGGGGATCAAGCCCACAACCCAGGCATGTGCTCTTGACCGGGATCGAACCTGGGACCCTTTAGTCTGCAGGCCGACGCTCAATCCATTGAGCCAAACCGGGTAGGGCAAAAGTCTACTTTCTTATAGTTTTAGTCTTTGCATGCACATGTTTTCTGTGTGGCTTTTAGGGGACATTCTGGTTTGAGTTGCTACAGAAGGCAGCCCATAACAGCAACCTACTATGCATTGTGATATCATGAGGATTCTTCACTTTCTGGCTGCAAACAATGTTTCTTTGGATGCTAGGCCATCTTCCACAGCTTATCAAAAATGGAAATGACTCTCAGTTTTCAAAATGATGTTTAGCTGGATCAGCATAACTGAGTCTTAAACTCCACTCTATCTACCCTTGAGTTCAGACTAAGTAAACATGCAAAAATGGAAATGTGATTATTTTTCTTTCAAACATTTTACATTTGCATAGCACTTGGCAATTTCTAAAGCTATTTCATATATATATATATATATATATATATATATATATATATATATATATATATATATATATATATATATATATGGCCTTTTAATCCTTAAAATAATCCTGGGATGAAAAGGAGTAGCTAGTTTTATAAACATTTTTATATTTTTGGAAATGGAGACTCAGAAAGTTTAAAGATGTCCTACAGAATCCTGGAAGTGGATGAAGTCCTTTAATCCAAATCTCAGTCTTACAAAGGAGGGAAGCAAAGCCCAGAGAAGGCAGGTAACTTGTTTAAGGTCACATGGGTAGTAAGTGCAGACCTGAGTCAAGAATTCGAGTCTCTGGACTCCTACATCACAGCTCTTTCTACTCTGGTGTCTTTGATGCAGAAATGCAGACATGGCAAATACCGTATCATTTATGTCCACGTGTCTGTAAGCATTATGGAAATATTTTATAAATATAAAGTACATCTGGAAGGCAGTCTGTGCATATTGTCTCCAATCAGGAATCTATTGTTCAACTTCTTAGCAGACCTAAAATTTCCTGACTTTAATTTGTAAGCCCATGATATTGTCTGTCTTCTGAAATGGACAATACAGTGCAGGATTACGTTGTTAGAAGATTATGAAGCGCTATTTATCATCTTCAAAGTAAGAAGCAGCTCTGATGTAACTTAAAAAATATATTATTGTTTGGTGTCTAAGCTGAGTAGCTAGATTGCTAGCACTCTTTGCATTCTCCCAAAGCATATGTTTGAAATTGCATATTTGCATATGTATAAGAATATAAAATAAAATTTCACTATAATGCAGTAGAGTTCAAAATTTTTATTCTCACAAAACACGTTGCTTCATTGGAGGTTAAGGAAAGACAGTATTTTCAGTCAGTCTGTATTGTCCCCCAAACCACAGAAATAAATATCAACTTAAAGGTGTTTACAACAGACTGTGCATCATAGTCATATGCTAACATGCCTCTAATCCACTTAACCCAATGATAAGAATTTCAGCTTGATGGAGGATGAGAGCCAATTGCCAATTACCTTATATTCCTTTGCCAGTTGCCCTATATCCAAACTCACATTTAGCGTATGCACTTACGTTCACATGCATATCTTTATCTCTCAGTTTACAGGTGGATTTTCTTACTAAAATCTGTATATAAAAGGTTGTTTATAACTCAGAATACATTTTTCCATAGAGATTTCCCTCCTGAAAACTTACTAAGTTGAGCTCACAAGCAGCGTGTAGTCTTGTGATTAGGTTCTGAAGTCAACCTCAGAAGCCTTTGAGAGAAAAACTACCATCCTATTGCACAGGTAGATAGTAACTCAGTTAGCCGGAGTCCACAGCTCTCAGGAACCAGCCATGGACCCTGAGCAGAGATGGATGGGCACTCACCAAATCTTTTTGCTCTGGAACTCATGGCTAGACTACATTTCCTGTCAGAAACCGGTCCATCCTTGCTGCTTGACACAGTAGCTGCAGGGAAGAAACATCTGCATAGCATATGTTTCAAGGGACCTGGTGTATAGGCATACTGTTCTTAATATATTTGCTCCCCTTCTTAGTGCTATGTATTTTAACCAAGGTCACCTCTCCGAGAAAGGTTGTTTCCCCAGGTGGGGATTTTTTCCCTGGAGTTAGGGATTAACAGGACTAAGGAAGAGAATAAATCAGTAAAACCCCTTAACTAAAGTGCCAGGCGGGTAGTTAATCACTTTAACTATGAACAATCAGGCTTAAGCTACATAATCTTTACTTAGGATAATCTCCTTCAGTTACTTCCTTATAGTTTAATAGAACAATAGAGTAACCTTGGAATGGAGATAAGAAACGCCCTAACCTTTGGAACAGAATGGATAGGATTAAAATCAACTGGTATAAATACAGATGTAATAGTACAATACAGACCAAACCTGGCTGGAGAACTTGGAATGAGAACCTCACTATGCTGATCAACTGAACACTGTCTCCATGTCATTCCTTCTTCGCCGGCTCTGTCCACACCTTTGGGAACCCCTGGACCTGCTGGGGCTAGACCCCAACAATTTCCCAGCCTTCCTTGCAGTTGGATGTAGCCATCGAATGTGTTCTTGTCAGCAAATATATGTGACAGTGATGGATTCCATGTCCAGGCCTGGCCCATGAAAACCTCCCCCAGGAATTCCTATACTCTATTCATTTCTGTCCACTGGATGGAAGAGAAGGTCCCCAAGTCCCTAGGGGTTGACCAAATGGAGGTCCCTGACTCCTTGTGTTGAAGGCTGCCTGTTACATACCTGCATGAATTATTGGATATATAAAAAATAAATTTCAATTGTGTGAAGCCACTGAGCTTTGGGGATTTATTTATCACAACAGTAAGTATTAATGAATATTCTGTATGAGTCCTGTGCCCTTGGAGTTAAGCTGCTATAGTCTGAGGGTTTCAGGAAGATGGGATGGCAGGAAGGGAGTGAAACCCGGGAGGAGGCTGCTTAGGGTTCAGGGAGCCCTCAAGGTAACATAGGAGGAAGGCTTCTGGCTTCAGAGACGTGGAGAAGGCGGGGCTATGAGGATCCTCAATGGTGGGAGTTGGCTCAGCCATTAGTGAGTGTCCTCCACCTGTGGCAAGGGCTTGGGCAGAGCAAAGGCCATGTCATAGCAGCTATGTTTGTGCATAGCTTGCTTCATAGAAAGACCTTATTACTCAGGGATTGACTTTATATATCTAAATGCTCCCTTTTGAAACATCTAAGTTTTAACTCAAGGTTATGTTTGCACCTGGAAAAAATGTGAAACCTAATTAGGAAGCCATGGCAGCCTTGAGAATTCATCTCTTAGACCCGTCACAAGGCACACTGAGACCCATCCTGGGAGACAAGGAACTCTTCCGATGGCCCATCTTGGCTTGAGGACTCCCTGAAGTTCTAGATGTACTTTCCTTAGATTGCACCCAACCTCCCTTCTTTCCTTTTCTCTCTTCTCTCGGGTTCAGAGGTGTCCTGCCCATTTTATCTCACAGGTATTTCCCCTAATATATTTCTTACAAGTTTAATCCATCTTGGCATCTGCTTCTCAGAGGATCTAAACTAACCCAGAAATCATTCTAATTTTTCTGTTTGGAAATGTAAAGAGGGACCAATTCTCTTAAAATATGAGGGATCCTGTGTTTATCTTGTCTAGTTTCCAGACTAGGTGTGATTCCATTATTAATCATGAGTATTTGCCCTTGAGCTGTGTGAGTATCCCAGGTCAGGAGTACTTACAGAGACCCATGTGGTTCACCCAAGAGCCACTAGGAGGGAATTTCTTGCTTTGAAACTCAGGGATTCCTGATGCAGATGGAAAATAAAAAAAAGATGAACACTTTGCTAAGTTGGATGCTTTTTTATAGGGAATCTCATTGGACAGCTAAATGAAAATCCATTTCAGGTAGATATTTTTATCCCAAATGGGGAATGAAGTTCAGAGAAGGTAAATAATGTGCCCAACATCACACATCTGATAAGTGGCAGAGCTGGTGTTTGAACCCAGATCTTCACTGTTCCATTGCCCATCATACCCTTTCTACTTCACCACATGCATTTTCAGAGAGCAGTTTTGCAGGGAGTTTGTGGAAAAGTACTATCTGTTTTCTTCCTTAAAAGCTGGTGCTAGAAACCTACCAGTTTCAGAATCTGTGGAACAGGAAAGGCCTCTTCTCGTGGTTTGTGAGGTTCCCCTATTCCCCGCGGCCCCCCCCCCCCAGGTCTTCTTTATGTGAAATGTCTCATAATTAAAAAAATACAGATTCTATATAGACACAGAGGCTTTTCATATTTGCAATAGTGGTTACTATGCATAGATGTGCTTGGAGAATTAGATTTCTGTGTCTTGACTTTAATTGCCCCGTCTAGATAAGTGATTAAGCTTTTGTTCTTTGTTTCAAGATGACCAGCCAATGGACTTGCATCACTTTAATTTTATCTGAAGTGCAGTTAGAGAACAGGCAACAGAGCTTAATGTTTCCCCCTTCTCCTTCAAAGTTACTATGATGATTATTTCAATATTTTCAGGTCTTATTAAACATCAAGAGTGATATGAAATCTCATTATGTTATGGCGAAATGTTTGTGTGCAACATGGAGTCTTTTGCAAAGGAGGAAGGAAGATTGAATTTTGCTTGGCGGGGAGGGGAGGGAGAGCCTTTTCCACCCTTCCTCCAAGACAGAGCATATAAATATGAAGCTTGTGGCAAGTTGAGGAAAATATAGTTTAATATAAAATTGGAGGCCCCTGGCTTTGAACATCTGTTACCATGGCAACTGATTTAAAAGCTTGAAAGACCAAGCTATTTAGGCAACTTAACTAGATGTTTTTGAAAGTATGGGAACGAAACATATTTTAAAAACAGACGCATGTTCAGCTGCCCTGGCTGACACAGCAGTAAGACATCTCTGTGACAGCTGGACGGACGGTACAAAGGAATGATGTTAACGTGGTCAGCTGCGGGGAGCCTACAGCACCCCAGCTACACAGACATGAGGGCACCAGGAGCTGCTGCTTTTCTGCCCCTTTAAGACACAGGTGAAGGAGCGGACTAACAGTTTCAAGGACACAAATGTGAAAAGGAGAAACATGAACTTCCTAAGGGAAACCGGCATCCACCCTGACAGGGGCTGCTTTGACTAACTGTATTAAGAGTGATTTTTGCCCTCGCTGGTTTGGCTCAGTGGCTAGAGGGCATTGGCCTGCAGACTGAAGGGTCCCGGGTTCTATTCCGGTTAAGGGCTGAAGGTTCCAGGGTTTGATTCTGGTCAAGGGCATATACCTTGGTTACCAATCAATGTGTCTCTTTCACATCGGTGTTTCTCTTTGTCTCTCCCTCTCCATTCCACTCTTTCTAAAAATCAATGGAAAAAATATCCTTAGGTGAGGGGGAATAGATTTAGAAATTTTGTCTTAGGTACATGTTCATTTGAATTTGCACATTCTCCGAATTATCCCTTTAGCATCATGTGCATTAGGTTCAAAGTAGAAAATAAGTAAAAGTTTCCAGTGACTTAAAAGCAACAAGGTTGAAGTTCTATGAACACAGTTCTTCGGCACATATTTGTGAACCAGTTCATTGAGAAAAGACTCACAAAAGGGGAAAGGAGCCTCAGCTCAGGTGTTCTTTTCTCTCTGTGTTATGTGGGGACTAGTTTCGGCTTCTTAGAAACCACATGTTTGGGACTGTAGTTGGACCAGACAGCCTCTTTCTTTGTGAAGGCTTTTCTTTGTCCTGATGGATTCTTCAAAGCAGATTATGTTACTTTAAAAATCAAAGAAAACATAAATGATAAATCACTGCACAAAAGATTTTCCTAGAGCAGGGGTGGGCAACCTTTTTGTGAGTGCGTGCCAAAACCAGTAAAATCTCTGACTCAAAATTCTTCTGCGTGCCAACCCTAATTTTTTGAGAACATGTTATACCTACTTGATATCTCTTTAGGTGTACGTATGTGAAGAACCGTGAAGAAATAATAAAATTCATTCGAGTGACAAAAACACAGTATATGATGATGCACATTTATTTTTTAATGTATACATGTACACTGATAGTCTGACAGAAAACTTTATGACTCCGTTTGATATTATTAGTGGGACTTTTGCTGCTGCATCACTGATGACAGAGATTTTACATCAGGTTTATATTTCGTGACCTTCAGAGATATGCACGAGCTACTACTTTCATCCGTCAGGCTACTCCTATTACGAGACTTAAAATTCATCACTGAGAACAAAGATTCACAAGCGTATGTGGATGAAACCAAAACACTGGTCGGATCTAGGAAGTCAGGGAGAGTTAAGGCAGAGGCATAGAAATTGCTTTTCCCCTCTCTCGTCAATCCATGTCTGTGGTCTTTAAGATAACTTGTTATGTAAAATTATTTATTTATCTAAGATACACCTACACTGAATTTATCTGAAAAATAAAAAAGTCGATATTAAGAAAAAAATTGTAAATGGAAGATTATAAGAGAGGGTTTCTCGTGCCAGCAAAAGTTACTGGCGTGCCATGTTTGGCACGCATACCAGGGGTTGCCCACCCCTGTCCTAGAGTGTTAATTTATTTGATAAAGTAATAAAAAAAGGGACACCTTGGAATCTGTGAGACATTTCTAAATGAAAGAATGCCGAAGGGATCAGATTGAAGAAGGAAACCATCACCCAATTACAAAGGTCTACTGATCAAATGAAACCTTTAAGGAAATTTGATTTTTATGGAAATGTGGGCATTTCTGTTATTTGCATAAGAATGGTGGATACTGAACTAAAGTCTCCTTTTCATGATACAATAAACAGTTCTAAAACTCTGCAGTTTTGAGCCCAAACATGAGTGAATTAAGGCAGTGATGAAAGGTCTTTTTACTGAGAAAGTTTGAGAAACTCCTCTGTTTCCAGAACATATCCTATAAATGTCAAAAGCCTTCATATTCAAGGGGCTCAGTTCTAGAGACACAAGGGACTCCAGCATCCAGGAGACAAAAAAGATGTACATCTGGGATTCCTAGTAGGAAAAGTTCATTCTGGATAAGGTAAAAAGGAGTATTGTATGAGTAGGTATTTTCAGTAGAAAACAAATTGATGGTTTAAATGTCTCCAACTTACAAATACTTATTCTAAGCTTGGTAGGGTAAAAATTAGCATGTAGGTTCACATCTTTCTTCTTCTCCCTAAGGAGAGAAAAAGACAAAAAAATGCGTGGTTTACTATGAGGAGACAATGAGAGTAGAAGAGGAACCTCATACCTTAAAGAGACTTGCAATAGGGAGATCAGACTTCTCAAATGGGGAGAGGCGTAGAGAGGGAATGGCAGACCAAAGTGATGGAATGAGACCAAGGTGATGGAAATGAGAATTTATGTGAGGGAGAAGAAGAGAAGATACTTAGAGATCAGAAAAGATAAGGAAATTTTAGCAAACACTGATTTGGAGCACAGTTTTGAACCCCGTTAAAACTTGGAGAGAGTTATAAGGAGACATTTCTGTCCATGCTACCCTTCTATAAGATCTGTGTACCTTCTAATCAATGTCCAATAGAAATTCTTTACCTGTGAGGGCATGTCTCTTTTTTCTTTATTACATATGACAAAGATTCATTTTACTGTTCTTTATAAAGACTCAACTTTTGGTTTCATGGTTCAATCTTACTTATTTTTCACATGTTTCTCCTTTCAGTAATTTGTACTTTAATCTTCACTAACTATAATCATTAGGGTTGTCTTTGTTATTTATTTGCTAGCTTTTTATAGTTGAAAACTTGATTCTCTTTTTCAATGTTTATTTATGTATGTATTATCTATATATATAAAAGCCTAAGTGACCATTACAACCAGATGACTGGACAACCGGATAACTGGCTGGTAGCTATGATGTGCACTGACCACCGGGGGGCAGACACTCAATGCAGGAGCTGCCTCCTGGGTGGTCAGTGCCCTCCCACAGCCAACCTACCATGGCTGGCCAACTTCCCGCGGTCCCTCTCCCTGGCCAGCAGGCTCTGATCAGCCCTGATCGTTGGCCAGGCTGAGGGACGAATTTGTGCACCGGGCCTCTAGTGTTTTAAATAAAATGCCACCTAAAGCTACACATTTTACCTGGGCCTCACAAAGGTGATCTTTAATAGGTTTTGATATGAAGGACTCTCATTCATTATTACTTCTTAGTTTATAACTTCCAAACTAAAAATTTAGAATATAATTAGAAGCATTTTCTAAATTTTTAGTGCATAATTCTTTGTTATCAATGTGAGTTCTATGATATCAAATTCTGACTTTTATTGAGTGTTTTTGTATACTTAATACGTAGGTAAATAACTGATTTTGTAAATTTTCCAACTGTTCTTAAAAATAGTATTTATATGTGCACACTAACACATATATGTAGGTGTATACTTGTTAATTGTGTTACTTATATCCTCCATGGCTATACTAATCTTAGTCTACTTGATTCATTTATTTTTTTTTTCCTGGAGATTAATCTATATTTTGCATTGGTCAGTTTTTCCTTATGGGTGTTTCAATGACACAAATAAGCAAGTTCTTTTCTTTTCTATCCATTTTTTAAAATTGATTTTAGAGAGAAGAAGTGGGGGTGAGGGGAGACGGAGGGAGGGAGAGAGAGAGAGAGAGAGAGAGAGAGAGAGAGAGAGAGAGAGAGAGAGAGAGATGTGAGAAAAAAACATCAATCTGTTGCCTCCCTTACATACCCCAAGCATGGATTGAACCCACAACCTAGGTATGTATTTACCCTGACCGGAATCAAACCCTCAATCTTTTGTTGTATGGGAGAATGCTCCAACTAACTGAGCCACTCAGTCAAGGCCTTCTCTTATCAGTTTTTGATGTATGTATACACACACATATATGTTATGCTGACTATCATACCTTCTTAAACTACTGATCCTTTTAGCAATAACAGAATTCTCCTTTGTCCCTCTAAATTTCTTTTGCATTGAAATCTATTTTATTTGAAATTAATATTACTACACATGCTTTTTCTGTTATATTACCTGACATATTCTTTTCTATGACTTAACTATATTAGTTAAAAGTTTTAAATCTTCATTTACTCTACATAAACAAATATATATAGTCATGCATAAATTAGTATGCATAGTAATAAACATATGTGGACCTATACTTGCAATCCTAACTATGAAGAAGAATTTACCAATAATGTTGGAGCTTCTTGTAAGCTCTTTGCCAATCTCTGCTCATCTCCTATGGCATCCACCCAGGGGTAAACATTTTGTGATTTTGGTTCTTATCATTCTCTGGATTAAAAAGTTTATTTTACTCATTATATCTTTATCCCTATGTATCCTTTTGTCCTTTATGTAAGTGGTGTCTAAGACCACTTAGGGAATGGGTGTCTAAGACCTCCTGGGTCTTTGGAAGGAAAATACTTAGGAGTCCAAATGTTTGGGAGGAAATAATACTGCTTTTGACAGAATAAAGATAGCTACTGATTAATTAAAAATAATGCTGGTCACATATAGCCAACTGTTTGCTTGCTAAATAAATGAATTTATTCCTTTCCTATTTAATGGTATGCATTAATATTACAAAATTAAAAAATGGTAGAGATATAGTAAGATTTCACCCACTGCTAGCATGGAGCAATGGAGTAATTCTTAAGGTCTACTCTGTGGGCACAGGTTAGGTTAATAAAATTTTAAATTAAAAATAAAAGGTTACATGGCTGAAGTTTTGGAACTTTGGCTACAACAATGCATGTTGCAACTCACCAAGAAGGAGGCTGCTGCGCATGGTGCTTGCCACTATGAGTTGGCTCTGTGGCTAAGGACCTGCATTTTTCATTTTTTTTCCCCTGGAAAACAGTTTATTTTTGAAATGATGGGGAAAATAATAATGCAGTGGAGATAGTAATGCTTATCATATGTTACTATGGGCTCTCCACCTTTTCCAACCTCTTTTTGCAATTGGGTGGTGGGAACGTGACTAATTGTGGTGAATGGATGAGATGCAGTTAAGAGTTGTCCCTGCTCTTTCTTCTTTTGTGAGGGTCCATCAGGAGGAGGCAGCATCGCAAGATGGCGAAATGCCCATTCTCCATGATGCCTGAATGACTCAGTGGAGCAGGGCTCCCTACCAATAAGCATCGGAAGTGTAGCATGAACAAGAAATAAATCTTTCCCGTGTAACTAATTCCTCTAGGACAGCGGTTCTCAACCGGTGGGTCGCGACCCCTTGGGCGGTCGAACGGCCCTTTCACAGGGCTCACCTAGGACCATCCTGCATATCAGATATTTACATTACGATTCATAACAGTAACAACATGACAGTTATGAAGTAGCAACAAAAATAATTTTATGGTTCCGTCACAACATGAGGAACTGTATTTAAAGGGCCAGAAGGTTGAGCACCACTGCTATAGGATATTATACCTGTGGTTACAAAGAAACCCCATATTTGACTAGCTTAGCACAAGAATGATTTATTTCTGTTCATACTGCCTTCCTCACTTGATGTGGGGCATACAGATCTGGTTTGAACCCCACACCACTCTGGGCAAATCACATAACTTCTTTGACCTCCAGTTCATCTGTAAAATGGGTCTGTTTAATAGCACAAGACTTCCTGGTTTTGTGGTGAAGATGCCATGAAATAATGCATGTAAAACAGAATTGCATCAGAACAAATGATAATTTCAAATTTATGTCTTTACTCCTAATGTTGGAGTTAGGGGACAAAAGTGAAATATCCACGTGCTCTGGAGTAGGAGTTAGAAGAAGCATGGCCTGCCACTTCCTGACTGAATAACCTTGGCAAACCTTTAAAAAAATAATGTTTTTATTGATTTCAGAGAGAGGGAAGGAGAGGGAGAGATAGAAACATTAATGATGAAAGAGAATCATCAATTGGCTGCCTCCTGCATGCCCCCTACCGGGGATGGAGTTCAGGCATGTGTCCTGACCAAGAATCAAACCTTGACTTCCTGGTTCATGGATTGATGCTCAACCATTGAGTCACACTGGCCAGACTAGATACAACTGTTTAATATAAAAATATTTAAAGGATAATTCGACCACAACATGACAAACCTCTTAATCAAGAGAATTTGGTTCCCAATGTCTTCACCTTAAAAAAACCAATAACAACATCTGTCCTCTTTTTATGGAGAATTTATAAGAATCAAATTAGTTTTAAAATTATTATGGAAATTCTCAAACATCATGCCATTTATTCACAAATTCTTTAGTATGCACCATTAATTGATAAGGACACCTATATCCATAATTAAATTTACATCTCTATTTTTACATCTACTATGCAATTATTATACCTAACAAAATTAAGAACAGTTTAATGTGAGTCCACATTTCTTTTTCTCAGATTTTCTAAAAAAATGTCATTTTTACATTTGCTAGGATTGAATCAAGATTCAAACACAAATTGCACATGTCACATACATTTCTTAGGTTCACTTTAATTTTGGGGCACTGCCTTTGCTCTTCTCTCCAACGCATGCTACAGTTTTGTTAGAGAAAATGGGTCATTTCTTTGTAAAATGTCTCACATTCTGGATCTTGCTGATTGCTTTACTGATATGCTTTTTAATGTGTTCTGCTGTTTTCTATATTTTTATAGGCAGGTAGGTAGATTCTAGAGGCTGTTAGACATCAGCATGTTTTTTTAGGGAAGATACTTCAGAGACAGTGCTATGGTCTCCTTATTATGTTATATCACCAGGCACATACTATTTCATCATCTCCTTTTCAGATATCTTATTATTGATCAAGGAACACAGCTGATGTCAACATGATCCTTTCATTGTAAATTCTCAATCAACCATTTCCTAAGCATTTTTGTTTCCACTTTTAATCACTGGAAAAATCCCTTTTTGCAATAAGGGTTACAAATGGCAGTTGCCTAATTCTATCATTCTTTCTGCATTTATTAGCTATCATCTACACTAATAGAAGAGAGACACAAATTGACTGTACCTTCACGATGCCCACTAACCAATCAGGAGTGAGTATGCAAATTAACCCAACAAAGGTGGTGGGGGGAGGGGGAGCGGATGCTTGCATCGTCACCATGACAACGACGCAGGCATTTAGCACTTCCCCAGCCGCTCTGGGCCTCTGGGCAGCGTGGGAAGGCGGAAAGGGGGCTCTGGGCCAGAGCGAAGGTGGTGCCGGCAGCCAGAGGAAGGAAGGCTCATTCTTGCACAAATCGTCGGGCATTGGGCCTCTAGTATTCCTATAAAAAGAATTTTCTTTCATCAACCATGGTTACTCTGAAACACAGAAAGGAAGTATAAGGCATTTCTCATGGTTTTATTTATTTAATGAATATTTATTGTGTGCCAGAAGCTGTGCCTGGGTGTTGGAAACACAATAGTAAACAAATCTATATCCTGCTGTTAGGAAGCTTCTGCTCCAGGTCCACACTCTTCAACCTTTTTAAAAATCTCTTTAGTAATAAGCTAGTTACTAAAATTCTGCAGCACACTAAAAAATACATTATATTTTCTGCCAAATTGACCCCCCAAATAGGTATCATTTTGATTCATTCACACTGGATGGCTATTGTATTGTTGTCATTTTTTATTTGACAATCGCAGGGAAAAGAGGTCGGTGTCCCTGCATTGCATGTTTTAAAAATTCTTGTGGCACATTGGCACACCGTTCGAAAAATCTCTGCCAAATACAGATGAGCAAATAAATAATTACCATATTGTGCGAGACATGATGGAGAAAGTACACAGTTCTATGGGAGTCTTTCTGGGTTTGGGGTTATTTGTTCCTGCATTATTGTGTTTAATCCATTTAGTAAAATGTATTAATTTGCTAGGGCTGCCATAACAAAATACCAGAGACTGGGTGGCTTACACAACAGAAATTTATGTTTTTACAGTTCTGAATGATAGAAGTCCACCATCAAGGTGTTGGCAGGGTTGGTTTCTTCTGAGACCTCTCTCCCTGGCTTGTAGATGGCTGTCTCCTCCCTGTGTCCTCACATGGTCTTCCCTCTGTGTGTATCTGTGTCCTAATCTCTTTATAAAGACAGCACTCAGATTGGATTAGGACTCACCCATATGACCTCATTTAACCTTAATTACCTCTTTATCTCTAAATACAGTTGCATTCAGAGGTAGTGGGGGTTAGGACTTCACCTAAAATATTATTAGGCTGAATATTTACATATTGTCTCCCTTTCTAGCTACAGGCTTCTTCATGGAGCAGGAACCTTATATTATACCTCATGAATTTCTAACATGGTTTTAGTAAGTTTCTAGTAAGAGGTTTCTAGACAGTTAAATCCTAATTGTAAACCTTCATCTGATGCTGTGTGAAGGAGAGAATAATACAGCTATTGCTTCTTGAGCACTTACTATGGACCAGGTTAAGTAGTATATAAATAATCATGTGTCATCCTCAAAACGACCCACAAATTTAGCTGTTGCTATTACAATTATTATCATTTCCCCTTTGAGAGTGAGGAACTTGGAAGGTAAGAAAGGTTAACTTGTCTGGCTGCCATCACTAACAAGCACATGATTCAGAATTTGAACCCAGAGCTCGTGGTCATTCCACAATATTATCTTGCCCATGATATTTAGGACAGCGTTTTATGAATGATAGATCTCCATAAAAGGTTAGATATTAATATAGTTTGGTAAAACTAGCATGGGTTCTAGAATCAAAATGGTCTCTATTTGGTTTTCAACTTCCTTATTCCCACCTAATTCTTCTGAGCTATGGTTTCTCAATCTAGAAAATGGAAATAATGACATCCAACTTAATGGACTATTGTGAGCACTCGAGAGACTGTGTAGGGCAGCGGTTCTCAACCTGTGGGTCATGACCCCTTTGGCAGTCGAATGACCCTTTCACAGGGGTCGCCTAAGACCATCCTGCATATCAGATATTTACATTACGATTCATAACAGTAGCAACATTACAGTTATGAAGTAGCAATGAAAATAATTTTATGGTTGGGTCACAACATGAGGAACTGTATTTAAAGGGCCAGAAGGTTGAGAACCACTGGTATAGGGGGACCCTAGCCCAATGTCTGAAAGGTTAATTCTAGATCAGTGATAACTGTGATTACAGTGTCCTTACACTTCCTTGCCATGTTTTTATACCCAGTGATTTTTTCTCCTTTGAGGCTAGGAAGTTACCACAAAGGAATGAAGACAAAGGGGTAGAAGGAACAGATCACATGATTACAGCCCACCCCAGAGATCCAGATCCAGTGTGTAGGTTTATTTATCAGCTCATCCCCACAACAATTGTCATGTGGCCACAGGATGTGAGGGGCTGGGAGAGGCCCTGTGTCCAGGGCAAGCAGGAATCACAGTGGAGCCTCTCCTTAAAGTGCTTCTGCATGGTGATCGGTATAGATGTCCATCTAGTAAGTTAAGTAGCACTGCTTTCCATCCATCCATTGGCCAAAGGGGCTCTATGTACAATACGTGGGATTTTAACAAACACATAAACAGAACAAACCACCCATGTCATGCACTTCCCTTTAAATCCAACTTTAGTTAATAGAGTTGAGTCAATTTCTATATTAACCAAATAAAAGCTTTAAAACCACCCCCCCGCCCCCCCCTCCACACACGGTGGGACAAAGTAGGTTTATAGTTGTGAATATGCAAAACACATCATTTATTCTTATATTATTATTTATTTATTCTTACATTATTTTCCAATGAACAACTGTAAACCTACTTTGTCCCACCCTTTGTGTGTGTGTATTTCAGCAGAATTACTCAAGAGTATAATTTTCAACTTATCTTTAAAAGGGAAGGTAGGGGAGGGTAGACGTAAGGGGGAGAGATCAACCAAAGGACCTGTATGCATGCATATAAGCCTAACCAACGGACACAGACAACAGGGGGGTGAGGGCATGAGTGTGTGGGGGGGGGACTGGGGGATAATGGGGGGGGGGGTAAGGACATATATGTACTACCTTAATCAATAAAGAAATTTAAAAAAAGACAAAAAAATAAATAAAAGGGATGCCAAGAGTTTTGACATCATCTGGAATGTTCATTTGCCAAAATTCTAAAAAAAAAAAAATCATTAAATTTTAACCAGATGCCCTCTTTCTGTTCAACTTGGGGGACAGATATTTTCAATATCTGTCAAGTCCGTCATCACGGCTCATGACATGAGCCTCATTGTCGGCCTCGAAATGCTGATGTGCCGGGAGGGGGGTGGCACATGTCACCAGGGAACATGCGATGGAAGCAGATGGACACATAGTGGAGCGCCCAGGTCTCCCCAGAAGTTTCCTGGGGAGTCCCTCCTGGAAGGCTTGATTTGGAAATTTCCCATTTAACCCTAGCAAAGAGATGAGGGTGGGGTGGGAGAGAAAACCCACTCATCTTAAAGATTCATGATTCAAGCGTCCGATAGAATCTGCAGTTTCCATAGCGCTGGGCCCTAGATTTCCCTTTAATGTAATTAAGCCTCAAGATTTATGAATACAACAGGCCAGAACTTGATCCGTGCTCATTTTCAATTACCGCAGTGAAAGGGCTGCATCCAGATGTCTCTATTTACAGCATTCAGGCGGGCCGGCCCAGGGGCTGAGGGGGGAGGGCCCACAAATTGTCACACTTGTTAATTCTTCACAGAGGCTACTCAGCCGAGGTCCTGGCTTTGACCCTGTGACAAAAGGCGGGGGGCCCGGGCGCAAGGGCATCCGTGCTTCCAGGGACAACACGGTGACCCACCGGGGTCACTCCCTCAGCTTTGTAGGTATTTGTGTCATAATGGGGTCCATTCCTTATTTTTATTTCTGTTACAGTTCTGGGAGCATCCAAGGGAAAAGACGGGCTCTGATGTGAAAGACAAACATATATAATGAGAGTATCGAGTGTCCCCTGGCAACAGTAACCACGATAAAATGCTACAGGGGAAATACACAGTATGCAGTGACCCACATAATCGGGCCGATTTTGGGAGCATTGTTTTATTTTTCTTTTGAAGGGTGTGTGTGTGTGTGTTTTTTTTTTTAATGTTCCCAGGTCTGCAATTTAGTTTTGTCAGGATTATTGGAACACAAGCGAGTTTTCTCTTGTTACAGTTCCAGTCCTGCGTGGTTCAGAGCAGGTTTTCAACCACCAAAATACCCACCTGCTAGGGCAGCCGAAAAGATGCCATTTTATTTCCTTTATTTTCGCTTTGAAAAATTTCTGTGCTTTCCATGACCATTCTACAGGTTTCTTAGGCGTGCGCTAAGTGCTTTCTTACACTAATGTGGACGTTTGCATTGAGGTATCATTTTAAAAGGAAAATCCCACACAAAAGGCTTAGGAATAAGAGCCCAGCGGGAGACTCAGAACCTCTAATGAAATGTACCGCGTCCAGTAAAAAGCCCCCAGTCCTACCCCACACTTTTCCTCTGTGGCGTGTGTCTAGTCCATCATTTTATTTTCCCCACTCACAGACCAGAGTTGCTACCTTGTGAAAGAGAATGAATTGGGATATTGCTTTTGTGCAACAATAATTGGCTGCTATATTAACATGTAAAGTGGAATTGTTGGCCAATTCTCTTTCATTTCAGAAGGTTGTTTCATGAAAGTACTGCAAATGTCCTCCTTGATTAGCCCCTTTAAATCAATTTTTTTTGAGTCATGACCTTTACAGGATTCAAATTTATTTCAGTGAATTTAAAGGGATTTGACTAGACCAAGGGGTTGTTCAAAAATAGAGCTTTCCCCCAGATTTATTCCATTCTTGCCCTTCAGAGCAACACCTTTTTTGTTCTTTAAGAAATGACTTAATAATTCAATATCAAATCTAATCAAGTTCAGTACTACTTTGTTATACATAAATGTATCCCTCTGGCCCCAGTGAGTATATTTCAGATACAAATAGCATAGCATCTGAGCATCTTATTTCCTCTTTTGAGAGGTGAATGTACCAGGTATATAAGATCGGAGACCAGGATTAAAGCATTTTGCCATTAGTCATTCCTTTTGGAAAGCTGTTATCTTGATAATTTTAGCAATTATTTTGTACCTTCCACAGAAACACTTGTGTAGACTCCAGGCAATGCTGCCTCCTTCAGCAATGAGGGAATCATAGCTCAATGGTATGCATTGAACAGTTGCTTTGAAAACTGTATTGGAACAGTGCTACTGTACTGGAATATTAGTTTTATCGAATTTGAAATAATACTTTCTCTACTTCTGGTTTCTACATTGTATTGATATCAGTATATTTTGTTTTCTAAAGTATTTTTTCTTAAAAATATATTTTTATTGATTTCAAAGAGAGGAAGGGAGAGGGAGAGAGAGATAGAAACATCAATGATGAAAAAGAGTCATTGATTGGTTGTGTGTGTGTGTGTGTGTGTGTAGGGGGAGGGTTTGAGCCCATAATCTGGCCATGTGCCCTGACTGGGAATCGAACCATGACCTCTAGGTTCATGGGTCAATACTCAACCACTAAGCAACACTGGCCAGGCTAAAGTGTCTTTTAGGTTTATATTTACTTGGCCTTCCTCTTCTTGTTTGCTTCTTTACCTTTCTTCTGCATTCTCTTCCTTCTCTCTTTTTCTCATTTCTCGTTAATCTGTGGATGCTCCCCACCTTGAGATTCTATTTATGTTCATACTGATAATGACCATGCAAAATGGGTGCATATAAAGGACAGTGCAACTCTCCTTCTAACATTTCCTTTGGTTTTTAGAAATGTAATTTTATATAAAATACATACATATTTATATAATTTTATACAATCTATACTAATAAAAGGGTAATATGCTAATTAGACTGGATAGACTGGACATCTTCCACAAGTCTGACATCCTTCTGGACAAAGCCATGGTGGTAGGGGCCGAGGCAGAGGCGGTTAGGGGCAATCAGGCTGGTGCAGGAGCAAACAGGGGTGAGATCTGGCAGGCAGGCAGAGGCGGTTAGGGTGATCAGGCTGGTGCGGGAGCAAACAGGGGTGAGATCTGGCAGGCAGGCAGAGGCGGTTAGGGGTGATCAGGCTGGTGCGGGAGCAAACAGGGGTGAGATCTGGCAGGCAGGCAGAGGCGGTTAGGGGTGATCAGGCCGTCAGGGGTGCAGTTAGTGGCAAGCAGGCAGGCAGGCAGAAGTGGTTAGGAGCGATCAGGCTGGCAGGGGAGCAGTTAGGGGCATCAGGCAAGCAGGCAGAGTGGTTAGGGGCGTCAGGCAAGTGGTTAGGAGCCAGCGGTCCTGTTGCGAGAGGGATGTCGGGATCAGGTCTAAACTGGCAGTTGGACATCCCCTGAGGGGTCCCCTATTGGAGAGGGTGCAGGCTGGGCTGAGAACCTCCCCCCCCCCCCGTGCATGAATTTCATGCCCCGGGCCTCTAGTTAAGAATAATTAGGGAAATGTTTGTTGCAGAAAACTTTCTGAACAAGTTCAGTTTGGTGGCAGGAAACCTCTGTATGAAACCCTTGTTCAGCAGACACTGGAGGAAACTGAGAGTAGGCCTGGGCTCTAGGAGGCTGAGTCATGGCAATGTATCCCCTGAGGGAGCTGGCATGGAACTGACGGAAAGGGGATTCTCAGCTAAGATTCTCTGAAAATACAGAGTTCAAGCTGGAGAAGCCAAGTTCAATGAAAGGGGGAACACAAGCAGGTCCAAAGGACTGGCGTATGCACTCAGCAGCAACGGAGAATTTGCTAGTGCAGCCTGGAGGACTCTGGGCAGGGGATTTTCAGAAAGTCGGGGTCACTGGGATCCTTACAGTTGTCAATGACCTTGTCCCCTATATTCTCACTCTGCCTCTAGTCTGCTTTATTCCATACAATCTCTACATTGGGGCCACATTTTTTAAAAAATTTATCTTTATTGTTGAAAGTATTATAGATGTCCAGTTTGGGATGTGTGTGGGCGGTAACTAATATGTCTCTCTCACATAGATGTTTCTCTCTCTCTCTCTCTCTCTCTCTCTCTCTCTCTCTCTCTCTCTCTCTCTCTCTCTCTCTCTCTCTCTCTCTCTCCCGCCCCCCATTCTCCATTCTCAATTCTCCCTTGCACTTTCTCTAAAAATCAATGGAAAAATATCTTCAGGAGAGGATTAAAAAAGAAAACAACAACAACAAAACTTAATGGAATGCTGCATACAGTAAATGAGCTTCTTAAGATGGTTTGAAAACAGTTTTCCTGCACCCTGCTTAGCAGTTGGCTATGCACTGTTAGTTATTGCTGCAGTCAATCACTGGTCTGTGCCAGAACCTCTTGCTGTATCCAGGTAACTTGCAATCTGCTGTGTGTTGGAGATCAGATTATCTTGGTAGCATTTTGTATTATAGACGAGTCTCCAGGCTTTAAGCAAAGACTGTACACTCCTATCTAAGAAGAGCGCAAGGCTGCTGGTATCAGGCTCTTACTTTCCTTGTTTTGAAATCACAGAGACCTGTGCCTAGATGTTCATGGTTCCAGAAAGCTGAATTTTTCAATGTTAAAATTATTGTATTAAGAAAACAAGGTATATTCAGAGTCAGTGAAAGGAGGTTTTGGTTTAGAAATAGATCTGGGTTAAGATTCATTGAAATACCATTCCCAGGATAGCTATAGACATAAACAACTGTTCCACATAGCTCTTGGCTGTAGGGCAGAGTAGCAAGGTTATCTTTTAAAAATATCTTTGTGAACAAAGTCACATTAGGCCAGAGTTCAACTCACGTTCTTTACCAGAAATTTTCTAGTGTCAACTGATGATTAGGAGTTGTTTCTCTGAACTTGAATCTCATATAATATGATATATTTCATTAGTTAATTTATCAAAACATTGAATCATCCATCCATTCATCCACTTATCTATTCATTCATCATTCTCCACTCACCCATGAATTCATCCATTTCTTCTACTCATCTATGCATTCATCCGTTTATCTATCTGGTAAGTATTGTTGCAAGCATCTACCTAGTATAAGACATTCTTAGTTACTGAGAAGATTCAAAAACAAGCAGGGCAGTCTCTCTTCTCAAAGTGCTTAAAGGTTACTGTTGGTCTCCTAGGTCAGTAACATTGGGACCTGAACACAGATAATGAGTGTCAAGGTAGAAAACAGAGCATGAATGGTGCCAGGTAGCTGGAAAGGTGTGACGCATGGAGGGAACAGAGAAGTGTGTGTAAGGGAAGCTGAGAGTGTGTCCAGGGGAGAGTGGTGGTTTAGATAAAGGGGCAGACCGTCTTCACTGCCTAACAAAGGAGTGTGGAGAATCTTTGGTGATTTCTGAGCAGGGAACATACATGAGGATTAACTATTCTTTAGGAAGATCAATCCAGAGCAATTTGGGATATGGATTGGAGTAGAGAGATAAGGGGCAGAGAGACTGGTTCGTGCTTCAGGATAATTATGTTTACCCTGCTTTGGGTCACTTACAACACATGGACTGTGCCACAGCTAAGTGAGGGGATTTTCCTATTTAAATGACTCAGCACTGGTCATATTTCAGGGAAAGAAGAGAGAAATTGTGTTTTTGTTACTATTTGTGATTTACATTCAATGCTGACTTCCTCCTAAATATCAAGGAGGGTGATTTGTATATCCCAAAGAACTCTTCTTGAGCTGGGACATTCAGGTAGCTTTTATTGTAGTGACTTATGAAGGCTTAGGGGGAAGACACATTATCGAAGTCCAAGTCTGAGTGTGGGGGAAGGGGAGGCCCTTTCTCTTAGTAAAATTACATCAACATTAGCAACCAGCCCTTTGTCTTTGCACATACTCGTTGTAATATCTTTTGTGTAACTAATATGAAAACAAATATTTTACTCTTTGGTGATGTAGCTTGTTCTGAAGCACAATGCTGGGATATGGAAAGCTAAAATGGAGGTGTACAATTCTAACTCAATTCTCAAGGTCACAATTTGAAAGAAAACAAAATCGGAATCATGCAGAGTATGGAACAGTGGATTCTTTTCACAGAGTGGACAGAATGTTTGCAAAGTTCTTACTTCAGGGGGAAAAATCTTCGCTCTCTTCGAAGCAAGCTCTATTTTAACTGCCCTCATATAGTAGTAAACATAGCACATATATCTGACCATATTACTGCATTTGCTCCCTTTTTTGGGGGTGGGGGAGAGTGGGCCGCTTTAAGACTTTTATTAGTCTCAAGAGAATGTCTTATTCTAATACTGGTAGATGTATCATCCCTTCATAGCCTTGCTGACAACAACCAACCTAAAGCTTCATTGCAGAAGTGTTCTCTGGCTGTTAAAGGATTTCCTGTCTCCCAAGAAAATGTGCGCATTTCCCCAGTAGGTTGAGCTCTGTCCAGTGATGCATGCTGCCCACTCCACCCCAACCCCTGTAATGCACTAAACTCTTTGGTTCTTAGAATGTTCTCTCAGATTTTTGTTCTTACCAGCTCTTCAGATTAACTGAAAAACTCTGGGAGTCAAAACTTTTTTATAGAATGTTTTTATATCAACTTCTGAATTATTTTATACTAGAGCCCTGGTGCATGCAATTTGTGCACTTGGAGTGGAGGGGGGTGGCATTGGGGAAGGTCCCTCAGCCCGGCCTGCTCCTGCCACCACTGCTGCACTTGGCTTGCCAGCTGTAAGCCCAGCTTCTGACTGAGTGGTGCTTCCCCTGTGGGAGTGCTCTGACCATCAGGGGGCAGCTCCTGCATTAAGCGTCTGTCCCCTGGTGGTCAGTATGTATCATAGCGCGGTTCGGTCAATTTGCATTTACCCTTTTATTACATAGGATAACTGGGCATGCTCAAATGAATAACATGCATTTTAATTATAATGAAAACCAGAACCCAATGGCACCCTACCACCCACACGCGCGCACACACACACACACACACACACACACACAGTTGCAAAGGCCAAGAAGAAACACTTTGAAACCAAGAGAACAGTGCTCTGGTCATTACTGCTAAATCATGGGGACCATTGGAGGAGAATTGGGGGACCTACAGAAGAAGGCAGAAGGGTTTTCTCTTCCTGAAGACGGGGGGGAAATGAATAAAATTTGGCACATTCTCTGTGTAGCAGCTGTGCTTGTCTCCACAAGAAAACACCACCAAGCAGTTGGTGAATTCATGTTAAATAATTGCTCTTCACGTAAGGTGACTATTGTATTCTGTCCCTTGTTATGACTCTCTTGTGGTCTGATTCTCAGCGCATTAAATTCTGTTCAAAACCAAATTAAATTCTGAAAGCATATGTTACTGTACAGCATGAGTCACAGACTGTCATGATATTGGGCAGATCATTCAGCAGCTGTCTTAAAAATAAAACAGCAAAGAGCTATGTCTCTTCAATGCTTCTCATGTGTCAGAGGCTATAGTAAGTGATTTATGGGCCAGTGTTAGGCGAGTGTGGTGGGAGAGGCATGTGCTTTGTATTCAGGGGGTCTGGTGTTTGAATTTGGGGACCTCATGTCTTAGGACATATGAGAGCTGAGCCGACTAGTGGAGGACCTGCTTCACTGTAGAGAATGCAGGCAGTAGCCCCTTTGGCTGAGCCTACTGGGGGGGCTGTCTTTGGGGAGCTAGGTTCCTGGAGAGTGCTGGGAGAAGGGGAGGCCATGAAGAACAGGCTGCTCAATGGCTCTGATGTCTCAGTCTGCGGCTTTCTCCCAGGGTTGAGTGGTTTGAGGAACAGGTGAGGTGATGTGAATGTGTAGTTATATATAATATGTTTGCTTAATCAACTTGACCAGAATCCACAGGAAAAGAAAGGGATTCCTGATACTCAGGAGTTTTCAGATATGTATGCTTGAATTGAGAATTTTAACAAGTTACCCCCTTCTATCTTTATTATTTTATTACTTCTTTTGATTCCCATGAGGTACCCCCCATCCCCACCCTCTTGAGGAGTCTCACAGGGCTGCCTAATTCTTTGACCAAAGTAGGCATATTCAGCACCACCTTTATAACCATATCATCACCGTGCCCAAAGCCATCTTCACTGCTGGCCATGCAGTCCTCTCTTGGTGTAGTCAAGTACATACAACTCTATTTTGCTTCTGTGATTGAAATCATGCAACAATCATTTGCTTAAGTCGATGATATTATCATATAGACCTATTTGATGTTAAACTGACCTTCATAAGTTTCCACTGTACTCATACATTTGGTTCTAATGTTTGGTGAAAGCTGGCTTTTCCTCAGAATAATTATAAAGGCAGTGTTTATTAAAGTACATTTCATTTTCAAAATTGAGCTATGAGCTGGTAAAGTGTGTATAAATTTTTTGTGGGGAGGGGCACCCTATATATTATTGTAAATTTTACTTACCACTTGGATTCTCTGGTATCTACTGCTTCAAATTGTGATTAAAAGAGTTATTAACTCAGGAGCCTCAAAATTAAGGCTCCTTTTACTCTGGGTTTTCCATTTTTGCTTATGAAAGGATTGTCTCTCTGGAAATGGGAGGCTGCAGGAAACAGTGAGTTGCAGTCTCTGTGCAATTCTTCAACTACAGACTGGATGACTGGGGGTAGAGGGTTAAGAAGGCGGGTATTCAATTGTTGGCTCTTTAAAATGTCTTCTGAGTCTGAGATTCTAAGATTCTCCTTACAGTATCACTTAAGAGTACAATTTCCTAAACATGAAATGTCTCAGGAAGTAAGTTCCATGTCTGGGGCTCATTTGTAATTAAACATTCAAGACTCTAAATAGCATTTGGGTTAATTAACTTTGTCTGGTTTCATGAAACACATTCAGTACTTCTGACCATGTTACTGCATTTGCTCATAATAAGGCTGTTAGACTTGTGAAAATTATGAAATTTGGAAAATAAGGATCCCTAAATAATTCTTAATATTTTCAAAGTCAGTGAACTCCCAAATCCCAAATGTATAATCAGATATCATATATTTTTTTGATAGAAAGGAAATCTTACTCATCTGAATATCTTTTTTAAAAAAAGAATCTATAAGAAAGCTGAAAACTTAAGATAGCTTCAGACAAGAAATTTCAGAAGTGCACATCTGTCCATTTCTGACAACAATGAATGCTAAGTAGATTTTCAAGTTTTTTTTTTTTATGGGTATCAAAGTGATGTTCTTATTGAACCTTAAAAGCCATAGTGAGCCTCTCTTGTGTCCTATCTTCCCCTTGCAATGCTGTAAATCTAACTTCTGCCTGTCCCATTGTTTAGAAAAAAGCAGCCATATTGTGCTGATTGCTATTAAATTAAAGCATAAAGGATGAGACACAAATGTGGAAGCCCATCCTACCAGCAGGGATACCACTATCTTTTATTTGGCATTTTGGGAGGGTCAGAAAGTCATGACAGGCATCTGACCTCTGATAACCTCTTTGGTGCTTCTGTATGCAGTTTTGGGGGGAAGAACTTAATTAAATACAATTGAATTTCCCTGCTAACATTGGCACTGAAAGGCCTCCTTTTAGATGACTTGGTGTTTGCTGGTGAGGAACAAACAAAGATGCTTCTTTTGTTCCTCAAAGAAAAGTTAGCATATGTTAGTTAAGGATTTGTGATTTCTTTTGACCAGACTGGCGGGTTCTTAAAAATTCAATGAGTCTTCTGAAATAATAACCACAATAAAAGATGAAACATATGACTAACTAAAACCACAGCTCTTCTTATTCCTGATAATTATTGTTAAAGCTAATATTTTAAAGAGTTTACTATATTTATTTATAATAAAAAATTATGATCATAGAGTTTTAATGAAGTTACTAATATTTGGCCACACAAAATATAACTTGTTTACCTTCTGGATTCTCTAGTTACCGGAGGAAGAGAAGAACTTTCAGCAGATATATTTTTAATATGTTAGGAAATTGTTACAACAGGTATTGACAAAGAATATACAATTTTGGGTTATAAATAACTTATTGTGAATATTAGTTGTTGATAAGAAATTTGTCTTTAAGTTCTGACTTCATTAAAAAGCAATAATTACATAAATATAAGGGTTAGAAATCCATTTTCCCATCATTATTCTTGGGCTTCTGAAATGGGTGGCTGACCCCTAGAAATTGAGGAATCAATTTTATAATTATGACATACAGAAAAAATAAGTTATTTTATTCAAGGTTGAGTCTTAATGCTTATTTTAGGAGGAATCAGGAATCAATGAATCTTTTAATCCGAGATGATTTTGCTTTCCTTGAAGAGAGGATTAGAGTGAGGAATTGATGCTTTTGAATTTAAAGGTGACTATTGTGTGTGTTCAGCCTGCTTCCTCACCTCCACACCCCCTTCCCCTGTTTCTAAGCTTTCCCAGGTCTCTCTAATTACTTAGGGGGAAACAGTCAACACTTGACCCCACTGCCCTGTCTGGCTTCTGTGCCATCTCTTGTTTTTTATTCATTGGTTAAACTCCTAAAAGTAGTGTGTACCCATAGCCTTTATTTCCACATCACTATTTTTCCAGAATCTAGTTTTTCTGTTCACCCCTGTGACATGTACTATGTACCCCAGTTGAAGTCACCAACATCAGGGTCACCATGCATGGTTGGAACATGTACCCTACATTAGGGCTCCAGGCAAAGGGGAGAGTGGAGGCTGAAATCCAGATGCATTTGCTGGCCAGACCAAGCCTTGTCTTGGGGCTGCCTCTGTCCAGAGGGGCTGGGTTTCTTTGTACTTTGCCCAAAGGCTTCATAGGCTAAGCTGCGGCTTTCTCAATACTTCCCTTGGTCCAATCTCAGCAGTTACTGTCTGATCTTACTCCTTAAAATCTAGAACTTTTAAAAGATAAAAATTAAGCATGTGATCAAGAGTGAAATCATTAGTTTTTTTTAAGGGTCCCAAATCCTGTGTCAACTAGAGTCTGAACAAGGATGATTTCCTCATCCCAATTACCATGGGATTGGAATGAATTATTTTTTGGTTTATTAAGTAAAATGCTAGTTGAGAAAAGAAAAGAGTCAAGGCTGGAATCCTTATGGAAAAAGCAGTATCAGAATCTTATCAGATCACTCACTGCCTCCCACTCCACAGTCTAGCAGCCGTGGGCAAACTACAGCCCGCGGGCCGGATCCGGCCCGTTTGAAATGAATAAAACTAAAAAAAAAAAAAAAGACCGTACCCTTTTATGTAATGATGTTTACTTTGAACTTATATTAGTTCACACAAACACTCCATCCATGCTTTTGTTCCGGCCCTCCGGTCCAGTTTAAGAACCCATTGTGGCCCTCGAGTCAAAAAGTTTGCCCACCCCTGGTCTAGTCATACTGAAATGCTTACTGGAGACCCTAGAACAAAGCAAACAAATACAAGCTTTCCAACCAGGCAGATTCATGTTGGACTCTCAACTCCACCACTTAGTGATTTTGCACTGGGTTGTCATTAAATTCTCTGGGCTTCAGATTTCTCATCTACAAAATAATGATAAAAATGGTTGCCTGTCTATCATCCTTTGGTGGAGCATTAAGGGAGTTCTGGCCAGGACACAGCTACTAGTTTACATGGGGTCAGAATGTTCTTCCAGTGTTGACATTTTCTCATGCAAATTCTCTGCTAATGACACTCTTATCTCCCTTTCTTCAATTTTTTGTTGCTGCTTCAATATTTGGCTCAGCTTACATCTCTTCCAAGAAGTGTTTCCTGATACCACTAACTTGGCTAAACATTCTTCCCCTGAACTCTGAATTAGGAGCACCCTTTTAACCCAGTTTTTATCCTGCTGTGTTGTAGCTGTGCTAGGGGAGCATTATGGGGGTTATGCCTCATTTATTTTTACCTTCTCAGTGCTTAATATAGTGATGGCATATCAATAATTATTTGGGAAATTGACTCTCTGGATTTCAACAACTAGAGAGGTGGACACAGAGCTATGGCAGCTGGGAAGCACATATTAAGGAGTCGTGGTGACCAAACCACTTTCCTTATATAGTTCATGTCTAATGGGTAATTCATTCATCTATTGCTTAATTCCTGGTCCATTACACTTTCCAGGCTTTTTCCTGGAGAGAAACTGATCAGGTCCTAATGCTACAACTGTTCAAAACCAGCTACCTACTACAAGGACGAGTGGATCAGTATCTCGCTATAGGAAATCAGCATTGCCTGGGAGCTTGTTAACAAAGCACAATCTCTTCCCAGCTGATGTGGCTCAGTGGTTGAGCATCAACCTGTGAACCAGGAGGTCATGGTTCGATTCCTGGTCAGGGCACATGCCTGGGTTGCGGCCTCAATTCCCAGTGGGGAGCGTGCAAGAGGCAGCCCATCAATGATTCCCTCTCATTAATGTTTCTATCTCCCTCTCCCTCTCTGAAATCAATAAAAATATATTTTTTACAAAAGCAGAATCTGAAGCCCCACGGTAGACCTCCTCAACCAGGATCTGCATTTTAATTGGTTTCCAGATGATGCGAATGCACTATAAAATGTAAGAAGCACTGCATTGGAACCGGGTGCCTTGGAGAATAGTGTATTCCCTGAATTTCCTGATGTATAAATGTATTTGTCTAGGAAGGCTCAGGAAAAAGGTATTGGGATTGTTGCAAAGAGAATGAGATATTGATGAGGTCTTGGTTAAAATCAGCAAGTAATTTTCTGACTAAGAAAATCTCAAGTGAAATACTTGATCAGGACCCCGTGGATGATCTAAATATTTAAAATGGTTTCAAATAAGTGAGAAATTAGTTTTTCAACTTGATGCCACGATCCTCTTCTTGGAAATTAAATGTTTATTTTTTTTTTAAAAGAGAGACCACATCTCTCGAAAGAAATGTGTACACCCCGTCATGGCAAACACATTTTCCACTTGGTAGCAGTTAAAGGACCTAAGAGAGGATTTCAAAAGCTATCTCCTGGTTTCCATTTCCCCTTCCAATCCCGAGGCAAAGCAAGTATTCGCTTTTAGCATAGTTGATACCCAAACACTTGGCAAATGTTTCCACAAAGCCAGCTGCCCTTTATAGATCCCCCTGGGAACCTTTCTTTTGGTCACTAACCCTCAAGCACCCACAACCCCTGTTTGCAAAGGTATTTATCATATGGGAAGGACTCATGAATCTTGCGATATTTTGGAGGAGGATGCTCAAGGCTCCCATTTGGAAAACTTTGCCCCTTTGCTCAGCACATCGGGTTCATATGAAGACTACGCTCTCCCTCCCCTCCCCCCCTTCCTATTTTAGCCGCTGGAAAGCAAAAATAAAGGAATAAATCCAAACAGCGCCTCTGCAATATTTCTTGGCTGACTATTGTAGGGTTGAAAATTCTGAGAAAATTCACCTGTCATCTTGAAAGCTTTGTAGGATTTTTGAATGTTTTTGTTTTGTTTTGTTTTGTTGTTTTTGCAGCAAAGTTTCTGTTTACGAATGTGTGGCCACATGACATTTTGTGTTTACTGCCATTGCCTCCTCCAGTTCAGTAATGATTTCTCCCTGGGAGTCTCCTTCCTTTTATTTACCACCACACCCTGCTCTCTCCTCTGTAAAAAGGAGTCCCCGAAAGCGATGAATGACTGATATTTAATGCCATGCGCAAAACTGGGGGGGGGAAAAGTCAAACGCTCGTTTAGAAAATCATGTCACAAAATTGTCAGTGACAGAGAGTTGGTAACCGCTGAGATGGGTGGCTGTCAAGGACCTGACTGTGGATTCAGGTTTTACTCTTCACGCAGTTACTAGTTAGTTCAAGTATGTAGACTCATGTGCGCATGCGCACGTGTGTGCGTGTGCCATGTGCGCGCGTGTGTTCATGCCTATGTGCACAAACAAAACAAAAACTTGAACTCTTCAGGACATACCACCTGTTTTCACATCTTTGTGGTGACAAAAGGATTTTTTTTTCTTCTTAAAATTTTAATTAGCTGAGCTGTCCTATTTTTCAGGAACTAGCCTCTTCTCTAACATATGGGCTGGAACCGTCTTTTCATTAGACCTGGGCCTTGTTTGTCATTTACACCATCCTTTTGCCTTCCTCTTTCATTTGGAAAGAAAGAGAGGTTTTTCTATTATTTCAGAGCAAAGCACCTCTGGTTTATGTGGCGACTCTTGTGGCTTTCTAAATGCACTTGATTTAGCTTTCAATGTGTAATTACTGCCAAACAAGTTAATTGCTTTATAAGTGTCCAAAATTCCCAGTCCTAATTTTGCTTTCATTTACCAACCTTCATTATACATCCACTGTTCAACATAAACACAAATGATTGTTAATGAATGCCTAATGCCATATTCATTAGAAAATCAGGTTAATGACTGGCAATGAATATCCCAGCTTTATTCTTTCAAGCCTTTTTATTTTGCTTGTTGATTACAATAGCTTTGTTGTTGACAAAGAAATTCTACCTGCATCCTAGGCTTACCTAAAATTTCAAGATAAAGATTTTCTAAGGAATCAGATAACCTCAGTCCCTGATTCTTCTTTCTTCTTGCAGGTGCCTTTACTCTTTAGAAACTAAGTCACCTATTAAAATGAAACTCAGAATGTGTGCGATTTCCTTGGACTATTGGCTATCATGAAGCATTACTATTTGGAGGGCAGAAATCTCAGGATTGCTGTGTCCAGAAGTTCAGGTGGTGCACTGAACAACCTTAGGAGGCATTGTTTGCATTACACTCTATGAATGATGCTGCCCAGTTGTGCCATCATAACTGCGTAGTTTTCAATAGGGCACTTAGAAATCTCCACTGAAATAAGAAATGTTACAGCAGTGTGGTTTGGGGACAGGATCTTGTGCTTGATTTTGATCACCCTGGGCAAGGGTTGTCTACTCAGAAGACAGCAGATGTGTGAAGGCACATGGTTGGAGGGAGTGGCAGGAAGTCCACTGAGGAGGAGGACTGAGATGTGCATTATGGAGATGCGTCTGACGCTCAACTTGGTGATTCTTACTTTCTAAATGAGATCCCTTCCCTTTTCTGCAGACATGGGGTTGCTTTCCAATCAAACCTTTCAGCTGGATTTTGAAAACTAAGGGTGTGTTGATAACTGAAGAGAGGATTATGGGGTGGAACATGGAGTCCAGACTCTGAAATTTGATCACTGGCTGGCACTACATGCTTGTGTGATCTTGGGCAGTTCCTCCTCTATCAAGTGGGGATATTGATGATTTAGTATTCCTTGTTCTAATGGTCTGTGACTCCTTTTGTGATTACGGGAGAATCCACCTGCATTCTTTAACCAGGGATGTGGGACGTCCAGCCTGCAGGCCATATAAGGCTCTCGAAATCATTTGGTCTGGCCCTGCCAAGGCATTAGGGATGACTTAATTAAATGTTTGACCAAATATAGCAGGCCAAATATAATTTTTAAGCTGATAATTATATATGGCCCTCAAGTGATGTTGTACATCTCCAAATGGCCCTTGGCAAAAAAAAGCTCCCCACCCCTGCAAACCCATGCATTAGATGCTTACTATGTGCCTGGCATGAAGTTGATGTCAGGGAAACTGTAGAAGACACATTTCTTGATTCATGGAAAGACAAATAAGTGTGGCCCACATGCCCCTAGCTGTACCTGTCAGGTGGTACATGTGTGATACACACAGTGTCATGCAGTTTCAGTATTCTGAACTCCTCTGGCTCCCCAGTTGTTCCTTCCAGATTCTACATGGAACCTTCTTCTATGTGTCTTGCCAGACTCCTTCTGTCCTGACACTTTGATCTCATAGACACTGTCTTTTCCAATTTTGTCTTTCTGGGGTTTTCTTGTCTATCAGCCAATAATCTATACTTCTTTGCTCTGCATATGTCTGTACTCCATGTATCTCTCCTTCATAACATTTATGTCATTGAAATTTTGCCTGTGTTTGTGTGATGCTTTGGTTACTACCTCCTCCTTTATATTAATCAGCTTGAGGGAGTGAATTGGTGGACTCATCATTGGTTTTCTTGTATCTAGACGTCTGCTCATGTCCTGGTCACAGACCTGTTGAGTTCTTTCCTTCATGACCCCAGGTCCCTCAGGCCAATAAAAGGCTGAGGCATGATTTTAGCAAATATTGACCAATGAAAAGTCAAGGACCCCAAGGATTGTGGCTAACCAAACAAATGAAAAGTGTGGAATTGAAAAGCAGAATTATATAAATAAATCCTATTGTTATCTTATTGAGGTTTGATATTTTAAGTAACATTAGGTTCCCGACCATTGTCACCTGCTCTGCAGTGCCTTTTCTGACCTCACTGAATGGACCTATTATATGTGTTGTATATTTGTATCAGTAAGATTTCTGCTTTCATAATTTTTACATAAGGAACAACTAAAAAATCCGTGGCTTTCAACCATCAGCATTTGTTTGTTACTCATGTTCACTGGTCTGTCTATGTTAGGTGATGGCTCTGCTGGGCCCAGCTGGTACTGACTCCAGGCTGTGGGTTAGGTTCAAGTCTATTACATATGTTTCCTCATGCTGGGACCAGTGGTGACCTGGGGTATGTCTTTTCCTTGCTAAGACAGAAATGCAAGTGGCCAAGACCAACCTGGCATGTACATCTAAAGCCTCTGCTCATGTCATGTGTGTGAATATGTCATTGGCTGAAGCAAGTCACGGGGCCCAGCTCAACATCAATGGGACAAGGAATCCTACTTTTACTCAAGTGGGAAGAACATCAAAGCCACATGGCAAAGAGTGTAAATGTTTAGTTATATTTTATCCTAGTACATCACAATATTCTCAAAATACATTGTCTCTCATTCATAACATTTGTCACAGTTGAAATTTTGCATTTATTTGAGTTTTTCTTTAGTCACCACCTGTGTATTCTTCTGTACTCTTGAGGGTAGGAATTATATCTGTCTGTCCTCACTATTGTCCTCCTAGCACCTAGGACAGTGTTCTGGACAATATCAGGTACTCAGTGGATGAACAGCTATTGTTTGAATGAATTAGCTTCTGACTTGCCTCAAAATAATCATCTTAGGGGTGGAAATATATCTTTGTGAAAGTTAATGAAGTGACACCAGTTGCTTTGTTCCAAATCTTTCAGAAATCCCCTTGCTATATTCCCATTGTGAGACGTACAACCTTGTGGGAGAGAGGCATATGGCATGCAAATGTGAGTGAGCACAGTGCTGTGTGTAGGACTGTGTCCCTAGTTTCATCTTTTTTGGGTTCATTTGATACATGAGGTTTGTTCCTTTGTATTCATTTTTTCCCTTTATAACTGGTGAAAGAGTTATTTTTAACTTTGAAAGTAAGAATTTTAAAAGACATTTCCCATAGAACTTTGGGTCTCCATTTGAGATCTACCCTGCATTTTTATCCTTTACATGGAGATATGTACACTGAGAGAACAATGTATCATTCATTTGCTGAAAAGCAATAGAAATAGAAATCACAGTGCATTAGGTGTGTTTTTGCAGTGCGTGTATGTGGGACAACAATAATTCCATCTTAGTACAATCAATAAAAATAAACAACTGAGTTCATCAAGGGAAAGGCTGACCTCTTAGCAATGTTCTCCCCCCATTTCACCTTCTACGCATTGGTTGCTAATGATCTCTTCTGGGTGAGAGCCAAAGTGAATGTCTGTCACTACGCTGTGCATATGCATGTCTGTAAATGACTGCGATGTGCACATGGAGATGGTCGCCATGGCTGGCCCATCCAGTTGTCATGGTGCTGTGGTAGTTTCCCAGGTTTAGTCCCACCAGAGCTTTGTTTACAAAAGTGGGGTTGGGGAAAAAAAGAATCTTTCAGCCAACACTGAAATTTACATCCTAAGGGCTCTAATTGCCTTCATTTCCTTCCTATTTAGCAGGAAGGGAATGGCAATACCCTTTAGGGAGGGCCACATAGCTCAGTGACAGGATGAAATCAGAAAGTCCACGTGTGTGTGTGTGTGTGTGTGTGTGTGTGTGTGTGTGTGTATAGCAGGAGTGATTCTAGTTTTGTCTTCTAGTCTCTACTTCCCAAAATCTGTGAGCAGGATTGCTCCAAATTACTGCTTGCTGAAAAGTAGCATATGGTGATTGAAAATAGAATTCAAGAGTAGAATCAAGAGATTGGAAAAATCACATTTTTAAGATGAAAAAACACACACAACCTGACCTGGTTTTCTAACCATTCTTATACCACTAAAGCACAGGAATATATCTAAATTAGGCATCTGAGATCTTCTGTTTCATGTTATTTTTTCCATTTGGACTGCAAATAATTGACTTCTAAAGAATTCTCACCACGAAGGGATTCTAAGACTCCCACCGTGCAGTATCTAAGGAGGAAATAGGCCCCAGGGAAGTCCCCTTATTGCTGCCATTCCACCATTAGTACATTAGGGCCCCCAGAAGGCAAAGCTTCACAAAAGGGGACCTGGAGGCCATTCACTTGGCAAGGAGTGCCGCAGGTGACAGTGAGAACCACACATTGCTAATTAGATTACACGACAGCAATATAATGCCTCTCAAGCTACCAAGTGCCACCTGCATGCCGACCACTCCTTTCCTCCGACAACTGAAGTGAGAGGACTGGAAAGCAAGTGCAGTCCTATGTGAGATCAGGGGCTTGGCATCTGCTGGATCCTCTTTCAAAGGTTTCATCCCCTCCTTTTTCTCTTTTCCCTCTTTCTTCCCCTTCTCTTTCTTTTTCTGTCTCTGTGAGACTTTGGAGGAATTATAGAATAGGCCTAAAATTTTTAAAGATGTATATCATTCAAAGAATTTCATATTATTTGTCATTGTTTATAGTATATTGACTAATAATTTATTATATAATATATGTTATACATTGTATATTAGGCTTTGTACTTCATATGTTATATAGAAAAAATTACATAATGTTAGAAATCATATATAGCATTTTGCCATATATTGTATACCAAATGACCCATACCGTGTGTGTATGTATATGTATTCTAGATTATACATTATATATTGTATTTACTGGCCACCTATGATGGTCAGAGAGCTGTTCTAAAATCAACAATGAAGAAAAAAATCTTTGTCTAGCATATAGTCAGGAACACAAATAATGAAAAACAAGCAAAAAATAAATAAGGTAATTGCAGGTAATGAAAATTGCCATGAAGATGATCAATTGGGGTAATGAGGTTGAGGAAGACATGGGGTGATGGAGAGGTTACTGCTTTGGCTAGATTAGGGTGGTCAGGGAAGGCCTTTCTGAAGAGGTAATATTTGGACCTAGTCCGGAACTACGAGAAGGAGACAACCAAGTAAAGTTCAAAGATAGAATGTTCCAACCAGAAAGAACAGCCTGAGATAGGCTGGGCTCAGCATATTTAAGAGTGGACAGAATGTCAGTGAAGCTGGAAGTGGAGAGCAAAGGAGTAATGGAATAGTGGATAGGGGCTGGGTCACACAGGTCCTTGTGGCCAAAGAAAGGAGTTTGTAAAAAAGCAGAAACCACATGAGAGTTTATTTTATAGCAGGGGATGAAATGAGCTGATATACTCTTTAAGAGGTTCACTGGATGATGCATGCAGGATGAGTTTTTGGGAAATAAGAGATGTTGACCCCTGTTAGGAAGTTATTAGAATATTCCAATGAGGGGAGATGTGCCTAGGACTAGGTTCATAGCAGTTGAGTGAGTAGGAGGTGGTTAGATTTTAGAAATATTTTCTAGGTAGAGCTGACAGAACATCATAATGGGTTGGGTGTGAAAAAGAGAATAATCTAGAGGAACTTCTGGGTTTTTAGCCAAAACAAACAAACAAACAAGCAAACAAACACACACACAAACTGGGGTGGTGTGTTGCAGATCTTGAGAATAGATTTTTGGTGGAAAAGAAAGATAAATTTGAGATGCTTAGTATGTAACATCTCATTAATCAGAACTTAGTGTCATGGTCAGACCTAGCTGCAAGAGAGGCTGGGAAAAATCCAATAACTGGGTACATTGTGACCTCAAACTCAAGTTCTTTTATACAGGAAGGAAAGAGAATGGATGCTGGGATAGGTGACTAAGAGTATCCAGCACAGAAATCAATAATAAAAATATTACCCCAAAATGATTGTCAAAAAATTTAATTTAAAATGAATGTTGGGCCGAAACCGGTTTGCCTCAGTGGATAGAGTGTCGGCCTGTGGACTGAAGGGTCCCAGGTTCGATTCTGGTCAAGGGCATGTACCTGGGTTGCGGGCACATCTCCAGTGGGAGGTGTGCAGGAGGCAGCTGATCGATGTTTCTCTCTCATCGATGTTTCTAACTCTCTATCTCTCTCCCTTCCTCTCTGTAAAAAATCAATAAAAAATATATACAAAAATAAAATGAATGTTGGGTCAAAGAATAAGTAATGAAAAAGGAAAATATATTCTGAATTAAATGATACTAAAAATGTGAGATGCAGCTAACGTGGTTCTCAGAGCTGGCTTTATGCCTTAAATCTCATATTAGAGAAAAATAAAAGTTGAAAATTAAAGAGCTAGTCATTCAATTTAAGTATGAATTATTCAAACAACCGAATAACTTAAAAGGAAACAAAAAGAAGGAAATAATCAAAAGCAAGAAAAGAAATTGCCAAAATAGAAAACAAAAACACAAATAGAGATATTCCACAGAGTCAAAAGTTTGTTATTGAAAAGAGTGAATAAAATAGTAAGTTTTGCAAGACTGATCAAGGGAGAGGTAAAAGGAGATACAATATATTATGAATGAAAAGGGAAACATACATATGAATACAGTGTAGACTTAGAAGATCAAGATTCAATACTATTAATAACTTACATCAACAGATTAAAAGCATCATTGAGTCAATGTTCAGAAATTTTCATTTCCTCAATAATAGCATGCCAAGAGAGTTTCGTTGCCAAGTTTTATTAAAATTTCAAATTTCAGATAATCATTATACAGAGAAAGAGATAAAGCCACCTTAGTTATTTTTGAAGTTAGTAAAACATTGAAAATAAAATGGGATAAACTATTTTATGAAAAATATTAAGTTTAGTACTAACAAAATCAAATTCAGCAATATATAGATTAAAATACATTATACGTGAGTAAAATTTATTCTAGGGATGCAAGAATAGTTTAACATAAAAATAAATACATGAAATATGCTAGGTTAAGGGAGTAAAATCGGGTAACCATCCCAACAGACACTTGAACATTAATTCATGCGAGGGGAAAAAACTTAAAATAATTAGACTTCAGAGTGAGCCTTTGGAATAATTTCTATTAAAGTAAGGAAAAAATAAGAATGTCCACTATTATTGCTTCTATTCAATAATGTCCTGGGGGTCCAAAGCAATAAGATATAAGACAAAAAGAGGTACAAGAATTGGGGAAAAAGGACCATATAAAGGGGTGGGCAAAAGTAGGTCTACAGTAAGTAATACAAATAAATAATTTAATAATTAATAAAGAATAATAAAAGAATAAACTCTGAGTTTAATGTACTCACAACTATAAACCTACTTTTGCCAACCCCTGTACATTACATACTTGAAAATTATCTCCAAATTATTACAATGTATAAATTATTAAAATAAAAATATGAATTAATTTGGAATAAATCCAACAAAATATTATGAGACATATATGGAAAAAAGTACAAAACATTACCTAAGGATATAGAGGAGGGCCTGAATAAATAAAGAGATACTATGTTAATGAGTGAGAAGACAATTGTAGTGTTTTTGGTGAATGAAGAGCTGATCCTAAAAGTTATATAAAAGATCAAGGACTAAGTGTAAATAAAATAGTGATGAAAAACAAAATCTAGGAACTTGTCCTATCAGATATCAAGACTGTTATAAATCTATAGGAATAAGAAAATGAGCCATTAGCTCAAAAATAGGCCAGTGGAACAGAATAGAATATATAAATCTGATATATGAAAAGAGGGACAGTAGATACTGATGGGAAAAAGAGGAACTATCTAATTAATGAATGATGCCTGGGACAATTGGCTATATCTACAGGAAAAAAATGGTAAAATTATATGCCCATTTCCCACTATATAGAAAAATAAATTGGGGGTGAATCTAAGACTTAAATGTGAAAGGAATAACTTTTAGAAGAAAACAAAAAATATTTTTATAACCTTAAGTCCTTAGGAAGGGTTTCTTAAACAAGGCATAAAAACCACAAACTTAAAAAATATATTGATAAATTTTACTACATTAAAATTATTCACAAACATGTATAAAAAAAGTGAAAAGACAAGTTAAGTTAATAATAAATGTTTGGAAAGCAAATACTAACAAAGAATTAGTATCAGGAATTTATAGGGAATTCCTACCAGTCGGTAAGAGAAAGATAGGTAATGGGGTAGAAAAATAAGCAAGGGATATGAATTGATAATTCACATAGAGGAAATCTGAATATTCAATAACTGTGTACATACTAGTAGATGTTTAGGTTTACTACATACCCATTAGTTGACATAGATTAAAAAGTTGGATGATACATCTTGACAATGATGTAGAGAAATGAGCAGTCTCATATACACTGCTGCAAATTCACTTTGAAGAGCATTTTCATAATCTAACACTTGTGGAATGCTAACATTTTTGACCCAACAATTCCCACCCATTATAAATTTAGAGACCATATGTACTCAAGGAGACATATGGAAGTTTTCTGTTGATTTTTGACAATAGAAAATTGAAAAGACATACATGTCCATTAACAGGAGAATGGATAAATACAGTGTGGTGCATTTATACAATGGACTGTTGAACGTAGTTTAAAGGAATGAGGTAAAGCTATACATACCATCAAGGATAAATCTCAGTAACCTGATACTGAGTGGAAAAAATACAGTTATAGAATAAAATATGTGTTTAGTGTAATATTATCATTAGGGGATACATTTTATATGTCTTTCCATTCCCAGTTTAGAATCATTTGAGAGACACACTAATCAGCCAGATGGTGGTAAAAATATATTCCAGGTCAAAGATGGATTGAAAGACTTAGTAATGTTTCAAAAAATATAAACAGATCATATCATATCATATCACAAACCTCCAGTGGGCTTCAGTTTCACTCCAATAAAATCCAAAGTCTGTATCATGGCTTCAAGACCTTACATGATCTGGATCTCACTATCTACCCAACTCATCACTCACGCCTTCCTCTCCAGCCGCACACTGCTCCAGCCCTCCAAGCACAAAGCCCCTTTTCACTAGGCCCTTTGCACTTACTGTTCTGTCTGCCTGGAATGTACTTCGCTCCCTCTCTTCTCTCAGATCTCAGCCCCACTTGCCTTAGAAGAACAAATGGAACCTAAGCTGGTGGGAAATCCAGGCTTGGAGGTCTCCTAAGTAAACTGATTTTGCATTACTCACCAGCTAGTCTGTGCCCAAGGTTCTAAAACAAGAGTCTCCAAATTCCCATTGCAAACTTCCACCAATGAAAAATAAAATGAGTGCCTTTCTTCCATCTACTTATATTTATTTATGTGTACACTAGAGGCCTGGTGCACAGGATTCGTGAACTGGTGGGGGACGTGGTCTTCGGGGATTGGCCCGCTGCGGGAGCAGCCACTCATCCCGGTCAGCTGAGCAGCTGTGGACCTGCCCTCTGAGCAGCTGCTCCGGCTGTGGGAGCACACTGACCACCAGGAGGCAGCTCCTGTGTTGAGCATCTGCCCTCTGGTGATCAGTGCACATCATAGCGACTGGTTAACCATTCTGGTTGTTCGCCTTTTGGTCGCTGGGCTTTTATTATGTAGGATACTGCTACATTCATTATAATGTTATAAACTATAGTATAATGAATTTATAAATTTTAAATGTATTATAAAATACATATCTCATAAAATTTAAAAATAGATGAGACAAAGTGGAAGTCAATATTATTTTTTCATGTCTAGCCATGAATTTTATACTATTTTAATTAATATGTTAAGAACATTATACATAAGGGATATTGTTAATAAGAGGAGTGGACATAAAGTCTTTATATATGTGTCTTTGTAAATATAAAGTATTTAGTAAGTCTTCTTGCTACATTTCAAATATCTCCATCAACTTTTTGACAACTAATTTGAGATCATCTGTCTCCCTTTGAGCCAAGGGGCTGGACTCACCCACATGGGGCTCGAGAACCCACATTTAGCAATTCCAGCTCATACTTGAGCCTACGTATGTGGAACCTGGGTCACTACTTCTCCCAGAATCCTCTTGGTTCTCAATCAAGGCAGCCCACCAGCTGCCCACATGACCCTCCCTATGCCATCTGGCCTTGAGAAAAGGAAGGGGACAGAGAGTGAGAGAGTGCTGCAGGGTTTGACCAAGGCTAGAAAACCGTGAGTGTATTTTATTCAAATGTGCTAGACACTCTATGCCAGAGGTAATATAACACTCATTCTCAGGGGGCCTTGTCCTTGTATTTCTGTTGGAGTTCTGGGAGACCCTCATCAATATGATGAAGCAAGAGCAATAGAGTAGAAAGGAGCACGTCTCTGTTCTCTGACTGTGTAAAATATTCTCAAAAAAACTGTAACTAACGAATACTGTGTTCCTGTGACTCATCTTAAGAATAAATATTTCACAAATAAAAATGTAGCAGCATAGTATTTTAAAAGATAGGGAGAGTACAAGTGAGCAAGAGAGAGCAAGACCCCGTTTCCTCACAGCCTATCAGTGGCATGGGTTGGGAGGGGAGGATCCAGAATTCTCTGTTTGACCCAGCGTGGGTATGGGAATTCTGAGAGGAGCCAGGCCCAGGACTAGTCTGGCATTTGGAGGAAGACGCTGCACAGATCACCAGTCCCAGGACATAGCAGAACTTCAGTAGCAGAAGCTGGCACTGACCTTCCCATCCCAAAGGTCAGTTGGAACTAGTTACAGTAGCTCTGGTGGCACCTGGGACAGAGATCAAAACAGAAAAGCCAGGAGAGAAAAGCTGATGGCAGTTGGGGTCATCACCTCTTCTCTGGGCCAAGGCAAGATGCATCTTCCTGCAAAGCTGCAACTGGAGGGGAAAAGCAGGGAGTAATTTGAGAGTAGCGGTAATCCTGAAAATGACTTTGAGCTTTGAATTGATTGGAGTTAAATTATGAATTGGCTGAGCAAACTATGTAAAAGAGACTGTTTAAAACCCTCCAAGCCTTGTTAAAGTTTTAAGGTAAAGTGTTTACTTCAAGTTGAGTTTGGTTAAGAAAGGAACGTTAAATGTATTTAAAAAAACAAAAAGAAACAGAGAAGTAGGGGAAGGGAACTTAAATCAGAAAAGTGGGGAGAACCTCTCAGCATCTGGAAATGCGATAACAGAGCTCAGTCTTTTTATTCATGTGCTTATTTGGCAAGGGTTTCCTAGCATCTATTATAGGCAACACCGCTCTGTTTAAGACAATGGGGATAGTGAGCAAGGAGGATAAGTTTGAAGTCATAGAGTTTATATTCCAGTGGTGGGGAGACCAGGATGCATGGAGCCTTTGTACAAATTGAAAAATGGTGCCCTCTATGGGTGGAAGGGAATTTTTTCCAGACTGATGCAACCCAAAGCCCTGTATGAGACTTGACTAGTGGAATGTGGGCTTGAGGCCAACCTGCGTAGCCATCCGTGGAGGCCCTGGGGAAGACTGACAATACACAAGATAAATGGTGTAGAACATATGATGAAGAACCCAAGGGGGGTGAGTGTATGTAAGTGTATGGGGGCCACTTTTAAAACCTGGTGGTCATGGGAGGGTAATCATAATGGATAGTAAAGAGGTGGAGGAGATGCAGGCCCAATCGATGAAGATATTCGAGGAAGCATGTTCCAGGCGGAGGGCACAGCAAGTGTGAAGGTCCTGAGACAATAGGTCTGGAATATTAAAGGGATAACAAAAGGGCTGGAGTAGCGTGAGTGAGGGGAGCAGTAGATAAAGTGAGAGAGGTAAGAGGGACATCCTTGTTTGCCTATAACAGTCCAGGTTAACATCAGGTTACAGAGTATTAGCAGGATTCACTTTGACACTAAAAATTGTCCCCAATTGGTCAAAGCAGTAACGGGGTCCCAGATCCTGTTCAGTCTAGTAGGAAGCCATTGAGGATTGTACTCTGAGTGAGATGAACCACTGGGGGGCTGAGAGTGGCAGGATATGCCTCAGGTTTAAGCAGATCAGTCTTGTTGACTTGGAGGTGGAAGAAGAGCTATCAGGTCTAGATTTCCCCCCAGGAGATCGGGGTTCTGTAGAGATGGTGCCTGGGCATCTGACCTGGTCCTCAGGACACCCTCCCAGGTGTGACACCTGGAGCCTCAGTCAGCACTCTAGGGTGTTTGTGGGTCTTCAGCCACTTCAAACGGGTTCACTTTGTGATGGCTGCAGCACAACAGCTGGGAGAGGAAGCGCGAGTTCACTCAGTTCTTCTTTTTTTAAGCAATCCCACATTGCAGGAGAGGGTGCTGTATTTTGGATCATGTTAACTCTTTTCTATGATAAATTCTATGCCTGAGGATCTGCTGGGGTCCAACTCCAGCAGGTCCAGGGGTCCCCAAAGGTGTGGACGGAGTCGGCGAAGAAGGAATGACACGGAGACAGCGTTCAGTTGATCAGCAGCCTAGCCAGGATCTCTAGCCAAGTTCTGGTCAGGATTTCCAGCAAAGTTCTGGTTAGGATCTCCAGCCAGGTTCTGTGTCCATGTTCTCTTGCTAGGTTCTCCAGCCAGGCTCTCCAGGTTCTCCAGCCAGGTTCTGTAGCCATGTTCCCTCGCTAGGTTCTCCAGCCAGGTTCTGTCCAGGTTCTCCAGCCAGGTTCAGTCACCAGGTTCTAGTCAGGTTACCTTGCCATGTTCTATCCAGGTTCTGTAGCCAGGTTCTGTCTCTAGGTTCTGTGGCCAGTTTCTGTCCAGGATCTTTTGCCATGTTCTCTCGCTAGGTTCTGTCTCTAGGTTCTGTGGCCAGTTTCTGTCCAGGATCTTTTGCCATGTTCTCTCGCTAGGTTTTGTCTCTAGGTTCTGTCTCCAGTTTCTGTCCAGGATCTTTTGCCATGTTCTCTCCAGAGAAGTTCTTCTGTCTCTAGGTTCTGTGTCTAGGTTCTGTCTCTCTTGGTTCTGTCTTCTAAGTTCTGTGTCTTTCTGTCTTGTTACATCTGTATTTATACCAGTTGATTCAATCCTATCAATCTCTATTACAAAGGTTAGGGCGTTTCTTATCTCCATTCCAGGGGGTAAAGATTATGTAGCTTAAGCATGATTGTTCGTAGTTAAAGTGATTAATTACCCGCCTGGCACTTAGTTGAGGGGTTTTATTCCCTCCCTAACTTCAGGGGAAAATCCCTACCTGGGGAAACAACCTTTCTCAGAGAGGAGACCTTGGTTAAAACACATAGTGCCAAGAAGGTGAGCAAACATTTTAAGAACAGTATGCCATATATGCCAGGTCCTTTGAAACAGCAAGGATGGACTGGCTCCCGGCAAGGATCAAAGGCTTTAAACTATGATTTCAGGAAGACTGTGAATGGTAGAGGAATTTGAGCACAGGGTCCCAGTAGCTTCCTTTACTCACGGGGGACGTGGCATTGATCAGATAAGTAGAGTGTTGAGAGAGGAGGCATAAGTCCATGTCAATAAGCCAGAGATAATCTGGAGTCAGGACAAGATGGATTTCTGTTTCAGAGTAGAGTTTAGAGTTACCACCGAATTCTCCACTGTTTTGCAGTTTTACTTAAAAATGTGATGCTGAGGTTGCTGGTACCTGCTTTCAGAAGGCTTTTTGCTAGAGTAGGCTGCAAATGGAATAAATGGTTAAGGAAAGGGATTATACAGACAAACCCTGGAGTCAGGCAGCATCAGTTTAAATCCTGTGACTTGGGGAGCTATGTCTCATCTTTCTATGCCTCAGCTTCCTCATCTGCAAGATGGGAGAATAAGAGCACCACCCTGCTAAATAATGAGAATTGAGTTCCGTGTAAAATGCCTAGAACAGCTCCTGCCCACATGGAAAACCTGCTGTGCATGTTAGCTTTTATTACCATTTCTTCTGATGAATGCACTGTGTATTTGTGTTTCTCTTTTTCACAGGGCTAGTACTTTAAAAAAAAATGAAATGTCCTTTTGTATCATAAACATAAACTAATATTGAATCTTATCGACTAATTTATTGAAGGCTGTGTTTTGGAGGCTGGTCCTTTTTGGTCATAGTGATTGGCCTGCTGTTGTCCGTCTCTTCTGGGAAGTAAATCAACTACTTCCTCTGGGGTTCTTTCTCAATCCATCAACAAGTGCTGTTAGTTTTAAACAAAATCAAGCTTAGCCTTTATCTCAAGTTTTCATTTTAATATGCAGAAAATAAACTTAGTCAAATTTCAAAGTAAAAAATAAATTTTTTTTTTAGGTTTAAATCTGATTAGGTAAGTGAAAGTTAGACGTGGTAAAATGATGAAATCAATCATTCTCAAAAACTAAGGTGAGAATTCGCTAATAAAGAAGAGAAGATCATTGCAGTTTATTATAGTCATTTAAACATGCTACTGAGCATGCTATGGCTATATTTATGAATCCTGTTTTACCTGAGTGGCTTTCAGATTCTATTAATGGGTTACTTATCACGTAAGAGTGAGTACATCTCAAGGAAGAACATATTTGGGTTTATGACTCATCATAAGTGTAATTATTTTTTAACAATATTATGAAGGGCTGCTGATGAGATGCAGGTGTTTAAACATGCAGTGCCAATAGATTTGACACGGTATTCAGTTCTAGGCATATACATTTTTAAAGGCTTCTATTCACCAGGAGACAATAAAACTCCACACAATGGTAAGTATGGTGCTGAAAAACATGAAATGACTGGTTAATTTTTAGTCCTAAGATCTTAAAATGGAATTTTTTGCAGTGTTTCTTAACTTACTATTTTATATTTAGAGTGAAAAATAAAATAGAGCTACATTGACAAAGCCCACCCTTAACTAAAACCTCACCATAGATCTAGGGAGAGTACTAGGGAGGACCTTTCCATTTTCAAATTGCAGAAAGAACATCAGGGATTTATAGCTTCACATGAGTCTAGAGCAGTGGTTCTCAACCTTCTGGCCCTTTAAATACAGTTTCTCATGTTGTGACCCAACCATAAAATTATTTTCGTTGCTACTTCATAACTGTCATGTTGCTACTCTTACGAATCGTAATGTAAATATCTGATATGCAGGATGGTCTTAGGTGACCCCTGTGAAAGGGTCGTTCGACCGCCAAAGGGGTCGCAACCCACAGGTTGAGAACCACTGAGGGATGAGTTCAATAAATTACATCTAAAACATCTCTCTAGATTAAGAAATAAAGACAGGTGTTTGATGCCAAGGATTAGGGAGATGATGGAAGGTCTGCCCCTTCAGTTTCTGCTGGGTACTACCTCCCAGTGTGAAATTTTCTTTCTTTCTTTCTTTTTTTTTTTCCATTTTTATTTTATTTTATTTTATTTTATTTTATTTATTTTTATTGCTTAAAGTATTACAAAGGGTATTACATATGTGTCCTTTCCCCCCCCCCCCACCCTTGACAGTCCCCTAGCCTCCCCTATCCCCCAGTGTCTTATGTCCATTGGTTATGCTTATATGCATGCATACAAGTCCTTAGGTTGATCTCTTACCCCCCTACCTCCTGCCCCCCAACCCTCCCCGGCCTTCCCGCTGCAGTTTGACAATCTGTTTGAGGCAGCTCTGCCTCTGTATCTATTATTGTTCAAAAGTTTATAATGGTCTCTATTATCCATGAATGAGTGAGATCATGTGGTATTTTTCCTTCATTGACTGGCTTATTTCACTTAGCATAATGCTCTCTAGTTCCATCCATGCCATTGCAAATGGTAAGAGTTCCTTCCTTTTTACAGCAGCATAGTATTCCATCGTGTAGATGTACCACAGTTTTCTAATCCATTCATCTACTGATGGGCACTTAGGCTGTTTCCAGATCTTAGCTATGGTGAATTGTGCTGCTATGAACATAGGGGTGCATATATCCTTTCTGATTGGTGTTTCTGGTTTCTTGGGATATATTCCTAGAAGTGGGATCACAGGGTCAAATGGGAGTTCCATTTTCAGTTTTTTGAGGAAACTCCATACTGTCTTCCATAGTGGATGCACCAGTCTGCATTCCCACCAGCAGTGCACAAGTGTTCCTTTTTCTCCACATCCTCTCCAGCACTTGTTGTTTGTTGATTTGTTGATGATAGCCAGTCTGACAGGTGTGAGATGGTACCTCATTGTTGTTTTGATTTGCATCTCTCAGATGATTAGTGACTTTGAGCATGTTTTCATATGTCTCTTGGCTTTCTGAAAGTCCTCTTTTGAAAGGTGTCTATCTAGGTCCTTTGCCCATTTTTTGATTGGATTGTTTAACTTCCTTTTGTTAAGTTGTATGAGTTCCCTATAAATTTTGGAGATCAGGCCCTTATCAGATATGACATTGGCAAATATGTTTTCCCACACAGTGGGTTTTCTCATTGTTTTGTTGATGGTTTCTTTTGCTGTGCAGAAGCTTTTTATTTTGATGTAGTCCCATTTGTTCATTTTCTCTTTCGTTTCAAGTGCCCTAGGAGCTGTATCAGTGAAGAAATTGCTTCGGCATATGTCTGAGATTTTGTTGCCTTTGGATTCTTCTAGAATTTTTATGGTTTCCTGTCGTACATTTAAGTTCTTTATCCATTTTGAGTTTATTTTTGTGTATGGTGTAAGTTGGTGGTCTAGTTTCATTTTCTTGCATATATCTGTCCAATTTTCCCAACACCATTTATTGAAGAGACTATCTTGGCTCCATTGTATGTTCTTGCCTCCTTTGTCAAATATTAATTGAGCATATTGGTTCGGGCCGATTTCTGAGCTCTCTATTCTATTCCATTGATCTATATGCCTGTTCTTGTGCCAGTACCAGGCAGTTTTGAGAACAGTGGCTTTGTAATACATCTTGATATCTGGTATTGAGATCCCACCTACTTTGTTCTTTTTCAGGATTGCTGCAGCTATTCAGGGTCTTTTTTTATTCCAGATGAATTTTTGGAGAGTTCGTTCTAGATCTGTGAAGTATGCCGTTGGTATTTTAATGGGAAGTGCGTTGAATTTATAGATTGCTTTGGGTAGTATGGACATTTTAATGATGTTGATTCTACCAATCCATGAACATGGTATGTTCTTCCATCTGTTTATGTCTTCCTCTATATCTTTTTTCAACGTCCTGTAGTTTTCTGAGTAGAGGTCTTTTACCTCTTTAGTTAAGTTTATTCCTAGGTAGCTTAATTTTTTTGGTGCGATGGTAAATGGGATTGTTTTTATAATCTCTCTTTCTGAAAGTTCACTATTGGTGTATAGAAATGCCTCAGATTTCTTGGGGTTAATTTTGTATCCTGCTACATTGCCAAATTCATGTATTAAGTCTAGTAGCTTTTTGATGGAGTCTCTAGGGTTTTGTATGTATAATATCATGTCATCTGCAAATAAGGACAGTTTTACTGCCTCTTTTCCAATTTGGATGCCTTTTATTTCTTCTTCTTACCTAATTGCAATGGCTAACACTTCCAGTACTATGTTGAACAGGAGTGGTGAGAGGGGGCATCCCTGTCTTGTTCCTGTTCTTAGGGGAAATGGTGTTAGTTTTTGTCCATTGAGTATGATGTTGGCTGTGGGCCTGTCATATATGGCTTTTATTATGTTGAGGTATGATCCTTCTACTCCCACATTACTGAGAGTTTTTATCAAAAATGGGTGTTGAATTTTGTCAAATGCTTTTTCTGCATCAATTGATATGACCATGTGGTTTTTTTCTTTCAATTTGTTTATGTGATGTATCACGTTTATTGATTTGCGGATATTGTACCATCCTTGCATCCCTGGGATAAATCCTACTTGGTCATGGTGTATGATCTTTCTGATGTACTGCTGGATCTGATTTGCTAAGATTTTGTTGAGGATTTTGGCATCTCTGCTCATGAGGGATATTGGCCTGTAATTCTCTTTCATTGTGTTGTCTTTACCTGGTTTTGGTATTAGGGTGATGCTGGCTTCATAGAATGAGCTTGGAAGTGTTCCTTCCTCTTGAATTTTTTGTAGTAGTCTGAGGAGGATAGGTTTTAGTTCTTCCTTGAATGTTTGGTAAAACTCCCCTGTGAAGCCGTCTGGTCCTGGGCTTTTGTTTGATGGAAGCTTTTTGATGACTGCTTCAATTTCTTCCATACTTATTGGCCTGTTGAGATTATTAGATTCTTCCTGATTGAGTTTTGGAATGTTGTATTTTTCTAGGAATTTGTCCATTTCCTCCAGGTTGTCTAGTTTGTTGGAGTAGAGCCCTCCAAAGTATTTTTTAACAATCATTTGTATTTCTGTGGGGTCTGTTGTTATTTCGCCTCTATCGTTTCTGATTTTATTTATTTGGGTCCTGTCTCTTTGCTTCTTGGTGAGTCTGGCTAGAGGTTTGTCAATCTTGTTTATCCTTTCAAAGAACCAGCTCTTGGTTTCATTGATTTTCTGTATTTTTTTTTGGTCTCTATGTCATTTATTTCTGCTCTAATCTTTATTATCTCCTTCCTTCTGCTCACTCTGGGGTTTTCTTGTTGCTCTCTTTCTAATTCTTTGAGTTGTAGAGTTAGATGATTTACTACCATTTTTTCTTGTTTTTTGAGATAGGCCTGTAGAGCTATAAACTTCCCTCTCAGGACTGCTTTCATTGTGTCCCATAGGTTTTGGATTGTTGTGTTTTCATTGTCATTAGTTTCCAGGATGTTTTTAATTTCTTCTTTGATCTCATTGTTAACCCAATCAATATTTAATAGCATGCTATTCAGCTTCCAGGTGTTTGAGTATTTTGGGTTGTTTTTGTTGTAGTTTATTTCTAATATTATGCCATCGTGGTCTGAGAAGATGCTTTTTATGATTTCAGTCTTCTTGAATTTGGGACACTTTGCTTGTGACCCAATATATGGTCTATTTTTGAATATGTCATATGAGCACTTGAGTAGAATGTATATTCCGTGGCTTTGGGGTGAAGTGTTCTGAAGATGTCTGTTAAGTCCATCTGATCTAGTGAGTCATTTAGGATTGATGTTTCTTTGCTGATTGTTTGTCTAGAGGACTTATCCAGTGCTGTCAGTGGTGTATTAAAGTCCCCTACTATGATTGTATTGTCGATCTCTCCTTTGATATCTTCCAGGAGTTTTTTTTATGAATTTGGGTGCTCCTGCATTGGGTGCATATATGTTTACCAGGGTTATATCTTCTTGTTGTATTGATCCCTTTAGTATTATGAAGTGGCCTTCCTTATCTCTTGTTATGGCCTTCACTTAGAGGTCTATTTTGTCAGATATAATTATTGCTACCCCAGCTTTCTTTTCCTTTCCATTTTTTTTTTTTTGAGAAATGGACAAGATTCATTTAAACAAATACCCTATTTCCTGTACTCCTTTGAGAGTTGCTGGGGCCAAACCCCAGCAGGTCCAGGGGTTCCCAAAGGTGTAGACAGAGTCGGCGAAGAAGGAATGACACAGAGACAGCGTTCAGTTGATCAGCAGCCTAGCCAGGATCTATAGCCAGGATCTCCAGCCAAGTTCTGTTCAGGATCTCCAGCGAAGTTCTGGTCAGGATCTCCAGCGAAGTTCTGTCTAGGTTCTTTTGCCATGTTCTCTCACTAGGTTCTCCATCCAGGTTCTGTTGCCAGTTTCTGTCCAGGTTCTCCTGCCGTGTTCTGTCTAGATTCTCCAGCCAATTTCTGTAGCCAGGTTCTGTCTCTAGGTTCTTCAGCCATGTTCTCTCGCTAGGTTCTGTCTCTAGGTTCTGTGGCCAGTTTCTGTCCAGGATCTTTTACCATGTTCTCTCGCTAGGTTCTGTCTCTAGGTTCTGTCTCCAGTTTCTGTCCAGGATCTTTTGCCATGTTCTCTCCAGCGAAGTTCTTCTGTCTCTAGGTTCTGTGTCTAGGTTCTGTGTCGAAATTTTCTCCCCACATAGCAAATAATTGATTTGATGCTGAGTAGACCAGACAGCAAAAATAAAAAAGAGAACAAAACAAACAAAAATACAAACAACTATTAATAAGGAATCAATACTTAACACTTCTCTTTTCAAACCAGTGAGAGAGACAGAGAAGTTGGCCAATAGAAGTGAAATTATCAGATAGGTTAGGAATGTCACCTAAGTGTGTGGCAAAAATGGGCCTCCTATTCTGACCTCCAGAATGGCAGACTTGCCCCAACCACCATTGCAGCACTTGGAAATGGCAGAACTCCCCTGTGGGCCGGGATGACAGACTCTTTTCCTGGTAAGTTTACCTGATGAATAAATGCAGACTGAAACCACTTGATTTCTGTTGACCTCAAAGATAAAAAAGGTATAAGGTAAGGATTCAACTTCATTCTTTTGCATGTGCATATCCAGTTCCCACACCATTTGTTGAAGAAACTGTCCTTTCCCCTTTGAGTGGTCTTGAGATCCTTACTAAAGTTCATTTGATCATATATCATATATCAAGGTTTTATTTCTGGTATCTCTATTCTATTCCAATGGTCTTTTGGCTGTCTTTATGCCATTACCACACTGTTTTGATTACTGTAGCTTTGCAAGGTGTTTTAAAAGCAGGATGTGTGGTGCCGGGGTCCAACCCCAGCGGGTCCAGGGGTTCCCCAAAGGTGTAGACGGAGCCGGCGAAGAAAGAATGACACGGAGACAGCGTTCAGTTGATCAGCAGCCTAGCCAGGATCTCTAGCCAGGATCTCTAGCCAAGTTCTGGTCTCGATCTCCAGAGAGGTTCTGCTTCAGATCTCCAGCCAGGTTCTGTGTCCATGTTGTCTTGCTAGGTTCTCCAGCCAGGCTCCGTCCAGGCTCTCCAGCCAGGCTCAGTCACCAGGTTCCAGTCAGGCTCTCCTGCCAATCTCCGCAGTCAGGTTCAGTCCAGGATCCCCAGCCATGCTCTCTCCAGGCTCCGCCTCCAGGCTCCGAGGCCAGTCCCTGTCCAGGATCCTCCGGCATGCTCTCTCCAGCGAAGTTCTTCTGTCTCTAGAGAACGTTCTGTGTAGGTTCTGTGCCTAGGCTCTGTCTCTCTTGGTCCTGTCTTCCAAGCCCTGTGTCCTAAGTTCTGTGTCTTTCTGTCTTGTTACATCTGTATTTATACCAGTTGATTCAATCCTATCAATCTCTATTACAAAGGTTAGGGCATTTCTTATCTCCATTCCAGGGAGTAAAGATTATGTAGCTTAAGCATGATTGTTTGTAGTGATTAACTACCCGCCTGGCACTTAGTTAAGGAGTTTCATCCCCTCCCTGACTTCAGGGAAAAATTCCTACCTGGGGAAACAACCTTTCTCGGAGAGGTGACCTTGGTTAAAACACACAGCGCTAAGGGGAGCAAACATATTAAGAACCGTATGCTATATATGCCAGGTCCCTTGAAACAGCAAGGATGGACCAGCTCCCGGCAAATTCCCCCTTTTTTATTTTTTAAAGGCAGGCATTAAAAAGAAAAACCTCAAATGCTCTCTTATATCCATTTTAAGAGTAGGATTGGCGCTTTCCGCTATTACCTGAGTCCTGATCTATCATCCCAGGGAGAGCTTGCCAATCCTGCACTTTCCCAGGGTAGAAAGGCTGTAGTGGGGTTAAGGATAAGGCTCCTTGGGCCTACCTTCTCCCATGCCATTACATTTACCTTTCCTTCCTCAGAAAAGCATGGACATATTTGTTGTACAAAACGTTCTGTCTGACTGGGAGTAACCTTAATTCCTCTGCTAGCAAGCATATGTGTTAAAAGATCAATACAGAGTCTTATTTCTTTAGACTCAGTATGGCACATCTTCTTAATCTAAAGATCAATACAGAGTCTTCTTTCTTTGGACTCAGTATGGCACATCTTCTCAATCTAAGTTCTGTACTATCCACCTTCTTACCCTACTTATCCTCTATAGGGGGGTTTGCAGCACCCTGGTGGAGTCCTATCCGTCCTGAATGTGGGGGTTCTCAATGGGGGGGCTTACCTAGGGGAATCCTATTCCAGGTGTTCCCAAAGGTGTGGACGGAGTTGGCGAAGACTATCCACCCTCTTCCTACGGTGGAGTCCTATCCGTCCCGAGTGCGGGGCGCTTACCTAGGGGAACCCTGTTCGGGCGCCATATGCCGGGGTCCAACCCCAGCAGGTCCAGGGGTTCCCAAAGGCGTAGACGGAGTCAGCGAAGAAGGAAGGACACGGAGACAGGGTTCAGTTGATCAGCAGCCTAGCCAGGATCTCCAGCCCGGATCTCCAGCCAAGTTCTGGTCTGGATCTCCAGAGAGGTTCTGTTTTGGATCTCCAGGGAAGTTCTGTGGCCATGTTCCCTTGCTAGGCTCTCCAGCCAGGCTCCGTCCAGGCTCTCCAGCCAGGCTCAGTCACCAGGTTCTAGTCAGGTTCTCTTGCCATGTTCTATAGTCAGGTTCAGTCCAGGATCTTTTGCCATGTTCTCTCCAGTAAAGTTCTTCTGTCTCCAGGCTCCGTGTAGGTTCTGTCTTCTGAATTCTCTTCTAAGCTCTGTCTCTTTCTGTCTTGTTACATCTGTATTTATACCAGTTGATTCAATCCCATCAATCTCTATTCCAAAGGTTAGGGTGTTTCTTATCTCCATTCCAGGGAGTAAAGATTATGTAGCTTAAGCATGATTGTTCGTAGTTAAAATGATTAATTACCCGCCTGGCACTTAGTTAAAAGGTTTTATTCCCTCCCTAACTTCAGGGGAAAATCCCTACCTGGGGAAACAACCTTTCTCGGAGAGGTGACCTTGGTTAAAACACAGCGCCAAGAAGGTGAGCAAACATATTAAGAACCGTATGCCATATATGCAAGGTCCCTTGAAACAGCAAGGATGGACCGGCTCCCGGACCTTCAAATTCGTTCTTCTTTTTCATAATTGCTATGGCTAGTCCAGGTCTTTTGACAATATACAGTGGGGCCTTGACTTACGAGTGTCCCGACTAATGAGTTTTTCAAGATATGAGCCGTCTCTCGGCCAATTTTTTGCTTTGAGTTGTGAGCTAAAATTCGGGTTACGAGCCAGCTTCAAATACCCCACTGCTAGTTGGCTTAGCGAACGTCACAGTGAATGCCACAATATCAGCCCAGCATCACGTGTCTCACTCGTTCACTTTTTGATTTGACATACGAGTAATTTGAGTTACGAGCTCCATCACGGAACGAATTACACTCGTAAGTCAAGGCCCCACTGTATGTGAACTTTAGGGTAGAGTTATTTTTAAAATTTCTGCAAAACATGTCATTGAGATCTTGATAAGGATTGAGTTGGATACATAGATTGTTTGGATATTATTGGCATTTTTCAGAATATTGAGTTGTCCAATCCATAAACATGGGATGTCTTTCCATTTATTGTGTCTTTTCTCTTAGTGATGTTTTCAGCATATAAGACTTTCACCTCCTTGGTTAGGTTTTTTCCTAAGTATTTTACTCTTTCAATGCTATTTTAAATGAACATTTTCCTTAATTTTCTTTTGGGATGGTTTATTGTTAGTATATAGAATACAACTGATTTCTGTAATTTGATTTCATATTTGCAACTTTGCTGAATGCGCTGATTAGTTCTAACAGGTTTTTTTTTTGGTGTGTGTGCGGGATATTTTGGATTTTCTACACATAGAATCATATCATCTATGAACAGAGATAATGGGTTTCTTCCTTTCCAATTTATATTCCTTTTGTTTCTTATTCTTGCCTAATTGCTCTGACTAGGACTTCCAATTCCCTATTGAATGGATGTGGTGAGAGGGAGTATGCTTATTTTGTTTCTGATTTTACAGAAAAAGCTCTCAGCCTTTCCTCATTGATTATGATGTTAGCTGTGGACTTTTCCTATACGACCTTTATTTTGTTGAGAGAGTTTCTTTCTATTCCCAGTTTGTTGAGTATTTTTTTTTTCATAAAAAGCTGTTGAAGCATGTCAAACATAATTGAGATAATCACATTAATTATTGATTTTTGTGTTCATTATGTTAATCTGGTATATTGTATTGATTAATTTTTATATGTCAAATCATCCTTGCCTTCCAGGAATAAATCTTACTGGTCATGTTGTATAATCCTTTTAGTGTGCTGTTAAATTTAATTTGCTAGTCTTTTCATGAGTGTTTTATTTGCATTAATATTCATCAGGGTATTGGTCTGTAGTTTCTTGTGTCTTTGGCTTTGATATTAAGGTAATGCTAATAGCTAACTTTGTTTTAATTAAGTTGACATTCTATTTGTAGAAAATACTTAGTTTTGGTCTTCAGTTGCTCAATATTCAGTTTTAAAAAATATGGGAAACACTACAAAAAGTGTTAAAGGTTTCTGAGCTGCTTGCTCCTCAATCATGTGCAATACTGAACCACCAGCAGCATAGAATTCTGGGCTCTCCCCCTTCAAATGTAGGTGGTTTCTCCCTGTAGTTCCTTCTCACTCCTTCATTGTTGGCTGCCCCCGGCATGTTTAGTCACCCCTCTCTCTCCCACAATCTCTACACCTGTAAAATAATCGCTACCTATCTGCTCCTTTGTTCCTGCTGCTTGTGCCTGCTACTGACTTGACTGCTTTGTCTTCTGCTATTGCTGCCGTAGGATCTCCATAAACACAGCCCTGAAAAAAGCGCACCAAAAAAACCCACAGCCCCCGTGAAACCCCAATCCCAATAATCAAAGATGGTCCTACAGTGCTCAAGAGGACTTTATGTTACTAAGATATAAAAATAGTCAGAAGTAGATGAAATCAGCTACATAAATTATGAAACATAAGTTCTTGTTTTAGTTGTTTGGCCGAAGTATGTGTGGGGGAAATCACTAACTTTTCATTTTTCATCAGGATAAAACAGGAAACAAAGAACAGCAATGATTCCATCTTGTAACCTGGTAACAATAACCAATGAGTCAGTAGCACTCATCACCCAACAATTAGTTATATTACTATTCACAACATGTATATATGACTCTCTACTAGGCTCTCCTAAATCCTCTATGAATATTGTCATTGAATTGTCATGAATATCTTACAAAATAGAAATTGTTATTACCTTCATTTTAAAGATGAGAAAACCCAAAACTCTATGCTGTGATCCATTGCACACATTGCTCTCTGTGCTGATGGGCACATCTATTTATTATTACTATTGTTATCAGCATTGTTGTTATCCTGAACATTCATCTTCATTTCTTTCTCCTCCCTCAAATAAACCTAGGTTGCAAGTTAGAGATCAGGAGAAGAGTGGGGAAGTGAAGCGCATAATAGATTACGAGCCTTTGACATTTTCACCTTCTGCTTCCAACCTTGGCCAATGGCATTGTCCTGTAAACATGCTCACCTTTGCACAGCACTTCGCACTTCTCAAAGTTCTTTCAGACTTCCATCCTATCTCAGGAACGTGGGAAATAGACAGGGAAGGGAACATTGCTCCCCTTGACTTGTGTTCAACAGAGAGTTTAGTGATTGCCCAAGGCTGGAGAGCTGACCTTGAATGCCTCAGCCAGTGCTGGAGATACTCTGATGAGTCTTAATACGCATTTCATTTTGCTTCAGGACAGTGTCAGTGTAATAAATCCTGGGAACCCAGCAGGGGGAAATTATTTGAATTAGATATGTAAAAAACCCACATCTAATTATGTGGATGAATAAAAGCAAGTGCCCTATATGTAAATTTTGGAGTAGTGGGAGTCAGTTGAGCAACTTATTTAACCTCTCTGTGACTTGTTTTCCAACTCTGGGAAAAGAGGGGAATAAAGTACTAATTTCATAGGGTTACTATCAGGATTTGATGAATTATCATGTCTAAGGTGTTTAGAATAATACCTGACTTGTGATATGTACCCAATAAAGTGTTAACTGCTGCTGATATATAATGAACAGTAAACAATAACATTTCTTCCCAAAAAAGTCTATAATTAAGGACAGTTATGCCAGCTTTCTCTTCCAAAAGCAGTTGCTTCTTTATGTTTTAGAGGATCTCAGTATTATTCCTTTGGAAATTTCAAAACTTGTCTTTTTCATCTTTGTAATTAGACCTAGTTTATATAACACACATTTAACCCCTAGTTTAAATGATTTTTTCCCTCTGGATTCTCAGAATTTATTCTGTGTGATATATACTCAAGTTGCTTGTATCTTTCTCTGACACCATTGTCTCTGCTAAGAAGTGATTTCCAATTTTTAGATTTTTTTTGGTATTGCTTGGTACGAAACATAGCATTTATTCTCAACAGCCCAGAATTAAGAAATAACATTTTGTGAAAGGAAAAAATATCTCACTCTAGAAGCTTAACATCTGTTTGTGCAATGACCTCAAGATGTAACTCTGAATCCCCTTTGGTAAATTTCCTATTAAAATTCTGGCTGGTCTTCTTATTTGTTAGAAATAACTTTTACTGGAGGAAATTGGGCATAAAACCTTGCCAGCATATTTAACTTCTTGTCCTTTAAGAAATTATATTTTGATTTTAGAGGTTCGACTTTGCTCGCTAATGAAATTATCATGGTGGAACAAGCCATAGAAATAATAAATACAGTAATTCTTCTTTGCCTATTGTGTGCCTTTGCTATTCATAAATTTTAGGCCCTTAGATATTAGATACACTTACGTAAGGCCTCACGAACGGTAATTATCTTTTGGCCAAAGAAAAAGCCCAAACGAATGCTAAGCTGCATTATCGCTTGGCTTCTGACATGAGCTGATAATCAGATTTTCTTGCTTAAATCCATGGTGCTCGAACAATGCTACCCACTGTCTGTGCTTCCCGATATTACCCTTAATTAGAAAGAACAGAAACACAAATCTGAATTATTTCAAAATCTGGTTTCCATGGTCAGTGGTTTGAAGGGCTTAACTTTATTATAAATAAACCTGGCTTTATTGGCTAATGAAATCTGAAATGCGAAGCCTGGGATAGAGGGAGTGTAATACTCTGATGTTTACACATCAAAATATCCACTATGGGCAAAGTGTTTTGTAATAAATCATTGGATAATTGAATTATGATTCCTTTGTCCAGGCACAACCGAAACCCCATCACTAAGAAGAACCTGGGAGGAACTCAAGGTTCTGTTTTCTTGAGAAGGTACATCTTTAGATTTAAAAATGTATGTGCCTATAACTGCCAAGGAGGCATTGACCTCTTTAAAAATTTTATCCCACTTTAGTACTTTTTTTCCTTTGACACGTTGGGGCACATAGTTAGGAGTGTGATGGTCTGGCCCTGCACACTTATACAGCCTTCAGTGTATTAGTCTCAAATATTCACATTGGGCTCTTTTTGCCACATGGAATAATGTGTGGGTTGGCATCTGAGTGAGACAGATGAAAAAACGGGAGATCAGCTGTGTTTTTATTTATAGTCTTATAAAAAGAGGGCTGCCCTGGCCGGTGTGGTTTGGTACTTAGAGTGTAGGCCTGTGCACCAAAGGATCGCGGGTTCAATTCCCAGTCAAGGGCACATACTCGGGTTACAGGTTCAATGCCTGGCCCTGGGGGGGGTGGGGGGGGAGGGCGTGTACGGGAGGCAACCGATCCATGTGTCTCACATCAATGTTTCTCTCTCTCTCTCTCCCTCCTTCTTTCTCTTTTACTCTATCTAAAATCAATGGAAAAATAGCCTCAGGTAGGGATTCTCTCTCTCTCTCTCTCTCTCTCTCTCTCTCTCTCTCTCTCTCTCTCTCTCTCTCTCTCACACACACACACACACACACACACACACACACACACACACACACACACGAGAGGGCTAACGATAGGCAAGGATTGCCTGACCCCATTTGAAAGCCTAATTAATAACTAAGTGGAGATAGTAACTTTGTTCTAATTAATAACTAAGTGGAGACAGTAACTTTGTTCTGGAAAATATCAGACCCACTGACTGTCACATATAAGGAAGGACTTCTGATGCTATTGGCAACTGTGGCTTAAAATAGTGGGCTGGCGAGGACCTGGATACAGAGTTCCATCTTCCCTTGCTCACCCTGTTGAGTCAGAACAAGGATTTAAAATTAAGTTAGAGAGGCTCCCCACGCAGAAGCACTGGGCTCAGAGATGAGGTGGGGCCTCCAACAGGGGTTTTATGAAATTTTAGACAGTGGCCTGCCTGTGGGACTTTCAGGCCCTTTCTCCTCTTCCCAGAATGAGGCCTTTCTGAGCTGGTATTTGGAGAATTCTTCTCTGGAGAAATCAGAGAAAAGCCCTTGACATTCTGAGACCAAGGAAGGGGTCTGTCCTGGAAAAGGCAGGCTCACTGTCTCCTGCCCCCGGGAATCCCAGGACCACAAGCCCTGCTCAAGCAAATCCAGAGTTTGCAGTCCATCTTTCAGGGCCTGCCTCCTAAATAGAAATGATTAGTCAAATTGCAAGTAAGTTGTGATCCTTTTTTACTTTGATTTTGTGATAATTTTTAATTTCTGCTGAGGCAACTGTTATAAAAACTGCCAAGAATATTATATAGATTGTGACAACATGGGGAATGTTGTCACATAAAGTTTAGTACATTTGGACATAAAGTTTAGTACATAAAGTTATTATGATACATTATTTTGAAATATAAAGTTTAGTACATTTGGACCTGATGATCCTCACAGAAAACAACTTTTGTAAGCTCTTCATACAAATCCTTTCTGTGTCGATCTAAATTTAATTTTAAATATATACAATGGCATTTTCATGTTTTCTCTTACATTTCCTGTAATTTGGAGAGGTTCTTACAAGAACTGAGGGCGGCTTTGTGTTTTCATATAATTCACAACCCTGGTTATGCAATTCCATGAGATCTGCCCAATCCAGTGCCGGTAGGGAGCTCCGGGCGGCGTGGCTCACTACACACATTGATAACCAGAATACCTCTTTATTTTAGTTGTGCTTGTAGCAAGTATCATATTTTTCATTTGGGGATAAGTAACTTACCTAGGATTTTTCAGCTGAGGTGGTTAGAGAATGATGCCAACGAAGGGAAAGTGGGCCTCGTCCTTATCGATACCATCCTTATCGGAACGGATCAGTTTTACCCAGAGTGAAGGAGACTTCCATGAGCTCACATGCATTTTGAAACCTCACATCACCAATACAAGTCTCTGGATACCAGGCAGAACAGGCAAGAGAGCACAGCCCCCCAACTCAAGCTGTCTTCCCAGCAATGCCATTCCAAGCCAACCGGTACATCCTAATTCTGGCAAAATGGCTGTGGTGCCCTGATTCTCTGCCATCTCTCACAGTCAAGCCTTGATTTCAGAATCTAACACAATCTCATCATAGCCCCTTGGCTCTGAACTTCATTCCCTGGAGCCAACAGAATATAAGGCGCCGATGTGCTCAGATCTGGACATTTTGCTTCACCCTAAATTTTTTGCCCGGGGGCTCGCTTAAACCATATGGATCAAGGTTTGGAGTCATATGGACACCCAAACATTTGTTTCTGAAATTAGAATAAAAGTATATCAGGATTGAAAAGTAACAGGCATCTTCCTCAGTGGGTGTAATAGAGACTGTAACTCTGAAAAGAGAAGTCAGCTTCAGGTAAGAGAAGAGTCTAAAGCTTTACCCATAGACCATTCGTCCCCACCTCCAGCCTGTCACCTACATTGATCAGAGCGTAATAACTAGTGTCAGTTTATCTCACTCAAATGCTGTATTATCAATGGCTCAGCAGGAAGAGATTGAGAGCAGTGATCAAGATCACACGAGGTGTGATCCTACTCCATCAAATGGTGGGCAATGCTTCAGGTAGAAGAAATTATCGTGTTATTCAATCTTTATATTTAGACTTTTGGAGTAATATTCCCTGTGGCTATTCTCAATTACAATTTGAATTTCCATTGCTGAAATTCCATTCTTTTAAAAAAACATGTTTATTGATTTTTTTTAGAGAGAGAGATAGGAACATTGATGAGAGAGAAAGGTCAATCCACTGCCTCCTACACGCGCCACTGGAGATCAAGCCCACAATCCGGGCATGTGCTCTGCCTGGGAATAAAACCTTGACCTCCTGATTCAATCCACTGAGCAACACCAGCCAGGCTGAAATTCTGTTTTTATTTTCTTATTGCAGGTCTTCATGTTCAGGTAAAGAATGGCTCTGGATTTCAGTAAAACCAAGTTTAAAAACTTTCTGCCAAACACTAAGCCTGTTGAGGAAATCCAAACCTCCCTTTTTGATCTGCAGTGGTGCTCCATTGTCATGGTCATACAGGGACGGTCATCAGATAGAGGAGCTCCAATTTCTGTTCCTCTCTTTCCATGTCCTCTAATTACAGTTGCTGGTAGGTGTCCTGAGTCTGATGCTTCCCCTGCAGGCTGCCAAGAGAGAAAGAAAACACACCTTCATTGGCTACTGTACTTACAATGGTTCCTAAAACCAGGCAAGAAAACCACAGCAGTGATCTTGGCAAGCAAACAATTGAAAAGTACAGGTGCTGGCAGTGTGCACAGCCCCAAAATCAACATGACTTGGAAGGAGAGGGGGTTGGAGAACAAAGAAAGGTGCTTTTCATTCAGAGAAATTTATTTCTTTTAAATATTTGCAATCTGCAGCCAATAGTACAGGAGGCCACTTGGCATTATTTCCCCACAAATGGGAGGGCTGGGTGGTCATGAGCAGATGCTCGAGTGGTCTGTGGCGTGAGGTGCACCATCCGTCAAGAAGATCAATATTTGTTGTTCTTGTATCTTTGTGGTGAAAGTTTGCTCTCCTTAAACACAAAAAGGTGGGGGTTGTGCTTTAATATATAGAGCATGGGTTTTACTTCAGACAGTAAATGAACTGAGAACAGCAAGGACTTTGCAGACGGAACTAGGTAACTCCCTCCTCCGCCCAGGATGGACATGTTCAGTGCTTTAAGGTGTAAAATGCATCTGGGCTCATGACATTGGCAGTCTTTTCTTCATTTACTCTTTTTAAAAAATATATATTTTATTGATTTTTCACAGAGAGGAAGGGAGAGGGATAGAGAGCTAGAAACATCAATGAGAAAGAAACATTGATCAGTTGCCTCCTGCACATCCCCCCCACTGGGGATGTGCCCACAACCAAGGTACGTGCCCTTGACTGGAATCAAACCTGGGACCCTTCAGTCCACAGGCTGATGCTCTATCCACTGAGCCAAACCATTTAGAGCTTCATTTACTATTTTCATTTCAGTTAAACCATACCTCAATGAAAGATATGATATGGATGTAACACTGCATTTCAAAATGTGTTTTAAAATATAAATCTGGTTCAACTGACTCAGCATGTTTCAATAAGGCAGCATGTCTTATGTAGTAGCGACTTGGGCTAGTCACGGGCGTGACATAAATGGACTACTTTAGCCATCTGGTGCCTCAGTTTCCCCAATTTGTCATATGGAGGTCACAGAGAGTCCAGTGAGGTAGGGGGAAGAGATAAATAGATGACAGTTTGTGAGCAGCCTCCTAAACCGCAGGGAAGATTCTTTATTTTATTCTTTAGAGCTAAGTGTGGTCTAAGCCTTCAACGTGCACACAAATCATCTGGGACCTTGCTAAAATTCAGGTCCTGATTCAGTAGGTCTAGGTGGGGCTGATAATTTCCGTACGTAACAAGCTCCCAGGTGATATTAGGAATACTGCACCATGGACACACTTTGTGACAAGAATGTACTTACTACTTGTATTAATCACCTGTGATACCTGTTAGCCATGCACCTCCCTAAGCTGTACCCTCAACTTTTTGAATCAAAATCTGAATTTTAACATGTCCTCCAGGTGATTCTTACGCACAGTAAAGCTTGAGAGCCATCGTTTAAATGATGCGAAGCCATTGAACACTATTAAGAAAGTGAGCACCATACTTATTATATTTATTAGACTGAGTTTTGAAAAGTGAATGTGAAGAGAGAACTTCATTAAGGTTAATTGGAAACAGGGGATGATGGGTGGAGAAGCCACGCAGGAGGACTAATGGGGAGGGAATGGGTCTGGAGGGTAGAGAGCGGGTGGGGTTACAGGATTCAGTGATGAGTGGATCTGAGGATGGATGGGACAGGAGAAGGCCAGAGTGACCTTCCAGGTTCTTATTGTCACTCCTGCTCCTCTTCCTGCACAATTTTAGAAAGTCACTTCCTTTCATTTCTCTTAGCTCATCTAAGATGATTTTCAAAAAGACTTCATTTAAGACCAACCAGATATTGAAATAAAGAAAATGCTGTAGCAGAAATGACTTATAAAGTATACCCCGGACTCTTTCTCAGTTAATCTCCCATACACTGTCCCTGCTACAGCTGGCCCGGGTCACTGTTTCCAGCTCTCTTTCTGCCTTTGAAGAGATGTGGGTCCTCTTAAGCATCACCCCTGCAGTCTGCCCCACCTCTGTGGTCGGTAGTCATGGCAAAGGGAGAGTTCTTATTTTGATTTCCTCCTAGCTTCCTCCCACTCAGTTTAAAGTTTCTTGCTGGAGATAGAAGCCCTTCCTCAGGAATGGGTGAGACTGGGCTGAATGATATGACTGAGGAAGAACAGGATGAAAACCTCACCCTTGCCCAACTGGGGTGGCTCAGTGGTTGAGTGTTGACCTATACACCAGGAGGTCACAGTTCAATTCCCAGTCAGAGCAATTGCCCCGGTCGAGGGTGCAATCCCCAGTAGCGGGAGTGCAGGAGGCAGCCGATCACTGATTTCCTCTCATCATTGATATGTTTCTATCTTTCTCCCTCTCCCTTCCTCTCTGAAATCAATAAAAATATATTAAAAAACAAAAACAAAAACCCTCACCCTTTATATATGATCTTATCCCTCATGTGGGGCTGGTTTGATCTTTTATAAACCTGATAGATGCATGGAGCTCAGAATAGTCTGCTGAACCTTGAGGTTTGAAGAGGAAGTAAGGCCCTGGCTCAATCATCAGCTATGTGACCTTGCACAAGCTGCTTAACCTCTCTGATCAGTCTCCATTGCAATAAAGCAAGAAGAAAAGGGGACTAGATCCTCTATTCTCCATTTACAAATATTTTTTTCAATCAACTGATGAGCCAGTCAACAGAATATTATAAAAATGATTTTTTTTTTCAGATGGGAGTGTTGATGACTAGTCAAAGTTTCTTTTCCTTGGTGCTGCTCCTTTCAGACCAGACATATACACCAAGATAGATGCAAATGCAGTCAAGACTGCTAAATGTATGTGTGCACACACATGTACATGCACAAACATAGATCATGCTCGCCAGTGACCTGTCTCAGACCACAGATTCAACCACCTCTTTCTAACAACCTACCATATCCTGGGTGCTCTGCTAGGTGCTGGGGGACACAGAGATAAATCAATCGGGGTGATTGTCCTTCAAGAGCTTATAATTTAATAGGGAGATTAAGAGTTTACCTAAAGGACAAAGTTGCTGGCTGGTAATGACGTCTATGATACAGTTTAACAAATATTTATTAAATGTAGTGCGCTGGGCACTGGAGAGAACCTTGAGAAAAAGAAAAGGAATGTAAAATTATTTCCAACAAGGAGGACTCATAAACTTTCAGTTTTTCAAATGAACTGCGTTGATTGAGAACAACCAGGTGGTCTCAGCATATTAACTGGGAAGTGTCCTGCTGCTTGGCCTCAGTTTTGCAGTAGGGTTAGGAATCATCGCTTGGAGAACTATGGAGAAATGGGGGTGAGAGGTGGACAGGAAGGTGACAGGGAGAGCTGGGATCTTGTTCTCCCATACTTGCCTAATTTCACTTGCAAGCCACAATTCTTTCTTTCTAAAACTGAGAGTCAAGTGCTTCCCATGTGCCTAAACGTGCTTTGGGAAGGTCTCTGTGGTTACTATCCCAGCATTCTGTTGGCATGGAGAGCAGCCTCAGCATAACCCATTGTCTGGACAAGTCTCAACAACTGGAGACCCCAGTATTGGAGATCACAGAGGCTTCCCAGGAGGAAACTCACTTTCGCTTCTCCCCAGAATAATAAGAAGAGATGAAATGGCTTCAGAATGTCTTGGTTTGTTTAGACATGCCTCAGGCCAGTTTTCAGATCACATTCTAGCTGACTGAGGCAGGTAGAGCCTGACTGGGTCTTGCTCAGATAATTCCTTCTCCGTTTCTTGCTCTTTATTTGCTACATCCAAATGCTCCCATTCCTCTCACACTAAAACTTGTGAGAAAACGCTCACATTCTGACAGGAGACTCAAGTTCCTTACCCTCGTGAAGAAATGCTGGTTTCCACTGGAACCTTAAATGCTTCTGTACCATTGTCGCCATTTTCTTGCAAAGAGCCTGGGGTGGGATTTGCCATCCACCCATCCCTGGTGAAAACCACTTTTCATGTGTTGACATAAATCTGCAGATGTGTGTGTGTGTGTGTGGGGGGGGGTTGCGGGGGAGGGGGACAATTTCCAGTTGTTTGGCTTTTGGGGAAAACAATGCAAATTCAAACCCAGGGCTTAGTTCTTGGGAAATTCAGGAAGCGTCTTGCGGAGGCTGAGGGAGAAAGATCTTTGTCAATGTGCCCATGCTGCTGGTCCTCATATAAATGCTCTTTCTCTTTTGTTCCTACCAGACTCTGAAAAATACAACTCTGGCAAAAGCAAAGGAGGCGCTGGCAAATGAATGCAGCAGTGTTTTCTAATCCACGTGCATCAAAACCATGCAAGTTCCCCTTCTGTAAAGAATTTTCCTTAGCATGCTGGATTAATCACATGTATTAATAAAACACAGTCGCCTTCACTCACTGGTGCCTCCTAGCTTTTGTACTTGCCTCCCTCCCCCTTCTTAAATTCTATGGAACTCTCAGGGAACAAAAGGAGTGGCATATTCTATGAGTACCACAGCCATTGGTCCATTGGTCCAGCCCCTCCAGAAGGTAGGCTCCCTGACTTTCTCAGTGGTAAAACTTATTTCTGCCTATATGGTAATCTCTGTGCCTTGGGGGGAAACTCAGGGTGTCTTTTGGACCCTACATTCTGTATAGTTTGCTACTGAGTGGAAAGTAGCTCATTACAGTTTTTTTTTTTTAACATGTAAACAACCTCGAAGACTAAATTAAGGCAATTAGTACATATTGAAAGATACTATAATGATGAGGGTCATGGTTATATACATGTATCTTGACCTCAAATCTTTTTTGCCTGTTTAACTCTCACGAACTCACGCCTTCCTATTTTCTAGGATAAAAACCAATCGGCCTAGGTCTGATTTAACAGTAATAATAACAACAGCACCTCCTAATGTTCTTTGAACTTGATGATGTGCCAGGCATTGTTTTAACACTTTACCTGTAGTATCCATTTAATCCTCAGAAACCCACGAGGCTTTCCTATTATTGTTTCTATTTTCTGACAAGTAACTGGGACCAGGGATGTTTGGTATCTGACTGGTTCATAATACTGGTTCCATTATTCACTTGGAAGCTGAGATGAACAAGAATTCATTTTTGTTGTAGAGTGAGACAACTCAGATCCAGCACCCTCCGAAGTCTGTGATCCTAACCTTACCTATTCTTCTTCCTTGCCCACACTGGTTCCCTTAAGCCTTGTTTAATTGTGCCTTTAACAATTAGATATATATTTTCTAGCCTATGTTTGAGGTTTCTTTTTTTAAAAAATATATTTTATTGATTTTTTACAGAGAGGAAGGGAGAGAGATAGAGAGTTAGAAACATTGATGAGAGAGAAACACCGATCAGCTGCCTCCTGCACACTCCCTACTGGGGATGTGCCTGCAACCAAGGTATATGCCCTTGACCGGAATCAAACCTGGGACCCTTGAGTCCGCAGGCCGACGCTCTATCCACTGAGCCAAACCAGTTAGGGCTATGTTTGAGGTTTCTTAATGAAACATTCCTTCTTCAAAATGATAAAAATTAGAATGGCAGACAATTTCCTATTTTGGCCCAGCTCATAGTTGTTATCACTCATAAGTTGGAAAGCCCTACTTCTCTTCAGTGAGACTGTGTCTTCTGATATCTAGTAAGGAAAGCAAACTCTGACTTGTAAACTTCCCGAAATGACTAGCTGCAGGAGGTTTTCCTGAGCTTTCAGGATGATATGTTTTCTCCCCTATTTTGCTATTTATAACTACATATCCATTCATATACAGCATTAAATAAACTCACGTTTTTCATCTTTGCGTGAGCAAGTCTCTCTGGTCCTTGATGCCTTCTAGAAGACATGTGGGGTAGGTGTCATTTACCTCTGTTCATTATTCACTTGGAAGCTGAGATGAACAAGAATTCATTTTTCCATGTTATGTAGTTTGGAACTTGCCTCCATTTGTACTAGTAAATACCTCATAAACTAATCTTTGCTTCAGCCTGAAGTTCTATCAAGATGATACCTGACTGTATAACAGAATTCACAGGACCAGTGTTGCCCAACAATCTGGATATAGAAGATGTACTATAGTGAAACCATGTCAACCAACGGCTGAGGGATTCTGTACAGGATGGTCAAACTTTTGAAAATGGATGCCTTTGTGTGGACAAAAGGGAACCTTCATTCACTGCTGGTGGAAATGTAGACTGGTCCAACCACTGTGGAAAGCAGTCTGATGATTCCTCAAAAAATTAAGAATAGAGCTACCATATGACCCAGCAATCCCACTCCGGGGTATATACCCGAAAAACTCAAAATCATGTATTCACAAAGATTTTGCACCCTATGTTCATTGCAGCCTTATTCACAGTGGCCAAGACATGGAAACAACCAAAGTGTCCAACAATAGAGAACTGGAAAAAGGAGATGTGGTACATATACACAGTGGAATACTACTCAGCCATAAGAAAGGATGAAGTAGCACAATTTACAACAACATGGATGGACCTTGAGAACACTATGCTAAGTGAAATAAGTCAGACAGAAAAAGCTAAGAACCATATGATTTCACTCATATGTGGGATATAAAACTGAAACTTATGAACAAACAGCAGTGTGCTAGAGGGAAGGGATGGGGGGAAAAAGGGGCCTTAATATATGGTGACAGGAGAAGATTTGACTTTGGGTGGTAGGCACACAGTACAATATACAGATCTTGTAACAGAGAAACCCACACATGAAACCTATATGTTCATTCTGACCAATGTCACCCCAATCAATTTAATAAAAAATAAATGTGCCCTTATTCTTTATGTCCACTAGTTTTCCCAGCCAATCAATTTAGTCTGTGAGTCTGCATTTCAGATTTCTGAGAATTGAGAGTCTTATTTGTCTAATTTGGCCCAGGGTTTATCCAATTATGGTGTGTGTGTGTGTGTGTGTGTGTGTGTGTGTGTGTGTGTGTGTTCGCGCGAGCGCGCGCGCGCACGCGATGGTACAAGGCTGTGGGTGAGTCCGTTTCTTTAAGAAAGGTTTATGGATAGCAAAACAGGGATTGACACATTTATTACTGATTGGAATCAGTTTGGCAAAACCAGGGCTTTTCAAGTACAGGAAAGGGGCTGTGTGGTTCTTGCCATCTACTGACGCCTTTGCTGGTCAGCCTTTGCAGAGTTTTCAGGTGTAATTCTGCATGGAGGGAGGTTTCACGTCCATTGGCTAACCCTCTGACATCATCACGGCCATTTCAGCAGCTGCCCTCTTTGTCCATGAGAACAGCTTTGGAAAGTTGAAATTGGATTAATTTTCATCTTTGTGGATAAAGTCAAAAGGACTTCTTTATTTTGATCCAAGATCCAGCTGCCCTGCCCTCCCTCTTTATTGTAGAACAAAAACAAAAATGGCTGAAAACGACTTAATTTTACATGAACACAGGAGGGGAGAGCCTTCAGATGCACGAACATCTCCCCATTTGGGTCACATCAGCTGACATCTGGTAACATGCCTGAGCTTGACTGCGGCTTCTTGGCTGGATTCAAAGATGACAAAGATAAAAATCTTCCCTTCTGATGTGTCCGTTCAGGGCGCATGGATACACTAATTGGTAGTGCTCATTATGGGGCTGATTCAATGAATTTGTACCATTAAAACTAGCGGCCCTGGAGAAAAACTTTGGCCTTTCTCCTCGTGCTTCAATTCGAGCATTACTGACAATTCTGAAATGCCATTAAAATGCATGTCAGGAAGGATTCCTCGGCTGACTGTATTACTTCTTTTAAGATCATTCAACTACATAATGACTTTTATAAATATTCTTTTTGAAGTGGAGAACTTTGTCCACAGTTTAAATTAAGAAAAAAAGTTTGATTTCAGCATATTCCCCCCTTTAAAATAATGTTTTAATTTTGCTGCACTGAATTATTTTTATCAGGGTAAAAAAAAAAAGGCAAACTGAATTGAGTGTATGGTTTGAATGCCTAAATAGAAACAAATGGGCGAGGGAGGGGGGGAGAGGAAGATATTTGAGGAAATTATTTTGTGTGTGCTTGGGTATAGGAGAGTTTTATTTTTATCTGTGAACATTAGAATTTTTTGGTTAAATCACATTGGCAACAAACACTGATATTTTGAAAAGGAATCATTCCTTTGGATTTGTACTAAAGTTCTGATACTCACACATTTTCTTTCAACTTTAAAACATCTCTAACAGATTCTTAAAACTGTGTGCCCTGGATGCAGAGTTTGAGTTGAAAACGGGGAGAGGGTGAAGGGTTCTCGAGCAGCACCCTTGAATCTGCCCCAGCACTCATCTGGTTCTTTTCTTTCAGACATCTGGAAGGGCGGCAGAGACCTGGTGACAAGACAATGAGGTTTTCCTATCAATGCTGACCCTTGGAAACTGACGTCATCTTTCTAATTGAATGCAGTCCAGCCGTCTCTGCATTTTGTAGCTTCTATCATGGGTCTTTAAGAGTAGGTTTATGTTTATAGAAAGACAGGAAAAAGTGCATGTCATCTTTGAATCTGAGTTCCCATTTTCTTGAAACTTATAACAGCTAGGATGTTTTCTAATTTAAAAGCTTTCTGATTAATTTTGCGTAAGCTTCTTAAGGAATCTGCATTATGGGCTAATGATATTGCACTTGGGCATATCTGACCGGTAGAAATTCTGTATATAGAACACCTGTCACCGTGTCTCACACTCAGTAGGTGCTCAATGCACATTCATTTTTCTCCACCACCTCTCTTCCCTTGAGCACTGGTTATAATGGGATCCAATAAGGCGCCACCCCCTGTTTGGACCTATGGGTAGAATAACATATCCCAGACTAAACGGAATGAGAGATGAAGTCTTCACAACCTTTTTAGTCTTAAAAAAATTGGTTCTTTTGTTAAAAGGAAAAGATTGAGGAGGGCCATCAAGTGTTTTGAGTTTATGCTGAGTCTTTGAGATTCACCATGTGCCAGAGGTATCCACCCAGTACCCCTCTACCTGGAAGACCCATAAAAATGCTCACTTGCTTGCAAATTGGTCAACTTGGTGTGGGTATTTCTTCATCCATCCATCCATCCATCCATCCATCCATCCATCCATCCATCCATCCGTATCTATCTATCTCATCATAATCATCTACTTATTTATTTGAAATATTGTTTGTACATTCCCAACAAATACATGGCAGGTAGGTAATATTATAAGATAGGAAGAAACTGAAATGTTGTTGTACCTATAGCACCAAAGTGCTTTCCTTCTGCTCTAAGGAATTTTTTTCTTCCTTTCTTTTTTTTTAATGCAAAACAAACAAACCAGGTCATTTTTTTTTATTGAGGCATAGTTGGCATAAAATAAACTGCACATATTTAAGGTGCACAAATATACATTTCTGACATATGTGTACACATATGAAACCTTCACCGCACTCACGGCAGTGGACATATCCATCACTCCCCAAAGTTTCCTTATTTGCCTTTGTCATTCCTCCTTCTTGTCTAGGTTCACTGTCTTTTCAGATTTACATATTAATTATTTTTCTAGCAGCTCTTGTCTTTTTCACTTTCTGAGAAACACTGTTCAGTGGATTTTATGATATGGCAATAGTTTATTTTATTATAATTTTGAGTAAATTATTTGAGTGCAGGTGATCTTCTGAATATTACTTGAAGTTCCAAAATACCATGACCTAGCTAGAATACCATTAGCATATAAATTAAACATAAATTTAAATGTATATTTTAATTTACCCAATAATATATGCATCTTAATATGTCATCTTGCCTTAGAAATCCAAAATGCAAGTAATATTTATGTCTTGAATGTTTTTATTTTGAAGTTTTAAAAAAAGAAGCCTCTGACTCTAATCTATTTGAAGTTTAAAAATCAATAAAATGATGAAACATGAGCAAATATTGTTTATTATGAATGAATATTCAAGATGGTTTTTATAAAATATGCTTTTATTTTTTAAAAAAATACATTTTTATTGATTTCAGAGAGGAAGGGAGAAGGGGAGAGAGAAACATCAATGATGAGAGAGAATCATTGATCAGCTGCCTCCTGCATGCCCCCTACTGGGGACCAAGCTGCAACCCTGGGCATGTGCCCTTGACTGGAATGAAACCTGGGTCCTTTCTGTCCTCAGGCTGATGCTCTATCCATTGAGCCAAACCAGGTAGGGCCTTTTCTTTACTTTAAAAATATATTTTTTTAAATGCTCACCCAAGGGTATGTTTTTAGAGAGAGAGGGATGGAGAGAGAGAAACATCAATGTGAGAGAGAAACATCAATTGGTTGCCTCCTGTATGTGCCCTGAATGGGGATCAAATCTGCACCTAGGTATGTGCCCTGATCAGGAATCAACCCCCCAACCTTTTGATGTGCAGGATGATGCTCCAACCAACTGAACCACCTGGTCAGGGTTAAACAGTGCTTTTCTATGTATCTTTGTTACAAGAGAGAAATAGGTTTGTGCCTTTGAGGCTAGCTGGCTGATTCTTTTTTAAAAAAATATATTTTTATTGATTTCAGAGAGGAAGGGAGAGGAAGAGAGATAGAAACATCAATGATGAGAGAGAATCATTGACCAGTTGTCCCCTGCACATCCCCCACTAGGGATTAAGCCCACAAGTCAGGCATGTGCCCTGATTGGATTTAAACTGTGACCTCCTGGTTCATAGGCCAACACTCAACCACTGAGCCACACTAGCCAGGTCCTCTTTTCCCCCCACTTATATACATTTTTTTAAAAAATTAAATTCTTTATTATTTAAAGTATTGCTTAAGTCTCCTTTCTCCCTCATTGACCTCTCCCTAGCCACTCCCACCCCCAGCACATGCCCTCATCCCCCTACTGTTTTTGTCCATTGATTATGCTCATATGCTTGCATATAAGTCCTTTGGTTGATCTCTTACCCCTAACTGGCTGATTCTTAAAAGAATTGGATTCAGCTAATGATTTGGTAAAAGTGCTGACATCAGTCAAAGTGGCTCCTGTCTCCCTCCTCTTCTCCTGTTCCCACTCTTGTTGCACTACTTCCCACTCCAAACCCTTTCAGCAAATGCTCACATCAGCAGCCTCTGTGAACTGAGAATCAGCCAGAGAATCCCCAGAGCATCTCTTATTTGACGGGTGCTAAGGACCTAAGGATTGCCATCTACAGGATGAAGCTATGGTCTGATAACCAAAGAGGTGAAAATGTTGGGAAAACATACTAACACTTTAGGGAGCTCTTACCATGAGGAGGGATTTATGAAGAAATATAATATGGGAGGGGAGAATTGTAAAGAATAGATGCAACAGAAAGATTACCAGTGACCGGGAAACACTTGCTCTCAGAGCGCTTGCTGTACAGGAGCCAGGTGCTGCTGTGAGCCTTTTCAGGATGACATCAATTTCAAGTGCTTAAGTACAGCGGTAAAACACAGGATCTGAAATGTTGAATTCCAGGTGTTGGCTAGAGAGCTGGTGTAGATTTTTGAAAAGAACCTGGGTTTGTTTCTTAGTCTTCTTAGAGAGCTTTGGATATTCTCTGCATAGAAGAGAGAACAAGGTATGGGAGAGGCTGAGGTCCCTGAACAAGAATGCACAAAAGTTGGGGGATATCTGTAATAGTGTCAACAATAAAAAAAATGAATTGAAAATATAATATTGTAAAAAAAAAAAGAGAGAGACAGAATTCTGTGTCTGCACTACTTACTATACTAGCCACTGGTCACATGTAGCAATTAAAATATAAATTAATTAAAGTAAAATAACATTGAACATTTAGCTCTTTAGGTACATTAGTCAAATTGCAAACATTTTATTAGCCACATCTGATTGATAGCTACAGTATTGGATAGCACAGACATAGAACATGTCCCTATTGGCAGAAAGACTTTATGTGATGCTGCTTTAAGGAATGTTTAAGTTTCAGAGACCTGGATGATTGGACAGATATGGAAGGAGAAACAGTGGGCAGAAAATGAGAAAATCAGAAATATGGTAGAGAAATAGGGCAATATCTAAAGAGACAAAAAGAGTTACAAAAGTAACAAAATTGGGAAATACTGCCTAGTGGACAAGAAGGAAGAGGACATAGGAGTGGTCCCTGGATTCCATGATCAGGGTTCAGTGATGACCATCTGGAGAGCAGCTGCAGTAGGTGGAGGCTGAATTCCAATAGGAGGATTAAGGAATAAGTTAGGGGTGAGAAAATGGAGGCCATTGGAGTAGACTACAACCCCTCTTTTTAAAAGTTTGGTTGTGAAGGGAAAGAAAAAATAAGATAGTAATATTAGAGCTAAAAGATCTCAGCTATTAATAGGGATAGAATAATGATGGTGAACCTTTTGAGCTCGGCGTGTCAGCATTTTGAAAAGCTCTAACTTAACTCTGGTGCCATGTTACATATAGAAATTTTTTGATATTTGCAACCATAGTAAAACAAAGATTTATATTTTTCATATTTATTTTGTACATTTAAATGCCATTTAACAAAGAAAAATCAACCCCAAAAATGAGATCTGACACGCGTGTCATAGGTTCGCCATCACTGGTATAGAAGAAGAGCTCAAAATTTCCTTTAAGAGCCATTTCATTCATTGGTGAAGCCCTTCCCTTCTTCCTTAATTGCTCTACTTAGAACCAGGTTCGATGCCCACCAGCCAGGTGAAGGTCGGATGCCAGAGACTTGAGAATTCTTTGCTTGATCAAGTTAATTCCTCCAGGAGGAGAAGCAAAAGGAAACTAGTTTCTAATGTATTGTTTGACCATGATGAGAGCCACATCAAGCTGTGTATTTTTCCCAGTGATGCATTTTTGGTGTTTTGTGAGTTATGTATGGGGATACAAAAGGCTGTGTTTAAAATCAGAGGGTAGACCCATAATCAACTCCTCTCATGTTCCATGTTAGTGTTTATTAATGGTTCCTTCAATTCTGAAGTCCCAGGATTAAGTAGATTTGATGCTTTGATTGATTGTAACTCAAAAATAGCTGCATTTTATAGATGATCTACTATGTGTTCAGCATTATACGAGGCTTTTTGCACAACTTACTTTTTAATACACAAAATGCTGCAAAGGGAGATACTGTTTTCTCCCTTTCCTGCCTCCTTTTATAAACAGATGAGGAAACTGAGGAATTAAAAGAGAGCTGGTCAATGGTGATGTGTGGAGCAAGGCCAGGAGGTATGACTTTCAAATTTTGCTATTGCCCCTAGATGTTCTGGCCAAAAGTATATGAAAAACACCAGATCAGCTGCTTTTTGACCCAAAATGGAACATTGAAAACTACTAGAATTTTAGAGCAGAAACACATAAAGGCCATAATTGCAGGTCCATGGTAGTCAGAGGGACAGTGCTAATGAGGTGAAACTGAAAATGCCACTAGTTGCTGTGTTCAATATTAACTTATGATGCCTACTTGCAGAGCTTTTCAAATTGTGATCTCCAAAATGCTCATGGGTCTTTGACTGGTCATATGTAATATTCAAAATTATTTAAAATATCACTCGACAATCGCTTGTTGAAAATGTATACCTTATAGTCCTGACCACGCAGCTGGTACCAAGCTTTAGATACTGAGATACAATGATGAGCTCACAGAAGCAGTCCACATCTTCAATAAGTGTATAGCCTACACAGTGATGCAGGTATTATTCCAATCAATTACAAATATAAAAAGAAAGTGACAGTCATCACTGTGTCTAGTACTAATTTACGTTTTGCTTGTGAGGGCTCTAGACTGTCTCATTAAATCAGCACCCCTCTGCTGATTTATTCCTGCCAGGCATTTCCCTTTTTTAGCTGCAAATAGAAGGGAGGATCTTTAGGGACTTCGGCCATGGTAGGATGGTCTGCAAACTAAAGCTATTTGAGAACCACTGACCTATAGCAATTCTCTGAGAATTGCATTAGAGAACATTTCAATTCCCCATCTCTTTTTTCTCAGGGTTCGCATGTTTGTATGCAGAGAATGTGAAGGCCAAGGTCAGAAAGCAGTTAGATGCAAAACTTCTCAGGAACAAATCAGTGTTGCCTTGCCCTAGACAATGCAAAAATCTATGCACACTTAGGTATTTTTTATTTTGCACCATATATGTTGAAGAGATGTTTATTTTCTGACTGCACGTAGTTCTTTTTCCCTGGAGAGAGTTGATCTGCTTATCAAGGCTCCCACTCTTGGGAGAGTGAACTTGACATCTTAACTGGGTTCTTAAATCTTCAGGTTAAGATATCAAGTGTATTTTCTGTTGGAGTGAGGAGGAGGTAAGTGTTTCTTGAAAGAGGCCAAAAAGTGCACCCTACACGAGACAGCACTAATGACATTGATTATAAATTTATGTTCACTTACACGCATCAAGGGCAGAAAGCCTTTAGGTACTCAGCTTTGACATCCCAATCTTCATAAGGACCAAATGCATCATTTTGAGAAAATGAAGACTAAAGCCATTTTATTAAAAGAAAGACATTTGATTGTGAAAACTGGGCATCTCTCATTGGCTTGCAGCCTCTCATCTTAAAAAAAAAAAAAAAGAGTACATTTTGCCCCTCAATGTTATGGACTCTGACCATCACCTCCTTGAAAGGAGGCAAAGCAAAAGGGACAGAGCTTGAAGTGAGAAAAGAAAGACAAACCCCAACTTTTGTTAATGTATAGGCATTCAGCTCCCACTGTTCATTAACACACATATTGCTAAGGCTTGGCAATGAAGCGGACATTTTTCTTGAGTGGGGTCGAAAAACTAATTATTCGCCATATGGTGGTTGGCTCAGCAACAATGACCAAAGCCGTGGAAGCAAAGGGAAGTTGGCCGCGGGATTTCTTTGGGCGGTTTGCACAGCTCTGACTCTCTTGACATATGCCATTCATGTGGCCTCTGGAGAACAGATGGGCCAGGGCTGGGAACGGAGGGGAAATCGTGGCTGGGATCTGGTGGCAGCCCCTGTCTCTTTATCCTTCAGAATGACTTGGAGTCACATGGCATGTGAAAATAACAAGTAGGGGATTGTCCTCAGAGGATTTCCCTGCCTTCTTTTATAAAGCCACAGCGTAATTTTGACTGCCTTTTCGTATTTTGTTTATTAAAGGGATCAGGGTTTCAGATGAAAGAGATTCCTCGGTTGTGGGTAGGGACTATGCCAATGACACTTGCTCATTGTCAGCAGGAAAAATGCTGGCAGTTTGATAAGGGATAAGAAAATAGAGGGCTTTTTAAATTAAAATTTAAATTACTCCTTATTTGTTCTCTTCCCGTTTGTAAATCTCACATAGGAAAGTTAAGATAAGAGCTGGCTTAGATTCAGTAGACTCAACCTTTCTGCAACCAGACAGTGTGGGTTCGATTTTTCCCCTCTTCACGCAGCAAAGCTGAGGCCTATGGGCATGGAACAGGCACAATTTGGGGGCTTTCTGGATTTTACATTGTCCAAAAGAAGCAAGATAGAAGGAAAAGGAGAAAGTTACCCATTAGAGATTAGCTGGGCATTTGCATGCATGAAAACAGATTACGCTAAAGTAGTTCACTCAGCAACTTAAATTTTAATTAAGAAGCTCTTGCAGTTAGGGCTGGGAAGGCCCTGAGATGGCCATTCCTTCTTTTCGATTATAGCCACGGCACTCACTCTAAACGTGAGGCATTGTTCTTGGTCCTAATTCTGGCCACTGACTGCCGAAGTGGACACCTCACAGAGAGACACATCCTGAAAGCCAACTACACTGCATCACATTTTGTGAGCTTTTAAAAGCAAAGTCGCTTGGTGGTTGGATTTGAAACTGAAGAACCATAGGCCTTTTTTTCTTTTTACATCTGAAAATTCTGTCTTTGAAAGTTTGGTCTTCGTGCAACAAAGTAATATTGAAGGAAGACCCTGGGAGATTTTCAACTCATCTTGGGTGAGATGCTCTAAAATTTTAGAGCCAGGGCACAATTTACTGGCTGGAGCTGAAAAAAAATTTTTTTTCATTCTTCTTTATATTTCTTCCCTATTTCTAAAATTTAGTGTTAACTTTTAAGTTAGGCAAAAGCACAGCACTCTGTTCTTAAATTTGTGTAGATTTTCTCAATGCCCCTATGAGACAGGCACAGTCAGCATTTTATACTTTCATTCCTGACCACCTGAAATTCCCCACGTGTAATAAGTCTCCGGCCTCTGTGTTTAGCATTTGGAGTGGCTTTCTAAATATTTGTTTGAGTCTCAAAGCAGAGAGGCAGCTCTGTTAATCCTAGATCGGCCAACTTTTTCTGTAAAAGGCGAGATGGTAAATATTTTAAGTTTTGCAGGATGTAGGTGGGCTGGATTTGGTCGGTGGGCTGTAGATTGCTGACTTATAGAACATTGCGGGTGATTAATATGCCATTGTACATACATACCACATTTTCATTATTCATTCATTCATTGATGAACACATACGTTGTTTCCATACCTTGGCTATTGTAAACAATGCTGCAGTGAACATGAGAATACAGATAGCTCTTAACGATAGTGATTTTGTCTACTTTTAATATATAACCAGAAGTGGGATCACTGGATGATATGGTAGTTCTATTTTTAATTTTTTGAGGAACCTCTATTTTTTTTCCACAATGACTGTACCAATTTATATCCCCACCTACAGTGAACAAAGATACCCCTTTCTCTACTCTCTTGCCGACGCTTATTATCTTTTGACTTTTTGATAATAGCCATCCTAATAGGTATGAGGTGATATCTCACTGTGGCTTTGATTTGCATTTCCCTGATGATTAATGATGTTGAGCACCCTTTCATATACCTTCTGGCCATCTGTAGGTCCTGTGCCCAGTTTTTAATCAGTTTTTTTGTTGTTATTGAGTTATATGCATTTCTTATATATTTTAGATATTAGCCCTTTATCAGATATGTGGTTTTCAAATATTTTCTACCATTCCATAGGTTATCTTTTTATTTTGTTGATGCAGAACCTTTGCTATGCGGAACATTTTTAGTTTGATGTAGCCCCTCTTGTTTCTGCTTTCGTTGCCTGCGCTTGTGACGTCATATCCAAAAAATAATCACCAAGGCCAATGTCAAGGAGCTTTTCCTACATTTTCTTCTAGGAGTTTTACTGCTCTAGAACTCAACATTTAAGTCTTTAATCCCTACTGAGCAATGTGTTCTGTGATTTACAAGAGACTTTCTTACCTTGTCACTTGAATATCATGCCAAGCTCCTGAGTTAGATGGAGATAGTTATCCTTATTTTGCAGGTAATATTACTAAGATTCAGAGAGTTTTATTTCAGGTTACCTATCATGAATGAGCTAGTTTTCATCTCCAGGTCTTATCTCTGCATTTAGTTACACCTCTTCACTCATGAATAGAGATAGTGGGCTATTATTCAAACATTTACTGCCCTGAATTGTGGGGAGATTACACTTCTCTGCCTCACTGACATCAGGGTTGACCATATGGCTTGTTTTGGCCAGCAATGTGTGTACAGATATGTGTCGCTTCTGAGCAGAAGAGAGCCATGTCCTCTTTTCCCTCTGCTATGACATAAGCAATGTCCTACCTAGGGACTACTCTTTCTACACGAGACCCAGAGTGTAAATGATGTGGAGCAGAGCTGCAGCCAACTTGCTGATGAACATGAATTTTGAATGAGAATAATTCATTGTTTCTGTTAACCATTGTGATTTGGGGATTTTTTTTGTTATTGCAGCATAACCTAGTCTTAAATTGACTGATAAGTATAGTTTGAAATCAGGTGCCAATGATTTCTGATCAACAATGAAATCTAAAAGTGTGGCTCAGGGAATTATAATATCTATATGAGCTGTAGCAATCTGGAATAAACTAAGATAATAATGGATGACTTCCTTAATCATCTTAGCTTCCTCTGCCTTCTAGGAGAAATGACGTCCTATAATTCTGCAGAAGTGCCATACTGTAGTGGAAATGCAATGGACCAGGACCATCTTTGGTTCTGTCTAACTATCTTGTGCCAATTAATCTTGGGAAGCTTAGTGTTTCCGAGCCTCAGTTATCTCATCTGTAAAATGGGAATATTAATGCCTGCTGACTCCATATCCCAGGACTACTGTGAGATGTTCCCCTGCTCCCATCCCATCAGTGCAGACTTCCATGACAGATTTGGTCAGACTACATGGTGATTGTCTTTTTACTTGCTCCCTCTAGGCTGGAACTTCTGGAAGGCAGAGATTAGGCTTCGTTTATTCATTGATGTAAGACCAATGTTTAGCACAATGCTTTGCTCCTAGTAAATAGTAACAGATGAATTGTTAGGTGAACTTTGTGAGTCCTCTTTGAGGATGAATAATGCATGGAGTGAATAATAATTATAAGGCAGGTGGTGGGTATTTCTGGTACAGGAAGCTGACTACAGTCTCACCGAAGCATACCCAGTCAGGTATGCCTTTGTGTGTGCCCTCGGAATGGAAGCACTAGAGGTTTAGAGGAGGACAGTCATTAATTCCTCCCCATCCAATTGAGAGTAGACACAAGGAGCCTGAATAGGATCCAAGTCTCAGTTTTACCAAATAATGGTAAGCTGGGTGGGAGGAAGTGTCAGTTGTGCCTGGTGTGCCTACAGCATGGACATTGGACACTTCGGTGGGCCTGCCTTGCATGAGAGCAGGCATATAAGAAAACAGAAGTGCTATGAACTACACAAATCCTATGTTCCAGCTTTGGGGTACAATGATCTCTGTAACTGATAATCTTGCCAGTCCCATACTGGGGAGAGGAGTAAGCTTGGGGTAGGAGGCAGACTGGTGAGAACTTGATATTGAGTACCTCTAATATTTAAGTGTAGACACATGAAAGCAAACTAGATGAGGAAGGCAGGTAATCCTTGCAAACAAAGGAATTAGGTAAGAATACATATGACTATAATTCAAGGTGATAGAGGTAGTGAGGAATAAAGCCCTATGGGGAGTAAGAGCATGAAAAATAATACAACTGGAAAGCAAAAGATGAGAATTTAGGAACAGTTGTGATAGCAAATAGCCCTCATTTCTCCCCATGGAATCATGCTTGTTCTGGTTTGCTATCTGAAATAAATTCAGTGCCATATAGTGCCTTTACGTTGTGGGCCTGTGCAGCCAAGCACTTCAGTTTAAAGTTAATGGTTACAGATTATCCAGACTTCAACACAAGGGATTTATTGAGGCTAATGGGTCTAATCCTATTAGAACTCGCTGTACACTCCTGGGAGCAATTTCTTTACCTCCAATGGCACTACCTCCTCATTCTTGAATTTACAAAGTAAGATAAGGCAATCTGAAAATCATTAGTGGTGTTTAACAGAGATGCATGTCTGTAAAGATAATAGCCACATCTTCTATATTATAGAGGTCCATCCAGAATAGGATTGACTCCTTAAATTCTTTTAAACCTAGTATTAAAAGTAACTGATATTCACCTCAACCCAACACTATAAAAAAAAACAAAATGTTTTGATGTTCGTCTGAATGTAAAGGAAGATATTATAAAATCACATGATAGTTATTTATTAATTCTATTTCATAATTGCTTCTGTAATAGGAAAGACAAGTGACCAAAGGAAGCCCAATAACATTTTTCTATTCCTTAAAGCTTATGTTACTTTAATTTTCTTAAATTTTTGGAATTGTCTGTCTGTTTTGAAATTTGATAGTTTTGCCTGCCAAAATGAGTCATTTCACTTGACAAGTTCTTTTTGTTGCCTGTCAAAAATAGTGGTCAATAAAACAGTGATAGTATTGTACAGCAATATTATAGAATTCTAAGAAAGTCTTCAAAAATAGTTATTGGCATGGGAAATATCTAATGATGGAAAGTTACGTTAAAAATAGAATAATAGAATACAAAATCATCTATATTACTAAAGGTGTGATATAGAGAGATCTTAATGGATAACATGTGTATTTATATATATTATGTTAACATATATATTTATATATATTATGTAAATATATATTATAATGCTTTATTTGTATATTTATAGAGGAAGGAGAAGGACCAATGAAAATGTTAATAGCATTTATGCATTTTTTCCTTTTCCCACATCTTTTCTTTATTTGCCAAATTTTGTACCTTGAATACGTAATAATCTTATTATTAAGCAACCAAACAAGTATGTGTGCTTTGTAAAGAGCAATAGCATTTTGTTTGGCCCTTCTCTGCTTGCTCTATAGAGAATAGTCTGAGGAAAATGAGAATGCACATGGGACCCTGGTTGTGATGTTACTGCAAAAGTCTTGATTCCTGCCAGTGACATTCTGTTCCTGTCTTGATCTTATTCCAGTTTTTTTCAAGAGCACCATAGCATAACGGTGAAAGAATATGGGTTCTGGGGCCAACTAGATTTGGATTTGAGTCCCATTTCTGCCAATTACTGTCTCTGGGATATTGGCCAAGATTCTTAATTACCCTGAGCCATGTTTTCTTTCCCAAAGATTTATTTATGTATTTATTTATTTTAACCCTCACTCTGGGACATTTTTCCATTGATTTTTATAGAGAGTGGAAGAGAGAGGCAAAGACAGAGAGAAACATTGATGTGCGAGAAACACTTCGAATGGTTGCCTCCTACATGCGTCCTGACTAGGGCCTTGGCCGGGGAGGAGTCTGCAACCAAGACACATGCCCTTGACTGAAATCAAACCCAGAACCCTTCAGTCCACAGGCTGGCGCTCTATCCATTGAGCTTAACTGGGTAGGGCTGAGCCATATTTTCTTAATTTGAAAAAAGAAAATAAAGGTGTGATATAGAGAGGGATCTCTATATCATTATACTTATCTCATTAGGGTGTTATGGGGAATTAAATTAGTTAATACAAGTAAAATACTTTGAAAACTACCCAGTAAATATTAGATCCTATTACTATTGAGCATAACGTGCTCTTTCTTGCCTTAGGACATGATTTTCCACTTACCCCTACTCCTCATACTTTCTAATTTCTGCTCATACTTCATGTTGTCATAGGAAGCCCTCCCCATCCCTTTCACCACATTCTATTAGGCAAAATGAGTCACAAGGCCAGCCCAGATTAAGAGGTAAGGAAACACACTCTATCTCAGATGGGGCAAAGTCACATTGCAAAGGAAGGGTACAGAATTGAGGCCATATTTGCAATCTACCAGCATAGACTCCAAGAGAACTACTGCCAGTGCTGCTAAAACACACCCACTTTGAGTCATTAAAATACCCAAGGGGCCCTTTTCCAAGATGGCTTCAGCATCATCTCGTGACCTTCAACCTTGGTATTACAAAACCCAGCTTTCCTATCATCCAGAATGCTGGTGGTTCTCTTGGCTGTATTCACTGCCTTGTAAATGGAAAGGTTGCAAGAAGCAGTGTCAGTAGATGAGCATGTGATGAGGGATGTGAGAGAGGACGTGTGCCTGAGCAGACACATACACTGAGCCACATTATGATTTCTCAGTGGAGACAACTCCAGTTGGTTGGCAGATCTAAGCAGCTTGGGGCCATAGGGCTTGAGGCCTGTAAGCATTGGACGCTTCTCATGCTGCCATTCTTGCTTTGCACAAGAGTGCTGCTCCAAAAGGGAGTCCCTCCCTCTGCCCATGAATAAGGCCTGCCTGCCAACACCAGTTCCAGCTGTGAACATGCAATCAGCTCTTCTATGGCCCCAAAAGGGGAGTCCCAGAGGCCTAAATTTAATTTTCATGCATATTTGTCTTCTCCCTCTACTTTTATGCAAATACTATTTTTTTTTCACCAACACAAGCGCCAACTGTTTTGTTTGGATAATTGCTTGAAGTCAACCCCAAACTACGGGGAGCTGCCTTTCTCAGAAAGTGCCTTTTGGTTAATTTTCAGTTAACCAAATTATATCTTCCTTCAGCACTTCCTCCAGGGTTTCTGGGATGATTTCTGTAAACAGTAGATTCAGTTTGAAGCAGTTCCACACCGATGTCAGGTTTATTACCGTCTGCACTGGGTCGGCTGGAATGAGCAAAGGAAACACAAGGCTTGCAGCCCCGCGTATCATCTGTGGCTGCGGTTTTTTCCCAAGCAATTCTCTATTCATCTGGCCACCATCAGCTGGTCCTAGAGTGGCTCTAACATCCCAAGTAGAGGTTTGTGGCCATAATAGGGAAAAGGGGAGAGAGCAAAATGAACTCTTGTAAAACAAAGATCTTATTTTTATGGAAATGAATAGGAACTCTGAAGTAAGGATGAGACACGGAAAAGCATCAAATACGAACAGAACGTTTTAAAATAGCAGCTCCTCAGAAATGCTCCATATGGCCCAGCAGCACGTAAGGTAACAGAAAACAGTCTATGTTGCAGCTGCAAGTGTTCATTCCTGGGCTTCAGGACTCAGTTCACAAAACTGTACTTTGCAATTTGTCTTGGAGAATGCTTCCTTTGTTCAGCTCCTGGGGCTGATTCTTTCAGGGTGAGGGGGAGAGTTAAATTAATACATTATTAATTAAGATATGCAATTTTAATTAGTTGTGTTTTGTTCTTAATGAAGTGATAAATTACTTTTAAGTTATCATCATCTCTTCTACCCTACTTAAGAGTTATAAAATAGTTATAAGTCAGTGCAGTTTTAGAGCCTATTTAGAGTACGTATGCCTATTTACAGCATGGTAATATTGCAGTGCTTAGCACTGAAACATCAATCTAAAAATGATACAGGACATCAAAATGACACCCTTAAAACACATGTAGTTCATTAATGCTAGTCAACAACAACTATCTAAAAGTCAACCAAAAAGTTACACATTTTACAGAGGATTTACCTTCTAATTTTTGCCATAATATTAAAAATGACTTGGGAAAACCAGTGTGGGCATCAAATGAATTTTGTTATTTATAAAATGAAGTTATTTAATTCATCATCTAAAACTAAGTTGTGTTGCATGATTGCATCATAATATGTCATATGCCAGACTTATCCAAGGATAGCACCTCTTTTTAATATCCTGGGCTGAGGCAGAATTCAGATCTTTGGATAGTGTTCTTTGTGTGTGTGTGTGTTTTTATTTCTGTCTTGTATTTGAATTCTTAACATGAAATAGAAATAACAGAGGAAAGAGAGGCAGCCTTGTAAACTCTGCCAGGACTTTTACCAGGGTATTGTATTCATGTTTTTATTTTATTTTGTCTGTACAACCCCAATCAACTAACTTCATTTTTCCTGTTGCTAAACTGTATTTTTTTGTTTTGGCTGAATTGACTGGATGTTTGGCTTTGTGTAGACACAGGCTCACTGTAAGTTGGCCCCCTAATTCAATAATTCACCATGAAGACTGGTTTTCATCCTCAGTGTGTTGAACAGGCATCTAATCAACCATTAATTTCCTTTTTGTTGGATGAATATAATAACTATTTCTGTCTTTCTTTCTGATGGGAAACAGAGGCAGGGAGGATTGGGGGCTACCCTAAGTCAGAAAGGGAGGTTATAGAATTCGGCTTCAGGAATCCTTATAGTATTCAGGAGTGATGTGATAGGAAAATGCCAGAATTTTGGGGGAAAAGAGATGGAGGTGATCTAGTGGCTATGTGTACCTGTGAAGTTCTAGACCTTGTAGTAGGCACTTAAGTCAAGCCTACAAGATTGCTTCTTCCAATGAAGAGCTGGGAAAACTTGGATAAGTCTCTCAACTTCTCTAAGCTATTTCTTCATTATCTGTAGAGTGAAACTGATAAAGCGGAACTAAGCAATATTTTCTAATATTTCCAGTGGGAAATATGCAATTATTCATTATTGTTACCTAGAGCCTTGTTGCTATGACTCTTGTCTTTTTAATTCATTAAAATATGGTAATAAATTTTACCATATTTGTGAGTATAAAAAAAATCTTCATAAGTTACTATTCTTTTTTTTATGAGCATTCCATTTATTTAAGAGAAATAGCAGATGAGCCTAATATCATCCTATGAATTTAGACATTTATGGCAGAGAGACCAGTTTTAACATGTAAAGAAGTGCAGTTTCAGTTAATGTAATACAATAGTGGATAGTTTTATTAAAGCTGTCTTAAGCAGACATCATGGAGACATTTTGAATTACTTTGGTCAAAAAGAGAGGTGTCTTATATATCTAAAGTAAATGGAAAATGGAGCCAAGCTTCAGGGAGATCTGAACCAGGGATTATGAGAACCCTGAGGACCCTGCATCTTGTGGGTCTCATTCTTCCTTCATGTCATCTTTATTTTCTCAGAGTAGGTTCTTCAGCGGAGACTGAAAATGTGGCATCCAGTAACTCACCACTCCCATTTCCCAGCATCTCCCTCCAGAAAGGAATTGAGATATGGTCTCTTAGGTCCTGAAAACAAAAATCCATTGAAAGAGTCCAAGCTTAGGTCAGTTGCACAAACCTGGACCCATCAACTATGGACAGGGAGTACGGTGCTATTTTGGATTATATTCCCATTGTAGTGGAAGAAGGGAAGAATCTACCCTAATAAAAGGGAAACATGCAAATTGGTGTCACTCTGCTACGCCCATCAGCCAATGAGGATGATTATGCAAATTAACCCAACAAAAATGGCGGTTAATTTGCATATGCAGGTGTGAGCAAAGACTGAAGATGACTGAAGACTGAAGAGGCCTGGCTTCTCTGCTGTAGCCAGAGCAGAGAAGCCAAGCCTCACTGCTGTGGCCCAAGTGGAGATGCCAAGCCTCGAGGCCAGACCAAAGGCCTGGGTCCTGGGTGCCGGAGGAAAACCGGTACCGGCAACCAGGGGAAGGAAGGCCTATTGCGTGAATCTTCGTGCAATGGGCCTCTAGTCTAATAGAATAAGGAAGCTCTCACTTAAACCACTTAGAATCCAGTAAGAAAGCTTGATATCTGTTCTTAGGTTTAGTATTAAATTCATATGAGACTTTTAGTTCCATTTAATTCTTCCATCATGCTTGACTTTGTATAACCCTTAACCAAGACACAGGGCTGTCAATAAACAGAGTTATTTTATGCCAATTGTATTAGTCTAACTCTTATGGATGGAATTTTCATGGACTTGTTTTTCCACTCACTAAGAAGGTCATTCAAGACTCTGAGATGTTAAAATATGTGATTTCTCTTTTCACTGCAAAAAATTATGTCTGTTAGAGGGAGATGGCATTTGGCCTAATGATTACATGTTACAAAATTAATATTTTAATTGGGTTGCTTGGTTATTCTAACCCACTGTGGCCTCAAAGTATATTCCTTAAGCATGACCTCTCACCATAATGCCTGCTGCTGCTTCAAAGGAGTGAAAAGATGTTTGTTAAAAGAGGAGATCATCACTCAAGATCATTTGCCTTGTTGGTGTCAGCTGTCAGCCTAATACATTTATTTGGACAACAGTAGGTTCTGACAGAACTTATAAAGTTCTCCTTCTCAGTTGTGAAATATGATGGATGTGCCATCCCGGTGACCTTTACACAAGGCCACATGTTAATATTCAGGACCTCCCTTTTGTTGGCCTTGAACAATGGCTGTCATTAAGAAAGCTTGGTTTGCCAATATGCCCTCAGTTAGGATGCTGGACCACTCCTGATTGGTCACCAGGAAGTATCATGTGCCTTTGATGGAAATGACATGGAAGATGTATGGTCAAAGTGCTGTGCTCAGCACCACTGCTGTGCAGGGGAGAAAACCACTATGACCCAAATAGCCCTGCACTCAAACAATGTCGCACCAACCAAAGACAACATATTGGGAAGAAAAATGCTTGTAAACTGCATGTGTTAGAAGATGTATTGGCCAGACGGCCATAGGGCAATCTTTGAACTATTGAAATCTTTAGAAATATTGTTTGGTTCTGAAACAATACTTACAAACCTAATTAATCAAGCATAGATGGTTTATTTTCAGGCTTTCCCCAGTGTGTAGCTTAAAGAATAGGGTCTGTGTGGCTCTCTTTGCTGTTTCACAGAGGCACGCAAAAACTCAGCGTGGGCATTTATGTTCATACAAGTTGAAGCTCTAAATTTCAAAATAATATCTACATAGATCTCTGGTGATCCCTTCAACAAAGGCCGGGGTTGGGGGTAGCCTGGATTCCCTTTTCAATTGTTCCTGACTCTGTATGACTCCCCCCTCCCATTCTCCTTCATTTCATTCATCAGGATCATTTATTCACAGAATCATTTAAGAAAGATATCATTCCTCTTGTGTTCTCTGGCTTGAGGGGAAAACAGTCTCACTTTTTTCTTACAGAATAAATACAATGAAGGGTTGTTTTCCTGAATATATGTGATTGAATGATGTGATTTAAGATGTTTTCCAATCTCAGTATCACATGTAAAAAGGGTCATTGAGAAACTGCACATCCTTAAGGGGGAAAGGTGACGAACATAAAACCATGTCATGTAAGAAGGCTAAGGTGCCATCTGGAGTGTTAACATGGGCAGGTAGCACAAGCCTTTTGTGTCTCAAGCAAGCTGTGGTTGAAATAAGCTAACCAGATGAAAGAATTGTCTAAGTTGCATGCAAAATAGTGCTTGGCTTGAGTTCTAGCAAGACATGAAATATTACACTGGGTCATGGCAGTTGAATTTCACGAATACAATCCCTGAGGGTCAACTCCCGGTTATTTATTTAGGGCCAGATTATTGACTTTGTGGATTAGCCAAGTGCTCCCCACTGTGTCCTCTAGGGCTATGTCACTATTCACCAGCTGGTTAGAATCTGAAGGGCAGGAGAAAGGAAAAGGGCTGGAATTCAACCCACAATTATATAGCTAGAAAGCAATTCAGATTAAAGTTTTGGTGTGAGGGGAGGTGCTTAACTTTATTATTTACCAGGAAAATACAAATTAAAACCACAATATAGTACTCTTTTATACCCACCAGAATGCTAAAAATTGAAAAACAAAGGTAATAATAGTTGCTGTCAAGGATGAGGACCAACAGGAAGCCTTAGATACTGCTGGTTGTATGCATAGTGAAATTATTGCTGTAGTTAAACTACTAATTAATGTTTCATCTCCTCTCAGAGTTGTCATTTTTGTTTGTGTGTGATGAGAGCACCTGAAATTTACTGTTAGCATATTTGCGCATTAAATACAGTATTATTAACTTTAGTCATCATGCTGTACATGATATCTCTAGACTTACTCATCCTACATAGCTGCAACTTTGTACCCTTTGATCAACATACCTCCCCATTTCACCTACCACCCACCCATGATATTTCCTGTTCTTCTTCAACTTTTTTGAATTCTACTTATAAGTGAGATCATGTAGCATTTTAAAAATTATTTCTTAGAGTTTTCATCTCTTTATTTACTTTACTTGTATGTTCTAATTTCTCTGTTAGAAACCTTAGCATTTTTTAAACCCTCACCAGAAGTTATTTTCCCATTGATTTTTTTAGAAAGAGGGGTTAGGGAAACAGAGAGAGAGAAAAGGGGAGAGAGAGAGAGAGAGAGAGAGAGAGAGAGAGAGAGAGAGAGAGAGAGAGAGAGAGAAAGAGAGAGAGAGAGAGAGAGAGAGAGAGAGAGAGAAAGAGAGAGAGAGAGAGAGAGAGATCAATTGGTTGTCTCCTACACATGCCGAGACTGGGGCAGGGATTGAATCTGCAACCCAGGCATGGCTGTGTCATAGCTGATTTAGGCTCTTATGCTTTCTTTGTCTCTTCAGATTATATTTTTCTTGCCTTTTTGGCATGCCTCATAAATTTTTGTTGAAAGCCAAGCATGGTGTATCAGGTAATGGGAAGTGAGGCAGACAATGTTGGGGCCTTACGTTTATCTGGCTAGGTGTTGGGCTGTGTTTAATGTTTGTTGCAGCTGTAGATACCAGAGTCTTCACATTTCTCCAGTTTTCTCCCTTTCATCTTCCCTCTGGACTTTGAGCTTCCATGACTACTCTTCCAGAGAAAGAGTCTGCATCTTGCAGTTCTTTATTCTGAAATCTATTGTTTTTAACCTAGAGACCTGTTTGTGTGATGATAAGGTGTGGGGGAAGGGACAATTTGTAATCTTATGATTAAATCTCAGCCTTTTAGAGCTCCATGTCCTTCACAAGTGTTTTTTAGCTTTTTTTTTTTTTCCTCCCCCTAGGTGAGACAAGAAGGCTAAAGGGGAATGGAGTGGAAAAAATGCGTACCCCTCAGCTGGGGGACTCAGGTATGTCTTTGTGATGGAGAATGCTCTGAGTGTATTTTATAACTATTGTCCTTCCCTGTAATAGAGCGATGAAAGGATCTTTGTCAGATTGTTACCTTGAGAAACTGGTGGGGTTGTTTTAAGCAAACCCACAGAAGTGTAGGGACCCCCTAAAACGGCAGTCCTCTGGGGTTTCTCACTCTCAAGCTAGTCTACACCCAGACTCCAGCAAGTCACCAAAATTACCATTTAAATTTTCGGTCCAGTGTATGGCCCCAGAGACTTCTACTCCAGGTAAACAGATCTTGATTCAACTCTCCAGATTTTGGAGTGGCCTTTTGCCCTGCAAACTCAGTTCTGTGATGAATCCAGGAAAAGTTGTTGATTTTCAGTTTGCTCAGCTCTTTCTTATTGTAAGAATAAGTGTGTCGGTTTCCAAGCTGTTTCCGTGTTAGAACTGATGCCAGAAATCCATTTCATGTATTTTCCCCATCAACTTTATTATCATTATCCCCCTTTTACAGATGAAGAAAATCAAGCCCAGACTGTTCAGCTCTGAAGCACTATGCAAAAAGTTACCATCCCTGCACACTTGGCTGACTGTCTTCTACTCTTGTCCCCTTCTGGCTACTTTTCCTTAGAGCAGTGGTTCTCAACCTTCCTAATGCCGCGACCCTTTAATACAGTTCCTCATGTTGTGGTGACCCCCAACCATACAATTATTTTCATTGCTACTTCATAACTGTAATTTTGCTACTGTTATGAATCGTAATGTAAATATCTGATATGCAGGATTTTCATTGTTACAAGTTGAACATAATTAAAGCATAGTGATTAATTAAAAAAAATGTAATTATATATGTGTTTTCCAATAGTCTTAGGCAACCCCTGTGAAAGGGGTCGCCTAAGACCATTCGATCCTAAAGGGGTCATGACCCACAGGTTGAGAACCACTGCCTTAGAGAGTTTATTCAAAGGTAAGTGTTGCTGTGGCCACTCATCTTTGTGAAGCCTTTAGCAGCTTTCCATGGCCCACTGTGTAACCTCCAGACCTTGCCTGCCCCTTCCCTCCTGCTCATTCTATTCACCACCAGGGCTAACTGTCCTGGGAACACATCTCAGTCCTTGCCAGGCTGATGCTTTCTCCCCACTCCTACATGACAAAGTCCTTTTCAGCCTTTGGGTCAGTTTCAGATTAAATGTTACCTTCACAGGTCTCTATTCCTGTTTCTCTGTCTCAGCCCCTTATTTTCCCCTTGGTATCACTCTCTACAATTTGTAACCTCTGAGTTGTGACCTATTTTTGCCATCTTCTCCAGTAGATTGTAAACTCCATGAGGGTGGGGCCTTGTTTGCCTTATTCTGTTGTATCCCCAGGGCCAAATATAGAGCAAGGCACAACGTAGGCATTTTTGAATGAAGGAATGAGCAAACTAAATAGATGGGAATTATATTATTTTTCCACATGGGTCCTAATTGCTGAAAGAAACCTTTCAGGAGCAATAGAGGGAAAGAGAAGAAACATTTTCAATAACAGTAATAACAATAGCCAAGGCTCGCTGAGTACTTCCTATGTGCCAGGTATTGCTAAAAGCCCTTGTTTATTAATTCAATCTGCATCTCGGTCCTGTGTGGTAGGTATTAACATTATTGCCATTTTATGAATGGGGAACCTGAGGCAAATAGCATGTAAGTACCTTGGCATAGGTAACGTATCCAGGAAGGGATAAAACATAGGTTTGACCCAAGGGCTCAAAGCCTATGCCCTTGGCCTCTAAGCTCACCACTGCTTAGGGCTTGATACATCCCAGACTCCTCCCATGGACTCAACCCCATTAGCTTAAAAATGACTCTCACTCCACAGCCAGAAGAAACGGTGACTGTGAGGTGGTGGATTCCATCAAACTCCATTAAGTGGTCTAAGGATCCTTTGAAGAGTGTATCATTGGAGTTCTTATCATGAAGACCTAGTTAAGGTTTATGCTTGATTGTAGCTGAGCAGGAGATGAAGTCAATTAGCTTTATCCCGTATTTGTGCCCACAAGAAAGGGCAAATTGAACTTTGGGGAATTAATTGTCTTTGGGTTTAATTCTCCTCCTAGGAGAATTGTCTCTAGTCTTTTTATAACACAAACATATTGGAGTTAGAAGCCCGATAGAGTAGGAGAGGTAGAGCTATATATTGAGGGACAGCTGCCAGGAGTGAGTTCCAAGGGGAGCAGCCTCATGCTCGCTGGGATCTCAGAGGGGCTGAATGTGCAGGAGGTACCATCGCTGTGTTTTTCTAATGAATAGAAATGAACAAATCAGCCTCTGTCAGGATTTATCATGAGCTATTTTGCAGCTCAAGAGGAAGATAAATTGTGTCTGTGAAATGCATTTAGCTCCAAGGTTTATTTTATTGTACCTTGCAGTCTTCCATCTGCCACAATATTATTTCAAATGAAATTAGCAATGAGTGGAAGACCTGCACTGCAACATAATAGGCAGAGTTGCCTGCACATTAAAAGAACATGCAAAACTTGACTATGGGGAAGAATTTTTTAAAAATAAAATACCGGAAAATAAGTGCCTCAGTAGCTGGGAAAAGTTGAGCCCTTACCTGAGTGAGTGAACACAAGGAAAGGTAGCCTGGAGGAATGGTAAGTATATGGGCTTCATGGGAGCTAATGTCAGTCATTGGGCCATGGGCAGAGTACTCAACGAGCCCTTTCTTCTTCTGTACATTAGGAGAAACCCTGATAGCATTTACTACGGACGAAGGCATGGACAGTAGGGGAGTATCTGGCTGGTAGTCAGTGCCCACTCCGTTAGCTGTCATTATGGATACTTGCATCCTTCTTCATCAATCTCAGGTCACAGTAGCCACATTTAACTACTATGTAGTAGAAAAATTAAAACCCCTAACAATCTAAAACCTGCGTCCAACGCTGGCTTCTCTGATGCTTGACTAGTCATGTGGACAAAACGCATACTCTCTGACCTCAGTTTTCACCTCAGTTAAATGAAAAAGCTGAAGTATCTCTCTCAAGCTCATGTAGGATACCTAGTGTGAAAGCAAATAAAATGTAAAGGAATATATAAGTTTTAACGTGTAAGTAATACTGGTGTCTGAAGTGAAGGCTGCCTACAGAGCAGTAATACTCTGAGGCTCTAGCGTGTTCATGATTGTTTGGATTGAATGAAGCTTTTAAGAAATAGTACCAAAATCTCTGATGAGTGAATTCGACCAGTGGCTCCCTCATTGCACATTATAATCTCTGAGGGGTATACAAAGTACAGATACTATAGAGCCCTTGACTTCATATCTGTATTGTTCCGAGCATGCTAGATACTGGATAATGTGTAGCCAGGATTGGGAAATACTGAATTAGACTTAAGTGCTGTGTAATCTAACAAAGAGCATTAGACTTTAAATCATGAGCAATGCATTTTGGCTCAAGTTCTGTCACTATCTTGGTGGATACATTTGCTGAAAAAAAAAAAAAGACTGGAAGCCATTGGGGATTGCAAACGACCATTCCATTTTCATAGGTCTCTGTTTAAAGCCAGAACCACTGGTGGTTCTAGTCAATTCAGGCAGCCTGGTCATGGTACCATACAGGAAGCCTGAAATCATTCAGGGGTCTATGAAACTGGAGAGGCTCTGGGTTTCTGAGTTGAAGTCCATCTCGTTATAAATCAGCTGATCAATTTAGTCTCAAAATGATCAAGTCTGTTGGTGCGAGTAGCATTTTGTCATTGGAGTGGTACCTAGTATATGGCATAAGCTCAAAAATTATTGACCAAATAACTAAATAAATAACCACAGTCATCACTCTCTCAATATCAGATAAGGTAGTTTTGGTAGTTATTCCTATAGATAACATTATATCTATCTATCTATCTATCTATCTATCTATCTATCTATCTATCTACCAATCATCTATCAAAATAGAGCCTTTTCTATTTGTAAATACAAAATTACTTATTTGCTGTTCTCATAAGCCGTGAACTTCCTGGTGAAAAGGTAGTGAGAGGCCCTTGGAGGTATTTAAACAGAAATGGTGATGAGGGTGATAAGTTCTCTTTCAATCTAAAACTTCTAGGATGTAAAGGTGTGTAAAGTGTTATCAGGCCTTCCATCCTGTGCTTGATATTTGAGGAACAGAATAAGGGCAAATCAAAAAACTTTGGTTTTTGTGTTGTAGATTTTCCTTTGGGGTTAAGAGTCCCAGAGCTATAGTTCTGAAAGATTCCCGATGTTTCTCAGCATTTCGGAAAGCCTGATAAATTTGTCTCCCATTTCCAATATTTGGCTTCATGATGGTGTGGGGAAACCAATAAAAAAAAAAAAAAAGAAGAAGAAAAGAGAAAAGCTCAGTCTTCCTAAAGTGTTGAAGGTAGATGAGACTTTTATAGCTCTAAAATCTGCTCACACACAGACTAGCGAGTGCATCCCATGGTTCCAAGCTGAATATGTATAAAATTATGTCCTGAGATGAAGATGGTATGAAAGGAGGTAAATGACAGTGTGCCATTTATAGGACTGTCCATAGGCCAATGATGCAAACTGGTGGCCCGTGTTGATTCGGAGAGCAGGTATGTTTTGTGTAGCTCACACTGTATTTTTTAAAAAATTGAATGAGTTACCAAAATTTAAAAATCAGGAGTCTTTACATATATTTTAAAAAACATTATTTCCATTTCTGAAAATTCAGAAAGATCTGTCTACACTGGGCCCACTTTCCCTCATGATAATAATAGACAAAATCTGAAAAGTGGCTGATCCCTGTTGATGAGATATGTTCACAGGGTATCCCCACTTGGCCCATCTCTCATTTTTACTAACTTCAAGGCCTCTGGAGGAATTTGCATTGATTCTCCCTCCTGGAGACAGGGATGTAGGTTAGGCAATGTGTGTCCTAGAACCTACCATGGCCAGCATCCTCTTTGCTACTTGAGCACAGGAAATATGAATCTTGTTAAGAGCCATTGAACTCTGGCACAGATTTTGCAACATAGTAGAACTCAAGAAATCAACTTCCTTCATCCTCTCATTCCGTACCTTTGCACCTCCTGATTTTTTCTCTTTTCTATACCCTGAATCTGAACACTGTTTTTGTTGTTTTGTTTTGAGTGAAAGGGCTGCTGTTAATAATTACTCTGGGGCAACATGTGTAAGTTGGAACTATATATTAGTGGGTATATTAGTTTCCTAGAACTGCTGCAACAAAGAACCACAAACTGGAGGGCTTAAAATACAATCATTTCCTCACAATCTGGAGGCCAGGTATTAGCACAATTGATGTTTTCTGGAAGTTCTCGGGGAGAAGCCATTCCATGTCTTTCTCTTCGCTGCTGGTGGTTACTGTAATCCTTGGTATACCTTGGCTAGTAGATACATCACTCCAGTCTCTGCCTCCATCATCACATGACATTCTTCCTGTGTGCCTGTGTCTGTTTTCTTTTTTTTCCTTTTTTTTCTTATTAGTTAAGGTATTACAAATGTGTCCTCATCCCCCCCATTAACTCCCAACCTCCCCCCCCCGCCGCCCCGCACACTCATGCTCCCATCCCCCTGTTGTCCATGTCCATTGGTTTGGCTTATATACATGTATACAAGTCCTTCGGTTGATCTCTTCCCCTTATCCCCGCCCTCCCCTACTTTCCTTCTGGGGATTGATAGCCTGATTGCTGTTTCTCAGTCTTTGGGTCTGTCCCTTTTCATCAGCCTATGTTGTTCTCTATAATCCACAAATGAGTGAGATCATGTGGTATTTATCTTTCTCTGACTGGCTTATTTCACTTAGCATAATGCTCTCCAGTTCGATCCATACTGTTGCAAAAGGCAAGAGTTCCTTTTTTTTTTTTTACCGCAGCATAGTATTCCATTGTGTATATGTACCACAGTTTTCTAATCCATTCATCTGCTGATGGGCACTTAGGCTGTTTCCAGATCTTAGCTATGGTGAATTGTGCTGCTATGAACATAGGGGTGCATATATCCTTTCTGATTGGCGTTTCTGGTTTCTTGGGATATATTCCTAGTAGTGGGATCACTGGGTCCTATATAATAAAGAGGTAATATGCAAATTAACCCTCACACCCTCACAAGATGGCTGCCTATGACCAGGCTGACAGGGGGGTTAGTGAGGGACGACCAAATGACTGAACAAGCAGGCTGCATGGGTGACCAGGCCGGCAGGGGGGCCGTGAGGGGCGACCAGGCTGATGGCGGGGGGGGGCGGGCAGTTGAGGGTGACCAGGCCAGCAGAGGGGCAGTGAGGGGCAATCAGGCCGGTGGCAGAGGGGGGGGGGGGCAGTTAGGGACGACCAGGCAGGCAGGTGAGTGATTAGGAGCCAGCAGTCCAGGATTGTGAGAGGGATGTCTGACTGACAGTTTAGGCTTGATCTCCAGGATTAGGCCTAAACCGGCAGTTGGACATCCCCCAAGGGGTCCCAGATTGGAGAGGATGCAGGCTGGGCTGAGGGGATACCCCACCCCCTGTGCACAAATTTTGTGCACTGGGCCTCTAGTTATATATAAGGCAATGTGCTAAAATCTGAACATACATCTTCAGCTTTGATTCCTATGGTCACCCTCTGAAATAGAAACTCTTATTTTCTGATGGTTTAGAGACAGATTTGGAGGCCCACAGAGATTCTATAATTTTAGGGCTGGGGCCAGGTTGCAACCCTTCAATTTGACTCCAGGTCAGAGCATTCCTATATTATGATTCTAAATATGACAGTTACAGTTCTTGGGTACTGAGCACTCACTAAGTACTAGATGCTTTTCATTTTATCACCCTCTTTCCTCAGATACTTAATTAGTTTGGTTTTTAAATTCCTTCAGGTCTTCACTGAAATATCACATACACTGAGTAGCCAGATTATTATGACTGGCCAGATTATTATGACCACCTCATCAGTACAATGAAGTGAATTAGTTATGCAAGTAATCCTATCTAATAAAAGAGTAATATGCAAATTAACCATCACTCCATCACTCCGTCACAAAGATGGTGGTGGCCACGGAGCTGGAGCGAGAAGGAGGCTTGGGTTGCCCCTGGCGATGGAGGAAGCCAAGCTTTCCCCTGTCCTGGCTGGCCCTAGGCTCTGCTCAAGGCTACAAAGTTTCAATTATAGAAGATAAATAAATCCCAGATACCTGCTAAAAAAGAAAAAGAAAAAAAGGACAGGCTGGGAACTTGGGTCACCGGGGGGGGGGGGGGCATGGCCAGCCTGAAAATGGCCACACCCCCATGGGGTGAGGGTCCCCATTGAGGGGCTTGACCAGCCTGCAAACAGCCCTCAGCCCCTCACCCAGGCTGGCCAGGCACCCCAGCGGGACCCCCACCCTGATCTGAGACACCCTTCAGGGCAAACCAGCCGGCCCCCACCCGTGCACCAGGCCTCTATCCTATATAATAAAAGGGTAATATGCAAATTGACCCTGGGAATGACTGGTCACTATGACACACACTGACCACCAGGGGCAGACGTTCAATGCAGGAGCTGCCCCCTGGTGGTCAGTGTGATCCCACAGGGGCAGCTCTGCTTAGCCACAAGCCAGGCTGATGGCCACCAGCACAGTGGTGGTGGTGGGAGCCTCTCCCGCCTCCTCAGCAGCGCTAAGGATGTCCAACTGCAGCTTAGGCCTGCTCCCCACTGGCAAGTGGACATCCCCCAAGGGCTCCTGGGCTGCCAGAGGGATGTCTGACTGCCAGCTTAGGCCCGATCCCCCCAGGGATGGGGCCTAAGCCAGCAGGTGGACATCCCCTGAGGGGTCCCAGACTGCCAGAGGTTACAGGCCGGGCTGAGGGACCCCCCCAAGTGCACAAATTTTTGTGCACTGGGCCTCTAGTAATAATAATAAAACCTTGAGAGTATTTTCTTAGGAAGTTTTCAATATTCAGTATTTTTGGAATGTCAATGAAGTACTGATGGGGTGGTCATAATAATCTGGCCACTCAGTGTATTGGGGTCTATCCTAATCTTTCCCGCTTTATTTTTCTCCTATTGACACCCACTATTATGAAGATAATGTACACTTTAAATCTTTTACATATTTTTTGAATTTGTAAATGACCCTGTAGATTGTCCCAAATATTCTAGGCATCTATATGCTTTTCAAAGCTCTCTAAAAACTTGAAGAAAGGGATTTAAAGCATGTAAATTATCTTAACTACTTTAAAATTAGACTTTAATTTGTGTAGGTCAATGGGCAGAATTTCTCTGGTAAAAATTTCCAGATTGTGTGTGTGTGTGTGTGTGTGTGTGTGTGTGTATATATATATATATGAAAGTGCAGGTGGAATGTATATATTTATATATTATATATGTATATAGATATGGAAATGCAGTGAGAAAATATATATTTCTTTTACAGTTTTGGCTGTATTGTTGTAAAAATATATCTCATCTTTTACATGAAAAAAAAATGATTTGGTTGCACAAAGAAAGAAAAAGTTAAATCTATTATTATTAGTGCATATGTATGTGTTGTGTAGACCCAGCATCAGATTCATTCACTAATTGCTTTCATTTTCAGCTGGCTTGAAATTTCTAATAAAAGAGACAGATCCAAAGACTGAGAAACAGAGATCAGGCTATCAATCCCCAGAAGGAAAGTAGGGGAGGGCAGGGGTAAGGGGAGGAGATCAACCGAAGGACTTGTATACACGTATATAAGCCAAACCAATGGACATGGACAACAGGGGGATGGGAGCATGAGTGTGCGGGGGGGGGGGGGGGGGAGGTTGGGGGTTAATGGGGAGGATGAGGACACATTTGTAATACCTTAACTAATAAAAACAAAACAAAACAAAACAAAAAACCAAAAACAAAACAAAACAAAACAAAAAACACAAAAAACAAAAAAAACAAATTCCTGAAGTAATTGGCTCTTGGATTTTTACATTATCAGTTGAAAGTCGAAATGGGCTATGGATCATTTCTTTTGCATGAGCTCTAACTCCAGTTAATAATTATCCACTCACAAATTTTCCCCAAATTTAGAATTTGAGGCCCTATTTTCATCACCAGTTCTTCTCGTTCCCTCTCTGTAGTAGTTTTCAACAGTTTTTCTTGAAATAAAATGTTTTATGAGAATTCTGTGAAAATTATTTGGAGGGGCTGCTTTCAAACAACAGGAAAGGGACAGGTTGCATTTCATGTCCTTAAAGAAGTGGAGGGAGCTTGTGAGGATAATAATGTCAGGGGATTTTTTTTCTTTTCTTTCTCAGCACATTGCAAATGTTGATTTCTCAAACATTCAGTTATGAAGGAGAGACTTTTAAAAAAGTCCTGGTGGTGGCCCAGCTGGCCTGCCTCAGTGGTTGAGCATCAACCTATGAACCAAGAGGTCACGATTGGATTCCCAGTCAGGGCACATGCCCGGGTTGGGAGCTCGATCCCCAGTGAGGGACATGAAGGAGGCAGCTGATCAATGATTCTCTCTCAACATTGATGTTTCTATCTCTCTCTCTCCCTCTCCCTTCCTCTCTGAAATCAAAAATATATTTTTTAAAAATAAAATAAAAAGTCCTGGCAGGGATAGGTTTATTCAGCGCCCTTGAGGGCCATTCCTACCCTTGTTTGCCTCCCAGGTCCTTCTGTGGGACCTTCCACTGCCATCGGGTTCTGCAGGACCCCTTTGGCCCCTTAGAGGGTCTCCTCAAGTTCCTCAGAGACCCAGCTGAAGGAATGGATGGCAGCCATTGAAGGCACTCTGGTCAACCCAGATTCTATAGCGGACTCCAGGGCAAGCCCAGAAATCCATTTGGAGGAGGCCCAGTTGCCATGGCACCGGAGATGCTCCCCAAGCATCCTCATCCCTGGGGGAGGGGGTGCGGGAAAAGGGGCTCAGGGCAGATGCCCCCCTCCATGGCAATCTGGCAGGAGCGCCCCTTCCTCACTTTGCCGGGGCTCCCACCCATTTCCCCTGAAAGAGGTTAATCAAGGCTTGCTCGTCTCCCCCCTCCCGCCCACCCTAGCGTTTCCATAAGGCTTGTTCACAGGCCCCTCCTAGGCCGGGGGTGAATGCTCACTTACACTGACCGCTGCGAGGGAATTGTTCAGCGCGGGCTGCCCATCTTCAAGTCAATGCCTGCCCAGAACAACAGAAAGGGCCTCAGATGTACTGGTTTCCACAGAACCATTGTTAGCCTTTTGTGAAACCGTTTTGAACCTAATAAATAATGTCAAAAGTCTCTATCGCAGCCAAAAAATGTTCCTTTTGAAGCATTTCTAATAGTATTTTTGTTCCGCGGTGTCTCCCGGTGTCACAAAGAATTTGTGCCTCACAAAGGGAATGGGGGACATCGCGTGCCACTTCGCCATGCGCCTGCGGCGACTGCGGGGACCCTCTTTGTTCAGCTCCCGCAGGTAAACGGTTTCACTTGCCAACGTGGGCTTTGGTTGAAGGCTGTTTTCTAAAGGGCCTTTTGAATTTCTAAGCAGAGGTTTGGAAAACCTAAGTGCATGTTTGTAACTTAATAGTTAACATGAAATTTGATTACTCCTGAAGTGTGGAGGAGAATTCTCCGGCCATGTTAAGGTTTTGATGTCAGAAACCTGAAGCTGGATCCTCCTTCGAGGCCCTGAAACACTTGGAACGAAGTTTAATGCAAAAGAGATACGGAATGTTCTGATTGTAATAAAAAACAACAACATTGGAGCAGCTTAGGGAACGTGATTTCTTGTTTTTTGTTTTTTTAAATCAAACCGGCTACTTTAGCCACTTGCTTTTAAATTTAATTAAATTAAACATAGTAGAAATTGACTTTATCAGATGATTTTATGGGTTTAATTTTTTCTTGTTAATGTACTATATTTTTCAACATTGAGAAACACAAATCAGTGTAGGCAATACACCCATATACACTCAAAGTTCCATGAAAATTTCCCATTGACTTGAATATGTAGAAGTTGTAAAATCCTACTGCATTTCCCCCCTTGAGTTCAAATTAATATATATGTATAATAATAATAATATACACACACACACACATAATGCCTACATTTAAGACTTATCATCAAGTCTAAAATCCAAATTTAAGTCTCAGAGTCCCAATAATAATGAAATGTTATAACCAGAAATTAAGAATTAGGAGTCTGTTTGGTCCCCTGAGAATGATTTGATTTCTTTGAATAGTAAGCATTTCCTAGGAGTAAGGCACTTAAAAAAAGGTATCCCTAAATTTTAGAGCTTTGCTTGTTTCATAATAATATGATTTTATAATTGATAGGTTTTGACTTTTATTTACTTATTGGTATCATTTATATATAACATGATTTTATTGTACGAGAGTGTACAGGTTATCAGTGGTGGTTGCTACGGTTTCCTGAGGGTCGGATGGCCTCTGCTTACCAGAGTCATATGACAACCATGAGCTCAACTTCATGTCATTTGGTTGAAAACCAGTGTATGACCAAATTCGGGGATTTTAATTTGCTATTTATGAGTTTGTGCAACTGTTTTTTTTTTTTTCCAGATAAGAAATCATTGCTTTAAGTGATTTTAAAACAAGCAAAAATTTGTAGTGGTCAATTTCAAGAGTAGAAACTGTTTTTGATATAGTAAGGATTCCCTTATCTGAAGTGGAAAATAGCAGATTTACTAAAAATTCAATATGGAAGAAGCAATTCTGCTCAGAATTGAGAAAAGGGATATAAGCAAAAGATGTAGACTTTGTGATAGAACATATTCTAAAGCAGTTTCCCAAAGTGTGTTCCATGGAACACTAAAATTAGAAAGATGCTTTGTGAGATGGAGAGCTTACAGATAAATATGTCTGAGAGATGTGGCCCAGTCTGCTCCCTAGAGAGTCTCAGTAACATATTATGGATCCTGAGGATTTCCACAATAAAAAAAATCTGGTAAATTCTGCTTCACCCAGTGTTTCCCAATTTCCTCTGATCAGCGAATCCTGAAATGAGTGTGTGTGTGTGTGTGTGTGTGTGTGTATACATATATGTACTTAAAAATAACACCTATTAATATTTTTTAGCATTAGTATCTTGTGAAACACATTGCTCAAAACTCTATTCTAAATGTACCAAAAGTCATGTAAACTGGTAGGATTCAAAGTAAGGATTTCTTTTCAAAGAAATGAAGAAAGAATCAGAGCTAAAGAAAACAGCCCTTAATAAATAGTTCTGGGAACCCATTCTTCCTTGTAGTACTGTAGTGACCTGTCTCTGGTGCTTTTTCTTATTTTGGGTGTATGTGGTGGGGAGGATGTTCATTGGTTCAGCCCTGACCATCCTTACTAATAAAAGCCTAAGTGGTCGTCACACTGTGATGCCCTCATGCTGTCACAAGATGGCTGCGCACACAGTGGAGCGCAGATGGGCGGGGCTGGGCTTGACACTGCATGCACAGCACGGAGCCTGCCTGGAAGTCCTGCCTCCTCCTGGCTTTGCGTGGCGAGGCCTGCCTGGGGGTCCTGGGGGTCCTGCCTCCATGTGAGGAGGCCTGCCTGCGGGTCCTGGGAGTCCTGCCTCCATGTGGGGAGGCCTACCTGCGGGTCCTGGGGTTCCCATCTCCCAGCTCCATGTGGTGCAGAGGCGGGACCCCTGGCTCTGGCCTACCTCTTTGGGGCAATCTACCGAGGAGCCCCAGAGGGTGGGTGGGGCCTACCTCTTTGGGGCGATCGATCATGGGGCTCCTGCACTGTGACAGGGCACAGGCCAGGCTGGGGGACCCACCCCCCAGTGCATGAATTGTGTGCACCAGGTCTCTAATGCTTAGATAATGATGGGTGGGGCACATTGCCAACTTTGTCTCAGAAATGAGGGAAGAGAATGTGGTTTTGAGGTTTACTAAAGATGGTAGCATTTTTCAAGTTTAATTGGAGCTGACTGACATCAGACTTGTGGAAGGGATGGGATGCTGTAAGGGAGAATTAAGAAAGAGCTAAGGCGCTGGAATCAACCTGGATCTGAAGAACTTGTTCCTGTAAATGTGACCTGAACTTAGTGTCACTCTGTCATTTGGCTGGAGTTTCTTCACTGGTAAATTGGGATAGCATGTTCTGTTTACTGCAAGGATAATTTGGGGGTCAAGTTTCCTAACTAACGAAGCATTTTATAAAGCAAGAGCACTATGCAAATGCAAGTCATTACTAATTAGCATAAATATTGTCATTGGATATGCAGGGCTAGTTTAAGGGCTTATAAATCCAGTTGCCTTACAGTGACAGTGAGTATTATATCTGGTGACCTGTGATAATGTCCCTTTCTGAGAAGATTTTATATACCATATATTTTTTTACCTTCATCACAGCACTATGAGGTAAATAATAGTGTCTCATTTATTGACAAGGAAACTGAAACAGAGAGACAAAGCAATTTGCCCAAACAATAATTACCTCCTGCACCCATGCTCAAAGACATTCTATATTAAAAAACAATGTATGCAGTTGAAAAACTAATACACTATTACATTCAAAATCTCTACTTTAGAAAAATTCAGTTTAGAATATAGCATGCCAGTTGGCAGTATCTACTACCATGTGACCTCTTAGCCCAACTCTCCATAAAAGTCTGAAACTACGCAGATAAGGGGAGGAATAAGGCAATGTGTTCATAAGTACAAATGCGATGTTGAGGATTCTAAGTCATGCAGGGACCCAGAAAAGGGGGTGTTGTCAGGAGAAGACTTGACATTAAGATAAACGCTCCAGAATTCTTCAGGTATGTGGAAGACTTCTCGAGCAGCCCAAAGCCTCTGTTACATACTCTTCCATGCATCATTAGTTTTCCAGAGCAAGTTTTTGCCATGTCTAGGCTTCTTCTCCTACTGATCGCTCCCTATCCTCCAACCCATGTTTTTTCTCACCTACGGGAATCAGTCTAATTTTGTAAGTCAGTGATATTGGGATGAATTGTGAAGTGTTTATGAGGTACTTATGACCCTAGGTTAGTTATTGTGAGAGATTTGAGAAATGTGATTCCACTCAATCAGCATTTTTTAGCATTTGCAAAGTGCCAGGCACTGGCCTTGATGCTGAGGATGTTGACTAGAAATAATACAATCTTGCCCAGCTGGCATGGCTCAGTGGTTGAGTGTCTACCTATGAACCAGGGGGTTGAGGTTCCATTCCCGGTCAGGGCACATGCTTGGGTTGCAGGCTCGATCCCCAGTGTGGGCCGTGCAGGAGGCAGTCAGTCAATGATTCTTTCTCATCATTGATGTTTCTATCTCTCTCTCCCTCTCCCTTCATCTCTGAAATCAATAAAAATATATTTAAAGACAAAAAGAACACAATCTTTTTGCTTGTCAAACTCAATCTAGTGTAAGACTTAGTTCTTTAATTCATTCAATCATCAAATTTATTGAACACCCATGTATATGCCAGACACTTTTCCCTGGGGATCCAGTGGTGAATAGCCATTTTGGTCAAGTAAAACCTAGCTGGTGAGACATAAAATAATGACACAATAATGTTCACAATAATGACACTGTAATCCTTTAGCCATAATTCTGAAACCCTAAATCTCCAAAAATTGAAAGTTCTTTTATAACTCATTGGGTGTTAGTTATCACCCAAACTGAAGTGAAGTTAACTTATAACCATTATTTATCTCAGTGTGAAAATTCATGTATTTTGATGAAGATGTATTAATATATTTGATTATGGGGTGTTACCTGAGATCCTGATGGATAATACATGATTTATGCACCACTATATAAGATATCGCTTATGCACCATAATATGCAAACAAATTTAAAGTTCCAAATCTCAAATATATGAGGTGTTTTGGAAAAATATTTTGAAGTTGTTTAGTGAATAAATATAATGGAAATTTAGAGAAGGGAAGGTCAATTTGGGTTGGAATAATAATAGAAGGCCTTACATGGCAGGATTTAAATACATTTTTATTGTTTTCAGAGAGAAAGGGAGAAGGAGAGAGACATAGAAACATCAATGGTGAGAGAATCATTGATTGGCTGCCTCCTGCACACCCCCCACTGGGGATCAAGTCCACAGCCCAGGCATATGCCCTGACCGGGAATCGAACTGTGACCTCCTAGTTCATAGGTCAATGTTCAACCACTGAGCCATGCCGGCCGGGCTCACGTGGCAGTATTTAAACTTGATTTTGGAAAGTGTAGGATTTGAGAGTAATGGGTAGTACAGGAAGTAGCAACCAGGGACAGATCAACATTTGTGTGACTTAAACTTGTATATTTTGAGGGGCCTCTTTAAGGGAAAAAATCCTGACTACAGTTAGGTAGAGGGCCTTTGCAAATGAAGGGCTCTGAAACTTAAATTTTATTAGTTTCCTAATAAATTTATCTTTGAGCAAGATCAAAAGCATAAATAATGTACCCATAGATCTATAAGTAAATACATATCTTGATGCTGAGGGGAGAGAAAGAGGAGAAAAGGATTGGGTTCTTGTGGGGGAGGAGAATAAATCTTACCATTTTTATCTTTTTGAATTGTTTAAGTTTTTGAAAATTGATAACCAAAATAAGCTTCTTTTTTTAAAATGTAGGCATAACATGTATGGCTTTTGGAAAACAATCCAAAGACTAAAAATAATCCAATTGTGAGTATATTTCAGAATGAATGACCTTTCTCCATTTTCTCCTGTTTATAGCTAGTCAATTTCTAAAGCTTAAAGAAGATTTGACAATTATAAATAATTTAATATACTTAAATTGCAAGGTCATCCAAGAAGAGGAAAAAGCTGCATTTTATTTTTAAATAGACTCTGTAGGCATAGCTTTTCTTTAGATTTCAGGGGATAAGCTTGAATTTAAAAAAAAAATATAAAGATGAATACTTTAAGGTTAAAATGAAAAATTCAGTCTATTAGACTACATAGCAATACTCTTTTCTCAAACTATATACAATGATTTATATTTACTCATATAAACAATGCCAATAGTCAGTGTATATTGCATATTTACTATATGCCATGTAGTGTTCTGATTCCTTTATTACAACATATCTCCACTCTCCTTTAAAATTTTTGTTTTGTTATTGCCACAAAGATTTGACCTTCATTCTTGGTTTCTTTTTAATTTATTTTTAATAGCTTTATTAAGGTCTAATTCACATACCATATAAGTCATCCATTTAAAGTACACATCTCACTGGTTTTTAGTATAATTCACAGATATGTGCAACCATCACCATAGTAAATTTTACATTTTCATCCACTCAAATAGAAACCCTGTACCCTTTGGCTATCATCTTCCTTTCCCCCCATCCCCCCCGAGTCCTAAACAATCGCTAACTTACTTTCTGTAGCTAAAGATTTCCCTATTCTGGGCATTTAATATGAATGGAATTATATAATATGTAGTATTTTGTGACTGGCTTTCCACAATTAACATAATTTTTCAAGAATCATCTATGTTGCAGTATGTATCAGAGTTTCATTCCTTTTCATGGCTGAATAATATTCCATTTCATGGCTATACCACATTTTGTTTATCCATTCTTCAGTTGATGGACACTTGGTTATTTCCACTTTTTGGCTGTTATGAATAATGCTGCTGTAAATATTACTGTACAAGTTTTTGTGTGGACATATGTTTTCATTTCTCCTGGATGTAGGCTCTCCTTTAATCCTCCCAATACTTCTGTAGCCTGTTGCCATCCCCTTAGGTGGAAACTGAGAATAGTAAGGTAAAGTTGCCTGTCCAAAGTCATGTGACCTGTACAAGAGCCAGGCCATAAACCTAGGCAGGCCAGCTGGAATTTGCTATCCTGCTTCTCTCTACATCAGCTCTTCTCAGACATGTTTCTAAGCTTTCCTTTTAAGGATAGCTAAAAAAAATTGTGCAAAAGTAATAACTGCTATTTAAATGTACCTATGTATCTCCCCAGCCATTTACCTATCATCTGACTAAATGCTAGACATATTTTCTAAAGTGCATCCAGAAAATATGTCTTACAAATGTGACAGTCTGCATGTAATTAGCACCACTTGCATATTTTACATCATTAAAAAAAATCAAAATTTTCTCACTTTGCCCTAAATTATACCTAGCTTTCTCATACACAGTGTGAGTAGATGTTTAGAATGGCAAAGACCATCCCCAAGCTGTCTATTAATTAATGCTGTAGGGGTAGGTCGCCTCCCCCTTAATTCTTTGGTAAGAAATCAGTATTGCATGTTGGTTCCTTCCTTCCCACACCTCCTCTAGGTTAAAGTTGAATTCTTTGAGATCGAGATGTTTTTGTGCGCGACTTTAACAATGTTCTCTTCACATGTCCTCGCATAAGCCCAACAATTGCTTGTTGACCCATTTTAACCCCTTTTGAGCGTCATCTTCAAAGTGTAACTGTCCTTGACAATGAAAGAGACCTTCCTATTGTCTGCTCCTTCCAGGCAATCTTTAGCATGAAGCTAAATGGCTTTCAGATGGAGGAGTTGGCCAGAGGAAGGAGACAAAGTAAGCTGTTGTTCCTGAGTGACTTGGCTAAAGTTTCCCTTTTCTCTCTTAGAATTGTGCAGTTCTATAGAAGATGACAGACGTTTTGACAGGTGCAATATGCTTTGAACTGTTGTGTCCAGATAATTCTTTTGTCTTGGGTTTTCCCAGCAGAGTGGTACATCTTAGGATGCTGATATGCATATTGTTTGCTTTTTATTTCATGGGATGAAGCCTTCCTTCTCGCTTACCCTCCACCTCTCTCTTTAGGCCCTTTGCACACATGTCACCGACCCACATGGGAAGGCAGCAGTTGGTGCAGAAAACTCTCCCCCAACCTCCCCCACCCTTTCTTTCCCCTTAAAATGCAAATTACTCCTTGCATAGTTTTCTCATTATTGTTTAAAAAAAAAACAGAAAGAAAAGAGAAAGAAATTACTTAGAGACCTACAAAACACAGTGGCACATCAGAGGCAATGGCTGGCAGAGCTAAAACCCTAATAACAATAATACCTAATATATAGTAAGACCCAGCATGTGTCAGATACTATGCTATGACCTTGACATGCATTGTCTATTGTTAAAAAAGTGAAAATTACTTATGGCCTAGTAGCCCCATGATAATCACTTTACATTTTGGAGCATATTCTTTCATACATTTTTCTTAGCATATTACATTTTAGTACTATTTAGGGGGGAAATGAGCTCATATTGCCTAAATCGTTCTCTAAGTTTATTTTTTTTCCTATCACAATGAACTGTGGATATTTTTGCAATATCAACAAACGGTGATCTTCATTTATCTATAGTAAATTTCACTATATCATAATTTAGTTATCCAAGTTATTATTTTGGGACATTTTAGAGACTTCCACATTTCAGTAAGGCAAATGTTTTTGTGATGTAGATGATGAATGTACTTCACATGTCCTTAGATGTGCTCTTCTGAGTATTTTTATAAAGTAAATCCTAAAAGTGGAATTGCTGGTCAAAATGCATGCAAGGTTTAACTTTTGATTATCTTCTGGCTCTGTCTGGAAGAATTCCTAAGAATTTCATCTGACCTGCTCTTCGACTTCCAGAATTAAAAAAATAATGATAATATTAGTTAGGAAAGTTTTAGCCTAAACCAATAGACACCAGAGATCCTAAATTAAATCATTTTTTCTTTTCCACCTTTTGTCATGGTGACTTAGATCCACATAGATTGTTCTGCTTTGGTAAAAACGTGGGAAAGTTTTTGGTTGACAAAAAACCACACAGGACTTTAACTAAAACTGGGGGCTTCCATGTGTGTAATGGAACAGCACATCCTGTTTCATATTTAAATTGGTATGAAAACAGAACCTGAATATCGCCCAGCTATTTTTCTGGATGCCTTTCTGTGTATTTCTACTAAATGTAGTCCTTCCTGAGCGCCTTGTTACAAGTATGACTGACAATGACATGTTGAACCAAGATAGGAGGGAATTGTTTTTAAAATAAAATAAAAATTGCCCTGTTCTCTGTAATAGGCGATTCTACTTTTTTGTGTTTTAATTTCTATTTTTCCTTAATATTAAACTTCTAGAATGAATGAGCAGAGAGGTAATTTGGGATTTGGGGTTTTGCTCACATAAGAAATAGTTAAAGGAGATGTTGAGATGTTTATGTATCTACTTTCAAAACCATCTGAAGATGCTCTCACTTAGAAATAAAATGCCTTACCACGTAAGCAGGATCAAACAGAAGTCATTTAAGAGCAGGACCTGTCACAAGTGTGACACAATGACACCTAGTTTAAGGGGCATCTGAAAAATCAAAATTCTCTGCTCAGTAGAAACTGATGAAATGCAGCAACTGTGGTTTGGATTGAAAAAATAAAGGACAAGATTAAATTGAAATGTTGATTGAAAATAATGAGTAAAAGCCCTCGCCATTTTCCAATAAGGACGCATTAAATTAAAGTTCATAAAGTGCTCAATGTAATTTTTATTTCCAGTTTGTTTTCCTTGTAAATTGCACAACGTATGCTGTTTACTTAGGGACAGCCCCTAACCCCTTACTGCCCACCGCTAGCTTTTCTGCTTTGTTTTCCTGAGTGACTCGCCACAGTCTGAACTGAACCCTGGTTATGAAAAATCAGCTTAGGTTGTGAATTCTGCTAAGTGGGGCTACTTAGAAAGTCACTCTGCTCGAGTGTAAGCAGCAGGACATTGGCAGTCTGGCATGCCGTGGGTCATGTGATCTGCTGACCTCTCTCTGGGTTCCGTGACTCTGCCTAGTAACAGTTGATTAATGGTGTATGGTAACTCGGAGAGCCGATCTCATCAGTACCCTGAGTTTGAAGACTTCCTCATTATCTTAGGCCTTTCACCGCTGCCCTTAGGAAATTTTACTCACAAATTAGGTTGAACAAAGTCTTTTCAAAGAAAATTATTTTCGGTGTTTGGTCATCAGGGAGCAGAAGGCTTGATGGTCATTTACTTCATTGAAAAGGGAGTGGGCGGCCAGTGGCGATTAGAGAGCCTGGACACCATTAGGGCTTCTTCCTTCCTTGTTGCTGCAGGGCTCGGTTTTCAGAAGAAGCAATATAATAAAACTATCACTCTGGCGACAAGTTGGCCTCAAACTTTACTTTTTTGGAGGAGGGGGTCGAATTTCTGATTTTTCTGTTGGGGCAGAGGTTATGAACACATTTATTTATAGAGATTTAGCATCCAGTGGCCATCTGGATTCACAATTGGCCCTGTGGTTGTCTATCAAATAATAATATTGTGCTTCGTAGTAACAGAGCTGAAGTTTTATTCAGAGCAACAATATGCTAGTTTAAAAATATGCTCATCTCCACATTTCCTCGTAGCCAGTGTAGCTGCGTTCACCTGTTCTGGTCATCTAGTTGTAAATGGAATTCTCCAGGAAAAGCTACCATTTTCTTGATCGAAAGGAACAGATTCAGCTGGCATGTCCTTTGTCCTGTTTTTCCCCTTTTTCCTGTTTCATGACAGATGCAATGCCTGGAGGTGGAGTAGCCATCCCCTGACCATGAGGATAACAGCCACGTGCTAAGGATGATACAGCTGGGAGCTGGAAGAAAACTGGCTCTTTGATGACTCCCTGAGCTAATGTACAAGCTCTAATATTTCTACTCTTGGATTTCTTGTTAGATAGTAAAAGCTAAACCTTTATTTGGTTAAATGACTAATGTCTGGTTTCTGTTACATGTAGTTGAATGTAGCTCTGATCGAGACTGTTCAAATTTTGGCTTCATCATTTTCCACTTGGGTGATGCTCTCTGAACCTCGGTTTCTTCATCTACCGAATGGGGTTGATAATACTTATCTCTGCTTCAAAGGTTTGTTGTGAGGATTAAATTCAATATGCCTGTAAAAAATCTTAGCATATATCTGATACATAGAAGGTGTCAATATATTATTATTATTATTACTAGAGGCCCAATGCATGAAATTCATGCAAGGGGCTCAGCCCTTGCAGCCCCGACTGCCTCAGCTGCCCTCATGGCCTTGGCCAGCCTTCGCAGCCCCTCGCAGCCCCTCACAGCCTTGGCCAGCCCTCGCAGCCCCAGCTTTGTCTAGAACATCATCTGAATGGTTATCTGGAATGTCGTCCAGATGGTAGTTTGGCTGTTTGGTCTAATTAGCATATTAGCTCTTTATTATATAGGATTATTATTATTATTATTATTAATTTAGCTCTGGCTGCCATTGCCTCTGATGTGCCATTGTATTTTCAATGTGTGATATTAAAGTTAATTCCATATTTTTAGGATCCAAATGATGATCAAATATTTACACATTTATGTTGAGATAGCATTTGACACATCATTTATTTCCCACCTATTACCATATGTACCTCCTCCATGGACAAATCACTAAATCAATAAACAAAGTCAAATATAAACCATTAAGTATCACTGGACTATCATCTGAGTGACTGTTTCTATTTCGAGAGGGATGAAGAAACTGGACTTGATTTCAAGGAGAAACAAGCATAATTTGAATCCAGATCCTCTTCGGCCTCCTCTAGATTGTGTCAGGTTCTCAGACTTTCCTTATTTTTTTATAACATTGACCATTTTGAGGAGCATTGGACAGGTATTTTGTAGAATGTCCCTCAGTTGGGATTTGTGTGAAGTTTTTTTTTTTTATGGTTAGGCTGGGCTTATGGGTTTTAGAGAAGAAGATCACAGAGGGAAAGTCCCATTCTCATTGCATTCTTTCAAGGGTAGGTGCTATCACCATGTCTCAGTGTTGGTCCTTGCTCACTCAGCTGAGGTAGTCTCTGTCATATTTCTCCACTGTGAAGTTCTTTTTATCCCCCTTTCCATACTGTACTCTTTGGAAGGAAGTCTCTATGGGCCGCCTACACATAAGAGATGGAAAGTGACGGTCCGCCTCTTTGAAGCTTGAGTATCACTTGTTTGGTTTTTTCTGGTGCAAGTTGTTAATGTTTTGGTTGATTTTGTATTCAGCAACCTCCTTGAATGTTATTAGTTCTTTTAGCTTTTTGCATTTCTTGGGTTTTTATTGTAAATCATTAGATCACCTAATTATGATGATAATGCCTTTTCTCTTTCAGTCTTTATGTCTAATAAATATATTTTTTTTTATGTTGGAAAGGACTTTCAGGACTGTAATGGTCAGTTTTCATTAGGTTATGATACGATGTGAAACACTTCCAAATCTCAGGGGTTTACAAAATCAAAGATTTATATCTTGATCATATTTACCTGTCAGTAGCAGGTTGGTTGTAGTTGGCTGCAACTCTATCTCCTTTCTATTGGGATCCAAGTGGAAGGAGAAGTCCCATCTGAGAAATAGCCTCTTTATGGCAGAGGAAAAAGATCATGGCAGAACCATGTTGTAACTCCGAAAGTTTCATGTTGGATGTGGCACGGCCAAATTGGTATTAATGGGGCGGGAAGTCTGCTACATAGAGGATCCCAGGGAATAGCTCACTTGAGATGGGCCTGGGAGAGAGGAAAGGAAATAATAGGAAGGGTGTTTTAATCTTCCATAAATACTATGAGTAATGATAATGATGAGAGTAGTTATTCCTGTCTTTTTCCAACAATAGAGGAAATGAGTGGAAAGTTTTCTCATGAAGTATAATGCTTGCTATAGGTTTTTGATAGGTAACTTGTTATCAGGTTACAGAAGTTCTCTCTTATTTGTAGATTTAACTTTTTAAACTATTACCTTGGTATTGAAATTTATTAATTTCCCCTCAATATTTACTGAGGTGAACATGTAGTTTTTCTCATTTAGTCCATTAAGGTGAATTAAATGGCTCTTAAATATGTTTGTCTATCTAGCTTTTGGGAAGGAAAAAATCCTACTTGATCATAATATATTTTAAAAATATTCTGTTGGATTCAGCTAGCTAATAAATTATGTGGTATTTTCACATCTATTTTTAAAATAAAATTAATATATATGTTTCCTCTTCTCATATGTTCTTAGCTAGTTTTCTGATATAAACTCAGAGCCTCCTAAATGAATTGGTCTGCTTTTCTTATTTGTCTTTTCTGGCACAATTGATCTAAGTCAGAATTATTGGTTCCTTTGAAATTTGGCATAAAACTATCTGAGCCTAGAACTTTAATTTGAAGGGGAGAGAAAGGATCTTATGCATACAATTTTGATATCTTTAGTTGGTTGGTTCATTCAAGTTCTCTGTTTCTCCTTGTGTCAATATTGGCATTTTACACCCCCCCCCATTAATGTGTTTAATATAGATTTCAAATTTATTGGTTATTCATGATATTTTTTATTATTTAACAGATATCTGTTATTTCTATTTTCCTAAGTCTACCAATTTGTTTTCTTTAGTTTTTGTCAGATTTTCCGTAACAATTATTATTCCTTATGCTTCTATATGAACTAGAGGCCCAGTACATGAAATGCGTGCATGGGTAGGGACCCTAGCGGCTGTCAGCTGCCGGCTGGGACCTCCCTTCCCCCAGCTGCCTGCCGCCGCCACTGCCACTGCCACCAGTTGTGGCCTCCCTTCCTGCAGTTGGCAGGCGGCCCTGCACCCTGGTCGAACTCCCGGTCAAGGGGACAATTTTCATATTAGGCTTTTATTATGTAGGATTACCCACAGAAATAAGGCTTATTTTCAAGTTATCAGCCATAAGAAATGAAGATCTGAGAGATGTCAATAAAAATATACAGCTGTATTTATAGATTAACATTCAACTGAAGTTAGGTAAGGCATTTACTATAAATCTTTTAAATGAACTGTAGATGGGAAAAAGAGTGTTGCTTTTTTTTCCCTCCAAAAAATGGCTGTTTTCTCTTGAAAGAAAACTCTAAAATGTGCTAAATGTGGGTAGAACCAAACAAGATATCAGGAGGAAAGAGTTCAATCCTGGCATATCAATTAGGACCTTGCAAACTAAAGGGAACCAATTTCAAACTGAGCATAAAGTGTTTGGCTAGATTGAAAGAATAACAGCTGGAAATTTCTGTTTATCAAATTTGAACATGCTGTACTTCTATGTTGTTGTTGTTGTTGGTGTGTGTGTGTGTGTGTGTGTGTGTGTGTGTGTGTGTTTGTGTGTTTTCAGGCAGCCAGTGCTAAACCTTGAGAATGATTCATTTATTCAGTATATATGAAAATGTCCAAAACAAGTGAATTCGCACACATACACACACCCATACACCAGAGAAACAGACACCTTTTTCTACACCCAGATGAACCAATGTATGATAAATCAAGTTCTCCAAATCAGCCCTGTTGAGAAAGGGTAGCAAAAGAGAAATAGAAGAGTTACAGCTCCGTAGGCTGTGCAACACAGAGAGATAACCTGAGACCTTTAAGGGGAAAAGAAAAAAAAATTAAGCCCTCATTTTTACAAAGTATTATGTATATTAAATACTCGTTGCAGCCCAGAGAGATAGGTTTTATTGTTCACAGTTTAAAGATGAGGCTCAGTTTTAAGATGTGCCAAGGTTAGCCATCTCATATGCGAAGGATACAGGGCCATCTGATTCCACACAATTGAGCATACATTTAAGACTACAGACAATACAGCGAGACTGTCTGAGTTTGAATTCTGCTCTGCCACTTGACAGGGGTGTGGCCTTGGGTATATTATTTAACCTCTCTGTGTCTCAAATTCCTTATCTGTAAAATAGAATTACTAACAGTAACTACCTCCTAGGGTTGTGATTATTAAATGAATGAATACATAATAAAGCACTTAGAATGGTTTCTGGCCCTGAGGAAGGCCTCAATAATATCTTAGTGGGAGCCTAGAGAGGAGAGACTGCTGGGGAAGTGGGGAAGTGGGGGTGGGCCAGGGATGCTCTTGGGAGGAATTTTCTTGACCCGGGACAGCGTACTGAATACTCTGCATAGGGTGTAAAAGTACCATTTCTTTCTGCTGTCCCTTCTTGGACTTTAACTTTCTAGTTAAAATAGCCAACATACGGAGACATCCCGCAAGTGTGTCAGTCTGAATATGTAGAAATATTAATGCTGCTGCAGACCCATGAAATAATCAAGTAAGAAATGAGGGCTTCTCTTTTGCTCCCCATTCCCTTCCTTTCTTGCTCTCCCTGTTCCCTTCCCTCCTCCTCTTCCCTTTCTTCTTTTCTCCTATTTATGGTTTCTTAAGGTAATTGAATTACCTTATTCCCATACCACCTCCTTATTGACCTCTTAGACCTTTAGACACAGCACCCTGTATATTAATCAACTTGACAGGTTTTCAGTCATGAAGTTGAGAATGAAAGAGTACAGATCTTTTCATTTTTTAGATGAGAAAACATGCCAGGAGGGTTCAATGATGTGCTTGAGGTCACAGAGTTGGCAATGGAGCTAAAGTCACATAGTCAGGATGTGTCCTCTGCAGTTAGAGCAGCGCCTCTCTATTATATAGCAGAGTATGGCCAATGTCAATGCTGTGTTTATTTTAAAATAATTACTAAGAAGCAATCATTATGTCTATTAAAATTGTATTTATAGTTACAATTATTCTGTTAATAATATTCAATTAATATTTTACATATCAATTAGTATATTATTTTACATGCAAGGCATTCTTATTCTCCTGTTATTACCTTTTTTTGTTGTTTAACTTTATCTGTAAAAAGGGGCCATGCTCTTTCCTGTATCAAACTAAACCTGGGCAAAGACTTCCCAGCGGCCCCCCAAAGATGGTGGATGCAGGCTGGAAACTGAAATCCAGCTCCCAGATGGTCTGATACTGAGTCGTGTCAGCACAGAAAGAATGACTAATATCCTGACAATTAAACATCTCAAGTGTTGAAGATGTGGGGTGGAAAACAGCCTGGATTAAAAATACTCTTTCACTTAGTGTCTGCTAGGGAACACACAGGTAGCATAAAAATAAATTGGAACAAATGAGCAAACTAGACTTTAAATGTGAATAGAATGAGCTTGTGATTTATTGGAAGCAGAGAGCCTGGCAAAGTCCTGAGATGAAAGCACGCTTGGATGACATTCTAGAGACAGAGAAAGGCAGGTCACACACCAGTCAAGCGGCCCAAGCTGGCTTCACCATGGCCTCTAGCCAACTGTGTGACCCACTGTTAGGGACCTACGTTACTTACCTTCCCTGGGCCTCAGTTTTCTCCTGGGTATAAGGAAGGGTTCAGAGTCAGTCTCTAAATTCTTTTTAGGGAAAGAAACGTTCAAATATTCAAAGCCTACAATTCTATCTTATCTTGATCTTGCTTTATTGCTTATTTTCTGTGCGGAAAAGAACCCCATACAGCCTCTATTTCAGGTGTCAGAGGTAGTGTATTCGAAAATAAGGGTGCTCTTTATTAGAAATGTATAATTTGTATAACCAATAATCAAAATCTAAAATGATGTCTTCTTTAGCTTTTCATAGCTCTTGTTACAATTTTTCCTCTCTCTTTTTCTTCTCCCCCACTTCACCTTTTCTCTCTCTCAATCTCTCCTCCCCTTCACCCTCCACCTCATCTAGTATGGATGCTCTCCATTCCCTTTGTGCCTGGTGAATGCCTACTCATCCTCTAAAACCCATCTTAAGTGTAACCCCCTCTGGAAAGCACAACCTTACCTCTCTTCATTCCCAGAGAAAGTAGCTCCCTTTCTGTGTTCACATAGTATTAGGTCCTGTTTCAATTACAGTGCCAACCATGTTATATTTGCTGCTAAATGCTAATTGAGTCCATGGCTCCCCTGCTCAAAATCCTTTAGTGATTTCTCATTAATTCCAGAATAAAGTCCACACTCCTTAGTTAGAAATCCAGAATCCTCTGTGGTACAAACCCTGAGAACCTCTCATTTAGTGTCTCACCTCCATACCTTCATCCTGAGTTCTGGGCATACAGCTGGCATGTTGAAATAGCTATGTTACTCTCATCTTTGCCATTTCAGATGTCACCACTCCTAGGAGCTCTTTCCTGAGCCTGCCAAGCTCCCCAGGTGTACCCTCCATCCTCTCATGACACTCCATGTACCATGACTACAGTGCTGATCACATGGCCTTGGATTTAACTCCCCGCACTGAACCTTGATTTCAGGTGAGGGTCTGCATCTTCTATCTGTATATCCCAGCACTCAGCTGAATTCCAGGTACTTCTTAGATGAGCACTAAATCCTGGTTGGATTGAATAAATTAAGAAGAGCCCTGGTGATTCTGATAGAGACATTGCCTGAATATTAAAGAAAACTAATTTATAGCCCAGCTGGCATGGCTCGGCTTTTGAGTGTCAACCTGTGAACCAGGAGATCGCAGTTTGATTCCTGGTCAGGGCACATGCCCGGGTTGCGCACTCAATTCCTGGTGTGGGGTGTGCGGGAGGCAGCTGATCTGTGATTCTCTCTCATCAATTGATCTCTCTCTCTTTTTCTCTCTCTCCTCTCTTTCCCTCTCTCTCCCTCTTCCTCTCTGAAATCGATAAAAATACAAAAACAAAAATCTGATGTATAGACTTGTAAGAAGATAACAGAAAAGGTAACCTGTAGACAGGAGAAGTTAACAAAACGGGCTGATTCTAAATGCAGTGATTATGCTTATTGCTATTGTTATTATTTTTATGTTTTGTGCCTTGGAGGGTGAAACACAATACGAGCGAGCGTGTTCAATGCACTTGGCTTGGGCCAGAGCATGTCCTCCCAGCTCAGCCTAGGAGCTCCCTCCACACCAAGCTGCAGCCACCCTTCGCCTCTGCTTCACCCCATCACTTCACTGCTGAGGCCATTTATTTACTTCCACTGACCAGTCCTCTCTCAACTCTGATTTTTTATTTGATCTCGGCAGGTGTAATACAATATTTGGAGGTAGTGTCTTAATTGTTTTAAAGCAGCACTTCATGTTGAAGGTTACAAAACTAACAGAGGCCCTTAAAATACCACAGAGATAATGAAGACCAAAAGTAAACAGCTCTCAAGTCCTAGTCAGAAGTCATTTCCCCCTCGTTTCTGGTTACTCTCCTCTTAATTCCTGGCAGCCCTGCCTTCCTAGTGCTCTGGTAGCCAGCACCAAATGCTAATTTATCATCTTTCTTGGCAGGCTTCCTGCTTCATCCTGCACCTGCCTTCCTGAAAGAAAACAAGACATCAGATACTTAGTCAAATAATGGAATAGCCGATCAACTAGGTCTCCGCACAATGGTGAGTTATCCGTGATAAAAGAAGAACTTTTTCATGCATTATATGTGGCATATGCAGCCTTTCTCTTAAGATTTATGAACCCATGACTATTAGTATTGTTAATATAATCAAACCTTTTACCGCCTCCCTCCAAAGCTTAAACTTATTATCACTTGTCTGCTAGAGGGGAGTCAATCAATTTCATAAATGCTTAAACACCTGCACGCTCTTTGAATCAGGGGAAAAAATCAATACAAGTCCTCACTTTTCTCCATGTATAATGCAACCAAATCTTGCTCATAAGTTCAGGAGGACTTGTCACCCAGGCAGCCATCCTTAACAGGCATCGTGAGCTTGATCCGGAGTGGTGGGTTGTTTTCTAAACCATTCTTCCTTTTTTTATTTTTATTCCTGAATTCTAGTAAAAGAACATGTCCAGTTCATGTCTTTATATGTTTACCCCACTCCTTGCATGTCTCGCCTGTAAAAATAAATGAAACAGGCTCTGCTAAGTCCCCAGTTTGTGACGTGTGTGTGTGTGTGTGTGTGTGTGTGTGTGTGTGTGTGTGTGTGTTGCAACAAACTTTTCTTAGGTACCTATTAACTAGGCGTGATGTCAGTCCCTGAATATATAAGGGTGACTGAGATAGGACTCCTGCCTTCAGGATGCTCAAATCTATGACTGCATAAAGACAAATAAACAACTTGCTTCAATTGTTATGTAAATCAGAATGACATAATTGCTGAGTGTGGGGAAAGGAAAGGAAAGCTAAGGAAAATAAAAGAAAAAAGAACGGACAGTTTATGAAATGCGGTTGCTCTTAGCCAGGCTAGAACCTCCACTTCTATAATCACAATTAATTTTTACAATACATACAGGAGGGCATGTATTTAAAGAATATTCTTCAAGTGCTTTTAATTCCTTTTTTGTTGTATATTATGCACTTGTCATTTTGAAAAGGTTTTTGAAAAACAGAGTTTCATAGAGGAACAATTGTTTACTCATCGCAAAAAGTGAACTAAGCTGCACTTTTTATTCCCCCTCCCTTCCCCCTCACCCACATGCATCGAATTTTACTTAAATAAAAGAACTAAAAGAAATGCAATGTTACAGGCAAACTTGGAGTCACCTTTGCTCTCCTCACTCCTCCCTCTTCGCTGTCTCTGTCCAGTTCATGTCTCTATATGTTTACCCCACTCCTTGCATGTCTCACCTGTAAAATGAAATCTTTCACACTAGCTGTTCCTCCTATCCCAGGGGCTCTCCAGAGCATCCTAGCAGATCCTGATGTGAGCATGCTCCGTGCGCTGTAAATTACTATTAAAATGTCATTATCTTTGAGTCATCCTAATTATGCACAACTGTGGTACGGCTTGTGTGCTTAGAAGTTTTGTAAATTCACACACACATACACATTTCACAAGAGCCTTTTGTGTTTCCTCAGTATGGGATCTTGATGTTAATGTGTGTTGCTTCGAATAATGCCTGACCCGCAGTGGGCGCTGGCTCACTTGGTGTTTGTCGAGTCCCTGGAGTCTCTTTCTATCAGACCCTCAGCCATTGGAGGCTGCGGTCTGTTTTCACTGGTGCTGACCCCTGGTCTTAGTGAATTGACTTGAACTAGAAGACATTTCCTGGGAACGATGGCAATTTATCTGGGACCGGATGAATATGCAGGGTTTCCACGGGTGAGTGAGGAAGGATGAGCGTGGGAGGTGGAGGAACAACCTGAGAAAAAGCTGGTGAAGCCTTTATTACTTATCAATTTTTTAAATTTAAAATCAATTTTTATTTATCCAGGTTGGTTCTCTGTGCGACAGGGCATGTTTTCTTTGTAGTCAAGTTGCAAAGCAAAATGGCTGCCAGGGGTTAGCATCGTCATGGTCTGGCCTTTCGTGGAATTTTCCCCAGATCCTCTCCAAGGTTATTTTTCCACTTTTACACCTGGCGTGCTGTTTGATAGTGTGACACCTGGTGAAAGGATTTTTTTTTTTCTAGCTCTCCACCTGCTCACAAAATATGTTATTTCTTTAATCTAAAAATACTCTACTTATTTTTACAAGATGTAGAACAGTCAAGAATCAAATTAAAATGTTTAAATAGTCAAATGAAGCAAGAAACATTGAAGATTAACCCGGGCTCTATCTGACGACTGTTTTTTCCACCCCTAGATCTAGAGGGGAAATAGTGAGATAGCCCCCGCCTTTGGACATGCTTATCTTGACTGAGTTAACACTCCCTTGCTTTGATTTTTGTTATTTAATTTCTTCAGAATTTAAAAACCTTTGCAAACCAACGTCACCCCAACAAATTCAATGAAATGAAAAAAAAAAAAAACCATGAAGGGATACAAAGATAGCTATCTTAACTGTAGAGAGAAAAAAAATTTTTTGCAAAAGGGGCTGGTCAAATAAGATAATATGATAGTAATTTCCTATCCCTAACTTCTCTGGTAACATAATACATACACCTTTTCCTAAATGATAGCTGTCAGCTGGACAGTCCAGAACTGGGCCATCTGCCTTATAACATAAAGATGCGAACACAACTCCAAGCAGTTCTGCAGATTTTGTTCCATGGGATTTTTTTTCTTCTATTTTGGATATCTAGTTTTCAGAACTTTGGTATCATTTCAAAAATATACTATATATTTTTCTATGTAATTATCTTCTTTTGAGCTGAAAGAGACTTCTTCAATGATACACTTTTCCTCTAGTGCTTTTAGAAGCTTTTTATAGAAGTGAATAGAAGAAAGACACAGAGCCTGTCCTCAAGGAATGTAAACCCTACCACACTGATGTTAGTAACCATGTCTGGCCAGAGATCCCGTTCTTTGCTGTGAGGCTGGCAGATGACATGTTGAGAGGGGTCTTCCCAACAAATGCCAGTGAGAAGGATATCTGTTTAAGATGCACATCAAAGGGAGCCTTGGCCAACAGACCTCCCAGGGCAAGAGGTTCAGGCACTGTGGTAAATAGAGTTGCCACAGCAGCATGCCAAAAATCAAACAAGCCGGCCTAAGAAATTTCCAAACGATGATGGTGGGCAGTGTGTATGGAATGGATTATCTTCACCAGATGCTCGCTCCTGCCCTCTCCCCGTTCCACTTCCCAGGGATCCCATTCCATGTCATTCTCAGTCTCTACATATTGTTGGAACAAATCCTGCAAATTAATCTCCTGGGTATTTTCATTTGGGATCTGAGTGGTATTATTATTATTATTATTATTAATTTTTAATTTCCTAGGTCACCTTGTACTCCCTGCCACTGGTTACCATATCTTAATTTTCCCAAGGAACACTCAAGTTCAAAAACACTTACTTAAGACAGCCTTAATTCCCATGACTTAGAAGGTTCCCTCAGGAGCCAAAAGAGCAGAACTAATAGACAAAGCTTGGTGTATCTGGTTGCCTGGGCAAGTCGACTTGCCTTGCATATGTGAAGATATTAAATTCCTGCCCAGTTAATTAAAAGAGCTTCTTCATGTGTCAATGCAAGACCTAGTTCATAAACAGGGCATTAGGAGTTTACTCTGGTTTCAGGAAACAGCATCCTCTCCAGGTTTCTCACACTTTTAAACTTCGTTTTTTAGATGATCCTTCTGGTCACCTGAGCATTTCTGGTCAGCGTTTTATTAAAAAGAAAAGTCAATTTAGTTCTCTGAAGATGTTTTTGAGAGAGAGTAATGGGTGGGTTTTAATTAATTCAGGTTAATTAAATAATAAATTATATATATATATTGACTTTGATTTTAAGGCTAAAAATATGCCAGTTCAATTTCAAACAATATTTTATAGAAAGACTGTGGAGTAGTAACTAAGAGACCAAATACTGCTATTCAACAGACACAGATATGAGTCCTAGCTCCATTACTTACTATCTAATTAACTTTGATGTTGGAAAAGTTATTTAATTCCTCCTAACCTCAATGTGCCAACCATAAGATGAGAATGATAATTGAATCTTTTTTATGAGGTTGGTTGTTCTAGGATTAACACCTATCTATATAATAAAAGCCTAAGCGACCCTTACGGTGGAATGTCCAGAATGACCGGTTGCTATGATGCGCACTGACCACCAGGGGCAGATGCTCAACGCAGGAGCTGCCCGCTGGTGGTCAGTGAGCTCCCACAGGGGGAGCGCCGCTCAGGTAGAAGCTGGGCTCAGGGCTGGCAAGCACAGCGGCAGTGGCGGGAGCCTCTCCTGCCTCCATAGCAGCACTAAGGAGCAGCGAGCTGAGCAGTAAGGAGCAGCGAACAGGCAGGTGGTAAGGAGCGAGGGGTCCCGGATTGCGAGAGGGCACAGGCTGGGCTGAGGGCCCCCCCCCCCCCGCACTGCACAAATTTTGTGCACTAGGCCTGTAGTACTTTATGTAATGTATACAGTACAGTGTCTGGATCATGATAAAGGCTCCAACAGCCATTATTATTATTATTTTTACTTTTGGCCATGAGACAAAGGGATACCTGAGAATTTTGAAAGCGCTTTTGTGAATTTTATTGCATTTTATCCTCAAATGAGAAAAGAAGGGTGGAATCCCTTATCATCAGCCATTGACAAAAGGCAACAAAGCAATTACCATCTCCTGCTTTCCATGCCCAAGTTTTCCCACTCTACCTTAAGAGATAGGCCAAGAAAAGCGGTAGGAGAACTGAACATCCTAAAACTTAAAGTTATTGTATATATAATGAGGTAAGACAACAAAATTGACTCTAGGAGAATGAGTCTTGTTATAATCCAATTCCATATCCAGGTCCTGGAAAAGTGCAATCTGAGCCCCAACAAAACACTGATTCCAGGCCCTACAACAGAATCAACTAAAACAACTATACTTGGGATTTAAAATGTCATTGACATGTTTCTATTTCTGGATTTTTCAGCCTAATCAATTGGTCTGTTGGTCTATCCTCATACCTAAACCACACTATATCAATTACTACAACTTTCTAATGAATCTTGATGTCTGGTAGGATGAGGACATGATCTTGTTTTTTTTAAATTGCTTGGCTATTTGATTGCTCATATAAATTTTAAGATCAGCTTGTTGGTAAGGTTAGAATTGTAGTTATGTCAAATTTATAGATTAATTTGAGGAGACGTGATATCGTTATGATGTCTAATCTTCCCAGGCATGATCATAGTATAATTCTCCTTTTATTTCAACCACTTTTTGTGTTTTTGAATAAAGTTTTATGATTTTTTTCTCCCTTTAAGTCTTTTACATATTTATTTATAGCTGTTCTTAGGCATCATATAGATTTTGCTGCTATTTCCAAAGGTACCTTAAAAAATACATATGCCCACACCTGCCAGCCTGGTCATCCCTTACTGCCCCCTCACCAGCCTGGTTGCCCCCAACTGCCCTCTCAGCCAGCCTGGTCACCCCATACTTCCCCCCTGAATACTTTTGTTGATGTATAAAAACAAATTTTTTGTATATTGATCATATATCCAGGGTTTTTTGTATCCTATTAGTTCTAATAGTTTGTATTATTCATTGAACTATCATGTGTGAATTATGACATGTTTTCTTACTTTTTAATTAATATTTTTTCCATTACACTTTTGAAATGGCTTAGAGCACTGATACAATGTTGAATAGAAGTGATAATGGGCATCTTTGACTTGTTCATGACTTTACATTGAATGCTTCATCATGAAATACACATTTGCTTCAGGTTTTTGGTAAATGACATTTCTCTCACCAGTCAGATTTCATTTTAGAAGCAGTACAAGGTATCTACATTATAAGAGCATTCACCTATTACATATTATACTCTCTCCCTCAAGCTCTTAGTTGGTCCCAGTCCTCTATTTATTTTGGTTGTTTAAAACTTATCATCCAGTGAATTCCTCAGGAAGGGCTCATTAGGTTAGCATTCCATTAGTTCTTGCATGTTGATAACAGTTCATCTGTTTCTTGTATTCTTTAAAGCCAGTTTTAATGAATATGAAAATCTTGGTTTATGCTTTCCTCCCTTAAATAGCTTAATGATACTATTCTATGTTCTTTGTGAATAGAATGTTGTTGTTAAAAGTCTGGTATAATTTTATTTCCTTTTATAGTGCCCTGGTGCATGGATCTGTGCACATTGAAAGGAAATTAATTAAAAGGTGGCCGGAGGGGTGGGACTGGGCGAGATGGGTTGGACACGCCTGGAGCCAACTTCCCATGGTCCCTCCCTGGCTAGCTGCACCTGGGGCAGTGCTGTAGCTCGAAGGGTGTCTGCAGAGTGAGCAGGGTCCCTCCAGCAGGTGGGGTCCTGCAACATGGCCTATGGGGATCAGGCTGAAATTGGCTCTCCGACATCTGCTGAGAGGTCCCAGATTGCGAGAGGGTGGTTCTTGGGAGATGTAACCTGGAATCGGGGGGCTCCCTCCTGTATGGTTCTGGGGTGCATCACCCGAGAACCACTGCTGCCAAGTCACTGCAGCTCAGCAGCTCCTGCATTGAACATTTGCCCCCTGGTGGTCATTGTATGTCATAGCTACTGGTCGGACAGTCAGAAGGTTGTTTAGCCTTTTATATATATAAATAGGTTACATGATATTTTTTTCTACATGCCCAAAGGTTTTTTTTTTAATTTAAAATTTATTGATTTTACTAGAATTTTTCTTGGTATTGATCATTCTAAGTCTTAAGTATAATGTTTTAAAATGTAGTTATAAATCTTTTTATTTTACTTTCAGAAAGGTTTATTTAATTAAAAAATTATTTATTTATTTCCCCCCCTTGCTTTGGTTTTATTCTACAGGACTCCTAGTATCTGTATGTTAGATCTTCTTTGCATTTGTCACCTTGTCCTGCACTCTTATTATATCTTTAATCCTTTGATTTAAAAATATCTTCTCACCATCTATTTCCCTTTTGTATCCTTCTATTTTAATCTTCATTTTTGCAAGGATAATTTTTTTATTTCTAATTCTTTCTTGTGTTCTGTTATTTCAGTTGTAAAAATTCTGATTTGTGTAGTTTTTCATGCCTTGTATAACTTTCTTAATGTCTTTTAGCTAATTTTGAAATAAGTTGCATTTTGGTCTGCTTGTGGACATGCTTTTCTGGCATGCTTTCATCATCTCTAGAAATGTTATTATGCCCTTTATTTTCTCATTTCTTATTATAACTTTGTGTGGAATTTGACCTCAAGAATTCTCTGTTGCTCATTTTTACATGAAATTAGTTTCCTGACTGTCTTCCTCATCCCACTTGGGTCTGAATCTTCTTTCTTTTAATATCTTAACTAGAGGCCCAGTGCATGAAATTCTTGCGGGGGGGGGGTCCCCCTCAGCCCAGCCTGCACCCTCTCCAATCCAGGACCCCTCAGGGGATGTCCAACTTCCAGTTTAGGACATCCCTCTCACAATCCAGGACTGCTGGCTCCTAACTGCTCACCTGCCTGCCTGTCTGATCACCCCTAACCACCTCTGCCTGCCAACCTGATTGCCCCTAACTGCCACCACTGCTGGCCTGGTCACCCCCAACTGCCCACACCTGCAAGCCTGGTCATTCCTTACTGCCCCCTCACCAGTCTGGTTGCCCCCAACTGCCCTCTCTGCCAGCCTGGTCACCCCTTACTGCCCCCCTTCTGACCTAGTTGCCCCACGCAGCCTGCTGTTCAGTTGTTTGGTCGTCCCTCACTAACCCTCCTGCCGGCCTTGTCTCACCATGCAACCCACTGTTTGGTCATTACTGTTACTGTGATGGTGTCCCGGGCAATTTGCATATTCCTTTATTATTAGTATAGTTTTTCCCTAAACTGATAAACTTTATTCTGCTTCTAGTATTTTCTCCACAGTGTGGTTCCTATATTAAAAAGAAGTAAGCCTATTTTAGTTTTGTGAGTTAATAGGGGTTAATCTGCTTTAACCCCTTCAGTCCTTACTTCATGTTCCTTGAACTCACTTGGTATTACAGAGAGAAAATTCATTCTGTTTTATCTGGTGTTCTCATATTGGTCCACTGTGCTTCACAGTAAATAACTGCTGGCCCTTCTGGGGTTCTGTTCACTATTAATCATGACCATCCATACATGCTTCTCTCTGCTTTCCTCTGCACAGATGCCAATTCCACCAGGGGCTTGTGGCTGTTGATGCTTTGTCCCCATCTGCTTATATTGGGAAATAGCTGGTTGGCTAGTTTTGTTATATATTTTGTCCATAGACCTTTGATTTTTTTAAATTTAATTTATCTGTCTGCTTTAATGGGAGGATTCAAAATATTGAAAACTATACTGTCTCTGTAATTACTATACATTCAGAATCTCTGGATTGGACTTTAAAGGTAAAAACTACAACAACAATAAGTTCAGTTATATGTTCTTTGTAATAGATATATCTAAGACATATTTAGGCAGAAATTTTTGAGATAAAGGATATAAAAATATATGACATGGAATTAGAAATCAAAATATAACTGGTATAACAATATTGATTTCACATTAAATAACCCTTAAAACAAAAACATTATTAATAAAAAATATATAATGTATAGAAAATGTTTGATTATGAATATATAATCATGGACTGTGTTACCCTAGAAAATAACACTTAAAAATATAGACAGCAAGCCCGAGCTGGCTTGGCTCAGTGGACAGAACATTGGCCTGCAGACCAAAAGGTCCTGGGTTCGATTCTGGTCAGGGGCATGTACCGCAGTTGCAGGCTCCTCCCCGGCCCGTGCCCTGGTTGGGGTGCATGTAGGAGGCAACCAATCAATGTGTTTCTCTCACATTGATGTCTCTCTCTGTCTTTCCTTCTCTCTTCCACTCTCTCTAAGAGATCAGTGGAAAAGTATCCTTGTGTGAGGATAAAAAAATACATACAGATAGCAAAACTGAATGAATTGCAAGAAGAAACTGACAAATATGTAATTTAAACTTTTTTTGAAAAATGTTTTTCTTGATTTCAGAGAGGAAGGGAGAAGGAGAGAGAGAGAGAGAGAATAAAAGAGAATCACTGATCAGCTGCCCCCCATTGAGGATCGAGACCCCAACCCAGGCATGTGTCTTGGCCAGGAAATGAACCATGGTTCATGGGTCAGTGTTCAACCACTGAGCCATACCAGCCAGGCACAATTTGTAATTCAAATGGGCAATTTTAGCATATCAGTTTCATATGTAATACAACCATCTGACTGTCTGACTGGTAGCTATGAATGCAATGACCATATATATATATCCTACATAAAACTATTACAGAACACATATTTTTTTCCAAAGATACATGGAGATTTATAAAACATGAACCTTTAAAAGGTCACAAATGAAAATTTAATAAATGCCTGAATTGATATTACACTGACTATAGTCTTCAACCACAAATGCAATAATTAAACAAAAAGATTAATCCCTTTCCCCAAATCCACATGCTTAAAAGTTAAAAAACAAATACTCATAATACATTGTAAAACAAAGAAATACAGTGAAAGTTTAAAATACTTACAACTTGCAAAGGAAAACACAGCAAAACTACTGGATGCAGCTAAAGCTGTGGTCTAACATGCATATATTCAAAAGAAAGACTGAACATGAATGAGCTAAGTGTTCAACTCAAGAAGCTAAAAAAAAAAACACAGAACCGCAAAAGGAACTCAAGGAAGAAAAAAAGAATTACATTTTGGAAACAACACAAACTAACAAAATCAAAAAAAAGAGTCAGGAGCTTTTGAAAGATAATTATTCTCTCCGAGCATGGATTTTGAAATTAGATCTGATTCACCCTACTGGCTGCGTGGCCTCTGACAAGTTACTTCTCCCCCTTCATTCCTCATTTATGGAATCGGTATGATAGTGTTACCTACCTTGTAGATGTATCAAGAGGGTTTAATGACATAACACTTGAAAGACCCGAGCAAAGCGCCTGGCATCTAGGAAGAACCTTTTGTTAATTATGGCTGTTTTATTTCCCCAAGCATAGGTTCATACATCAGGGGATGACAGACATGCCAGGCACTTGAGGGCGATGCTGAGTTCAGTCTTTGATCCAGCCAAAGAGGTTTCCCACGGTGTTCCTATGAGTTCTCAGCAGTGAATAAAATCATAGGATGCTCCCCTTGGGGACACAGCAGTATTCATTTATTCCTATAGGCTGAGGTTTCTCGGTGGTTCCCCCCCCCCCCCCCCCGACACTCCTGTGGCTGGAAAAGGCAGTGGACCCACGCATGACCTGTTTCTCTCCAAGAGTCTCCAGGACCTTTCCAAGCATCCCTTACATTCCGGAAATATTTCTAAGAAACCCTTCTATGTCTCAACATCTCAGCACTATTCATTAACCTTGGAGCAGGGACGATCAGGCATTGTGGTTAGTCCCATAGACTCCTTCAGCGTTTTCCTCTCTCTTTCCTGGGTTATCCACATAGTGCATTCATGTGGCTATGATGAGAGGTCTCTGCAGTGGCCACAGTCCAAGGCTATACTCATCTGATTGCATTTTAGAATCTTGTGTAGGTGCTATTGAGGAAAATGCTTGCCTTTCCTTCTGGATAGCAGGTGAGATGTGAGGTTCAGGGCTGCTAAAGCCATCTTGCAACCACAAGAGGAGAAGGAAGCAAACAAAAAAAGTGAGAAAAATCAAAAGACAGGAAAACCAAGGTGCACTGACATCGTTTGAGCTCCCAACTGAGCCAAGCCCCAGGAGCAAGCTCTACCTTTGTTATATGAGCTGATAAACCTCTTGGCATTTTTTTTTTATCTCAACCTAAAGAGTCTCCACTGACATTTTAAGAAATAAAATATACTACCGTCTTTTATAAAATTAAATACACATCGATATTTTTGATTTCTTAAAAGCAAAAAATAATTTTCATTTACCTAAACCCAGATCATGATTCTAACTATGCAGAAACTGATGTTCTACAGAGAATATTGTCCTGCCTTGAACAAAAAGCTTAGTGGGTGTAACGTGACTTTTTAAATAGCAACCAGCCTTGCTGAGTCAATGTTGACATATGTAACTCTTTCCTGGAAGGCAAGAAAATCTAAGGGTTGACTGATTTACTCACTCACCCCAGCTTTTGTTTCCTAACGAAGGGGTAATATTAGTCTTTCAGTATGATAACATAAAGCCGACCCATTTGCATCGCTCTATGTGTTTGACTTTGTTCTTATTTAATATGAGCTGCCCTGAAACTGGGTAGTCTCTATTTGTTCAGCAGCCTCTTATGAGGGCCTGCCTTCTCTCCTGGATTGGATTGGACCAGAGAAAAGAGAGATATGGGACAAGCGTAGGAAGTTTTCTGAGCTAAAACAGACTTCCCCAACTTTTCACCACTCCAAGGACTTCCAATAGGACCTTTGGTATCTTTAGAAACCTAGTCTCTGCAGCTTGGGAATACAGTTAATTATAGTCTCTTACTTCACTTATGTTGAGATTCTGGCCCAGCTGGTCTTAGTCACTACCCTCTTTTGCCGTGTCTTTGAATCGTGGTGCCATAATATTGCCATTCTTATTTATTCTCTGATATTTATACTTATAAAAATGCTGTGTGGTCCAGGTCCTGCTGTTTCATCATCAGAAAAGTGGGAGTAGTTATATGCAACTTGCAGGATTGCTGTGAGGTTTAAATGCTGAAGCATAAGTAAAGGATCTCACAATCTCCATGTGTACTCACAAGCCTCCCCAGACCCACCTCAGTCCTCCTCTGCTAAAACTCACCTTAAGCTCATCCTCTCCGAGAGAACCTCCACTCCAACCTGGGTTCCTGTCTGGTTTGTGCTCATTTCTATGCAACACAGGTCATGAGTTTTATTTGTTGGTTTTCTGATTATTCTTATCCACTAAGCTGTGGGCTCTTTCAGAGGCTCAATTCTGTCTTCACTCTGTATTCCCAGGGAATGAACTATGTCTAGAACATTAGTAGGGATTTAATAAATGCATGTAAAAGGTAAAAAGAAAGAGAAAAGAAACCAACTTCTTAAAAAGTCAACTATGTACCAAACATTGTCACATACATAATTATATTTAATTCTTTCAATAAACCATTTTAGCAGATGGAGAAATTAAGAGACAAAGAAGTTAAGAGCATGCATTCCCACAGCTAGAGGGTGTCAGAACAGAATCTCATTCTACTTCCATTTGGCTTCGAAGAAGTTGGCTCAAAGCAACTGAAAATTTACCTTCTTCGTGACTTCCTTGGTCTTTGGAATTGTCTAGATCACTCTTGTGTCTTTATGTTCCCCGAAGGGATAAGAAAATCTTTTATGTAATATATTAATGTAATACATATTATCTATCTATCTATCTATCTATCTATCTATCTATCTGGCCTTGACTTGAATTACCATTTAGCTATGAAATCTCTGCCAGAGAGTTTAAAGCAAATTATTTTGAGTACTTTATTGTTGAGTTATCCAAATATCAGCTCTTGAGGTTTGAATCAAACATCACCATGTTGATTTCCATATATGTAAATGTGTGATGGTAGTGTCTGCTAAACATTTAATAAGAAAAACCAATTCATTGTTTTAAGAAGACAGTGAAGCTGTTTCATTCTCTCACATGCCTTTTGTAAATCCTGAACCCACATCTCAAAGGAGTTTCAGGTCTTAAGCAGAATAAGGCCCTAAGGAAAGGAAATATACCCCTGTGATTAAGAGAAGAGATTTGGAAGTCAGAAAGAGATGAGCTGAAGGGCTCACTCACTGCAAATTACGTGGGCAGATTACTTATCTTTTTACAAGCCTCAGTTTCCTATCTGTAAGGTAGGGATAATAATAGTGCATAGTAGATAGGATTGTTGGGAGCTTGGGTTGATAATCCACACAAAGAGCTGAGCGCAGAGCCTGGCACCCAATGAACACACAAAAGTTATTAGCTATTTTTTTCTTCATGATTAAGTCTTGATTATTTCAGTTTGGGGCACATGATCATTTTAATACAAGCTTTTCATCCACAATCAGTATAGCCAAGTCCAGTCACTAGAGATATACTAGTATACAGAGTGGTCAAGAAGCTGGGCCCAGCTGGACTTGGGGCAATCAGGGAGGGTTCCCTAGAGAAGGTTATGTGTTAGATCAATCTTAAAGGGAAGAGAACTCACCAGAAAGGAGGAAATACTTGAGGTGGGTATAGGGAGACCAGACTGGCCTAGGAGTACTCAGGGGAACTGGAGAATCAGAGCTTTGCTTCTGCTTTCTCATTTCAACCTCTCAGCATTGAAACATTTTATCTCAGAATAGAATAATGAATAGCTACTTTTTAGAATTATACAAGAAATACTGTTTTAATAGATGATAAACTCATAATATAAACATTTATTTGACATAAAATGAATAGAATATCAGATTTCTTCATCAGGGCTTAAATTGATTTATGATGCCTGGAACAAATGAAATGTGCATTTTTGCTGTATTTTTCAACTTAGAATGAGTCTGAGAAACTGCAGGGTACTTAGCTGTTTTCTGTTGTGTTATAATATTTACATTTCTAGTATATTTTCTCAATATCACTTGATTAACCATTAACTCACAATATTAATATGATGAGACAATTGATAATTTTTTTAGCAATGGTACTTATGGCGGTGAGAAAGAGGCCTTCATTTGACCAAGTTAAGAATTCATGGGCTAGAAAGTTCTTCTTAAAAATTTATTTTATAGTTGGTTCTTTTTAAAGATTATAAAAGTTGTTTGTTTCTTACAAGGCATAGTTTACCCAGATAAAATACTAGCTAAAATATATTATTGAAAATAGAGAAATCATAATAAGATAATCTTAATTCAGTTTATATAAAATTAACTATAGTATTTTAAAAATCAAGCATACCTATTGAAGAATAAATAATATCGACCGAGAAATTTCAGAACCAGAGGATTTCATGTTTTCTTATATCTGGAATAATGGGCCTCTGGGCTCACAGTGAATAAGGAAGAAAGTTTGTTTTTTTTAAATATAGTCCAAATGGTCATTTTAATCTCTGCATTTTTATTCTTCTCTGCTTTCTCTCCTGAAGATTCAAAGCCTCCATCTGTTGGGCCCTAAAGTGAGTTGTTTACTCTGACCATCTGAACAGATAATCCCTTTCTCCCAGGTCTATGTCTTTAAAAAGATATGAAATCTTTGCATGGTTGAACTACTTTTACGATTTCACTTCTAATATTTGGAAAGTTTAGGTTCCAAAGGTTATATCCACATTGTAGGCAAACAGTGACATCTTTTTAAAAAAAATCAATTTAATTAAGTTTGATCACATATGGTACAGAGTCATACGGCATAAGATCATTTGAATAAATTCTGGTATTCTTCCAAATCCTTTAAATCCTGCTCTCTTAAAATGGAATTGCTAAAGAGGTAAATTAATATATGGCAAATGTTAACCCAGTGAAACATCCCTCAGTAAAAGTCACTTTGATTTCTAGTTATGAAAAGAAACTGATGAACCAATTTCATGCGGCATCAGAAGAGTTGATAGCCTCTGTCACATGACATCTTTCTGCCTTAGTATTCGTAAACAACTGCTTCTGAGAGTTACTTAGGATGTTTCCGTGTTTTGGCTTTTAAAATATCACTTTATTTTGGGTTTACGTTGTCTGAATCTGAAAGCTGGAATCAAATGGAAACTTTTAGAATGACTCACAGTAATTGGTTAGCAATCAAATTACTGCTGATCACTTCTGTTCTGTCAAAACTGTGGCCACCTTAAATAAACTGTGTTCATTATTTTGGCTGCTTTATTGGCTAATTCATATCTGTCCCACCTGGATGTCTTTCACTCACATTTTGGCCCATCCAACGTCTTCAACGTTCCACTCAAAGGCCACCTTTCCCTCTAGTCTTTGAATTACCTGAGCTGGAAACGCCTCTTCTACTATTTTGTTTATTTTTTAAGTGTGTGTGTTTTTTTTTAGTCCTCCCCTGAGGATATGTGGTTTTGTTTTAATTGATTTTAAAGAGTTAAGGAGAGAGAGAGAGAGAGAGAGAGAGAGAGAGAGAGAGAGACAGAGAGAAATGTTGATGTGAGAGAGAAACAGCAATTGGCTGCCTCCCATAACTGCCCCAACTGGAGACTGAGCCTGCAACCTGGGTATGTGCCCTGACAGGAATCACACTCAGCACCTTTCAGTGTCTGGGATGACACTCCAACCAAATGAGCCACACCAGCCAGGGCTCATCTACTGTTTTAAAGCACTTGCTCTGGGCAGGCATTAGGTACTTAGTTGACAACATACTGCCCAATCCAATAGCTCCATTATGTATGTGTCCCATGTGTCACCTAAATTACTACTGATTGAGGGCAAAGTAATATTGTGTACATTTATTTTTTAATTTCTCCACTGTGGCTTTTGAATGCCTCAAGGCTCAGTAAATATGTATGGAATAAATTAAGAACTGTCAGCCCAGTATTTGGCTTCCGACTTTATGAGAAATAATAATCAATATCAATTATAAAGTGCTTAGGATGCTCCCAGCATTTAACTAGACACTTTAGTTATCTCATTAATCTTTTACATAACCCTCTACATGAGGGATTATTTTCACATGAGAAATGTGAAGCTCAGAAAGGTTAATTAACATGCCTATGATTGCTCAGCTAGTATTTAACAGAAGTGGAATTCAATGACCCATTTTTTTTTTCCTGACTCCGTAGCTTGTGGTCCTCTGTGAAGCTATTATGTCCCTGGAGAATTATTATCATTGCACAGGTAAGAAAGCAAAACAAAACTGGAGCTAGGAGAGCTTAATAATCTTGCCAAAGGTTATATAGCAAAGGACCACTGCTGAAATTTCTTTACTAGGTGAGTTTTCCAATGTCTGCTTCCTATTAACGTTTCTTATCTCAAGATAATAGTATTAGATACTTTTAATGCTGTTGTAGTGGGGCTCAGGTTTAGAAAAGTACCCTCTTTGATCAGTCCTCTGGGAATACTTAATTCTATTCATTTTAGACATAGATTGCATTTGTTCCTGATACTTGGTGGAAATAGGATAATACAATATTATCCTTTTCCCTTTGCTTCTGCGTATTGCTTACCATTAAATGTGTTCCTTTAAGAGATGAACTAACATATTTGCTTCTGCAATCATCTCAAATAAAGACCCACAAGAGGTTTATGTATTTGGAGTCAACTTTGGTAATGTAGCAGGAATATTAGTTTACAGTTGGTGGATGGATTCCTGACACACTGGATAAATCTCTACAAGTAAATGGAGAGAACATTCCTGGCATGAAAGAGGGTGGGAAGTGAAGTGAGAAAAGAAAGTGAAAATACATCATGTCCAAGTAGAAAGTAAGTTAGATTTGTGGCCTTGGAGACAAGATAACAAAAAAAGGACATTTTCTGTGTAGTTATTTGGAGTATAGTTTTATATATCTCTAGCCCCATTGTTGATGAAAATTCTGCCTTGAAACTTAGGGATTTTTTTCATGTCTATTTTCTTCTTTCATAGAATGCTGGGCATTGCTCAAATAAACAGATAGACTTGACAGATGATTGTCAAACAGGTCATCAGGGGCCAAGACTAAAAATATGGGAAGATTCCTATAGTACTTGGAGTGGACACTATCACCACCCTTATCTATACATGAGCCAGGTGATGCATGGACCAAGCCACATTAAACAGATGACCTCCCAGGGGATGCCATGCTGCTGGTGTGGATGCTTGGAGCAGGTGGCCCTCATCTTCTCAAAGGACTTCAGTCCTTCACTGGAAAAGTCCTTCTTAGTTGACATCAGTTCAAGCCCCCAGCAGGCCAGGGACTGGGGGGTAGGACTTTCAAGACCAAAAGATCTAGGTGACTGAATGTTTTATTTGGTAACATCAGACAGGTGATCTATTGAAAATGAGACATGAAGGCAGTCAGAGATCAGATTCTTTCTTCCTCTTGTCTGCCCATAGACCCACCTCTGACCTTGGCTGCACATTGAAATCAACTTTGGGAGCTTAACAGATACTGATGCCTGGGGCGGCACACCCCGGAGACTCTGCCAGAGACTGATTTAATTGGAATGGATGCAGCATCTGTAATGGGATTTTTAAACGCTTCCCCAGGTAATTCTAATGTGTAGCTAGCATTGAAAGACACTGCCTTGAAATACCTGTGTTTTTTCTTTTCTTTCTTTCTTTTTTTTTTTTGTGTGTGTGTTAATCCACACCAGGGGATATTGTTTCCATTGATTTTTAGAGACAATGGAAGGAAGGGGAGAGACAGAGAGAAAGAAACATCGATGTGAGAGAGACACATCGATTGGTTGCCTCCTGCACATGCCCCAACCTTGAGCCTGCAACCTAAGTAAGTGCCCTCGACCTGAATCAAACCCACAACCCTTCAGTCTGCAGGCCTGCTCTAACCATGGAAGTAAACAGACTAGGGTATAAAGTACCTGTTTCTTGATGCTATAACACATTTATTTTGCTTTCTTCCCCTTCCGGCATTGGCAGAATATTATGCAATTTTCTAACAAAACATGAGTAACTTTACCTTGTCCTTTATAGACCTGGGAAAAGGGACTAGACCTAAGCATTTTCATAAAATTAAATCTAGTGACTAAGAATAATTATCAGTATATTATTAAGCTTATGGTGGATAGAGTTGTGCTAACAAAAAAAAACATTTTCTGCTTATGAGAAGGGCAAGATAAATAATTAAATGTGCAATTATAATATTAATATGCCTTTGAGGCAGATTTAAAAATGCAAATAGTAGGATACTGAATAAAATAGGGCATTATTTCTTCAGTATTTAATTGGAATTATTTTAGTGATTAAAATAAATATTGTGGGCATTTTTGCATAGATTGGGGCATGGGAACATTTGACAACTACTTGTCTTTACAAAGCTTTATTTTCCCATCTTTACTTAATTTCATATACATTATATAGTAGGATTTTTCATAGCCTTCAGATGGTCAGTGATTTCCCATAGAGATCTAGAGAGTTTAATTATGATTATATGACAGTAAATGACAAGTAGTAAAATGAGTATAATATAATGCTGGATATCATGTTTTTCATAATAGATAAGTGCCACTAAAATTGGATCTAAGTAGAATTTACATTAATAAACTTCCTTTCAATGTATTAGGAAAATTTAATATTACACATAATTTTTGTGAATCTTTTTGAAAAGTGAATCATCACAAATACATCTTTTGTATGAATTTGGATTTCCATATATTGCTTTTTTTCTCCAAAGTAGCTACTAAAACATTGTGTTGTTTTTTTTCATTTCTTAAAAAAGATGTTTAATCACCTAATCCAAATTGATTGCCATATATTTCTATTCCAAATATTAGGGTGGCAGTACCTTGTGAATACACATCTGATGCTTTTTTTTTTTTGCAGATGGTTAGTGGGATAAAATGACTTCTCAGTAATTAGAATTTTGGTGTTTAGTGACCTTTTAAGAATTTTTTTAGCAGAAAGAAGCAGTTCTTTAGAAATTGTTACAAACAACATTTTAAAAGACAGACTGAAGTAAAAATAATATTTCACAGGCTATTTGATGACCTTCTCTGTGCAAACTACTACTAGAAAAAAGAAAGATATTACCTTGATTGTGTAGGTGTAGAAGACTTAACTGAACTATTATCTAAGAGTTTCTGCTTTTAAAATGAAGACTGACATGAAGTATAGAGAAATGCTTTATACCACAACAGAAAGAAAATGATTTAAGGTTAATCATAAATGCAATTCATGGTGTCCGTGCATTTTCTCATCTGGGAATAGTCAGGTCTCAGAGCCGGGCTCCAGTGCTGAATCTGGAAAGCTCATGAGAAGAAGGCTCCCCATTAGTTCCTTTGTTGACACACTGGAGAGGCAAGAGGATGGAGAATCTGTGTGATTCATGTTCTCAGACAAGGAATAGTAGTTAAACTCCATGAGCCAAGTGAAGGAGAAGGAAGAGAAAAAGATGCACCCACCATGGGAAAATGTTTCCCTCACTGATAGCTTTCATTTTTAATGGTCCTTGGAAGGGCTTTCCAGATGACTTAGGACTCAGCAAATGTTTAATTAAATATGTGTATAGGTATACATCTATAGGACTTAATAATGCACACCCCTTTTTTGAAAAGGATTTATAACATAAGCTAAGTAGATAGCCTTAAAAACAAGTGAGTTTAACACATGTTTCAGACTTGGTTTTGATCCTATGTCAGTTCTCTGTTAGGTTCAAGCTCTGAGAAGGCAGAAGCCATGTTGCCAGCACTTTTGTGTCCCTTACAATGCCTTGCAGAGTGCCTTACTCAGAGTGGGTCTTGAATGAATATTTATTTGTGAACGATTGGAAAGACTTTCAGAGGTCATTTGGGCCAACCCTTTCTTTAAAGACCAGGAGAATGAGACTCAGAGAGGAAAGTGACTGGCCAGTGGTCACATTGCTCTTAAGATCAAAGAGCTCTGGCTGTGACCCAGATTTCCGAACTCATGTTCCAGTGCTCTTTCTGTTAAACCTTCAGAAGGTAAATAGAGAAACTGGCCAGATATTCTTCAAATTGCCCATGGAAAGTGGTCTGAATGGCAGGTGCAACCACCGGACGTGGTTCCTCGATCTGTTCAGTTGTATTTACTTTGCAATGTGTTTGCTTTCCAAACAAGAGAGGCCAGCTCCATTAGGTAAATGACTAATCCATTAAAGTGGAATCTCAATAAATGAAGTGGCATCTTAATGCTGTGTGCTGTTATGGGGTGGGGAAAAGGAAAGTCAGGGAGAAGGGAAAAAGGACTCAGGAAGAAACACCTAATATAGTGGTTTTCTGTTGTTGTTATTGTTAAACAAAACAGCTGTTTTTCACAGAGATTTTAAAACCATGCTAGGGTGTATCTTGAGGCCAAGTTATTTTTATAATCTTTCTTGTCAATAAATTTGATCATTTTTTGAACAACGTAACAAACTATAATAATACATAAATGAATAAATGATGCATGAATAATAAGTGTAGTAGAAATTTTATTAGACATTTGCTTTTATCTCAGTGACTTTATGTGACTATCTCTTTGCAATATTTGAATGATATAAGAACATGGTCTACCATGAGCAATCTGTTCTATCAGCCATTCATTCATTCTTTCATCCATTAAACAACATGTGTAGGGCACCTCCTATGGCCTAAATTTATATTAGATCAGCAATTTTCATTTTTTTTTTATTTCAGGGCACACCAAAAAATATATTTTTACCAATTTGACAAAAAAAATAGGTATAATTTTGATTTATTCACACCAATGGCTATTGTTGTGTTGGATGTTGCCATTTTTTTTATTTGACAATCTAAGGGGAAAGAGGTCAGTGCCCCTGACTCAATTGTCAGGTATTGCATGCTTTAAAAGTTCCTGTGGCACACCTGTTGGGAATCTCTGTATTAGATACTTGGGACATACAGTCCAAGCCACAGTTCTTGACTTTTAGGAGCTAATAGTCTTGTTGGGGAAATGTATATCATTTCAATGTACTATAGGAAATGCTTTGACAGAGGTATGTCCAAAGTGCTCCTGATACCAAGGAAAACATGACTCTAATTCTGTGTATAGAGAAGCTCTTTCTGACTGGCGTCAGTATAGATTGCTCGGTGTCTAGGCCATCCTGGGAAGGTTCCAGGGAAAGTGTAATATTTGTAGTAAATCTTGAAGTGAGAATTGATTAGCATTCCTGTTATTCTGGGACATGAAAACACTTTCCCTAGCATTACATAAAAACTCCTGCTGTAGGCTTATACCCAGTCCAGCTACTATTCTGCCCTTGGATTTACCATTACTTCAACTCTATTAATTCAGGAGCAAGTGTGACTCTTCCAAATTCCAAATTTTGTGGGTAAGGATGTAAGAACTATGGAATTAGATGTCCAGACTTCAAATACCCAGTGCCATGACTTGCCAGCAGGTGTCTTTCCTTCTGTGTCTTAATTTCCTCATTTACTAACAGTGATAATAGACTGCTATTATTATATTATACTAGAGGCCCGGTGCACAAAATTCATGCACTGGTAGGGTCCCTAGGCCTGGCCGGTGATCAGGGCCAAACTGTGGGGTGACCAGTGGGGTGATCAGGGCCTCCACTCGTACCTGCCTTGGCTGGCCTGGCACAGCCTGCTTGCTGGCCCTGCGTGCTCCCAACCCCTGTCAGCACCTGCGGGCTGGGGCAGCTCTTGCATTGAGCATCTGGCCCCTAGTGGTTAGTGCACATCATACTGAACAGTCATTCTGCCGTTTGGTCAATTTGCATATTAGGGTTTTATTACATAAGATATTTTAGAGATGCTACATCTAGAGCTGCTATTAAACCCATGTTGCCCTATATGGTCTTATCAGTTCTTTCTGATTGGCATCTGTTTAGATTGCTTGGTGTCTAGGCCATCTAGGCTGTGAGGCATTTTGAGAGTCTCCGGTCTGACCCAGAGTTGTTATAAGGTCTAAATAAGAAATACATGTGAAGGATTTTTCTTGTTGCCTGTCACCTGGTAATACCCAATAAATGTTGATGTCTATAATAATAAAATAATAATTATTATTTTAAGTAATATGTAAATGCTTAATACTGTTGGAAGATCCATAACTTTTTATGGGTTGAATATCAAATTTTCAGACTTGTATTTACTGGTAATCTCCCCTCGTCTTTACTTCTCCTGATTTTTTTCTATAGTCCTTTCATGGTAGAACTTCAACCAATCTCCAGCAGGAAGTTCAGGAATACTTTGTCTCCAGTTTCCACCTCCATTTGGTGATAAGGTACAGCTTTTGCCATCTGCACCCTCAGGGTTTCCTTCTCCATCCCCAGACCAACATGGTTTAAAAGAGTATGAGAAGACCAAGCTTCAATACCATATACCCCTTTCCAAGGAGCATTTCCATTCTCACCTAGACATAGCTGATTGGAGCAGAGATCAATATCTGACCCAACGGGAGTCAATCACATTAGCTAACCACATAGGGCCAAGGCTATCAGTCAGATTCTCTCATGATAGGAAACTTGAAGTGAATTTTTCAGGTGGCTGTGTGACTCCTAGCATGGCAAGTCAAAGACATTTACAAATCAAAATTGTGAGAGACTGGAAGTCACATAGAATAGAGGAGGAGGTCGCTAGCCAATCTTGCTCAGTGGATAGAGCATCAGCCTGAGGAATAAAGGGTCCTGGGTTCGATTTCAGTCAAGGGCACATGCCTGGGTTTCAGGCTCGATCCCCAGTGGGGGGTGGGAAGGAGTCAGCCGATCAGTGATTCCCTCTCATCATTGATGTTTCTATCTCCCTCTCACTCTCCCTTCCTCTCTGACATCAATAAAAAAAATACAGGAGGAGGAAGCTGATTTTTAGAAAGAGAAAGACATCCTGAGAAAGGGGTAGAGAGAAGAGATCAGTGAGGGAAGGGAGAAAAGTAAGAGAGAATCAAGGACCAAAGCTGATCCTAAGACCTACCTGGGATCTTGATGCCTTTGGTTCTTGTTCTAATAATAGTGATGATGATGGTGATGAAGATGATGATAATGATGATGCTGACAAAGATTATAACAATAGGTAACATTTTAGCCTTTATATGAATTGACTCAGTGATTATAAGAAATCCATGAGGAAGGTTTTATTGTATTCCAGTTTTAGGGAGTGCCCATTTGTAGTCTCATAGGAACCCTGGATGTGCACTTCTTATCATCCATATATAATTTTTAAATTTTTTTATTGATTTCAGAGAGAAAGGGAGAGAGACAGAGAGACAGAAACATCAATGATGTTTGGCTGCCTCCTGCATGCCCCAATGGGGATCTAGCCTAAAACCCAGGCATATGCCCTGACAGAGAATTGAACCGTGACCTCCTGGTTCATAGGTCAATGCTCAACCACTGAGCCACACTGGCCAGGCTCATCCATATATTCTTTAGAAGAAACTAAAAGCCCAAGTAAATAGTTTAAAACCTCAACCACCTGCTCAAGTGAGGCCCAGTGGTCCAGACTCAATTGTCCCTGCAAAACTCAGCTGCCAACCATGTCCAACATCAGCAGTACTAGCGGCGATTTCTGAATTACATTCTTCCTTTATCCTTTATTCGACCCCATCAACATAGAGAACTGGCTTCTCCCACCTTGATTCAGACAATTCTCCTGGGTCTTCCCCTATCCTTCCTCCTTAATCCTTCAGAAATTAGAGCCTAGATTTGCCCAGTTGATTGACGAATCTAAGTCTCACCAGTCTACATTCATGGGGCCTGCATCCCTCTCTTTATCCCTGGATTAAGAGCATGATCTCTGTCAAAGATGGACAGAGCTCCTGAAATCAGCACATCAATTAGCCTGGCTCCCCAAAAAACAACAGTTGCTGGGCCCTACAGGTGGGGTCTGTCTTTTCAATAACCATTACTGGGACCCTTACACTCTTTAGATTATGTCCAAGTAGCATAGCTGCTCCCTAGTCTAGCATTGCTCACACTTTAGTGTGCATTGCCTAGGGAATTTTGTTAAAATTCAGATTCTGATTCAGTAGACCTGCGATTCTGCATTGCTAAAGGCGCTCAGGTGAAGCTGAATCTGCTGGTCCACAGACACTTAGAGTAGCAAAGCTCTAAAGCTGATGTTTTCTTGAAAAACAAAACAGACAGTAAGTATTTTGGACTTTGCAGGCTGTGTCATCTTTGTTGCAAGTACTCAACGGTCTTGTTATAGTATGAAAGTAACCATAGGCAATATGTCAACCAATGGGTGTGGCTGTGTTCCATTATTATTTTGTTTATAAAAGTAAGCAGTGACCATATCTGTCTCACATCCCTCTCTACTCTACTCCAAGGAGCAGATGTGTATCTCTGGAGCTTTAGCCACAATCCATCACACACCTGCCTACTCTAGTATATTGATTGCATTGATGGCTTCCCTCTATCTGTGCCCTTTGCAAAGTGGCACTGCAGATCTTTAAGAGGTGGAATTTATTTCCCCTTTCCTGGAATTTAGGCTTTCCTCGTGACTTGCTTTAGCCAATAGAACATGGTGGCCATAATACTGTGCCAGTTATAAACTCAGTTCTCAAAAGATCTACACTTCTCTCTGAGAGCCCTGCCTCCACCACAGGAACACGTCTTTGCTAACTGATGGAGGATAAAAAAGTGTAAGAAGAGCCAGAGTGCCCCCCAAAGTAGCAGAAGCAGAGCTGTTGGCAGATGCATGTGGGGTTTCAGCCAAGACCAGAATGACCCAGCTGAGCCCAGTCTAAATTGCCAAGTTTCAGAATCATGAGAAAACTAAATAATTGTTTTTTCTGCTTTACAGTTTGGGTGTTTTTTTTTAAAGTGGTAAAAACTAACTAATGCACCTACAATGGGATAAACACATGATCAAAAATCCTACCAACTGCCACATGTATTAAGAATTCTGTCCATTTTGTATCTACAAAGCAGAGGTTCAGCTAGTGGACTTGCCTAATGTACCACAGCAGATAAGTGACAAAGCTGGGATTCCAACTAATTCCAGGGTCTGGGCTCTTGTCACTATACTACTGATGATGTCTGTCATCTCAGGTTGGTTTGCTATTCCCCTCTTCATCTCTAACCACAACCCCAACCACTCCTACACACACACACACACACACACACACACACACACACACACACACACAGTACAAAAGACTTGGCATTTGAAGTTCAAGCCCACCAGGAAGCAGCAGTTAACAAGGATGCTGAGGGAGTACCGTCATGCAACTTTACAGGCCCTGTGATTGATCTCATTCCAGATTGCATGGGTAACGCTTTAGAGCATGCAAGATTTAAGTTCAAACCCACAAGCCAAGAAGCTACTTCAGGAAAGTGTGCCTGTTTAAAACTTTTTATAAAAATGTATGGTCCTTCCTCACAAGAAATATTAATGAACCTTGTGTCAAGTGTAGGCATTGGATAGGGAGTAACACTTCCTTGGACACCCTACATACAACACACACTGCTGGATCTGCCAAGGCTACAGTCCTTTTTACAAGCACAATTTTGGGTCTCCCGGATTTAATGAAAGATTGATTTTTTTTTCCTGCACAAGGATAAACCTCATGAAACGGCGATTTAATTCACAACACAAAAGCATAAAAGGCCTCCTTAAAATTAAAAGAAGTCTTCACACACTGAAAAGCAGGTTCACTCACAGTAATAGACCACTTTATCTTTTTAAGGCAATAGAACTTTGCTAATTCTCACTAATGATAGAGGAGGCCCATTGTAGAAGAACCAATTTTACTGATTACTGAATCGTATAAAATATTCTGAGAAGGAAATGAAATCTTGGTCATTCAAGACCCGGTTGCAGCTCCATGTGTCTTGCTGAGAAATAGGCACCACTGCTGTTTTAATTGGGAGGGTAATCAGGTTTGCAGTGTACTGAACTGAGATAATCACAAATATCATCAGAGAGCAAACCTACATTTCAACCATTACTAAAGAAGAGACTTTCAGGTGATACACCCCAGCAGATCTCATGGGGCACATCGGCAACTCACTGAGTTCAAGGTAAGTGTTTTTAGAGGTGTGTTTAAATTTTCAAGCCATTAGGGGGAAAAGGTTTCCAGTTATACTTGAAAGAGTTTACTCATCTGGCAAAATCTGACCCAGCAATTTATTACCCCAATGTACGGTACACTTAGACTTCAGGATTAAAATAGCACTTGATGTGCCAGGTCAAAACCAGATGTGGAGTTAGAATACACACTCGACTCACAATGTACGTAATGAAGACAAAGATTTTGAAAAGTCACGGTTAGTTAAAATATTTAAGTAAACTGCATTTGTTCATAAAATAAGGAAAGACAATAAAATGCTTGGAAAAAATATAGAAGTTCCTAAAATACAACTTCAGAGCACTTCAATTATGGCAACTGGGAGGTAGATACTATCAGAGAAACTGTCTTGGGTTTGACAGAGAATAGTTTCTTACTCTGATTCCAGGGTCACCAGCAACATTTCTGAACTTTTAGGCCAACATAAGGCACCAGTAGAATTGGCAAGAATCTTAAACAAGTTATTCCAAAGTTAGTGTGTGTGTATATATTTACAGTTCAAATTTCTTCACTGAAAAACAGATTCATCATGTAAATGAGAGACAGCTGTAGTTGGACCTCCAAGTACAATATTAATATGACAAGAGTTCAACACCTACCATGTGTGGAAGGCATTGCTCTAGAAGCTTTGCATGTATGAACTCTCTAAATGTTTGTGTCAACACTATTAGACAAGTACTTACCTATGAGGATACTGAAGCACAGAGAAGTTAGAAGACCCCATGCTAGTAAATGGTGGCATTAGGACTTGGCCTGGGGCAGGCAGGCTCACTCTGTGCTTGGGTCTCTATTGCGTTGATGCCATTACAAGGTGCGTCTGTCCATCTATACTTCTGCAGAAGAAAATTCATTTGAAATTTGTTACACACATAATGCTATCTGAAAAAAGATCATCTTATTTACTAATATTTCCATGAAAAGTTCAAATTTGAATGAAACTCCTATGAATGAAATGATTAGTAGCTTATTATTTTCTTGACCCTTATATGGAGCCTCTGTTGATGATTCTACCTTTAGTCACTTCAAGTTACCATACTGGAGAAAATGGGGACAAGTCCAGCTAATGTTGCTTGAGCCCTAACTGGTTTGGCTCAGTGGATAGAGCGTTGGCCTGCGGACTGAAGGGTCCAGGTTCGATTCCGGTCAAGGGCATATACTTTGGTTGCGGGCACATCCCCAGTAGGGAGTGTGCAGGAGGCAGCTAAATTGATGTTTCTCTCTCATCAATGTTTCTAACTCTCTATCCCTCTCCCTTTCTCTCTGTAAAAAATCAATAAAATATATATATTTTTAAAAAGAAATGTTGCTTGACTTGTCACAAAGCCTGCCATGGGGGTGAACTGAGCTGCCAAATTAGTTCATGTTGTTTTAGTACAGTGAGTCTGCAACCTCTAGGTCTTGTATTACACAACGATTAGTGTGAAAATGTCAGTAGTAGTTATGGAAGTCTATCCATGTCCTATAATTAGTTTGCGCTAGCCCAGAACATCTATGATGTTCAGACAGACAGACTTTTTCAAAGTGATTTTCAATTAGTGAAGTTATTGCCATTAACGTTTCTGTATTTGACCGTGGAAAGTTGCATATCCTTTTAGTATTTCAGTCCTTCCTAAGTAATGTTGGGTTATAAAAATGATTGAGATTAAGTTCCAGATGTCAAGTTCTTTAATAATGCAGTGGGAGAAAGAACATGTTCACAAAAATATGCACTGCAAAATAGGACAATTCATAAGTGGGAAATGAGTACAGTATATAGATGTTCAGAGAAAGAAGGAATCTAAGAGCACTCATATAGGACATGAGAGTTTTGAGATGTGTATGTGGGTTTGGGAAGGTCATTGTAGAGGCGGGAATAGCAGAGCAAAGGCAAGGCATGGTAGGAAAATGGGCAAGCTAAGTGGTCCTGTGTGTCAGCAATATTAAACATGTGAGGGAGTTTGGAAGAAAGTTGGAAAAAGTAAATTAGATGTAATATTGTAGAGAGACCTGTGATCATCCAGCACACCAAGCAGCGAGTTGGATGTGCTGACCACCCATGGAGGAGGCCTGGGCCATGTGAGAATGCATTGGGTGTTGCTCTTATCCATGCAGAACTTTTTCAGCAAATATAATCATAACACCAAGTACTCTTTCTTTTCCTCAGCCTACCACTTCCTTAGCAGCCACAATCCACAAAACATTACAGTGACACATCTCTTGAGAATAGTCAGCAGGCTAAAAATTATGAGATATAGAAGACTTGAATAAAATTAACACGATTATTTTAATAGGCAAATATTTAACTGCTTAAGCACATGAAAAACAGCTATAAAGATGGACCACATTATATACATAAAGGATGCATCAACAATTTTTTTTAAAAAAATTAGTGCATATGGTGCCACAACTAGTATACATTCCATAAACTTATGCTACATCAACAAACCTCTTTGCAAACTTCTTTGAACTCTGGCAAACTTCATAGGTGTCTCCTAAACTTCTCACTTTACTGATGTACTGGCTTCTTGGCATTCCCCACAGGTTCAGTTGTAGTAAATTTGTATGATGAAATACTATGTAGTACTGAAAATGAGTGAACTGTAGCTGTATGAATTAGCATGTATGGATCTTAAAAATGTTGAGACAGCCCAACCAGCATTGCTCAGTGGTTGAGCATTGACCTATGAACCAGTAAGTCATGGTTCACTTCCTGGTCAGGGCACATGCCCAGGTTGCAGGCTCAATCCCCAGTGGGGTGGGGCGGGAATTCAGGAGGCAGGCAATCAATTATTCTCTCTCATCATTGATGTTTATATCTCTCTTTTCCTCTTCCTTCCTCTCTGAAATCAATAAAACATATATTTTTAAATGTTGAGACAAAATAGTCAAGTCATGGAAGAATAAGAGTCATAAATGAAATATAGAATTACTCCATCACATGAAATTCAAACATACCTGTACTTAAACATGCTAATTTCTCTGGGTGTCTAAAAGCAAAATGAATGGGTAGAGAAACACAGGAGACTTCAGAGGTACTCAAGTCATATGTGATTATGAATGTTCATTTTATTAATACATTTAAACATTATATTTCTTTTCACAAAAATATTAAGTCTAAAAAATACATATTTTCCCAAGTACCTACAACTCAGCTTAAAGAGATAAAATATTATAAATATAATCGAAAACCCCTGTTTATATTTTTAAAATATTATTCTAGTCCTTCTATTCATTCTTCTCTCTCAAATACAGCCATTATGTTACTATTGGTGTTTTCAAAATACTGAAAGAATTTCAGAGAAAATCAATCAGAGCCCTGATCATACTCTGTCTGGAGCTTGGGCCACCACTGGACTTCCTGTTACATGAAGTAATACATTTTCTATTGCGAGTCATGCTGATATCATCCTAACTGATAGAGGAAGGCCAGAAATGTCCTCCTCTGACACCAAAGTGAAAAGGCAGGAATGCAAATGTGGGGAACTTATAATGAGGAAAGGGATGCATGTTCTTGCCATTGAGTTGGATCCTATTAGGAAGGAAGTAGAGGATATCTGCTGAAAGTGATAATGACACGTGGTATTGAGGGTGAGGGTTAGTCATTTTTATAGATTATGTGTAGTAGGGGATAAAATAATATGAATGAATGAATGAATGAATGAATGAATGAATGAATGTAAGAACTGGTCGATACTTACAGGCTGAATGGAAGAAGCCAAAGGAGAGGGAGAGACTGGAGCTACTGGAGAAATGAGAAAAGTCGATGGAGCAAGATTCCTGAGAGAGAAGCGATAGAGGTAAGGCTCCTGGGCTTGATCTACGTCCTCCTTGTGCCCCACACAGGATAATTCACTGTTGTGTTAGTGATTTAGGGTGGGATATCCATCTTGGGGACAGGAAAAAAGATCCATACAGAGATGGGAGAAGTTGTCATTGTAGGCAAAATATACTCAGTACAGGGCAATGTCTAAATTTTCATTTGTATAGCTGGTATATTATGATCTGCCAAGGCTGTAGCCTTACCTTAATCCAGGTTTCATGTCCTATACATTCTTACCTAGAAGCCCCTGATAGGATGATCTGCTCTTATCTGAAAGTCCTGTGGACACTGGCAGTTACTGGTTGCCTCAAAATATCCATACGTAATCTTGGGTCTGTAGCTTGAGCCCTAGGACTTTGCTTAAGCCTACTTGAGTTACTTCCTTTTCTGCTTCACAGACTTTCTTTTTTCTTTATTGATTAAGGTATTACATATGTGTCCTTATCCCTCCCATTGCCCCCCCACCCCTCACTCATGCCCTCACCCCCCTGGTGACTGTATCCATTGGCTAGGCTTATATGCATGCATACCAGTCCTTTGGTTGATCTCTCCCCCTTACCCCCACCCTTTCTTACCTTCCCTCTGAGGTTTGACAGTCTGCTTCTCTGTCTCTGGATCTTTTTTGTTCATCAGTTTATGTTGTTCATTATATTCCACAAATGAATGAGATCATGTGATATTTATCTTTCTCTGACTGACTTATTTCACTTAGCACAATGCTCTCCAGTTCCATCCATGCTGCTGCAATTGTAAGAATTCTTTCTTTTTTTTTTCTTTTTTTCTTTTTTTTACAGCAGTGTAGTATTCCATTGCGTAGATGTATCACAGTTTTTTAATCCACTTATCTGCTGATGGGCACTTAGGCTGTTTCCAAATCTTAGCTATGGTAAATTGTACTGCTATGAACATATTAACGCCAAGAAATCTTTGGCATATTTATACATCAATAGTGAACTTACAGAAAGAGAGATTAGAAAAACAATCCCATTTACCATTGCACCAAAAAATTAAGATACCTAGGAATAAACTTAACTAACGAGGTAAAAGACCTATACTCGGAAAACTACAGGACACTGAAAAAAAGAGATAGAGGAAGACATCAGCAAATGGAAGAACATACTGTGTTCATGGATTGGTAGAATCAACATCATTAAAATGTCCATACTACCCAAAGCAATCTATATATACAATGCACTCCCCATTAAAATACTAATGGCATATTTCACAGACCTAGAAGAACTCTCCAAAAATTCATCTGGAATAAAAAAAGACCCCGAATAGCTGCAGTAATCCTAAGAACAAAGTAGGAGGGCTCTCAGTACCAGATATCAAGTTGTATTACAAAGCCACTGTCCTCAAAACTGCCTGGTACTGGCACAAGAACAGACATATAGACCAATGGAATAGAATAGAGAACCCAGAAATTGACCCAAAACCACTATGCTCAATTAATATTTGACAAAGGAGCCAAGAACATACAATGGCGTCAAAACAGTCTCTTCAATAAATGGTGTTTGGAAAATTGGACAGATACATGCAAAAAAATGAAACTAGACCACCAATTTACACCATACACAAAAATGCTTCACAGACTCTTAACTTGAATTTCAAGTGTGTAGAGTTTGGCTTGACTTTCAAGAGTGCAGGACCCTGTGTTCACTCTGGGATTCCATAAAACAGACAGACCCTGCCTCAAAGTGTTTAAAACCTGATAAGCCTGGCTATTTAGTCTCCTTCCCCAAGTTAAGGAATCACAGGCATTAGTATTGGAAGGGATGATAAAAGGTGTCTTCCCTCACATTATGAAGACGAAAGTCAAAGACCCACTGATTAAGGGCTTGCCCATAATCACAAAATAGAGTAGCCCCTGACTCAAGATCTGTGCCTTTCTCTATTCCATGATGCTGCCTTGGGCAGCTACCATTTGGAAGGTCAATGTGAAGCACAGTAGAGGGTAAAGGCATAGTCCTTCACCTTTAAACTCTCAAAGTTATAAAGGCAGAGTCCCAGGTAATTATATTGTTGGTTTTTCAAAAATAATTAAATGCTGAAATAGGTATATCATGAAGATAATTGAAGACTCTTGGAAATTGGAACTGGATTATATTTATTTCTATTTAGGCACAGTACCCAGCACATAGTAGGCATTCAATAAATGAATGTTATGTGGATTTTGCACTACAAAATATTTAATGTGTTTGGAGCTAACATTTCTTAGAGTTTTGAACTTAAAGTAGATGTTTTACAGATTTTTCTTTTGAAACGAGGTTGGCTGGAATGTGACATTTTTCCAAAACAATGGCTACATAAAAAACAACAAAAATACAAATGAACTGTTCTCCATTTGTCCATGTTAAACTCTTCCTCATGGAATGTTCTGCAATCCTCTTTCTTTGATATCTTCTCCCAGTTTATGTCAAGCATTCATATGGCTTTGGTCAAAATACTAGACTAGTATTTCCTGAATCATTTGACATTCAGCTGTTACTGAAGATGTTAAATCTACAAGCAAACCTGCTAATCGTTGGCAACAAAGCAGCTTAATCCTGGCTGCCAGTGATTTGTTTTGGAGCCTTTGGAGCAACGGAGAGATTCAAGTTTATAAAAAGGGGTAAATAGTCGGTTAGAGATTAGAAGGGAAAAAAGGAAAAGACTTTTTTCCCCCAGACCACACACTGACAGGGGATCTTCCTTGAGCAATTGTTCCAGAATGTCTCACGTTTCTGTCCCCTCTCCTTCCCCTGGGTTCACTGCCCACTCCTCCCACTTTTTCAGCTGCAGAGGCTTGATTGACATTTGTCACTACTGATTGAGAGAAAAAGATGCTTCAGGGAGAAGGGAGGAGGTAGGGAAGCAGCCCCCTTAAAAGCCACGGTAGTCAAAAGATGATTCCTTCTTTCTGCCTGTGTTTTGTCTCTCTAAATTATTCAAATCTGGGTGGCACCTAGGATAACTGGCATTTTGACACAGCTTAAGGGATTGTCTCACTAACACTATTGAATGGAAGCTGCCAACCTTTTAAAAAATGAATAAAGAGATCTTTGGTATAATCTGATATGTCAACAAACGAAAGGCAGCTTCATGCAAAGGCCTTCAATGTGTTTGACCAATTATACTCATTTTTGACTTATTATCTTGGTCCATCCATCTATAACAGTAATCTTTATGAGATTAAAAAAGGAAAAAGCTCTTACTTGGATTTCTTTAAAGAATATGCATAATAGCTTGGTGGCTATTGCTTACTGACCCAGCCAGGGCAGCTGATTGAGAAGGTAGATGTGAAATTATCTAGGCCAGAAAAGGTTTTCCTTTGTGAGAAATATTTTGAGGGTGGGGTGTGGAAGGAGCATTGGGCTGAGGTTAAGGTGATTTGGCTGTGCCCTCAGATATGCCACTGCCAATTAGATAAGCCATTATGGAGCACTCTGGGCTATGTTTTCACCACCACCACCACCACCCACCCTGCCTGGGAATGAGGCAGTAGACAGGTGGTCCCCACCTCCTTCCAGCTTTAGGATCAAGCAATTATTGATTTATTCTTTTATTTTGTTAGTAATATTTTTCCCTTCATGGTCTTTTGTGGATGGAGATACAGTGACATTTTAAAACTTTAGTTCAGTTCGAAACCATTTACTAGTGTCTTGTGTGGCAGGCACTGTGCGTCACAGTGTGTGTGTTTGGGGTCGGGGCGGATACAAAGATGAGTCTCCTGGTCTTATTCTTAAGGACTTGGCCATTTCACTTCTCTTGTTGGCTTACTTTCTTATTTACTGTTAGTAAGATACTCTGAGTGCAGGGTTGCTGGATTTAACCAAAACAAACCTGGGATGTCCAGATAAATGTGAAATTTAGAAAACAAAAACAAAAAATAATGACTGTGAAATATCTGGGACATACTTAGACTAAAATATTATTCATCCTTTATCTTAAATTCACATTTAACTGGGCACCTTGCTTGTTACCTGGCTACCCTAAATGAAATCACCCCTGAGCTTTTCCTGCAGATGTCAGGAACATTCTGCTCGTATTAGATTCTTGTAGCCTTGAGTAAAACTGAATCCAAGAGAAAACTGGTTATAAAATATATTTTTAAATCTAGTAGGATTGATTTATTAGTGATTTTAACAAATATGTCTTGAGAGCCTACTGTGTGCTAGGAACTAGGCTAAGTTCTGGGGATACAAGGGGAATAAAATATATACAGCCCACTCTCTCAAGAAGGTTATGGTCTACCAGGAGGGACATTTGAAATGTAATCACATTTAATAAGTACTTAATTCCAATTGTCATAAGGCCCACGAAGGAAAATAAAGGGTGCAATGAAAATGTTTAACAGAGGTGCCTAATTTCATCTTAAGGAATGGAGCAAGCATCTTTGAGGAAGTCACATTGACCTGAGCCAACTGGGTTCTAGAGAAGAATTCTGGACAGAGAAACCACTAAGACGGTGTTTTTTTTGTTTGTTTGTTTGTTGTTGTTTTTTTTTGCATTCATGAGGGAATAGGTTCAAGTACAAGGGATATTAGAACTAACAAGTGGGTCAATTTTTTTTTGTATACATACAAGAGCAACCATTAGCTCAGAAAGAATCACATTTCTAGAATCCAATATTAGTGTTGCCCAAAACCATAGCAAAGGCTCAGATAAGAAAATTGTCTTAGTTTCTTTGCCAAGATGCCAGTGAGTCTGTCTGTTCTTGTTGCTCAGAGGCCATGATCCGTGAACTTAAGCACAAGTGGGAGAACTCTCCCATCAAGAGGCTATTTCAACACCATTTTACCACTTTGGAATGGTGGGTGGTGTATTAGTTTGCTAGAGCTGCCATAACAAAGTACCACAGACTAGGTGTCTTACTTAAATAACACTTGAATTAAACAGCAACAGTTCTGGAGGCAAGAAATTCAAGACAAAGTTGTCAGCAGGGTTGGTTTCTCCTGAAGCCTCCCTCCTTGGATTGTAGATGGCCATCTTCTCCCCTTGTTTTTCCTATGGTCTTACCTCTGTGCGCTTGTATGTTTCTGTCCAAATTTCTTCTTATAAGGACACCATTATATTGGATTATAGCCAATATAATGACCTTATCATCTTATGTAATGTAATCATCTTATTTAAAGACCTTATCTCCTAATACAGTTACACTCTAACATACTGTGGGCTAGGACTTCAACATAAGAATTTGGGGCTTGGGGGTAAACAATTCAGTCCATAACACATGGCGTGGAAGAACTAAGTTTCTTTATTACCTCCTCTCTCAGAGGGAGGCTGTTAAGGTAGTTATCTTCTTACAAAATTTAGAAATGTCCAGTGGAGACAGTTCCAACTCTAGGTCGGTCTTTCTTTCCCAACCAACATGTCCAAAAACTCTAATTTCCACTTTCCCATTTGAGCCCTGTGTTCCAAGGCTTGGGCATTTTCACCCTACTTCAGAGTGTACATGCAAACGTCAGCTTTGTGGTAGGTGGAGATTGGTTGGAGGGGCTACTTATTTAGGCAGTTAAATGGGCATCTTGCTCTCTGCACCACCTGCACTTAAATCCAGACCTTTAGGTACGACCTAAAGGACATTGGTTCTAGACACTCTTCCTTTCGTGGGCAGTGCTTAGACATAGAGAGAGAGATGGAAAGAGAATGAATCTTCAGGGATTACAGCTTTTTAATTGATTAGTGATTATTACTCATCCATTAGACTATTCATTTCATCTCCTTGGAGAGGACATGCTCTTCTTTGAGCTTAATTTTGATATGTTCTTACATCAGCAATCTTGTTAATCAGGATACATTTTTCTGAATAACAGTTTGTCAGATAGTTTGTTAAATATAGAATGCCACTTGCTAGGTAAACTATATCTGTGTGTGTGTGAGGAACTGAACTTTAGAGTAAGAAGACTGTTTAGAGTAAAAAGACTGACAATACTAGGAGTTGGTGAACCACTGAAACTGTCATATATTGTTGGTAGTAATACATAATGATACAGTCGCTTTGGTAAAGAGTTTTGACAATCTTATAAAGTTAAACACATACCTTCCACATAACCTGGAAATCTCATTCTTAAATATCTAAGAAATTAAGGTATGTATTCATACAAAGAATGTATGCAAATATCCATAGCAGTATTATTCATAAAATCCAAAATCTAGAAACCAACAGGTCATTAACTGATGAATGAATTAAAAACCTGGTGTATCTATATTATGAAATACTTTTCAGCAATAAAAAATACTAAATTGTTAATACGCACAACAACATGCATCAGTCTCAAAAACAGTATGTGAAGTGAAAAAACAACCCAAATATAAAAGACATATTTCACTCTATTGCCAAAGAAAAGGACCGTGGAAAGGAAATGAAAGGACCGGTCCATCTTGACTAAATCAGTTGGAAGCATTAACAGTCAATTGGGACTCAGATAAAAAGAATCTCACTTTGTTTCTATTAAAATGAGGAGATTAGAAAAAGGGGGGAACTCTCTCCTGGAGGATAATTCTTCCTTACTTTCAGAGCTGAGGGCTTTTCTAATGAGAACACTAAGCCCATTTTACATCACACAGAATCTGGCGTCGCCACCTGCTTCAAGGGAGAGTGATGGAGCAAAAACAACAGACATGAATGCAGGAAGTCACCCCAAAATGGGCCTGCGAGAAGATTCAAGCGGGAAAGCAAATACACATTTTCTTTTGCAAAAACATGGGTACAGAGTGGAATTGCTATTGTTGTGAATGATTTCCTAAATCAAGTCTGACCAGTGTCCAAGAAAAACGTGTCTAAGATAGACAAAAACAATTATTCTCTGGATAAAAAAAAAATCAGTTTTCAGTTCCCTTTGTCATAATTTCATGCTTTCCTCTGTTACATTTATCTTTAGTCATCATTGTAAAAACAAATGTGTTGCAGATCTGAAAGTTGTTTATTGTGGGGCAGAGAAAACACTTTGTGGTTTATATAAACGTAGTAATTCCCTAGATTACCATTTCATGGTACACTGCACACCAAAGAAAGCAACCTGTGTCTTTCACGAAAAAGTGTGAGTGGGTGGGGGAGGCTCAAAGGGGTGTGTGGGGAGCCATCAGCCCCAGCACGGAATCAGATAAAGCTAGTGGCTTGGTATTAGTGTGTTCGCTTTGTCTAAGTCCTAGCATCTTCAATGGGCCAGCCCTCTCTTCATTTGTCAGCCCAGCGCACCTTTTGTGCAAATAATTTCCCATTGGTATTACCCAGAGCTTGGAGTCGATAGCCGACTAGCCTCTTTGCTTGTACCATTATTTCCAGCAAGCTTGCTACATCTGCAATAAATCCTGGAGGATTTGGGGGTGGGCTGAGGAAGTATGAGTGACAGAATGAGGTGATAAGGGGTTGGATTCGGCTGAAACAAAAGCTTTTCCTCGCTGGCCTGATGTGGCCCTGTTGCAGCCCCTGAGATTTGATTTGATCAAGTTTTGCCAGCTGTCTCCTCATGGAGTTCAAGCAAGTTAAAGATGCAGCCCACAAGCAATTCTTTCATTCTCTGCTCAGCTTGCCTAAGAGTACCAGGGATGAAAATCTCTCTCTGGTCTTCGCTTTTGATGTTGTCCTGGTGGTAGGGAACGCTGGATATTAAGGAGATGCCTCAGCTGTGCCAAGGAACTGTTTGAAGTGATAGACCCAGATGGAAAGGCAAGCTCTGGCTTTCTACAGCCGTGCCAGGCCATTTTCAGGTGTCGGAGCAAGAAGTGTGGTTTAATCAAAATTTCTCAGCTTGGTTAGAGAGGGGTTGTGATGAGCTCTTCAAAGCGGAGTTGTTTTTAAGCAAGATCAAATCCAAGGCTGTCCTTTTATATAACGTTTCCTCCTCTTGGATATTGTTGTTTTCTTTTCTTTTATCCAGAAAAGCTTAACTTGGAAGTGGTGTCTGTTTATCAGTGACAGCTATTATGTCTGTGTGTGTGTGTGTGCGTTTGAACTTAAGAAGGAAGGGAGGCAGTGTGGCTTCTGAAACGTCTATTGCACGAATCTATTGCAAAAGTCTATTGTGCAAATACTCAGATGTTTCCTTTGGTGCTTGGGATTTCAGGGTCCCTTGCTAGGACTCGGTAGTCAGAATAGTCTGGGTTACGCCTCGAAAACAGATATCTCTAAAATTTCCGTGATTTACATCAACAAAGGTTGATTTGTTGGCCATGCTATGAGTCTGCCATGGATTGAATGTTTGTGTCCCCTCCACCTCAAATCCATATGTGAGGCTCTAACCGCCAATGTCATGGGATTTGGAGGTAACTAGGTGTGTATGAGGTCATGAGGGTGCAACCTCAATGATGAAATTAGTGACCTTATAAGGAGATGAAGAGACCAGAGCTCGCTCTTTCTTTACCATGTGAGGATACAACCAGAAGACAGCCACCTGCGAACCAGAAAGAGAGCTCTAACCAGACATTGAATATGCCTTGATCTTGGACTTCCCAGCCTCTGAGAAATAAATGTTTGTTGTTAAAGGCACCCCCCCCCCATCTTTGGTATTTATTCTAGCAGCCTGAGCTGATGACTTAGACAGTGTCCATCATGGATCAAACCTGCTCTGTGCTGGCAACCCAGGTGGATGGAGCAGCCTCTGTCTGCATGTCCCAGAGCTAACTTTACATCAATGGGGGAGGGAAAGGTAAACATTCCACAGGAAGGAAACCAGACTGCTTAGAGGCACCTTAGATGACCTCTAGAAGACCTCAGTTTCCCCATGTGAAATACAAGGGAGTCTCTGGTTTGATTCAGTGGCCCTGGGAGGAGGCAGCACTTCTGGCTATGAAGATCTGATGGAGATACTCCCATACAGAGAAGGCTCCAGGACCGTCAGAACATGGCTGATGAATGTGAAATTCAAACTTGACTGGCTGAAAGGTACAAGTGTCACAGCTGAGTAATAGTGTGGAAAAGGAATAAAACCAGAGAACCCAGGAGAAACCTCTCAAATATTACCCTTCATTTAAACTGAGAAATAATTTTTTTCTTGCCTTCAAGAAGAATAAAAGTCACTTTTCAATCCTTTTTGTGTGTTTGAAATATAACACTTATAGAATAAATATGAAAAAGTGGATATACAGCTTAATTATTGCAAAGGGTACGTGTGCAACTGCCACCCAGTTCTAAAAGTAGAGCATTGCCATATTTCAGAAGTCCTAAATGTCCCTTCCCAATAACAAGGCCTTCATTTCACCCTCAAAGATAACCCATATTTAACAATAAAGAATTTTTAAAAAGTTATTTAAAAAAAGATAACCTGTAAAAGCTGTCTTAATGATGACTCAGAAGTTCCTAATGTTACAACAATCAAAATTTATCAATTTGTTTTCTTCAGGTTAGAGCTTTTTTTGTGTCTTGTAAAATATTTTAACTTTAAGCTTGCATAAGTAGTTTAGATTCTGATACCTTATGAAATATGCTGTCATTTAGTTCTGTATAAGGCATCTTCTGCTATTCTTTCCTTTAAAAAAAAAAGCAATTTGGCTACCTGGAAATAGAAAAGTGTTTTTGTTTATTTGTTTGTTTGGCAAGGAGATGAATGTATCTTTATTTTAACTTCAGGACTTTCTGTTTGTTTTTGTTTTGATCATTGAATTCACAAGGAAATAGTACTAATTATTTAAACAGAAAAGCTAAATCAACCTTCAATGCCATTAAAATTCAGCTAAGTTTTTAAAGTTGAAATCTCTTTTCAGGAGATACCACCATATCTCCCATCCCAGGCTGTGATCATTAGAATAGTCAAAAGGGAAAAAATTAACTCTTAGCAGGAGGCAGCAAAGAAAATCTATCAGATATAATCTGGAAAAATGAACAGATCCAAAGGGTTTAGATGAGTTTATGGGCTGATGGCTTTATAATGGGATTATTTAAGGAGGTTGAGAGTTTTAGGGTCCATCCATAACCTTTTAAGAGCTACGTCCTTAGGGCAGTGACTCCCAGCAGTTCCTTAGAGCCATCTCATTGGACATTAGTAAGACCATCTGACCCTAGCATATTCCAAACTGCTAATTCCCCTTTCCCCATGCATCTCCCAGGGCCAAGAATGTAGGCATGAATTGAAGATAGTGGGGGCTGGAACTGTGCCTTCAGGATTGGAGTTGGACTTGTACATCTGGCTGGGTTGGCCAACTGAAGGAGGGGTTTCATCACCAATGCTGTCTCAAATATTTATTTATTGTCTTAGTTTTCTAGGCTACCATTACAAAATACCACAGACTGGGTAGCATAAATAACAGAAATGTGTTTTCTTACAGTTTTGGAGAGTGAAAGTCTGAGATTAAGGTGATGGCAGGATTGGAGTCATATGAGGTTTCTCTTATTGGCTTGCAGATGGCCACCTTCGCTATGTCTTCACATGTAATTTTCTCTGTGCAAACACATTTTTTTAAATTGGAATTTTTTATTGACAAAATTGTAGGTTCAAATGAAGAGAGATATCCTTTAACTTTTATCCATTTTCCCCCAATAGTAACATTTTGGGAAACCAGGATATCAACACTGGATCTTATTCTGCAGAGATGCTCAAAGGTTGAATTGGGGTCAGAAATAATTACTAATAAGAGTCTTATTACTGACCCCAATACCACATCTGAGCACCTCTACAGAACTCAATGCTATAACATGTGGAGAACTGAGTAGAGTATGGTCTCTTGACCTAACCATTCTCGCTCTGCTCCTCCCCATGCTATTTTCTTCAGAATGTATTTCATATCTGTTTCTTTGCAGCTTTGCCCTAAACTAGGATGGGTCAATCAGATAACTAATCCCTGCTCAGCTGGTAACTTCAAGATAACATAATGCCTTAACCTCATTTACAAGTCCCTTAAAGTCCCATTAATGCAAGGGCCCTGGCTTGCTTTTTATTTAAGGACACAAAATGGGAGTAAGAACAAGGCTAATAATGACATGTACTTTGGGTCCCCTCTGCTTGCTGTACTGGTGGTGAAAAAGTCTGGCTTTTGCTTTTTTAGAAGCCCAAAGAGGGAAAACAGATCAGCCATGTAACTCTCAGTGTCTCTAAGATCAAAACAGAAGAATAATAGGAGAGGAACCCTCCTGTACTAACTACCTAATAATACTTAAGTGTTTTTGCAACACCCCCTTCCTCCAAGGATACATTTTCACTCTCTTGGGGGAGATGTTGGCCTCACTGGGGATACATGGTTTAAGTCAAAGGCTTTTGGAAGCTCAATGACCTCTTGTCTAACTGTCCTCCTAACTAACTGGGCAAGTAGGCACTGGAGCTCAACACATTCTCTGTTTGCTTTATCTCCCCTCCTCTATCCCCAAACCATCATTCCTGGGAGTCCTCTATTGGTCAACAGCACTGCCACCAATCTACACCAGAAATCTGGGAATTATCCTAGCCTCTCCTCTCTCCTGCTCCTCTTAATTTTCCCTGCCATATACTTCTTCCACAACCTCACCCCCAAATCCCTCATTCTGAATGTCATGGTTTCCTTCTCCCGAAAGGTTGCAATCATTCACTAACCAGTCTCCCATCTCCAGTCTTCAAATTCATTGACCCAACGATGTGATGAATTCAGAGCTCATCCCCTTACACCCATGCCTTAACCTTCCAGTGGCTCCCTGATGCCCTTGAGATGAAGGACAGATGCTCTCAGGTGGAGGCTGGACCCATCAAGCCTTGGTTCCCAATCCTGTTTCTCCACCCATCACCTTGTTCTGTCCTCAGATTTTATGCTCCAGTTCTACTGAATTGCTAAGCCCACTGAGTTATGCTTCTTTGCCTTTCCCTCTGGGGTTCCTAGTTCCTGAATCTTTTCTCACTCTTGGTTAACTTGTTTATTCCTCTATATTATTTTTTAATCTATTTTATTGTTTTTTTACAGAGAGGTACAGGCCCTTGATCAGAATTGAACCTGGGACCCTTGAGTCCGCAGGCCGACGCTCTATCCACTGAGCCAAACCGGTTAGGGCAATTCCTCTATATTCTTTAAAACTCAGCCCAATCTTCACCTCCTTGAAAAGCCATTCTTGACAGCCCCAAACTGTGCTAGAGGCTCCCCAGTGGTCCCAAACCACTCTGGGTTTCTTTTTGTAGCATTGCTTTGAAATCATGTCTTTCTCTATTAAATCCCCCAAATCATTGGTGACACCAACCACTTCTCTTTCTCTTCCTATCTCTGGCAGCTAGTGGAATGCTTGGCACATGACAAACATTCAACAAATGTTTGTTGAAGTAAACTGAACTACCCTTCCCCAGGTTGGGGGAATTAATTAGTATTAAAATGGGTTTTAAAAAGCAGGTGCCCAGGAAGGAAATAGAAAGAAAACACAGGCCTTGATAAGCCACCAATGGGATAATTACTTCTAAATAATTCAGATTGAACCAGAGTTGCCCCTGAAAAATGCCCAAACAACTGGTCAGTTCATGGGGAAAGTCAGCCAGTTGGCATCAAGGAGACTCAAACATTCAACTAGTCATTTCACTAGACTTGTGACATTTCAGCAGGTGTCCACACAGCCTGGGATGGGAGAACTTACTGATCCCTCTTTGTTTATTTCTATTTCTCCTTTTCCCTATCCCCCCCCCGCCCCAGCCAACTTATGCTGGTATTTTAACATCCGTGTGAAAATATAAACATTTAAAAATATTCCCATTTGAGAAAATCTTTAAACTGGCCAGAGAAAAATTGACCACATGGAAAATCCCACATATCAAAAGGCAAGTTTAACCAAGTTGCTCTACAGCACTCGCCCCTTTCAGGTTTTGGACACGTGGCCTCTCTGGCTGAATGGACAGAAAATCTGAATGTGTAAGAGCAGCTAAAAACAACAATCCAAACAAGACAGCCATTCTCACTCCCTCAGACCACCGCTCCAAGGAGCGTGCTCTCCGACGGGTCCTACATGCTAAATAACTCCTATTCTCAGCTCACGTGGACTCGGTGGCCCGGGCCAGGTGAAAAGACAATTGCCCCACACAGCCCCATCGGGCTCCAAACCTCACTAACGAGGTGAATGTTTTCTAATCCTGGTCGGCATTGTCGGGCTCTGAGAGCCACTTTCTAAAAATATGTCTTTCACATAAAAAGAAAAAAAAATTATTAAAAGAAGGTGGGGGTGGGCAAAGAAGGAGGCCTTTAATGGGCTGTTTTATACTTTTGTTGTGTTGTGTGCTTTCTTGCAGGCGACTTTTTGGCAAATACTGCATCTTCAGCCAGGAGAAGTTGGCTGAGTACAAAAGGGCTTTTGAAGCTGTGAGTGTAAATTCAGGCTCCCTTTCTTTCTTCCTTCCTCCCTTTCTTCACCCTCTCTCTTCTCCTGGGTCTGCAGACCACTAAGCAGAAATAATAAGCGCCGTGGCTTGCAGGACACGTCCCATGAATTACTCAAACATCAAATGTAACTTTAGAATGCAGGCACGCTTTATTCTTTTCTGCAAAAGTTTCCCTATCCAGTCTTTATTTACATGTCACCGGGAGGCTAAAGCGATGTACAGCCGGTCAGAACACACACACACACACACACACACACACACACACACACACACACGAGGCCATTAAACAAATTAAAAGGGATGGGGATGACTAATACAGTACTTTTGGAATCCCCAATGTGATTAGTCCGAATTTAATACACAAAAGCAGCGCCGGAGAAAGAGGGGAGGCGAACTGATCTTTAATAACCTGTAAAATTAAATTATGGTGATGAATTTAACCATTCGGTGCTGCTTAAAGGAGTCGTATTATCTGATTGCTTGGAGAAGGAGGTCAGATTTTCAGCAGGGTTTCTGAGTGTCCCTGGAAGGCTCCTGGTGGCAGTTCTATGATGTAAAAGCTGTTTCTTCCTCCTTTGGGAACTGCTTGACCATTTCTCAAGCTTTGTCTCCAAAAATTATTGAAGCAGTTTTAACCCCTTGGCAGTCCTTACTTTTCTTCAGCCCTTTGGAAAACAGGAATCAGGAGGGAGCCTGTCATGGAGAGGGGCTAGTTTTCCCTTTGGTAGCTGTGGAATAGATGCTGTGGGTTACCTTTGATCCAAAAGGCCCTAACCTGTGTTTGGTTGTGGAGAGCGTCCTGCTTCCCTCTTTGAGGAGGCCCATTTATCTCCAGAATAGAGGCATCTCGCCAAACATCAGTGACACGTTGGGCCAGAAGCTCATATTATGCGGCTTGGTTTTCTAGGGACCAGTCCCCTGTACTTGTTTCCTTCCTGGGAGTCGCCATTCTACTGTGAAACTGCTAATGAAAGCCCATCCAACAGTGCTTTGAGAAGTGTGTCTCCCATTTGCCTTTACTTAAAACTTACAGTTCAGGCAGGTGCTATTCCAATAGAGGGTACTCTGTACACTCAGGACACACACCTGCAGACTGCTGAATGATGAACTAAAGCAGAACAAGTGGGAAGGAGTTTTGTATCGCTGCCCTTATGTGAACTGCCCTCCAGTATCTGCCACTGGACCTCAGCTGCTCTTAGAAATGAGGCCTCTCTGTTTCCACCTCAAGTGCAAGTGAGGAATAGCCATTGCTCATAGGGACATCATTTTCCAAAGTAAATAGTGGCAGTTTCTTACTGGCATCCAAGTCCTAAAAATGTTGCATGTCATATTCACATGTGGTTACCAGACCTGACTTTGGAGGTAGTACATCCTTGAGGCTCAGAGCACAGATTCTGGGACTACAGAGCCTGGTTTCAAATCCTAGTTCTGCCATTACTGGCTTCAAAATCTCGAGCGTGTTCTACAGCTCTGTGTGCCTCAGTTTCCTCATTTCAAAATGAGGAGGGCAATGATACCACAAAAATGTGTTCTAAGAGTTAAAGGACACATGTGGAGGCCGTAGACTGGGGTCAGATATGTGAGTTGTGGCCTTATTAATTGTTGAATGTTTGCTCTGTGCCATGCACTCTGCTCACCCCCCCGCACCCCCCGGTGCATTATTATCTCATTGATACAACAAACCTAAAATAAGGCTTTTTTCTCTATTTTAAAGTTGAGAAGCCAAGGCTTAGAGATACTAAGCAACTTACCCAAGGTCACAGAAGTAAATCAAAGAATAAAGGCTATGAGTGTGGGTATTCGAACTCTAAAACACATGGGATCAGCCATTTTTTATACAAGGTGTATTTGAAAATATTTACCTGATCCCCAAGAGTGTATTATCCAAGAGGGGAGAAAACAGGGAAGCCAGTGTTTTCTAGAGGTAGTACTAAGTGAAGGAGGTAAGGGATAATATAGGATGGAGGGGAGGGAGTAGAGAAAGGGAAGTACGACAGTGGTTGGTGAAGGCTGAAGGACATCAGGCATCTGACATGTGGAGTGGTGGCAAGCAAGTTAAGTGATCTCAATAGAGGACCAGTGTCCAATGTGCTGATTTAAGGTGGTCATTTAATGATGGGAAAATGTGCTAACTGCAATTATCTTGGCTGCTTTATCCTGCCTGGAGTCTTAGTATGTATTTATTAACTGGCTGACTCAATCATCTACTTGACTTGGGTCATGGTGTCCGGTCACTTTGCCATTGATCAGCATTGAAAAGATATGCCAGGTCAGAGTCAACTGATAAACACTGCCCCCCCCCACCCCCACTGTCACACATCCAACAGGAAGAGCTGTGCAATGATCCATTGCCTTTATCACTATTCTCAGGATTCACCTGAGGAGGGTGAGAATGGAGTACAAAAAGGAATGACTCCATTTCCCCCCTCTTTGGATTCTAAAAATTGGCGGATTCCCGAACTTCATGCCACTCTCTTTGGCACTCCAGGCCAAAGAGAGTGGTGCCCCTGGAGCTTCATTCTCACTATGGAGAAAATGGGCACCCAATTTTTAGGGCATGCATATTTTCAAATTTCTAACTCACCAATTCTTGGCCAAGATGAGCTTTGCAACGTTTTCTTTTTTGAACTGTTCTTTCCTGTGGCTTATTAGATGCAGCCCTGAGGATTGGTCTTATGCATAAATGGACTTTACATCATATTTTTAAGTTGGGATCAGGATGACGTTGAGTTTTACAACCACCAAACCCATGTTAGAAGAACAAAGGAGACCGCAGATAGACCATTTATGGAGATTGCACTGTTAAAAAAATTATAAGACCAATAAAGATTTTATTCAAGGTGAGCTGTTATAATAAGGTTTTGTAGCAGGGACGAGAGATTTGCCTTAATACAACTTTGTTGTATTATGTAAATACAACAAAGAAAGTTAGTTGCCAAGGAACAGGGTGAGGGGAATGGTCAGTGGATGGAAAATTACTAAGAGGGAACATTAGGGGTAAGGGCACTAATAGCTAACATGAGCTAATACAATTCTTCCTGAAGGCAGGCAAGACATCATCTAGGGGATGGTAGAGGATAAAGAATCCTATCAGATATTGACAGTGATCAAATATAGAGTGTAGGACTCTGGTTAAACTGACTTAGCGGGATTCTTATTAGAACTAGACTCTGCAAAGGAGGACATAAAGCCCAAGGCAGGGCCTAGCCAAAAAGAGAGCTCCAAAGAGCTGACTGATAACTGGCCAATAAGGGGATTTTGCCAATATATGGAACGGTATGGTCTGTCATTTCTTTTCTGAATGAAATAGAGAATCTCATGCCATATTAGATATTTCTCTATACTCTACTAGTAGTACTAAGATTAAAGTGTGCATGTAGGAAGTTTTCTGGATTAACTATTAGGAAAAAACCTCCCCACACTGTATAATGCCCTTGCATTTTTAACATAAACAAAATTTAATGCATCCAAATTGATTGGATATCAATAATTATAATTTTTATTAATGTTACTGATTTGTTAAATCATAACCTGAGGAATTTCATACATAGGTGTATGTGTGAAATTTCTTTTCCATTGATACATAATGCAAGTATCAATGTTCATGTCATGTTGGTTCATTTAAAGTAAAATTCAAGGTTCTGTGAACTCTTTGTGTCACTTGGTGAGATCTTACAACACTTTCTCCTCTCTAGTCATTGAATTTTATTAATGTCCCTTTAAATGGATAGAAGATATTTTGAAAATAAATTGGGTCTACCTTCTTGTTCTAAGATGGAAAAAAATGATATTTTGATATACTTTGCTTATAAAATGGTGTTCAAATCTATTAAAGCATTTGAATATTGCTCTTAATTAAGAAATAATGTTGGTTAATGGTTGAGGTTAGTCTTGGAAACAGACTTATCTGAGTATGAATTCTGTCTCTGTCACCTACTATCTGGGTGATCTGGGGAAAATACTTAATCCCTCTGCTACCATTTCCTCATTTGTAAAGTGGGGGTGTTGATGCTAGTTCCTACATCATGAGTTGCTTGGAGAATTATGTTACTTAGTACTGTAAGATACTTAGACTAGTGTTTGTCACATGGCACTCAAGTTAATCTTGAACCTTGTTCTTTAGGCATAGCTTGATCTGCACTGGCTGGTCCTTTTTATTCTAACTTCTAGTCAGTACTTCTAAAATGCAGTCATTAAAGATGTAGCCTTAGTTGACTGAATCCAAGTACAGGCTCTGCCATTGGCTGTTTGACCTTTGGCAAGGCACTTAATTTCTGAGTTTCCTCAGCTATGAAATGAGAATGATAATTATTACCTTATAGAACTGTTAGGGTAGTGAAAATAGATAATGTGAATAAAGCACTAGACACAGTTACTGTAACATAGTAAATGCTCAACAATTGGTAACTGTAGTTCTACTAAGTAATACAGGCAGTGTTGTTTCAGAAAATGGTCAGTAATCTGAAAACATAAAGATGTGACCTCTAACATAGAGGCATAATTTTCTTGATGTGGGGCAAGGGGATTCAACGCATTGCTTTCCACATTTGGAAACTCAGATAGAATGTCCCCCCTTACTCAAACCCATCATCTCTTTTCATTTATTCCCACAATCTGTGACTATCTAGAGAAGGCACAATAAAGAGGGAATACAGAGTTCCTACAGTGAGCTGATCAGGTAGGACATGGTGAGGAAACTTGGGCATGAGGCCAAAGTGGAGATGAAGCCAAGACAATACAGTAATCAAGAGGCAAACAAGATGAGAAGCAGGTATTGCCTACCTGTGATTGCCTTCTCCTGGCACATGACAGAATCACAGGAAAAGGGCTTTAAAGAGAGAAGGGAGGACTTGTTTAAGGGAAAGTATTGACACAAGAAAAACAAGGAATGGAAATCTTTTGAAAGTTACAAGGGATCTTCGGTTGCTTTACCCAAAAGGTCTAAGATACAGGGGAAAGGAAAAAGTTTTCTTGTCATAGTATGAGACACTGAAACATGCAAATAATGGCAATGTCAGGGCTCAGGCAGAGGCTTTGGATTCCTGAGCTACTATTAGTGTCATGATTCAGTAACTCCAGAGTGCCAATCAGATTTTCTTGAACACATGAAGTTATCCATAAACTGTATTTAGAGAAGCACTAGCCAATGCAAAATCTCCCAAATAGGGAATTGGAAGACCCAGATTTGAACTCTTTCATTGTTTCCCCATGTGAAATCAGACTCATCACTTAGCTACTCTGAGCTCCACTTAGAAAATGAGAGTGTTCAACTAGATAACCTTTGACTAATTTTATTTAGTGATTTTACTTACAGGACATATAGATGCCAATGAAAAATGCAAAATGACTAATGTGTAGATTTAATAAAATGCTCAAGCAGTTCTGGGACCTTGAGTAAATCACTGAACTCTTCAGTTCCTTTGGTTGGGTCTCTAATTGAGGAACATGGACTGGATTATTTCTACTGGCCGTTGTGGTGCTAATTTTCCCAAAGGACCATTTTGTTCCTGGAGAGAAGAAGACACACCTTGCAAAACTTTGTTTGGGGGAAAGCCCTGTTTCTGGATGTCAATTATTGGGTAATACAAACAAAAACACCCATGGAGGTTATGTGGTGAGAACTTTAATTATTAACTCATAGGGCATGAGTTCAAGAGATACATTTGATAAATATTCAGATTCTTAGGCACAAAAGAGGCTGATGTTAGCTTTAAAATTGAGTTATTACACCTTGTTCTTTTTTTTTAATATCCTAGGAACAAACCCCAAACTATTGGAAGGATTTAGTAAGGATATCCTTGAAACAGGCCAATAAAATCTGTATATGGTTTATTAAGAAATAAAATGGTGTTAGCAGAGGACTTTGTGGATTCAGTGCATGATGCTACAGTGAAATAATTCACCCTCAACTTAGAGTTGGCTTGGGGACTGTGAAATTTTTGGCAAGTCCTTTGCTATTCTAAGCCTCTATTTCCTCATCCATTAATAAGGCGGGGGGAGATATCGTATACCACATGTAATGTTGTGAGAAATGAATGAGATATCTTGTCAGGTAGGAAAGTTAAACAAACAGAAGGGAACTGAGAGCAGAAGGGAAGTGGTTATGATCACCACTGTTGTCCTTACAACTATGGGATACTCATCTCTGGCTCATTCATCAACTGGGTGACATGATCTTGTCACTTAATTACTTTGCCACTTACTCATGAGCCAGACTTTCTTAGCTCTATTACTTCTACTGACTGAATTCCCAATTCCCATCTTTTCCCTCATTCATATTACTCTCTTCTGTTTTTCTTGCATTGACAGATTGGGACATCCTTGAAGGCGGGAGACCTATCTTTTGACAGGAACATCACTACATTCTTCCTATATAATATTTTCTAAAATATTCAGAGTAACCACCCTATGAAACCCATCTTGTTTTTTTCATTGTACAGGTGAAGAAACTGAGGCACAGAGGCATTCACATTTCTTGTGCTAGAACTCAGAATCAACTTCTTGTGGAGCTGCGGCTCAAACCTAGGAATGCTGATGCAGGATCCATGTTTCTGACCACAGTGCTGTGCAATTTCTTCAATTATGAGCTCCTTATGGGCAGTGATCTGATGGCCTTAGCACTGCTAAGTTCCCAGCTCCTGATACAGGACCAGCTCCATAGCTAGTAGAACTACTAAACTATGTGTGTTTTTAAAAATAGCTTTTATTAATGAAAAACAAGAAGAAAATAGTCCTTTAATGGGTTAGATTATATGAGTCTGAGGCTCTATCTACTGTTTGTTTTCATATGCTTCTTTCAGACCTTTTAGACCTATTGTTATCTTTTTAAAAATATTTTTTATTGAATTCAGAGAGGAAGGAAAGAGAGAGAATCATCAATGATGAGAGAGAGTCATTGATCAGCTGCCTCCTGCACAGCCCCCACTGGGGATCAAGCCCACAACCCGGACATGTGCCCTGACTGGGAATCTAACAGTGACCTCCTGGTTCATAGATTGATGATCAATAACTGAGCCACTGCAGCCGGCCCATTGTTACCTTTGACATATATTTTGCAACCCTCTCACTCACCTCACAGGCATATTTCACATGAAGAAAGTACCCTGGGTTATATGCCTGTGGTGGCAAACCTTACAGGCTTTGTCTCAAGATATTTGTCATAAGTTGCATGGGTCCCATTACCCCAAATTTCCTTAACTCTGAGCCTGTTTCACCCTAAGACTATTATTCCCATGTTTGGGAGTATATTCATAGACACATGTTACTTGTCAATTTATCTCATCTCTCCTACTGAGCCAGTAATTCAATTCCTTATGACACAATGAAAGTCTCTTCCAGGAAAGGGTGATGTATGGAGGAAATAGTAAATGGTTATATCTCTCGAAGAGCTTAGAATCTGGATGGGGGGAAAAGGGCTTACAAAAGTGACACAAGGAACTGTGCAAGAATGACTTTCGATGGTCCCTGACTTTCAATGGTTCAACTTATGATTTTTTCACTTCATAATGATGTGACAGCAATATGCATTCAGTAGAAACCATACATCGAATTTTGACCTTTTCCCAGGTTAGAGATAATGCAATACTATGCTCTCTCATATGCTGGACAGCAGCAGTGAGCCACAGATCCCAGCCAGCCATAAGATCATGAGGATAAACAAGGGATACTCTACAGTGAACTGTGTTGCCGGTGTTTTTGAATATTGTGTCTTGTGTTTTTGTATCCCATCATGTCTACAAATTGCCCATCTGTGTTTCTTGCTTCTGGTGAGAAGAAGAGAAAGGCAATGACTTTTGAGATGAAACACTGGATCATTGCCTAACCGTAGGCTAATGCAAGTGTTCTGAGCACCCTGACAGTGAGGTTAGGCTAAGCTATGATGTTTGGTAGGATAGGTGCATTAAATCCATTTTTGGCTTACAATATGTTAACTTACGGTGAGTTGAGTGGGACATAACCCCATCATAAATCAAAGGGTATCTACATATGGAAAATACTAATATGATATGTAAATTTCTTCAGGACAATGTCTGCTTATACTGATACCACTCTGGGCCTAGGTAGGAGTTATGTAAGCAATGTCTAACCCTTCTGTGGAAAGTAAAGGAGTGCACATCATTCATTCATTCATTGATCCAATATCTGTTTGCTCAAGAATTACCATATTTTAGGCACTGGACCAAGTGCAGGAAATTCAAATATAATCTGGTCACAGATTTGCTTTCAAGGTGCTGCTCCCCAGAAGAAGAAGAAAAAAAGCCCTAGCTGGTTTGGCCCAGTGGATAGAGCATTGGCCTGAGGACTGAAGGGTCCCGGGTTTGATTCCAGTAAAGGGCACATGCCTGGGTTGCAGGCTTGATCCCCAGTAGGGGGCGTGCAGGAGGCAGCCAATCAATGATTCTCTCTCATCATTGATGTCTCTCTCTCTCTCTCTCTCTCCCATTCCCTTCCTCTCTCTCTCTAAAAATCAATAAACTATTTTAAAAAAAGAAGAAAAAAGTCATACATAAATGGATAGTTTCAATGAAATGGGAAGTGAAATTCTAAGTTATATACAAACATCCCTGGGGACAGAGAGTTAGAAGTGGCTACTTACTAAGTGTTCTCAAGATTCAAGGCTGCTTATGTGGGATCATATGGAGATAGAAATAGTATTATCACTCTCTGTAGTGACACAGACTCTATGTGGACATTAATTTTGCTTATGGTCAGAGCTAAACATTAGTTCTCATTGTTTGGACTGCTTTTGAGAAGATAAATAGATTTTTAGATGTCTTTTGTATTTCTTTACAGATATTAGCACAGAGAATACAGCACAGGGATTATCACGGACACTTTTCATTATGTCCACATGCCATGGTGGAAGGTGCATGGACTTTGATGTCCAGGAAATCTAACTTGGACCCCTCAACTCGGTGACTGATAGCAGTTATGTCTGTGACAAGGCAACTTCTCTGAGCCTCTTTCCCCATTCAAATGGGAGGAGGAGTAATAATAGCTGTATAAAGGGCTTTTTTGAGAATTATCCTATATATTCTTCTTCATGATCCTAAGAAGTGGGCACTTTCACTATCCCAGTTTTACAAATGATAAAACTAAGGTTTCATGGAGCTTAGGAGACTTGACCCAAACCACCCAGCTAATCCTTGGGAGCTGAAATTCACACTCAGGCAAACCTACTCCACTATACTCTATAGCTGACTTTTCATATCTATGCTGTGGAAAATAATTTTTTAAAACATCTAGCTCAGTGCCAGAAACGTAGCAGGTCCTCTCTGCGAGTGTTGATTCATTAATTGGTGATGGAAGGTCAGATGCAAAATTTCAAAGCTGTGCACAGAATAGACACAATGTATAGACCATATTTCTCTGGCTCTTCCTTTCAGAGCCTACTGCCATTTCTTCCTGTGCTCAGAGGGAAGGACAGTCCTAGAGCCACAATTCAATAGCCCCAGTTCTCAGGGGGTAATAATACCAATGTGAAACCGAGGCGTTTCTGCAGCTTGAGATCTGACTCCCATTCCAGAAACCGTGGACGGCCTGATTCCTTCCCCGCATCTCACATCACACCTCAATCTGCCCCTGATTGGCCTCTAGATGAACCATCCTTTCTATAGAGCAGGATCAATTTAGCCAATTTGTCTGATTTAGATGCTGCTGAGATCGGTTGCTTGAAGCCCAGGATTGGCCACAGACAAACTTATTTATGTGCATTTGTATTTCATTAAAGGGCTCCTAGTTCAATTAGTAAAATTCTTTCCCTTTCCCTAATTGCCAGACACTGATGTGAGCAAAAAGTGACCCCTGAAGTTGGACAACTGGTGTTAAATGGTGACACCAGGCAGAGAGAGAGAGAGAGAGAGAGAGAGAGAGAGAGAGAGAGAGAGAGTGTCCCAGGGAAGAGAAGAATTTTTTTCTCCTTCAATAGAAATAGATTGCAAATATAATTTACTATTTCTGCCTGCTGAAAGGGCAGCTCTCCCCATGGGTCCATGGGATGCTGAGATGTGCACCATTTCTTTCCAGAAGGCCATGCTTCCAAATTAAGTTGTTCAGATGCTGAGCAGAGAAGCAGCATGCTGCTAAGAAGAACAATTACTTTCCCTGGGTTGCCTGTATGCTGGTTTGTTCAGCTGTCTTTATGTTCCAAACCTTGGCTGGCTCTGGAATGGTGGTTCAATACTGCGGGGACTCTGAGTGAGGACTCTTGAGTTTTTATTTCAGCCAAACTGGTGGAGCCAAAAACGAGAACCTGGTGAGAATCTCCTAATGTGCCAAGTTGGTACAACCTGTCTTTCTGGCCACCTAGGCACACATTGTGTGCATATGTGTGCAGACATGCACACCCAAACACACACACAGGTATATCCATCTCAACATCAATGTAGCCTCAGAGTTGTAATTGAAGGTGCGTTTGAATGAAAGGCACCCCCGTGGCCAGCCTTGCAAAGCTGGCCCTGCAGGAGGTTTGAACTTGGGTGCTCTCTGCATAGTGTGGTCTGGTGGGATAGCAGCCTGCCCTGGTGGATACTGAGCTCAAAATAGAGGCTGACCCGGACCGTGGGTGGTGGAGCACCCCCACATGCCTGCTCCATACTGATGCAGTCACTACTCATGGCTCAAAAGGTGTCGCCTCTTTACCGAGTGCTGTCAATTCACTCTGGGGGAAACAGGACAAAGGCACATGTTGGATCTTCACATTTTAGAATGAGGATAATCAATCTTACTTCATGTATAGAATGAAGCCAATGTCAGGGAAGAGCAATAAACCCTACCAGCTGCTCAGGGGCATTGGAAGGCAAAGGGGAAGGGGGTGGGGGGAGGGCTGGGAGAGCGGAGGGTTTTTTTCCTGCTCTAACCAGTGGGAACAGATTCTATAGTAGATTACTACATAAAGGGAGAGTGAGAGGAGAAAAGATATTAACATAGAATGAAGTTGAATGAGCTATTTTTTAATGAAGAAAAATTCCTTCTGAAAAATCAAAATCAAATTCTAGCTACTTGTTCTTTTTTTCTTTATTAAGGTGTTACATATGTGTCCTTATCCCCCCCATTGTCCCCCCACTTCCCCCTCTCATGCCCTCACCCCCCTGGTGTCTGTGTCCATCGGTTAGGCTTATATGCATGCATACAAGTCCTTTGGTTGATTTCTCCCCCTTACCCCAACCCTCCCCTACCTTCCCTCTGAGGTTTGAAGAGTCTGATCGATGCTTCTCTGGCTATTTGTTCTTAATAAAGTTTTTCACAAACAGGTCATCTGCGTGCATAGGACCCCTGTAGCCATCCCTGAATCTGTGAGACCTCACTTATGCAGCCAGGTAAAGCCATTTTGTGAAAGGAGAACTTAACTGTGTCAATACTAACCCGAGAGCATTACATCTTTTTTTTTCTTGACTGAGAATTTGGTGGCTGTTTCCAGTAGCATCATTTATTGTTGTTTTTGACATCTTCCATTTACAACTTGTTTTCCTAAGAACGCAAGTTCCAGGATATTAACCTTTGGTAAAATAAGTGTCAGAAATACTGTGTGATATCAAGTCAAATAGATTTCTTTACTACAGGATTTTTTGAGTCTTTGTTATGTTAACGCAGATGAGAATGTCCAAGAGAGGGAGAAGGTAGCAGTGCTTTAAAAATATATTTGACCAGAGGGGCCTTTTCTTGATGAGGACCTCATAGAACCAAGCTGGGGCAGAACTTGCCTTGGAACATGTTAGTGTGAAGGCTGTTTCCCCCGGAATTACTTTAAAAGGATGCACCTCTGACTCAATCTGTATAATGCTTAAGGATTTGGAGGTCAAAGATCCCTCTTCTAGTTTGGGATGTGAGATAAGAGTTGGGACAGTCTACAAGACTTGGGGGGACTTCAAAAAGATCAATGTGACTTAGAATCCATGCAAGGGCAAGAGTGGGAAGTTCGCCCCACCTTGGGAGGGGATGGTATTCATTACACATTTTGAGTCTGAGGTCCAGAGGAGTGGGACAATAACAATTGAGCAATAGGTGTGCCGGATGGTATGCTCAACATTTCACACAGGTTATGAAATTTAGTCTTCTGAATAGCTCAGTGAGGGTTGTTACTAGCATGTTTATGCTGAGGAAACTAATGTTTAGCAAATTGCTCCATGGTGTAATTGTTTAATGAGTGGTAGAGCCAGGATTCAAACCCAGACAATGTGTCCAGAACAAAATGAGGCAATCTGACTTTTAGTCACTAGGCTATGTTGACTTGGATATCCTCATCCAAGTCACAGTTTACTTGATTCCTAGAATTTTATTTTCCCATGGAGATGGAAATCCTCTGGGATATTAAGACTGGCTTGTGGGAGTCTACCTGCCTTTGGGAGGTCATGGGATGGTGTTCAGTAAGAGCTTAGGGGGCTTGCCTGGGTCGTGGCTACCCAGCAAATATTCCTTAGCACAGATGATATGGTGATAAATAAGAAAAATTTTATAGTGAAAGTAAAATGCCTTTTTTTTAAAGTTACAATTTCTAAATTTCCATATCATTTAGCATGCATAGTAATTTTTACAGGGATTTGAACACATGGCCTTTCTGTGTTACTTATTATTGGAGTGCAATGTTTATGCAGAATAGTGCCCTTAGGAGCACACAGCAAAGTGGACTTTTATAATCAGAACTCACTCATGTAGTTGAAACCCACACTGAGGAAGAAGAACATTACAGAAGTCCTGACCCCTCAGGTCCCTGTCCGGTCACTCCAACCCCAAGCTGTGACCACCACCCTGACTTATAGCATTGCAGATTGGTTTGGCTTGTTTATACTTACATATATAGAATCATATATCAGGTAAATTTTTGTGGCTGGATTGAACAAGTTATGGTTTTTTTTAATTTTTTTGTGTGTATTTTCATTGATTTCAGCGAGAGTAAGAGAGAGGGATAGAGAGATAGAAACGTCAATGATGAGAGAGAATCATTGATCAGCTGCATCCTGTATGCCCTCTATTGGGGATCAAGTCCACAACCGGACCTGTGCCCTGACCGGGAATCAAACCGTGACCTCCTGGTTCATGGGACAATGCTCAACCATGAGCCATACCTGCTGGGCACAAGTTATGTTCTTTAATGTCCAAAGAAACTGAGTGGACTGGCCATTGACATATTCAAACTCATATGGAAACAATGATTTCTTTTTCAGATTTGAACTGCCTAAAAGGCAGTAAGCCCTAGTTCAGGGGTGGGCAACCCCTGGCATGTGTGCCAAACATGGCACGCCAGTAACTTTTGCTGGCATGCAAAACCCTCACTTATAATCTTCCGTTTACAATTTTTTCTTGATATCGACTTTTTAACTTTTCAGATAAATTCAGTGTAGGTGCATCTTAGATAAATAAATAATTTTACATAACAAGTTATCTTAAAGACCATAGACATGGATTGACGAGAGAGGGGAAGAGCAATTTCTATGCCTCTGCCTTAACTCTCCCTGCCTTCCTAGATTTGACCAGTGTTTTGGTTTCATCCACATACGCTTGTGAATCTTTGTTCTCAGTGATGAATTTTGTTAAGTCTCGTAATAGGAGTAGCCTGCCGGATGAAAGTAGTAGCTCATGCACATCTCTGAAGGTCACGAAATATAAACCTGAAGTAAAATCTCTGTTATCAGTGATGCAGCAGCAAAAGTCCCACTGATAACATCAAACGGAGTCATAAAGCTTTCTGTCAGACTATCAGTGTACATGTATACATTAAAAAATAAATGTATTTTTCATCATCATATACTGTGTTTTTGTCGCTCAAATGAATTTTATTATTTCTTCAAGGTTCTTCACATACGTACACCTTAAGAGATATCAAGTAGGCGTAACATGTTCTCAAAAAATTGGGGTTGGCACGCAGAAGAATTTTGAGTCAGAGATTTTGCTGGTTTTGGCACGCACTCACAAAAAGGTTGCTCACCCCTGCCCTAGTTTATGACAAATAGGTAATATAAATTATGATTATGATGATAATATGATTGTTGCTATTATTAATACTCATTAATGATTAATATATTATTAACAAACAGTAATAAATTAGAAAATATCAAGTTTATAGTAATGAAAATGTAAAAGACTGCAAGGGACAACTATTTCAAAACAGCCATCTATATAATTGCGACCCACTAGTGAACAGTCTTAATAAATTCTTCAGAAATAACCTGCATGAGCACTCTGAGCATTCTCCTGGGCTCTCTGGGAGAGGGAGGGACCGACAGGTGAGGAATAACAGCTCTAGTGCACCCCCACTGTTTCCCTCTCAGGCCCGCTAACCCTGTTCATAAAATCAGCTCATTACTTCTCTTTAATTGTAAGAGATTTAAACAGCCATTGTTATTAGTGCCCTTGTGGTTCATCTAGGGCCCAACTAAACATTTGTAGCGAGGTTTGAGGTCCCATGACAATTGGACATGCTTCACCTACCCCTAAACCCACCCACTTCAATGCAGTTCCCCACTAAACAAGAGGGTTTGGCCATAGGATTGGAGAAAGGAGACACTTCTAGCATATATATATATATATATATATATATATATATATATATATATATATATATATATATATATATATATATATGTTATTGTCCAAGCATGATTTTAAAGGACCTGAACTAATGAGAACAGAGACTGGTGTTTTCAAATTTATAATTCTAGGTAAATATGCATAGTAGAATATAGTAGAATAGAGGGCTTATCCTGTTCTGATTTAGGAATGAGAGAGAGAGAGAGAGAGAGAGAGAGAGAGAGAAGGGAAGTTTTCAGCTTTGGGCACCAGTTCACCAACAGACACAGGAGGAGGCATTTCTGCAGAGTGATAGTGGTGTAGGAGTAGTGAGCACTGTTCCAGATGTGTCACATTTAAAGTACAGCCAAAAGCTAGGAAGTAGACAGTTGCAAATATATAATCATAAATTCAATTCATTTTTAAAAAGGAAAGTTATTTTTAGCTAAGCAAAGAGTATGTCAAACATAATTTTCTGTCTTTGTCTTGTCTGAGCATAATGTTATTGTCTGCTGGAAAAAAAAAAGATCTTGCCCTTTTTTTCCTTAGCCTCAGAAAAAAAAAAAAAATTCTGGAATATATAAATGAGTTGAAGAGAAAGAAAGCACTTGTCATCTTATACCCAAGTAAGTCATACTATTAATTTGGTTTATTTCCTCCTAGTCAACATTCTAACCTAAGTATTTTCTATGTTATTGCATTCTATTAAATGATTGCCTAATGTTTTATTGACTAGATCAGTGGTCGGCAAACTCATTAGTCAACAGAGCCAAATATCAACAGTACGATTGAAATTTCTTTTGAGAGCCAAATTTTTTAAACTTAAACTATATAGGTAGGTACATTGTTATTAACTTAATTAGGGTACTCCTAAGGCTTTGGAAGAGCCACACTCAAGGAGCCAAAGAGCCGCATGTGGCTTGTGAGCCGCAGTTTGCCAACCACGGGACTAGATGAAAGTGCTAGGGTTTACTGAGCCGTTATCTTTTTGTCAGCTATTTGAATATCCTCTCTTTTCCTCCATTATAAATAATGCTTTCATGTACAACTTTGTTCATGGACGTTTTCTGTAACTCATTTCCTGGTTTTATATTCTCAGAAGAAGAATTACTAGATTAAATAATAAAAAGAACTTTTAGATTCCTGCTATGTATCAACAAAATACTTTCCAAGTGGGGTTAAATCAATTTGTATCTTCACCCAAAATATATCAGCATTCTTTCATAGCACCCTCATCAGTATTCACTACTCCCGTTTAAAAAAAACAACTTTCTAATATGAGAGGTAGCAATGATATTTCTTCACTTATTTGAATTTTTCTGATGACTAATTAGGCTGAAACATTTTTTATATATTTGCATTTGCATTTCTGCAAATAATTTTGGTAGAATTTAAAACTAGGGGTCCTGTTACCCAGTGTGAATGAGCTGTCTTCTTCTGCTATGAACACCCCTCCAGGCTGGACGACCTGCAAGGGGCTGTTTTTTTTCATTGCTTGTTTTAAAATTTTCATTTTATTGATAAAATTATTCCTTGAAAAAAATGCACATATACAGGGTGTCCCAAAAAAATATATATACACACTTTTTTTCTGATAGCTCAATTGATTTTTTTTCAGACTTAACTCATTGGAATTAATAATTATTCAAAGTGTATATACATTTTTGGGGACACCCTATAGTTACATAGCTTGATGAGTTTTCACAAACTAAACCCCGCTGAATAACCAGCACCTAGATTAAAAAATAGAACATTGCCATCATCACAGAAAGCCCTTACCTACCCTCACACCCCATTCCAGTCACATCCCAGCAAGGGGAGCCACCATCTTGATATCTGTCAGCAGCAGTTTTGCCTATTTTGTACTGTTCATTTAAATAGAATCATATAGCATGATCTCGTGGGTCTGGCTTCTTTATTCAATACTGTTTTTCTGAGATTCATCCACATGCTTGTATGTCCTTGTGGACTATTCATTCTCACAGCTGTGTAGTATTCCATTGTGTGATAACACCACAACTTACTACTGTGATGGAGATTTAGACATTTTTCAGTTGTTTACTGTTATGAATAGAAATATTCTAGTATTTGTTTTTTGGTGGACATATGTTTTAATTTCTATCACACATACATTTAAGAGTAGAAGTGCTGGAACATGGAATATGCATATATTCAGATAGAGGCCCTGTGCACAAATTTCGTGCACTTGGGAGAGGGGTCCCTCAGCCTGGTCTGTGCCCTCTTGCAGTCTGGGAGCCCTCGGGAGATGTCTGACTGATGGCTTAGGCCCGCTCCCCATAAGGAACAGGCCTAAACTGGCAGTCGGACATTCTTAGCACTGCCATGGAGGCAGGAGAGCCTCCCACCACCACTGCTGCGCTCGCCAGCCATGAGTCCGGCTTCTGTCTGAGTGGTGCTCCCCCTGTGGGAATGCACTGATCACCAGGGGGCAGCTCCTGTGTTGAGTGTCTTCCACCTGGTGGTCAGTGCACATCATAACAACTGGTGGTTCTGCCGTTCGGTCGATTTGCATATTAGCTGTTTATTATATAGGGTTAGAGGCCCGGTGCACAAAAATTTGTGCACTCGGGGGGGGCGGGGGGGGTCCCCTCAGCCCGGCCTGTGCCCTCTCACAGTCTGGGACCCCTTGGGAGATAATGACCTGCTGGCTTAGGCCTGCTCCCGGGTGGCAGAGGGCAGGCCCAATCCCTAGGTGCAGCCCCTGGTTGGGCTCAGAGCAGGGCCGATTGGGGGGTTGGGGCACCGCCCCCTGTCACACTCAAGGCAGGGTCGATGGGGAGGTTGTTGCGGCGCCACCCCCTGTCACGCACAGAGCAGGGCCAATCAGGGGGTTGGGGCGCTGCCCCCTGTCACACACAGAGCAGGGCCGATCAGGGGGTTGGGGAGCTCCCCACTGTCACGCACAGAACAGGGCCCATCAGGGGGTTGGGGAGCTCCCCACTGTCACGCACAGAGCAGGGCCAATCAGGGGGTAGGGGAGCTCCCCCCTGTCATGCACAGAGCAGGGCCCATCAGGGGGTAGGGAGCTCCCCTCTGTCATGCACAGAGTAGGACCGATAGGGGAGTTGGCACACTGCCCCCTGTCACACACAGAGCAGGGCGGATCAGGGGGTTGGGGCGCTGCCACTCTCACACTCAGGGCAGGGTCGATGGGGAGGTTATGGCTCTACCCATCACACACAGAGCAGGGCCCGTGGGGTGAGGGGGTTGGGGCGCTGCACCCTGTCACACACAGGGCCGCAGGGCGATCAGGGGGTTGGGGAGCTCCCCCCTATCAGGCACAGAGCAGGGTCGATCAGGGGGTTGGGGCGCCTTCACCTGTCATGAACAGAGCAGGGCCGATAGGGAGGTTGTGGCCCCGCCCCCTGTCATACACAGAGCTGCAGGGCGATCAGGGGGTTTGGGCGCTGCCCCCGTCACACTGATCCCAGTGCCGGGAGCCCTCTCAGCTCCGCTGATCCCAGTGCTAGGAGGCATATTACTCTTTTACTATATAGAATAGAGGCCTGGTGCATGGGTGGGGCTGGCTGGTTTGCCCTGAAGGGTGTCCTGGATCAGGGTGGGGGTCCCCACTGGGGTGCCTGGCCAGCCTGGGTGAGGGGATGATGGCTGTTTTCCGCTGGTCACACACCCTTCAGGGTGGGGGTCCCCACTGGGGTGCCTGGCCAGTCTGGGTGAGGGGCTGAGGGCTGTTTTCAGACTGGCGGGTGACGGAAGCTCCCAACCGCTCCTTTTATTCTTTTTTCTTTTTTTATTCTGGGCCAGCTTTAGCTCTGAGGCTCCAGCTCTTAGACCTCCGCTGCTGAAAGTAGGTATCTGGTTTGTTTCGGTTCGAAACAATGTATAACTCCAGCTCTGACTCCAGCTCTGAGATCCTAGCTCATTGAAAGCTGGTTTCTGGGGTTTTTTTTTTTAGCTTCTATGTTTGTTACAATGTTCAAACTGCAGGCTCAGAGGCCTGCAAGGCAGGCGGGGAGCGTTGGTTTCCTCCGTCACTGAAGCAAGCAAGCCTCATGTTATTTTCAAGCTGCCTGGCTGCCGGCCGCCATCTTGGCTGACAGTTAATTTGCATATCTCACTGATTAGCCAATGGGAAGGGTAGGGGTCGTACGCCAATTACCATGTTTCTCTTTTATTAGTGTAGATATTATGGATACTCCCAGTTTTCCAAAATGATCATACCAATTTACATTCCTGCCATTAGTACATGAGAATTTCAGTTGCTTCATATCCTTATCAATACATACTTTGTTTTTTTCATTTTAATCATTCTACTGGGTGTGTGATAGTTTTAATTTGAATTTCCCTAATGACAATTTATTTCAAGCATCTTTTTGGAGTTTATTGGCCATTCAAATATCCTCTTTTGTGAAAGATTTGTTCAAGTTTTTAAATTATTTTTTAATTGGAAAGACTTCCTTTTATTTATTGATGTTCTTTATATATTTAGGATATGAGTTCTATTTTGAATATATGCATTGAAAATATCTTCATCCTCTCTGTAGGTTTTTTAAAAACTCCTATTTGTTTCTTTTGAGGTTGACAAAATGTTAATTATGGTACAGTTAAATTTAACAAAATTTTTAATTTCATATGCCTTATATGTCATTTAAAAATATTTGCTACACCCATCAGGAAGATATTCTCCTGTAATTTTTAAAAAAATGCATTATTGTTTTATTATTAATAATTAAATCTTCAATTCATCTGCAATTAAATTTTGTATACAGTGTAAGGCAGGAGTTAAGATACATTTTTTTTTCTAGAGTGATATTCAATTGACATCATACTATCCACTGAAAAAATTTATTCTTTCCTTAGCTAGCTGATGTGCCACAATAACCTTTTCTTGGCTCTTCTAGGACCATTGCATCCCCATATGAATTTCAAAACAACTTGTGTGTTTTGCTTTGTTTTTGTTTCCTGGCTTTATTGAGGTACAGTTAACAAATAAAAAATTACATATATATAACACAACATGATGATTTTATATATATATATATGCATTGTGAAATTATTATCACAATCAAGTTAATTAACATTTCTGTCATCACCTCACATAGTTACATTTTTGGTGTGTGCTTGAGAACACTTAAGATTTATTCTCTTAGCAACTTTTTAGTATACAGTACAGTATTAACTATAGTCACCATGCTGTACATCAGACCCCCAGAATTTATTAATCTTATAACTGAAACTTAGTACTCTTTGACCAACATCTCCCCATTTCCTCCACTCTCCCCTCTCCCCCAGCTCCTGGCAACTACTGTTGTACCCTCTGGTTCTATGAGCTCATAGACTCCACATATAAGTGAGATCTTACTGTATTTGTCTTTCTATGTTTGGTTTATTTCACTTAACATAATGTCCTCTGGTTTCATCCATGTTGTTGCAAATGGTAAGATCGCTTTCTATTTAAGGTTGAATAATATTCCATTATATATAGATGTGTATGTGTATATATATATGTATGTATAAATTTTCTGTATCTATTTGTCTGTCTAAAACTTAGGTTGTTTCCATATATTGGCTATTGTGAATTATGCTTCAATAAACATGGGATACTTCAATATCTTTGAGATTTTGGTTGTATTTCTTTTGGATATGTATCCAGGAGTAGGTTTGCTGGATCATATGGTAGTTCTGTTTTTAGTTTCTTGAGTACTAGTAGCCTCCATACTATTTTCCATAATGGCTATAATATTTTTCATAATACCAATTTAAATTCCAACCAATAGTATACAAGTGTCCTATTTTCTCCACATCCTCACCAACACCTCTCATTTCTTATCTCTTTGATAATAGTTGCCTTAACAGGTATGAGGTAATATCATGTTTTTTACTTGCATTTTCCTGGCGATTAGTGATGTTGAATACCTTGTCAAATTATAGTATTGAGATTACTCGGGCCTTCTAAAGTGTTAGAAATTATTCTGCCTTTTTCTATTCTCTGGAAGAGTTTGTGCAGGATTGGTATTATTTCATTCTTAAGTGTTTAAATTAATTCACTGGTGAAGCCATCTTGGTTTCTGCCAGTATCAATCACTTTGAAAGATAATCTTCCTTCAGATGATTTAACTGGTGCTTACATATATGATAAGATTTCTAAGGTTGGAATTTGTGATGATTTTATGGAGAAAAAAATGAGGATGATGGAAAAAATAATGGAGAAAAAATCAGATATAATCAGGTAGTGGGCTAACAATATTGTAACCATTCCCATATTTTACATTGGAAATGGGTTCTCTGCTATTGGTGATCTCTCAGTGCAAATATAAAAACTAAACTATGAGCCACCTTGACTCAATCCTATAGCCTGGCTTCTATGCTTCATAGTGGGTATCCATTGGGCTGCCTTTCAGAAGGTGTGTGTGCTGCTTTGCTATGCTTTGGTTTGCTCACTTGCAAAAAGTGAATAATAATCTATGTTGTACTATCAAAAGGATTCATGTTGATTATGGATTAACTTAAAATAGCACAGTGGCTAGCCCACAATAAGCACTCGATAAAAGTTAACTTGAAAAATGCTTTATTCAGTCACTTTGTTTTAGAAGCACTTAGATTTTCTGGAGCATGGATTTTTAGCAGAAGTAACACATTTGGAGTTGATATTTCAAGGTATTATAGCAACTATGACACTTCCTTACATTTAATTATGTCTTCTTTGGCCTATTTGTGGGATTCTAGAAGGAAGGAACATTACCTTATATATATTTATATATCCAGGGCCTGTTCAAATGAAAAAAAGAGTATCAGTGACTGAGATTTATTAAATTATGTCATTACCTTAAATTTTAGGAGCATATATATTCCAAAAAACTTTGGTTTAACAGTTTATCCCCTAAGATTTACTTCTACAAATTCTTTAGATTTGGGATAACTTGACATTTTTAAAATAGGTGCAAAAATAAGCCATTCTATAAGGAAAGATTTTACTATACAAAAGCAGTGAGAAATATTTTATTGATATAATTATGAAACAAAATACACATACCCAAACTTATTAATTTCAACTTTTAAAGTCCTTCACTGAAGGAGCTGAGATCACAAGAAGTAAAAAATAAAACCTAAATTTCATTAAATTTGTTCTTGGATATTTTTAGAAGGCAGAGGAATATACCTATATTTTTATACTAGTGCTTGTTTTGGCAGCACATATACTCTACTTCTTGGTACTAAGATAAATTTCAATTTTTTATCTGAAATTTGAATTTAACTATGTGTCTTGCATTTTTATTTGTTAAACTGGAATCCTAACTATATGATTTCTAATGGAGAAACCCCTAGAGCCAACCTATGTTGTACAGTGGTCTGTGGAAACACGGTTCGAGGCTTATGATTTTTTTAGTACCAAATTTAGAATGGAAATTTCAGTTGTTCTACCTATAGAAAAAATTCTAAGCAAGGGTTTTGTTTGTGTGCTTTTTTTTTTTTTTTTTTTAATCCTCACCTAAAGATATTTTTCCATTGATTTTGAGAGAGAGGGAAAAACAGAGAGAAATATTGATGTGAGGAAAACACATTGATTGGTTGCCTCCTGCATGTGCTCTAACCAGGGCCCAAGCTGGGGAGGAATCTGCAACCAAGGTATGTGCTCTTGAACAGAATCAAACCCTGGACCTTTTGGTCTGCAGGCCGACACTCTATCCACTGAGCCAAACTGGCTAGGGCTGTGTGCTTTGTTGAAAAATCAATGAAAAGAGGATGCAATTTAAGCCCAATCTTTGAAAAATGGTTTTGCCTCAGTTGGGTGTCAAAATAGATTTTTATAGACAAGAAAACATTTAAATAGCAAGTAATTAGGTATTGGGATTCTCTGATCCACTACAAAGGAAACATGCCTTTCAGGATAAATGAGAACAAAGGATTATGCACCAACTATTCTCAATGCCCAACCATGTAGTCTTTGTATAAATCTGTACCAGGAGCCCTAGCTGGTTTGACTCGGTGTATAGAGCACTGGCCTGTGGACTGAAGGGTCCCGGGTTTGATTCTGGTCAAGGGCACATGCCTGGGTTGCGGGCTCAATGCTCAGTAAGAGACGTGAAAGAGGCAGCTGATCAACGATTCTCTCTCATCATTGTTTCTTTCTCTCTCCCTCTCCCATCCTCTCTGAAATCAATTATATATATAATCTGTACCAGGAAATGCCATGATGTACATATTCCTTCTTGAGTGATAATGGACCAAGGAACAGTAATTCTCTGTCTAGATAGACATCCCAGAGAGCTTGTTTGAAGCTTCCCCAGTCTGATTTTTCACCAGTTATAAGATGGAGCATGTTTTTTAAAAATATATAACAGTCAATTGATCTGGGTTTAGTTTCCCACATGAAAAGTGAGACTGTTATCTACTCCCACATACATAACAGAGATAATTAAAGAAATACTGAGATCATATGAAACTAATGCCAATTTATTTCTTGGTTATTCCAAGATACCTCCTTTGGTTAAAATGAGCCAAATTATTTATATCTGCTAACAAATACCAGTAACTAGGATGAGCCTCATTTAGCATCTGCTCAGTTCATGGTCCATGGGCCCAAGGAACATGAAATAGGGCTAAATAGAGAAATTGAAAAAGGCCTTCGTGATGCAAATCTAACCATCATGATCTTCAAAAATGTTCAAATATTTCAAACAAGGATGGTAAATTAAGAAGTAATTTGGGGAACAAAAAACACTGAACTGTAAATATAGTGGGATTTGCAGAGAATTTCCAACTAGGTGTTTCTGTTAGCACAGTATAGGCCAAACAAGACCATAACAAATCCAGGTTATGAACTAGATCTTTTAAAACATAATTAGAATGATGGGAGTGGCTTGAATGGAAGCAAAATGTATTTTGGTCTGAGATTGGTAGCAATGAAGTCATATTCAAGGGCTTGACTCTTGAGGTAGCCAGACTGTGATAACTATGGTAACAACCTTTATTAATTAATAAGGCCTGTTAGGTACAAGAGTCTAAAATAACCAACTTTCTTTTGATGGTTAGATTGGACTTCTAGCAGACCCACACATAAACCTGATCGTGCTGCTGGTATACCACAGTGAGGATCCAATACCACAAACCCACCTTATTTGCTTTTATTGAATGAAACAAATTCATTTCCCATCTGTCTGCGTTATTGTCTCTAAGCAATGATAATTAAAAAAAGAGATATGATTCTACCATCTATGCTTATTCTTTTTAAATTTAACAGCCTTTTTTTTTTTTTTTTTTTTTTGGTCTGACAACAACAATAACAAAAGGATGGGATGTTACCACATGTTTCTCCCTTCCATTGATCTCCATGAGCTTTGTCCTGTGGTTTCTACTTTATAAAAAGTTAAACCACAAAGTTGGTTAGGCTACGTTGGCTGCTGGTCCATGCACCTTGGGTAAACAGACTCTCTCTGGATCTCCCTTCCACCCCACCCCCATTTTGCTGGGTATTTTGTTCTCCCTTGTAACGGCTGAACAAGGGTTTTCAAAGCCAAGATAGAAAAGGGGCCAGGGACCTAAACAAGATGGCATGTACTGTACCAACACTCTAAGCGAACACCAGCCTCACACAATTGCAGCTTTACAGAGCACACTTTGTGCAGTAGTTACTGTTGTGCGATGCAGAAAAGGGAGGGAACCAGCCGCGAAGTCCTGTGGGTCGCATTCAATTCCAAGACACAAAGACAACTGGCAGGGGGAGAAGAAAGAGAGAGAGAAAGTTTCATTAGAAAGAACCAAAAAAAAAAAATTAACCTCTGCATTGCCCTGGGTCATAGCCATGGATTTGTATATAGAAAATGGTTTATTCATTCATTGCAAAGACCCAAACTCTAATTTGGCATAATGCTTCTTCTTCATTTTACAAAGTGTCTTTCATCATATTGACCTGAAGGTTCGTATTAAGCATCTGAATTAGAAAATAGTTGTTTGGAAAAATGAAAGCTGGAAGCTGCAATAAGGGGGAAGAAGTAGCCCAGATTGCTTTCCTCCTTTGAGCCTTCATTTTGACCATAGCACAGGGAGTGCGTTCATGCTTGCTTTCCTGCATCCTTTATGTGGCTCCCTACTCGCAGAAACCATTAGTAAGGCTGCATCTAAATAAAAATTGGACAAATCCATCCTGAGCTGCAGTAGATGAGCTTACCTTTTGCATCCTTGGGGCCCTCTGTAGTGTGCTCCATCAGCAAACATTGCCCTGCTGGAAATAAGGGACTGGGCCCACTTTGCTTGCTACTCTATCTGATAGATTTCACATCTAAATGTCTGACTGGCATTTAGGCTGAAGAGATCTGAGTGTTTGGTGGGCTTTCTATTTATTTGACAAAATGCAGGAGCTCTCTTCCTCCTTTTCAGCTTCTCCCCATGTCCCACGGTTTATGTAAACCACATGAGTAGATCATTTTTTGGGAAAAATGCCTTAGCATCCTGATGTGAACAAAGACATTAGGGAAAACATCATGATCTGTCTCCGAAAAACATAAGAATGTTTTCAAGATATTTTCAACGTGTGCAATGCTATTATAAAGAGCCATTTTTTCTTTAAATGCATAATTTACACAAAACACATTTCTGAAATAGTATCCGTGATATTGGTCTTACCTCTGCTTGCTCATTGATGTTTGTCTCTATTTTCTTAACATAAAAAGTCTTATAAATAACTTTTATTATCTTTCAATACATATGCAGTTCATAAAAACAAAAATATCAAACAGAAAACACAGAGAAAAACATAAAAATCGCCCATAATCCCACCACCCACAATTACTGTTATTATCATTTTGATGTGTGACTTTCCAGATGTTTTCTCTCCTTCTATCTTTATATATATGAACCTAAACAAACCCTGTTTGCATTTTTTAAATCAAAGATCACCATTCTTCACATATTCTTTTGTAACCAGGTTTTGGGTTTGTTTGTTTTGGCTTTTTTTTTTTTTTTTGGTTCTTCAACAATATATCACAAATATCTTAAAATGTTAACAATTAATTCCATAACATCTTTTAATGACTGCAAAGTATTTCATTATATGGTTATATCACAGTTTAATCAACCAATCTACTTTTTGTTGAATATGTTTTCAGTTTTGAATTTGTCATAATTACATATAATCTATACTAATAAAAGGGTAATATGCTAATTAGACCAGGAGACTGGACAGCTTCTGGATGTCCCACTTCCTTCCGGACAAAGCCACGGTGGTGGGGGCCGAGACGGAGTTGGTTAGGGGCGATCAGGCCAGCAGGGGAGGGCAGTTGGGGGCCATCAGGCTGGCAGGAGAGTGTTTAGGTGACGATCAAGCCGATAGGCAGGCAAGTGAGGAGCTAGCAGTCCCGGATTGTGAGAGGAATGTCGGACTGCCGGTTTAGGCCCCATCCCCCTGTGGGACACCCCCCCCCCGTGCATGAATTTCATGCACTAGGCCTCTAGTGTTACAATAAATATCTTTGTGCTCACACTAATTTTTCTTCTAAGAGAAATTCCTAGAAATGAAATTGCTAGGTCTTAGGATGTGGACATTTTTGAGATTTTTGAGACATAATGCCCAACTGCTCTTAGATGAGCTCTCAGCAATTCCATCTACCAACATTGTATGAGAATGCCTTGTGCTCTATATCCTCATCACCACTAATTATTATTTTATTTTTATATTGAGAATGATGGTTAGATTGGACTTCTAGCAGACCCACACATAAACCTGATTGATCAGTTGCCTCCTGAAGTCGCCCCAACTGGGATCAAACACGCAACCTAAGTATGTGTGCTGACCAGGAATGGAACCCACAACCTTTTTGGTGTATGGTTCAATGCTCCAACCAACAAAGCTATCCGGTCAGGGCCTAACAGGCCTAACATATACAAATAACTAAATTCACCCCATTCTTTTCAAAGCCATAGAGTGAGCCTGGACTTTGACCATACATACTGTTTCACAAGGACTCTGAGACTAATGAAAGTCTGTAATTTATGAAATTGAAAGTAGGGAAGTTAGAATTCTGGGAATTACCTTTTTGGAGTAGAAAGAGTAATTATTTTTAAATGTATGAAAGATGATAACCATGATTAGAAAGAACAGTTTAATTGTAACTTTTTGGAATGTTTAGAAAAGTACAGTGTAGAAGTACCTTTTCTGGCTGTCCAATATCCAATATTAACCCTCATAGCATCCTGATTACTTTTCTAGATAATCCCCTCTTGTGTGTAATTGTGGGAGCAGATAATGCCTACTCCCAGTATTAGAGCTGATGTGAACACAGTTCAAAGACAATGAGAAGTAGGTCACATGACCAACCTCAGCCAATTAGGTATTCTGTCCTAGGATTTTGAATCTTGAGGAAAGGACACAATGACACAGAGTTGTCAATCATGCATTGTAAGTGGTAAAGGTATGCTTCTTACAGCTTTGCCTCCCAGAGTCCCCATAATTCTTTAACATTCTAAACCTGGTCCTACTAAGAAGTCTACAAATCCTTACAAAATATTCCCTTATGCTTACATTGTCCACGTCAGTTTCTGTTGTCTACAACCAAGAACCCTGACTACCTATAAATGGATAGCATGATATCTTCTTCTAAAGTTGTCAATGCTAAGTAATTCTTTTCTTCACCCCTCAAAATTATATCACTCCCCCTACAAAGCTTTTTTTACTTTTTTGGCAACATGAAAAATGCATGTTAAAGCTCAACCCTCAAACGTAATAAATCCAGGTGGAAGACTTTTCTCATTGTCTTGTAGTGATGAAAACTGATACCAACAACTACTTCACTTAGACCCTAGGCCATTGCAAAATCATAAAATTGCACTCTGCCTCTGTGGTATCTCAGTTTCACTAAGGGACTTACCGTATTTACTTCAAATATGGCTTAAGAATGGAAAAATACCATGGGACTTTCCTCAATCATGGTAGGGTGGCTGCAAATTTGCTACACATCTCCAGAGAGATAGAAGGCTTTCTATTCAGAGCCAAGATTGCCTACAATTGCCCTCTTTTAGCTTTTTTCCTTTCCTCCTTTTCCTCTGATTTAAAAACAAAACAAAACTGGATTAAGCCAAAGAAACAGTCAAAAGCATATCAAGCCAAGGTTCAAAAATACATATTATAAACTCTTCAGCCAGAATTCTCCCAATACATCTGTATTATCGTTTTTATCTTCTTTCTACCCAGAAGATAATAATAATTATGAAAAAAGAGGTAATTAACTTGCTCTGACTGGATAGCTTTGTTGGTTGGAGCATTGAACCAGACACCAAAAAGGTTGTGGGTTCCATTCCTCAGCACACATACCTAGGTTGCGGGTTTGATCCCAGTTGGGGCGACTTCAGGAGGCAACTAATCAATGTTTCTCTCTCTAAAAATCAATGAAAGCATATCCTCAGGTGAAGATTAAAAAAAAAGTAATTAACTTATTAAGAAGTCATTATGCACTTACCTGTGAAGCACTGTGGTATATATATATTTGGATTAGTTCATTTGATCATCACAATAATAGTAATTATACTACTATTATTATACTATTATTATATACTATCTGTATCCCCATCTTATAGACAAGAAAGCTTCAACTAGAGATATAAAAGCCTAATTCAATATACCCAAGTAGAAATAGCAGAGCTGAGATTCATGTTTAGGCAGCCTGACCCTTAACAAGTTTTTGGTTTATTTATTTTGTGTTTCAGAGGTTTCATTTACATCAAAATTTCCCCAAACATTTCTGTTATTTCATCTGATGAATTCTTCAAAAGCCTTTTTCTCCTATTAGAGAAAGGCCTTGTAGACATCATTTGGAAATGCAAGCCTAAGAGGTACTTGCTATTCGGTCATGTAAACTGGGTGGGTTTTGCAAATCTACATTGAGTGCGCAGAAACAAGAGGCAATGGGGCAAGTTTCGGCTCCTTGCCAGAAAGCAGTTTTCCTGGGCTCTTGGTGTCTTGCGTGGTACCCCACTGAATTCCCAGGCCTGGGATGTCACCCAAGCAAGGAGGAAGGAGTGACAGAGGCTGAGGATGCCATGGACTGTAACAAACAGTTAGGGAGCCCAGCCTCTTTCAGACCCTGTGCTTTTTTTGGCCCTTATACTAGTAAATGGCATCTTCTTCCACCCAGTAATTTTCTAATACTGAATTCCAAACCCTCTATTTGGTGAATATTGAACTACCAATGTCTCCTTTTATGGGTCAGAGAGTTGGTTGCTGGCTGGGAAAAGAGGACACCACATAGTGTCAACTGTTTGCTCAAATTCTTTCACAATTTTCCCCTCTCTTTTTTATCCTCTGGGGTGTAAACGTGCAAATAATAACCTTGTCGCCTGTCACGTTCCAGTGTAAAATGTGCTGCTCACAGGCAGATAGCCTTGAACCACCCCAGGCCTCTCTGTGTTTTCAGGGTCAGAGCTGAGAGGTTACCCCACAGGGCAGTTTTGTATATTAAATGGAATCTCTTACGTTTTCATTTAAAATTCCAATACTTTGTGCTTAAGAATTTGACCTGAACATACTTGGGGGACATGGTTAAAATAAATATATTTCTATTTTATGGTATTAGTTATTACTGAAGAATGGTTTTCTGCACCTTTGAGTTAGGGGTAAAATGCCCCTAGTGTGGAGATTAAGGCCTTTCTTTCTAAGACACATACAGATGAACGGACTTGAAGGTTAACCAGCCCCTGAATTCCCTTTCCTTTCTGATTTCTTCTATCACTAAATCAAAACCTTCATTTCATGATTTAGTTCTAAGAGATGGGCAAAATGACACTTTTAGAAATAAATGTTCTTTCTTTCTCGCTCTCTTTGATACACAAGAACCTTACATTTTTTATTGAGGGGTTAGTCCCTCAATAAAAAATACATCTAACAAGTTTAGATATTCAGATCCAGTGAAGGCTTGCAAGAAAAATAAACCAGATTCAATTGTCTTAACTGGAGTGAAATTTGCCTTAACTGTTCCATATTAGTATTCAAATATCTCAGATTTTTAACTGGTTTTGTTTGCTTGTGTTTAAGTGATTATCCATCAGGAGAAGGAGCTCATGAGGAGGAATTAGAATTTGTATTGTGGGCGGACAAGGAGAGATAAACCAAAGAACTTACATACTTATATGCATAGCCCATGGACCCAGACAATGGGGTGGTGAAGGCCTGGGGGACAGGGAGGGTTAGGGGCTAGGTGGAGAGAGGTAAAGAGGGGGTTGGGGGGAATGGGAGACATCTGTAATACTGTCAACAATAAAAAAATATAGATATTTTTAAAAAGAATTTGTATTGTTTATTTCAAAGAGAGCCCATTTGCAAGAGAGTGACAGTAAAGTCTACTTTTTTGGGTAGCAAATTATGACTTTCACCAATCTCCTAAAATGACAACAAAATAACGACAGCAGTAAAACTAGTCACTCCAACTTGGTACATATTCTTCACAACATTTCTTTCATTTCCACTTCAAGTTACATATTTGGAAGCAATGTCATGTGAAAGAAAAATGGAAATGAAAGGGATGGTTAATTTTACATTTTTAAATACTTAGGACATTTATTTCAGTTTTTATTCTATTTTAATTTCTGGAGTCACAATGTTCATTTATCTTTCTCCAACATTTTATTGTGAACATTTTCAAAATACAGACAAGTTGAAAGAATTGTATAGTGCGTATCCATATACCCACTACCTAGATTCTACAATCAACATTTTTCAATATTTGTCCCATTATAGAGCAATCCATCCATCAACCCACTTTGTTTCTGGATGCCTTTCAACATAAGTTGCGGACATTAGTACACTTCCCTCCAAACACTTGAGCCTGCACACCATTTACTAGAGTGCAACTTTTGTTTGCCAATTCATTGGTTTTTGACATACTTTATCTTGGCCCTAGACCAGTGATGGCGAACCTTTTGAGCTCAGCGTGTCAGCATTTTGAAAAACCCTAACTTAACTCTGGTGCCATGTCACATATAGAAATTTTTTGATATTTGAAACCATAGTAAAACAAAGACTTATATTTTTCATATTTATTTTATATATTTAAATGCCATTTAACAAAGAAAAATCAACTAAAAAAAATGAGTTCGCGTGTCACCTCTGACACGCGTGTCATAGGTTTGCCATCACTGCCCTAGACTTTGAGGCTCTCTATTGATATTATGTCTTTTTCAGTCTTTCTTACTTCCTTTTGCTGCTGCTTCTCTTTCCCCAATTGTCCTCATCTCATTCTCTCTCTCTCTCTTTCTCTCTTTTTCTTACTCTTTATTACCTCCAGTTTCATTTCTCTCCTTTAGAAACAGTATTTCTTGGGTCAAATGCTGTAGGTCATTGCTAAAAACTGGCCTGGAAAAGATTACAAAGTTAACAGAGGAACTGAAGAGTCTAGTGCTAGTCAAAGTGAGGCATGTGCTTTGTAGGCACAAAGTAGGTCCTGACTCCTCTGGCCCAGAACGCAGGAGGTTCGTTTGGAAGGTGGTTAGGCACAGTGCCTCTCCCAGGCGTGTAAGATTTTGAAATTCAACTCTATGCTTGTATTTATTTAGTATTTGAATCCCACAGCACTGTTTCAGTGGCTTGTCTCATATGTTGCTGATGTGTGCCCGTCTGTGTGCGAGCGCATACATTCTGTGTTGTTTGTGTGTGCGTCTCCCCATCACATTTGGGGCCCTTGTGACCTTCAATTCAACATGGGGTTTGTCACCAAGCCTCTTTAGACTGTCAGCTTTATTGGTGCCATTTTTTAAAGTTTGTTTTGTTCCCTATGCTAATAAAGCTTGTCTCCGCTTCAATCAAAGCATATTATCTCTCCCCCTTTTTCCCCCTGTAAGGCAGCAATCTGTTCTGTTTAAATGGCTCATCATCTTCCCTCTCCCCATCCCTGTTCCCCTAGATTTTCGAGATTGTTGACTGTTATGTAACAGATGGCCTGACAGACAGACCTCAACTCTTAGCGATGTTGGCCAGCTTGGCTCAGAAAAATCGCAGCACTGGAGTAAATTTTCCCAGGCATGAGACGCTCATGAATTTTAACTCCTCTGCAACAAAGGAATTCAAAGGGGGTAAGAGCCAATCTATCAGGAGCCCAGGCAATTAAAAGATGTAGGTTGGCATTCTGCTGCAGAGGATCCCTTCTCGGGGCCTGAATATTTAGACTAGATTAGGTCAGCCTGGCTTCCATTCATCGCTGCCCTGCCACAAGGAATCAAAACAATGAAGTGACTCAAAAACAGAAGCCAGTGGGTTTGTAGCTTTTAATGACAAAATGTTTGTATTGTTGTATAAGAATACTGTAGGGGAAGGCACAGAGGGGCCATAAATAAGATCCCTCCTGATCTTCCCAAGGACAACTCCATCGACAACCGGAAATGGCCACCCCTTCTGCCTTGGATTTGCTTGAGTCTCTGGTTTTAGTATTTTAGCCACGTGGAGGTTGGGCTGAGCAATCACTCTTCAGTGATTTCAGGATATGAAGATAGATATGCTGAGCAATGAGATGAAGAAATGGAGTTGTTGTTATTCATCTCTGTTTTAACTTATAACATATGCTAAGCGAAATAAGCCTGCCAAAGAAAGATAAGTATCACATGATCTTACTCATATGTGGAATCTAATGAACAAAATAAACTGAGAACGAAATAGGTCCAGAGACATAGAAGCATGGAACAGATTGAGGAATCTCAGAGGGAAGAGGGAGTAGGTGGGGGAGTGGGGTGAAAAACCAGTGAGATTATATGCATATGTGCATAGCCCATGGGCACAGACAACAGGGTGGTGAAGGATGGTGGGGGAGGGGTTGAGGGGGTGAGGGAAGTTAATGGGGGGGGGAATAGTTTCAACTGTAAAACTTTCAACTATAATAATTTCAATAATAAAGATAATTTTTTTAAAGTACAGAAATAGACAAAAAGGAAATTTCTATTTTTTTTATAGTCCCACACTATAAAACATTTTAGAGATATTTGCTTCTGGACCAGTTTTTTAATCCTATATTTACATTTTATGTTAAATCACACACACACACACACACATATACACTGAGTGGCCAGATTATTATGACCACCCCATCAGTACTTCATTGACACTTTCAAAAATACTGAACATTTAAAACTTCCTAAGCAAATACTCTCAAGGTTTTATTATTATTATTATTATTTGCATAACTAATTCATTTCATTGTACTGACGGGCTGGTCATAATAATCTGGCCAGTCATAATAATTTGGCCACTCAGTGTGTATATTATATATATATATATATATGTATATATATATATATATATATATATATATATATATATATATTCATTGTGTCTTTTAAAAAAAATAGACACTTATGAATAAAATTTCACAGATTCAGCACCCAAGCCCATCCAGTGTGGCCCAGCACCATTTCTGCATCTCAAAATCAGACCATATTCACTTCTGAATTTTCTGTATGTCACCTTTTCTTTTCTTTCTCTCAAGAAAGACATACACAGCATTTTTTTTTCCACTAGACATCTTCATTTTGCTTTTGTTTTAGAGCTCAGCTATATGTTTATGAGTGTGTTTAAATACTACCCTCTATCACTTATATGAGTAGAAGCAGTATGGGGCGAGTCTATGGGTGTTTGAGCCACCATCAGGAACATTTGGAACAAGGACCTTAAAGTTACTTTTTAACCTGGAATAATAAGTGGTGAGTTCAAACGTTATATTAGCAATTAACTGAATAATATTGTTTGATAATATGAAATGAATTTATATATTATCCATATGGCTGGAAAATAGTGCTGAATGTCATCATGGGCATCATCATCATCTGGTTAATAATATTCTTTATTGATGAAGAAACTGGGGGCCAGAGAAGTGAAATAAAAGGGAAATGATTAGGTCATGAAGTGGATTAGGGGAAGAGCTTAGACTAGAGTCCCCCTTTCACTGTGGTGTTCTTTGTTTGTGCTTTGCACGAAAGTATAACATTCAATTAAGTATCTAATGAGTGTTGGACCTTATAGGGAATACAAGGAAAGTATAAGGGCACTCTTCTTATAGAACTGGAAATCTATCTCAGGAGACCAGTTAAACTCACATGGCAGCATCCAAGAACAACACAAATACATGATTGTGCTAAATTGTATGATACTGATGGTAAGAGAAATAAGAATTCTATGAAGGTAGAGGATTAGGTCTGGAGAGGAGTTTAAATTTGAGCTGAATCTTGAAGGAAAGAATTGAAAAAAGTATGGCAGGGAATAAGTTGATGCAGGACAGAACCAAGGGGTGAGCAAAGCCAAGTAGAAAGTGACTTGGCTCATCAGGGTCAGAGGAAGGAGACAGTCTGATTGGCTCAGAGGTGAGCCATGGTATCAGTCAAAAGTGAAATAAGCTGATGATGATCTAGGTTTCTCAGGAAATGTAGGAAATTTTCTTTCCCAACTTATTTTCTTCTGGAGAATATGTAGTTTTCTGGGAAAGTGTTTTGAGTGAGCATCTCAGAAAAGGATTTTTTCCAATACCATTCACCCCATTTTGGCTTATATTTTGGAAGAGCAGGACAAGAAACAGATATACCTAATTCATATTTAGCACCTTTTTGATAGATGTTTTAAAGTATGACTTTCTGCCCTAGCCGGTTTGGTTCTGTGGATAAAGGGCCGACCTGCAGACTAAAGGGTCCCGGGTTTGACTCCTCTCTAGCCCGGGCCCTGGTCGGGGTGCATGCAGGAGGCAACCAATTGATGTGTTTCTCTCACATTGATGTTTCTCTCTGTCTTTCCCTCTCTCTTCCACTCTCCCTAAAAATTAATGGAAAATTATCCTTGAGTGAGGATTAACAAAAAATAAAAATAAAAAAATAAAGTGACTTTCTCAGCATGAAAACTCATCACCACCATCACCACCAACAATCAATACACTATTCCACCACCACAATCAATAACAATATCACCCACCAATGATGTCACCCAGCAATATTACCCTACCCTAGAAATTTCCCACCCCTAACATCTCTACCACCACCATCAACACCCCCTATCAGAACCCTAACCATATTATTCAAATTCTCTAAGAAAAAATCTTTAGAAGGAGTTCTTTCAGAATTGAGTTTCTTATAGAGTTGTACTGAGAAAAGATAAGAATGAACAGAAATATTAGAGATAATTAAAATAATTTTGTAAATTCAAAGTAGTATGGGGCTTTAAACCACAGGTGGTGTGATTAAAGCATGAAGGGGAAATCTGACAAGCTATGCCACGTGAAAGTAAATGAAAATAGATACTTCCCAGATTATGAGTTTTTGATTGGAACATGGATTGGGGCTGAAAAAGCAAGTGCTTTAGCGGCAACTTTGATTAGAGAAATATAGTAAATGTATAACCCTTAACAACTTAAAAGCCAAGATTGATCATATTATGCATCAGATTTTGTATGTATTCCCAAAGAATTCAAAATCCTTTCTTCCTGTATGAATTTCCAAGAACACCAAATAATTCACAATTATTTCTATTCAGGAGAGTTTATTTTCATCTTGTAATAGTGGGAATACTGTGGCACAGGTTCCACTTTTATCAATTTTGTTGTGTTATATGCTGCCACCGTAACTCCTATTAGCATACTCACCAACATCTACATGGGTACCCATGTAGGCAGCTGTTCATATCAAGATGGTCAATACAAAAAGATTCTGACTTAGCTTCACAATCAACAAAGACCTGTCTATTCTTGGACAACAATGTTCTATCCAGAGAGGTGCACCGGCAAAGGTGTCTAAGGGCCAGACTCTTACTCTGGCTGTACCATTGACTAGTTGGTAGCAATTGGGGAAAATGCAATGAACCACCCAGATGCCCCTCAGCTGCCAGGATCTCAGCAGCAGCAAAGAGCTGCCTGGCACAAGGTTACATGATCTTCTGCGGGCAGTTCACATCAGTGACCCATCACTGTGAGGTGATTAGACCCAGTCCCCTCAACCCCACACAAGGACATTCTACTGCAGAGCCTTGGCCAAGGCTGCAGCTGAATCTGTACTGAGTTTGACTTCTGTGTCCGCCCAACCCTACTTCTTTTCACTCCTTTCTTTGAGTGTAGAGCTGCTACCCAGTCCCTATGAAATGGCCTAACCTAAGTTTCACTTCAGAGTCAGCTCCCTGGATGAACCAACCTGCAACAGTAACCCCGGTCTTCTCTCTTGCCTAGTTTCCTCTTCCAACCCCTAGGCGCACGAGATGGTTCAGTAGAATCTCTTTGAAAACCACAATGTAAATTTTGTTTTCCTTTTGTTAAAATGATGATTAAGAATAACCCCCCAGCCCTAGCTGGTTTGGCTTATTGGATAAAGCACCGGCCTGCAGACTAAAGGGTCCCGGGTTCAATTCCAGTCAAGGGCACATGCCCCGGTTTGGGGCTTGATCCCCAGTAGAGGGCATGCAGGAGGAAGCTGATCAATGATTCTCTCTCATCATTGATATTTCTATCTCTCTCTCTCCCTCACCTTTCTTCTTTGAAATCATATATTTTGAAATCCCCCCAATCCAGCCACCTAGCATGGAATTTGGTAATACAGACTCAAACGTGGCTAAGAATCCCTGCTTCACCACCTATACCTGACTTTGGGAAAGTGACCTTACCACATTTCATCTCAGCTCTTTCATCTATAAATAAAGCCAATAATAATAATTAATGAACTCTTATGCTAATCAGATGAGACAATATTTAAAGGGCTTGGCACAGAGATTGGCTTGGGGAAAGTGTAGCTACATTGTCTGCATTTGTGGGGAGAGATTTTGAAATGTTACAAACTCACATGTTTCCGGGAATGAGTAATACAAATCTCCATGGGATAGGCACTTTTTCTATAAGAAGGGCATGGGGAAAACATTCAGGATTCTGGCTAGCTGGCATCCTCAGTGTTGCCTTGGGGGTTTGCATGGACTCCAGAAATGAGAGGCAGGCAAGATAGAGATCCACACACTATATGGAAGACAGAGGCTAAGACAAGCAGTAGTAGGTAGTAACAGATATCCCTAGGATATGGGCCAGAAAGGCATATAGACCAAGAAAAACTGAATACTCACCTTGTGCCAGAAGCTGGGTTGCTGGATTAAAAGACAAAAATCGTTCAGCATTCTGGAGTGTGGAGGATAGGGAGGATTGGCTGGAATGCCCTGCAGTATTATTTGGGACGGTATGAGTGGAGAAAAATATACCATAATAGGTGGGAAAGGAGATCATTTTTTTTTTTTAAAAAAAAAAGGAGGACACAAACTCTGAGTTTGTGGAAAAACAGTGATCACTTAGGATGAGTCTGATCTGTGTGGTAGATCCTGGAGAGATGTTTGGTTGATTGCTTTATTGATTGGGAAAAGTAGGGGCGGCACATGAAATAAACCAATGAAGAATGTCCAAAACTACTTCATCCTGTCTGCGTGGGCTTCTCCCCTCACCCTCCCCATCTTTCTTTCCACCTGACTCAGCTGGGTCAAGGTCCAGGGTCAACGTCAACATCACCTGGTGCCACTCCCTTCCATGTAATGTAAGATTCTGGAATCATGTGCAAGGTCTAAAAAATCAATCGCTGTTTGTCCCCTATCTGATCATGGTCTCTTTCCCTGTAGACCCAAGAAGTCTCCTGGGGCTTGAATCATCATTTTCTCTGTCCCCAGATTCCTACTGTCAAGTTCACGACTCTGCCGTTGGCATTTAAGTGCAGGTTTGAAGAACATCGCATGTAGTCACTGTGCTTTTCAAGGGTCAACACAGAGTGGTGGAGGCACATTGCTAAGAGTACTGATGTCTAATGCATGGGAAGACCACCTGACTTACCTGCAGGTCAGTTTAGCGGATGTTGCTCTTCGTTCCTTCACTACTCCCTACACATCACACCAGAGACTCTGAAGTAGGTCTGACCCTCTCAAGAGGAAGATGGCATTTCTTCCTCCAAGGGTTTGTGAAAGGCTATGCTACCCTCTAACAGGCTAGTAACTCATTTGTAGAAATAGTTTCAAGATATATTTTAACTTTTATAGTCTTAGGTTCACTAGCAACTAATCATCTGAAAAGACTCCATTGGATAATCAGGATGATAAGGATATTAATGATGGTGACAATGATGATCACTCCATTTATTGAGCACCTACCACACATTGTGCTTTGCCCATAGCATTTTGCATAAACGGTCACACTTATACTTCACAAGTATGCAAGATACCATTATTTCATTGTTACTGGAAGCTTAATGCATTTGTTCAAGATGACATCATTAGTCTAGATTTGCAAAAAGTTTAGAACAGTGCTTGGCAAATGGGAAGCATGGCATGTTTGCTAAATAAAAAAAATAAAAATAGTGAGTTGCAGGATCAAAATTTGAACCCACCTCTAACCCAAAAGTCAGTGCTCTTTCTATTACATCACATTGCTTCCCTATACTTGCTGTCCATTCTGTGGGCTGCTCTGTGCCAGGTGCTGGGGCAGGGTGAACTGAGGCAACGTATAAAGATTTGTAAGGTCAGTGGCCCTTCTGCTTTCCATGTACCAGGCACTTCACTCATGTCAGGCTCTGGGATAGGCACCTGGGAAACAGGATCCCTGTCCTCAAGTGGTTCATGGTTCCAGACATCAAAGGGTTTATAGTTTATTTGGAGTATTGAGATAAATAGAAAGTCATATCAGAATAAAACCAAATGGACTATAATTGTCTTAAATGATGTGATACCAACTAGAAGTATTACGGTAGTTCAGAGAATAGAAAGGTCTGTGAAGAATTAAAAGACAAGCAGAAAGTGATGCTTTAAAGGTGTTTCCTCCTTCTCAAAATCAGATATGATTTTATGTTTATCCTGACTCTAAAAATAGCCTAACTTCATTGCCAAGAATATTCAAAACACAGAACATAAAGAAACAAAGAAAAATTAAGCAAAGAATATTACTGTAAGGTATATATATCAGGCTTCCTTAACTTTGGCACTATTGACATTTGACCCAGATAATTCTTTATTGAGAAAGGGCTGTCCTATGCATTAGAGGATATTTAGCAGCATTCCTGGTCCTACCCACTAGTATTTCTCCCCTGTCTAATTGCAATAAACAAAAAATATTTTAGGATATTGTCAAATATCCCCAGGTAAGTCAATAAGACTGCCACTATATCTCTTTCTCTCTCACATGTACATATACACTTATATGTACATATATATGTGTGTGTATACACACACATTCTCTCTCTCTCTCTCTCTCTCTCTCTCTCTTCAGGCATTGTTTCTGCAAACAATAAAGTTTTGTATATTAAAATTTGAATTATGCTACACACATTGTTTTATAAGCCACTTTTTCTTTAGGTAACACTATCTAAATAATATCCTAGACATTTTCCAATAATATTGCACTTTATGCCTAGTATTCAGAATACTACATTTTATTCCTGTACCATATTTGCTAAACCATTACCCTATTTTTGCCCACTTAGGTTATTTCAAAATGTTTTCTCAGTATAAGAAACACTGCAATGAATATTCTTGTGCATAAATCTTAGTGAAGGAAGATTTCTTTCTGACAAACTTCTAGAAGTAAAGTTTCTGGGCTGATGACCTTTGTAGATTTTGCTAATTTTTCTCTAGAAAATAATCAAGTAATTCTCTCAGCTCTGTATGACAATCTAAGTTCTTATACCATCAACATTTGGTATTGGCAATGTGATTGATTGATTGATTGATGAAAAGACATTTGATTATTGTTTTCCTATATAACATGGTAGAGAATATACCTGATTGCATTTCTCAAATGAAAAGTGAGACAAAGGTAACATTTCTCTTTGATTACTGAAAACCTCAATATCATGGGTTCTTTTGGCCTCTCATACACCATTTCTAGCAGGATTCTGTCAATGTTTCTGGCATAGTGATGAATTCTTCTTCAGGTTTTAGTAATGTTGCAAAGTCTCTTCCATGTTTATTTCTATATTGTAGATTGATTATTAAGGAATTGGAAAAGGTGGAAGTGATCACTTGTGGACACATTATGTCCTGATCACTTTTCAGTTTCCCATTAATGGTAATTGACCTACCACTTTATGTACAAAAAACATAATTCTTGATATAAAAAAAAGAAACGAGAGAAAGAGGAATTCAGCTTTCTCTGTCATCTGTCAGCATTTTACCAAGTAATGGGTCTGGCTCTTCCTTTTTTATCTTTAATGTATTATATAGTTTTATTTTTTAATCTATGTAATTTTTATAGTTTCCTGGATGTTGAGCATCACTACATTTACAGAATGGAGATAAACAACATCCCATAATCTAAATAGAGTCTTACAGAATTAAATTAGACCTTTTGGACTATTTTAACTTCTCTTCCATCCATGGGGATTATTCTTAAAATGTTAAAATAGTCATTATCAACCACATACCTATAAACCTTTTTTAAAAGACCAGATGACTCTTAGCTCAATATAAATGGTGAATCTCAGTATTAGCCAAAAATATCCATTTGTTGAAAGGAGAGAAATCATTGTGATGATAGAGGTGTGATTCATTAGTCTGATAGTTATGCACCCAACACAACCACACAATGGTGTCACCCTTGGAGGAGCAGTGCATCCACCGAAAAAGTAACGAGTAACCTGTACATGGATGGTAGCCATTGTTTAAAACTTGAGACATGGTTTAAACAAAATTAAGTGCACAGAGTTATTCTGGATTTACAAATTCTCAATTAAAAGAGTTCTTAGAGTTTATGATTCTCATGACACAAAGGGCTAAATGCTGAATGTAGACAATATGCATTGTGGAAATAAGATGAGGTTAAGAATTAGGCAGACCTGGATTTGAACAAATCTCTGATATGCACTCCCAGTATGATTTTAAACAAGTTACTTAAACTCTGAGACTCCTTATTCTCATCTGTGAAATGGGAGTAAAAATGTCTTCCCTTTAGTGGAGACTATAATAAGTACATAAAGCACCTATCAGGGAACTCAGAGAGGTCAGGAACTGGTTTGTCATATGTACTATTGATTATCAACATGTATCCCAGTGTATCCACACAGCAGATGTTCACTAATTGAATCGATGAGAAAAATTTGCCAACACAGGGTGAATGCTCAATGTCATCACTATTTTCATTAATAGTTCTTGCTGATAGTAGAGATTTTGGGCCAAAGAAGAGGAGGATGCATTGATGTCCCCAATGTAATGGAACAACTGGGTTTGGCCAAGAGTCACTATGATAAAGTGATCAAGGCAGGCACCTTATCACCCAAATTTTAATGTCATCGTGACCCATTAGGGCTCTGTTTGACTCTCCTTATCAGCAGGGGCAATGATATGTGAAACAATATTGATTCATTGTTTCACAAATGTCCTTTGATAGCCCAAACTCTAAGTCTAGAGCACCCCAGGATTGAAATCCTGTTCATCTTGCTACGTAGGTGGATAACTATACTAGAAAAGCTATAGTTTTTGTAAAAACCCATCACTGTATTTACCATTTTCACAAGTAAACCCAGTTATATTTACCAAGAAAATCCAAATTCGATGGGTAGAATTGGAAGAAATCCTGATATGTACACAAAAACAAGCCTAGGTCCTGGAACTGACTTTTGGAGGTAAATATATATGTTCTTAAATGAACACTTACTATATGCCAACCATTGCATTAAGTTCTATACTAAAGCATCTTATTATCTCATTAAATTATCCCAATAACTCTGGGATGTGCAATATGATCTTACTTTTACAGGTGGATACCAAAACCAGAACCAGCTGTGAATAAATGACTAACTTCTTAACATAATTTAAATAAAAATAATATCTACTATGATTTTACTTTAGTGCCCACACAATTTTCTAAGAAGGTCTTTTGACTGTATGAGATAAAGGAAATAAAATAGCTTAGAACACTTAATTTCCAGTAAATAGAGGCTTTGCTAAGCTATACTTGGGTAGGGGGTGGGACAAATGCTTTCATAATATCCCATTGGAACCCCAACTAGAACACTAAAGATCTTTGGATTATTTTATAGTCATAATTAAAAAATTCATTGTCTATTTAGGGATCCAGCAGAGATTTCACAATTTGTATTATTCTGAGAGTATTTGCCTGTATGGCAGCTTAGCAACGGAGGAGGAAATGAGGGTATGAGAGATTAATTTAGAAATTATTAATGTAGAGAGAACAAAGACTTCATTCCTTCTTTGCAAGGTGTTGGTTTCCAACCAGAACCCAGTGCCATTTCCACAGTGTGTTTTCAGTTCTCAGACTTTATTGGTGAGACTGAAGTTCAGCGTACAATTTGTTATCAACGGAGACCAAGTACACTGGGATACAATTATGTCAGGATGCAAACACGTGTTGAATGTTTTGGGGTACGTGTTTTGCATGGCTTGCAAGTTTTCTTGCTTACCCTGATAAACACTGAGTCATTTCCATGACCCCGTTAAATGATTGCTAAATGACCTGAGCCACTTGTCCCAGAGAGAACATCTCTGTTTTGATGATAATGGACTGAAGAAGTCAAGGACACATTTGTTAGTGAGGTCCACGCTCTCCCTAACATTGAGCGTCATTCTGGTTAATAATATTCCCATCATGCTTTGCAGCTTACAAGGGACCTTTATATCCAAGTCATGTTTTCATCTAGGGAGGCAAATACACAAAGAAACTGAAGGTCAGAGAAAGTAATAGATTTGCCCAAGTGATATAAGTAGAAAGTAAAGTTTAGATCGGTGGTTATCACACTTGAGTGTGAGTCAGAATTTCTTGGAGAGCTTGTTTGGAGTGTGTGAGTTAACAGATCTGGGTGGGGCCTAAGAACTTGCATTTCTCACAAATTCCCCAGTGATACTGATGCTGCTACTGGCCTTCTGATTTCTCAGCCAGGTCTCTTCTCTCCAGGCCACACTTTCCATGGCACCAGCTCCAACCTGCTTTCTTCTCCATTTTAAAGTCATCTTTCTCAAGGTCACCCAACAAATAAATGTAAGAGCCAAGGTTCAAACCTGGTTTTTCCAACTCCAATTCTGTCACACTTCTCACCCTATGACCACATCCCAGAGAAATTTGCACATATATAATTGAATTCAGTTCTCAGCACTAATCATTTTTTTAAAAAAACCTGTGTTTATAAACTCTTTCTTTTTATCCTCCCAACACACTTTTATATGTATTATTTACCCTCTCTAGAATCCCATGGATGCCACGCCACACGGCCCAAGGACCAGACTGGGTTGTGCTCCTGAGTGAGTCACACGAACCTGTCTTGTCGTTAGAAATGGCTCTGAGTCTTTATCTGTCCATAAACTCTAATTAATGATCATTTAACTGTACTGTCAACTCTGTTTAAATTTGAGTGATACCAGTTGTTTCTTCCTTGGGCCAACCAATAGTAACAGGGGAAGCCATTCATGCATGCCATCGTCCCAGTGGCTCTGGGCCTATAGCAGCCCAGTTTAATGGGCATTCAGAGCTCATTAGTGAGGAAACACATCAGGAGTGACCGCTCTGGTGCCACACGTTGCAACTAATAGTCCTGCCGAACAGAATCGTTTCTGTTTCTGCTCACTTGTTGTGAAATCCTTTCAATGTCAACAAGTGGTCGTGTCGGCAGGAGCCCGCCATCCTGCCCAGCAGTTTTATCCGTTGCTCCCCTGAGCCAGACTTGTGTCCTCCTCCATTGTCTGGTCCTACAAAGGAGCCTGAGCAATCACAAAGCCTTCACAGCCATTCATCATCAGCTCACCGATTGTGCAGGCAAGATTGCCCGCCAAAGTTTGGGCCAGTCCTGTGGGCATGGCATATGTGGAACCAGAGGCAGGACACCGGGCCCGTGGCCCTTGTATTGGGGATCTGAACAGCACAGACATACAAGGTTCGATTTCCTTACCCAAGAGGACACCAAAATTCCATGTGGTGTGCAAAACTAGGCTGGGAGGTTCTACCAGGATAGTAGGAAAATTGCCGGTGTGGCGAGATTGGGTAGATTATTTTACTAGACAATATTATTTTGTAGTTTGCGAAAGAGGGGGTTCTTTGATCAAAAGGGAGGTTGCATGCATCCAATAGATTTCTCTACTCGAAAGATGTATATTCTTTTATTCCTGAATGACTGGTGCATTTGCCCAGTACTTAGAAATTAAACTTGTCTATAAAAATGCCATGCAGACTATCTAAGCTATATTAGGCATTTAGAAAGAACAGTGATATTTCTATTTGGGCAATGATTCCATAACCAGGTGGTTGAAAATTGGTCACATTTGCTAGAAATGCAGAAGCACTAAAAATAGAGCATCTATCTCCAAATAGAACATCTCACACCACAGTAAAAATGCATTAGAGTTTAACTAAAAGAATAAAACCTCCTCTCCTTGGAGATAATAGTTTCTTCATTCTTCCAGACCTCTCCCAAAAAGTGTTTGTTGTCGTTTGTTTTGTATTTGACAAAGTAGGCAATGGTCAAAATGATAAAGATTCTGAACCCCTCGGCTCACCCTCCAAGCCCTCTGTTTGGCCCATGAGTGTCTCTGTGCTCAGCTTCTGTCTGCTCTTGTATATAATTCTTTCCTAGTCCATACCCTACTAGACTTTTAAACTATTGGTTTGTGTATCTGCATCCTCTGCTAGACTGAGAACAGCTAGAAAGCTATTTCTACTTCTTGCTCATTTGGGTTGAGTCAGCACACATAAATGAGTAAATGAGCAATAATTATCTGTTGAATTAAGTAATCAATGTCACAAGTCAACAAGTGAGATTGTGCCTTTGCATTTTTCTGGTGATACCACAAAGTGATCAGCCTGCTAAACATTTTGGAGCATTACATCCAGTCCACATTCTTTGCTAATTTAGGGTTTTAGGATATAATAGGTAAAGATTACATCCTGATCAAAATATTTGCAGTAGGATGAGCAAAATTTTAAATATCTATGTTCTAACTGACAAACAATATGTTACCGAATTCTTTTTGTTTTCTTCTTAAAATGTGGTTTCTCTTCTGACATTTCTCTTATCATTGTTATCACCCCGTAACTTCCAATAATTGAGCACCTACTATGTGACAGACACAAACTAATAACTATGGTCTCTGCATGTTTAAATCTTCCAAGCTCCTTTTACTAATTCTATGAATATGCAGGGTGGCATGATGGTTGTACAATTCTTCTATGAATTATTGTAGCTGCAGCCCCATGCAAAGGCTGGGTGTTTATAATATATTCTGAAATACCTCTGTGGTTATTTTGTTTCTGATCCTGAAGAGGTTCTAAAAGGGAAGGGAATTCTGTGTCGTAATGGCTGCTCTGGCTTTTCTTTATGCTGTTTCTTCTACACAGCACTGTCTCACACATGGGCTTTACCTCTGTGGATGTAGATGCGCAATGCCAAAGTTGAGCACATGGCCCTTGCTTGTTTTTCAGGCTGAGAGATGACATGCATTAATTTTCAAAGGAAGTGCCCGGATGGTGGTTAAAATCACACTCTTAGGGGGTTCCATAGTGTAATGGTTAGCACTTTGGACTCTGAAAATCACACTCTTTGAAGTGTTTTCACCATTACTAAAATAAGAAAAACAACAAAAAAAATGAATTCCTTGTAGTTTGCTTTTGTAAAAAATTTCTTTGGTGTCTATCATAAGTTAGTTCTGACATCCACAAGTGCTTTATGTGAATTACCTTATTTAATCCTTCTAAGCATCCTAGGAGATTAGTCTTATTTATTACCTCCATGTAACACCTGAAAAAATTGAGGCATAGAGTAGCTAACCAATCTGCTTAAGGTGATGGAACTAGCGGGCCAATGAACCAGGGCTGAGCTTCTCTCTAGGGCCTGTGTCCTTGGTAAGACTATATGCCTCCTTTGGTTCCCAGTATGAGGCCGGGGTAACTGACTTTTAAATTTACTTTGCTTTTTTTTTTTTGGCTCTTGCAGATGAAATTTCCTTAAATAATTCTCTTTTGATGCTGGAGTTACTCTGACAATGATGCCCAGTATTCCTAACAGGATGTCACTATGAAGGCTGTTCGACACTCAACTTGCTACCTCCCGTTCTTCACGCTGTGCAAGAACAGCTCTTGATGTCTAGTAACTTACAGTATGGCACATTGGGTTGTGTTGTTTTTTTTTCTTGCAGTCCTCACAGCGTGCCACAGGAAGTGATATAGAACCATTAGTAAGAGCAGTTTCTGTGTCCCCATGTGCATGGGTGGGGAATGGAGGGTTTTGCAGCGCATTTCTTTGGGGGACTTTGAAAAGGGTAATTTAATTGTTTAAATCAAATTTGGGGTCCCCTGTCACAAATCATTACCTTGTCTTTCCTCTATCTATCTCCTTGTTCTTCAAATTAATGGCACGTACCATACACTGACCTCCATTAGCTTAATTTGGTTGAGACATTTTCCAGCCTGTATCTTCAAAACGAGAGAGAAAATTATGTTGACCAGGGGACCATCTGTGGAGTGCAAAATGTTAAGGAAGCGGGCATTTTCTGCATTTTCTCATTTTTCATTTCTGAAACTACTCTATGTACAATTCTGGATGTTTATATTTACTAACTCAAAACATTTCTCAGTGTACTGACTCAGATTAGGTAAATGAGACTGTAATATTATCTAGGAAGAAATTTAAAATATTCTTTCCCTCAAATCCGAATGCATGAGTGACATAAAGAATGATTAAGGCTTTGACTTCTTAATCATACATTTCTCGTAATTGAGCGTACTGGTACTGTATATAGCCCTTGAGTGCTATATTCTCTGTAGCATTTCACGAGAAGTACTGTGAAATACAGTCATCTCCAAGCACACCTGCTCAACAGACTCCATTTTTAATGCCTTGATAATTAGCCAGCACTGATTCCTTCCTTCTGTAAACTAAGTTTTTCTAACTTAGTTTCTTTTAGCTGGGTTTTTAATCCAGGTTGTTAAACTTAACTATGTTTTTCTAACTTTGCTGTTGGGTTAATTATCATCTATATATCTGAGATTAAGAAATATGACCTACTGATTTAATGGTCACTGTGTAATTTCCTTAAGCATGCATTTTTAAGTATTTTAAAAATATGTTTCAGGAATTATGCCAGGTCCGAAGGACATGGCCTGGAGCAGAAAGTACACTGGAGTGCAGGTAGAGTGATCACTTACCTACCAAAATCTCAGTGCATTTAAAATCCCTCCATAAACTGCATATAGACATAGGAAGAAGTCTAGTGTAAAAGGGACAAGAGAATAAATAATGACCCTGGTTCTTCTTTAACCAGCTGTGTGAATGGTCATGTCATTCAATCTTGCCAGGTCTAAGCTTCCTAGTGCATTAAATCAGGGTCTTGAACAAGATCTAGGTTCTCTATCCACATTCCACCAAGGACCCTTTAAACATCTTTTCTCCAGTTCCTTACATTGTGAAAGACTTAGATGGGAAAATGCTACAGAAATGGGAGCAATTTTAACAACAAACTCGGATATAGTCAAGCTGAGTTGGAGACTCGTGAGACATCCTAAGGGAAATAATAAACCAAATGTTGGGAATGAATGACTGTAGAAGTCTCTGCTTAAGGTTGAGATTGAGGTTGTTTTTACAGAAAAAAAACAACTAGGAATCATGGAAGAAGATAAGTTGCTAAGAACAAATGTATAGAAAGAAGAGAGAAGGAATACAGAAACAAAACAAAACAGGACCCTAAGGAAGGTCTCTAATTTCCACACAAGTAAAGTGATGCTCAAGGTGATTGGAAAAGACTTCTACCCTTTATGGAACAAAAATGCCAGATGGTCAAGCTGGATTCAGAAAAAGAAGAGGCACTCAAGATCTAATTGTGAACATTCTTTGAATACTGGAGTACTCCAAAGAATTTCAGAAGAAGGTTAGTCTATGTTTATAGACTAACACTTTTCAGGTGTAAAGTCTTTGACTGCATGAATTTTAAAAAGCTAAGGGCTGCTCTGAAAGAAATGAGCATGCTTCACCTCTTGATTGTCCTGATGGGTGCCCTATATTATGGACAGGAAGCCACTGTCAGGACAGAATATGGAGATACTGAATGGTTTCCTACAGGCAAAGTTGTCAGACAAGGGTGCATGGTATCTCCCTATTTGTTTACTTTGTACACAGAACATATCATATGAAAGGAATGAAAATTGGTGGAAGAAATATCAATAATTTAAGATATACCAATGACACCATCTTGCTGGCAGAAAGTAGCAATGATTTGAAGTGACTTCTGATGAAAACGAAAGAAGAATATGCCAAAGCAGGACTGCATTTGAACATTAAGAGGACAGAAATAATGACTACAGAAGAAATACAGTTTTACATAGACAATAAAGACATTATATTGTTAAAGATTTTGTTTACCTTGCTACAGTTGTCAATTCCAATGGAGACTGCAGCCAAGAAATGAAGAGAAGGCTGAGACTCAGAGGGCAGCAAAAGAAGAATTAGGAAAGATCACCAAAAGCAAAGAAGTGTCTCAGAGACCAAGGTTAAGATAATCCACACTCTCGTATTCTCCATTCCTACAAACAAAGTGTTTAAAGCTGACGGTGAAAAAGGCTGATAGAAAAAAAAATTATATTCACTTGAAATATGGTGTTGGAGGAGAGCTCTGTGGATACCCTGGACCTCCAGAAAGACAAATGAGTGGGTTTTAGAGCAAATTAAGCTTGAAACATTTGACAAAAATGACAAAACTGAAGTTGTTCCTCTTAGAGTCCATCATGAGAAGGCAGGTGTTTTTTTTGTTTGTTTGTTTTTTGAAAATACAATAATCCTGGGAAAATAGAAGGCAGCAGAAAAAAGAAGACCCAAAATGAGATGGATAAACTCTGTAGCAGAAGCCATAGGTATGAGTCTACAGGAGCAGAGTGGGGCTGTTGAGGATAGGACACTGTGGACATCACTCATTCATAGGGTGGCCAGTAATTGGAGTGAGTCACATACAGGGAAGATTCGAAAGGGAACAGAGGCCAAAGACATAACCCTAAGAAGGGTCTACATGTAGGGACAGGAAATAGTGAGAGGAGCCAGAGAAGAAATGGACAGAAAAGTTGGAAGAGACCAAGGATGGTGACACATCACAAAGGTGTCAGGTTGAGTGTTCATACTATAGTAAGGTCAAGGGGCTTGAGAACTATAAAAAGATTCGGCCACTCAGCCACCCTAGTAATAGTTGTGACTGCATATTATACATAATTATCCCATAACATAACATTTAAAAAAAAGAAATTGTGGCACCCTGGCCAGTGTTGCTCAGTTGGTTGGGCATTGTCCTGTGCACCATGAGGTTGCTGGCTTGATTCCTAGTCAAGGGCACATACCCAGGTTTCAGACTCAATCTCCCGTAGGGGGCGTGCAAGAGGCAGCCGAAACTCTCACATCGATGTTTCTATCTCTAGCTCTAGCTCTAGCTCTCTTCCTCAAAAAATCAATAAATTATTTATTTTAAAGAAATTGTAGCAAAGAAGGCTTAAGAATTTAGTAGGTACTTCATGAGATTCTATCAATACCGGCTAGATGGGGATGGGGTAAATTGGGTCATGGAGTTGGGGAGGCAAGAAAATACATCTTTGCACTGAAGTCATTCGATAAATAAGTAGCATTCTGAGAATGTCTCAGATGAGCTGTGAACCACTGTAAAACATGTATTCTTTTGTCATTCAGGTAATAGAAGCAGCATCTCAGTGTCATTAAGACACCTAGTTGTGAATACCTTCATGTTTTAGTATCAAAGAGACTGGAAATCCAGGGTACTTTCAGCTAGGGCAGTGTCACAAAATCCCAAATGCGAATCCTGTTTTTCTTCCTGCAAATGAGCAAAAGAGTCCAAGTAAGGGAGTTGAGGTTGTTTTCTGACTATTGTTAGGCCCCTGCACTTTCAGAGCACATCCATGGGGACTTTCAAGCAAAAAACTGCTGAGAGTAGCAACATGCTTGCTTCCTGCTCTGTTCTCTGGTGACCGAGACTTGTGGCTGACAGGCAATACAAATCTCTTTAGTACAGCAGCTATTGTAGGAAACTTTCATCCTCTGTGATGCCCAGAAAGAAATGCTAGGACTCAGAGAAAGCTGTTCTCTAATAAACAAAAAAAATACAAAATCTGCTTTTCTTTGTACATTGACTCTTCTCTCGAAGTACTCTGATCAGTTACCATCGTAGTGTCTGTCACCAACACTACTGATAACACATGACCTCCCTGTGCCCTTTCCTACCAAGGTTCTGCTATATTGTGGAATTGGACAAACTGCTAGATAACATACTCTAAAAGACATGTGTACTCACAGTGAGGGAAGAATTTAGTGTTGCAGAGGAAACAACGCTGTGCACTCACCTAAGGGGAAAAGGTGATTTCGACTGAGACATGTTATTCTGTTTTGAAGAGCAAAAGGTAGATGAAAGCCCAAAATGTCTTTTAAATGAAGGACAGCAGGTCTCCGGGCTTGGCAAATATCAGTAACTAGTATGTCTTGGTCACAGTATTTATAACCAACAATTGAATAATCCCAGTCTCCAGATTAATTATAGATTTGCAGTATCTTTTGCTAACATTAGAATTTTTATTTGGATGAGACTTTACATTTCTTCTGTTTCTTTCTCTCATTTCTACTCGCAACCAAAGAGAGGGCAACTTCTATATCACATTACCATACTAGATACAAAAACAGAAAATGAGGGGGAGATATAATGAGGTACAAGAGTGTTCTGTGACCCCAGGGAAAGGTTTGTTCTTGTATCTTTTTTTTTTTTTTAATTTAAGACAGGAGGCGGGGGAAAACTTTACGGAGAAGTAAACCTGAGACATTGATTCAAGAGCCAGACAGTTCAATGAACAGGATAATCGGGGTAGTTTTTGACAGGTGCGGCTGCCTGCCTATAGCTGGCATATAATCATTACCATTTTAATAAGGCTCTAATAGGGGGGCTGATCATTCAATGGGGTGTGAGGATCCTAATTCAGCTCCCAATCCCACATGAATGTGCTAGAATTTGCAAGCTTTGTTTTCCTCTTTTGTACCTCTGAATGCCAATAATTACTGGCTATAGATTCAAAAATTCTTAGAACTGGAAGCTAAATTAGCTCTCCTAATACTGCACAGAAATGTCAATACTCATAAAGAAGGAAGCAAGTGGGTTTTTTGTATTCTTTTTTATTATTATTATTACACTTGTAAGCATTGTGAAGACCAGCAGTTGAAGTGGGCTGGTTTGCAGCATAATAATGACATTACTGTCCCCGGCTGAAGAGCCCTCCCCCTTTCAGGAACAAAAAGTTATCTACTGGTCCACATGAAATCAGTCTTCTAAGGATCATACATTGCTCTGAGCTTCCTGCTTTCCTTGTTGTGAAAGACATCTCTCTCGTCTGGTTTAGAGATGACATTTGTAAATATTCTAGAACTCCTAGTTGAAATGTAGATATCTCTTTGGAGAGAAAAAAAAAAGCTTAGATCATAGGTGGAAAGTAATAATAATAATTATGATATTGGTTATTATTATTTAGGTAGCACTATGCTTGATGCTTGATGTGGATTATTTTTATATTTAATCCTTCAACACCTCTATAAAGTAGATTTTTTCCCCCTTAGGCCCATTTACAAAAAAAGATGACACTTAGAATGATTCAAGAATTTATTCAAAATTATACATAAGTTACTGGTGGAGAAAGGACTCAGCCTGCCTGTATAACACAATTTCAGTGAGTGTTTCTTACAGGTGGCGCTTGTGTGAAGTTTCTCAAGGCTCATGCATTTAATTTGGTGGGGGCTGTGCTTCACCCCCACGTCCTGCCCAATGTCACAAGGTGCCACAGCCATTCTCTGCCCCATTGCGGCAGAAATGTTCTTCTGTGGGTCTAAGACAGCTGGCCAAGGTCATACTCCGGCTGATGCCAGGAATTGATTTTCAGGAACACTCGAACTAACCCTCCTTCGCAGATCAGACCACACTCTCTCCAAACAAGCTGTGGGAAATGAAATCTTCAGTTTTTGACAGGTAATCTACAAAAAGGAGTTTGTCGAAACTGGCAACTTGCTACATTGCTGCTCTTTGGGAGTCAGGCCAGACACTCTTCCAGCTTCTAACACAGTGTGTGCGGGCAGTTCTGTACCAAAATCCTCCTGGACTGCACATATGCTAACTGTAAAACAAAATCTCTCTCGTGTCCGTCAATGATGTACCGAAATTCCATGTGCTTGTCTTTAAAGTCTGATAATACCAATTACCATGGTCAGGTCTTGTTTTGTTTGGCCGATTTGCTTTATTCATAAAAACATTTAACTAAAATTTTACAATGGATAGAGCAAATGTGTCCTGACCATTGCCACATTGTAGACCTGACACCAGAATCCAATTATCATGATGCTTCAGAATTATTTTCACTATGAATCAGGATCTCTGGGGAACCTCTAAAACACACACACACACACACACACACACACACACACACACACACACACACACACTCTACACAAATTGTATCCCAGCCCATATGAAACATCACTAGGAAAATAGATCATTAGGCCCAGTTCTTATATGAAAGATTGAAGTCTCATTAACAGCTTTCTGATGGACCAATATAAATAGGAAGAATATAAATATTGGAAAGAGGTGCCAACAGCTATTTTATATTTCTTTTCTTAAGTATCTGAGTCTAATTCTGTCACTCAACACAACTCTGTACTAGCTATCACTGCAAAAGAAATTCCCTCAAAATTAGGCAGCTGAAGGCAACTGCAAACATTTTTTGTTTCACTGTTTTGTAGGCCAGGAACTCAGGAGCTGCTGTGGTGAGTGGTTTGGGTGTAGTGTCTCTGGTGAGGTTGTTTTCAGAGTGTCAGCTAAGTTGTAGTCATCTGAAGGCTTGTCTGGGGCTGGAATTCATCTGAAGATCGCTCACTCACCTGGCTGTACAGCGATCCTTCAGTGTCTCACCCAATGGATCTCTCCATGGGGCTGCTGAGTGTCTTCCCATGGTGACTGCTGCCCACAGAACAAGTGACATAAGAGAGAATCCATCTGTCTTTTCTGACCGAGTCTCAGAAACCACATTCCATCATTTCTTTGATGTCTTATTGGTCACATAGGTCAGTCCTATTCAATGCGGGAGGGGGGTTACACAGGAGCAAGAATACCAGGGGAGAGAACCACCACAGCCATCTGGGAGCCAGTTACTACTACCTCCTTGCAGAACTCTTGACTCTAGCAATGTTTTGTGTGGGAAAAGGCAAGAGGTCATTCCCACTTAGCTAAAGGCCATTGCTACTTAACTAAAGGTCATTCCAACTTAGCTCAAAGAGTAAAGCCATCTAGTTAATTCTTTACGCATAAGCCTACGCATAACCAGAGACCTCAGGGACAAAAACCACAAGCTATCTCATTGGTGTTTTCTGTTAATATAAAGACTTCAATTTCTTATTTAGTCATTTACTCATCTTTTCATTCAACAGAAATTTACTAAGAACCTCCTACCCACCAGGCGCTGTTCTAGATGTGGGGTAACAACAGTCAAAAATACAGCTAGAGCCCAACCGGTGTACCTCAGTGGTTGAGCGTTGACCTGGAGGTCACGGTTCAATTCCCTGTCAGGGCACATGCCTAAGTTGTGGGATTGGTCCCCAGTGTGGGATGTGCAGGAGGTAGCCAATCAGTGATTCTCTCTCATCATTGATGTTTCCATCTCTCTCTCCTTTCCCCTCTCTGAAACCAACAAAAATATATTTAAAATACATATCTAGAATGTCCATGCTAAGATTGAACTGCCACCTTCACAGAAGTGAGTTCCTGAAGTACTATTTCTTCATGGAAAATTTTCACATTCTAGGTTTAGGGTTTCTTATTTGATCATTAGGTGAAACCTGACTTGTTTATGAGTTGCATCCCAAATGCCATATTCTCTAAGGATCAGAGAACTACTAGACCCAGGAACATGTTAGCCAAAAAGATGTGCTTTCCAAACAGTGCAGGGAAGGACATTTTGGCAAAGGTCAACTGCATAAAGGTGGCATACGGCATTTAATACTGTCATAACAGAGCTATTACCTGGTCCTTGGCATAATATCCAACCCATAATATTACTTAGAACATTTAAGTGAAAATTCTATAATATTCATAAAATTGAACATGTTAGTCATAGCCTATTGGATGGAAATGTTGCACTAATATAAAAAAATGGCTAAAATAGCCATACCTTTCCTGATAAATAATCTTTCTTCCTTTAAACTGGTAAACCTCATTTTACTAATTAAGAAAAAATGGGCACAACTTAATGGTACCTAATTCATAGGATCATGTGAGAATTGAATGAAATAATTTACATGTAGCTCTTAGCACAGTTGCCTGAACTGTGATAAGTGCTCAGTAAATGTTATTATTATACAGCAGTATGTTATTACAAACCACTCATAGATAACTGGCTTTACTTTGATGTGGGTCATTCATTAACACTGTTTCAGAGAATTTCAGTAATTGATCAAGAATTAAAATTTCAAACTTGGAACTTTTCCTCCAAAGCATACCCCTCCATGGTTAGTGGGTTATGATCTAAAGTAGATATCTCTTCTACATATTTTTTTCACTGATGTTATATGACTAGTTATACGACTTACTGTGGTTTCTATTTTTAACAAATTATAATGTCATTTTGAACTAAAACAAGCATCACTCTAGTTTATGACATGTTTTTCCATCTGTAAAATAGGATGAAGGTGTTTAGGCGTCTTTTGGCATTTAATATGTAACAATTAGTATCTGAGAAGGCAGAAATGTGCATTCTGATGAAATTGCTAAATGGACTAGTCAGTGACATTAACCTATGGCGTCCTACTTTTGATACTATTTTTGAGTGTTTCACGTGGATTCTTCACTTGTCTCGTGCTGTTGCCAAATGTCCAAGCTCAGGCTGATTTGATAAATATGACCTGTAGAACCAAATTTAGGCCTTTCCTGCTTCTAATTCTGCTGAACAGAAAATGTGATTTCCTGAAGCAAAATAAAAGGCTTAGAATAAAGACTAAGAAGGCTTCTTGGGTATCAAATCACTCTTACAAAACACCGTTTTGATGAAGCAGTTTAAGCAAATCAGAAACATATGTATTAGATTTCCCATGAGTTATTTGGGGTTCCAAAGTCAATGGATTGAGAAAGTGGCAGGGGCTGCCCTTCAGTTGCACAGTGCTCTCTGAAACCTCCAAAATGTGTCTTGGGGAGGAAGATTTAGTCAATCCCTGAAAAATTCAGGATAGTCTCCACCCGACCAGGAAGTATCCAGAATTCATGAGCTTGCCTCTTATTGCCGGTCCCAGTCCAATTTCTAGATCAAAGAAGTAGAATTAAGTACCCAGATGCTGGGCGGCTTATCTGTACTGCAGTAATGATCCTCCCCTTAGGTTTACCACGAATTAGAAATAAGCCTCTCCTATTCTTCATCTTAAATCAGAAAAGAAATATTAGACACATTTTTCTTTGCTGAACTCTCATTCTGAAGATAATACCCTCAGGAAAAAAATGTGTTAAATTAAGAAGTGTGACCAGCTCACCTTTCATTTAGCTTCATTGAGTAAAGTAACTCTTTAGTGCTGAAAGCCCCAATTCTCTGTTTTGCTATTAGATGGTGTCAACAGTTGTCTCCAAAGGCTGTTAGGGAATGCTTTAAAAATGCTCCAGTTATATTAGTAAATTACATTTTTTAAAAACAGATTTCTAACACCACTATTTTTCTTAAGTGAAGATGGGAGAAGGCGTGAGGTGTCCAAAAAAAATCTGACAACAAAAGGTAAGCTCTGAGGTAGTAGAGTTCCATGTGTTGAACAAATTCAGATTAAATTTAAATCCAGCGAGGTTTGGAGGCCATTCTCTTTGGAGCTTGGCAGAATTGGCAAATCAGCTATTAAAAAATAGGGCTGAAGTGTTTTATCTGTGTTGTCCTTTGTAATTAGGCTGCTGAATAACAGAAGTATTATCACACCAGGGTTAGTGCCAGAGGATTATCCAAAGTTTTACAAATGGGATGCTAAAGTGGCCTGAACAGGTGCATACACAAAGACCAAGGGAGGGGAAAAGTAAGAGAATGAAAGCTGAGGCCTACTACTTTCAGCCACATAGTAAAATTAATGGTTTCTGTAAATGAATGGCACAGTTAGATTACCATTGAACTTGTAAAATTAGAGGAAGGAGTCAGATTCTTCATTACACTCCTTTTTCTCTCTCTTTTTTAATTTGAATGGAGGAGGTCGACCTTAATTGTCGTTTTACCTAAAAAAAAAAAATTCTTTTCATTCGAATAATTTTGCAGCAGGCACAGTGACTCCTCAAAAGAATTGTGCTTTCTGAAATCTTTTCCTTTTTTTCATGGTCTACTCATGTGACCTGTGTGTTGGAGAGAAAGTGTGTTGGATTGGAATGAGCTCATATTTGAGACATTGGTGAACTTGAACTTACAAAGAACAACAACTACTTCCTTAACAAGAGCAGTTGAAAATTGAAAGTCAATTGGACTTTATGTTGGCAAATTAAGAATATATATATATGTGTGTGTGTGTGTGTGTGTGTGTGTGTGTGTGTGTGTGTGTACATTTTTTTACTAATAGTCTTGCTTAGAATTAGGAGCAAATGTATAGGAACTCATGGATTCTAAACATCCTCAGTTGGACTTTATATTAATATCCTAAAACTATCCATTTTCCTATATAATAGTAATTCTATTCATTTAACACTGAGTTACTTTTTTGTTATAATTTACTTGCAAGAGCTCTAGGTTATGTTACTTTGGAAATCTAAATGTTCTGAGGCTTCTACACCACAATGATTCCTTAACATTTCCACCAACTCTTCGACACTCTCATACAGTTCCCCGATTATTTGGCTACCTGGGTAAGCCTTGACTTTGCTTGATGGTTTTAGATTCCAAGAACCTGACAGTGCTACCAAGTTTTCAGCTCTTCCCAGAGCACAAGTATGTCTTTATATTAGGCAATATAGCATACATGAAACTTAGCTCCTGACAAATGACCAGGTCCTAATACATATTTAGCTACTACTGCTGTTGTTATTTGTTGTTATTATTATTATCATTATGTTAACACATCCTCAAACACATCCCATTGACATAAACACTGACAATATAAACAGACGAGTGATGCCCTGCAGGTGTGGTTCAGTGGTTGAGTGTCGACCTATGAACCAGAGGTCATGGTTCAATTCCAGGTCAGGACACATGCCAGGGTTGCAGGCTCAATCCCCAATAGGAACTGTGCAGGAGGTAGCCAGTCAATGATTTTCTTTCATCATTAATGTTTCTATCTCGCTCTCCCTCTCCTTCTCTGAAATCAATAATAATATATTTAAAAAACCAGGCTAGTGATTCCCATATGACCACCGAATCCAGTTTGTAAACATAACCTTGTCCATGACACCACATCATTGGTACCCCCTTTCAAGAATGAAATGTACAGTGTGAACTTGGTCATGCATTAACCCAATGATCTTGTTGGCCATGTCAAGATTATTATTTATGTAGCCATTTGAGAAAAGTATCAAAACATTTACCTACATCTACAACTAAATATTAAAATAGTTTACTTATTTGTGTAAAAATTTGGGAATTAGAAACTGCAGTTATCATTAACTAAGAGCTTACTACATCAAGCACTGTGCTAAGCACTTTATGTTCAACATTGCACTGAATTAGCCAACAAAACTTTGATGGAAACATTTTTTTCTTTTCTATAATTGAGGAGCCTGGAGGTTAGAAATGTTAATAACTTTACCAAAAGACACAGCAAGTGGCAAAACCCTGATACTTCATTTCCCCAAACCCTAACTCTAAGTTTTTTAAGAGGTAGAATAGTGCGCAAAACAGACCAAAATTCTAGGCCTTGGGAGCTGACATCCTACTGGAAAGACAATGGTAGAGGAACATATGGTAAAAATAGTATAGAAATAAAGTAAGCAAGTTAAGGACAATAAGGAATGGTATGGGTAAGTGGGAAAGGGAAGTTTCGGTTTTAAACAGGGCTGCCCAGGGTAGGCCTCATTGAGAAGGTGACATTTGAGCACAAACTTGAAGGATTAAGGAAGTGAATCATGTGGCTGCTCAGATGAAAAGTATCCCAAGCAGAAGGAATAGGCAGTCAAACTCTCTGAAACAAAAGTGTACCTAGAATTTTCGAAGAACACCAAAGGGGTCTTTATGGGACCTCCTAACTGTTCATATACATGGGTGATCACTTTCTTTGATATAATCCCCTTTTTCCCTTAATTTATGATTGTGCAATGTGGGCTTCTGTTTATGCCTTTGGTAATATCATCCATAGATTGTAGCCTTTTAGAGAGAAAATTTTAGTTTTTCATTTACTTTTACATTGGTAAATTATTTCATCATAATTATCCCAGAGATCTGTTAGACAAATTTTCCTCAGTTGATTACAAATTATTTTGATGATCCATTCTACTCTCATTCTTTCTTGGAAGTCATTGAAAATCTACATTAGGCTTTGTTACTAATACCCAGAACAGCCACCACTGAGATGGTAATCGCTGGGTGCAATGGAAGATGTTTAAATGCTTGGGGATCTGGTGGCCACTTTATAAAAATGAAAGAAGACAGAGGCAATGAGAAGATGTGTTCATAGATGTCTTCGCCTTCTCTGGGAGCAGCATGAGGAAGCACATCGGAGGTGACCTCGGTCTTCGAACCAGATATACATTCCTATAGCTGAGTTGTTTGAAGTTTTCCCCGTGTGGTTTAGAGTGCAGTATAAGATGTCAAATAAAGCATAGGATAGGATGTCAGAGTCCTTTTGGACAAAGCAGCTTCTGAATTTTCAGCAGGGACAAAATTACATTCGTAAGAATGGAAAACACCCACTGTCGAAAATGGGTCCCTTCTTGTCTTTAAGTCTTTTCAAATATTTCAAGATTAAATAGAACGTGCAAACAATACCTATAATCAAATTTTCTTCCCCAATACCTGTTATCCTTTAGACATAAGTTTACCTCCTAGGTGACTGCACTCAAGGATTTTACTTTAATAGATTACCATAGACCCACCTTATCAAGCACGGGGAACACAGCTGTCATGCAGTTGACTAAATCTAAATTTTGGCAGTAAGAATAAATACACTTTTCCATTGTATTTTACTAAGTCAGAATACCAGGAGAACTCCCAAGAGATAGAGGTAAAGGTGAATAAATATGGTGGCCACCTAGGCAGCAGCACTAGAGTTCTCAGAACAGCGACAATACCATATTTCTTTGTGACTTCTGAAATTTCTGAAATAACAGGTTCATAGTGATGAAGAGGAGGTGAAATGCAACAACAAAAAAGTAAAAACCACATAAACTTTCATACTTTGAATATCACTAGTTGATTGTCATTAGGCAAATTCACAGTTTCTCTAAGCATCTGTTTCCTCAACCTTAAAAATGAGCATAATCTATCAGTAAATAATATGAGAATTGAATAAATCAACATATGTAAAGCACCTAGAATAATCCCTGTACATAAAAGGCAATCATCAGCTGTTACTTTCTTTTCCCCTTATTTTATAGATGATTAAACACAGGTCTCTGTAGTATCAGAGAATTGCCCCAAATCAGTCAAATGGTAAAGCTGAGGCAGGTTTTTAAATTCTTAATCCAGTGCTACTTTAATATTATGCAAATTACTACCATCAACTTTTCCTTGATCTTTTATTTTAATTTACTACACTGTGAGGGTGAAAATGGGGCTGATTCAAGTTGTGACTGCATGAGAACAAATGTCACTAATGGGGAGAACTATTACAGACTCTAAATTCAGAATTTTTATTCCTAACACTGGTTTTGGAGATTAAGGTACCAATGGCCCAGTTGGATCTCTTCCAGAGTGCCAGTGACACACCAGGGAGCCTTGTTCTCACCCTCACCAGAATGTAGTGGGTCACAAGTGTAATAGGGTCACCTGGCACTAGGAATCTCTCCAGGAATTCTCTTGGCTTCCTATGGGACTTACTGCAGAGAGTTTCTAGTCAAGGATAGCAGTCTCCCCCTTTGTCACTATCTGCTAAGTGACTAGCTAGCCTGGATAGTGGATAAAAGCACAGGATCTGGGGTTAGTCACCTGGGTTCAAACCAGTTTTGTTGACTTGTTAAGTGACCTTGGACAAGTAACTTCCTTGTGCTTTGGTTTTTCCACCTATGAACTTAGTCCCTACATCCAAAGTTGTTAGAAGAGTGCCTAGAACACAGTAAGTGCAAAGTGTTTGCTGTTGCTAATATTATCAGGCTTCCTCCAAAGTGTGGGTCTATCTTGACTTTATAATCTCCAATCCCAAATTATTTGTACCTTTGTTCTCTGTTGAATGTCTTTTTACAATGCTAAATAGATGTTTTCTACATGAGGTTCTTCAACTAGCAATTTAAACTCAATGCCTTTGTAGAACATATTAATTACATCTTCAATTATTTTTTTTAAAGAGGGAACAAGCAGACAAATATATTCCTTCATATCAATCCTAATAATTTGATGTTAAGTTGTACATGCTTAGGGAAAATGGGTCTGGAATAAAATGCCAAAATCTTCTTGCTCACAATTTATATACAGGCACCATTTTATTTTACTTTTTAAAATAGAAATCCACTTTAATTTAATTGGCTGATCTGAACAACAGTATGGCATAGGCTGTTGGGACAGACTGCCTAGGTTTGAATCTTTATTCCATCACTCACTACCTGGGAGACTTTGGAAATTTTTATATACCTCTCACCTCATTTTCCTTATCTATAAAAGGTAGGTAATAATGATACCTAATGATATCGTTGATATCAGGATTAAATGGGTTATTTATAAAGCACTTAGTACAGACTCTGCTACTTTGGAGTGCTATATACACATTTGTTTGAATATGTAAATAAGTGCTAGGTGTCATTAGAATGACACAGAGAATTATTCCAATGAGAGAGTTTACCATGTAAATCTCACTGGACTTTTCCTACATCATCCATTAGAGTCATGGAATAAGTCCCTCTTGTGACTTTGTAGGAATGGCTCCAGACCCAGTCCTCCTATGAATCTAAGAATGACTTCTCTGGCCCTTGAATAAGCACATTACCAAGCCTTATGAGCTTAAAGGTACACTGTTAGGTTGAGTGATCAATGGAACAGTGATAGCCCATACTTTTCTGCCTCTTGCTCTCTTCTGATCACATGGAACATTAATTCCCCATAAATTACCCAACAAGTACCCTAGGGAGTTCCAACACAAGACCTTACTAGTGTTTGAGAAGTTTGCCTGATACTGATGCATGTTTCAAATATGTTGATTTCTTGAAGGCAACCCAGTCTTTGGAAATCACGTAGATGTCTCAAAGCATTTTAAACTCCACCCATTCCAAACCAAACTCAGTTACTTTTATTCCCTTCACACTCCACTAGCTCTTTCTGAGTTCTCCATGCTTTCTCACCCACACTGGAAAATGTGGAGTCTTGTTCAACCTCTCACACTTTTTCATTACTCCTTCCACCCTGATCATACATGGAATCCCAATAATTGTGCTGCTAAATGTCCTGTAATATTTATCCTCTGCCATAGCCCTTACTCTGCTCAGACCTTCCACTGTTCATAAATGAGGAGGTGACACAAAGACTTCTTTCTTAAGTGCCTGGTTAGGTGGTAAAAATGGATTGGTTTAGGTTAATAGAAATAGCTGCCTTAAAGAATTAGGCAAATAATCTAGATGGCATTGTAGAGGACCTACAAAATGAGTAAAAGTTTAAACTAGTACAGAACATGAAACATTGATTTTGATAAAATTGAAATATTACTTATGGTTATATTATGAAATTTGCATGCATATACTATCTACTCGCCTCTGTGGTAAGTTTTTCCTGAGAAAGGCCTATGTATGATTGAGCTCTGAATTAATCTAAGTATTTTTCATGGTGCCTAAACAAAAAAAGTATTTGCAATATAAATTAATGCTCTGACACTTAGAGCTGCTATCTTTGAGAATAGGTCAAGTTTCTTCCTGGCCCAGAGTTCTGTGATTCTCAGCTCTTCAGATACTTTCCCTGGGACTATAACTTTAGCTCACAGGGCCTCCCCATTCAGTTTTATTTAGGTTGTTTCTCCTAAAATACATTATTTACATTTTATTTGCCTGTAGAGAAGCTCTTTTATCTCAATTACTTGCTTATGATGTTGAAGGAGACTGGAAGGTGATGTGTTGTAGGATAAGGGCATAAACTATGTTGTTGGCTCTTTCTAGGTTCAAATCCTTCTTGGGCAGGATTAGCTATGTAACCTTAGGCAAATACTGTATTCTTACCTCTACAACCCCAGCTTTCCTCATCTCTAAAAATGGCCAAGATTAAGAACCCCCCATTGGAAATACTTTGGGAAATTAGTGTTCTACTGTGTTTAATGTTCTTGGCCCACACTTGAGACTCAATGTTCTCTTCCTTTTAGACAGATGGATCAGTATTTTTAATTTCCTTTAGAAATAATTTTACATATTTTTTATGAGAAAGCCTATGTCTTCTCTTTGGAGACTTTGTAGTTTATACAAATGAGGTCCCTCCCACCACCCCAAATAGCTACATACAGATTTCAAGGGGTCATACACTATATCCAAGGAGAATCTCTCTAAAAATTCCTTCAATGTTTGGCTTTTGCATTCTTAGAATTCTCTTCCATATTCTTAGAGAGAATGAAAGTAGCTGAGCCCTCACACTTAGTTTTAAGCTAATCAACCAAATGATCACATAGAATGCATGGTTTGGAGTGGAGAGAGAGAGAAAAATAAACCCTGCCATTTGTTTATCACTGACCACTGCAGGGAGGGGACAGTACTTTCTACTGGTTTCTATTTGACAGGACACTCTCACATGCGCAGAGTGCACTGTTGTTGTGGAACTATGGGCTGGTGACTGAAACTGCCTATTTCAGGAGATTGTATGCCTTAAACAGGCTCCTCACAAAAGAGGATTCTAAATGACTATAATATATGTAAGGATACTAACAATAATTAGTCATCAGAGAAATGCAAAATAAAACCACTCTATATTCATCAGAATGCCTAAAATACAATGTGTAACAATACCAAGAATTGGTGAGGATTAGATCACCTAAACTCTCTTAAATTGTTGGTGGGAATGTAAATTATTGAAGACACTTTGAAAAGCTGTTCAGCAGTATCTACAAAACCAATTAGATGCCTACCCTAATACATTTACCCCTGGGTATAGCCCCAATAAAAACGTGAATATATGTACATGACAAAAAATGTGTACAAAACATTCACAGCAAAAAAACAAATGAACAAACAAACAAACAAACAAACAGCAGCATTATTTTTAATAACCTAAAACTGGAAACAGAGCACTATCCACAACAGTAAAATGGAGAAATTGCGAATAGTCATGAATGGAATGTTATCAAGCAATGAAAGAGATAAACTGCTACATAAACAACATAGTAAATGTCATATATCAAATACTGAGGGCAAGAAGCTAGTAGAATTTATATTATGCAATTCAATTTAATAAAGTTCAGAGACAGGCAAAACTAGAGCCATGGTTGTCATTTGTATAATGACAGGGAAGAAGCAGAGTGAGACTTGTAGGGTGCTAGTAATACCCTACGTCTTGCTCTGGGTTATGGCTACAGAGGTGTGTATACTTTTTAGAATTCCTTGATCTGTTCACTTCATTCAGAATTGCTGTATGCACTTTATACTTCAATAAAATGTTTTCAAAAAGAACTAAGATTTAGTAATTTGTTAGGTGCGGGCACTAAAATGTGGCAAGCGGTCTCTAGCATGAATGATTGGAGGATGGCAGGGCTATTCAATATGATAAGCTTACTGAGAGGCAATACTGCCTAGTAGTTCAGTGTATGGTTCCGGAGCAAGAACATCTTGGTTTCAATGCCAGGTCTGTTCCTAATTCTAGCAGTTTGGGCAAGTTATGTAACCTCTTGTCCCTCTGTTTCTACAACTGAAGAAAGGGTGGTGATAATAATAGTAGCACTTCATTCATAGGTTCAGTGTGATGATTAAATTATTTCTTACTAGAAGCCTGATGCACGAATTTCGTGCAAGGGGCTCGGCCCTCACAGCCCTAGCTGCCTCACAGCCCTGTGGCTCCATCCACTGGTCATTCCAGAAGGTCATTCTGGAAGGTCGCTCTGCTATCTGGTCTAATTAGCATATTAGCTCTTTATTAGATAGGATTTATTTAGAGCTTAGTGCTCTATAGAAAGTAAATGTTAGATAAGTACTTGATAAATAAATAAGCACTGAGGAATCCAGTTTAGGAACGAACTGGGGGAGTTCAGTTTTGGACAAGTTAAGTTTGAGACATATATCTTATATCTATATCTATTTATCTATAAATGATAGAAGTCATGGACATGTGGACGAAAGGGGCCACATGCTGACCTGACAAACTCAGGGGAGGCCTGCATGGCAGTCTTGCAAACTCGGAGACCTAAAGTAACCACAAAGGATGGTCTGAAATTAAACTTTAACTAAAAGCAGTTATGGTGGGCAGTTACATCCTAGGCCAGTATCCTCACTGACAAGGTCAACCTTTACCTTAACCGAGCCTATCTGTCTTTTTGCATCTATGATAACATACCCTTGAAATGTCTGGGTAACTTGTGACTTCCCTGTATCTGGAGGCCCTGGGCCACAACCAAATGTGCTGGGTGCCAGGACAGATACCACAAATTCCTTCATCATCATGTTACTTGATCCTGCACCCACCTAAGTGTGTGTCCATCATTTTACTTTTTATCCAATCCCAGGGGTTTCCCTGCTTTGCTTTATCCCTCCTCCTTAATCTGTCACCAATGAATTTCATGTAACCCACCTAGGTTCCTCCTTTGATTGAAATGTATAAATACAAATGTAACCCGCCATTCTCCGGAGCATTATCTCAATTCGTTGAGGTTCTGCTTCCTGGCATATGTCGACAGTTTGGCTCAAATAAACTCACAAAAATTCTTTACAGGTTTCAATGGTTGTTTTTTTTTTTAAATGTTAACAGACATATAGGTGGTAACTGAAGCCCTGACGTTGCACAGGAGTCCTCCAGGGAAAGTGTGTGTTAGGAAGATTCATAGAATTACCCAGGATCTGGAGAATGAATGGAAGGAGAATTGTGAGGAGAATCGGGGCCACATATTTTCACAGAAGCCAAGGAATGGAGATCTTCGCATAGGGAAAGAAAATACATAATTGGCTTGTCCATTAGAAGGTCAATGGTGACCTTAGCAAGATTGATCTTAGTGCACCAGGGGTTAGAAGGCAGCCTAGAGGGGCTCAGACAGAAATGGAAAGTGAGGAAGTGGGGAAGGCAAGCATGACTTCACTTAAGAAAAGCTTAGAAGAGAAAAAGAAACCAGAGAGAAGCTGGTTTTCGCAGGGTACTTGATCATGCCTCTAGGCTGGGAGGAGGAACAAAGCCCACTGGCAGAGGCTAATGAGACCACAGAGCAGTGGTTCTCCACCTTCTGGCCCTTTAAATACAGTTCCTCAGGTTGTGACCCAACCATAAAATTATTTTCGTTGCTACTTCATAACTGTAATGTTGCTACTGTTATGAATCATAATGTAAATATCTGATATGCAGGATGGTCTTAGGCGACCCCTGTGAAAGGGTGGTTCCACCGCCAAAGGGATTGTGACCCAAAGGTTGAGAACCGCTGCCATAGAGGGAGGCAACTGATGGAGCAAGGTCTCAGGAGGGACAGGAAGACATGGGTTCAAGGGCTGACCTTCCCTGGAGCCCTTGTCACTGGTTAGAGGGTGTTCTGGTCTGACACCCATAATCAGGAAGCTAGCGGGTTCTCACAATGCTGATGGCTTTTACGGTGGGTTTTGGCTGCTCTTTGGTGCTTGAACATAAATATCTCTAAAAGAAGAATGTTTATCTTTCACATGGCAAAGGTTAGGTCCTGACAGGGAGCAAAGGGAGTTGAGAAAAGTAAACCAGGCGGTGTATTTCTGGGTCTCTGGGCACAGTTTGCTGTGATGGCTGTCATTACCTGTCCTGTGGTAATCTCTCCAGGGCCTCAGCCTGTTTGGCCAGAACGGGGGGCGGGGGGTAAAGAGGAAGGCTGGTCCTCATCCCCTTAAGGTTCATAAACTCTTCTTCTAAGTCTTGAAATCCAAGGTAACCACAGGAGGGATATCATCTCATCACCACCTCTTCGGAGGCTTTCCCGGTAAGAACTGTGGTTGGGGTGTAACTTTCACCTTGTTCATTCATTAGAATTATCTATAGTTAATTGGCTTTCTGGCCCCTTTTAGCATAAACTTGCTAGGTTTTTCTTTTGTTTTTTCCTTCCTCAGACTTGCTTACCTCATCTCATCACTGTTCACTTAGTTTAGTTTAGGGTTTTTTTAATTTTTAAAATATGTGTTTATTGATTTTAGAGAGAGAGAAGAAGGGAGAGGGAGAGAGGGAAACATAGATCAGCTGCCTCCTGCATGCCCCCTACTGAGGATCGAGCCCTGTAACCCAGACATGTGCCCTGACTGGGAATCAAACCGGCAATCTCTCAGTGAACGGATGATGCTAAACCAACTGAGCCACACCGGCCAGGGCAGGACACTTAGTTTTATATTCTTTTATGAAAATTATCATTTAAAACCTCTGAAGGAACCCCATTTAAAGTACTGTAACATAACACATGGTCCATTCATTAATGTACAGAAAATATTTGTCACTGTAGGAAACGGAGCTGGGAAAGGGAGAAGACAGTGGTCATAAGAACAGACAAGTTTTTAAGCCTTTCATTTCCTTGCATTTCAAAGACTATTTGTAGTATGTAGATAATAATCCTTTTTCTAATATTTTTGGAAGCAGGAAGACTTCACATACATTGATTTTTTTGAGGTTTGAAGCTTACTCATTATAAGATTCAAAAACAAGTTTCTATAAAATTGTGACCATTTGGTATGAAAACCTTCCTAAAGTATATTACATTTCCCCCTCTTTGATACCTGGGACAACTGGACCTCTAAGCTTTTCTCAATGGGTGACGTTTGTTTATCCAGGTCTCTACAGTGGTGAGCTTAGTGAGACGTCCAGGCCTGCTTGCCTTGGCATTAAACAGGCTCAGGTTGCCATGCATTTTGCACCCTAATGGCTATTCTGTATAGGATTTATCTCTTATATTCAGCCAGGAGAACACAATAAAAACATTTACTCTCATTTGAAACATAATGAAAATTGTTCGGTCATCTGCATTTCTAGCCCACAGCAGATAAGAGGCTGTGGCTGTTCCAATGTCTGTTTCTGGCAGCAATCTCATCTAAATCTCTGCTCAAAATCCATGTGGGCTGAACACAAGACTGGGATAAACACAACAATAAAGGTAGCAGTGCCTGAGAAGTGCAGTGTGTTCTAGAAATCCATCCTTTTCTTCATTCATTATACTATTTGCTCCTCACAAAAACCCTGTGAGAAATAAGAACAACACTTATTGGACATCCGCTATGGACCAGGCACAATATTAGCTTGTTCTATGTAGTAATTCATTTATTCACTCAACACATTTTCATTGATTGGCTACTCTGGGCTGAACACTGTTTGTTCTCAGCCCAGGGAATGCTGCAGGGAACGAAATGAGTCCCTCCCGTGGTGTAGCTCATATTTTGTGAAGTGGTGGATAGCAATCAACCAACCAAATAAATAAATACATGGTACAGCAGATGGAAGGGGCACACTGGAGAAAAATAAAGCAGGGAAGGAGGCAAGGAGTGCAGAGGTGGGAGTCATTTTAAGCAGGATGGTTGGGAAGGACTCACTGAGAAGGTGACATCTGAGCAAAGAATGAAAGAGATCAGGGAACCAGATAAGCAGATTATCTAGGGGAAAGCAGTCTCATTAGAGGAAACAGCAAGTGCGAGGGGCCTGAGGTAGAAGTGAAATCTGTGTATCCCAGAAGCAGTAGGGGCCAACATGATTAAAATAGAATGAACAAGGGAAAAGTATTAAGAGATGAAGTCCTAGATTACAAAGGGCCATTGAGTGAGCATGGCTTTTATTCTGAAAAAATAATGGAAAACATTAGAAGGTGTTTGGTTGGTGGGTTTTTTTTTGTTTTTGTTTTTTAGCATAAGAGTGGTAAGGCCTGACTATATTTAAACAGAATCACCATAATTTCTGTGATGAGAACAGGTGTAGGGAACAAGGATGGAAGCAGAGAAACTAGTTCAGAAGGCATTACTTTCATAGAGGTGAGAGATGATTGTAGCTTGAACTCGGAGGGTTGTGATGGAGATGAGAAGAGGTAGGATTCAGATGCACTTTGAAGATATAGAGTCAAGAGGATTTGTTGAAGGATTAGATGTGGGATTTGAGAGGGAAAAATGAAAGGAGTCAAGGACCACTCCAAGGTTTGTGGTCTGCTCGATTGAAAGAATAATATTGCTATTCATGGGTGCTGTGAAGATAATGGGGGGGAACAACTTTTGGGAAAAGGATAAGACTTTTGTTTTGGATATGTTCAGTTGAGATGGCTTTCATATACTCAAATGGAAATATCAAGGAGGCAATGGGTATATGCATGTGGAGTTTTTATTTTTTTTCAGATCAGGGGCAGATGGGAAGGGATTGGATCAAAGATGGGAGGGGAGAATTTAGCTTTAGAGAAAGAACATTTCTTTTTTCCTTCAGATAGTTGCTTAGTAAAAGAAGGAAGGTGAAAATACAAGGAAATAATGAGGCAGAGAAAAGGGAACATGGAGAAGCATGGTAACCTCAAGCTTCTAGATAAAATATGAGGAATGTATTATAACCTCTCAGGCAGGGTTTGCATAAATGTAGCAAAAGTGCTACCACTCTCCTTTCTAGCACCCATTGCAGACATCATTAATCAACCACAGCACTCTTTCCTTCTGATCCTAGATGCAGTCTCAATCTAGCAGTCCTTCGCAGTCCAGCCCTTCTCAATCCAATCACTTAGAATAGGATGGGGAATGTCTGGCCCGCAGGCTGTAGAAGGCCCACAAAATCATTAGGTCTGGCCCTGCCAGGGCATTAGGGATGAGTTAATTAAATGTTTGACCAAATATAGAAGGCTAATTTTTAAGTTGATCATTTTGTGTGGCCCATGAATGATGTTATAAATATCCAAATGGCCTTTGGCAAATAAAAGGTTCCCCACTCCTGACTTGGATCTTGAAATGAAACCAAATGCCAAATCTACTCAAGAGTGAGCTCAAGACTTCCCTTCCACTCACTTCATCTTGAAAAAAAAAAAAAAAGCAGCTGTGGTAAGAATCAAGTACAAAATGAAGTGATGGCCACAAAGCTAGGCTTCCTTAACAAGGGGGGTAGCTCCTGCTGGGGAAGGACAGAACACTTAGTAAACAGAACCGGATGACAGCTCTTTTACTTGTATCTTCACATTCTACTCTGTCCAGTGGAAAAGGGCAGAGAGATTGCCTCCCCTTGGAATGCCAATTGGAACCTAATTTTCATTATTCTCTTAAAATTTGTCCCTGCTTTAAGTAGATCCGCTTTAAGAGGCTTTGGGTCTCTGTCACTTATCCATGGGTATATAGAAACCTGTAGTTAGAGGAGGCAGGAAATTCTTCTGGAGAGCTTAAGGAGGAAGGACATGTTGAGCATTTGTTCACTAGGTGGACAAATAAGAGAGGAAAAGGCTGAACAAGAAGGATGAATACAAGGGTGAACTCAAGGACAGGGCCAAAGCAAGGAGGCATCTAGGAATAGTGGACCCCTCACTGTCGGTAAACTACAAGGTGTGTTGAGGAGAGAGCACTGTGGCATGGAGGCGCAAAAGCAAAACCAGAAAGGTAGGTTGTAGTCAGATTGTTTAAAAATATACCAAGGCTGTGATCTGGCTTGCAACAGGAGGCTGTAACTTTTGCAAAACTGAAGAATGGCAAAAATATGTTTGATTTTTTTTACAGCAATACAAATATCCACTCATGTAAAGGCTTGCTATAAACACGAAGGGCTTTACTTACAATACTCATTTCATCCTGCAACAACCCTGTCATGTAAGTAATTATCCCCATTTTACAGATGAGGAAACTGAGGGCACTGAAAAGTTAATGGTTCCATTGTAACCCAGTTGGTAATTGACAGCCAGGATTTATAGCTAGTTCATCCTGCTCAATAAGTTTCTTGGGACAAGATCCATGTTGGATTTATTATTTTAAAAACTCCTCCCCCCAAAGAAAAAAAAAGTCTATCGTGGTACCTGATATGTGTCAGGGACTCAATCATCTTCACTGCTGTCAGCTAGAGGCCACTCTGTCTTAGATTCACATGCACAGTCATTCTCCCCGTAGCCTCAAGTAGCCTTACAGCACCGCTTTACCATGGGGAACGGTGATGACAATCACAGAAAATTTTGACTGTGTGCTTGAGCGTGTGCCAGGCACAGCATTAACCTCTTGAGGTCCATGAACAGCTTGAATGAATCACCACAACCCTATGTGGTAGGTACTGTCCACAGCTGAGGCTCAGAAAGGTTAAATAACTCACCCAGAGTCACACAGTAAGTTGCAAGGCTGGGCTTTCCTCCAGGGTCTGTTTCCAGCACCCACTTCCCCCCACCGCCTCCCTGACAGCTTGCTTCCCCAAGGGGTGCCCCCACAGTGGAGGATGGATTTGCTAGGCTCCGGCTGGGCTGTTTTGTGCAGTGACCAAGGGCACACATTTTGTTAGACACTCGGCCTGAATGAGGGGCTCAGGCCTTTAGTCTGTGGCTGTGGAACAGAGAAAAGCCAACTGACCCAGAAGGGGATTGAACTTGTGACCCAGATTTCAGAGCACCAGGCTCTAACCGCTGGGCAGACCCAGCACCTCCAGTGAGTGGGCTGTTTCACCGGGGACACGCCTTGCATTTTAAAATCTTGTGCGGCTTCTCCCCAACACCCCCTCCTCCTTGCCGAAGATTAAGAAACGGAGGTGCAGGCTAGAGCACAGTGAGAAGAAAATACATCATGATTTAAATTCATGCCTCTGAACGCGCAGCTTAGCCCGCTGAACTCCCCTCGCGTCATCTCTGCCACCTCCATTCTGTGATTTATTTCAGGCGGTGGCCCTCTGTGTATGTGTAAAAATCCCCCTGAATGCTTTCCCCTGAGGGCAGTCAATGCGTCTCTCTCTGAAGTGTAGCGCCAATGCTGATGTGCGCGAAGGGATGAAAACCCCTACATTTCAAGTCTCCCCAAAGCTTCGAGCCAGAAGAAAAAGGAAAAAAAAAGTTGTCCATTCCCCTTTTTCAGCCCTCGCACTTCAAATGCTAATGCAAAGTGTGTTGTCTTGGGCCGTGAATAGGTCTAAAATCTCTGGTTTGGAAGTATTTGCATACCCTCCTGAATAGGGAGGCAGCCAGCAGACAGGATTAGCGCTACACATCACCTCCTCCAAAAAGGAGCTGACAGGGCTGGAGAAAATTGAGTGTGGGCAAAGGGCTGACTGTAAGGTGAGGGGGGGAGCAGGGTCTTCTCCAGACACTCAGCCTTTCCATCTTTCTTCCTCAGGGAAAAAACACACACAAAACAAAACAAAAAAACATAGCAAACATATAATCCAAGGAGAGGAATTTGCAAAAAGAGGAGGGAAAATCTTAACGGATTACTCAAAAACAGGGTGCCTATTTTAAATGTTGCAATTCACCCAGAGCACATGATTTTTAAAACAGGTGGAATTGTTTTTGCATATTTGATGTTTGTTGTACATTGTATAATAACCATTGTTTAGATTTCTCTGTAGCTTTATGAATTATTCTTTTTTTGTTGGCTACTTAACCTTCCTTTGTTTTATGAGTTTCTTTCTTTAGTTACAGTAGCTATCTTCATGCTTATAGCTTTTTGATTCTGTTATGTCCTTAAAATAAATGCCTCTATGGGTTTCTTTTCAGGCACAAATGGTGTGGTTATCTTTATAGTTTTTGCCAGGTTTTATCAACTTGTGAATTGCCAATTTAGAATGGTATCAGTTGTATGAGAATTGTCCCGTTTCCCTTCAAACATACAATTTGTTTGAATGTTAATTTTTAATGAATTTAAGTTTCTAAGATCTTAACATTTTATATAAGTTGAGATTTTTAAATTAACATCTTTTACTGCCAATTTCTTTCATTTCCACTTCTTTAATCACTGACAAGGATTACACTATTTTTAAATTTGTTTCCTATTTGTATTTCCTCTTGGGTGAACTACCTGTTCTTTGACCATTAATTGATTGAGATGTGGACTCCTTTCATAAACTTGAATAAATCTTTGCAAATTATATGAGCATATCAGATGTAAATATATTGTTCTAGTCTATTCCTGCTTTATTGTTTGAATACACATTTGAAGGACATTTGAATCTTTACATATTCCAACCAATCTGTTTCCTAGTTTCTGATTCCAACAAATAGTATTTTATATGGAACACTGAGCTTCAGTCCAAACACAAGACAGTGGATCAACTTATCCTGACTCGGAAGCAGAGGAAGTAGAGAGGACAGGGGCAGCTATGAAGAAAGAGTTCAATGGAGCTCATCTCCAAACTAGGTGTCCTGGATTCTATGAGACACCTGACCTTCCTTGTCCTGTGGGGGAGCTCAGTCCTCAGCAGCCCATTGGCTGTTTCCAGGGCAGTCTGATTGACAGCTCTCAGGAACCCTGCTTCCAAGGACAGCAAGGGCTCATTCCCACAGCCATCTTTTGCTAACATAACTTTGTTAGTCCAAAGAAGTTAACCATATTGCACTGAAAAATGATTTCTTGCTACTAGCAAACCACAGATTAACTCATTAAAGATCCTTTTGCTCTTTAATTCTAAAATAAAGGCTATCAGCTTGCAGAAAAAAATGAATCAAACTGAAGATAGATAAGCTTTCTAGGTGAATCAAGGAAATATCCAACTCTTAAATGCAAATGAAATTAGGCGTCTCTCTTTTTCTTTCTTTGAGTTTTAAAGTTGAGTTGTCTATCAGGGAAGCTCAGATTATATAAAATTGTTAATAGGTGTGATGGGAAAAACTGTGAAGGCAAGGGTTTTAGGGAAAAGATCATGGGCTCCTTTTGGACATGTTAAGCATTAGTACTCAAGGAAGATGTTGTGGCTGAAAAACATGAACTTGAATGTGGGCAGTTTATAGATGGTATTTAAACCATGGGATTGGATGAGAACCCAAGGGAAGTAAGACACAGATCTGAGCTTTGGAACATCTGAAAGTGACCAGGGATATGAGAAAATACTTGCAAAGGAGGCTAAGAATTTTCAGGAATAGCATCTTTTCAATAATCCTCCTTCTCTTCTGATACCCATTATATGAATAACTAGAGGCCTGGTGCATGAAATTTGTGCACTGAGGGGGGTTGTCCCTCAGCCTGGCCTGCGCCCTCTTGCAGTTCAGCAGCCCTTGGGGGAATGTCCGACTGATGGCTTAGGCCTGCTCAGAGTGGGCCTAAGCCATCAGTCAGACATCCTTAGCACTGCCACTGAAGCAGGAGAGACTCCTGCCACCTCTGTTGCACTCGCCAGCTGTGAACCCAGCATCTGTCTGAGCGGCGCTCCCCCTGTGGGAGCACACTGACCACCAGGGGGTAGCTCCTGCATTGCGTGGGATCGGGCTGAAACTGGCTCTTCAACATCCCCTGAGGGGTCCTGGATTGCAAGATGGCACCGGCCAGGCTGAGGGACCCCACCGGTGCACCATTGGGGCCAGGGAGGGACGCAGGAGGTTGGCAAGCTGGGGAGAAACCGCAGGAGGGCTCCAGGGCATGTCCAGCCCATCTCGCTCAGTCTCAATTGGCCGGACCCCAGCAGCAAACTAACCTACCAGTTGGAGCACCTGCCCCCTGGTGGTCAGTGAATGTCATAGTGAGTGGTTTAGCAGCCTTAGCATATCATTAGCATATTACGCTCTGATTGGTTAAACAGACAACCAGACGACCGGACACTTAGCATATTAGGCTTTTATTATATAGGATATTTACCTAAAGATTTTATGGCATAATATAAATATTTAGAACAATCTCTGGCCCACAGTAAGCATTCAATAAATTATAGCTATTTATTATAAAGTTTTAAGGATGGCTCTTTTTATTTCACCAATGAGGAAACAGAGGCTTGGTAATTCCCAGAAGTTCCCTTAGCTAATAGCTGACAGGAGCAGAGTCACACCCAAGTCCTTTTGCCTCTAAAAAATTGTGCTTGTCCCACTACTTGTCTTATATGCCTTTGCTTCCAAATATTTCTACCTAAACCAACAAGGAAATAAAATTTTAAATGCATAATAACCACATACTTATTGAATGCTCTGATGTCCTAGAAACAGATTGGAATGGAGATAATAACTGCTACCATTTATTGAGCACTTAATTTGTGGCAAGCATTGTATTATCTCATTAAATACTCACAACAGCCCTAAGAATGACGAAGTATTATGACCCCTTTTCACAAGTAAAGAATATCAGTCTTGGAGCAGTTAAATGTCTCTAGAGATGCGTGCTTAGACTCCAAATGTAAAGAAGAATTGGAGTTGCATGGCTGAACATGGTGGGTGTTTCCAGTGCTCTGTTTAAGTTTGGGATGTTGGTGATCCTCAGTATTGGCATTTAGTACTTACCAGATCACCTGGAGACATCAGCTGCCGGTCAAAACTTTTCTTTAGGAGAGCCTATCCATTTTCCCCAGTTTTATTAATGTCTGATTGAGAAGTAAACATTGTATATATTTAAGGTGTATACCTACAGAGAGGAAACTTAAATTTTATCAAGAATTTTCCCTGAAAATTTCCTCCTTCCTACTTCTCTTCCTTCTTCCTTTCTTTCTTTCCGTTCTTCCTTCTCTTGCAGAGTGATGTCCTGAATTCAGACCCAAGGCATCTATGTACAGGGTTACCACGGACTACAAGATGACCCCCTGCAGGGTTTACACAGTTAAGCAAAAATAACACCAGCAGAAGAAGCAGATGTTCCTTTGTTTAGCCAACTTTCAGTATGAATTGTGCAAAATGCCTTCACTTTCATGTCCTATAGACCTTTGTTATAAAATGTACTACCTTGCCCTGGCTGGTGTGGCTCAGTTGGTTAGACATCTTCCCATGTACCAAGAGGTTGCTGGTTTGATTCCAGATCAGGGCACATGCCTGGGTTGTGGGTTGAATTCCCTGACAGGGGGTGTGCAGGAGGCAGCCGAACAATGTGTAGCTCTCACATTGATGTTTCTCTCTCTCTCAGCCTCTCCCTTTCCCTCACTCTCAAAAAATCAATAGAAATATGTTTTTTAAAAGTACTACCTTATATTGCATCTTCTCTATTTATATGATCACTGCTACACTACATGCGCCTCAAGGGTTGGCAATAAATCTTTCAACAATTGAAAGCATACAGAATATTTATTGTGTGAAAAATGGTGATGAACCTATTAAATAGAAAATAGCAGAGTGGACAAGAAGGTGGGGTCTGAAGATAGAGTGCCTAGGACTGAAACTTGACTCTGTTGCTTACTGGCGTTATGACCATAAATAATGGAACCTCCCTGAGCCTCAGTTTCCACATCTCTGCAATAGAACTGATAGAACCTCTTCCTTGAGGTTAAGAAGATTAAGTATGCAGCACTAAGTGCATGGAATATATGATGCTGGTCCATCGTCCTGGAACACTGTTTCCCCAGACATGTGCAAGGCAAAGCCCTTACCAACTTCAAGAATCTGCTTGGATGCCATCATTTCCATGAGCCATTCCCTGACCATCTTATTTTAATTGGAAGGCCTTCCACCCCTCCCCTAACCTCCCAATTCCCCTGTCCTGATTTTACTTTTTTATAGCATGTGTCACCTTCTAACGTGCTATGTAATTTACTTATTCATTGTCTGCTACTTACTAAACTAGAAATTCAATACTTGGGACTTAAGGACATTCCAGTTTAAAAGAGCTTGTATCCTATTACCTGTTGGACCACGTACTGAAGTGACAGCATGTAATGACTGAGGTTGGCTTCATTTGAAATAAGTCCTTGAACCCCAAGTCTTCTTACTATTTGTTCCTGAAAAGCTGAAAGAATACTTCCCAAGAGGTTTGTGTGTATGGTTATTTGCAAATGGTAGTCTCCAATAGCCCAGCTAGCCTGCCATTTTGGGTGTGGACTGGGTAGCTCCTGTGTGAATAACCCTCCTGAAAATAACAACATAAACTCTGGAAAGAATACAAGAAATAACAACCTGAAGGCACTGGAAAATCACCCAAAAAGGCAGATTCTGGAGTGCGTTTGACACTTGGAAAGAGGAAATGGTACTGTGTGAATTTCCAGTCTTTATGGTACGCCACAGTGTCAATGGTTTGAAGAACTTGAGGACAGGTTTCAGAAAAATTACAGTGAATAGAACAGAGACAGAGCACTAAATGCTGCATATAAACTTTGATGAAATCTCTGGCTGATCCCTAAACTAGACACTCATAGTTTAGGGCCAAACTCCAAATAGCTAATCCAAAGCTAAAAGAACTTAACAAAAATTTCAAAGTTCACCAATTTATATGTTAAATTTTATCCAAGAACACCCTCCAAGCTGACACATAAAATTCACCATTATACATGGCAACCTGAATATGCGTCTTCACTGTTTTCAAGAGTGTTGGTGTCACTTGGGAACAATATTTACATTTTTCCAAAGTCTGGTGGCAATGCAAGGGAAGTGGCTTTGCGGCCAGCTATACTGTGTTTAATTCCTGACTCTGTGGAGCTTTAGACAAGTTTATGAAGCTCTCTGATTCATCTGCATGATTAGTATGAAAATGTCCTTGAGACATGGAGTTGCTAAAAAGGTTGAAATATTACACACCTTGCACAGTGTCTACTACATGGGACACACTGAATAAATATTATAACCTTTCCTTGCTTATTCCCAATTTTCTATAGTCTTCAAATGCCAAGGATGTTATCTTTATACTTTACACAGATTCGTGCACCAGTGGGGGTCCCTCAGCCTGGCCTGCACTGTCTCACAATCCAGAAACCCTCAGGGGATATCCCCCAAGGGATGTAGTAGTGCGCAAAGCGGTAGGCACTGGGGAGGAGCCCGAGCCCGGGGGCAGGCACTAGGGAAGAGCCCGAGCCTGGGCTGGTTGCCATACTGCTCCTGCTCATCCTGGTCCGCTGCACCTGCTGCCACCACACCTCCATAGCACTGCTCACGTCTCCACAGCTGTGCTCACTGGCCATGAGCCCAGCGTCTGGTGCCCCTGGGTCAGCTGAGTGGTGCTCCTGCTGTGGGAGTACACTGACCACCAGGGGGAAGCTCCTGCATTGAGCATCTGCCCCCTGGTGGTTAGTGCATGTCATAGTGACCAGTCAAATGGTCGAGTGGTCGACCAATCGTTTAGGGTTTTATACATATAGATACTTGTCTTATTAAAGAATTGATCAGCTATAAACTGATAAAAGATAGCTCAGTTGAAGAAAAACAAACAGGAGAAATGAGGATTATAGTGTTACTAGAGGCCCTGTGCACTGGGGGTGTGTGTGTGGGGGGTGTCCGTCAGCCCAGCCTGCACCCTCTCCAATCTGGGACTCCTAGAGGGATGTCCGACTGCACAATCCAGGACTGCTGGCTCCCAACCGCTCATCTGCCTGCCTGCCTGATCATCTCCGAACCACTCTCCTGCCAGCCTGATCACCCCCTAACCACTCCCCTGCCAGCCTGATCGAAGCCTAACTGCTCCCCTACCAGCCCGGTTGCCCCCAACTGCCCTCCCCTACTGGCCCCGTCACTCCCAACTGCCCTCCCCTACTGGCCCAGTCACCCCCAACTGCCCTCCCCTGCCAGCCTGGTCTCCCCCAACTGCCCTCCCCTGCAGGCCTGGTCCTGTCCCCCCCAGCTGCCCTCCCCTGCCAGCCTGGTCTCCCCCAACTGCCCTCCCCTGCAGGCCTGGTCCTGCCCCCCCTAGCTTCCCTCCCCTGCCGGCCATCTTGTGGTGACCATCTTGTGACCACATGGGGACAGCCATCTTGTGTGAGTGTGACAGTCAATTTGCATATTACCTCTTTATTATATAGGATAAGAGCACCCTTACATATTTCTTAAAAAGAGAAATTGGGTTCAGCTGAGCCTCACTGGAAGGACCTGGGAACTGAACTGCCTCTCTGGGTGTCCACCCCATTAATTTCTGTATGGAGTAGCTGCCTTTCACTTATACTTTACTCATCACTCTATCTCATCTTCAATTCGGTTTGCATCTACTTTTGGTCAGGACTGACTACCATACCTTGGCATGACCTTAGTTCTTCCGAGAGTGAGAATTTGATTGGTTGTTAGCCAATAGATTTTTTTAAACGTAGATTCAAGTATCCATCCTGGTCTAATCAGGGCTATGATGTGGTACAAGCATGATCCCTTAGTTTTACCTGCCAGGGAAGAGGGTGCTAGAAAAAAAAAATACTTCTATAGGTGAAAGCACCCACTGCATGTTCACCATTGTCCTATCTTCCTCTCTTTCCACCCTACGAATGTTGGCTATTTTCTTTAAATTTCAGGAGGATGGGTATTCTTTACTCTCCCAATGTGGGTTTTCTTTTTATGCTTTCTCCAGAGAAGAAAAACTCCTTTTCCCAGATAAATATGTTTTATTTCCCCAAGCTGAGATAGCTTCAGTTTATTGACCCTCTTTTTAATAAGATAACATTTTAAATGTTTGAGTAGACATGCTCCCAAGAGACAGAGCCTTGTGGGCTTACTTTCTTACTTATTGCTGTGCCGCTTAATTTAATTATGTCATCTTGTCGCTGCTACATGTGATCTCAGGGGCTTGGGAAATTGGGCCATGCTGAACGCTTTGCGTGCCGAGCATTTCATTCTCTTCTCAAATCATAATTCTCTTCACCCTAATGCTGGCTATGCAAAATAAAATCCCAGCATGGCTATAGCTACATGAGCAAAATCAAATGAAGATTTAAAGTATTCTTTGATCAGTTTCATCAATTTTGCCAGCCAGTTCATATAATTAGGGCAGGAAGAAAAATATCTGTTTACCTCAAAGTTTTGTCTTTTGGTCTAAATTGTTCATGTCACAGATTTGCATAATTCCCTTTGCTTGATAGATATATTCATTTCTTTTCCTAAGCCACAGAGCATATTAGATAGGCAACTTGGTAAATTTTCAGCTTTAGCCACCATTTTTACTGGGAAGAAAATTTTCATGGGTGAAATTATTCATTCTAGAGTCCACAAGGCCAAAATTGAATCTGGTGTTTTATTGCATGAGACCAAAGGTTGCATGCAAAAGGTCTGCATACTATGCAAATGCACTTTTAGCTTTTCTATTTAGTCTTCATAAAGCTTGACCCCCCCCCCCCCACAAGTAATGTGCTTGAGTGTAAGATAGGTTAATTCAATGAAAGCTCTATTTTCTTTTCTGAAGGCATCTGAAGCCAGCATTCGGAGTGGCCTAATGCTGCTGTGTTATTGACACTGCCTTGGAGCAGGGTAATCTGACTCATTTATCAGTTTTTGCTCAGAAGGACCTGGAGCTGAGCTAATTTAGAGACTGAATTATCTCTGGCCCTCAGAGCCAGATGGCCAGTTCCTATGAAGGTGGGGAAATTGCTTCTGGGCATTATTGGAAAGTAATCTGCACACCTGCCATAGCCTCCAGGAGCAGGTTGATAAAAACAGAACGTGCTACATTCCTCTCACCAACCCACTGGCCCCAAACAAACACTCCACAGCCAGAATCAAATTCAGCATGAAATGTAGAAGTTATCACCCCCTCTGCTTACAAGTCCCATTTGACCCGAACTCTCTCAAATACTAACTCTGTATTTTGAAAAAAGAAAATTGCGTTAGCTATCGCTTTCCATCCAGGTGCTTAAGTAAATCTTTTCTTCTTGTCGTTATGAAACGGCATGGTCAAAGACAGAGGAGAATGAGAAAACACTCATGTGTAGGTTTACAAGAGTATTGTTAAAGAGAAGGAATTGCTTTGCTTCAAAGGTGGAGATTTACAATACCTGTATAATGTTTCTAAAGGGAATAATGAAAGGTTTGGCCAGAGTTCTACTTCTTGTACTTACGGAGTTTTTTGACTTGCATATGTATGTTAACACTCACACACACACACACACACACACGAAATATATCTATAATATATGGATTCTATATATCCTGCCTGCCTCTTGGGGTTATTAAGAGAGTGATTCACTCATTTTTTACTTAATAACTATGTTTGGTTGAAGGGTTATAAAAATATAGAAGACATGGTCTAGCTTCCCAAGGAACCCATCTTGGAGAAAGGGTTAAATTATGTAATAGTATGGATAGTGACTCACTATTTAAGAAGTCATTATGCTAATATGTTTTGTCATTGTGGGCCTTTTATCCAGAAATGCTAAATATAAGCTCTTTTGGAATTATTGGAGCAGGATGGTTTATAGCAAAGACATTTGCTGAGTTGGCATTTTTCTTACTTCTATCTGTAGTAGAAGGGATGGGTAAGAACCTGGGGCTGTCCTGGTGACATAAAATAAGAACAGAATCAGGTCAGCGAGTCTGGATTGGGTCTAGCTCCAGCACTTCCCTTTAGAACCAGTCAGACCTGCAGTTGACTCAGTTCCACCAATAAGTCACTGAATGATCTTGAAAGAATCACATAAACTCTCTGACCTTTACTGTCCTCATCTGTTGAATAGGAACAACAATTCCTAATACTCAAAGTTTTTTATGAGTTGTTTATAATTTTGTATTTAAAAAGCACATAAGTGGTTCTATAAGTGACAAAAATAGTCAGATTTGGTTCTGTAGAAAACCTAGTCATTATAATGTGACAAATTAATTGAAGACCTCATACAAATTGGTACTTTTCCAAGTCCAACCCAGAGAATCATCTCAAGGAGGACTTAAATTATTTTTAAATCATATATAAATTTCCTGGGAGATTTTAGTAATATTAAATAAGTAATTCCAGAAAGTTATTAATATGACATTCTTATCACTCTGTTAGAAGGAAACAAATGCTCAATCTAGCAAGGGGATGAAGATTTCAGACTGCTATGGGTTTTTGGTTTTTTTTTTGGATGTTGTTGTTGTTTTTCCCAAGAGGGATAGCTCTTAATCAGAGTTCATTCTCCATTCAAAATAATCTGTGAAGACTAGTATGAAAATGTAGATTCCTAATTGGACAAAGACAATTATTTCCAGATTGAAGTACAGTGGTGAATAGGTCTGTGCTCCAATTATTGTCAGACTTTTATTTCAAATGGGAGGCTGAAATCACAGATGAGTTAGCCTTAATTGGGAGAGATGGCTGAAATTGTACTTTAATACCCTACTGAAACATTGTATATGTAGGTCATCTTTTTTCATGTATACATGACAGTGCCCTGTTTATGTCATTTGGGACAGCAAGATATAATGGTGAGAGGCACTGCCTTCTCTCAAACAAAGGTAATAGCATCCAGGAGTTCACCAGAGCCATAAAACTGTACCGTTTTTAAATAAAGAAATTGAAGAGTAAATTCTTTGTCATAGCGATGTGTTAAATCATGGACTAACATGGAAATCTAACTCAAGGCAGTGTTAGTTCAAACAAGATTTTCCTTTGTCTTGATTATTCTTTCATAATATTCCTGTTAAAAAGCTATCAGAGGGTAGCTTACCCATGAATACATGGGTCCCAAATTAGGGCAGGTCTAACACAGTAAGGAAAGATGGTTGGAAAAAAAAGACAAAGGAAATACAAAGTCTGTACTTCTGAAATGTCCAGCAAGCACTAAAGGAATGTGTGCTGTGTGGTTAAGTTGGAGATGGCGTTGGGTTGGAAGTGGCAAGGATACAAACATTTTGTTAGTCATGATTCTTTTTCTCGAGTTTTTCCTCCACTCCAGTGGGGATTCTAGACTCAGGCACATGAAGCCAGGTCATTAACCACCACAAATCATCCACATTTGTGTAGACTTCCCTAGTTTCCAAAGGGATTTCACAAAGTGTGTTTCATTTGATCAGCATCCCTCCAAGTTGGTGAGGAGCGTATCATCATATCTTTCTACAAATGAAGAAGCTGAAGCCCAGATCCTTGCTAGGGTGACGGAGTGAAGGTGTGCAGAGCTGGGGTGAGGACCCAGCCTTCGATTAATGATAACTAGCTCAATGTGTACTATGTGTACACACGTCACTGGAGGAACTGCGAATGACTTCAACACCTTAGTGTGAGGACCACAGCATGCACCTGTTTACCACGCCATAGAAACAACAGTAAAGATGTCTGTGAGCTGTCTACTTACATTCAGTAGATTTCACAATTCATATTTATCATCATCCCCATTTACAGATGTGGAAAGTGGGGCACGTAAAGAATAGGTGGTTTTTGTAAAGTCACACAACAAATGAAGTGCTGGAGCTAGACCCAATCCAGACTCTCTGACTTGATTCTGTGTTTATTTTATGTCACCAGGACAGACCCAGGTTCTTATCCATCCCTTCTGCTTCTGTTGACAGAATGGAATCATTCATTCAACAAAAAAAATCATAGCAGTGTACAAAACATCCAAATCCCTTCCCCCACAGAGCTTACATTCTAGTGGGATAGACAGACAATACACAAAATAAGTAAAAAGTACTGTATGTTTGATGGTAGTAAGAGCTATAGAAAAAAATAAAGCCGAAAAGGATTTGTTGGGGACAGAAAATTTGCTATTTTAGATGCGGTCATCCGTGGAGGCATCACTGAAAGGTGGCGTTTGAACAAAGACCTGAAGGAGGTGAGGGTTTGAACCTGCCTTTCAGGCAGAGGGAGGAGCAAGTAGTCCTGAGCTCAGTGCTTGTCTGTCTTGTTCCAGGAATAACACTGCATGCTGGTGTGACTGGAGCCAGGTGAGGAAGGGGAGAAATAATAAGGGAGGAGGTACAGGGTAATGGGAGGTCAAACAGAGCCAGACTTCAGGCCAGCATGAGGACTTTTCTGAGGGAAATGGAAGCTTTTGGTGAGTTTTGAGGAAAGGATATCACCACCTGGCTTATTATCAAACAGATAGCTCTAGATCTGTGCTGAGAAGAGATTGAACAAGGGTCCAGGACAGAAGCAACAAAATCAATTAGGAGGTAAATCATCATCAACATCATCATCATTATCAAGAGATGACACTGGCTTCAGCGAGGGAGATGGTGAAAAACTGTCAGAAAAATGAGACATCGGGCTGGCTCTAACCCTGTTGCTGCCTATTTGCTTTGGTTGCTAAGTACTTGGAGATAACTGAGCGGGAAAGAGCTTTCACAGAAAAATGCTCCTAGGAGTGGCAGGCGGCCGTGGGGGAGCACTGCTCAGATCTCCCTTCAAGAGAACCTGCTGTGAGGAGTGGAGTTCGCTGACAGCCTCCAGCTGCTGCGCCTTGGTGACCCAGGGCAGCAGCACTCTCCCTGAGGCCACACTCGTCAGGCTGCCCCCAGGCAATGACAGTGCCCAGCAGAGGCCTGGAGCCAAATCCCTGCCTAACCCAGGGCTCCTCTAACAAACTGCTCTGGGCTGACGCTTCCTCAGGGTTGCATTGTGGTCTGAGCTCTTCCTGCCAATCCTCCTTCATCCCTTGGTCGGAAGTCTAATTATAGGGAGGTACTAGAACAACAGAAAACTAAGGTACTAGATTCTTCTCTTGAGCCCCCAAAATAAGTTTGGTCAAAATTGTATAATGATGTTTGCAAACTGGCATCAAATAACCAAGAAGCATGCCAGAGCAGTGGGAAGACTCTATCCTGAGATCCACAGATGTCCCACCTATGACATCTTCCCACCTACTCCTGTTCCCTCCTGAAGGTCTTCACTCCTATTCCTGTTCCTTCTCCTCTTTATCCTTTCATAAGCATCCCCCTGTCCCCAGTGTACCCCTTGCACTTCAAATACCACTTTGAGTGTCAGCCTTAAGCTTCCAAAGTTCTGTCTTTCTCTGCTGAGGTTCTTGGAACTTCAATTGGCGTATCCAATTGTTTGCTCTAGCCAATAGCAAAATTTATATTAGTTCTAATAAATATAAATTGAGCTCTTGCATGTGCTGAAAACTGGGCTAAATGCTTTGCATGGAATACATCTCTCTGATCTTTACTACAACCCAATGAGGAATGTATTATTTTATATATGAGGAAGCTCAGTCTTGGAAAGGTTAGTGGGTTTGCCCAAATTCAAGCAGCTGGTAAATAAAGAAGTTGCCATTGAACTTGGGCAGTCTGGTATAGAATCTAAACTCTTGCCACTGTCAATCTCAGGATAGGGTCTTCCCATCGCCCTGCCCCACTGGCTTCATGCTTCTTGATTATGTGATGCCAGATTGCAAACATCATCATGAGATGTTGAGCAGACTTATTTTGGGGGCTCAGCAAGAATCTGATACCTTAGTACCCTAGTATTCTAGTACGTCCCTGCAATTAGACTCCCCACCAACTTCTTAAGGTCATACAATTCCATCTCTTCCAAAGAAAACTGTTCTCATTTCTCTGCATATATTGGTTTGATGCCTGGTTAGTGTCTTTATTACCACATTTCATCATTAGTATTTTTTAAATAAATTTTAAGTAACAACTATTTTATAAACTATCACAGGGTGAAGAAGACCTGATTTATCCTCCTAACTCCAACACTAGGGCAGTTCAAGATGTTTTGCATTGCAAGTCACAAAACTTCATCTGAACTAGCCAAACTGGGAAGGCCTAACTAAGGGTGGCTTTCATTTCAGACTGAGCTGAGGTGTTCAAGTAACAAGGACCATCTCTCTCACTGCATCTATCAGATATGTCTGCCACTGTTTGGGTTTTATTTTTGATCAGCTCATTTTATTTGACAGTAAAGATGGTGTCTCTCACTCTATGTTACATTTTCCTTAACATGGAAGATTACAAAAGAAAAGGCACTCCCTCTTTCTGTATACATATAAATCCCCAAGTAATTACTTGATTTGCCCTGTTTGGGGTAGATGCTTAACCGTGAACAAGTCATTAGATCTAGAATAATGACATATTCTGATGGGCCATCCTGAGTCTCAGATGCACCTCTGTAGTAGGAAATGAGGGACCAAGTGATTAATCATTACATCAAGAAGCAGGAAGCCAGTGGGACAGGGCAATGGGAGGATATTTATTCCTGTAACAAAAATGCAAAAGGTGCTGGTCAAGTAAATGTAACAACTCTACACAGCAACCACCAGGGATCTTCCAAATACAAATCACATGCATGCCCTCCCCAGTCTCATTTATTTGCCACACCCAACTCCAAGTCCCAAACTTCTGAGTCATATGCACTCCTCTTCATCAAGATCCAGTTGTGGCTTCTGGTGATCCAGCAAATTAAAACTGAAAATAAGTTATCTTACCCTATATTTCTGAGTTATCTGACCCTATATTTCTCCCCCTTCCCATACACACACACATAAAGCATTTGTTATACAATAGTAAAACAAGGACAAGCTATTTGCAAAAAAAAGCTTTCATTCAAGCCCTAACTGGTTTGGCTCAGTGGATAGAGTGTCAGCCTGCGGAATGAAAGGTCCCAGGTTCTATTCTGGCTAAGGGCATGTAACTTGGTTGCATGCACATCCTCAGTAGGAGGTGTGCAGGAGGCAGCTGATTGACGTTTCTAACTCTCTATCCCTCTCCCATCCTCTCTGCGAAAAATCAATAAAATATTTAAAAAAAAAAAAAGCTTCCATTCAAGAGTAGAATGGTAAACTAGCAGCCTCTAGTCTTTATCAAGGACAAAACCATGACCTGGATGTAGAGGAAGTTTCTTAATTTGATCCTGGATATATGATTTAGGATTTATTTTCTTTCAGCCACTTCTAACAGCCAATAACCAACACCAACATTCTTTCCTAGACATAGCTCCAAGAGTAAGCACATGACCCAGGCCTAACCAATCAAGTGTTCCATTCCATGACCATACTTATTGGTCAGTGAAAATAGGCCAAAGTTGTCACTGAAATCTGTCTTAGGAGTTGCTATGCTGATAGGATATAGACCTGGAGCTAGTGGTGGCCACCTTAACTACCCGAGGGTATAACTTTCCTGACAGTGAAGTCAAAGCAGGGAAAAAAGACAATCTGAGAGATGAGGAGAAAGAGTTCTGATAATATATAATCTGAGCACCTGGATGCAACTGTTCCTGAAGCTGCATACTCTTCTACTTTTTCATATATGACCAATAATTTCTCTCTTACTTGAATTTGATTTGATTTTTTTTCACTAGCAACTGATTTTTGATTCAGTGAAACACCTAGTTATTCCTACCTGCATCCAACTGCCTCTTAATTTTCTCCAGCCACATTTTTCTTTGCTTCCTAACCCCATCCTTTATTCTCCATCCAGGAGGTCCTCCCCTTTGCATCAGTGGAGAAACTCCAGTATAGAGGTCAGAGTTCAGTAGTAATTATGCACTTCTTATCTTCATTAGTCTACATGAAACTTGAAAGAAAAAATAATCCTAATATGATCTTTTGCAAACTCTCCTCTTCCGTACCTCTCCCTCTTAAACACACACTCAGTTAGAGAAAGTGCTTTAAAGTATCAAGAACATTTTGAAACAAGGCTGGAGAAAAATTTAGATCTTGGTCATTATCCCTCATTGTTAAGTAACATCAAGTGAGTAATTAAAATTGAGACTGGAATCCAAAAGTGACTGAAAGTGGGAAAAATTAACTAAAAACCAAGTGTTCCCAAACATGTTTTCCTCCTTTAGAGTAAAAATATAAATTTTAAAATAAAGGCTGTGTAAGTAGACTGCTTATCATTATTTTAACCATAAAATGAAATATATTGGGCAGGAGGTGGAACTAAAATATGCTGAACTGTCTATGGTCCTGAAAATCCAATTATTAAAAACATGGGTACTTTTTAAAATTTACTTTTATTACAAGTAATGATGGGATATTTTCCACAAAGACAGAATGATCCTTAAAGAATTCTGAATGTAGGCAGATAATTTAATCTCATCTTCTTTCACTTTACTCCTAAACAGATAAATTAATGGAGCAGACTGCTTTTCTTATTCTGGCAGATAACTTTAAATTACAATCATGTACAACTACAAAGTAATAATTAATACAAACAGGAAAAAAACACCACTAAACAGGAACTAGAATGTCTAATCTTCTTCTTGGTCTTATAGTTTTCTTACAAAGAAAACATCCAACCTTCTTATCAAAGCTTAAGTATTATCAAATAATCTTCTTTGTTAGATTTTTCTTTCTAATATTTATAAATAAGAGCTTTTCCATAATTATATCATTTCTTTTTATAAATACTTCAACAAACAAATGCAGTTTTATATTCTTGATACTCTTTTTATTTGAACACATTTTACAGTTTGGCACTCAAATAGTTTACAAGTCATTACTGTTAAAATTCAAGAAACGCTTCTGCAATGTGGGTGTCCACCTTAGCCACTGAGCTTTCTATAATATGGCTCCCCACAGGGTAGAAGGCAGACTGTGCCGAGGCATTACCCACTCATGTGATCAATGAGGAAAAGTGAGATTAATTGCACTTGACATTGTACAATAAATAAATTGTAGGATCCAAACTTAAAATTATCTAACTGTATGTCTAGTTAACCTTCCTTAAACAGTCTTCCTTGTAACTTACCAATATAGCACACCGCTGCTTACTTTGCACTTTGTGGTTCTTCTCCCTCATCATAAGGGAATGTTTATCTCCATAGCCAGGTGGTAAGCTTCAAAAGACTTCAACTCATATTGCCTTTTCTTTGATAAAGAGGCCATATGACCTATGGTTCAGAGCATGAGCTTTGCGTTGGGACAGACCTGTTATAATTTATTTTTTAATATATTTTTATTGATTCCAGGGAGGAAGGGAGAGGGAGAGAGAGATAGAAACATCAATGATGAGAGAGAACCATTGACGGGCTGCCTCCTGAACGCCCCCTACTGGGGATCAAGCCCGCAACCTGGGCATGTGCCCTTGACTGCAATCGAAACCGGGACTCTTCAGTCCACAGGCCGATGCTCTATCCACTGAGCCAAACCAGCTAAGGCAAGACAGGCCTGTTTTATTTTTTTATTCTTGATTTTTTTTTTATTGATTTTTTACAGGGAGGAAGGGAGAGAGATAGAGAGCTAGAAACATCGATGAGAGAGAAACATCGATCAGCTGCCTCCTGCACATCCCCCACTGGGGAAGTGCCTGCAACCCAGGTACATGCCCTTGACCGGAATCGAACCTTGGACCTTTCAGTCCGCAGGCCGACGCTCTATCCGCTGAGCCAAATCGGCTTTGGCAAAGGCAGGACAGGCCTGTTTTAAAGTGTGGACTCCTAGACATCTCTAAGCCTCAATTTCCTCATTTATAAAATGGAATTAATAGTACCTACCTTGTATAATTGTGTGTAAAGAGTTTATCAAAGTATCTGGTGCATCACAGTGTTTATAAATGTTAGCTTGTATATGTATTATATATGTGTGAGATAGACAGATGGATGGATGCAGTAATGAATACCTAGTACATAGCTTGAATTCTTAGTAAAATAAAGTTATTTGGGGGTGTATTTTGAGAGGTACATTTTGAGCTAACTTAGATATGTAATAACAAATACCAACAAAATAAAGTATAATATAATAGTCTCCCTAATTCTCAGTAGGGATTCAATATGTTTCTTTTTAACTTGACTTAAATATCAGTTTGCATCCACACACTTCTTTTTTTAAACATGTTTTTTAATTGAATTTTGAGAGAGAGAGAGAGAAACATTATTAATCAGCTTGTTTCCCACACCCTACTTGGGATTGAGCCCACCACCTAGGCATGTGCTCTCAGGAATCTAATCAGTTACCTCTTGGTTCATGAGTCGATGCTCAACCACTTAGCCACACCAGCCGACCATCCACACACTTCTTTTTGCTTCTTTCTACCCCCCTCTCTCTTGGCAGTTTCTCTTATTCCTGTGCTTCAACAATTTTATCTAGGTGAATGTATAAATCCATGTTGTTACCAATTACTTTTCCAGCACCTTCCCTCATATGTCTGACCTCCATACCCTGAAGCCATGTTTCCGAAGGGCTTGCTGGGGCCTGAACACACCAGGCCTTCTCTTGCCTTCATGTCTTGATGCACAGTCTTCCCTCTGCTGGGAATACTCCCACTCTAGGTCTCTGACCAGTAAAATTTCTCTGCTATTCATCCTTCAAGTCCCAGCTGCCTCTTCCAGAAGTCTCCTTCACCCCACTCTGCCAGAGCCCTTCTCTGGTGCTTCCATGGTATGCTGGAAGTTTGTATGTTCTTTGAGGACAGGAATCTGCACTTTGATCTTTAAATTCCCAGGACCTAGGATGGTGCTTGGTAATCTCTTAATAAACATGCGATGATTGAGCGCATGTAGACTGGACCTCCATTTAATTGCCTCTTTGGCATCCCATTCTCCTTTCTTGTAGAAACAGCAATTTGACTTGTCTTTGGAGAGCTAACACCCTTCTCCCTGCCCCATAAGGGACCAAAACAAGATCCCACTTGAATCTTCAGCAGAGGGTCACAAAAATCAAGAAAGCCAGCATTGATTAATTTTGAAAATGGTGCCCAAATGCACCTAGTTGATAATGAATGATGATTGGTTGTTGAAGAACAAAAGAGAAACAAAAGGAGGGAAGTGGGGAAGAAGGAAGGAAAAGAAGAGAAAAAGAGGGAGGAGGGAGGAGCAGTTTAGGATAGCACTCTGGTCAGGACCCCAGGAACAGCTAGAACCAGCCTGGCTGAGCTACAGACAAGGAGTTGTACAGCCCAGGGTCTAGACATCTCATACCTTCTCTACTGAACAGCTCTGTACTTAAATGGCTCATTCCTGCCTGGACTATTTTGGTACATCTATTATTGGCTCCCATTTAGTGTCTGTTTATTTAACTCTGCTTTCAACTGGAACATAATTCTCTTGATTATCAGTTGATGTTACGACACAGTAGGAATACAGATAATTGTCATTGTGCACGTTCTGTTGGAAATATAAAATGATTATCTGTAGAGCAGTTGAGTAGGTATTTGAGCATGGATCTTATGCAGCACAGGGCATGTGGGGTTTGTAGAGTGTTAATTTGTTGGCTCCTTTGCTTTCCTCCAGGGATGTCATCTGAGCCTCCCCAGGGGACTCAGGCATCTTAACGTTACTCAGCTCAGAGGAGCCTGCAGTCTCCACTCACTGCGAAGCTTGGACCTTCTCGGTTATCAGGGTCCAAGAGGGTGGAGGGACAGACCCCCGTAGCAGTAACTGTGTCAGGCTCTACTGCCTTTGGGGGGCTGCCTGAACCAGCGGACAATTCTGAGCTAAGAGGGCAGCTGCACAGTTCAAGTAGGGAGAAGCTGCAAGGCAAGTTGTTAGAGAGAGAACTGATGGGGGCGAAGGTTCCATTTTCCACCCCTCCCCTCCCCACTCCCCTCCTTTCACCCACTCTGCATCTCGCTCCTACTCCAGACCTGCTCCCGTCCCCCCATCACCTCTTACCCACCTGCACCCCCCATGTGCCCCTGTGCACCTACCTCCAGCCCTCAGCTCCCCACCCCCAGCGAGCTGCCTCTTCATTTACAAGCAGCATCACTAATTGCTTTTTAGGGTCCCTTCTCTACTCTCTGTTCAAAATTCACGGGGCGTTCCCCAGCCCCTTTTATGCTACTTTTCTGAACCTTTTCAGCCTCTTTTACAAACTTAGCACTTTCTGTGCCTCTTTTAGTCTTTGCAAGAAAAAAGAGACTTGAGAGGGTTTGTTTTTTTTTTTTTTTTTTGGCAGTAAAGCTTCTTCTCCCGTACCCCCTCCCCCGCCCTCTCCCCTCCTCCTGTCTCCACCCCCATCCCCAAAAGCACACGCATTGACCCTCCTCCCACTGAATGGGGCTTTGTGCAGAGAATTTCCGGAACATAGCCCAGTGCCCAGGCCTCTGTGTGAGGAGAGGAGGGGCCCAGCCGGGCAAGGAGACCCTTAAGCCCACCCCATTACCACGGTCACTGTTTGCCCTGGATTCTCTAAAAGGCCTATTGTTGCCGGTTGCCAGGTATTCCTTAGCAACACTTAAGCCAAGCTGCCTACCCTATTTAGGCCCAAAACTTTTCAATGGCCTCCAAAACCCGTGCTTGTCAGCGCTGCAGACCGCTCCTCAAACAGCCTCCGAGGGGAGGGAGAAGCCAAACCATCCCCCAGCGTCTCTGCCTTTCAAAATATCTGTGTTTGAGGTGGCTTGGGGCTTCTTGTCATTTGCCTAGGACCAGCAGGCCAAACAATTGCAATTAAAATTTCTCTCTCCCCAGCCCTGGCATCTCTCTCTCTCTCTCTCCAAGATCCCCATCCCCACCCCGGTTGCAGACCTCCCTCTAACTTAATATTCAGCTGGGACTGGGTTTCATCATATTCTGCAAGGGCCTCCTGACTTTCCTGCTCGACCATTTCTAAGAAAATTGCTTTATTATTTTAGGGGAGTTTGGGTGCCCTTGCATGCAGGGTGTTATGCTCCTCCCCATCTCTGGTGAAAAGCAAAATGATAGAATCATAGAGTCTGTGTTCTAGAAGGAACCTTAATGATGGTCCCAGATGAGGGTCTGGAGGCCCAGATCCTGGAATGGACTGGCTCATGTCCTGGATTTATTTAATAACAGCAGAGGGGGCTCCAGAGCCCAAGGCCCCCTGCTCCCAACCCTGTGCTTGTCCCCACTACACAGCCCCAGAGCAAGGTGAGAAGCAGATTCGCAGAGAAAGAAAAATAGTCCGTGCACCTCAAAAATTGTCAGTGGAAAGTAGGCTGGTTCTGATTTCAGATATGGTATCCTGGCCCTGAGTTCTTTCTGCTCCTTTCTTGCCAGAGAAATGTGAATTTCTTGCCAGCCCAGTGAAGAGAATCCTCAGAAATGTAGTTTTGTTTGTTTTGTGTGTGTGTGTGTGTGTTTAAAAAATATGCTGTAAATAGATATATATATCTTTCAGAGAGGAAGGGAGAGAGATAGAAACATCAATGATGAGAGCAAATCATCGCTTGGCTGCCTTCTGCACACCCCCTACTGGGGATCAAGTCTGCAACGTCAGCATGTGCTCTGACTGGGAATCAAACCTTGACCTCCTGGTTCATAGGTCCATGCTCAATCATTAAGCCACACCTGCCAAGCTAGATGTAGGAGTTTTATTTACTGCCTTACTTTCCTTGCTGTAAGTTTTCCAAGCATCTCTCCCAGATTCTGAATTAGATGAGGCTCAACTTAACATTCTAGAACCATGTAGCTGCTTCACCCCCACCACCCCACACTCACCATTTGACAGAAGTTGAATGATTTACCCAAAATCAAAGAGCACTTAGAAGAAAATCCAGCTCCTCCCATGGCCTGCATGGCCCTGCAATGATCTAAACTGGCCCATCACCTGCCTCATCTTGTACCTCTCCCCCTGTCTCATCTTGCACCTCTCTCCCTGACTCAGCTCATTCTAGCCACATCTTTCTGTCCCTCATACATGACAAGCTTCTCTCTGCCTGGAAAGTTCTGCCTCCAGATCTTTGTGGGGCTGCATCCTTCTTACCACTCGAGACTTAGCTCCTATGTCAATGTCACTGGGAGACTGTCTCTGGTCACACTCTACCAGCTTAATGTTTCCTGTGGTCCTTCTGAAAATTTTTTACAGCATGTATTATTATAAAAATTTTAATTAATTATTACATACCATAGACATCTTTCTAATTATATGTATTATCGTTATTATTTATAAACATTTGGAGCTTATTTCTTATCTGTTCCATTCCCAAACGTAAACTCCATGAGAACTCCATGCCTTGTGTATGATTCTACTTCCAGAGTCTAGCACAATGCCTAGCTCAGGAAAGGTACTCAATAAATATTTGATGAATAAATAAATGGAGAAGTGTGCTCATTGGTAGTAAACATGAAAAGTAGAACCCAAGTCTCCTGAGCCACAATCTGATATTCTTTTTCTTGGTGGGGGAAGGGGAGCACGCTGAGGATGAGAAAAGGAACAGCGATAGTGTGTCTTAAGTATTTCCTTATAACCAGTGTTTCCGAACTTTTAAAAAAATTATTATTATTATTATTATTATTATTATTATTATTATTATTCCTGTAAGGAGCTTTTTTGGACTTTTTTTTTTTTGCCTTGTTGGCTCTTATGAAATTATTAGAGTTCTGCATATCTATTTATGTACTACTAGAGGCCTGCTGCATGAGAACTCATGCAAGGGTAGGCCTTCCTTCCCCCAGCTGCCTGTACCGGATTTCCTCTGGCACCCAAGACCCGGGCTTCCCTCCTCCAGCCACCAGTGGGCATCCAGGACCCCGGCTGGCTTCCCTCAGGCCCTTGCTTTGTCAGGAAGGACATCGGACATCCGGAAGGTTGTTCAGCTGTCCAGTCTAATTAGCATATTGCCCTTTTATTATTATAGATGGTCTTTAAAATGCCCCCACCCCCAAGAACCATTTTTGCCTCCTTGAGAGTGCTATCTCCTCCCTTGAGAATGCATGTTATTACCAACACAGTCATTCAGAGCGAAAGCATACAGAGATCTTCTGGTGCTACAAAACCAGGAAATGAATCCTGTCCCCAATGAAAATGAAGGACAGTTGTCTCAGAGACTGGGTGCAGGAGAATTTCAACCATAGAAAGAGACAAGACTGGGCAAAAAGGGTGGTGGATGTGTTAACTTTGGGCTTCAAGCCCAGCCCTCATAGTACGTGCTTCACAAAGGATTTTTAAAAGATCTTTAGAAAAACCCTTTCAGCTTAGGTAACTGCGGTATTAAACCACTAATCGGTAACCCCTCGCCTCTTCTTATTCAGCTCTTAATCAGATTATACAAAAGCTTTCAGATGGTCTGGGTTTCCAATGCCAGTGTGTGAGGTGGAGTTTCTAAAATGCTGGCTTAGAAGTATACATTTTAAACTGTTATCTCTGGATATCGGTTCACAAGATAAATGTATTAAAAAAACAACAACAAAAACACAGCTCTGCATTCTGAAAGCGCCTGTAGATCAGAGGCTGACATACCTACATTCAGTATGTTCATTTATGTGTCCATTAATTCAACAAGTGTTCACTGAGCCCCTCCTATGTGCCACTCTTGTGCTCCATCGCGCTCTCTACGCTTACCCATCGCTCAGTCCTCTTAACTGCCTCTCTGCCTATGGTCTCTCTCCAACAGTCATATTCAACAATGCCTACAAGATCATCTCTAATCATTGACCATATTAAACTTGAAAATGTTAGTTGGCTTCATCGCCTAGGGCCAAAACACCTATAAAATAAAGCCCTAGTTCGTTAGCATATTCAAACAGCTTTGCCATCCTACTCTTTTTAGTCTCATCCTTTATCACTCCTTCCCCAACAAATGCACACACACATACTCACACACTCACACACTATCACCATATAGGCTACACACAATACCCCCACTCACCATTCCCCACTCAAAGGCTTCTATGTCCTTGTACATGCAATTTTCTGAACCTCATGTGCCCTTCAGCACCATTTTTCTTTACCAGCAGTCCTCTTCTAATCTTTCACTGTCAAGGCCACTGGGAAGCCTTTCCCACCCCTCCATGTTTCCAGTGGAAACGAATGGTCCATCCTGTGATCCCACATCATTCAGCTCCTGCTCTGTTATGATATTTATCACACTGAATTGGTACATCTGCATTTGTTACAGTAAAAGGTGAGCTCCTTGATAACAGAGATTGTGTTTCATCTCATCTCTCTAGTCTTAACAACTGAATCCTAATTGGCCGCATTATCTGGACCTGCTCCTGTGATCGGCCAAAGGAGCTCATTGGACCAGCAATGTGCTTGTTTCTGATTCCTGGAAGGCATGAGGGGGAATAATTTAGCAACAATTGGGGTAACTTCAGCTTCTCTGCATAGCAGTGAGACTTTCTGGCTCCATGGCAAAGGTGCCTTGCAAGTTGTAAAACCATTGGGTAAACACTTATTCCTCCCCATGGGTTTGGGGTTTACTGGCATGAGAATTTATGTTGTCCTTCAGAGACCTGCCTGTTTATGTGCTTCATGAAATAGGTTAATGCTTTCTAACCTGTGGCATAGTAAATAGAATAAATAGGTGTGACTATCATTTTTACTGATGGGGAGATCTCAAAGGTGGCTTATACCTGGAAATTTTCTGCAATTTTCTATAAAGCTTGGAGCCCCAAACCTATCTTAGCCCAGCCTCTTTGGCAGAATCCAGGATGTGAAAGAACATCAATATATGTTCTGAAATGCCCCCATCACCCTCATACCTAGTCTAGAGTGAGCCTGAGGCAGGATGATACTAAATTGATGGGAAGAACAGCAGAAGGTAGGGATGTCAGTGAATAGGATTCCTCTTGAACATCAGAAGGCAGAAGTTCACAGTAGGAATATTAGAGAAAATGAGCTATTTAAAAAAAGTTTTTATTCATCTTTTGAGAGAGAGAGAGAGAGAGAGAGAGAGAGAGAGAGAGAGAGAGAGATGGAGAGGTGGAAACATCGATAAGAGAAACACATTGCAGTCCCACCCACCCACTAGGAATCGAGGCTGCAAACCAAGCTTGTGCCCTGACTGGTAATCAAACTGGTGACCTCTTGGTTCTTGGGTCGATGCTGAACCACAGAGCCACACCAGCTGGGTGAAAATGGGTTCTTTGGAAGAGAATAAAAACTGACTAGGAAGGTCAACTAAGCTCTTGGACTATGCTCCCTTTTTACATGGATCGAACACCATGCCTAGCACATAGTGAATGTCAAATAAATAGTTCTTAAATTTAAAAAGTGTAGAATTTACTATTTTATATATGCTTTCCCTTGGACTCTGGAAAAGTCATAATTATCGTACCATTTTTAGATTTTTCCTTTCCAACATTATAATTTTCTCTAATTATTCATCAACTGTTCATTAAGGGACATAATAATCACGCCTGCATCTTTGTGTGGAGTGGTGCTGAGAGGTTAGATGGGCAGGGCAGTTAGAGAGGAGAGTGGTCTGCCCTCATCCATTTCTTTGGTGTCCTGCAGTAATCCAGGGTAGAATTGAGGGTGACAGAGAGCCCAGGACACGAACAAGCAGATTCCAAAGCTCAGTTCCAGGGAAACATCAGAGAAAAACTCCCACTTTTCCAACTATAGGAAGAAAGCCGTAGAAAGGTGGGTTGGGGAAGTGGGAGACGAAACACAGAGTGGGATTAGCGTTGGCTGGTACTGACTTCAAAGAGACAATTGCTGATTTTTTATGAAGTTTGTGATTCAGATTTTAAACATAGCCATTATTAAACATTAAATTAAATTGTGACAAAATAAATTACATTAAAAACAAAGGTAATAGTGTCCGAAACTCATTACTCCACCTTATTATTATCCAAGCTCTTCAGGTTATTTACACCTATTGTGTCTGTGACTGTGTGATGAAAATACTGTATAAGGGCATTACCAGTCATCCCCTCCCAACTCTGTGATGTCATGTTGATTGCTTGAGATCAGCTGTGGTGGGAGGATTTTCACAGATAATGGCAAATACTATAAAATCAGGGCACATTTTTTCCCCTTACAGAGCCAGTTGTTAAACATTCTCCAGGATATCACTAGTGAATTCTGCCTCCAGGGCTATAGAAACATTTACTGGAACACTTACTATGCCTGAGACAGAGGGTGTCTCATATTTGTCAAGACCATCATGTGTGTAGGCACCAGAACATACTAATACTTTAGATAAACTAACATTTGATAATTTTCATAATAATTCAATGATATTATCTCTATTTTTACAGACAAGGCAATAGCAGGGGTTCTTGTGGTGATGTCACTGGTCAGTATCTTGACTATGGGGGTGGATACAGAACCTATACATGTGATCAGATTGCACAGAATTAAATACACACACAACTGAGTACAAGAATAAGTATACTCCCAAATGAGTACACTGAATAGGATTAGTGGATTGCATCAATGTCAGTATCCTGGTTGTGATATTATACTATAGTTTTGCAAAATGTTCCCATTGGGGGAAACTAGGTAAAGTGTGCAAGGGACCTCTCTGATTATCTTTTACAACTACATGTGAATCTCCCATTATCTCAGGACAAATTTCAATGAAAAACAAAATGATAGCCCATACCTACCATACAATCCAGCCATTCCACTCTTAGGTATTTGACAGGGAGAAATTAAAGAGCTTGTCCTACAAAGGCTTTTACATTAATATTTGTATAGGATTTATTTGTAATAGTCAAAACCAGTTAACAATTCAAAAGTCCACCACTGGTTAATGGATAAATAAGGTGTTACATCCATACAATGAAATACCACTCAGAATTAAAAAGGAGTGAACTATTGATACACACCACAACATGGATGAGTCTCAAAATAATTATGCTGAGTGAAAGAATCAAAACAAATAATATTATTATGTACTAGATGTATCCATTTCAATAACATTCTAGAAAAAATGCAAGCTAGTCTACACTGACAGAACAGATCAGTGTTCCCTGGAGATGGAAGAGAGGCTAAAGGAAAGAAAGGAGAAATTACAAAAAGTCACCAGCAGCCCTAGCCGGTTTGCTCGGTGGATAGAGCATTGGCCTGTGGACTGAAGGGTCCCAGGTTCAATTTTGGTCATGGGCATGTACCTTGATTGCGGGCAACATCCCCAGTAGGGGGTGTGCAGGAGGCAGCTGATCAATGTTTCTCTCTCATCGATGTTTCTAACTCTCTATCCTCTCCCTTCCTCTCTGTAAAAAAAAATCAATAAAATATATTTTTTAATTTAAAAAAAAGTCACCAGCAAACTTTTCCAAGTGATGGGTACATTTATGATCTTAACTGTGATGTTGGTTCATGGCTGCATACATATGTCAAGCTTATCACATTATACACATTTAACACATGTAATTTATAGTATGTCAATTATTCCTAAATGAAGCTGTTTAGAAAGATGCTTTAGGTAAATGGAAGTGGGAAAAGGATTGTTTTCATTAGCCTAATAACTGAGGCTCAGAGAGGTTGTTTCCCCTAAATCCCATAGCTAAAAAATATTGGATCCAGAATTTTAGACCAAGTCTGTCTTATTCCAAAACCTGTATAATTTCCATTCCACCTTACTACATGGCAAGATGGATGTGTTAGCAATTACCATAATAATGCTGTGTAATGAACCATCTCCAAATCAAACATATATTCTTGATCATTCATATGCAGGTCATTTAGAGAGAGGTCTGCCAATCTAGGTTTAGGTTCAGTTTGGCTTGGTCCCTAGGTACATGTTATGTCCAGGTGTTTCATGGAACTGTCAATGCCATGGAACCAGTGGGCTACCTAGAGCATGTTATTCTCTTGGTAATGTCAGAGGTGCCCATGAGCAAAGCCCAGGTGCTTAAGCACAACTCAAGTCTCTGTTTCCATCACATCTGCAAATATCCGGCTGAAGAGAGTTACATACTTGATCCCAAAGCTCAAGGGGAATCTTAAGCTACACTACTTCTTAAACTGCCTGCAGATAGCTTCCTTTTGGGCAGCATTGATCCCTAGTCTAAATAGCTGTGGTCAAATGTGTGTGGACAGAGAGCATGAGCATTTATGCATAAAGTGACTTCCCTCGGAAAGGACTCTAGATATGGCAGGCTCCCTAAACACCAGCCTTTGTGTGAGTGAGAAAGAAGTGAGGGTATAGAGAAGGGATGGGAATGGAGGCTAGAAAGCTAAGCTGACAAATGAGGGATCCTCAGGGGTTTCAGCAGAGGGAGCCAGGCTGATGCTTTCAAGACTGATTAGAGATCCCAGTGAATACCTTGATAGACATTAGTCTTGCCCTGAGTTACTCAACCTGAAACGAGTCTAGAGAAGCCAGCCATGTGATGACTTGGAACAACCACAGACTGATGCAGGCTATACAGGTCATGGAGTGCACGAACAAGGATGAGTTAATGAGGGACTTGTCAGAGACCCTGAGAACCCATAGAGCCTAAAACAGGCTGACGGCCCTCCCCCTCCTCCAAGAGTGGAACATTCAGAAAGTCTGTGGCAGGGGCTTTTGTCCTTCTATGTGGCAAATCTCCAGTCAAGAGAGTAATCCTGCCTTTTAGAGTTGTGCAGAAGTTAGAATTACAGTTGATGGTCAAACCTGAGTGATTTTCAGTTAGACTTAGAGCATAGATTATACATGTTGGGGGAGAGGAAAGAAAGAAGAAGAAGGTTGTTTGCTTATCTATTTGTTGCTAGATTTTATAACATTTGTGTTTGTCTGGCTTATGCAAATAAAACATGCTTTTATACAGGAAAAATTTTTAAAAAGATAATTAAAATTATTTGAAATCTTCCTATCCAAAGATGGCAGCAAACTGTTTCTATTTTCTCAAACTCTTTTTAAGTGGGTGTATATATTATATTTACACAATTGGTTTGGGGTGCATACTGAACATGCGGTTTATGTATTCTGCTTTTAAAATTTTACTTAACATTTTGTTGTGATCATTTTCATATCAAGGAATACATTTCATAAAAACACATAAATTAAGATGGTAATTATTCCCATTCTGCCTCTGCCATCATTTATGTTGTTATTCCTCTGTTGTTGGTCCTTTTGGTTATTCCCAAGATTCTAGTACAAGTAATACTTCAATTATAGACAAAGCTTTGACTATCTATCTATCTGATCGTTTCTTTCTGAATGTTAATCCCAATGAATGGTATTTCTGGCTTAAAGGATAGGAAATTGTCAAATCTCTTTAAGTGATGCTAAATTGCTTCCCAAAAGGCTATATCGATTTGGATTCCCACCAGCCATTGTGAAATATTTATTTCCATGGCCTAAATTGAGTATTACCAATACTTTTAATCTTTTTAAAAATTATTAAAATACGAGGGGCCCAGTGCATGAATTCATGAACCTTGAAAGGAACTGTGGGCCGCAAGGCTGTGGTGGGCACAGGGGTGGGTCTCGGCCCATCCTTCGCATCCCTGCCTGGCCCCTCCTGCTGTGGCCCCCATACCCCTCTCTGCCGGCAGCCCCGTTCCCACTGCTGCCACTCCTATGTGCTGACAGCGCCAGCCCCACTCGCACCTGCTGATGGTGCTGAGTGATCAGGACTGGTGCCGGTTGCTGGCAGTGGGTGCGAGTGGCGGCTTCAGCACCAGCAGCAGGTGCGAGTGAGGCCAGCACTGGCAGCAGGTGCAAGCGAGCGCCAGGTGAGACTGCAGCACACGGGAGCAAAGAATTTTCAGTAACCACCAGAGGCTCGCCCCAATGACTGCGACTGGCGCCCTGCCTTGGTTTGGCAACCCCCCACCCCCACCCACCTGCTCCACCATCCTGCCATGCCTGATGCCCGCCATGTTCTGTGCACGCCCCCTGGTGGTCAGAGCACATCATAGCAATTAGTTGTTGGGGTTGTTCCGCCTTTCAGTGAATTTGCATATCAGCCTTTTATTATATAGGATAGTTAGCATACAATATTGTATTAGCTTCAGGTAACAACACAGTGATTCAACACTTGCACACCTTACAATGTAATCACCACGGTAAGTCTATTAATCATCCATCACTGTGCAAACATGTTATGATACTACTGACTGTATTCCCTGTGTTGGATTCTACATCCCCACAACCTATTTATTTTCTAACTAAAAGTTTGTCCCTATTATGACCCTCCACCTTTTCATTCACCTCCCCAATATCCTCCTCTCTGGCAACCATCACTTTGTTCTCTGTATCTTTGAATCCCTATATCGATGTTTTGTTTTGCTTGTTCATTTGTTTTGGTTTTTTTAGATTCCATTTATAAATGAAATCATACTATATTTATCTTTCTCTATCTGGCTTATTTCACTTAGCATAATAACATCTAGATCCATCCATGTCATTGTAAATGGCAAGATTTTATTCCTTTTTATTGTTGAGTAATATTTTAGTGTATGTATATATTTTTATATATGTAATTTTTGTATATGTAATATAGATATATACATATATACATGCATACATACTGCATCTAAGCAGCTCATTTACATTTTTATTTCTTTAATTATTGGTGAATTAAATGGTTTTCTAACCTTTATTGACCCTTGTCATATTTCATAAATTATCTGCTGTGTTTTTTTCTGATTTTCTATTACAAAATGTTGTTATATTCTATCAATTTTTTAAACTTTTCTTATTGGAAATACTAAATATTTGTGATACATGTTACAAATATTTTTTCCGTCTGTCCTTCACTTTTTAATTTGATTATAACAATTTAATGTACTAACTTTTAAGTTGTCTTTACAGTCTAATCTACTTTTCTCTTGTGTGTTTTTTCCTTTGTCTTTATGCTTAAAGATGTCTTCACATTCCACAGATCAGTTAAGACCTATCTTGTCTTTCAATTGTTCATGGTTTTATTTTGTATATACAGTCCTTCACTCAAGCCAGGTTTTATTTTGCATTATAAACTAAGTAAGGTTAGAAAGTAACTGACTGCTTTCTCTTCATATAGCCAATTTTACCAGCATCATTTGTTGAACAAACCATTCATTCCCAATTGGTTTATAATATTTCCATTATCTTATAGTACTTTTGGTAAATATTATTTCAAGCTGTCATATTCTGTTCCATTGATTCATAAATTGATTTGTGGATTATTACCATACTGTTTTGTTTATTGTAACTTTCTAGGAATTTTTAACTTCTGGAGGTTGCACGTAGACTTTTGATATAATTACTCTGCTAGGACTTCTACACTTTCTGGTAACACATAACGATGTCATTAACCATGAACTGTTTGAGATATCTCTTGTTAGACAATGTTATGCACATCATAAAAGCTGAAATGACTTCTAAGCTCACTAGAAGCAGAGTCAGAACTTAAACCCAGGCCCAAACTCAGTGTGAAGCACCTTCCAGCACATCACAGTATTTTTTCCTTTCTGTGTCTCAGCAAAATGCAGCATTGGTGGTCTTGCTTCACCAAAGGATGAGCATCGACTCTGAGGCAAGCCTTGTGTTTATGCAGCAGGCACTGTAATATGGTTCCTGACAGTGGGGGCACTCATATGCTACAAATTTCTAGCTTTCTATCCTCACGTAGCATTTGGCTTGATGCCTTGGGGTCCCAGGATGACTGCTCCATCTCCAGCACATTTCTCTTTCCACACAAGAAGGGGAAAAACAAGGAATAGAAGGCTTGTGCCCGCTGAAGCTCTGAAGTGCTTTCCTGTAAGTCCCTTCAGTAAGTCCTAGTTATGTCTCTTTAGTCAGAACTATATCACTGAACGCCATTTTTGCTTTTTGTCTTCTTTTCATAAAAGTCCTCTTCTGGTTTCTTTCAATTAGGAGAAACAGGTACTAATGTAGGCCTTTTGTAAAAGTGGAGTTAACATGAACTTTTGAAAAGCAGGGGACACCTGCACTTGGTTTGACATTGTGATTATAGGACGGCTTTTCAATGACAAACAGCCCTTGGAAAGCTTATGGTGAGTCGACCTGCTTGCTCCATCTAGATCAGCGTTTCTCAGCTGGATGGCAGATAAGAATTATCCTGGAATCTTTGAGAGCTCGCAATGCCCAGCGACACCCCAGACCAATAAAATCAGAATCCCTGGATGTGGAACCCAGGCCTGTGCACTTTTCCAGGCTCCAAGGTACTTCAACAAGCAGCCGACGTTGAAACTACGGGACAGGGTGATGAAGTAGCCACCAGCTAGCTATGTGACTAAAAACCAGTCAGTCTCAGAAAAAAATGACAGCATCCATAGACTCACAGACTATTAGGAACTTTTCTCTGGTGATGTTCTCTCTGCTAAGATGCTTCCTGCTTGGATATATGCTTGGCTGGCTCTCCCATCCCCTACGGATCACTGACAAGTCCCACTTCTCTCCAGAGCCTACCTTGACCACCAGGTTCCATATTGCAAGCTGCCTCCACCCCCCGCCCAGGACTCCCCTGCCCCCCTTTACCCTGCTCTTCTCTCCCCTTTTCCATGTACTTATTATCCTCCAACATGCCCAGTTGACATGGGAATTATCATTCCCGTTCATGATGGTCTCCCCCCACTGGAATGGAAGCTTCTTGGGCACAGGAATCTTTGCTTTCTTCACTAAAAGTGCCAAGTACATGGTGGCCACTCGATAAATACCTGCTAAATGAATAAAAATTAGAGCCAGAAAATGCCTGCTCGATTGCTCGCTAAACCCAACCTTGTTCGCATTGAACTAATGCGAACGTTGCAGCCCGGAGAGGAGAAGAAACGCATCCAGGGTCACAGAGCAAGACAGCCACTGAACCGGGACTGGACCCCAGCCCTGACTCCCAGCCCCAGCCCCTTCGTTACAATGCGCAGGTTTCCTCTTTAGAAGTGCGCACCCAAAGCCAAACCTTGAAGAGCAGCCTTTGTCTACCCTAGCGTTTTCCAAGTCCCACTCGTTGCTTTCCGAGCGCATTATCAGCGTTAGGTCCGGATGAAACTGATTCCAAATTTGGGAACACCGCCATATGCTGTCTGTGAAATCACTCAGAACCGAGAGACCCTCTACAGATCGCTTTTTACCAGGTTTTTTTTTTTTTTTCTTTTTCTTGCAGCGATGTTTGCTTTTTGTTTTCCCTAATCTGGGCTGAAATAAAGAAGCAGCGAGATCGACGCTTCGGATTTTGTAAACGCGCCCGCCGCTCACTGCACTTTGCAGCCAGATAAGGCCCACGCGGCATCTGCAGAAATGCTTCGCTATCTCTCCAGCAATCCGGCTTCCGTGCGGGCCCCTTGGTAACAGCTTGGCAAATCCGCAAAAGGAATGCGGCTAGAGAGTTTGTGTGTGGACCGCGGAGTTATTATGGCTTCCAAATTGCCTAGCAGGTCATTAATCATAGGCCAAGATAGGCCATCGTGGCGGCGGTGGAGTGAAAGCGCCCGCATAATGCCCGCGAAATCATGTTTAACATGCAGCTCTTGCTGGCACAGATATGGAGGGGGAGAGGGGAGGAAAACACCCATTCCCCTTTTAGGAAAGAAAACTTCTACTTATCTTTGATTTGCATTCAGCCCTCCCTCAATAGTCCTTAAGCCTGTTATTTAATTCATTTGGGTGCCAGGGTTCATCACAAAGCAAAAACCCTAAGCGAGACCTAGGCAGTCTGTGACCTCCAAACCCCCTGTCTTTTCTTGTCAGTTCTATGTCATTTGTGCAGCTGAACTGCGCCAATTTGAAATGCTGACCTCTTCCATAGACAACCTTATTCTCCTCCGGCAAAAGAAAGGCGCAGGGCCGGCGGACCACTCAAGCGGGAGATGGCGAGAAAAGAGAAAAGTGGTGACTCGTAAATCAATTTCCACAGCCCACCCAAAACCCACACACGCATTGAATGTGTATAAATTTTAAAAATATTTTTTTTCTGAATGGATTTATAAAGAAGAGGGTTCCAGGAACAAAATACAAAATTATGAATCGGGGCCAGAGAGAATGGAAGGTGAAACCCTGCTCCCAGTGGGCTAGACGAGTGCTGAGCCACCCCCATCCCCCACCTTCTTTTACACCTGGACTCCCTGAGGTTGTTGAAAAAGAAAACTTGAAAATAAAATGCAGGAATAAAGTTCCGTGTCACTGGCAAAGGCAACAAAAGGGAAGGGGGTGGGGACACTACCAGAAGCACGGGACTTAAGCTATGGAGCCTATGAGTTGCTAGGCACAAAAATTGGTATGTATGTGTGGCCCGTCTGAATTGTGCTATATTTGTATACATGTACATGGCAAGCTCATGCCTGCCCCAAAATGTAGAACTAGACAATCCCCTGTGACCCATGGTTTTGCACAGCTGGTGCTTTTTCCATGCCATGTCTATCCTTTCTTTTCGATTTTAGATCTTTTCCCATCAAAACCAGCCATTAACTATATAAGAATTTTTAATTTAATTGAAACTTGCATTTATTGAGCACCTACTATGTTCCTGCATGAGGCATTGAGGAAATAAAGCACACAGCCCCTTTAACAAATACACAGCAACCTAGTGTGAAAACAAAATATCAAATACCCGCTCTTACAGGAAAAATAATTAAAAATGTGAGTTTCTCCTTTAACATATAAAGCAGTTTTCCTTAAAGTTTTCTTTCCACAGCCCCATTCTCTTGCTACCTGGGTTTTTTAGGGTGAGGAGAAAAGATCCAAGTCAGTTTGCATTTTGCTGTGGCCTGTTTTTTCTGTTCCCTGAACCTTTTGACACCTAAAGAGTAAAAGAAGAAAGAAAGAAAGAAAGAAAGAAAGAAAGAAAGAAAGAAAGAAAGAAAGAAAGAAAGAAATAAAGAAAGAAAGAAAGAAAGAGAAAAAAAAAAGAATAGTTTTCTTCTTGCACTCTGAAAATTGAGGGTTTCTCCCTATCATGAATCACACATGGATAGCTGCTTTTATTTTGGTTACTTTTGAGACTTGTGAAATATTGTTGGACAATTAATGAGGATTCACCAAGTGTGAGAGTTGAGTGAGATGAAGCATCATGGAGTTTCCTGGCCCCTTAAGAGCTATTGTTCTGAGAGGTGCAAAATGCTCATTGTAACTCCTGGTGGCCAATATGAAAATGGCCATCATTTCTCTTGATAAAGCAGTCTACTTAATAAAAGTGAGCTTGGTGGTTTTTCTGAACACAATTCAAAGTCCTCTTGTTTTGTTTGTTTGTTTGTTGTAAATATACTTTTATTGTTGATAGTATTACAGATATCTCCCATCCCCTCCTTTACCCTCCTGCTCCCAGCCTCTACTCGCCCCCCCCCCCCCCCCCCCCGCCCCACCACACATAAAGTCCTTTTGTTTTGGTTATTTCTTCACCATAGGAAAAAAAGGAAGGGCTGTAATCAAATAAATGTAAATCAAATAAATCACATCATGATTAGGACAACTAAAAAAGACCAGAATGGGTACAAATTTCAGAGGAAAAGGGATTAATTTGCGTTAGGTGAGGTCAAGGAAGGAAGTGCTGGAATTTAAAAGGTAAAAGAATACACCAGACCAACAAAGAGTGTGTGCAAAGGTAGTGAAAGGAGAAAAAACAGGGTGTGCTCAACAGACTATCTACAATGTTTGTTTTGGGGGATATAAAGGTCAACAGGAGGGTTGGAGATCTTGATGGGACAGCAGACAGAGGTGGTCATCAACGTTCTCATTAACCATTCACTGGAGTGGAAGCTCCAAAAATGTAGCCGCCATGTATGCCTTATTCAGCAGCACATGGACATTGCCTCGTGTAGTACTGGCACATAGTAGGAGCTCCATAAATATCTGTGGAGTGAATAAAGTAGCTACTATCATGGGTAGTGGGGAAAACATAGACGTGTTTTAAATAAGCGAGATCTATGCTCACACTTCAGAAAGGTAACTTTGGTGGCAGTGGTGCTGTCTGCATATTATTTTTAAAGTACTCAAGTGGCCCCAATGTGGAGGATGGATTAGAGTGACACGATCAAGGAGATTATGTAAGAGGCAGTGATTCAGGGAGAAATGATAAGGTCTTGAACAAAGGCAGAAACAATTGGGTTGAGAAAATAAGAGCTGAACCTAAGAGTTATAGATTACCTAAAAAATATGGAAACAGAAAAACATCTTTTAAAACAATACATTGATTTCATTTTCAAATAGCATACTCTATATGTTTCCATCAGTCTCCAGACACCTTTATAAGCAAAATATCCCTAAATGTAAAGGCTAATTCCCTATATTTCTTAATCATTGATCTGGGGAAAGAGTTCAATAAAGCATTTGAATATTTGCTTTTTTAGATTTTTTTTTCATACATTATGCAGAATGCTTTGTATTTAGTGATGCTCACTGGGCACTTGAGGAGCATGAGAAAGGATCAGAGCTGACTCTTGGGTTTCTTGTTGGAGATATTGTGTGGGAGGCAATATCTGAAACCAAGACTGGAAAACAAGTTTGGCATGCTTTTTCAACTAACATATTCAGAACCTACTAAACACCTAATGGGGGCTGGATTGAGATCTTTAGAGGCTCTAGGAATGAAAAAATAAAATAGGAAGGACAAAAATGTAGTTTAAATCCAATGCCAGGCTATGGGCTTCAATGCAGAGTCCAGTAATGAAAGGAACTAGTGAGGAAAGATTCCACCTAGTCACCTAGTCTTGATGGTTTGCAATTCTTGCCATTTTAAAATCTGACTGAGAGCATAATCTTTTGAAAGAATATACCCAGCACTCTCTCCATGTATTTTAATCTAGCCATGTGACGTTGGACAATTGAGTATCTCTGGGCCTCCATTCCATTATATGTGCTCAGGGGGTAGAAAGAGGAGAGCTCTTAAGGACTTCTACCTTTAAATATTTAATGACTCCACAAGTGAAATTGATGGCACTGTACTGAAAAATATGACCTAGTTTCCAACTTAAAAGTACAGACAAATAAAGAAGACTGAATGGATTAGGAGCAAATGCAGCTTATTGGTGGGGCCCATGAATTGGTGCAAAGCACTCCTGGAGTTAAATCTACTGTAGAGGGACCTTGACTTTCTTTGAGACTCAATATTCATTCTCCTCTTCTTCCTTATTAACAGAACCTCACCTGTGTTTTAAGCAGTAGCATTCCTGACTGAAAAACGTTCATTCCAGGCTTCTTTTGCTTATTCCATTTGCCATTTGATATAGTTCTGATCAAAGAGATATACTTGGGGCTCACTGAGGAGACTTACAGGAGAGCACTTTAGAGGTTAGCAGCTTCAGTAGCTACAACCCTCCTTCTCCTTCTCCTTCTCCTTCTCCTTCTCCTTCTCCTTCTCCTTCTCCTTCTCCTTCCCCTTCCCCTTCCCCTTCCCCTTCCCCTTCCCCTTCCCCTTCCCCTTCCCCTTCTCCTTCTCCTTCTTGAAAGGCAGACATCCTGGGACCACAAGGCACCAAACTACTGAGTACAGATGTAAGGCTGGTCAGCACCTGTGTACTAGGAGCACTGTGACTCATCATATTAACCCCAGTTCCTACATCCAGACTTCTTACTTGGACAGAGAGACAGGGAAGAGGGTAGGGTGAGAGTGAGGGCAGGAAGAAGGGATAGAAAGAAAAAAAGGACGAAAAGAAAGAAAAAAGAAGGAAGACGGAGGGAGAAAAGGAAAGAAGGAAGGAAGGAAGGAAGGAAGGAAGGAAGGAAGGAAGGAAGGAAGGAAGAAAAGGAGGGAGGGAGGGAGGGAGGGAGGGAGGGAGGGAGGGAGGGAGGAAGGAAGGAAGAAAAGGAGGGAGGGAGGGAGGAAGGAAGGAAGGAAGGGAGGGAGGGAGGAAGGAAGGAAGGAAGGAAGGAAGCAAGGAAGGAAGGAAGGAAGGAAGGAAGAAAAGGAGGGAGGGAGGGAGGGAGGGAGGAAGGAAGGAAGGAAGGAAGGAAGGAAGGAAGGAAGGAAGGAAGGAAGAAGAAAAAAAAGGAGACAGAGAAAGGGAGGGAGGAGAGAAGGGGGAGGAGGGGACAAATCCTCCTGCTTGGTTCACCATCACAGGTGGGCTTTTCTGCACATGCCATCAAACCTACTTCTGATCGAAGTGATGAGCCACCTCCCTTACATAGTAGTAATGAATAAGCCCATTTCCCTGCAACATTCAGCATGCATGGGAGAGACAGATATAATAAATGAGTGCTTGCAGGAAAAAAGCTTGCTCATAAAGACAGGCAAAACAAAGTAAACATCCTCCCAGGACAGGGACCACCTTTTATTCACCTTTGCAGCCTCACTGTCCAGTATAGAATCCACATACTTTAGAATCACAACTCCTACGAGTTAAATGCATGACAGAAAGAAGGAAACAATGTTTTTCCACCTGATGATTTCACATCTGATGATTTCTCATTAAGTCCATTGGATTGACTTTCCTCCGTCCCCAGATCACATAAACCAGTTCATGGCCACATCACTTAGAAACGGTGAAGCTGCCAATTATCTCACCCATGTGGCTGCCATGCCCTTGGGAAGAAACTCCAGGTTCCTGGAGTAAACTTTGTGCTTTCCTGGTACCATCTGTGGCAGGCAAGGATGCCATATGCCCTGAAAGTGTAAGAGTGCAGCAGAGCTGAGGAGAGGAGCACCTGGGAGACCCAGGGGGACCTGGGTGCAGGAGAGCGGGGATGGAAGGTCCCTCCTATGCTCCCTCTCCTCTGCCACACTTCTCACCTGGAGGAGGTTTCAGCTCATGATCAGATCTGCACTGCAATTCAAACAGTTTACCTGTCAGTAGCCCCCTAACTAGGCAATCACTTTCACAGTAAGACAAGCAGTTAGCAGGGGCAAGATACCTGAATGAGGGGAGACGTCTTGCCAGAGTACAATTTAAAGAATTGCTGCTATCTCCACCTGCTTCCATTTCCAGCCAAGATTCAAAAGACAGCTTCTAATGTTGCCCCAGTTTTCACCCTCATCATCATCACTCCAGAGCAAGGATCTGCAAACTGTGACCTAAGGTCAAATCCTATTTTTGTAAATAAACTTTTTTTGGAACTCAGCCACACCCATTTACATATTGCTCTTACACTATAATCGCAGAAAATATTTACTTGCTACCCTTTACGGAAATAGTTTGCTGATCCCAGCTCTCCTAGTAAAAGCTTTTGGCCTTTTTTTGTTGTTTGTTATTTTGTTTTGTTTTGTTTTGTTTTAGGCTGATAATAGCTGATCAACCTTCCCTTGGATGTTCTCAAGCATTTTGGTAGACAGCAGAGCCCATCTCTTAGTCTAAAAGTGTGCAAGGCCAGACACCCCTGTCCTGGCCCCCCTTAGATCTATGTCTCAAGCAATCACAAGCGCCCACCCTCAGGCGTGGCCTTGATAGCTAGTGGCACAAGGAAGCAAGGACAGCAGAGAATTCATCTTCACCACAGTGGCAGCTGGACTATGGCTACAGCCAACCAGTGTCCAGGCAACGGCTCCGTCAGTGCCAACAGGACATCCAGTGCCTAGTCCTGGAGGTGGTAGCAGTACAAATGGTGGTGTCCAGAGTTTGGAGGCTGAAGTGGCTGCAGCTTCACCCAACTAAGGTTTTAGCCATGATTTGCCTGCTGCCCAGCCTCACTTTTTCTAGCTCATTTTCTGACCCCGGAATCAGCCTTTCTAGTAATTCTATGAGTGACTCAAAGCCCTTCAGCAAGTTTCGTTTAGTTTAAATCAGCCAGAGGTTCTTTCTGTTGCTTGCCACTTAGAACTCTGACTTGATAAAACCATCTATCTTTTGTTACATTTGTAGAGCAGCTAGCAGATTACAAATCACCATCACATAACCTGTTTTGTGCTTGTGACAACCCTGTGAAGTGTACATGTATGCCCACTTAACAGATGAAGAAACTGAGGCTAAGTGAGATTAAGCAATCTCTTTGAGCCAACATTGGAACCCCTTTTGATGAAAATGGAAACTCACAGAACCATGCCAAACAGCCAGAACTCCTTTTTTAACACCAGGCACATGCCTGTTAGTCTTTTTTATAAATGAATTAAACCCGATCTCTTCTTCAAAGCCCACAGAGGGCTGAGAGCTCTGTTACTGCTTACCAGCATCTTGTCATTTTTTTGCCTCCTTTATTCCAGTCCAGGTGGCTTTGTTTTTTCATTTGAAAATGTCATCACCACGTCATTGGCAATGTGCTGCTACCTGACAGTAGGAAGAAGCATCCGGCCATATGGCTGAGTTTAATCTACATGGTCACGGTGTAATCCTGTTGAAATGGCTTCCCTTTGCAATCAAAACCGAATTTCACACTTTACCAAGATGGGGGCAGCTCTTGTCTTCCCCAGAGTAATATAGATCTTCCCAGGCAGCCAAGGCCAATGGAAGTGGCTTTCTTCTCTAGGCCTGCAGCAGGTGGGGGGCAGGGCCAGGAGGTCAGTATGAATGGGAAGAAGCTGGGAAAGAAAGTCAGGAACGCTTGGGGAATCAGAGTCCAAGGTAATCCTCCACATTCCCCACCTATGGGCTACCATTGAGGACAACCCCTGGAACTCTGGAAAACTGAATTGAAAATATAAGTCACCTTTATGAGACTGATGGTTTTATCTTATCCACAATTCCCACTTCTGAGTTATCAGGCTTATCTCCCCAGAAGGGCTAAAATTAAAATCACTGTCCGCAAAGTGACCTTATAGCAGAACCACTTAATTCATCAAAATCTCCAGGAATATGTTTTTTTAAGCAAATAACCCCTCCCCATTTATTATAACATAGCTCACTTCAGTGTAGTGTGTGAGAATCACTAGTGTAAATAAATATGAAAAAAAATTGCATGTCACTAGTGATGTAGATCAAGCAGAATGAAAGAATGAGACACCATCTTTTTTAACTTACCAATTGGTAGAGTTATTTATTTGTATTATAATAGCCAGTGTTGAATATAGCATATCGCTATATATCACTGCTCATGAAATCATATCTGATTCTGAAGGCTATTTGGTAATGTGGCTCCAAAACCCTCCACAAAGCACATCTCTTAACAAAGCAGTTCTTCCTCAGATGTGTCCTGAGGGCCTAGTCATACCTAATTGTTTGGCTATGAAGTTTTTCATCACAGGATCTATTCACAAATAGCAAAAACTAAAAATAAAGAGAAAGAAACCTCTTTGGGTAAAAATACACAGATTGTTTAGGAGGTTATTATACATTCAGTCAGCATTTTAAATTATGTTTTAGACTATTTGATGATTCAGAAATATGTAACTACTAGTTACATATTTATATTTATAGGTGATGGCTATTACTACTTAGTAGAATTATAGGTGATGGCTATTCTCTTTTTTTCACTTATGTGTAATATATCACAGGTTTATTCCATGTTAGGAAACATAAATCTACATCACCATTTAAAATCCTTCACCATATATATCATTATATGAGCCTGCCAATATTTATTTGACCCAATACTCCAACATTAAAATTTCAGGGTGTTTTATAGTTTTCAACATTAATTAAAAAATAATAATATTATAACAAACCCTCTTTGTTGGGTGTTTTTTGTAGATGTCTAGTCTTTTTCCTTAGCAAGAATACCTAGAATTAGGATGAGCATGTCTAGTGCCATCTGTAGAGGATCTCTAGCAATAAATTAGTTATTCACTGAAATGTATAGCCTAGTTAGATACCATAAAATTATTCCTCTTCATTTGCGTGTCCAAATGAAGCAGGGTAATGTTAGAGAGTGGGAAGATGTGTGTAAACAGGAAAAGCCTAGAGAAAGAACATGCCCAGCGTGAGCGTTGAATTCTTTCCCAAGTTTGGTATCCATCTCCTCGGGAAGTGGAGACACTATGAACTGTCTGAAGCTGAAACTGGAGTAATCCAGCCTGGTCCCCTCCCAGGGCTGCAATGTTCGCTCATTCTATGTTTTCATGGAAAAGATAGCATCATTTAAATAAACCATCACTGACTACATCACAGCAGTGACACAAATACAGTCTTCACTCCAGCAGTCTTATACCAGGTGCTGGGGGAGGGGGCGTTCCTACAACTGGCCTGCATCGCTGTATTCTGAACATCTTCAGACGACATAATATTTTACTAAAATATTCCCCAAAGTAGCCCGCGTGTTTACACTCCTTTGTTTTTGCCAGCATTCAGTGAGGTAATGAATATCTGTCAAGGACAGAATCTTCTGGAAGATGAAGAAGGTTTCTCAGAGAAGGAGGAAAAGGGGGAAATGTGGGAAAGACAAAGAAGGAATCATCCCTGTTGTCTGGAAACCAAGCCATTCACACGAGGAATCAGTGGGAGAACAGGGGCTGAGGCTGACCAACTATGGCAGAGTTACATATTCCTGGGATTATGAGCTGGAACTTTTCTTATTTCTTTCCTTCCTTTTTTTTATTGGTGTTTTGGCCCTTGGAAAAGCTGACTGGTGTGTGGAATCAGAATGAGGTGGGAACAAGCCATCCTGGAAGTTTGGGAGTTGATACAAATTTAATTTCACTGGTGACAGCTGCAATGGAAGTGATGGCCAACCCTTGAATTTCTACAAATGGTTTCCTAAAAATTTCCTTTCTAAGGCCTGGGGAAGAGGCCAACATTTCGAATCACTCCTGAATGCTGAGGGGAGCACAGAGGCCAATTCTAACTTCTAGTGCTTACTGTCTCCAAGCAAAGTAATTCTTCTCGGTGCTGCTTTTTTTGTCTTCCACAAACTGGGTTGAAGATTTCCTGCCTGCTTTATCTGCTTTTACTAAAGGATGACTGTTCACTTCTTGGAGGCCCTGAAACTCTTCCACACCACTAGTCAGACAATCTCCCTCAGACCCAGGAAGGTGGACTTTGCTTCCTCTCAGACCCTCTTGATGACATGGACACCACAGAACAACAGAATTCCCTAATGATTGCTCTATATAGTATTTTTATCCCATGGATGTAATTGCATGTGTGGCATATAGTTTCCTGATACACAAAAATAAAAGACTAAATCTTATTTCATTTTCAACTAAATTTTCTTGAGCACCTACTATGTGCTGGATACCAAGCTAGGCACTTTGGTATAGTTTATCTTATTATATCTTCATATTTACCCTTGAAGTTAAGTGTTATCTCCTCTTACACAGAGGAGGAAACTAAGTTTCAACTCCCTACCTAACTGATGGTGCATGGAGAATTCCAACCAGATCTCCTGACTCAAAAATCAAATATCTATCAGAACAAACTTGTGTTCAAAGGAAATCAAAAGAACGTTTCTTTATAGGAATCCTTCCTCTTCTTCCTCCTTTTGATTTTCCTTTTCTTCCCTCTTTTCTTCCTTCCAGAAGTTCTTGAGTGTTAAACATGTGCCAGATACTGTTCTAGAAGCAGGGAATATAGTCTTTGTAATACTATATTACATTAGGAAGATGGCAAAGGACATGTTTCGCATGTTGGTAATGTTATCAGAAGCAGACAAACATAGAGTTGGTCTCTAGATCTTATTGGAGAATCTATGGGCTGAATTATGGTGGAAAGAACGTGCAATTTGGAGTCAGGCAAATCTGAACTCAAATCCTGACTCTGCCACCACCTAGCTGCATGATCATAGACAGGCCAGATAGTTTCTTTGAGCCCCTTGGGTTTTTCATCTATAAGGCAAAAATAATAATACTCCACCAAATAGGATTGCTCTGATTATGAGCACTGTAAGATGCCTGGCACTTGGGAAATGTTCAGTAAGAAGGAGACGAGGGTGTAGTCTCGTGCATATATTTTAACCATGCCCATTGCAGGAAAAAGTTCTGTTAGACTGCTGTGGTCTGGGAGACCTGTCCACTTGCCCATCCACAGGGCTAGCTCTAATGGCCTCTCCCAGGCATCTCGTGCTGACTCTTAAGAAGAAGATGCCGGGGCTATCGTGTCCTGACACTATAGACACCACACTTAGGCAGGCTGTGTCTCCTTTGGCTTTCAAATCCTTGCTCCTTTAGCTGGCGGGTGCTTCACGGGGGTGGGGAGCCAATTCGCCATGGCGGTTTGTGTCTGCAGCAGGCCTGACAGGCTGGGAGAGGAAGGCATTAATGTTTTCTGACAGGCGACCCCTAATTGTGGGAGCTTTTCTTCTTGGCCTTTCTGTGAAATTCTGACTTAGGCGAGCAGCATAACAAAGTGGTAGGGCATTGATCTGGGGCTTGCACTACACTGAGCTGGGAGCTGGGAGGGGGAGATTGGGGGAGGATTGGGGGGGGGGCAGCATTATTCATGAAGACTTTCAGCTGTTTTTGTCTTTTAACTAACCTTTGAGTTTGATCAGAGGGCTGGCTGGCCTCCCTTTCGCCAAAGGCCCTGCTGGCACCTGGACAATGGAGACAGACTGTTTTTCCTAGTATAGAGCTATAGCTGGGGGAGGCCAAAGGCTGTGTGTTCTGAAGGTGGGAGGGGAGAGTGTGTGTGGGGGGGCGGGGGAGTTGGGAGGGACCAGCTTTACTTCTTTCTTGGTCTTAGGGACAGGGGTGGTTATTGATAAAAATTCTAGCTCCCCAAACACAAGCAGCTGACTCTGAAGGCTCAACAACTTTATCCAGGGAAATGCAGAGTGGACTGATTTTCAAATGTCACATCCCCTTCCCCATCCAAATACCTTTCTTCTGCTCTTTCTCCCTACCCCACACCCTCTTTCCAAGGGGCCCATTGGCTGGAGCCGGTCTCCAATCTAGAAGTGTTTTGAGCGTTGCAGTTGCTTTTTAATTGGCAAAAATGAGAGCAAATGAGTGAAGAAGAGGAGAAGGAAGACGTAGAGAAAGAGAAGTGGGAGGAGAAATGGACTCAGGGCACAGTTAGAGAAGGACCCAAAGAAAGGCAGGCGGGAGTATTTTGGTCCAGAGAGCATTTAGGAGGGAATTCAGCTGCGTTGGGTCCAGGGTTAGGGAGCGGTGCTGGGTGGCGCCCTAGCCCAGCGCTGCAGCTTTCCAGGCCTTCGGGCCGCAGGGGAGCGGGGAGGGGATTGAGGGGGGGGGGCTCTCCAAGTGCTCTTGTTTTTTTGGCAGGTGCCTAGCTTTTCTCCCTTGCATCCACTTCCTGCCGTGATCGCCCAGACCCAGGGCCCAGTCCTCACTTCGCAGAAAGTGACTCCCTTCAAGGAGTGTGGGTTGGCGCCTTTCCCCCATTTCGTCCCCAAAATAGCCCTGGAAGCCAGCGCATAAAAGGCGGCTTTGTGAGCGGCGGCCTGCAGGCTGGCTGGAGAGGGGGCGCACGTGGGGCGTTCTGGAAGCGCCTCCCACTCCCCTCTCCAACCTCTCTCTCTCTAGTCTCTCATTCTTCTCCTTTTTTTGTCACTTTCTCCCCCTTGTTTTTCTCCTCTCCTTTATCTCTCCATCTCTCCTCTCCTCCCCTCTTTCCTTCCTTACCTTCTCCTTTACTTTTTTCTCCCTCCATCCACCCCTCTGTCCTCTCTCTCTCCCTCTCCCTTCTCCCCAAATTTCTTTCTCCTTTTTCTCTCCCTCATCTCTCCCCGCCCTCGCCCCTCACCTTCTACCTCTTCCTTCTTTTCACACAGCTCTTCACCTAGGAGGATGCCCAGCCTCCTCTCCCCTCCACGCCCCACCGGCGCCACCCCTGCCCGCAGGTAGTGGGGAGAGGCCGGGCGCGCGCAGCTGACAGCGGACGCATGCCTGCAGCCAATCAGCGCCCCGATGCGCTGCAGCCTGAATAAATCATTAAACCTGACACGCGCTCGCAGCCCGCGTCTCCGCCGAAACTTGCCTCCTGCCATTAACCTACACACGCTCTTTTGTAACAACCTAATCTTGCATACAAAAGAAGGAATATAACTTGGACCTGCGCTGGAGCCCAGCTCTTGGCTTTGGCAGCGGCAAAAGAACCTTAGCGTTAACGGATCCACGTCCCTTTCTACCTTTGACTCCGGATAACCGGGACTTTCTAGGGAAATCCGAAAATGAATCATTTCTTGGCCCAGGAGTGGGGGGGGGGGGGAGAGAGAGAGAGAGAGAGAGAGAGAGAGAGAGAGAGAGAGAGAGAGAGAGAGAGAGATCAGACTTCTCAAGAGTAGGAAAAGGGAGATAGGATTGAGGACATTCGTAGTTCAGAGAAGCACCAGGGGTGCTTTTCAAAGAGGTTGCAATAAAACAAGCTTCTCAGAGCTCGCCCCTAGAAGATACAAATTAAGAGAATTAGCTCCTAGAAAAGTTGACTACATTTCATCATATTCCTTCCATTTTTAAATGAGTGCATACAGGGCCCTGCGAATGAATGGCTCAATGAAGGCATGACTGGTTGGTCTTTGTTTATCTTGGTGGCAAGTCCCCAGCACCACTTCCTATCTGCTCCTGGAAGGTCCTGAGGAGCAATTATCCCTGGCACTGATATAGTCATTGGCAACTCCAAAGCCCTTTCCTTTCCAGTTCACCGGTTGACCCATAAAAGGGAAGATAGCCTCATTTTCCCGAAGAGAAGACTATAACTGACTTCTTTTGCAAACTTTCAGGTAAACCATTCCCTGCTCAAAAAAAGTGAACTGATTTTCCAGCATTAGGTTTTGAACAAGCTCCCCATCACCTCTGCCCTAAGGAAGTTTCCTTCTGATAGCCATGAGTTCCAGAAAAATCTTCATGCAAAACTAGCACATCCCTGAGCGCCTGTGGGAGAATAGCCTATGTACCAGCCAGGGTCAGCAGGAGCAGACAGAACACTTGAAAGGGTCCATGAAACGCAGTTAATGGAGACACAGAGGTGTGCTTGGGGCTAAGGGAGCCAGCATGATGCAGCACCCACAGACTACTAACAAGGCAGAGCCCTCACCACCTCTGAGACTGAAGGGGCAAGAGGAGGAAGCTGTTACTGCATCTGCAACAGCTGCAGGGACAAGAGCTGGTGCTGTGGGAGAGAAGCCTCCAGACCGAGGTGTGGCCTTAGACCAAGGAGCAAAGCCACTGCCAAAGCAACTGAGCCCAAGCAGTGAGGAGCAGGGATGTAAAAGTCAGATCTATGTCCCTCCTGCCTCACAACCTTCTCCCAGTGGACAAACCCGGCAGGAAGCCAGAGGGCAAGGGAGGCCTAACAATGAAATGCATGGAGATTCACCTCTGGAGACACAGGGCAGAGCAGAGAGGGCAGAAAGTGGATCAGGAGAAGGAAAGGAAGAATAGGGAACACAGCTATCAGTGCAACAGAGCAGACCATCCATTCAATCAACAAATACCTATTTCTTCTGGGGCTGCGGAGACACCAGTGAACAAGACAGGTCAGGTCCCTGTCCTCATGTAGTGTACCATCTAGTAAGGGGCCATTGACAGCAATTGTATAAGCAAACACACATGCATTTTTTTTTTCAGGCAGTGGTAAATGCCAAGAAGGAGAAACACTGTAATGGATGGAGAGTGGCTGTGAGCGTGGCTTTAGACAGAGCAGACAGGGGAAGCTTCTTGGAGGAGGTGACATGTGAAGGAAGTTGACCTGGGCTTCCCAGGAAAGCCTACCTTGACTCCACAGCTACTCCCATGTGGCTTGTGGGTGAGCCTCAAAGCCAGTCTGTGATTTAGAGGCAGCAACTGGCCAGTCCCCAAGAAAAGAGACAGGACAGGAGACAAAAATAACAACAGGCACTCACATTTACATTTAGTTTGTAACCTTGTCACCCACCCCCACCTCCCAAAGGCCAAGCGCTAACTCCTTTACATCGCCCCCTCTCCCTGCTGTGGGTACCATCAAGCCCATGGTGCCCACAAGGAATTGGGCTGTTGGTTCTGTGTTCTAACATCCCTGGCCCGGCAGGAACAGCAAAGGGGAAAAGCCCACTCTACTCTTTCTTACTACATCTCAGTCCTATTCCTTTGATGCCTTTTGCAGAGAGCAGACCCATTTTTTTCCCTCTTCTTCCATGGCCCCACCTGATGGGAGATAGATTCTTCTCCACACACACACACACCCTCTTCCTTCCAATTAAAAAAAATATTCAAGGCTTTGTCAGGGAGGTGAAATGTGTGTCCCAGGAGCTCCAGCCCAGCCTCTGATAATACTGGCATTCAACAGTTCTGTGGTCTGTTTATTCTTTTACTCTCTGCACTCCCCGCTCCTCCTCATCAATTTTAGGCGTGTCTCCACTCTTAACTCAGTGGTCTTTGGGTCATTGGTTGAATAGGTAAGATTTCTCAGTCAATAAAGTCAAGGCAAGTTTTCTTCCCCAACACCTCCCTCCAAAGAAAGTGGAATGGGGGCGGCTAGGACCAGGGAGAGGCCGCGCTTGCTAGCGGCGAGGGTCTACATTTTGTATTTCGCTGACAGCCCCAACCCGCTCCAAAGCCCGCCGCGTAGCCAATGGGCAGCAGTGATTTATGGGGCTGACTAATGCCGGCTGAATGCGGCCTGTCACAGCGCCCTGAATGGCTTCCCTTCGCCGCACAAGCCCAGGCTTTGTGTTGCTAAGCGATTAGAGCAGATGTAATGAGATTTTGCCCAATCCCTGCTTTGCCCTTTCCTAGCTTCGGCAAAATTGTGTGGGGTTTTTTTTTTTTTTTTTTTTTTTTTTTTTTTGGTGAATTTTTTTCGAGTTTGCCTTCGCATTGTGGCAAACAAGGGCTAACTTTGCCTCAAGTTTAACGAGAGGGGATATTTCCCATTCAGAAGTGAGTAAAAGAACACCTGTCTTTAGAAGAAGGGGGGGGGGACCCCTTTGTGGGGGCTGAAACATTATCCCAATGTTATATTCATAGCAATACATGACTTGCTACACTTTCTTTGCCTACCTTACCTGAAAAGTTGCAAAGGAGCTAAATTAAAAGGAAAAGAAATGAGGGGGGGAGGAGGGAGGTGGGGAGCCCAGCTCTGGTCCTCCAAAGGAGAAGATAAAAATAAAAGCAAGCATCACAAAAGCATTACTTCCCTGAAGTAAGCTCTAAATTGGCCCACTGCTGGCAGAAAGTCCGATTATTTATGGCGATGAGGAATTTACTGATTTTTTCCCCCTTAATTACGCTCACCCCTTTGAAAGGGACCGGAGCCTCCTTGTGCATTCTATAGAGGGTCATTTAGCAAAATGACATCAGACGCTGCGGCGTGCTCCGCGCATCGCAGCTTTAAAAAATGATTATTCCGTGCCACTAAACGGTATAGATGTACCAACACAGACTAGATTTTTAACTCTGGAAGACGTGCCGGCTCTCCGCTCTTTGTTGGGTTTTGTAAGACGCATTTTGCGCTTGGCTTTCCGCTTGGCTGGAGACACGCAAACTGAATGTGCAAGTAACGCAGGAGGGGAGCGAGGCGCCGGCGAGAGGCGGAGTGGGATTCCGATCACGTCCTTGCTAACTGACAAGAAGCAAGCCAGCCAAAAACCCCACTAATTTCTTTTTGAATCTTGGTAATTGGGTACTTTTACACGCAGCTCACGCTATTCGGATAGAGTCGCCAGCTTAGATAGGCCAGTGTCTCAAAACGCCCCCACCCCCATTTCTAAGGCGTTTCTTTCTTTAGATGTCATTCCTTCCGCAGGGAATTCATATCATACATGCCCTTTACTTAAAGTCGGGATGGAAAGCGTGCATCCTGGGCAAAGAAGTGGGAAACGTGCGCCCGGAAGTGAGGGAACAGCACACCAGCCACGGGGACTCAGTACCACCACCATCCTCCCTCCCACCCAGAGCACCTATGATCTCATCCAGCCCTTCCGCGGTTTCACAATTAGGACCTCAGAATGCGGTTGGTTAAGGGTCAAAAAGTGGGGAGAGGACCCTTTCTTTCCACTTCACTTGGGGGGGGGCATTTTTTAAAAATGTAAATCATTTTACCGAAAGACAATGCAATCATCAACCGCCACCTATTTTCTGGGTGTTTGAGTGTGTCCGCAGCATAAAAGGGGAAGAAAATCCTTTTTATCTATATAGTTTTCCCCTCTGCATTCATCGTAGGGCCAGCTCAGGTAGGACTGATCTTAGCACTTAGCTTTTCTGCCAGGCTGAGTGCCATGCACCAAACCTCTTCTCCTTCTCCCACCCCTTCCCTTTAAAGTTTCAATACCTTGGACAGGGCAATAGAGGCAAAGAAGACTTTTTCACTTGTATAAAAAGAAGGAAAGGAAGAAAGAAAGAAAAACGTTTTATTATGAAACTAGTTTGTATAAAACAGGGTTATACATGAGGGTTTTTTTTTTTGTAAGTTTGTAATAAAACAGTAAGAAAAAAAAAAAAGGCAGTGATAGAAATTTCCCAAAAGGCAACCTTTCAAAAGCACTGGCTGCCACTTTGTGTTTGGACAGTAGCTGCATATACTTTGTTCTGGAACAGTATTTAATAACGTCATTAATACATTAACAAAGTTTCTCTAAAGTAAGACACATTGGTGCTTAAGTACATCCGGTGGCCTTTTGATCTCCCCTGTGAGGAGAGTTCGTTACAAAAGCCACACAGGGAAAATGGCAGTTGTAAGGTGAGCTACACATCTAAAATATGCAGAGGTAATAGCATTACATGTTAAAGTTTCAAGATATACACATTTTAAACCATTTGTACAAAACTCTATAAATTTTTTTCTCTTTCTCTCTTATGTACAAAAATATCTTAATATATCCCCAAACTGGTTAGGATAGATACAAATAGATTTTTCTTATAATAAAAAAAAATTCACAAAAGATTGGAAGCATCCTATGATGAAAATGGTAGAAAAGATGGTGTGAGGGAGTGGGGTGTGGGGAGGAGGCCCAAGGATGGGGTGTCAGAGGACTGAGTATAGCACAGTTTCGCTGCAGACCGAAGTCCACAGTGTCCTGGGACGGGGATACTGAGAGGAAAGTCACCAACCCTTGGCTAGAGGGTTAAGAACTGCGCTTTCAAAGAGGTGGGGAGGTGAAGACACCAGCGCTTCCAGCTCTGCCTGCTAGTGGTGGGTGGGAGTTCCTACAGGGCGTGTGCTGCTCTCTTCCACCAGGAGCTCAATGCCTTTGCGCAGGAGCAGCGTTTTGCACTTTGACTCTGGTCCTAGTCACTCTTCAAATCTCCGTGAATGATTGGAGTGCAGCGAGACAGTTCTGAGCGCATCCCTGTTTTGTGAGAGCCTTGCTTCGCAGGCCTGCGTCGCTTGGTTGGCGTTGGGGTGGGTTGCCTGCTTTTCTTTTCTTTTTTCTTCTCTTTTTCTTTTTTTCTCTCTTCCAGCATCACCGACGAGAAAGCACTAAAGAGACAGGTTGTGCAGTCACCCTATAACATAAGGAGAAGAAAGGGAGACGTTAATGTGTATTTGGAGACTAGCATGGGGGGGGCGCTAGGGGGAGTGAGGGGAGGGGCTGGGGCGGGTGGAGGTTTAGGGAGGGGAGGATCTGTCAGGTAGAGCGCCTCTTTGGACAGGCCCTAGTAGTACTCCTTTCTCCACCTCCCCATCTCACCCCTATCCAGTCCTTGGAGACCTGGGCAAAGCCACTCTCAGAGGCCAACAGTGAAACAAACCACCCAGGATTTCAAATCGACTGACTTGAACAAATCCTGGGACTCCATCTCCCCCACCCGCGTCTCCGTGGAGACAGTCCCCCTCCCTCAGATACTAAGACGGAGGGACAAGGGATGAAGATAAGTAACCTCCTCTCATCCAGGTCACTCCCCAATGCCACCTACCTGCTTCGCACCAGGGCCTGGCCGGGCCGAGCTCAGAACCAGTTGGTGAAGTCGAGCAGCTCTTGCTCCTCGGGGCTGAGGGGGTCGTAGGAGCCCTCGTCCGACGAGTAGGACGAGACTGGCGAGCCGGCCATGGAGTTCATGTCGTTGGAGTAGTTGGGGGAGATGGTGGGCGACAGGACGCCCGCCTGGAAGGCAGCGCTCACCGCGTCGTGCTCGTCCAGCAGCTGCTGCAGCGCGCGGATGTACTCGACGGCGGAGCGCAGGGTCTCCACCTTGCTCATCTTCTTGTTGGCCGCGCCGTTGGGGACGTGCTCCCGCAGGGTGGCGAAGCCCAGGTTGACCAGCTTGACCCGGTTGCGCTCGCGCTCGTTGCGCCGCGCCACGGCGGCCGGCTGCTGCTGCGGCAGGCTGTAGCCGAAGCCGCTGAAGTTGAGCCGGCGTTTGCAGCGCATCAGTTCGGGCGAGGACGAGCGCGGCCGCTTCACCGGCTTGGCCGCGGACTTGTGACCGCCCCCCGAGGGCTGGCCGTCGGCCGCCGGGCTCAGCTGCGGCGCGGGTGGCGGCTGGGGCTGCGCGCTCTGAGCCGCCGCCGCCGCTGCCGCCGCCGCCGCCGCCGCCGTGGCAAAGAAGCAGGCTGCGGGCGGCAGGAAGGGCTGCTGGGGCTGCTGGCCCGCGCCGCTCTCCATCTTGGCAGAGCTCTCCATGCGCTGCGGCTGCCAAGGAGGCGCGGGAGAGGAGCGAGCGGGGATGCGAGGTGCGGGGCGCGCGAGGGGGACGCAGGCAGGACCGGGATGCGCGAACGGTGAGGGAAAGGAGGGGAGAGAGGAAGAGGGAGCTCGCTCGGGGAAGTTTCACAAAATTACAAAATCCCCGGGAGGTTGGGGATGGGAGCAAAGAAGGTGCAAATGCTTTTCCTCCGCCCTCCACGGCTCCTGCTCCTCCTTCCCCTCCTCCCCTCGCGGGTTGGCTTCGGGAGCCTCGCGTGGCGCTCGCGTGTGAGGCTGCCGCTAGCGCCTTCTTGTTAAAAAAGAAAAAAAAAAGGCAGAAGAAGCAAAAGTCAGTGATGAGCGCGCTCTGCTGAGTCTCCCGTTCCTCTCCCCCTAGGGCTGCGCTCTCTTGCGCCGGGTCCCGGTCTCTCCAACCGTGGCTCAGGCTGTTTTTTTTATTATGTTGTTAACCTCCTTTCTGTCTGACTCCCTTCTTTCACTCGCCCGCCCTGGACGGCTCCCTGTCGGTGCGCCTTCCACGTTCCCTGGCCAGAAGTGAGAGTGCCGGGCGGCCGGAGTGCGGCCGCCTTTTCAATGGGACACCCAGCCCCACGCGCAGCCCTGGCCCCGCCTCGCCCCCCACTCCCCGCTGCTGCAGCGAGCGGCTGCCGCCCCCACTCCCCCCCTCCTCTTGCCTCCTCCTCCCACCCACTCCCTAAACTCCCCTACCTCCCCTTCCCCCGCCCCTTCCCTGCGCCCGCTCCAAGCAAACTCTCCATTCAGCCGGGTTTGTTGTTGCAGTGCGTGCGCCTGGCGCGTGCCGGACTCCCGGCTGAATAAACAGGCGGCGCGCTCGCGGCGGGCTGCAGCCGGGGGCGGCTCCAGAAAGGGGGGGGGGGGGGCGGCTGGCGTCGCAGGAGGGGCAAATAGCTCTGGGAGTTGGGGTGTAAGGGTTGACAGGTTTGGGGTGACATGCCCTGGGATTCTCCTGAGAACTTGGAGCAAAGCACGGGAGAAGGTTTAGGCAGAAAAAGCAGCACTGGTGGTGTGGAGGTTAGAGGGGAGTGGGACTCCATGTTTCCTGTTTTCTCCTCCTACCCACTGTCATTCTCTCTCTCTCTCTCTCTCTCTCTCTCTCTCTCTCTCTCTCTCTCTCTCTTTCGGGGGGCGTCTTTGCTGCAAATTTGCGATTAAAGTTCAGAAAGATGGACTGTTAAACTAAAAGTACTGCTAAGACTTCGGTTCTAGTCCCAATGCGTCCTCTCACCGGCTCTGTGGCCCTCGGAAGGTGCCATCCTCTCTGAGCCTCCGTTTTCTTGTCTGTAACAGCAGAGGTTGGGATCGATGGTCTCTAAGGTCCCATCCGGGGATGTGCTCCCCACAACTGAGCAAGTGTGGAGGGTGCCCAGGAGAAGGGAGGTGGTCAGAGCCCTTAGGTAGGTGTGTGCGTCAGGGAAGACCCCCAGGATGCACTCCAGCTGCCTGTAGCAGCCCGCCCCTCCCCCCCCCCAAATAATTTGCGATCCCATGGAGGGGAGGGAGGGCGCATAAAGAAGGGAGTTTTCTGAGATAGTCCGGGCTGGATCTGAGGAGGGGGGGGGGGGATGATGATGGAGCTTGAGGGGCTAGAGGAGCTTCCCTGGTTGTTCGGAGCTGCCGCAGGCACCTCGGCGGCCTTGGCGCGGCCTCCATCCCGCCCCAGGCGTGTGCCCGGCGGGACGGTGGCAGGCGTCTGGGAGCCGAGCCCGGCGGGGCCGCGTGCTGGCGCCGCGAGGGAGGGGGAGGCGCTTGCCGCCCTCGCTCAGCCGCTGGGACAGCGCCCGCCCAGGCGCCCTTCCTGGGCCCTGGCCCTGGCGCTCTCTGGCCCAAGCCTGGTCCAGCTTCGGGGCGCCTTGGGACGCGGCGCTGCGGGGAAAGCGGATGAGAGCCATGGGTGCCGTCTCCATACCGCTCAGGTGGAGGCAGGGGAAGGAGGCTGGGGCGCGTGTCCAGGCAGAAGGAAGCAGAGGACAGCCAGCCAGTGGATTAGAGGCCTGGGTGCAGGGATGATTTCGGTGAATTATCCGATCACTGACTTCTCCTGGGACTTCCCATTGTGGAGTTGGGGAGGGATCCGTGGGGGTGACTCGGGTTGCCACCCTTGGTACCTATGGCGGGGCTAAGAGTATTGTCAGAACAATGTGGTGGGGACCGGAAGTACAGACCCGTGGCTCCCAAGGTGAATCACCTCTCTTCTCTGCCCCAGTTTTCTCTTTTAAAATGGGGAGTTTGGGGAGTACAGCACGGAATCATGCCCACAGAGATGAGCTCTGTAAATCTCCCGACCCACACTGCCCCCTCTGGCACAGTAACTCAGGGCTTCAGACCCCACAGGACTTTGCTGAACCCCCCCCCCCCCCCTGTACACCTCTGGTCTCTCCTCTCGCCCACCCTCACCCACCACCCCAGGAAAGGAGCTGAGAATCTCCAAATTCACATTTCCGGGAAAGGTAGGAGGCGGTGCGGCCTAAAGCAGAACCACACCACCTGCTTTCCAAACAGGGTAGACTCACCACCTGACACCCAGCTCCCAGCTCTGGGTGCTGGACGCTAGGAGGCCTCTAGGAAAGGCCCTGTGTGTCCCACCCGCTCCTCTCTAGCAAAATTGTGTGTGGGGGGGTGGGGGGGTGGGGAGGGAGTGTCACCAACATGGAAGCATCTGAGTGCATTTTCTCTCATATTAGGCCTAACCCTGTGCTCTGAGCTCTCTTCCACTCCAGACTCTAGGCGGTCCACACTTAAAGGTCCATAGCTCTGGCTCTACCCCTATTTTGTGTTGTAACCTTGAACAAGTAAGTCCCTCTTCCTCTGCCGCCGGCCCTCAGCTTCCCGATCTGTATCTAGGAGCAAGGAAAGCCTTCAGGTAGCCAGCACGTGTTCTGTTTCCTTTTTGGGGTGCAGGCTTTGTGCCTGCACGGAGACCCCAATTACCTTGGATTTCAAGGCCAGAGCCTATTCCCATCATCACCACTGCCACTGCCACCACCTCCGCCTCCACCACCACCACCACCACCACCACCACCACCACCACCACCACACACACACACACACACACACACACACACACACCTTGAAACGCTTGCTCAAATAGAAGTGCCAACCAATGAAGCCACGCATTATAGCAGCCCTATGCATTGGCTTCCGCCCAGGAGAAAAGAGAGCAGGCGCTGGGATCCTTCTGGCCAAAGCCACTGAAACATTTGTCCCTATTCTCCCTGCTCCAGCTCTGAGCCAAAATTCCTCCCTCACTCTCCCAGCTCCCACATCCTAAGCTTACTTCCTTACATGTTTGCAAAGCTCTCCAAGAACCCAGGCATTCTCTTCCTCCGACTGGAGTGAATGAACATGTTCCCCAACAGCATCCCAGCCCAACACTGTCCTCTCCACCGTGTCCTCCAGCCCAAGGTAGAGCGGTCTAGAATCTCTTTGCAGGGGTTTGCGCCTCCACCTTGGGGGATTGTGCACTACCAAGGGGTGGAGGGTTTGCACTGAAATGGGCTTTCCCGTTGTTTTCACTGGTTTGGAGCAAAGGACTGAGGCAATTAGAATCCTGCCTCAGACCCTGTGACCTAGAGTATGACACCCCTCCCCCACACTCACACACCTGAGAGAATTGCCACAGACTGTCTTAGGCCCAGGGAACCCCACGTCTTGGGGGAAGAGGGAGATAAAGCAGGAGGGCTTGATTTGACATCCAGGCTCTGGTACTTAAACAGCGTGGTGACCTTTGTACTCTCCATCTCTGTTTCCTTATCTGCCATTCCCATAGTTATAGCACCTAATTCCAACTTTTGTGAAATTTCACGATGTATGTGGAGCACCCGAATTCACTCTAAATAGGAAGAGATGAATAAGAATAGTCTTTCTAGACACAAGGATGCTCTGTGGTTGCTCACAGAGCCCATCCTGGAAAGGGTTCATAGCGGGGAGGCCCACCTCTGGGCTTCCTGGAACCACACCCTGATAGTCAGTGCAGCCTTTGGAGATCCGATGCCCCCTGTCTCACTGTCCCCGCACCTGGGAGTGGGTCATTCCTGTCATTTTTGAGGAACGGTGGTGATGCTTGCAAGTCAAGGGGATGGGAGATAGCAGCCAAGTTTTTAACACAAACAGTGAAGATGAAATGCCGATGTGCTCTCTGGCTGGCACGTGGCAGGGGCTTTAGCAGAGCCACTGGTTCTGACCTCCCTTGCCACCAGTGGGCCTGACTCTGAGCAAGACCCCAGGATTTACTTAACCAGATCACTCGAGGCTCCATTTAGCTAGAGGTGGAGGGGAAAAATAACCCACAAAAGGAGTGTTGGATGCCTCCATCCCTGATGGAGTACTGGTGCTCACCTCTGCTCACCTGTCAGGAGGATTAAATCTGATATGGTTTGTGGATTCACTTTGCAAATCCCTCCATATATCTCAGGGGCTGTCATTCTTGTGATGGGGAGGCAGGACAGTAACCCCCTTCTGTATGCATTACCCAGAATATAGACATCCTAGAAAAATGAGAAGGGCTCTCTTTCTCTTGCAATACCATAAGGGCCTTAATTTCTGTACCTTCAGGCCCCTCTTCTATTTCTCTGGAGATGGGCCATGCCTTAGATTAAACCTTGTCCACATTCAACATCAGGGTCTATGTGGTCAGAGGGCTTTCCTAGTGATGTATAGGGATCCTTGCCCTGGGGACCTGAGACTCTGGTGTCCTGAGTCTCCTGCCACTTAATTTCCATTCACAAGTGAAGGTCCGGCCAGTGCCGCCTCTGCTCCCACACCATCCTCATGCTCCAGGATTGCGAACCTTCTCTCTGTGGAAAAGAGTTATGCCTCTTGTCTTTTCAAAAGTTCCCTCTGAGCTTTTGTTTTAAAGGAATCATTTGGTAAAATTATATTTATAGTGGATCCTGAATAAGAGGCAAGGAAAGTAGGAAGATGAACACAGGTCTGAGATTTTTTTGAATGGACACAGCGTTTTAGTGCAAGCCTCAATTTTGGTGAGCACCAAGCCCCAGAATCCACAGGTGCTTTGAGAGAAGTTAAGTATGCTGGGCATTCAGATATTTGGGTTCCAGGAGCTACAACACAGGGCCTCTGCCTGCAGTGTATGCTGCTCTAAGTCTGTGCTTGCCACTGTCCTACCCAGGGAAATGAAAAGTACATTACCACACAATCTACCGTCTCCACATGCCCTTCCCAAAGTAACTTCAGAAACGCTGCTGCCCAGCCTGAGTTGAGTCTGCCTAGCCTGGGATGGCCTGCTCAAGGGCCAGAATGGCACAATCGACAGATCTGGCTCAGCATCCAGGCCTGCACCTGCATTAAGGAATCCAGGCTTCTAACAAATCTATTCACTTTTTCAATACGTCTAAAAAAAAAAAAAAGGCTGCAAAACAAAACAAAACGAAGCACAAACTATTATTTTACTGTGGCTTTTGGTTAGGGAGGGGAGGTTGGGGTAGAGGGAGGGGGTAATTTGCAGCCACCCTCACAAGTCCTTTTGAAGTTCTCCAAATAAGGAGAAGTAACTGGAAGTCTTTATTTTTTTTCTAAAGCCCCATTTACATTATGATTAAATACCTTCCTCAGATAAGCATAAAGAAAGTCGTTAATCTATATAGCTCTCCAAAGAATCAATACATTCTAAACTTTTGTAGGATTTGTTACACCCTATTTTGTTACAGTAGGCCAGCTCCTCTCTGTCTAGGCACATGGCTCTCTTTCCCTCCCTCCTCCAAGAATGAAAATAAAGTAAAGGTCTTTCACGGTAAACAAAACCAGCTGATTCTTCACAGAGAACCCATGAATAGCTGGAGGAGAAGAAAAAAAAAACTTACAATAAATGGTGCATTTTTTTCTCTGCTGGGTATAGTATTCAAGGATCAGGGCAGTATTCAAACAGAGGTCCATTTTTTTTTCCTCACAAGAGAGTTTAGAAAAGAAGCGTGGGGTCCATTCAGCGCTTTCTCCCCTTCACAATCGCAGGGTTCTATGAAACCTATCTTCCATGCCTTGTCGGAGTGTTTCTGGGGACCAATTAGTGCTTTGTGGCACGGCTTCTTTGCCGAATCTTTGAGCAGCAAGAAAAAGCGCTCTCGAGTTTCCCCTTATTTTGACCATTTCAGTCATTACTCAGTGTAATAATTAATATGACAACTGGACGCTCGAGTTTGTATAGAAACACCTCAGCTACAGGAGCGGGCGTGCAGTGGGTGGTAACGAGCCGCACATCAGTCAGAGAAGCCACACACACAAAAAAGGGACTGAATGGCCGGGCAGAAAGAGAAGGAATAAAGATAAAATAGTTGGCACAACGCAGAGGAACATAAAACAGACTCGAATGAAGAGAGGGAGCGGGGGAGGGGGACAATTAGAAGGGGAGGGGAAAAACACACAACAGAGGTTAACTTATTTTGAAACTGTTTTCTGAATAGAACCCTGGGCGTGAGTGGCCGGCTTTCAGCCCAGCGCGGTGCCCCCCCCTAAACCCCAACTTTCTGAACTGTCTTGGAACGTGCCCTGGGGCGAGGGGGAGAGGGAGGGAAGGCAACCTTTAGGTTCTTCCCAGGGTCCTTCTGATGGTGCACGCAGCCTACCACCCAGCCCGTGTTTTTTTACATTTTTGCAAAAATCGATATTCCCGTTTGCTTCAACTTCGGAGTTGGCCATAGAGAAGATCGACACAGATGCAGGCGACAGAGATGAGTGCTGCTCCAACTCCCTGGGAGTGAATTTTGGGGCGAGGGCAGTTCTGATGCACCCCAACAACTCGGCAGCAGTGCCTGGAGGAACAGCGTTTGCGGGGCTCCAGGCGAAAGGGTCTCTCCCTGGCAGCACGCAGCCATTCTGGGCGCTGCGCCCCAGCCCCCGCGCGGTGCCCACGCCAGCCAGTCCCCCCCCCCCCATCCTCCGCAAGTGCGCCCCGGGGTGGCGACGGGCTCCGTGGCGGCATAATAAATAATTAGAAGGTTTAAGCGCCTTAGCCACAGCTCATGCTAATGAGCCAGAGGAGGGCTCACGCTAACGCGAGGTGACAGTTTGCATATAGGAGGGAAGGAAAAAAAAGTCCTGCTCTTTTCCCCCAACTTGATAGCTCCTTCTCAAATTCGTTTGTCCCCAGTTCCCTTCCCCATTCCTCCGGGTTTCCCTCTCTTCATGTCCCTCCACCTCCACCACACACACCACACACACACTCCACACCTGTTTGACCCTTTCTCAGTCTAGCGGCTAGACTAGACTCTAGCTAGCCCCTTGCCCCACCGCGTTGTGACGTCACAAAGTCCCCCGGTGCCTGCGAGTGACTGCGGGGAAGTTCACTCCCAGCGCGTCCTGGCCGGTCTCAGCGCCCAGCGGTCCGTGTGCGTTTCTGGGCACAGCGTGGGACGCACCCAGGCTCCCATTCTCCACAGATAACTGTGAAACTCAGGGTCCGGGGCCTCTGAGCTACCCTTTTGCGCCCTGGGGTGCCCTCGGTGCTCAACCAGGCAAGGGGAGCTCCCCACGGGGGCGGTGGACGCAGGCGCCGGAGCCCTGAGCTCCCAGACGCTCCCGCCGCCGCCCGAAAGCAGGGTTAGTTTGCCCAAGTGACTGAGGTCAGTCGTGTGTCCCCATTGTGTGGCCACGTGTCTTGTGTCCATCATCGCCTCCCCGAAGTCTGAGCTCAGCCCGACTCCTGGCGGCTCAGCGCGGGAATGCTCTGGCCTAGAAATGAGCCGGGGCTGCGAGCGAGCTCTCCACCTCCTGGCAGAGCTGGACCGGCCCACAGGCCAAGGGGAAAGTTTGCTGGAACCAAGTTAGGAAGAAGCAGCCTGCCATAGCGTGGTGTGGACCTGCCTGGGAAACTGTGGCCCCAGGGGATCACATTAACACATGAACTCTTCTTCCCATCCCACCTTTCTTCCCTAAGCACCACTGTCAGCCCCCCCCCCCCCTTTTTTTGAGGAGCAGGGGGACAAAGAAGGTGAGAAGGTGATTGCTAACACATGGAATCTTAAAGAAACAGCAACAAAACCAAAATTAAATGAGTTAATATTTATAAAATGCCTAGCACAGCACCTGACACACAGGAAACACTGTGTATGGGTTTTTCAAGAAACACAAGCATACTGAATACATGAAAGGAGGTATGTGCTGTCCATCTAAGACAGTGATTTCCAACCGGCGTGCTGGTTGAAAGAATTTTTAAAATATGCAATACCTGATCATTTACTCAGGGGCACTAACTTCTTTTCCCTTAGATTGTCAATAGCCTTCCAGTGTGAATGAATAAAAAAAAAAAGTATGCTTATTTGTTATCAGATTGACAATATATATTTTGGGTGTGCCGCAGAATTTGAGTAATTAGTTTATGTGTATCATGAGATGAGAAATGTTGCAAATCGCTGATCTAAGCTCTTAGAAAATACCCCTTAGATGTAAAATGATCAAGGTTGATATGCTCATGGATTCACCAGAAACAATTGAACATAATCTGAGATGAACAAGACAGTCATTGCCTTTGATAAGCTTACAGTTTAGTGGGCAGAAAGGAAGCGTAGAAGAAAAGAAGGTCCATTAGCACACAGTGGGGGCAAGATGGAGAGCTCTCCTTCCTCATGCTCCCTCAGTCCTTGGGCTTTCACCCTCCACCACCCACCAGGTTACCCTCAAATAAATAATCTATGTTAAAACAGGTGGAGCTGTTATGCAAACACATCCTAAAATCATCCAGCCCCTCTTCCCCAACCAGATGGTCATCCCTAAGCTTCTCTTTGATCTCTCTCTCTCTCTCTCTCTCTCTCTCTCTCTCTCTCTCTCTCTCTTTCACACACACACACACACACACACACACACACACACACACACACACACACTTTTAACACCTGTTAGTAGTAAGTGCAGTGAAATGCAGGCCATTGGAAGTTAAGACAGACTCCATGTTCTAGGACTTTCTAGCCAAGTGTCTCCAGGCAAATTGCTCACTCTCACCCATGGTCTCTGTCTACAAAATGAGGGACTGGTTAAGATACCTCCTCTCCAGCTCTGACTATATAGACAATACAGGGACAACCATAAGCCCCTCTAGTGGCAAAGGCTCCCCAGTTTGTGCAAATATTTTCTATTATCCGCCCTTCCCAAGGGGTAAATACGACTTGTACAGCTTCATGAGGTAGCAGGGGGTAGACCCATTCTCGATAGCGCTAGGATTTTGGCTTCTGATGGCCAGAAGGTGGCGCCAGGGATCAGTATGGCTTTGGCCTCAGGCGACCAGGGTAAGAGGTGGGCCACTGGCTCATTGCAATTCACGCGCAAAGGGAAGAAACTCCCTACGCTCGCTAACGACTTTGCTTGGTCAATAGGATTACTCACTATTTGCCCAAACAATTTTTAATATGAGATTTGGGTGTCGAAAATGCTCCTTTGCGGGTTGTGTGAGCCTCTCGCCACCTACCGGTCATTCCTAGAACTGCAGCTGGAGTTATGTGAAAATCTACCACCACAAATTAGCTCATTCTACTAATTCTACTCCACCCAGTTCAGTTCAACTGTAGAGCACCGTGCTACATATGCATCACTTCCCCAAAAATACCCACATTAGAAATATATGATGTTCTATCTGAAGCTTCATCCCAGACCCAGCAAATCAGAATCTGGCATCTGCCTTAGCTAGCGAATAGTCCTTTTGTACACTGAAGACGAACAACTAGTACTCTAGAGATATTTTGGGTAATAGGATACAGTCTCTATTATTCAGACCTGTGAAGAACAAATCTCTTTTGATACAGAAGTTACACTAGTCCTATAGATATACTTTCTTTGGGAAAAGGGATGTCCTGGTGACACGCTGATGTTCCACTGGTGTGGCAAGTGCAACATGTTTGAAACTGAGCTCATTATTCTGACTCCCTCAAATCTTTACCTTCTTTGTGTTCTGTGATTCAAGGCTTAGCATCACCCACCCACACTCTCAAAGCAAAATTCTGGGAGTTATCATACACTCTCCCTGTCTCTCATACCTCTCCACAATGACCAAGTCTTAAATATATACATATTACACTATTTATATACATACATACGTATGTATGTATGTATGTGTATATGAATGTATGCAAATCATATCCCTCCTGTCTATCGCTCATGTCATTGCCCTATTTCAATAGTCTCCCAACTGGTCTTCCTGCTTCCAATTTCAGCTACCTCAAATATCTTTTCCTCACTGCCGCCAGAATGATCTAACACTAGATGACATGGTCAATATAAGATGCATCAGAGTGTAAAGAAATGGAGCTTTATATCACAGCCCAGGCAAAGCGACCTTTTCAAAGTATAACATACCCTATTGCTCCTCTCCTCAAAACCTTTCAATGGCCTCCCATTTTATCAGGCTAAGAATCCACTGCTCTTGAAGCTCCGTAGTCGTAGGAATTCTGCTTTGCCTCATTTTGCATTCCCAGGACACAGTATGGCATCTGGAACAAGGCAGGTGCTCAATAAACTTGTTGATTGAGTGAATAGACTTGGTGGAACTAAAGCTCTCAAAAAAACATATGTTTTTATTGATTTCAGAGAGAGGAAGGGAGAGGAAGAGAGAGGAATAGAAACATCAATGATGAGAGAGAATGATAGATCGGTCCCCCCGCCATGTCCCCCACTGGGGATCTAGCTCATAACCCAGACACATGCCCTGACAGGGAATCAAACCTTAATCCCCCCAGCCCATGGGTCAATGCTCAACCACTGAGCCCACCAATCTAAGGCCGAGGAATAGCCTATTTATGTCTAATAGAAATCCAGTATGGCTTTGGGCAAATTCTCTAGGTAAGTTTTTTCCCCCCAACTTTCCTTCTTTACATACATTTAAATAGAAAAGTAAAAGTTGACCAAAAATAAATCTATCTTCTAATCCCACTATCTAGAGAAATTGCCTTTCTTGTTCTTTCTTATTGTTGTATGCTTCTTGACATATCTTCCCAAATGGGAAGTACAAGATTTTGCATGTTACTTTTATCAATAACTAGTTTAATTGTGTGCATTTAAGTTATAATTTTTTTATGATTGAAAACTAATTTTTATGTCTGCATCCATTATGTGATTGAACTCTAATTTATTTAATTATTCCTCTATTACTGAAGATTTCACTTTTGTGTAAACATTTTTGAGTAATGCCTCCCTGAACAGTTTTGTGCATGTTTTTCTACATATGTGATTAAGGTAATATGAATTGAGTACTTACTATGTATCAGACACAAAGCTTAGCCCTGGAATTTAGAAAGACTAAGATTTAGTCTCTGGTTTGAGACAGGAAGACTGTCTGAAACAACTGCTCTGCTTTTATTTTATCAATATTAGTATTAGCGTTGACTTCTTAGAGGTTTAAATTTGCAACACATCCTACCTTTTACCGGTATATACATATTTTTGTCGTGTTTTAGATGTGCTATAAGGCATTCAAAGTCTTTCAGGATATGATATATAGTATGAATGAGTGAGTGAATGAAAAAATAAATAAAAGCTAAAGAGAAAAATTAGGGCAGGACATTTGACATAAGGGCTGCCCTCAACAAATATTTGTTGAATGAATGGGTATATGAATGACAATGTTCAGTACCTCACTCTGATATTGTCAAGAAGAGATGATAATGTAATAGCTCCAGAGTCTTGAGATTTTACATATGTATATATTTTATTTAATAAACCTGTGATCAAATGTACTTCATTTACCAACTGATTTTATTATGACCCAAAGATAGGTCTAAGTTCTGCTAAGCATTCCTGGAATAGCCTGCTATAAATGTTTTTTGATACAAACCATGACTTCATAGATTAATTGAATTTAGTTTGTGTGGGCATTGGTTGGTAGTGATCTTCAGATTTCTGGATTGTCTGTGTGGGGAAGTTAGACTTAAAAGAAACACAACAGAAACCAGGCTTTGAAGAAGCTCACAGACAGCTGACTTTGCAGGTGGGAATTTCCCAAGTTTTTGCAATGAGACATGCATTGTTCTCTAAATTCTGATAAGAAATGGGTAGTTCTTGGACATGTAATCCCATCTGAAGCACCATTACGATGTTTTTTATATTCTTAGAACTATATTTGGCTGTGAGTGACAGAAATTTCAAAATCATAGGGATTTAAGCAAAATTTTCTCCTAAATTTAAGTCTAAGTAGCCCAAGGCTGCTGGAGTGATGTTCCATGGTGTCAAGAACCAGGCTCCTTCTCTCTTGATTGTTTTTGTTCTGAAAAGCATGTTCCTAAATTTACCTCATAATCCAACATGGCTGCTCCAGCTCCAGTCAGCATTTCTGTATTCTGTTCTGTAAGAAGGAGAAAGTAGAAGGACAAGGGCATGCTTCCTTTAAAGATACTTCTTTGATGTTGCACAGAGTACTTCTCCTTGCATTTCTTTGGTCAAATAGTAGACCTGTAGCTATACCTAGCTGCAAGGATGGCTGGGAAATATAGTTTTATTCTGGGAAGTCTTGGGGCTGGGCAGCTAGCATCCACAACTTTTATTTCCATGAGAAGGAAGGAAAGAAAACAGGGTGATGAGCCATATATGCCACATCTATTTCTTCTTTACCAAGTGGATTAAGCAGTTCCTAACATCAATGTAACAATTAGGCTGACTTGCCACACTTCCATGAAATTGTCCAGTAAGGAAAAACCAAGCTGAAATGGATTTAGATCATTTATTGCTAAGAGCACAACAGGCAAAGTGAGTTTTATGTTTACCTTGGGTCCCCTTGACCACCAAATCCCATTGTTGTTAATGCCAGCTCACTTTGCAGGGTGGGAAAGAGTAAATCCAGGTAGGTGCTGATGCATTGGCTCTGTGCCCCAGCTGAGGAACACTGGGTTAGGAAACACTGATCTTATATAGGGGCTTATCACAACTCCCTCTTCCCCCTCTCCAAAAGACAGACAGTATCTTTGTACAGGAATGTAAGCAAATTTTGTCTTGGGAGAGAAAGAGGACCTTATTATCATGGAGTATCTTCAGGGATGGAGAAATTCTCTATCATATTGGTCAGGAAAGAAATCTGGTCCTTGACCAAGGTTGTTTACTGTACAAACCCCTGCCCCCCAATCCTTGGAAAGGTTATCCAAGAAATGCAGACACACCAAGGGAATTACCTCCCAGTGTTTCCCATTTCTAAATTCTGCATAAATGCATGGATCTAGTTAAATATTTAAGGGAATATCTCAAAATTTTTGAAACCCATAGGTTTAGTTACTACTCTAATAATATGTTAAATTCTAACACAGGTTTATAAGGGGACAAGGTGAGGATGTATATCTCAGCACTGTTTGGGGTTGCTAAAAAAGTTAGAGACAGCCTAAGTGTCTATCACTGGAGAATTGACATGTCAAATGTGATGGATATACACTATGGAATACGCCATACAAGTAAAAAAAAAAAAAAAAGCAAAAAGTAGATGTACAGCTAGCAGCTTGGCAAGATCCTAAGAACACGATTGAAAGAAAATATGAAATCTGTAGTAAATCTATATACTATAATTAACCTATACTACAAAATCACTCATAACCATGAAAAATACATGCATGCACCAAAATATCCTTGCATTTTGAAAACCCAAGGCTAAATAGTAAGCATATTAGAGATATTGCCTCAGATGAAGGGAATAAAAGTGGGAAGTGAAGATAAAAAGAAAATAAATAAAACAAAAGAGGGGCCTTGGATATTTATGTGCCATGAACTCATAGGTTATGATTAACTCAACCCTTTACATAAGAGGTTAAATAAAAAGGTAATCAGCAGTGGTTGGGAAATCTTCAACTTCCAAATCAGTGAAGGTCAGCTTCAAGTTTACCAGGTTCACAACTGTACATCTTGCGACATCTTCGTGGCCTTTGACACTCTCTCAGTGCATTATGGGCTGAATTCTTGGATGTTCCTTCTAGACTTACACTGTTCTCACAATTTTCTTAGGACCCAGCGACCCCCTTGTCAGTAACAGCAACACACAGTATTCCATTCACATTAAATAAAAAGAGAGTTTAAAAATTATCTACAAAACGTATGTCACAAACAATCTCATCTTAAGTGAGGTTTTATCTTAATATATGGATACATTTCACCCTTTCTTTTGCCAGAATAAGCATTTTTAAAGAAGCTGTTAGTGTTTTTCTCTCAGGTAGCAGACAATTAAGCAAGCTCTCTTCCCAACCCAGATCTGGGGCATTTGTGTGTGTGTGTGTGTGTGTGTGTGTGTGTGTAGGGATTAAAAATTTTATTTTTAGCTGGTGTGAGGAGAAAAGAGAAGTGCTATTATTTTATCCTAATAAAATCACTATTTCAAAAAGGTAAGAGTATTTAAGAGCCAACACCTTGCAATCAGGTGAAATGTAGTGTGACTTTGGACTACTTATTTAAACTTTCTGGGCCTCAGTTTCCTTATTTATAAAGTGGAGATGCACTGTGCATAGTGTTGTTGAGTGAAAAAATGAAATCATGCTTATGGAGAACTTGGCACAGTGTCTCACACACAGTGCACATGGAAATAAGTAGCTGCTTTTGCTTGCATGTTTACTATATGCCTTTTATATTGCTGGTGGTCACATTCGTTTCATTCCTTAGTATACCAGCAGCATCAGGGAAGAAATGATGTTTGTAAGGCAATGCTGGGGTAGAGGAAAACTCCTCAATGGATGTCTACCACACCTGAAAAGCACTGGAGTCTAGTAAAGAATACAGATTCTCCTGGGGGTGGAAGTCAAGGTCTTGCCCTTTATGTTCAACAACACTGAGCATTCCATTTACTAGAAGAAACATTAATCAGACACCTAGAGACTCTTGGACAGAAATTATATTTAATTATGTCTGTATTCTTAGCAGGCAGTAAAAATCCTGGCACATTAAAGAGGCACAAGAAATCCTAAATAACAACCCTTAAAACTCCCATTTTATTTTATTTATTTTTAAGTCTTTGTTGTTGAGAGTATTACAAATGTCCCCCTTTCCCCCCTCATTGCCTCCCTCCACCTGATCCCTGCCCCACCCCAGGCCTTCACTACCCTATTGTCTCTGTCCATAGGTAATGCATATATGCATATAAGATCTTTAGTTGATCTCTTCCTGCCCTCCCTCCCCTCTTCCCTCTGAGATTCATCAGTGTGTTCTATGTTTCCATGCCCCTGATTCTATTTTATTCATCAGTTTCTTTTGTTCATTAGGTTTCTTGTTCACTTATTTTGATTTTTAGATTCACTTGTTGATAGATATATATTTATTATTCATATTTTTATCTTTATTTTTGTCTTCTTCCTCCTCTTCTTAAAGAATACCCTTCAACATTTCATGTAATACTGGTTTGGTGGTGATGAACTCCTTTAGTGTTTTCTTTTCTGTGAAGCTCTTTATCTGACCTTCAATTCTAAATTTGCTGGGTAGAGTAATCTTGGTTGTAGGTCCTTGCTATTCATCATTTTGAATGTTTCTTGCCACTCCCTCTGGCCTGCACAGTTTCTGTTGAGAAAACAGCTGACATTAATATGGGTGCTCCCTTGTAGGTAACTAACTGCTTTTCTCTTGCTGCTTTTTAGATTCTCTCTTTGTTTTTAGACATTGGCATTTTAATTATCATGTGTATTGGTGTGGGTTCTTCTTGTTTGGGATTCTCTGTGCTTCCTGACGTCTAAGTCGATTTCTTTTACCAGGTAAGGAACGTTTTCTGCCATTATTTCTTCAAATAGGTTTTCAATATCTTGCTCACTCTCTTCTCCTTCTGGTTCCCCCATTATGCGAATGTTGGTATGCATGATGTTGTCCCAGAGGCTCCTTACACTATCTTCATATTTTTGGATTCTTTATTCCTTTTGCTCTTCTGATTGGGTGTTTTTTGCTTCCTCATATTCCAAATCATTGATTTGATTCTTGGCATCCACTACTCTACTGTTGAATCCCTGTAAATTATTCTTTATTTCAGTTAGTGTATATTTAATTTCTGACTGGTCCTTTTTCATGTCTTTGGTGTTCTCACTAAGGTTTTTGAAATTCTCACTAAGATCCTTGAAAGTCTCACCAAGTCCCTTGAAGCTCTCATTAGGACCCTTGAGCAAACTTATATAACCATTGTTTTGAACTCTGTATCTAGTAGTTTGCTTGCTTCCATTTCATTTAGTTCTTTTTCTGCAGATGTCTTCTGTTCTCTTATTTGTGACATGTTTCTTTGTCTCCACATTTTGGCTGCTTTCTTGTGTTTGTTTCTGTGCATTAGGTAGAGCTGTTTTGTCTCCTGGAATGGCCTTGTGTGGTAGGTGTCCGGCAGGATCCAGTGGCTTATCCTCCCCAGTCACCTGAGCTGGGCACTCTAGGTGTATCCTTGTGTGGGCTGTGTGCATATTCTTGTTGTAGTTGAGCCTTGACTACTGTTGGTATTACTGGGAGGAATTAACCTCCAGGCCAATTGGCTGTAAGGACTAGCTGTGACTACAGTAGAAGAACTGTTTTGCAGGAGACAGCCCTATTTAATAGGACTCGTTTCAGTGGGGCTTTGGTGCTTACTGAGCCTGCCCCTTGAGCGTGTCACTTGTGGATATGTAGAGTTGTAATCTGGAATGGTCTAAAGCTGTCCACCAGGTGCACTGGCTCTGGGGCCTCCTGGGAATTGCAAAATCAGCCTGGGGCCACCCAACAGGAGCTATAGAGAGGTCTGCAGATGGCTGCTATTTGTATCAAGCTTGGAAGTGTCAGGTGAGGCCCAGCTGTGAAGCAAGGCAGGCTGATGATATTGCTGAGTCTCAGGCCTTTTACTAATAGGTTTGGGGCATGCTGCTGCCAGATGCTGCTTGCTTGAGAGATTTCAGCAAAGTCTGAAGCCTGAGTAAAACTCTCATTGTAAAGGCAAAGAAGATGAGGCATGGACTTGACCAAAGGTACACAGCTAATCAGTGGTAGAATCCATTTGTCTTGAATCTCAAATCTGGGACTTTTTTTTTTTGGGGGGGGGGGGCAGATGCTTGGTCATTCCATCAAATAATTGTGAGAGGTGAGAGGGTGGATTTTTAGAAAACTCTAGTATTGGCTTGTTTTCTCTCAGTCCATTACCCCCTCCTGGGTAAATATTAGACAGCCACTCAAGGCCTTGATGCCACTGACTTTTCAGATCCTTCCTGAACCTCTGAGTTTGCAGTGTTCTTTTATATGTTGTTTTGCTCCTATTGGCAACAAATGCCTCATCTCAGTTTCTTGATCCGAAAAAAATGGGGTGAATGACATATTCCTGCCCACTTGAAAGAGTCCACTCTCCAACAGCCACCAACTTACTCCTAGCTCATCCCTTATTTTCTTAGGAGGCTTATCTCCGCCTACCCTTATTTATTTTCTGTCTTCTCCACCCCTTCTAGAACGGCAGCATGGTGGGGGAGGCAGGGTCCTCTGTTCACTGATTGTATCATTCAATGTTGTATCCCCCCTACCTACTGGAATGCAGTACAGATCCTCAATAATTATTTGTGGTCACATACTTTTTATTTATTATTATTTTAAATATATTTTTTATTGATTTCAGAGAGGAGGAGAGAGGAAAACATCAATGATGAGAGAATCATTGATCAGCTGCCTCCTGCATGCCCCTTACTGGGGATCGAATCTGCAACCTGGGCATGTGCCCTGGACCAAAATTGAACCTGGGACCCTTCAGTCCGAAAGCAGACACTCTATCCACTGAGCCAAACCAGCTAGGGCTATTTATTTATTATTTTAATTGAATCTATTGGAGTAACATTGGTTAATGAAATTATATAGATTTCTAGTGTACAATTCTATAGTACATCATCTGTATCTGCATTGTGTGCTCACCACCCCAAGTCAAGTCTGCTTCCATTACCATTTACGCCCCCTTTATTATCTTCTACCTCCTCTCACCCCCATTTTCCTCTGGTAATCATCATACTGTTATCTGTGTCTATTAGTTTTTTACTTAATCCCTTCACCTTTTTCATCCAGCTCTGTAATTCCCCTCCCCTCTTACAGGTGGAAGTCTGTTCTTTGAGTCTGTTTTTAGTTTGTTAGTTTATTTTGTTCATTAGATTCCACATAGCGATGAAATTATATGGTACTTGTCTTCCTCTGACTAGCTTATTTCACTTGGCAGCATGAAGAAAGTGGAACCGTTTTATGATCCAGCAATTCCACTTCTGGGAATATATCCAAAGAAACCTGGAACACTAACTCAAAAGAACATATGCTCCCCTATGCTCATTGCAACATTATTTACAATAGCCAAGATTTGGAAGCACTCCAGGTGCCCACCAGTAGATGAGTGAGTGGATAAAGAAAAGCTGTGGTACATTTACACAATGGAATACTACTCGGCTGTAAAAATGAGGGAAGTCTTGCCCTAGCAGGTTGGGCTCAGCGTATAGAGCGCCGCCCTGTGGACTAAAGGGTCCTGGGTTCAATTCCAACATGCCCAGGTTGCGGGCTTGATCCCCAGTAGGAGGGTATGCAGGAGGCAGCCAATCGAGGATTCTCTCTCATCATTGATGTTTCTATCTCTCTCTCCCTCTCCCTTCATCTCTGAAATCAGTAAAAATATATTTTAAAAAAGAAAATGAAGGAAGTCTTACCCTTTACAGCAGCATGGATGGGCCTGGGGAGTATTATGCTGAGTGACAAACTTTGAAATGCTAGCTTCCATTTACTAAGTGTTTAACTATATGGCAAGAACTGTACTAACTGTTTAATGCGCTACCTCATTACTCTTATTACGCATATTCTTGAAACACCCTGGCAAGGGGGCTCTGCCATGCTCTTGGGGCAAAGTTAGGTAAATACCTTCAGGACACGTGGCTGGATTTCAATCCAGTTCTCTCTCCCTTTTACCTTTGCTCTTTAGCAACTGGGCTCAGCGTTCCCAGTGTGATCTTGTATGTAGTTTTCTGAAGTCAAAGCTCAGAAAGGCAGTTTGTTCAGTGGTTAATAGAAAAGATTTTTTAAAAAAAAATGTCAGTTAGGGATCCTGACTCTGCTTCTGTGAGCAGAAGGCGGGACAAAGGATTATTTCTTATAATTGTATCATTAGAATCATCAGTGGTCTCAGGCTTACTCCAATGCAGAGAACCTGCTCCCCTTGCTTCTGTGAGTCCTGGAAAAGCCAAATCTGACTAATCTCCAGCTCACATGTGGCTCTGGGCTCCTCCCAGGCAGGCTCCTCCACCCAGGGCCGGCAGCCAAGTCTGGCCTCCTCACACCCTCCAGCGCCAGGCGGTGGCCTGAAGCTCTCTGCGTCAGAACACACCCCCCGGGGGGCGGTACCGTGGCTGGAGCTCTGCAGGAGACACCTTTGCAAACCGCCCTCTTCTCCCTGATGTCAGGTTAAAAACCTCAGCACCACGTGCTGCTGACAAACCTGCCTGTGACTGACAGCCTAGAGCCAGAGACCCCACTTGCCGGAGCCAGCATGTCAGCTGTGGTCCTGGAGAACCGAAGAGGCCTGACCAGGAAACTCTCAGACTTTGGCCAGGTGAGCCTCAGCCGCACAGGGAGGGGGATGCTGGTGTTTCCTACTTCCATAAGCTCACCGCGATGTCTGTTTCCATTTGAAGATGATGAAATTGTCCAGGAAGTCATCAGATAACATAAGTCCTCAACAATTGTTTGCGGGGCAGGACATCAGCCTTGCGTGGCTTTCAGAGGGAAAGAGCACTACTTTAGGAGTTAGGGATCTGGCTTTTAATAGCCACCAACTAGCTGTGTATCTTTATTTATTTATTTATTTTATTATATTTTATTGATTTTTTTTTACAGAGAGGAAGGGAGAGAGATAGAGAGTTAGAAACATCGATGAGAGAGAAACATCGATCAGCTGCCTCCTGCACACCTCCTACTGGGGATGTGCCCGCAACCAAGGTACATGCCCTTGACCTGAATCAAACCCAGGACCACTTGGTCCGCAGGCCGAGGCTCTATCCACTGAGCCAAACCGCTTAGGGCTAGCTGTGTGTCTTTAGACAGGTCACCTTCCCTTTCTATTGCCTGCTTTTTCTTCTATACATGGAAGGGGCTGGTCCTGAACAGTCTGGAATGGGAGATGGGGTCCTTCTCCATCTGCTCTTCTCTGATGTTTATAAAATGCTCGCAGGCATCTATTGAAGTGGCAAAATTGTGAGAAATTGCATCCATTTTTTATCTTTGGGAGAAAATGGGGCATGAAGAAAGTCTCAGACTTACTCAGACCTGGGGAAGGAGAAAATTAAACAGAGAGGAGAGTGAACGAGTTAGCCTTGGACTTGGAATGTGGGAGAGCCCTAAATGTGATTTGGGGATAAGGTGTCTGGTTCTCCGGGATTTGCTGCCTTTCTCTTGAGGTGAACAATTTGCATTCTTTTATGACTTACCACACTCCTGGACTCTCTGGTTCAGAACTAAAGACCAGCTCAGGGAGCAAACCTGACTCTGCAGACACCTTTCGTCAATAGGGTTAGTGAGAACCACCTAGAGAACAAGGAAGGTGGAGGGGAGGGTATGAGTGGTTGATGTTTTAGGATAACCAGAGAAGCTGTAGAACTTTTCACTCACGTTTATTTCGAGTTCTGAGTGGAAGACTTCCTTTGAAAATGTATGCGATGCTTGGAAGACAGGAGAGCTTGGGATTGAAGAGGGATGGTGTGGGAGTGAGACAGGTCCCAGAATAGATCCTGACTTGTCGCCCTTTAGTTTCTGTGTTTCTGGCCACAGACCTCCACAATCATGAGAAGAAGTTAGGGGCAGCGACCTGGAGAATAAAGCTTTGTTTATAAAGCACTGAGAATAAGATTGAGACCCACAAATCAGCACTCTTAATGACTAGAGGTAAATAGCAGGGTTTAGAACATGCCCTGGTACCCCCTGCACATTGAAAGCAGGGTATTTAACTTTGTGAGCCTCACCTTTATTCATTTGAAAAATTTGAATAAAAGTACCCACATCCTAGGGTTGGTGTGAGGATGAAATGAAGTGATGTCTATAAAGCTCTTAGCACAGTTCCTGAAACATAGGAAAGTGCCAGTGGTGTATAGCTGGAATGGGCTTAATTGTTCAACAAAATGTGTCTGGAACATTGGCAGGAGGGACCATCACTGAGTCAGGTATAGTGACTGGTATAACTTTGTCAGGGAGCAATGCTGAGCATGAAGTCAGGAGACCTGGGATCTCATCTTTGGGTTAGTGAAGCTATGTATTGGGAAAGCAATGTAATTGGGGTGGGAAGAGGCCCAGTTCTGTGACTGTGAAATTGGGGAGGAGGAGTGTTTGAACTGGAATAGACTTAAGGATTTCATCCAAGTCTGACAGTCTGTGAAAAAGATACAGTTTATGCCTTCGTGAAGCTATCAGCTCAGATAAAGACCATACACTGGACGTAATTCTGACATAAGGTTGGAAGGCATACGGTATGGCAAGCACTCCACACATGCAACAAGCAGAACAATTCTGCAAGAGACGCTGACTCACTCGTTCACCCAACAAAGACTTATTGAACACCTACTATGTGTCAGGCACAACAGAGCTTCTATCCTGGAGAAACTTACATTGTACTGTAGGAGACAGACAATAAAAAAGTTAACCAAATGAACATATAATTTCTTGCAGAAATAAGTGCTGTGAAGAAAAATAGTGCAGGGAATGGAATAGAAGATGAAGGGAACTCAGAAATCACAACTAAGAATGGTGAAACCAGTGTTCAAAACCAGATTTGACTCCGAGCTTTCCCTCTCCCCTGCATGCTCCTCTACCTCACTGCTTTCTCCTATAGACAAATGCTGGAATATAGAGGTATAGTGTGTACATGGCAGGATGCTTGCATCTTTCTTTCAGTTGTCTTACATGGTAGATACATGTGTGTTTAACCACTCAGGCAATTATGCACCTCTTACTATGGCCCCTCAATAGCACTAAGAATGTAAAGCAATGCCCCTGGAATATCCTTGCCAAAGAGTATTATTGCTTGTAATTTGGGAAAGTGTTCTTTTTTCCATATACAATGAATGTATTTGTTAGACACAACCCAACACAATATATTTCTATTGTTAAATGTATTGCTCAATGATCAAAATACTTTTCTTTCTGGTTCTTAGTAAAGTTCTTTCTCCCAGCCCTATTTCTTCCTACTTAGTTTCTGAGCTTCTCTTGTCTGCTTTTATCCATCTTGGAGGTACCTTTGTTTCTAAGTCAACTCACATGGCTATTGGAAACAAATAAGGGTTGGATTCTGAGCCAATAAAAACATATTCTGGAAGAGATTTGGCCAAGGTCCCATGCTGGGTCAATGTAGCAATGTTGAAATTAGTGTCTACCCAAGACCACACCATTTCACAAACTTTCGTGAGCTTCCTTTCATTTAAAGTCTCTCAGGCTTTGAAAAGAGGAGCTGTAGTCCCAGTTGAGTCTGCCATTAGGAGGCAGAATAAGAACTTTGGAGTTGTTGGCCCCGAGTTCAAGTCCAGACTTTGCTACTTATGAGCTGGGTGACTTGGACAGGCCACTTAACCTTGCTGAGTTTATTTCCTCATTTGCAAAACTACTTCATGGGGCTACTGTGGAAACATGTAAACTCTTAGAATAGTGCTAGTTGCTGCTGCTGCTGAAGCCTCTTAACTGTGAGAAGTACCAAGTATGGCTCCTGGCACACAGTGGGAACTCAGTCAATATTAATTTTACTAACACTAAAGAGTAGTGACTTATCGTATGGCAAATGTAAATTTGCAGACACATTTGATAAAAGTCATCATTTTTTTAAAAAATCGGCTGTATATTTTTATCAATGATTTTAAAATATTTCATGGTTAAGTATCAATCTGCGATGCTTTTGAAAATGCAGATTCTAAGATCCTACCCAAGATATCCTTTTTGATTGGTTTGGGAGGGACCCAGGGAACTGCATTTGAATAAGGAATCACCAGGTAATTTTGGAGTGGAGATCCAAGGAACACTCACTGAGAAGCCCTGATTTAGAAATTGTGTGGGGAGAATGGGGAAAGTAAAAGAGGCACAGGAACAGGTAAGGAGTGGTATTGAGTAACTGGTGATTAGATCAGAGAGGAGCTCTTTGTAAGAAACCTAGGTCTTAAGATGGACCTTATGCTCATAGCAGAGGGAATTGCATAGAATGACTGATAATTAGGATCCTGAGTTGTCGACCTGGGACCACTACCTGTGTGACCTCAGGTGAGTCACTTCCTTTAGCCCCTAGTTTCTCTATCGGAAAAATGAGGGTTTGAACTAGATGAACTCCAAAGCCAAGTCTAGCTCTGTGAGTCAAAATTCAAGTTCCGCATGGGCATCAGAAGCCAAAGCAATCACAGAACGAAGAGGGATTGTTTCTAAGAGAAGTGAGACCCAAGAGGGCTTTTGGGGAAGGGTGAGCTGTTTGAAAGAGGGAGAGAGCGGAGTGCAGTGGATTTACCCCAACGAGGAGTTGAAAGGGCAAGGAGGAAACCAGTTGGATGGTGGGGAGGTTCTTGTGGGTGAGCCTTAGGAGGCCCTTGACTCTCAGAAGGAAGTATTTTATCCCACTGGCCATGAGGGGGCTCTAAAGAACTGAGTAGGAAAAGGACATGAGCAAAATTATTTGGGTTGGATCTGTGAGGATCACTAAGAGCTGGATTAGAGTGCTGGCAGTAGGAACAAAAGAAGAACCTGGCCCTGAGAGCTATGTCTGCAGAAGGTCAGATTGGTCTTGGTGGTTGGCTGAACATGCACAGGAGTGGGAAGGGGTTGGTGCTGGAATTTTGAGCATGGTACATACATGTCTGAATTGAGAGGTGACATCTGTGGAGATGGGTCAGTTATATGGCCCTTTTCTTGGAGGCCAACAGGATAAGAGAATGTTGCCAAGGGAACTAGAAACAGAGACACCCTTTGTCATTTCAGGGAAATCAGAAAGGACTAAGGGCTCAGTGTTCTCTGGTGGGAAGAAGACTGCTGTCAGAAACTCATCTGCAGATCTTTGGCAGGGCTTAGAGGAGGGAGAAGGCGGGATAGAATCTTCTGTAAATCCGGATTCATAGATAGTATTCTGGGTTACATAACAATGGGTAAATTACTTAATTTCTCTAAGCCTTAATTTTGCCCTCAGTAAAAGGAGGCACTTGGAAATTAGTAAACCTACCTTCTAGATCAAGCATGTCAAACCCAAAGGCTAACACGGGCCAAATAAACAAGTTTACATTGATGTGAGCCGCAAAAAAAACAAAAGCTTCAATTTTCATAGAAACATAGGTTTATTTCGATAGAGACATGCTGAATACAAAGGGCTGAAATAAATGAGTAATAGTTAACATAAAATAATAGAACATTTTAATAAAAATTAATATTTTTTCTGGAACATTAACTTACCAGAAACTGAATAACTGCATAAATTAATAAGCGCAATGCAAATAAACCTATTTTTCTTGTTCTCCGAAAGCAAAATATTTCCTGTTGTGCACACCAAACAAGTCAGCCCAAGACTAATGATGTGGCAATCAGCTGCTAAAATATATGCTGCTAGTATTAGTAGAAAGAAATCGTGCACATGAGCATAAGGCGGGTAATGGAAATGAATGCAACATGATTATAGTAATAGTCATTAGAGAACATTGTAGTTTGTTATTAATAATTATGTATAACAAAATATTGTAAAAATTAAGTTACAAAATTTTTATTAAAATGTTTCTTACATACAGTTATATTGGCTGGGTCACAAAAATATTTGTTGTGGCCCGCATGTGACCCGAGGACCGTGAGTTTGACATGCTTGTTCTAGATTGTTACAAGAATTAAATGAGATCATCTAAATGCCTGTGACATTAGAGGATCTTAATAAATGATGGATTAAAAATTTTTAAGAAAGACTACATTATGCTCCATATAAAGATATATGACAGTTCAGTCTTCTAATTCATTTGAAACTCCTAATCACACTTGTGTGTTTCAGATAAGGTTCTGGGGAAATCTATTTTCTGAATTAAAAGAAGTTTGTCCTAAGGGTCATTGGTGTCTATGCAGGGCTTATTACACCAAGTCATTGATAGACCCTGTCCACCACAGGGTCTATCCATTGAGATAATGTAACATCCATTCCACTAATTTCTTTAATCTGCTTATAAGAGAGTAATTTTCTGTACATTTTTTCCTAGTTTTAGGTACATGCTATTTATTTGTGGGCACACATGGAACTTTATATATTACTAGAGGCCCGATGCATGAAATTCATGCAAGGGGCTTGTCCCTCGCAGCCCCAGCTGCCTTGGATGGCCTGCGTAGCCCTGGCCGGCCATCACCACCCCAGCTTCGTCCAGAAGGTCATCTGGAAGGACGTCTGGCTGTTCAGTCTAATTAGCATATTAGTTCTTTATTATATAGGATTATAAAACCAATGTAAAAAATTTCAGCACTTTCTGGGCTGCCAATCCTAATCCCACCCTAATTTGCTGTCACATGCATGTAGAAAGTGCTAGATCCTTGACATGCTTTGCTGTTTTGTTTAAGACATCCACCTTCCAGTGGGTTTTTTGTGTACTTTTATGTATCCTGTAACTTTTTCTATAGTTGTATATCGAAGATCCTAGTATACAAGAACAAGTTAATGCTTCCCTGAGAGCTTTTCTAAAGTCCAAAAAGTCATTCTCATGTATTTACAATGTGATCATTATTTTTATAGACTCCCCTTAATATTCTATTCGAACTACTTTATCTTTTCTTTTTTCATCATCTGAACACTGTTTAGACAGGGCTTGTTATTAGCATAATTTTACAGATGAAGAAACTATGAAGGCTAAATGATTAGCCCAAAGTAGTTCAGCTGAGAGAATCCTAACCCACATCTTCAGACTCAAAATTCTGTGTGTTCTGTTTTTAGGACTTTCCACCCTATATTTTTCAATGTTTTCCTGGGACACTTTTTGAACCACCTCTAAGGATTTATTTTTTAAATTTTTTTTTTAGTTATTTGGTTTGTTGTCTATTCAACCAAATTTTAAGCTTCTTCATCTTTGAATCTCTGAGCCCTATTACCTGGCACTTGGTGGGTGCTCATTAAAAGGTACTGGATCTACAGGGTGACTGGTGACACCAGTGAATAACTGAAGCTTCTAAAGTTGAGATCTGACCTAGGAGTATTATTGAAAATATCACTGATCTTGACTTATTTCCCACCACATTATATACTTCTCTATAGAATCTATGCATTCCAAGGTTTAACTAGATAAAAGAGTTCCTGATGGTCTCCTCCCTGGAGGTTTCACAGAAATGAGTTGCTAAGCCATGGAAAACATTTTAACCAAGTATGTTTAATTCTGCAGGAAACAAGCTATATTGAAAACAACTCCAGTGAAAATGATGCCATATCACTGATTTTCTCACTCAAAGAAGAAGTTGGCGCACTGGCCAAAGTCTTGCGCTTATTTGAGGTAAGAGCATTATTCATTTCTGCCTGGGATAGTGGCATAGCTGACTTCTGTGTAATTTTCTAGTTGGATGCAGTGAACATAGGATAGAATCTGGCAGACTTGCTTTTCAGCTTAGGCTTTTGCATTAACCAACTGTGTGACTTTAATTAAGTTGTTCTTCTCTCTGAGCCTCAGCTTCTGTATTCATAGTCAGAATCATTCAGAATCCTGGTTGCACATCAAGGAAACCAGTCCTGGCCTTAGACTTCTTTTTATCAAACTTTTCTTGAATTAATTACCATCTTCTCAATGTTTTTGCTTTTTTAAATAATTTTTAAAATATATTTTATTAATTTCTTAAAAAATATATTTTATTGATTTTTTACAGATAGGAAGGGAGAGAGATAGTTAGAAACATCGATCAGCTGCCTCCTGCACATCTCCTACTGGGAATGTGCCCACAACCCAGGTACATGCCCTTGACCGGAATCGAAACTGGGACCTTTCAGTCCACAGGCCGACACTCTATCCACTGATCCAAACCGGTTTCAGCGTTTTTATTGATTTTTTTTACAGAGAGGAAGGGAGAGAGATAGAGAGTTAGAAACATTGATGAGAGAGAAACATTGATCAGCTGCCACCTACACACCCCCTACTGGGGATGTGCCTGCAACCAAGGTACATGCCCTTGACTGGAATCGAACCTGGGGCCCTTGAGTCCGCAGGCCGACGCTCTACCCACTGAGCCAAACCAGTTAGGGCTCAATGTTTTTGCTTTTAACAGTAGCACTTGTTTGCCTTCAGGGTATACATTTCTCTCTGGCCCTGAGGATGGTTTCTTCAGGCAGGGAACCTTGGCTTAGTCATCTTATATCCTCTACACACCTATATTTTAATATGTTAAGTGATTCATTAAGAATGAAATTAAATTTAAATATAAGCAAAGGAAATCAGACTTTTCTTTTACTCTTTGCCCTGGATTTTAAGAAGGAATATTTTTGAACCAATTAAGTTTTACCCTGAGTTCTTTAATAAAATGAAATCTGGTGATTGAATACGTATATAAATGGAGAAGAGACAAAACTCCCATGGAGAAGAATTCCAAATAATTTAAGTAGATATTCTACTCAGAGACAAAAACCATCCCCTTCCCCTTCTTCAGTGTGGGTGGCACAGAGTGACTTTCTTCCATCGAAAATAATATGAGATGAGGGAAGAGTAACTTTTCTGTGGAGAACCCAACAAGGAGTAGCTCAGCCAGGTGATCAAGGTCAAAATCAATGGTGACAAGTCATATTGATAATGATGAGAATGACACTTTGCCTCTGCAGTCTTCCTCCCCCAAACCCATAACCACAGTCTAACCATGAGAAAAACATCTGACAAATTTTAGTGAATGGACAATATATAAAACACCTGATCCATAACTCCTTAAAACTCAAGGTCATAAAAAACAAGAAATAACTGAGAAATTGTTATAGCCAAGAGGAACCTTAAGGGACATTCTGACTATATGTAATATAGTGGTCTGAATGGGATCCTAGAACAGAAAAAAGACATTAGATGTAAACTAAAGAAATCCAAATGCAGTAATATCTTTAGTTTATGACAATACACTAATATTGGTTTATTAATGTTTCACCACCAATGTAAGAGGTTAACAATAGGGAAACTGGGTGTAGAGTATGTTGGGATTTTCAGTAGTCTTCTCTCAGTTTTTCTGTCAATCTGAAATTTATCTAAAAATAGTTTATTAAAAAATTAAACTTGGCTGTGCAAAAAGAGGGGTGGGATGGGTATTGAGTGTTTCCTTCCCACGTCCTGCGTGGGTCAGGGTTCAGGAACTGGAAGCAGAGCCGCACACAAATGAAAATGAAAAGACAAGAGATAATTTGGGAATATTGGGGGACCAGGCGAGCAAGTCCAACTCAAGGGGAAGGACTTCAGGCCAGAAGGGAGTGGCAAGAAATATTCAAAGTGATGAATACCAAGAACCTACAACCAAGATTACTTTATCCAGCAAAGCTATCATTCAGAATTGAAGGTCAGATAAAGAGCTTCACAGATAAGGAAAAGCTAAAGGAGTTCATCACCACCAAACCAGGATTATATGAAATGCTGAAAGGTATCCTTTAAGAAGAGGAAGAGGAAGAAAAAGGTAAAGATACAAATTATGAACAACAAATATGCATCTATCAACAAGTGAATCTAAGAATCAAGTGAATAAATAATCTGATGAACAGAATGAACTGTTGATTATAATAGAATCAGGGACATAGAAAGGGAATGGACTGACTATTCTTGGGGGGGAAAGGGGTGTGGGAGATGTGGGAAGAGACTGGACAAAAATTGTGCACCTATGGATGAGGACAGTGGGTGGGGAGTGAGGGCGGAGGGTGGGGCGGGAACTGGGAGGAGGGGAGTTATGGGGGGGGGGGAAAGGAACAAATGTAATAATCTGAACAATAAAGATTTAATTTAAAAAAAAAATAAAAAAATAAAATAAATAAATTTTGGAAAAAAAAAAAAAAAAAAAAAAAAAGGGGGAAGGACTTCCCCCCGTGCTCAGGCCTCACCAAGCTTTTATTGATCTGGGATGCACCCATAGCATAGCCCTTAGGCAGGCGACCCCCCAGTAACAGGCAGACTAGCCCATCAGCAAGGATTTACATAATATTAAATGGGGGAGTAGTTTCAGCTACCACTGTCTGGACAAACAGAGGTGGCGCCTAGCTCCGACCTTTGCTAGGGCTTCAAAGGCACCCAGCCTTGTGGGGAGGGGGGGGAAGGGGGTTCTCTGTCTATGCTTATCAGATAGTGAAGGCAATAAACAGTTTCCCACAGATGGGAAATGTCGGTTCTCAAGCAATGGTTGGAGAAGAGAGGCAGGGAACTTTCTGAATGACAAACAGTTTATAAAAATAATGTATCTGTAAAATTCTCCTTTGTAATAATTTAGCCCTTGTATTATTCAGTCAATCAAATCAGCATTTTCCCCTTGAGAGGTCAGGCAGTAGAGTTAATAAATTAAATAATAGTAAATTAATAGGATGTTTTCAACTTAATAAATAAACCACAAGTAACTAAATTACCCAGACTGGATGAAATGTACCTAAGGTGTGTGTGTGTGTATGTGTGTGTACTCTGGGTAAATTTTAAAATTAAATTCATTGGGTGACATAGGTTACTAACATTACATAAGCCTCAAATATGCTATTCCACAATACATCGTCTGTGCATTGCATTGTGTGCTCACCATTTGGGTGAACTTTTGAAAGCATTATCCCCAGATTTTAATTGCCCTATTCAAGAAGTGATGTTATTAGACCCATTTACAGAGGAGGTCACAGAGGTTACTGTCCTGGGTGATTAGTAAAAGGGTTGGTGTTACTATGTATTGATTTTTTTCCCAGATGTATTTCAGAAACTGCCCTAAACATTGTATAAGCCAGCATACCTTCTGCTTCTCCTTACCAGCTGGCAAAATGCAGAGTTAAGTTATAATTATTCAAAGTGCCAAGGCAAGGAGGAAAATCTCATTCTAGCGGGTGTGGAACCACATTAGGTGGTAAGCCAGGCTTGATTTGGTCCTCATTCAACTTGGTGGAGAAGGTATTACTCCATTTTATGAATGAGGAAACTGACATTCTGTGAGGCAACCACACAGCTAAGGTGTGGTAGAGATGGGGCTGAGCTCAGGTTCCAAGGCCCACAAGCTCTCTCTGAACTGCCAAATACAGCTCTCCCTGTACATCTGAAGCATCTATGGAGTTTTTCAAACGTGCGAATATTCTGGCCCCATCCTCCTATTCTCTGGGGGCAGGAGGATCTGTTACAGGTATTCTTTCTTTCCAAATTGAAAAATGTGTCAAAATACAAGAAAAATAATTGTCCATGATTCGACCATCTACAATAAACCACTGTCAGCATATGGACATATTCACTTTCACTTTTTCTCATGTATGATTATGGTTTCCAAAATTACAAATTGACATATTGTTCTTTAAAAATAAAGAACATTCAAGATATAGCTATAGTTCTTTCTATAGTCCCTCAATCGTGCCATCCTGCAAATGTCCAGGCCACAGCATTATTATTATAATTTTTAAATATGTCTTTATTGATTTTTAGAGAGAGAGAAAGGGGAAGGGAAAGAGAGATTAAAACATTGATGAGAGAAGAACATCATCAATTGGCTGCCTCCTGCACTCCCCGTACTGGGGATTGAGCCCGCAACCCGGGCATATGCCCTGACCTGGAATCGAATTGGTGACTTCTTGGTTCCTGGGTTGACACAACCACTGAGCCACAACGGCTGGGCTAGGCAACATTCTTATTAGTTTAGCATATGTCCTTCCAGTCCTTTAAAAAGCTTTATTGATATTGACAGGCACCATGCTTTGCACATTGCTCTGCAACCTCTTTGTGTCAGTTCAGTCGAGTGGTCAAGAGCGTGGACTCTGGGAGACGGTGCTGTGGCTTTGGGAGAGCTGTTTGGTTTTCCTGTGCTTCAGTTCCTTACCTGTAAAATGGGAATAGGATAGTGTCTTCTTTTAAGGGTAGTTGTGAGGATTAAATATTTATGCCTGTAAAACCCTCAGAGCAGTTACATATTAAGTGTTCAGTAAGAATTGCTATATAGTTTTTTTCTGAATGCAGTGCTTTTGAGATATAACCTTTAAGCTCTTAATATGTACTCCATGCGGTGGAAGCTTTCTTAGCCCCAATTCACCAGGAGCACATACGAGGCATCCTAGCTCCTCAAACAAAAATCGAGGTCTGCAGGGGAGGGCAGACTTCTCCCAGCATGGCGAGGCTTCATTCCCTTCTGAGAGCTCATCTTTTCCTTAGGTGATTAGCACCAAAGCCACCATCCCATGAAGAGATGCTGTTGCCTGCCCATGGGCCTGTGGCTTTGTAGACCTCAGCTAGTAACATCAGAATGCAACACAACGCCTTTGATGTTTATAATGGAGACACACAGGTGCTGTGTTTGCATGTGCTGGGTGGGTGTTGGGAGCAAAGAAGCAAATGTTTTAGTGAATTGGGGCCACAAGACTAGGAATATACCAAAACCTGTCCCTGCTAACCTACCAATGCCCCATTGTCCTCAGGGATTTGTTCTGCCAATTCTTTATGCATTTATTTTAAACATTTTCCCTAGCTCTCTATTTTTTCAGCCTCTACTACTTCATGTCCCATACCTTCTTAACAACAACAAAAAAAAGTCTCCTGCGAGACTTTACTGCAAGTGGTTAATGGGCTATAAAATTAGAAGCAGGCTCCTTGGGGAAGCTGCACAGAAGCAGTCTCTCCCCTCATTCCCCCCCCCCCCCACTAGCCCTCTGCTAATCACCGCACTGTGTATTCCCTAGGGAAGGGAACAAGCAAATCAGCAGATATGCAGAGCTCTTAAGTGACGGGTATGCCCCATTAGCATCATGTAATTGATGGAGACACAGAGGCTCAGGCGAAGCAAGCTGCCCAGTGCTAGACACTGGAAGCTAAACATTGCTTCAGACTTCCCCCTCCTTTTTCACTGTAGACTGGTCTTTTGGAAACAAATGGGAAAGGCACAATCTATGTTTGTCACATTCACTTCCCACACTATCTACCTCTGCCCAGACGACCCACAATTTCCCCTCATCAGATATTCAGTGGGCTCATACTCTCTCCTGTATGCATTCAGCTTATATATATGCAGCTCCTGTTTCCAGACCCTATATAGGCGCTGTGGAGACTGGGATGAGCCAGACAGACATTCTCTGTCGCTATAGACCTTGGAAGAGCTTGGGGTTCCACAAGCTTCCTTAACCCAGACTTGAGATAGAGTTGGTCAGGGGAGGCTTCTTGCAGGCATAATGTTTAAGCTGAAACATGAAGCGGGGTGGGCCAGGGGAGAGGCAGAGGGAAGTAAATTCCAAAACAAAGAAACAAATGACTTGAAGTAAGAGAATAAACAGGGGATCTGGTCATGAAATCCTCAAATCCTTGGCCCTTTGCCCAACTCATATTCCTGGGGACAAAGGCTGGGTGGCAGGAGGCATCCAGACAGGCAATGTTTATTACTCTACAGTTTGGACTTTGAGGCCTGCCCGTGACCCCTGGGCCTGGTGAGCTGGACAGGATGGAGAGTAAATCACGAGGGTTGCTTTAACCCCACCCTGACCTTAGATCCAGGGCAGTTGTGAACAGGAAAATGCTTATGGGAAACATTTCTTCTTTAATAAAAATAAGAACTTTGAGTCCCACTGGAGGAGAAAAGTTTTTAGAATCCAGATGACATTTTCATTTTATTTAAATCCCCAAATATAGGCAATGATATAAAGAACACCCATGTAACTCACTTCCTGCCTAAGAAATAAAACACTGTATGAATGACTAATGTCCTTGGGTACCCCTTCCTCCTGCACTCCCTCCTGAGAGGTAGCTGTGAATCGGAATTTTATGCATATGAACCCCAGGCATGTTTTATACTTTGTTCTATATAGATAAGCATTAGTGATGCATGGCATTGTTTTTGCAAGCTTTAATCTTCATAACATTGTAACTCTCCTGCAGCTCTCTTTGAGGAGAGGGTGGTGAGCATTGTTTTGGAGATTTGCTCACACAGTTCTTGCTCATTCCTTTCCCCTCTATCTATTCTTTCGTGTGGCTATATTTATCCATTTCCTGTTGATGGATACCTAGGTGGCTTCCATGGTTTGTCCACACAAATGGTGCTGCACTAAACATTTCGTGCAGGTCTGATGTCCTGTTTATTGAAGGGAAGAGCCTCAAATGGAAAACTGGCACTGCTTTTAGCTGCTGAACAGTTCAGAACTGGACACACTTGAGAAATAGCAACAGAGAGCTTACTTTTCCCAGTTTAGTTATGAACTTAGTTTAGACAGCATGGTGGCTCATTGACAGCATATACATGATTGCTTTTCGGTGGCCTGGACTGTAACAGACCATGGTGCCTTTTTGATCAGATCACTCTGGTGGCAAGAAAAGGTATAGAAAGAGGAATGTAAGAAAAAGAAAGGCCTTTTTCTCTAAAGCCTTGAGAAGATCCTGGATGAAACTGCTACCCCAGCTCTCCCCAGGAAGGGGTCTCCTCCAAGTTGGACACAACCTCAATTACATGGAGGGGAAGGTGGGGAAGAAACAATCTAACAAAAAGGGTGAAGACTCAGGGAAGAAAAGGCCAAAAGATTTCAAGGGACACTTCCAAAGGAAGCAAGAGTAGAATCCCAAAAGATAGTCTCTGGGGTGTGAATCCTACGGAAAGTCCAGCACGAATCTGCTCAGGAGCTCTCCTCCAAGGCAGAGTGTGTGTGGGGTGGGGAGTGGGGGGAGTCATCTTGAACTCCCTCTAGAAATGAATTGTGCTTATATTTTTCTGGATGTTTTCGGTTTCGTGTTAATCCCAGTGGGTTGAATTTCTAGACTCTTGATCAATCGGGGCTGTTGTGGGCCTTCTCACAAGAGGAGACCAGTGAAATACATAAGAAGCCCTGCGTGCACCTCCATGCAATTTCTTCTCAATCTTTATAACTATCATTTCTCACCCCAAATATTGTCAGAGCCTCTGGATTGTTCCTGCCCTTGCCCCATTACAGCCTATTCATAAAACAGTTGCCAGAATGTTCCTTTTAAAACATGAGTCAAAGGATGTCTCCTCTTCCAGATTACCTCCCTTAGCTTCTTCCATCACTTGGAGTGAAAACCAAACTTCAGGTAATGGCCAAAAATGCCATACGTGGCCTATTCCCTGTGACTTCTCTTCCTCATTTCCTAGCGCCCTCCCTCTTGCGCACTCTGCCCTAGGCAGCACTGGCCTCCTTGATGGCTCTCAGTCATATTGGACATTATCTTACGCCAGGGCCTTTACAGTTACTGTTCCCTCTGCCTTGCTCCCTCGCTGACCTCAGGTCAATGTTACATCTCACCTGTTTATATTTTGAGGACTTCCTGACCACCCTGTTTAAAATGGCACCTCCATTGCACCCCTGGGATAACTTATCTCTCTTTTCTGCTTTATTTTCCCCCATCCCATCTGAAGATGATTTTTAGTTATTTATGACAGTTATTATTTGTCTCTTCCTTCAAGAATGTCAGCTTCAGGAGGGCAGGGATTCTTCCTGCTCTGTTCCCTGTTGTACCCCAATGTTTGGCCCATGGAAAGTATTTGACTGGATGAGCTATCAGAAGTTTCCATTTGTTTGCTTGAGACCAATGACTTGGGACATTCTTTGTGAATGTCTTTTGATGTGACCTCTGAGGTAGGCAGGGCATAACTTCACTTACGTGTATAAGGCAGCAGCAGGTAGTGTGGTCCAAGAAGTTCTTGCTTGCAGTCTGGTCTCCTCTGAAAACATGCTCAGCTCTTCCTTCTCTTTTTTGAAACATGTTCCAGGGAAAGGAGCCGAGGAAGGAGCTGAAACAGAATGTGTTTTGATGTCCAGGGAAATGTGTATCCTACCACGATGGGACAGGCAGAATACAATGAGTTCTTACTGAATACCCATGAAGGCAGCCAACATAATACTACTTTCTCTCTTTCTAATTCTTACTAAGCTGTCAGGTAACATTATTATATTTATTTCAAATATGATCAAACAAAAGCTTGATGCATTTCATTCTAGTCTTTTGTTGGCCTGGGCATCATTTTTTTAAAAAAATTGTTAATTATCACATACCTATATCCATCATAAGTATTTTCCCAAGGGGTTGTCATTATAACCTTATAAGAAATAAAGTGAATTTTTCATTATAAAAGTCAGAAACATTGTTTTAGAAAAGTTGAACTATGATAAAAATGAAAATAGAAAGAAGGAAACAAAATCACCTATAGGCCCATGATCTGAAGACCACCAGTATTCCCATGTCATGCAATGGCCACTGACACTTTCTTTTATATAAGATGTTGTTGTGACTTGCTTTTTAATAGTTGTGTCATCTCTACTGAGTGATTACATTATAGTCTACCTACCCATTCCCCTATTGTGGGAATTTAGTTAGTTTACACACTTAGGTAAAGTATGTCCCCATAAGTGAAGTCTCTAGAATAGCACAAACTGAATTTGGGGTACAAATTGTTTTATGGCTCTTCCCAGAGGCAGTGCTGTTGCCAGGGGTGTGGTGTGGGTGGTGAGTACTAACAGCCTATGATCAGCCTTTCAGCCCTTCCTCCCCCTAAATGCCACCCCCCACCCCCACCTCTGTCCTCCTGAGTCAGCAGGTAAGCTTGCCAGAGGTGTGGCCTGTCCTGGCTATTGGTGTTGCGGTGTTCTCTGCTCTCCAAATGTCAGGGATTGGTTCTTTCTTCCTTTTGAAGTTTCAACTTACGTAAATAGCCAGTGGAACTCACCCACTCTCTTTCTTTCTGAGCCAAGAAGGATGACAATATTCTTTTCTTTGTTTAGGAAGTTACCTCTGTTTGCTTAGAAAGCTTCAAAGCAACAGCTATCTCTCTGGCCTTCCCTCCTCCACCTTCTCTCTCTCTGGTCCATGTCCTCTCATTGGGTAACCTGGGGTCACATTGGGGCTGTATCCTCTGCAGCTGGTGCCCACAAAGAACCACCCCATCACCGTGACTCTAAAGTTAGAAAAAATGGGCCCCTGTCTCCTACCTACCACTTTTGGCAAAACCCCTTCATCTCTGACTTCACTCTCTACTTCTCCTTTAACCTTCTCAAAGGGTTGTGGGGACAATCACAGAAAATAATTCTAACGTGTGAAGTGATATTCAAAGTGAAAAATGTATTCATATTGTAATTACTCATGTTCTCTTTACCTGCTATTAACCATCAAGGGAGAAAAATACTTATTGAATGACAAAGTTGATTAATTTTGTGTTTTGAAGTTGTTGAGTTATTCAAGTTAAACATTATTTTTTCGGGTATATTCTGTCTATTTAAACGTTTGGGGTAACCCCAGTTATTTGCTTCTTTTTAAAAAACAATTTTATTGATTTCAGAGAGGAAGGGAGAGGGAGAGAGATAGAAACATCAATGATGAGAGAGAATCATAGATCAGCTGCCTCCTGCATGCCTCCTACTGGGGATAGAGCCCTCAATTCAGGCATGTGCCCTGACTGGGAATCGAACTGTGACCTCATGGTTCGTAGGTCGACACTCCACCACTGAGCCACACTGGCTGGGCTATTTTAATAAAGGGTAGAGGGTGCCCCTTTGTTGTCTTTATAATGAGCAGCACTCTCAATGAAATCACAGACTTTCTGAACAAGTAGCAGATAACTTGCCATGCATTAAAATTTCACACCAATTTAAGTAACTTTTTAATTACAAATTCATAATAGCGAAATCTCACCAGCTAAAGACATTGAATTTGAGTAGGTATATCAAGCAATTACTATTTTTGTGGCATTTAATACAAGCAGCCTCTCCCCTTCTCAAAAAGCCTCATGTGTCCTGTCCTGTCCTGTCCTGTTAAATACTGCATTATGTTTGTGTTTATCTCCCTATAACCTGAATGGGAGCTTTTATAAAGAGAAGTATCTTTGTTTTGTTCACTGATATAGCCTAACCACCTAGAAGAGTAATGGGTGTTGGTAGACACTGCCTACACATTTGTTGTATATTTGAATAAACATGTGAGCAGTAATTATACTAAATAATTTTTACTGAGCATTTACCATGTACCTGGCAGTGTACATGTATCATTTCATCCAATGTTCCCAATAAATATATGGAGCAGGTGTCACTTTTATCACCAAATTACAGATGTGGAAACTGAAGATTGGAAACATAAAGTAAATTGTTTCAGGTCTCATAGCCAATATAATTGAGAAGTTGGATTTAAACCCAATTAGCTTGACTCCTATGGACCATGTTCAAGCAGAAAAATGTTGCTTCTGTATTATCTATTTATTGAGATATTATTATTGAGATTCCATGGGATTTCATTTGGGAAAAGGAATTTTCCTATCTAAATATTTTTGGCAAACACTGTCCTAGACATTCGAACCAAATCAACATCTATAGTTGCAACTCTAGGCCTCGAGCAGATTTCCATGTGGTTAAATTCTGCAGTATTGGAACTATATCCTCACCTCTTGCCATTTGTTATTGGGTTTTGAAAAAAAAAAGAAAATAGACAACTTGTGAAACTTCAAGGACTTTCTTCTACTCTGATTTGGAAAATCCTATTCACCATCTGTCTGCATTTCCTTGTGTGGTGTGTTCTGCTCTGGTTTGGTGTGTTTGGTCTGCGTTCATGACAACTGTCCTCTTCACATGCCCAATTCTGTTTTCTAGGAGAATGAAATAAATCTGACCCACATTGAATCCAGACCTTCGCGCTTAAAGAAAGATGAGTATGAAATCTTCACCAGTCTGGACAAGAGCAGCATGCCTACTCTGGCCAACATCATTAGGATCTTGAAGCATGAAATTGGTGCCACTGTGCATGAGCTTTCCCGAGAGAAGAAGAAAGACACAGGTAAGAAAGGGAGGAATTTTGAAGCCCCAGTTACTCAATATCCTGTTTATAATCATATCTACACTAGAAGGCTATTGGGGTTTAAGCGAGAGGATGTAGGCTAGGGATCTAGACAAGAGCCTAGCATATTTTGGACATTTAGTAAATGTTAGTTCTTTCCCCCCTTCCTCCAGAGAGCTATTTTTTATATTAATTGTTTTCTTTCTGCTGCTGAAATTTTTATATATTTTTCATTCTTGAGTTGGGTTGTCATGCTCTCCATCTCCTATCTCTAGAGGGAGGATGGTTAGGGTGTCGAGGGTGCTTTTTATGTAAACACAACTTCAAGACAAATTCCATGGTCATCTCCATTCCCACCAGAGGGCTGTCCCCACATCCTTGTCAAAGTATGTAGATTCTGTAGCTGGCAACTGCCTGCCCTTGTCCTAGGGCTTTCATTTCTTTATCTGTCTTTTTCTCTAGATTATGAGCTTCCTATAGGCTGAGGGAGTATTTTTTTAAAAAATATTTATATTCTATGAATTTAGCCCAGTGCTTAGAACACAAGTGCTGAGCAAATATTTGGGAGTGAATGATTAAACCCAGGAGTTGTCAAGACTTGCCCTGTCTCCTTATTGACTTGTTGAAGTGCTGCCCATTGATGACCTCTGAACAATAAGTCAACAAAGTAGGGCTATAAAGTTGGGCTTGAACAGTATTCAGTTCAAGTCCTACCTCTTCCACTTAAAGACTTTGAGACCCCTGGCGAGTCCCTTTCACTGCTCTGACCTCAATTTTTTAGGGGGTTTCTATGAGGGTTAAATGAGATCATACATGTACTGCCTGTCTGGTGAATGATAGTATGTGGTTGTTGTTACCATTATGTGTATCCTAAAAGGAATACAGAGGAACAATGTGATTGCTTTCAGGATACAAAACATGTTCAGATAAACTATCCTATATAATAAAAGGGTAATAAGCAAATTGACTCTAATGGAGGAACGACTGGGAACAACTGGTCACTATGATGCGCACTGACCACCAGGGGGCAGACGATCAATGCAGGAACTGCCCCCTGGTAGTCAGTGTGCTCCCACAGGGGGAGCTCCGCTCAGCCACAAGCTGGGCTGATGGCTGCAAGCGCAGCAGTGGTGGTGGGAGCCTCTCCCACCTCCTCAGCAGTGCTAAGTATGTCCAACTGATGGGGAGTGGGCCTAAGCCAGCAGGTGGAATCCCCTGAGGGGTCCCAGACTGCAAGAGGGTGCAGGCTTGGCTGAGGGACCCCCCCTCCCAAGTGCATGAATTTTCATGCATTGGGCCTCTAGTGTTTAATAATAATGTTTTATTTTTTAGAGCAGGTTCATGCTTACAGGAAAATTAGGAAGTACAGAGAGTTCTCACATGTTCTCTTTCTCCCCCCCCCCACCTCAGTTTCTCCTGTTATTAACATCTTGCATTAGTGTGCTAAATTTGTAATGATTGATGAGCTGTAGTGATACAATATTAATAACTGAAGTCCATAGTTTATGTTAGAGATCATGCTGTGTATTGTACAGCTCTTTGGGTTTTGACAGATGCAGATAATGACATGGCGATCAACAATGGTGGATAGTGTCATGTATCCATCATTCCAGGTTCATGCAGTTGATTTAACTGCCCCCCAATACCCCATGCTCCACTGATTCTTCTCTACTTCTTCACTTGGTCCCTTTGGAAACAACTGATCTTTTACTGTCTCTGTGATGCTGACTCTTCTAGAATGGCATATAGTTGGAATCATATAGTATGTAGTGGTTTCTTTCACTCAGCAACATATATTTAATTTCTTTATATCTGTTTGTGACTCAATGGCTCATTTCATTTTAGTGCTGAATAATGTTCCATTGTATGGATGTACCATATTTGGTTTATCCATTCACCAATCGAAGGACACTTTGGTTGCATCCGAGTTGTGATGATTATTAATAAAGCTGTTATAAACATTCATAGGCAGGTTTTTATGTGGACCTAAGTTCTCAGTTCATTTGGGTAAATACGTAGGAGTACAATTGCTGAGAAGAACTAGTTTTTCTAAATAACTAAAAAAAAATTCTATTGTACAATCAAAAGTTTTTTGTCAAAACACTGAAGAGTTTAAGTCAAGAGGATTTCGGGCTCTGTCACTGAAAATAGCATTTTAATAGGCAGAGATGCTTTAAAATGAAACAAGACCTGCCTCTTAGCACAGGCCATCAACTCAGTTTCTGTAAGATGCCTCCAAGGCGTTCCTAGGAGATCTCTACTCCTTCTCTGCCCTCGTCCTCCTGTGGCTATCACACAAGCAAGTCCATCCAGGGCTCTGCCCTTGCCGAGGGTGGTCATCATGCTCATGGGCTCAGGTCACGGGGGGAGGGCACTTGGAATTCTTCCTCGGATCCACCCTGTCTGCCTGCCTCCCCCTTCCACCTTCCAAGCTGCTTCCCTGATGATCATCTCTTTTTGCTTTTCCGGCCACCTGCTCCCAACAGGAGTGCAAGCTCTCAGGACAAAGGCCCTGCTGGACCCGGGGCCAAGCTCTGCCTCTGCTTGGAGCAGGTGGAGGCCTGGCCAGCTGCGGCCCTGGGGTAGGAAATCAAAGCGATTGACAGGCAGGCACACGGCCCCTTGGGGAGCCAGGGAAGATGTATGTAGATCAGATGAAGGGCTGGCAGCCTGAACTGGAGGCTCAGAAAGGAGGCTCTTGACGGCCGTGGAAGAAGAGTTAGGAGCCCAGACTTCGAAACCAGGGGACACCACGCTTAATAGAACTTTGGGCAAATCACTGGCCTTTACGATCTCCCACTGTATCACCTGGGAACAACAAGAATCTCTGTTTTGTAGGATTAATGAAATAACAGCGGTGGAGCATCGAGAGCAGTGCAGAGTGGGTTCAAGGGCTTAATAGATGTTCTCTATACCAGGATCACGGTTGCTATAAATAATGGCCCGAGCACAGGAGCCACGAAAAGCCAGCCCACACACAGCTCCTTTTTCAGAGATTCTGAGAACTAGCAAATGACCTCTGAGGTCATGCAGCCCAACAGACTCCTTAATTTTTCATGGTACAAAACAGAGGCCGTGACTTGCCTTAAGGCACAGAGGGGATCCGGTGCAGTCGTGGGTAAGCGTGTGTTGAGTGATGCTTTGTGCCAGGCACTGTGCTAGGAGCTGGAGTGACAGAGGGCCACACTGCCTGTCCTTAAGGAGCTCACAGGCTGACGGAGGCAATGAGACACCCAGGTGGATACCATCGAGGGACAGGGGCTGAACATAGCACAGTTTTGATTCCCTAACGGAGTGCTGAGATTTAAAATTGGGTTGACATTCTACCTGGTGGAGAAAAACTCTGAAGACTAAGCCTTTAAAAAAGCACATGTTTTGTGACCCTCATTTCTTCAGATGCTTGCCCGCCCCATCCCATACTGGCTGCCCCTACCTGTCAGGGTTTCCTGGCCTTCACATCCTTGTAACAGAACAGATGCTAGGGACACAGGTGATGCTGAAACTTGGTAAGCTTGCACCTGTGGAGAGAGACGGGCCCTTTGGGCTTCTGGGGGTAGTTCTTGTGAAGTGAAACCTGGGCCCAGAAGCAGATTTTTTTTAGGGGAAACAGCCATCCCTTTGCAAAGTTGCTCTTTCTGCAGAGCTCAGTGGGAGGATGATGAGAGAAAGAAAAGCATCATGGTAGATCTGAACCTTTGATTCTTTTCACTTGACAAAATGCCCTGTCTAGGGAAGGGCTCAGACCATAGGGGCAAGTCTGACAGCAAGTTGAAGTGGGAGATCTGAACCCCTCAAATCAATTAGGCTAAACCACTTTCCATTCTAGTGTTTAAACCATTCAAAAGGCCATGTGGGTGATAGAAAATGAAACTTTTCAGTTTCTTAGTTGCTAAACGTTCCCCACCCAAAAGAGCTTAAGAGAAGGTTAATTATGGTGACAAGTTAAAGAAACCCCTACCTTCTCAAATACCTCCTGGAGAAGCTGATGTGAGTTTAATAGGATTTTAATCCAGGGAGTCTTTTGAATACTTGAGGTCTATTCCCCTGCTACCCTCTCTGCTGATGACTTCAAATCCTTCTTCAACCCAACATAAAAGAGCGTTAATATCTTCCATCGGCCCATCTCCTAATCCTTTTACCTTTGCCTTTGAGTCGTCTGCATGACATTGCGTTTGGAGGGGGGTGGGAAATTCCTACGTGGAGACAGATTGCAGGCAGCAAAAGCAGACGGACCAAATGTTTGGGCTAGACGGAAGTAGAGGATCATCGCCTTTGGAGAAAAGTATCTGTTGGGAATTATTTTCCAAAAGAAAATGGACATTTAGTGGATTTTGTTCAAGCTGTGGTGATTATGAAGATCCTAGTGTGGAAGCAAAAGGAGTCCAGATTGCTCGTGTGTGTGCTTGTGTGTGTGTGCGTGTGTGTGTGGGGGGGGGGCGGGGGGTAGAGGGCTATTTATTTTATTTATTTATCTATTTATCTATCTATCTAGCCTGGGGGCAATTAGGATTTTATTTCTTTTTTATTTGTATCAATTCATGAAGCAATGATTTAAGGGGGAAAATCTCTGCAAGAAGACCTAAAGCATTATACTCATTCCTTTCCTCTCATACATCTCTGCCCCTCCCAGCCCTCTGGAGTTTTCTCTTTTCTGCTTCAATATCGCTGCCCCAAATAGCAGTGCCACGATGAGGCTAAAGTTTCAGATCACTTGTCGGGAGAAGGATAGGGTTTCCTTGGAGGAATCTGAAAAGACCCTGAATTTGGGGCATAATGGTACACACACGTGTGTGTGTGTGTGTGTGTGTGTGTGTGTGTGTGTGATATTTTTTAAGAGACAAGATTTTTCAAAGGTATCTTAACTCTCAAAGAGATGATAAGGATCTTTAGGGAGAACTTGGTTAAGGCTGGAGGGAGGTCCAGATGGTTAGGCGTTTTCCCATTCCCGTCACCCGTGCCTGCCTTTCTTCTCTCCCTTCCTCTGCTCCTCTGTTCTGCGTTCCCTCCTTCTCCTTGTCCCCTTCTCAGTTCCCAACCTCCTCCCATGCCTTTCACTTGGCCCAGGGGTGCCTCTCTGGGCTGTAGATGCTTGTGGTCCTGGGTCTGCAGGAGACCATGTATTTGCATGTTTGTGAAAACGCACAGATTGATGGCCATTTGCAGTCTACCTGGATGCTTGCTGGATGTGTTGATGTTGCCATACGTCCTGGTGGCTGGAAATGGGACTTCTGTTTCAACATATCCCATCTTCCCCAACACCCAGAACTTGCTTCTCCCAGGTCTTACTTCCTTAAACCTTGTCCCGGATCTCCAAGGTGACAGCTGGTGACGTCCTTGTCTAAATCCTTAGGCCTGGCCTGAGTCCTCTGAAGCAAGGGGCGTCGGGGAAGGGCTCCTGGGGGATGATGGACATTCTATGGAAGAGTCTTCAGATTCTTTTTTATCATCCAACTAGAGGCCTGTTGCACAAAAAGATTCGTGCAATAGGCCTTCCCTTCCCCTGGCTGCCGGCACCGGTTTTCCTCCGGCACCCGGGACCCAGGCCTTCGCTCCCACCGGAGCCGCCTCCAAGCCTCTTGTGGCTCTGGTGGCTGGAGGCGCCTTCAGTGGCCGGATGCGCCTTCAAGCCTCTCGTGGCTCCAGCGGCGGGAGCTGCCTTCAGTCTTTGCTCTGCCACTTTGCACCTACATATGCAAATTAATCGCCATCTTTGTTGGTGGTTAATTTGCATATCTCGCTGATTAGCCAATGGGAGGCATAGCGAAGGTATGGTCAATTTCATTCTTTGTCTATTATTAGATAGGATGTAGCTTGACCATAACTCCAGTTGTAAGTGATAGGTAATCAGATCTCAGGGCAATGAGAATGCTCAGAAAACAGAATTCGGTATTTGGGGATAGAGTGGGCAACCTGCAAAAAAACATGTTTATGAGATATTGGCATCTTATAAAGGATTTGGGAGGACAGTTCTCATTTAGATTGGTGAGTGGAATAATGAGCTTACAGGTCATTAAAATATATATATTATTGATTTCAGAGAGAGAAAGTGAGAAGAAGAGAGAGATGGAAACATTGATGGGACAGCAACACCTATTGGCTGCCTCCTGCATGCCCCCTATTGGGGATCAAGCCTGCAACCTGGGTTGTGCCCTGACCAGGAATTGAACAGGTGACTGCCTGGTGCATGTGACCTGCCAGCTGAGCCACACCAGCTGGGCACCTTGCAGGCCATTTAAAAAATGTATTTATTATTTCATTCGTAACCATTTACTCATTCCATCCATTTATTTATTTCAACACATTTTTACTCTTTGTTTCATGGCTAGATCCCTTTCATCCATCCAGTTCTCATTCTCATTTTAACATATGGACAGAGAGAGAGAGCAAATGCTTTGCCTACCATGTCAATTATAGAAGCGGGCTCTGAACCCACCATGCCTGGCCACTGCCCTGTCCAGGAGGGACAGGGAAAGAGACTGGCACCACCAGCCAACATTTGGCTCACTCCTTACCAAGGCTTTCCTAAAGAGTGTTCCTTCTCTAGAAAGCAAGTAGATGCTCCTTCAAAGAGAAAAAACAACAACACATTGAAAGTCTTCATGCTGCTGGATGTTGGTGAACCACCCTCCTCTCTCAGGGGGAGATGTTGTGATTAGCACAGGGACTGCTTTTCTTGGGGGCTGGAGGCCATTGCCTTGGAGGAGAGACACCCAGGAGCCAGGGAGGAGGGGGTGGGGAGCATCCTTCTATTTTGGGCCTAAGAAATGGAGGATTTATTGCTTTCACTGAGACAGGCTGGAGGCAGAAGTCTGGGGCAAGCCTGGGTGCCTCCTTGGCTAAACCCTGGGGCTGGTGAAAGTCTGGTGGAGGGAGGGGGTTAGATGGGATTCAGCCTGCACCTTGAATTGCTATAAATTTAAGGGGCCTGGTCTGACCCGCTGGCCAGGAAGCAGGCTCCAGCCGGCCCATGGGGCCCTTTGGCTCAGGAACCCTCCCAAGCCAGTCTCCTCTTGGTGTCTGAGCTGAGCAGTTGACCCCAACTTAATGAGACCACGACGTGGGTGTCCAGGGCCAGCTCCCCCGCGGGCTGCTTCCCTTGGAACCAAATCAATATTCATTAATGATCTGCCCCTCCCTGTGTGCCTCTGGCTTCACAGAGGGCCTCTGTTGCACCAGGCTGCCTAAGTCATTCATTAACCACCAAAGCCCGGCAGTCCGCGAGGCCATGGAGGGGCTCACAGAGGCCAGCCCACCACCGAGGTATTTGCAAAGGTCATTAATGAACTAATCTGATTTAACTTTTCAAAACAGAGGCCTGGGTCGTGGGGGTCAGTCTCCATTCCCAGCATTGTGAGTGAGACCGGGTGGTGGGGAGGCCTGTGACCTTCACTGAAGAAGAGAAAATGTGTGGGAGGCGCTGAGAACTTAGGTATTAAAAAGTCACTACCTCTAAATCCAGAGAGGCTTGGGATGAAAGGTGGGAGGGCCCCAGGCTGTTCTGGGGATTATCTTCAAGAGCCTTTAGATTCCTGTTCAGGTTGGTCACCTTTCCCTCTCCTGGAGAGAGGACGGGAATCTAAAACCAAGGACCCGTGCACCGCCTACCTTATTCTGAGCCAGCCCAGCACAGCAGTGGAGTCCACAAGCTGCAGAGTTCTAATTCCAGCCCAGGGAGCCCAGGGAGTGTGAGCAAGTCTGTTCATCTCTCTGGGCCTCAGTTTGCTCATCAGTAAAGCAGAAATAATAATGGTACCACCTCAGATGGCTCTGAGAATTTAAGCAGATAATGAAAGGAAAGCGTTTAGCACAGGATTTGGTGCACTGTAAGCTCTCAAAAGAAATGTAACTTTAAAGAAAAAAACAGTAGCTATAATTTTTTGGCTGGGAAACTTGGAAGAGCCCCATTGCAGAGGATGGAGACACAGGACTGGATCCAGCCCTGCCACCAGTGGCCAGCATCACCTTACTTCACTAGATAAGTGTCTCTGTGTAATGAAGACACAGATTGCCCTCCTGCAAGGTCAGTTGCTTCTCACCCCAACCCAGGAGGCCAGTGAGGGATTGGCTGCCTCACCCATTTCACAGATGAGAAGCCAGAGGCTCAGGCATCCAGTGACATGCTCAGAGTCATGCAGTTTGGGGCGGGAGAGAGAAATCTTGAACGCAGGCCTGCTGGCTTCCAGTCCAGGGTGTGCACACCCTTTGAGCAGTATAAAGGTCAGGCACAAATGTAAAGGCTTGGTCCTGACTTTGTCTGGGGTCCTCTGCAGTCTCTGTCCCTGGAGCCCGTGGTGTCCCCACACTGCCTGCTTCACAGCCCTGCTCCGGTTGGCCTCTTCCCCAGAAATCGAGGCCTGTTGGGACCTTGCTCCTATATTCCCAACACCTCGAACTGCCTCTCCTGGGTCTCATTTCCTTCAGCCTTGTTTCTGCTCTCCAAGGGGAGAGCTGGTCAACTCCTCGTCAGGAGGCCTGGCTGGGTCCTCTTTCTGCCCAGACAATACATAGGCTGTATTTAGCTTCACCAAGACTTCAATCCTTTGAGTCTTTGCAAACTTCCCAAATTTGCCACTTTTCTCCACCAAGGGTTCTGAACGAAGTTATGTGGCTCAACTAGTGTTTTCCCTTTGGAGGACACACACACACACACACACACACACACACACACACACACACACAGCCACCCAGAGCTGAAAATATTCTGGTTCTGCTGCCCTCTGGCGTTCAGTTGAGAAACTGCCAGCATGCACAGCTGTGAATTAAGGTGGGGGCCCAAAGGCTTCTATTTGTGGGATAGAGATCTTTGTTTCTTTGGTGAGAGGAGAAACAGAAATGGTAGGGGCTATGCATTTTGGGAGCGGAACACATGTAGTGACGATACTTCCAGAAACAAGCGAGGTTGCACACAGATTGAACCAGAAGTGTGTTTTCAGGTGTCTAGGCCAGCCTCAGCCCGGCACAGGCATCCCATAGGTCTGGGAATCTGAAACCCAAAAGGGATTGCAGCAGCAAGTGAATCCAAACACTCACATTTTATGGAGAAGGGAACTGAGGCCCAGGATTAGAAAGCCTGTTAATATCAGAGCTGGGTTGACCACCAGCTTCCCGATTCTAGTCTTGCTTCTCCCCCATCTTTTCCCTCCTCCCCCTCCTCCTCCCCCCACCTCTAAATATTATCATCATTAAGATCGTTGTCATCCTAATGGTTAACCCTGAGCCCTTATGTTGGGTCAGTCACTGTGCTGGGATTGTCACATTGGCTAATTTAATTCATGCAATAAGACAGATAGTTTTTGTCCATTTTGTGGATAAAGAAACTAAGGCTCCGAGAGGTAAAATGCTTGCTCAATTATACAAAAAATAAGTGGCAGACCTTCTAGCTTTGATGGAAGGCTTTCTCTTTTGTCCTCTGCTATGTTGAGCTAAGGGCAGAGTAAAAATAATTCCCTGAAGTTTGTAGCTGAGCAATAATAGTGCGGTTGACCCTTGAACAACAGAAGGTTAGGGGCACTGACCCCTGTACTGTGTCAAAAACCCAAGTATCACTTAACTCCCCCAAAACTTAACTAACCACTAACAGCCTGCTGTTGACCAAACGCTTTACTGATAACAAACGATCGATGAATACATATTGAAAAAAATCCATGTACAGGTGGACCTGTGCAGTTCAAACCTGTGTTGCGCAAGGGTCAACTGTATTTATGATGTGCTGGTACTGTTCTTAGCAAGTCACATATATTAACTCATTTACCCTCATATTGTTCCTCTAAAGTAGTACTTTATAGCACTATTATTATCCCCATTTTATTGCTACAAAGACTGAGGCACAAAGAAGTTCTGGGTGCCACAGATAGTCAGCACAGAGACTGTGTTCCAGCCCCAACTGTCCAACTCTGTTCCTGTTGTTTTATCATCACAGGGAGCTGATTGGGAGATAAGCGCTGGGCTTTGAGGCCATGGAAACCCCAGGTGGGAAGCTGCAAAGACAATCAGGCAGGCAGCTGTCCAAACCAGTGTGCTCTGCCCCCAGCCCCTGTGGTGGGGTGGATTCATGGTTAAGGCCTGAGACGGCGGAATAGCCGGGCCTGAGTTAGAATTCTGACCATTTTTTTCTCACAGTGTGTGTTGGGGTTTGCCCCTCAACCTCTCTGTACCTGAGCTTCCTCATTGTAATATGGGGAGACCAATAGCACCCACCTCATAGGTCAAATACTTAGAATGGCACCCAATGTTACTTTTTATTACTCGCATAGCACCTCAGACCTATGGAAACAAGGCTCTGGTGACCCAGTGGTCGGCAAACTGCGGCCCCTTGAGTGTGGCTCTTCCACAAAATACCACGTGCTGGCACGCATGTACAGTGCGATTGAAACTTCGTGGCCACACTCAACAGGCCAAAGAGCTGCATGTGGCTCGTGAGCCACAGTTTGCCGACCACTGCGTCTAGTCTAAATGAACCTCTATTTTTAAAAATTTTAAAAAAATGAACCTTTATTAATGCTGCTGAGAAAAGCCTCTTGTTTTGGTGGACTGTGTAGATCATGGATGACATTTCCCCAGTCTGACCACTAGATGGCATACATGTTCTTTCCTGCACAACCTGAGCCTTTGAGCAGAATCAGAAATAACTTGCCCCAGACGGAAAGCTACCTTTTATGGGCCTGACACTGGGCTGCACGCCTTGCCTACATTCTTATTTACTTCTCACAGCAATCCTCATATTAAAAGAGGCATTCCAACCAAAATGCTAAGCAAGCACCTGGTACATGGTAAGGCCTCAAAAAATGTTTGCTGTTCTTCCCAAAATTGTTGCTGTTATCCCCATTTTTATAGCTAGGACTGAAGCACAGGGAGGATAAGTAGGTAGTTGGAGCCTGGATTCAAACACAGGCCAGGCTGACTGCAAGTTCATCATCCTTTCCCCTAAATCTCATTTCAGGGGAATGAGGGGTGCCTTGGGCTCACTTCACTGTCTGTCCACCATGTCTTCTTATGTCCTCTACTTATTTTCGGGGTCCACCACTTTCTTACTCCTGTGTGATTATAAAAGTTATTTAGGCTTTTCAGAGCCTCAGTTTCTCATCTGAACAATAGGAGTCATAATACCTTCCCAATGTTGGAGACACTTCAGAAATAGCAACTAAACCACAGTTAACACTCCATGCATGATGGTTACTATTATTAATGCCTTACATGTTAACATGACCAGACTTCTTTCCTTCCTTCCTCCCTCCTTTCCTTCCTTTCCTTCCTTCCTTCCTTCCTTCCTTCCTTCCTTCCTTCCTTCCTTCCTTCCTTCCTTCCTCCCTTCCTTCCTTCCTTCCTTTTCTCCTTCCTCTCTTTTCCCCTTTTTTTCTTCCTTTCCTCCCTCTTTTCCTCCTATGCACCTGGAACTACGGTGCACTCATAGTTCCTACCCTCATGGACCTTACAATCCAAAATGTCCTAGTCTCTGTTCATTCCTGGGACAATGCCACTCCTAGGATGCCTTCTTTCCTGTAGGCCACAGCGATTTGGGTGCCACCACCTACTCTTTTTCCTGGGGCCCCTCTCTCTGCATGACCAATGTCTGCAGGCCACACAGCTCAGACCCCATCTTCTTTCCCATTATGCTGCTCCCAACACACGCAAGCCCGTGGATTCCCTGGATTCTGCTGAGCATCCTCAAATCCTGCCACCTGGCTCCATTCATTCTGCTTCGCCAGGGGTTTCCAAATGGCTTTGGCATCCAAAGAGTCTGCCAGGATGCCTGGGGGCCGTTGGGAGGGAGACCTGTGATAGGCAGATGGGGTCTCACGGGCTCATCCTTGCTGACAATAGAACAGCTCTGGTTTAATCTGGGTTACATTCTGGGGTTGCATATATATTCTGCTGCTAAAGAAAAACATCAAAAACTGTTCCACTCTACTATGATGGGTGGGAGGGAGATGAATTTTGAGATAATTCAGAGAAAATCTCCAGGAAAGAGAAAATGTTTGGGAATGTGTCTTAAAATTAGTTTCCAAGATGCTAATTGAAATAGGCAGAGGGAGAAAGACAAATACTGCATGGTATCACTTATATATAGACCCTAAAAAATAAGTTAAACTCATAGAAACAGAGAGTAGGTAAGTAGTTGCCAGGAGCTGAGGGTGGAGGAAATAGGAGATGGTAAAAGGCTACAAATTTTCAGCTATAAGGTGAATAAGGTTCGAGGATCTAATATATAAAACAGTGATATAGTTGGTAATACTGTATTGTATACTCGCAATTACCTAAGAGAGTGGAACTTAAATGTTCATACCCCTCCAAAAGAAGATAAATATGTGTGAGGTGATGGATGTGCTAATTAAAACGTGTGCTGGCATCCTTTCAATGTATACATATATCAAATCACAGTCATGTACCCTTCAAATATCTTAGCATTTTGTCACTTATACTTAAACAAAGCTGAAATTAAAAAAAAAGGTTTTGAGGGAAATGGGATATAGTGTTTGAATCAGTAATTTGGTGGCTGTCTGGAACTCCACTTTCACCACCATTGACTTGACTAATTGGGGCCGATTGCATACTTCTGACTTCTGACCTTGACTGTGTCCTGCCAATCTGCCACTCAGGACTTTGCTCTTTCTGTGTTGCAGTGCCCTGGTTCCCAAGGACCATTCAAGATCTGGACAGATTTGCCAACCAGATCCTCAGCTATGGAGCGGAACTGGATGCAGACCACCCCGTGAGTCCATGGCCCTGCCCATGAGATGCTTTTGGTTCCTCCCCATCCTATTCTGGAGCAATGTGTCTTTATTTGTTTTCTTGTACAGCAGTTGTTTATTGAGTGCCTACTCACTCATCATAATCATCATCATAGCCATTATTATTGTTGGATCAAATATGGGTTATATCTAGAAACCATTGTTTATATATAACATATGCATGTAAGTGTGTGCACACACACACACTCAGATATGTAAGTAATCTTTATTTTTCTGACTTTCTACAATCACAGAGGTTTAATTCAAGTGCTTGGGAGACAGAAAAGTCTACTAACAACTCTGCCAGATCTATGGGGCGTGGGGAGTGGTGACATTGAACTAGATCTTGAAAACTGAGTGGAAGATGCTAGTCAAACAAGGAGACAGGAGGCAGTACCATCTGAGGGAACAGTACATGCGAAGGTTCAGGGTCCTGAAAGTACCTGGAATATTTTAGAAGGACTGGTTGGTGTGGTAGGTATGAAGGTCAGGTTTTAAAAGATCTGACGTACCAGACAGAGAAATCAGACTGTGTTCCATGACCTGTGGGCAGGGGGGTGGGTCCTTTAATGGCTTCTGGTTAGAGGACCAGGGTGAGGCGAGTTTATCCCCATTTTCTGTGGGGTCAGGGGTCCTGGGATGGAGCAGCCCAGCCTGGCTCAGAGCCAGTTGTAGCAGCCTCTATAGGCAAGAGGTGCAACCATGATCATGTTGACTGTCCTTTACTGTCTGCCCAGGCAAGTTGCTCCATTCGTCTTTAAATGACTTGAAGGTTGTTTCCATTTGCAGTGGGTTAGTCTAACACTAAGGGACTGTCTGTGTTTTACTCACAGTCTAATTTCTCTTCACGTCACGCGGGTCCTTACAGTTGAGTAAGTTGTGAATGGCCCCCCCTTTGACATGTCTCTGGGACCTCTTGGCTGGGGGCCCTGAGAGCAAAGCATCTTCAAAGATATGGTTTCTCTGCAAAGCCGTCTGATGACCTTTGATCCAGCCAATGGGGTTGGCCCATCATGGCCTTTCTCCTCTTACCAACCTCCAGTACCCCTTCCCTGCCCCACGTCCTTTCCATTGGGCACACCCCCTGTCATTTGGGGATGTGAGAGCAGAGGCCAGTCCATAGACATGGCCATCTCCCCACCTCTCTCCTGGTGTCTGTCTTCTGAGAGGCAGATGGGGTTGATCTTAAAACTCTGGAGTTAATTTCTCCTTACAGGCCCAGCCCACATCTTTGGCTCCCTGGCCTCTCAGTGACATGCACTTTATCGTAAAAATACAATTTATCAGGTACACTGTCCTCCTGAGGAGAGGCCAGGCTCTCCCTGTTCCTTCCTGTGGCTTCTCATCCGATCTGGGAAGAGATGGGCCAAGAACAGAACAGGCCCTCCAGGGTGTGGGCAGAGGTGTTCCTCGGAGAGGACCCTCTGTTCCTCTCTGTCCCACAGGCTCAGGAGGAGCGCGCCTCACCCTGACCCCTGCTCTTGGCAGTAGGCACTGAGGTTTGACCCAATAGCCCACACCAGGGCCTCCAACACAGCCGCGCTGGAAAATGAGCCAGGGAAGGATTGTTCCCAAAACAGAGATGAAGAGGAATGAAATAGGCTAGCTGTATCAGCTCCTGCATCCTGCCATCTCTTCATCCCTGTCCTCTGTCTGCCTTCCACTTGTGCTTATTAAGCACATTTCTTGAGCATGGATTGTGTACCAGGCACTGTGCTAAATGCTTTCCCTGCATTTTAAAAACTTAAAAGTTTTAACCTGTGGGAAGGTTGTACTTTCTCATTTTCCGATGAGAAATCTCAGCCGGAGAGGGCTGTGTGGGCTCCTGTGTCCGTGAGCCATGTCCCAGGCCATGTGCAGGGAAGGGGGCTGAACTGATTAATGAAACAGGATATCTTCTTTCCAGGAGCCTTCAGTTGTAAGGTTGAGAGAAGAAGGGAGAGTGGCTATTGTTCCCAAAGGGATGACAGTGGGGTTGAGGGTGCAATCCTAAGCCTGGCAAGCAGAATCCAAGTGGTTTGTTTGATTTCCATTTCTAAAAGCAATTCTCCTTTCTCCAACTGTTCTCAGCCTCTGTGCTCGGGTCCACATTGCTTCCTTTGCCAGCGATGCTTTTCCTTACCCCCCAGCTGCCCTTTCCTTGCTGGAAGTCCTCTATTTACTTTTAAGGCCCAACTCATATATCTTGGCCTCCCTAGAGCCTCCCATCCAGCTGGTCTCCAGGCCCAGTGGTTCCCACACTCATGCTGTAGAGCTGTGTCCCTGTGATTTATACTTTGAGCACAGAGTATCAGGTCAAAATAAATTCACCATGTCATGACTTATAATAACCTCACAGGAGCCATAAGATATATGCAAGTGAGACATATGCATGTGACCTGAACTAGAGTCTATGAAAAAGATCTCACGATCAAGGGGGGAAATGCTGTGTTCTAGAACCCCATTTTCAGCATTTACAAGTTCCATGGTCTCATTAGAGGTTTTGGAAAGTCCTGAAAAAATGAAACTCATTTCACCTAATGGTTCTCAAACTTATTTACCCATGGAACCCCTTATTGACCCTTACCAACATTATCTTGAATGGTAGTGTTCCGTGGAATACAGTTTGGGTAATATTTGGCTAAATCATAAAGCAAAAATGTATATGAGTAAACACCAGGTTTACTGCTATGCTATCAGTTTGAATGTCACTGTGGGCAGAATGGTTAGGGAGGAGTTCCCAACCAGGGTAGGCTAACTGCTTACTTATCAAACAGCCCCTAAACCTCCATGGCTTAACCCAAGGAAAGTTTATTTCCAGTTTAATCAATAGGGAAATCGCTCCACACAGTCTTGCAGAGATCAAGTCTCCTTCCAACTAAGGGCTGTACCCTCCTCCAAGTCCTTGGAGCCTCAGTATGGTGCCCATGCATGAAAAAGACAGAGAATGGCTCCTGGGAGGTTCATATGGGCCAGGATGGAAGGTGACTCACATCTCTTCACTCAAATTCCACTGACTACAGCTCAGTCACAGGCCCACAACTAACTTAGTAAGGATGCAGAGAAAAGTAGTTTAGCAATGTTCTCAGAGATAATGAAGGGGATACCAGCAGCCCCTACCACACAGACCCCAACCTCAGAGCTCTCTCTTTCAGTTTCCCTCACACCTGCCTCTGTGTCTAGATGAAGACCCACACTGGAGGGAGCTTTCAGTGGGGAAAATGTGAGCAAACGCACCTGTTCTGTGTTTATTTCTGTTCTTGATCCAAGTCTCTCAAACTGCTTTTCAATCTTTCATGGTACAGGCATTAACTTTTCCTACTCGCCAATAAGAGCCTGCTCTTCCCCAAGACCAGGACTATATTTCCAATACTTGTCTCCTTTTCTCTTCCTTCTGCTCACCTACCTGAGGGCCTGTCAGAACCTATCCTAAAAGTCAACCAGTTGAGTCATCATCAATGACTTGTTGCATTCCAACTAAGTTGCTCTGACAAAGTGTAATTTTTTAAAAAGTTAGAAACAACACTGTTATACAGGTATATATAGTGAACATGTGTCAAAGATCCATGGACTCAGGAATGGGGAACCCAGCAAGATGATAAAGATGGTGCAAAGGAAGACACAAGAGACCAAAGTATGTCTGGTCATTGAAAAATAGAGATCTGGAATAAGATCGCAAAGATGGTTATACAAATTACCAATGTCCCAGAAGGCGGGAAAGCCATAACTGCGGGTGTTCTCTTTTCGACTGGACAGAAATAATTTGCAACAGGATCATAAAATAAATATTTTGGAACTTTGAATAAATATTACTTAGCGTCCAACTTTGAAGTGTTGGGGCCTTACTAAGTTGTAAATTGCACTTCAAGCAAATGTCCATGCCCCTGGAGCACACAGTGAGCTTGTTAAATAGTGATCTGATAGGACTTTGAAAAGGCACACCGTAACATTTGTTTTGCTTAAGGTTTGCATAATTTTTAATAGGTCTTACTCAGGAGTGTGCCAAATATGCCAGGCTCAGAAAATCCAGTGATAAGTAAGACAAACACATTCCTGAATTAAATAATTATTAACAAGTATAATGATTGTGCCATGCCGGTGTGGTTCAGTGGTTGAGCATCAACCTATGAACCAGGAGGTCACTGTTCAATTCCTAGTCAGAGCACATGCCTGGGTTTTGGGCTCCATCCTCAGTAGTGGGCATACAGGAGGCAGCCAATCAATGATTCTCTCTTATCAATGTTTCTATCTTTCTCTCCCTCTCCCTTCCTCTCTGAAATCAATAAAAATATATTTTTTAAAAAAGTATAATGATTGTCCAAAAGGAAAAACACTCAGTTTGCTGAGGGAGTGTATTGTAGAAGAAAACCAATAAACTGGAAAAATCAAGGATGGTGTGATGTAAACCAAGATGGAAAGACTGAGCAGTAGCTTATTGGTCTGAGAAAGTGAGGAAGAGTATTCCAATCAGAGGGAGCAGAATGTATGAAGGCCTCCATGTGGGAGGAAAAGCATGGTGTGTTTAAAGAATTAAAATAAGAGCAACCTGGACAAATTTGGATATATAATATGTAGTTCTGCACAGAGTTGGAAATATAGGTAGGGCAGGATCACATAAAGCCCTGTGGACTATGTTCAGGATTTTAGACTGTATCCCAAAAGTGATGAGAAGCCATTGAAAGTTTCTAAGGAGGGGAGCACCCCCACCAGATTTGCATTTTGTTAAATCTACATGGACTAAAGTGAAGAGAGATGGCTTGGGGGAGGAGACAAAGAAAGCAGTTACAGTAGTCCAGGCAAGGAAAGATGGCGGCCTGAATTAAGTTGTAGCAGTGAGAATAAAGTAAAAAAGGACAGATTCAAGATATTTGAAAGGAAAAATGGACAAAAATTGATTATTGAATGTGAAAGTAAGAGAGGAGGAGAGAAGTAAAACAATGACTTCTCGGCCTGGGCAACCAGGTGTCCAAATCCTTTCTAGAACAGGCTTCTTGGCATTATTGGTGGGGACCATGGCTGACAACATACAGTGGACAAGGGTGGGGGGCATGCTCGCACTGCCCTTGTCTCTTGGCTTACACATCTTTGGCCCATACCTAGAGGATGGCAATGGTAGATATTTTAAAAAAATGCCACTTTGAAAATCTTGTCTCCTGTGTATCATCCTTCCTCCAGTTGGCTTGGGACCAATAGGATGCAAAAAGGCTCTTACTATTGGCCTAGATGAACTATAAATAAATAGCAAGGTAAGAATTCTATAGATGCGGTTTAAGAAGCCCAAGGATGGGTGATGGACTCAGTGACCATTCCAGAGAGTATATCCTTTTTATGTTCAAAGCCAGATTTCTCAGCTTTGGGTTTTTTCCACCATTGTGCCCCAAAGCATCATTTTTTGAGTGACTCCATTATACTCAGAATTTTACTTGATCTAATCCACCCCACCCTGTGAGGTAGCTTCCATTAACTGTCTCATTTTACTGATGAAGAAACTAAGGCTGTGAGAGGTGAACTGGCCAACCCCAGGCCATTCTCCTAGTGATTGAATGGGTTAATAATCCAATAATTCAACCCAGCCTGTCTAACTTTTTTGTTTTAGGTTAAAATTTACCTTTAGTTATTTTACTTTTTTTCCAATTACAGTGGACATTAATGTTACTTTATTAGTTCCAGCCTGTGTGACTAAAGATGGCATTTCTGAGGTTTAAGCTTAGCCATGTTATCAAGAAATAATGACGTAAGATCTCTGTCTAGAAGGATACTCAGAACTTTTTTATATAGCTACCCTTTCCCCCAAAGCCCCAGAAAAACAAAATCACATGCTTCAACACCCTCAGGAAACAAAAATCCTGAGAATAAGAAAAGTGATTGTGTGTAGACTTTGCACCCTGTAGAATTCTCTGTACTTTCTTCCATCTGTCCTCCCCTCTCCCCCTTCCCCTCATCACTTCTTCACCAGCAATATATTTTCCTGTCAAAACATACTTGGTTACCCGCAGTGCAACCCAAATTGCTGCTATTAGCCTAATTGAGACAGGGTGATTATAAATAAATTACATGCAGTGTTTCTGACATTGCTGCTGTTAGACTAAATTGAGACAGGATGATTAGTCACCGCCGACTGTAGCTTCATTCAGAGTGTATTCCATGTGGTGTGGAGGCCCTGTGGTCGCCCGGAAGCCCAAAGGATGGAAGGCTAGCTCCCTGAGAGATAGACTTCCAGGTTATAGCTCCCTTTCACTGGTAATAGGGAGAGCAAAAGTCCATGTAGCCTAGTTCGTGGGGTCCCCTTGCAGGCTAATAATGAACTTTTTAGTGACTTTGAGTTAAAAAGAACTGTGGTTAGAAACCATCCCACTGGATACATGATTTTATTTCAAGCTTTTTTTTTTCACTGATGGAAAAATATTTAAACTACCTAGACAAAGTACATCACAGATTAAAGACAGAGAGCCCAAAGGGGAAGATAAATTGTCTTGGACACCCCTTTTCTGGAGGCGACATGATGAGGTGGAAATCTATGGGTTAAGGATATTCTTCTCTTGTCTCCCTGGTTTTTAGCTTCAACCCTCAAACCTCTACTCATCAGCCTGGTTAGGACCAGAAAACCTGAGTGGAGATCCTGGTTCTTTAGTTGAGGGTTCTTGGGCAGATGGTTCTCTGAGCTTCACCTTCCTCATATCTAGATCAAAATGTAGAAATAGATATTCTTCAAGGCACCTGGAAAGTGCAGAGGTCTACACTTCATACTTAGGGGATGTTTAAAGCCATTTACTACTGATTGTTAAATAAGACTGAGAGGTAAGGATGACAGCCACGATCAAGCCTTAATGATTGACACCCATTAAATTTATATTTTGAGTTCTCAGTATGGAGATGTGCTCTTCTTTTAGCCCCGTAGATGGCTTCATGAAAGAGTATATTAGTGCTGCTTGGAAATAAAATCATGGTGCCCAATTTTCCTATCACATCAACTCATCTTCTCCCAGAAGAAGTAGACTCAGTGGTAGTTCTAATTTTTCAGAGTCCTAGCTTTTCTATAGAAATTAATGATGCAAAACCATGCATTGCTCTAGGGAAAACAAGTTATTTTTTGTAATAATCACATCATAGAATTTTTCTAAATTAATAATTACTTAACTTATCTGGAAGTTAGGTTTGGAATGAAAAAAAATGTCTGGTGATTTTACTTTACTTTTCCAGGGTGAAACATCTGGATTACTCTATTTTTCAAATCATATACATATAAGTAAGACCATACAGTATTTGTTTTCACTGTCTGACTTATTTCCCTTAGCACAATGCTGTCAAAGTTCATCCATATTGTCAGAAGGTTTTTCTCTTCTGTTTTATGGCTGAATAAATGCATATAGGCAATGGAATATTATTCATTCACTCATCAATGAATCCTTAGGTTGTTTCCATTTTTTGGCTATTGAGAATTATGCTACAATTAACATGAGGGTGCATATTTTCTTCAAAATAATGTACCTCACAAATGTGTTGTGAGAGTTATACATAAAATAAGTTTCTAGCACAGACTGGCACATAGTAGGCAATCAATAAATGGTATTTTTTAAAATTGCAGTGGCAGTAAGCATGTATTGTTTGTCTATCAAGAAGTTAGGAGGCAATGCTAGATACTTATCATTAGTCAAACATTTAGTGGATATTGTATATCTTCATCATAGATATCAATCCTACCAGCTTGATCTAATTTAGCAAGTTTACAAGTTAGAAATGCTATGAATGAGATTTCTTTAAAACCTGTACACTATTTGCACTTTGGAATCCCATCGCACAGGGGCTCAGTAAATTGAGGGTATTGCTTATGATGCATCGCTCATATTGGTGGGAGAGCTTACCCTTGGTTTAAAGCTGAGACTTTATTTTCAGGGTATAATCAAGGGAAGGTGCTCAAGGCTCTCACTCAAAGCTTTGAGATACCAAGTGTCTCCTTTCTCCTAGGGCTTTAAAGATCCTGTGTACCGAGCAAGACGGAAGTATTTTGCTGACATAGCCTACAACTACCGACAGTAAGTCTGCTTGATTGTTGGGGGGAGGAGCACACTCCTAGACTGCCTCTTCCTTGCCTAAGTTTGGAAAAAACCAGCATGAAGAGTCCTGCCTGGTGCGTGTGTGTGTGTGCGCACGCGTGTGTGTGTGTGTGTGCTCGACCCCCCTTTAATAACACCTGTTTTAAAAAATGCTACTAGACAAAACAAAATTACCCACTGCGCCAGGGCCCAGCTCTCATCAGGCTTTGTTGTGTAATTACGCCGTGATGTCTGAAGTAATTATAAAAGGCCTCAGTGCTGAATAAAAGAGCCTCTGGTATTCTCCACATTAAACATGGAAGGAGAAAGAGCATCATTTACATTCAGGAGTTGGCTGCTTTGCTGAAATAATGAATCTGAGGTTTCAGGCGCGCCAGCCTCAGCGTTCTTCTTTCATCCCATCTGACCCAGCTGCAAAGGGCAATTTTCAGATGAGTGTCTTTTTCCCCCGTCTGGGATTCTATGCTCCTCTTCTGACTTCTTTTAGCCAAAAGAAAATGCAAATATTAAATATGTTATTTGGAGGAGAACTGGTGAGCTATTGTGAGTCCCCAGGAACTTCAGATGTTCCCATGGGAAACAGTGTCTGGAGGTCTGAGCTCCGTTCCTGAGTTAAGGGCATGAGAAAAGGCGTCTACAAGAAGAAACTTAGCAATTCACCAGAACTCTGAGTAATGGTTCTTTAACAACTTTGAGGGAGATAAAGGAGATGGTAGGGCTCTGTATTCAGAAGACAAAGTCACCTTTCAAATGAGGAAGGTTCCTTCTCTGAATGACTCCTGGTAATAGAGAGATCCAGAACCGTGCTGACCTTGGCCTAGCACATGTGGGTTTTGGCTGGTGGCAAGCGGGAATCACAGAACATGATCTCTCTCTCCTGTCCTTACCGTTGCCCCAATATGGTCAGGTGGACACCATCAAATCAGATATTGACAGGAGTCCTTCTTTAGCTGATCAATAAGAATAGGTCTCATTTACCTGTGTTATCTCCCTGCTCTGTCTGGGGCTTTGCTCAATGCTTTATGCACATTATTTCATTTAGTCTTTATAGTGACTCCCCATTTTCCTGATGGAAAAACTACAGCTTGAAACAAGTAACTTGCCAAAGTCATATATTAGCAGGTGGCATGCTCTGATTTTGAACTTAGACTTGTTTAGCTCCAAAGTCATTCTCAGTCACTCACATGGGTGTCTGGGGACTCTCAGAGTCAGGAGACTGTACTTCTCCATAGATTTCACTTCCTGCTGGTTTCTCTCCTCCCTTTCTGAGGTTTCTTCTCAGTCTCCTCTGGCCAATTCCTCCCACCCCAGAAATTGTAACATCTTTCAGGACTCAACTTTGGACCCCTTCCTTGGCTTCTGCCACCCTCCATGCAAACAGCCCCCACATTCGGGTCTCTAGCACCTTCTCAATAATTGTTCCACATGGGGATCAAACTTAGGCACCATGAATCATAGTCCCAGTATAGTGATCAGTTGATAAAATGTGTCTCCAAATAGCCCATGTAATAGCTGCACAGGCTCAGAGAGGTTTACTAAATTGCCCAAGGCCATTTAGCTATGAACTGACGCAGCCAAGTATTGAACCCAACTCTGTTTCAAAAACCTGTTATTTCCCTTCATCAGCACTTAGCCCTGAAATAATGGTGCAGCCTTAGGTGGGAGTCCACCTGATGTCCTTTCCACAATCACTGCTGGCCATTACAGAACCCCCGAGCTTGTCTTGCTTTCAATACTTAAGCAAAAATCAGTCTCTGCCCCCTCATCCCTGCCCACCTGTAGGCCATCGCAGTGCTTTCCTGTGAGCTACACTTCTGAAAAGGCAGGAGTGACCTAGTTTGGAGCCTGATGATGAGCCATTATTCTGAGATAAACAGTCTTGCCTTGTCCCAGACACTGTGTATCCTGTTAGGAAATAGGCCTACAGCCCACAGAACAGTCACGGGTCTTCGAAATCAGGCTTTCTTTGGTTTTCTTTTATTTCACTATTCATAACACAGCTCATTCTTAGATAGTTTTCAAAAGGACTATTCAAACTAATGACTCTTGAACTATAGCATGTCATCTGAGAACTTATAGGAATCTAGATGCCTGGGCCCTCCCTCCCCACTGATTCCGGATCTACAGGGCAGGGCCCACAAGCTCCCTGTAGTTCTGTTATGCCATAGCGGAAGATGCTAGATAAGCAGATCTTGTACCTAGCATGCATTTAAATACCTCTGGAACTTCCCAGGGACCCAAATATCAAATCCAGCAAGTGCATCCCCACTAAACAAGGGTCTTAAACTCATGGTGCACATATTCAATCCACTTTAGCCCACAATTGCTTTATTTGACATAATACAAAACTTTAATTGAACTCTGGTGCTTTAATTGAACTTGGATGCCATTGTTTAGAAAGAGAATGCATTCTTCAGTTGTCTCAACCCCACCCTCCTATTGCCTATACCTGCTACTTTATATATTTACATTACCTGCCTGGCCCCTGAAGGTAAGTGAATTTCCACCTTACGTAAACAATTGGAGAGATAAGAGAGCAGAAAGGCCAAGTGATTTCCCAATGTGACTGCAAATCATTGGGGCAGTTGATGAGGTGAGACCTTGTATCATTGCTTAACCAATTCAGTTGAATGTTTCCTACATCGAGAAGTGGAATTTTCCTCTTTCAAATAACTTACATAATCCACTGGAGTCCAGGTGGTGGCACCTCTGCTAACACTCCTTCATGCACTGGCCCTGCCAGAGACAAATATCTCATGCCTGTGTTCTAGTGGGCAACCCATTCCTCGAGTGGAATACACGGAGGAGGAAAAGAAAACCTGGGGCACGGTGTTCAAGACCCTGAAGTCCTTGTATAAAACCCACGCTTGCTATGAGCACAACCACATCTTCCCACTTCTGGAAAAGTATTGTGGCTTCCGTGAAGATAACATTCCCCAGCTGGAGGAGGTGTCTCAGTTTCTGCAGAGTAAGTGCACATCAGGGTCAAAGGTAAAAGGACAGGAGGAGAGGGCAATAAATGGAGGCCAGTGTGAGTGTGCCGATGGCAATGCGTGCAGGTTGATTCTCCCAGGAAAAATGGAATGTCACTGCTGAGCTCTGCCTCACTTCCAGCCTCCGCTGTTAATCTACTCTCATCGTCTCCCCCCTTAAAGGCACAAGGCATGCGTTTTGCCTATCAATGCCCCTGAATCGTTGTTTTTTTCATACTCAAGGCCCAGGTTGCCCAGTCGTGGTTTTCCTTGCAGCTCTGCTATGTTATGAGATGGCAGCAGTGTGCCTGTGTGTAAGAAATGTATTATTTGTGGGCAGTGCTAAGAAAGCCTGAACTCCAAGTCTATACACCCATCTGGTATGAATCTTGCTTTGGACTTTCTCTAGTTGGGTGAACCTACCTAACTTTTGTCATCTGTCCAGTGGAGTCTGTGTCAGCATGTTAGCCTTTCTCAGAGGGCAGTTGTGAGAATGAAATAAGATGCTGCATGCGAAATCACCAGCATAGTGATACATATACAGTAGATGCTCAGTGCATTTGGCTAACTTGGACTCAGTATCTTAGTGGGGAGCCACATCATTGGGGTGACATCACTTCCAAGGAGATAAGGGTTTTCCTCTTTGCCAGGAGGTGGTGTTAATTCAGCAAAACCAAACTAAAACAATCAACTAACCCATAGTAAACACCTACTTCCCCATTTGTAAAGTAGGGATAGTAAAAACATCTACCTCATAGGGGGATTGTGAGGATTAGTTAGTATGTATTAAGTACTTAGAACAGTGTCTGACATATAGTATGTAATGTATAGCATTAGATGCCCACTGTTATTATTCTCCTCCTAAGTCTGAAACAAATTGAGAAGAAAATAGAGGAACCAAAGAGATGGAGAACAAAATGTCACCTTTATTACTAATAAAAGCTACTTAGAGAATGCGGTAGAGATGTGTAGCCACCATGGACTTCCTTGCCAATTCATTGGCACAGTGTGTAGTCCATTCCATGGCCAAGAGCAGACCAGAGTGTGCTCCTCTATGGACCAACAGTCAAGAGAGAAAGGGAAGAAAGTGTGAAATTGAGAATATTCATTCCTCTTCCCAAAGGCTCGAATCAGGGAAGTCACTGGTCTTCATGGGGTGGACTCTGTGAGGTGCAATAGAGAAACCAGAGTGCTCCTTTCATCTTTTCCTTCCTGGGAAGTGCCGTGAAAATTTTATCTGTACTCTGGAAAGACAAGGAGTAGGGAATAAGCATTTAAACCTAACAAATAATAATAGAAGGTAAATTTATTGGATGTTTCCAAAGTGCTAGGCTCTGTGAAAGTAAAGTGGGGCCTTGACTTAAGAGCGTCCCGACTAACGAGTTTTTCAAGATACGAGCCATCTCTCGGCCAATTTTTTGCTTTGAGTTGAGAGCTAAAATTCGGGTTACAAGCCAGCTTCAGATACCCCACCGCTAGTTGGCACAGCGAATGTCACAGTGAACGCCTCAACATCAGCCCAGCATCACGTGTCTCACTCGTTCACTTTATGATTTGACATACGAGTAATTTGAGTTACGAGCTCCGTCACGGAATGAATTAAACTCGTAAGTCAAGGCCCCACTGTACTTAGTTAGCTCTTTTGATTTTCAGAATGATCCTAAGAAGTATTTATCCCCATGTTACAGGTGAGGAAACTGAGTCTCAGGGACTTGAACTTATTTGTCCCATATCACCCAGCTAGAAAGTATTGGGGTAGATATTTGAAGATGATAAGTCTATCTGGCATCAGCACCCATCTCCTGGACAGCAGGGTATATTGCTTCCCTACCTAAAAGTCTTCAGAGCCCTCTGGCTCTGCTGTGATGGGCTTTGAGTTTTCTTCCTCTCTTGATTCCTAGGTTGCACTGGCTTCCGCCTCCGACCTGTGGCTGGCCTGCTTTCCTCTCGGGATTTCCTGGGTGGCCTGGCCTTCCGAGTCTTCCACTGCACCCAGTACATCAGACATGGGTCCAAGCCCATGTATACACCCGAACCGTAAGTATTATCCCCCCTCCACCAGTTGCCAGCAACAGTGTATGCCACCTCTCTTTAATCCAGGAATGAGGTTTGGTTTATTTGTGGACTCATCCATAGAACAAGGTGCCTGGATTGTTTGATGCTAAGAGAAAAACTCATCGCTTCTGGGGATTTTCTCTGTTCAAATAGACCATACTAATTGGAGATATGGGGATCTTTTGAATAAAAGATTCAGACCTTCCCTGACAATGGGAATGAGAGGTCACATTCAAATTCCAAAGGGATTGTAGGAGTCAGAGCTATAAAGTTCCAAATGGGAACAGGAAAAAGAGATGGCAAGCTATCTCAACACCTCCTAAATACATAAATACATGACTACATGACTCTAAGCTTTCTCTGCCTAGATTGTGTTTTGACTGAAAGTAGAAAATGGCTGGCTACTATGCTGCTTACTTTTGCATTTAGCTATCTCCTTAGGCAGCTAGGACTTAAGAAATTTATACAAAAATTCAGCAGGACACCCAAAATGGTCTTTCCCTACCTACAAAGTTTATTATTATAAATCAGAAAAGACCCATACGTAATGGACCTGGCACATAATGTTAAATCAATGTAAGTTTTCTTTCTTGACTGACTGCTGCCCACTCTAGAATAAGAGAGGAACAGTTCTATTAAAAATTATTTTTTATTTCCTGTGGAGAATAACTGAGCACATTGTATCTGCCCAGCAATGTCAATGCCAAGGTGAGGACTTGGGATGGGAAGTGTTCATGATCCACAGCTCACTCAAGTGTCTGGGGGAATGCCAACAGAAATATTGGCTCTTCTGCACCCCACTGGGCATACACCTAAGACCCCCTGGCTGCTGTGTCCTGCCCTGTCCCTTACTTTTCTTTCCGCTCTTCCTTTTCTCTTGTACTCTGCCTCACCTGATCCCAAGGTTTGTATACCACTTATTCTTGGAAGTGAGGGCATAAGCCTAAAGGAATTACTTCCTTTCTTCCCACCCACTCCTTATGTAGTAAGACTGAGTCGGGCTTGCTTGTAACCCTTATTCACCCCCAAACTCTGTGTTCTCTCTTTCAGTGACATCTGCCATGAGCTGTTGGGACACGTGCCCTTGTTTTCAGATCGCAGTTTTGCCCAGTTTTCCCAGGTGAGGAATGCATATCTTTAGCCTTCTAGCCTCATGTCTCTGGAAGGTACGGTTCTGTGCCACCACCTGAGATGGGTGTATGGTCCTATGGAGATACCCATTCTAGAGACCACAACATTTGATTTGTGAATTCCTCATCCTCTGAATTAAATTGTTGAATTTTCTAATCTCACTTGTCCTACCAGGGGTGGTATATTAGCCTTTCATCCATGAAAAACCTCTCTGGTTCCATGTAGAAGTGACTTTACCTTGTCAAGCAGTCATTTGGTATATGTTTTCACTAAGTAAGATGACATTTGCCAAGAATCCAATACCAATAGCCCTACTCAGAGTTGGCAAAAAATAATAAGCCTAATGTTTTTTCACTATTATCAAAATAGCAGGCTAGATCTTGATTAATCTATAACAGTGGTGACCATGTTCAAAAAATGTTTTGGGGATCAGTGAAAGAATTCTACTAATGCTCTCCAGGCTTTGAGAGGTGGCCTAGGACCATCATTGGATCATGAGATTGTTGAATGACAATGCATGCATAGGCCCTACCAAGCCACTGGACAGCGTTTTCTCAGTATGTAATCTGGGCCAGGTGCTGCATTTGGCCTAGACAGGAATACAGGGATGAAGACCATGTAACTTCTTGCTTCATTATGGGCCCAATTCTTAGTCCTTCTCTCTATCTACGTTAATTTCTTGGTTATATCACCCAATTTCATGGCTTTAAATACAAGCTCTAACCTGATAATAAACACATTTATATCTCCACCCAGACTTTAATCCTAAAACTTAGACTTAAATATCCAACCACCTATTCAATATCTCCACTTGGATGTCTAATAGACATCTTTATTCATCCTGTCCAAAACTGAATTCTTTATCTTCCTGTTCAAACCTTCTTCACCCACAGCCCCCTATATTAGTTCATGGCAATTCCATCCTTCCAGTTTCTCAAGCCAAAAGCACTTGGGGGACATCATTGACTTTTCTTTCTTACATACCTACAACCATATCTTTCAGAAAATTCTAAGGGCTTACTTTCAAAATATATGTAGAATCTTGTCATTTCCCATCATATTCACTGCTACAACCTGGTGTTAACCACTAGCATTCCTCACCCTGGTGACTGCAGTAGCCTCGTAACTGGTCTCCCCTCCTCTACTCTTGACCCCCTACAGTCTATTCTCACAGAGAAGCCAGAGTGAATCTTTGAAGACGTAAATCAGATCTTGCCACTTCTCTGCTCAAAACCCTGTAATGTCTCCCCATTTCACTGAGAGGACAATCTTAAGCCCCAAATAACCAAAAAGGTCCTACATGATGGGGCTCCAGATTCCTGTTTGATATCATCTGTCACTCCCCCCCATCCTCTCACTCTGCTTTAAGCACACTGGCCCCTCTCTATTTCTTGAACCAACTGAATTACCTACTCAAAAGTAAAAACCATGAGATAAAGGAAATTTTCAATTTTGTATGTTTCCAGAAGAACGCAATGTTTTTGCATACAGTAGGAAAGACAAACACACACACACACACACACACACACACACACACACACACACACACTGATACAAGGCAGACTGAAGCAAATGCTGCAAGAGAGACAAAAATACAGCTAGAGAAATTTCGCAGTTGAAGCTGTGATGAGAAGTGGTTCATGACATTTCAGACTCTCCAACTATATATACCTGGATGGATGTCAAGCACTTCTGTGGTTTCTTCAGGGCATATAATTAAGACTTATCTAGTACCCCAGAAATGTTCCCCTTCTGGTGTAGAAGAATAATTACTAAATTGGAATCAAGAGATGAAGCTTTAGACACAAAGTGCTGTGTAACCTTGAGCATATCATCTCCCTTTTCTGTGCCACAGTTTTCTCCTCTGTAAAAAAATACACCTGTTGAATCAAGCCAACACTTTCATTCAGCCAACTCTTGATTCAACAGGTGATTGACCAGCTAGGGAACAGTTTCCCCCGACTCTAGAGATCTGTGATTCTATGATGTGTGCTTAAGGAAGACTTGACAGAACAATTAGGGTCTCTCTGAGCTCTTCTGAAGACATCTAGCCAACCATCACCTTCTGTGATCAAGTACCTTTATCTTTAACTGAGGATAAAGGTTGAAAATAGGCAGACCCTGTCATGCCAATGACTCTGTTTTTTTCATAATTACAGGAAATTGGCCTTGCCTCTTTGGGTGCACCTGATGAGTACATCGAGAAACTCGCCACGGTAAATTCTGTCTTTCTGTGGTGGGTAGTGGGAGTGTTATGGGTTACAGCCCTCAGGTCTCTGAAGCTTTGTTCTTCCCCTGAAAGCCAGGTCATTTGGAAAGAAAACCAGAATGCACTGGGTTACATTTGCACAAGTATAATTTTTCACTTGGATTTCTCCTTAGTGGTTGGATTTTGAAATCAGTTGCATGCAGATGTTTACATATGATTCTAAACAGAGTGCCTTGAAAATATCAATAAGCTGTAATAATTGCCCTTGAGATTTCTCCAGCATAAAGTATGTGTGTATGTGGAAGCAATGATTGATAGGGGGGTCATTCAGAAATTCCAAGTTTAGCACAGATGAGGGGATGGCCCTTCATTGATTCTATCACCCTCCAATCTCCTGCCTCCCACTGCTGAGCCTGATGGGATTGTTTGGTAAGTTCAAACAACATAAAGGGAACATCTCACTCTAGTTGATTCCATGAAGAAGAAAGCAAAAGTGGTGGAGGAGTTCCTGTTCTAGAGAGAACAATTTGTTAAGGGTATACTTTGAGGGGACCCTCAATATTCTCCCCCACTGTCACTGCTTCCTGTCTCACCTTGCATTCAGTCAACTCTTGATTCAACAGATGATTGGTTAGGGTGAGACACAAGAGACAGAGAGTTGACCTCAGGTCATGCTGATTCAGAGAACAAACCTGCACAAACTCTTACCTGGGCAGTCCTGTCCTTGATCATGGGGCATCTGCTGCCTTTACCTCCCTTGTGGTGTGCTCTCAACTTGACTTTCCATTCCAGATTTACTGGTTTACTGTGGAGTTTGGGCTCTGCAAACAAGGAGACTCCATAAAGGCATATGGCGCTGGGCTCCTGTCATCCTTTGGTGAATTACAGGTATGACTCTAACAGGAACTAACAGTAGATTTGAAAGTGGTGGAAATAGCTGACCATTCTTTTTTTTTCTTGGTGCTATGGAAACCCCATTGACATTCATTTTGTGATTCAACCCAGGGGATTAACCTTAAGAGATTGCTGCCTTAGCAGTTATGATCTGATCATGAGTGGGTGTTAATTGAACTATAAGTTCACAGGTCTCCAGGACAGAGGGGCTTCCTGTGAATACAGATGTATGAAAACACGGGCCAGCAAATGTGGTTGGCTCCCTCATCTGTTGATCACCTTATTTGAAAATGTTTGCAGTGCATTACTTCTTTCTATCTTGACTGTAGGTTTTAGATGAGCTATAAAGGGTAGAATGTAGCAGATGTAAAATAATTCAGTTTACTTCATTTGGGCTGGGGTGTGTGGAAGGAATCCTGGTGAGATGGGAGAAGGCACACAAATGGCCTGTGGGAGGCAGCAGGGACCATTGGCCCTGATTTAACTGTGAAGTTTTTCCACTTGGTGTTTGCAGTACTGCTTGTCGGACAAGCCCATGCTCCTCCCGCTGGAGCTGGAGAAGACAGCCATCCAGGAGTACACGATCACAGAGTTCCAGCCCCTGTATTACGTGGCTGAGAGTTTTAATGATGCCAAGGAGAAAGTAAGGTGAGGTGGCAACTAAGGCAAGTCAGCAGCTCTTGGGACCTCCTTACTTGCTCTGTTGCCACTGATCTGTGGGTGGTTGGCCAGGAGGTGGACTCCAGTGCCCACAGCAATAGTGTGCAGCAGATAGAGCCTCCCACCCTTGTCCCTTCCCACTCTCTGTTGGGAGGGGTTCCTTCGTGAGACCCTATTTCATAGCTAGTGTCCTCACATGCCAATCCCTCCAGACTACCTAGCCACCTGATCCTTGTTCAATACAGCCACCAAATCCATAGATTGAACCTTCCTGTGTGAAGAGTAGACACAGAAGTCCCTCCACCAAATCAGTCCTTGAAATCTTATAACCTATGTTCACTTTATTCTCCTAGACACCTACAGAACTCACTCCCTGATCTCCTTCACATCTTTACCCACATTTAACCTTCTTTGTGCGTCTTTCTCTAACCAACTTATTTAAAATCACTACTCAGCCTGACCCCAGCACTACTTACCCCCTTCTATGACTTATTTTTCTGTTTTCTACTTATTAATGTCTACTATATTGTAGGATGTAAGATCCATGAGGATAGACATTTTATCATTTCTGTTTTCTACTCTTCCCCCAGCCCTTAGAACATTGCATGACACATAGTAGGCACTCAACAAGTAATTAGCAAATGCACCAATCTCAGGATGTGAGTGAGCCCAGGAGTTCCAACTCTGGAACTTGGGTATCCAGCCACTATACTCCACCAGACTCGATAAACTTGGAGAGCCCTACTAGCTTCCCTTATAATTGTCTTCTCATTATGGCAGCTTGTACTTTCACCAGAAGCCAACTTAGAAATATCATTTGTGATACCTTTGCATATTATAGATCATTTTTAATATCTTGTTAATTACATTGCTTAATGTGCATTCCTCCCAGACCTAGGACTAATGAAGGTAGTCAGACTACCTTCGTCTTCCCAGCTTCACAATATATTGCCAGTATGGCCTTGGTAGACACTTAGCTGCTCCAAGCCTCAGTTTTCTCAACTGTAAAATGGGGAAAATAATAGTACCTTCCTGCTAGAGTTCTTATTAATATTAAAATAGGATTGAGAATTATAAAGACTATAGAACAGTAAGAACTTAACATAGTTCTTGGTACAGGGGAAGCACTAGAGCTATGCTAAATTTCACTCATAATGTAGTGTTTTCTTCAACTCTTGAGAGCTGTATTCCCTCCTTGCATTGATTGCCAACCATCTCAGAGCTTATTTTTTTCTATAACACTCTGTAGCTGGATTCTACTTACTCTTTTTAAAAAAAATATATTTTATTGATTTTTTTACAGAGAGGAAGGGAAAGGGGTAGAGAGTTAGAAACATCGATGAGAGAGAAAATTGATCAGCTGCCTCCTGTTCACCCCCTCCTGGGATGTGCCTGCAACTAAGGTACATGTCCTTGACCAGAATCAAACCTGGGACCCTTCAGTCCACAGGCAGACACTCTATCCACTGAGCCAAACCAGTTAGGGCTCTATTTACTCTTTTTATTTTATTTTATTTTATTTTATTTTATTTTATTTTATTTTATTTTATTTTATTTTATTTTATTTTATTTTATTTTATTTTATTTTATTTTATTTAATCCATGAGAATTTTGGCTTTATTGTAACCTGGGTTTTTACTGTAAGCTTCCTCTGTTCTTTTTGGAAGTAGGTGACCAAATAAATATGTGCATACATGTGTTTATATAGTCACATAGACACACAAACAACAAAGGGTTCCCAAGAGGACCTCACTAAAACTCCATTACACTTCTTAGCCTTGTGTCTAAACCTCCTGGTCTAGCGTTTTCTGTGTTACTAATAGCCAAGTGAAAGGCCATTGAGAAATCTTTCAGAATTACCTTTTCCCCAAATGATGCCCTTCACGCAGATCTATGGTTTTGGTTTCAGGAACTTCGCTGCTACAATCCCACGGCCCTTCTCAGTTCGTTATGACCCATACACCCAAAGGATTGAGGTCTTGGACAATACCCAGCAACTTAAGATTTTGGCTGACTCCATCAACAGTAAGTAACATACCTTTGAGGCTACTCTCTTTCCCAGAAATAGAGAGCTGTGTTTTTGTATCTTCACGATAGAAACAGTAAGAAATTTATTAAATTTCTTGCCACGTTCTTATGAAGATTAAAATAGGAATGAGAACTATACAGACTATAGAACAGTAAGAACTTAACATAGTTCTTGGTACAGGGGAGGCACGGGAGCCATGCTAAATTTTACTCATAATGTAGTATTTTCTTCAATTCTTGAGAGCTGTATTCCCCTCCTTGCACTGATTGCCAAGCATCTCAGAGCTTGGTAAGAACATGGCATAAATGGGAGTGGCTCCATCAGACCTTCTTAGTCCAGTGGTCTAGGCTGAGTTATCTACTTAGACTGTGCATTCTCAAACCTAGTGTGCATCAGAATCACTTGGGGTGATAGTTAAAAATGAGTAGTCATGGGTCATAGCCCCAGACTACATTCACAAAATATGTGTTGAGGCTTGGGAGTTTGTATTTGTAATAAGGTCCCAGGTGATTCTGACACAGGAGGTTTGTATGAACCACACTTTTAGGTTCAATGGCTTAGCTTCTTGCAAGCATCAATGGATGGTCATGTAAAAGAGAAACAGAACAGCTGGTGATTTTCCCCGGGGGAGAAAACTGTTAACTCCTCTCCTGAGAAGCAGTCTATGGAAAGAGGAAGCCAATTATATTAATAGCTCTCTCACTTCCTAAAACTTGAAACTACCTAAGCCAGTGGCTCTCAACCTGTGGGTCCCGATCCCTTTGGGGGTCGAACGACTCTTTCACAGGGGTCGCCTAAGACCATCAGAAAACACATATATAATTACATATTGTTTTTGTGATTAATCATTATGCTTTAATTATGTTCAATTTGTAACAATGAAATTGGGGGTCACCACAATATAAGGAACTGTATTAAAGGGTCGAGGCATTAGGAAGGTTGAGAACCACTGACCTAAGCCATGATTGCCCAGATTCTATCACTGTGAGCTCCTTGAGGGTTGGGGTGCATCCCGATGATTTCCCCATACTTTACACATTGTGGACACTTGAAGGGTGTGTGTTCATGATATGAGTGGCTCATCTATTTTTTTTCTAGGTGAAGTTGGAATCCTCTGCAGTGCCCTCCAGAAAATAAAGTGAAGCCATGGACAGAAATGGGTCTGTCAACTGAGAATCTGTTGATAGAAATCCAACTACTTCTTTTATTTTATCTGAGAAAGTCTGAAAATCAAACCTTAATTAGAAATGACAGCCTTAAATCACTTTTTTGAACAAGGTGAAGGAGCAACAAATAAGTCTAAATAATCTGAAATGACAGCCTATTAATACATACCCCAAAGCATAATGGTGGATCTTTTGGGGTCATCTTTTGATTTTGAGATGACAATCGCATACTCTCAACTGAGTTAAAATGAATAATGTCACTTTTCATCTAAGTTAATTAATCTGTGACCTGCTTCATTCAAGCTTCATATTTACCATAGAGAATTCCTAAAGGAGTATGTATCACTCAATGTAAAACACAAGCCTGTGATCAGAATTGAACTTTGGGGTTTAATATAAATCTTAGCCTACAAAAGTCATCTTCTATTTCATTGAACTATGATTCTAATAACTTCTTTATTGTATTGCCTATGAACATTTTCTTTAATTCAGAACCTTATTAAAATGGTTAGAAACATTAAAATTCATAGTATAATATCAAAACATTTCTGTATGTTTTATTGTAACCATAAATACTGCTGTGGAAGATATACAACTCCCCACCTGACTCCAACTTGCAGCATCATCTTCCAATCATTGCAAAGTTTGTTTTGGGAGATATTTTGAAGACACTTAAGATTTATTAGATGTTAACTAAAAGCCTAGTTGGTAGATATTTAGTAAATAGTCATTGAATGAATAAGGAAATACATTATTAAAGAGCAAATGAGAATTTTTAATTATGATAAAAATATTTAGTGGTTACAAAATTTTCCATTTTCAAGTGTTTCTTGGAATGAAATATTTCTCTCACTGCCTTAGAAATATATTAGCTGGATAATCTTGTGACATGAAACAACGGTCAAAGAATCTGATTTCCAATCCATTGCAGGGGCTCATTGTGATCATCTATGTCATATCTGGATGGATAGTCAATAGACTTAGACTTTTGTGGATTGTACGTTTCACATGAACACTGGATATCTGAGGAAAAGTGGGGAGGTTTATAATGCCTTAAAAACTGTGCTTTGAAATAATTCTCACACCACAGAATTTAAACCTTTCAACACAGTCCAAATCTATATATACATGCAAATTAATGTAAGCAATAAAATAATGACATGTTCATCAACATAAAGCTAAACCTGTATCTTGAAAAACATAACTTTGGAGATTGAAATGGAAATTTCTTCTTTTAAGCAGAAGGCAGTAGACCTTCATTCCTCTGTTCCCATTTCTGACAGTTGCACACCATTTTGAAGCTTCCTTTTCCTTCTAGAGCTGTAGCATTACCGGTTTTAAATCACAAGCTCCAAAAAGTCAACACTCTGCTGCTAATGACAGTTGTTTTTTTTTTTCATCTGGAAATATTGTGTTGTGCTCATTTTATGAAATAGTTAACATAAAGGAAATTGATTTAAACATCATCATTCTCCAGACATGTTGTTTTACTGAGGGTTCAACACAAGAAAACATGACTTCGCTTTCCTGCACAACTTTAAGACTTTCCTGCCCAAGTGGTCAAACTTTTTGTCTTTCTAGGGGCAGGAAGTCGAGACCAATTTTTAAAATAAAGGTAATTATGCTGGCTGGTGTTGCTCAGTTGGTCGAGCATCACTCTAGGCACCAAAAGGTCACCAGTTGGATTCCCAGTCAGGGCACATGCCCAGGATATAGGTTTGATTCCCGGTCGGGGTGCATGCAAGAAGCAACCAATCAATGTTTCTCTGTCACATAGGTATTTCTCTTTGTCTCTCCCTCTCTCCCTTCCTCTCTTTAAAATCAATAAAAACATTTTTAAATAAAATAAGTCATTGATACCATGATCAATGTCATTTCCTGCTCTGAACACCGCATTCCAATGCCAACCTTAGAAATAATTCTTGAAAAACCAAGCAGGACAAATTAGTCCCTCAACTATGGATGTGATAAGAAAGCATCCTGTTCTTTTAAGAGTAATGCTCTGTCACCACTCATTCCATTCAAAATATGTGAATGGAATAGTACCTACTCATTAAAGGATTGTCAAATAAATGCCACCAAAATTAGTCATTAACTGTAGAAGTAAGAATCAACTAATATACAATGCGTAACAATGCAGTTTATTGCACTTTCTTGAATGCTCAGTAAAACAACAAATATTTATTTGACCAGCTATTTCCTTGCCAGTTCATTAATGGGACCAGGCTCATTAACATGGTTACCTGGTGGGCTGTGGGGCAGCGCCTTGTTTCAGCAGGTCCTTGTTTCCATCTATGCACCGTCCCACTCCTGGACCTCCTTTCCTCTTCCACCCTGGGGCTCTCTGAACTAAAACGGAGAGTCTTCCATTTTTCAGTCCTGGCTCAGAATTTGCTCAGATGGAACCACAAACACAAGATCCATTTAAGAGACTCAAACCTCAGCATTCCAAAGATCCAGTTTCTATTTAGTGAAATTAAAAGCTCCATCTCCTGGACATACAGGCCATGGCAGTGGGTTTTCAGCCAATCCCAGTATTAGCCTGTCCTGGATTTACCAGGAGTAAAAATTAAAATGGCCATGTGCCTACGAAGCCCTCACCTGGTGCTTTTCCACCTACATCTGGAGGTGGGGCAGAGGAGGGAGCTGGAGGAGAAAGAGACTCTGGCAGAGGGAAGGGTGAGAGGCATCAAAATAGCTAAAGTCTTTAAGTCTAAAACAGGAGGTGACACTGAGGGGGAACATGAAAAGAAACTGTCAGATTCGCTTAGGCAATGACATACGCTCTGGAGGGTGTGGAAATGGGGTTCTTCCATTTCCTTCTCAGCCAGCAGGTTAATTAAAACCAACTCCTGCCCCCCAAACCTCAGACTCCTCCATCCACTTTAGGGGAAGATGGGCTGGCTGCTCTTGACCTTCAATATCCACGAGTTGACTTCAGCCAGAACCACGGACAGCTCCCGCCCCAGTTCTGCCCCTCCAGGCCCTGGACGGTCTCCAGTTCCACTGGAGATGACCTGGAGTGTGGCTCCCCAGATAGGCCTCCTCTTGCTCTGCTCTCTCCATCCTCCCAGGTGTCTTGTTAAGAGCCTGGAGTCCTGCCTTGAGCCAGGTACCCAAACCTGCTCCCAAGACCAAGGGTACTTGGTCCCAAGTAGAAATTTACATGAATATGACCTTCCCAAGTCCAGTGTCAGCCTGTTTATTGACGCCTTAGAACAAAAGCTCAGAGATATACATATTCGCTCAGAAGAAAGAGGCTTATAGTTGTATTCTCCTATTTCTTCTGAATCAAAACTGCATAGAGATGAAGTTCTGTCATTTCCCTGGATTAGTTGGGTGCCCTAACCTCGTCTCATTTTAAGGCAGTTTTTGGAATAGTTAAATGCCACAGAATCTTCAAAACTTTGTCCTTGGAAGAATTTTCTGATGAAGGAGACAACAGAACATGGTGATTAATCAAAGAAGTTGAAGTTGGATTGAATCCCAAGTTTCCCATTCCCTGAATATATGGCCTTAAGCAATTTATGGCCTCAAGCAATTTATTTACCACCTTCTGCTTCTGTTCCTTCATCAGTAAGTTGAGAATATAATAGTATGTGCTTATTCACATATTTTGAATGGATAATGATGAATCTCAAGTTGTAATGAAATTCAGACTTCTTTGGAAACCTATAGAATGAGCTACAGTTTTATATAAAATGTCAATATTTTAATACACCAGAACTTAAATTATTTGCAACATATGATAAAAATTTTCAGATGGTAACTTACAAATATATGAGGGGTGTATAGTTTTATAAAATTCTTACAGGATGGGTATGAAAAAAGTTTGGATAGTAGGTGTGTACTATAGGCTGCACTGTATTTAGTGCCCCCTACAGGAAGTCCCTTCTCACACATTGCTCCAGTTTTACTTGAACAATTTGGAGAAGTGGAGAGCTGTCATTTGCATTGATTGTTCCATAAATTACTAGAAAGGCCCTGGATCAGAAGCTCACTGGGACGGAAATGCAGCACAATGGAAATAGCACTAGATCTCATGTGAGTTCTGAGTTCCCTCTGAACTAGCTCTTTGGCTCGCTGAACCATAGTGGCCCCACCTGAAACATGAGCAAAGAAAACCTGCCCTATCCAATTCACAGTGTGGTAGAATATAGAGCTGAAGAACACAGGCTCTGGGTTCAAATTCCAGCTCTGCCTTGGACCAGCTAATAATTTTTATTTCTCTGTGCCTTCTGTTTGTCATCTGATACTTACATAATAGGAATAATAGTACCTACTGAATAGTTGTTGTGATGGTTAACCAAGTTAATATTTACAAATAAAGTGCTTTCAATAGTGTCTGACACATAGCTATTATCACTACTACCTTAGCTATAACTGTTGTTGAGAACATTAAAAGCATTAGAAATGCTTTAAACCCTCTGGCTGCTACACAAATAAAAAATACTGATAAAACTATATTGGTTATGATTCTTTCACCAGCAAACTACGCCCCCTCCCCCCAAAAACCCCCACAAAAAACTTCAATAAAATGAGCTTAACCTATGAAGAGATTTATTATTGCCCATAACAGTAAGTCCATAGATGTCAGAATCAGGGCTCCAGTGCCATTACTCTGGGCTGTGTCCTAAGAGTGTGCTGTCTTTGTCTTCACAGTGACTTCCCTCGTGCTCATGGGATGGCTACTGGCAGGAGCTGAAGCCAGGTGTTGCCCTTTTGCTGTAGTCTGAATGTTGACGCCCCCCCCAAATTCATATGTTGAAACCCTCACCTTGACCATGCTGATACCTTGATCTTTACCTTCCCAGCCTCCATCACTGTTGGGTACAAGGTACCCGGTCTGTGGTATTATGTTATGGCAGCCCAAACAGACTAAGATATCTTCCATCTAATTGGTCATCTTAAGTCAGGTGCCCATCTCTGTATCATAAACATTGCTTAAGGAAATACCACGCAGATTGCCTTCACCCTGGGTGTCTGAACTGATTATTGGCAAATGCAATATTGTGACTAGTTTAGAGTAATCAAGATCAAGGCCCTGCCCTAGCAGGTTTGGCTCAGTGGATAGAGTATCAGACTGAGGGGTTCCGGGTTTGATTCCAGTCAAAGGCACGTACCTCGGTTGCAGGCTCAATCCCTCAATCCCTGGCCCTGGTCAGGGCAAATGCAGGAGGCAACCAATCAATGTGTCTCACATCAATGTTTCTCTCTCTGTCTCTTCCTTTCCCTTCCACTCTCTACAAAAAGAGTCAATGGAAAAATATCCTCAGGTGAGGATTAACAACAACAACAACAAAGATCTAGGCCCTGAAACTTGGGAGTGAGTCCCATGCTATCTTAGGGTCTCAGCATGAAGCAGATGACATATTAAAACTAGTTAAATAGCCTGGCCAATGTAGCTCAGGGGTTGAGTTTCGACCTATGAAGCAGGAGGTCTTCGGGGTCAGGGCACATGCCCGGGTTTTGGGCTTGATCACCAGTGTGGGGTGTGCAGGAGGCAGCTGATCAATGATTCTCTCATCATTGATGTTCTATCTTTCTCTCCCTTCCCCTGAAATCAATAAAAATATACATTAAAAAAAAAACAACAAACCTAAACACATGAAGAGAATTTACTAAAGGGACTATAAAGTTGTGGGCAGAGTTTGGGTAACTCAACAAGGGACTGTGCAGGCTAGAGGTAGAAACAACAAGGAGCCATTATTACCATCCTCACTGTGAGGACCGGGGAGCTTCTCTGAGAAGGTGTGCACAGGGCATGGGAGGGAGAGTGCTGCCCCAGACGATCTCTGACCATTCCCAGAGAGCTGCTGGCAACTGCAGCTACTTAGCAATGAAGGAAACCAGAAAAACAGCCCCCACCCCCCCTGCCCCAGCCATACTTTTCTATCACTTGCTGAAAACCACAGAGGAAGGGAGTTATTAATGCCATTGGTATCCCCCCAGCCCCAGGTCAGACACCCAGGCCTGGGGCAGGGTGCAGAAAAAGAAAGCAAATGAAGAGTGTCACACCTCATTTGGTGAAGCAAATGAAACAGTGTCATGCCTGGGCTGCACAGGGGAGAGGAGTGATATCTAAACAAGATGGTGTCCTGGTGGGAAAGAGGAAAGGAATGCTGGATAGGTACCTAACAAGATGCACTCCCAGTATCCTCATTCAAAAGAAAAGTGTTCTGTTTCTTCTTCAAATGATCTAAAGTTGCAGACATCTCTTATTTGTAAGTAAAATCCAATCCATCCTCAAGGGAGCTGCACAAGAAGATAACACAGGGCTGAGCTGCCACCACTTGATGAAGGATTCAGGGAAAGGGGGGTGTCCAGATCTTTCAGGGAAGAGTGAAGAAATCCATCCCCTTGAGGGATTGCAAAGGGAAGTGGCTGTTCCCTTGACAAAGCCAAAGAGAACAGCCTAATGAGGCCTAAGCCGGTTATGTGGTGTAATTTACTGAATCGTGTTGGCTGCCTTGCAATGTTTCAAGGCAAATTTTTTTTGTAATACATGATTAGTAGGAAAAGATTTGGATGTTGCCATTTTCCAAAGAAAACTTGACTACATGTAGTAATTAAGAAAAATGTTCTCCTTGGAAAGTCTCATATTTCTATGCAAAGTGGTATCCTCAGTCAGAGTTTACACAAGGTATTATTGCCTAATGGATGAGGATCGCTAATTAGTTCTGAACTAAATGTCAAGATAAACAAATACAATCCCGAAAGGACTTCAAGAAGCTCTCTAAGTGGCACCATCCACAGCAGAGAGAATCTACCCCTGTGGTTCTCCATACTGGCTGCACATTAAAACTACGTGGGGGAGCTCTTTTTTTTAAAACAAAACAAAACAAAACAAAAAAAACCCTCTACATCCAGACTTCACTCCATAGCAATTAAAAAAATGTTCAGTGAGGTCTAGGCATGGGTACTTTTGAAAATCTTCCCAAGCAACTCTAATATTCCACCAGGGTTGAGAATCTCTGGCTTGTAAAATACTTACATCGCTGATGGATGCAGCATGCTGAAATCAAGCGGATCATTTGCTTTGCTGATTAACTCAACAGTTCAATCCAAATAGCCATCCTGGCATGTGGAGCCTGTGGCTTTGTTTTGCTGTGTCTTTCAACCAGATATTGAGCAGCACAATGGAAGGGTTAGAAATGGGGCTCTGAGGTCAGGCTGATGGGGTCAAGTTCTGAGTCCACTCGTGGGTTATGTGATTTGGGGAAAGTCACTTAACCCTTTTGATGAATAGTTTCATGATCTGTAAAATGGGGGCAATGATAGGAATTACAACATAGATTGTATTGAAGATTAACTTAGAATTAACTTCATGCCTATAAAGGTCTTAATATAGTGCCCAGCACAGAGTGAACTCTCAATAAATGTGGACTATTATTTGTGTAACTTTCAGCCAATGGGAAGTCTCCCTACATTCTGCTCACTTGGCTGTGTAGAGTTCTCTTTGGCATGGGGATGAGGAGATGAACAAGTTCGAGGAGCTGGACCTTTGGCCCCTTCCAGCTCGGATTCTATGGGTCTGTGAGATGGTTTGGAATCACCCTACAGGAAAGACAATGACATTAACAAGTAGAAAACTACTACTATTTCAACCAATAAAAGCCAGTCTTTATTGAGTGTGCCAGGCACCGTGTTAGGCACTTTACAGCTTCTCTTCACTTAATCCCCCTAAGAATCAAGCCGATTATTTACTTTGCTGATGAAAATAGAAAACACCCACCCACACACACTTTAATGATGGGGATCCTTTGGCCCATAAATGATGAATAACTTTCCTAAGATATTCCAGCTAATATCTGACTGAGTTAGGGTTCAAACTGGGACTCTCTGGCTTCAGGGCTCATGTTTGGTCAACTGGGCCATGCTGCCTGTCCTTAACGACACTCCTCAGTGTTGGGGCTGACGTAACTGCTTCTCTTGGAGAAAGAGAAAACAAAATCCTTGCTGAACAAATGGGGCCATGTCCCAGGGATGGATCCTCATTAACTAATTTATTTTTTTCTCTGAAAACACAGATTTAGAATACAGACGTTCAGGAAACACTCATGTTGGCCCAATGTCCCCACTGGGGCACTGGCGGGGGGGAGGAGAGAGGCAAGGAAAGGGGATCACAATGACTTTGCTGCCCTGCCCGGTGGCAGGTAAGAAGCAGGTTCTTAGTAGTTATAAATCAACTCACATTAACATCTTAGATATGAAATGTGAACAGCTCTCCACTGCTAATCACCTCCTACTGCTGAACACAATGAGAGTGAGTCCTCAGAAGAGCATTCAATGCAGATTTGGCCGTTCTTTCCCCAAAACAACAATACCTGCTACCTCATTTTGCAGGATAAAAAAAAAAATTTCCATGAGGAGATCATTCTCTTTCCAGGGAAAGTTCTGGATCCAGAAACACTGCCCCAGCCTAAAGCCAGCACAGACATCCATACTCCAGACCTGAATTGTCCAGCAGGTGGTGGTGTGTCTGCTGAGCAGTGGTCTCCTCAAGGCATATAAAGTGAAAAGACTGTCTTTTCATGGGTGCAGAGCCTTAGTTCTTGCTGCTCACTCTCCCTGGTAGTATCTATTTTATACTTAGTATTTAATAGAGCTCTTCTGCAAATCATTTTAAAGCATATTAACATAATATACTCTAGATCCATCCATGTTGTTGCAGATGGTAAGATTTTATTCTGTTTATGGCTGAGACAAATTCCTTTGTAGGTATGTACAACATTTTCTTTATCCAATAATTTTTTGATGGGCACTTGGGTTGCTTTTATATCTTGGCTAGTGTAAATAATGCTAATACAAAATAATATTGCATGTAAACTGTAACTGAAAAATAAAAACTGCCAAAACCGGTTTGGCTCAGTGGATAGAGCGTCGGCCTGCGGACTGAGGGGTCCCAGGTTCGATTCCGGTCAAGGGCATGTACCTGGGTTGCGGACACATCTCCAGTAGGAGATGTGCAGGAGGCGGCTGATCGATGTTTCTCTCTCATCGATGTTTCTAACTCTCTATCTCTCTCCCTTCCTCTCTGTAAAAAATCAATAAAATATATTTAAAAAAAAATAAAAACTAAAAAAATGAAAAGAAAAGAAAACATTACCCACTCCCCCCCCCCCCAAAAAAAAGAAACACATCTTAACAGAAAAATTATTTCTTTGTATGTTAATTTACTCTTTTTTGTATTTAAATAAGATTTTTACTTGTACAATAATGTGCTATCACAGTAATCTAAAATAATTTCTCACAAGGTTTATTAAGACAACAGACATGGAATTTTTCTTCCACATTAAATTAAGAGAGGTTTAAATTAAGGAAATTTAATAAAAGTTGCTGTGTCTTTCTGGTATTTTTGGGTAAAGAAGAAAACCATTGGCCTTAAAATAGAAGAAATAATGGCCCTGACCTTATTTGTGAGTTGCTTTCTCGCGCTCACATGAGCATGTGAGGCTAATATGTTTAGTTACTCTTTTTTTAAGTTTAGTTTTTATTGTTGACAGTATTACAGATGTTCCCTGTTTTCCTCCCACTTCCCTCCTCCACACACGCAACTACACCTGTGGAGAGCTTGGCTCTTAGAGTCTAGGTTTGTGATCAAGACCCTTCTGTCCACCTGGGGGCAGCAGATCCTTACCTACAGAAGCACCTCAATGGGAACAACTGGCTTTTCAAGCTTCGGACTTTCAAACATAAGCTTTGGGAGTAGTGTTTCCCAAATGGTTGACGCCATGAATATTAATACTAAAATATTATACTTGAAGAAAGAATTCCACATTCAAATAAGTTTGGAGAACTCGGGCTTAAGCCAAGTTAGAAGTGTCCTTCCTGCAGGACTTCTCAGAATCTGTAATATGCTTTCATGATACAAAACCAACATTAGGGTCTGCTCACACTGTGCCCGGGCCCGTGCTGGGTGTATTACCTACAAGTTAATCTTCACAAAAACCCCATGAGGTAGGCCTGTTACTATTCTCCAGCTCACGGATGAAGAAACAGGCACAGAGCTCAGTCTCAAACTTAGGCCATGCAACCACAGAACTTGCATATCTGACCATTCCACTGTAATGTTTTGCCACGTGAGACTCCAAGAGGGGATTTTAATAGTCAGTGTTCCCCAAATATATTTGGCTTTGGAGCTCTTTTGGTTTTCCGGTTGACACAGAAGACCAGCGTTTAATAGAGCACATTGTGTGAAATACTTCTATAATGTGATGACAAATGTCATCCCTTTTTATTTTTTAGTGTTTGTTGTTGTTGTTGTTGTTGTTGTTAATCCTCACCTGAGGACATTTTTCCATTGATTTTTAATGAAAGGAAGGAAGGAAGGAAGGAAGGAAGGAAGGAAACATACACGTATGCAGTAGAGAAGTAAGACTAAAAATCCACAGGCTTCCACAGGGAAGCTAAATATAGTGTGGAATGTCCTGGAAAAATACAGAAATGCTCACCTCTTCATGAGAATCCAAAAATAAGACTGAGATTCTAAATAATGTTGAAGAATTAGACTGAAATAAGAGTGGTGCCTCTGGCCAACTCAAGGATTTTTTTTAGATTAAAGTTCAAGCAGCTAAGGGATCATCTTCCAAGAGGTCAGATGCCATAAGTCTGGTGGTTATTTTAAGCAGGATTTTTAAAACTTTAATCATTTATATACTAACTGCATGACTTTTTTCCTATCAAGATAACACTGCTATTATTTATCTATTATTCCCTATAAATTGTCTTACACATTTGTATAAATTTATTTTTAAAAGCTTAATATCTGAGAAGTTATGGTTGAGAAGAGATAATTTTTCTAATTATAAATTTTAAAGTAAAGAAATCATTGTCTGTGTTCCACCTAAAACTAGTATGTGTACCATTCTTTGGAAATGTTTTTCTAAATGATAAAAACATGCCAGTCTTGTGAAAAAAGAAAATGGCAGAATTGAGACTGAGTTAAAGAACTTGGAAATAAATTTGAAAAATAATATTAACAGTAAGAGATGAAATATATGTATCACTTCCTTGAGGAACAATTTCAAGGTCTTTTCATAACTTGTTCTAAAAACATCAGTTGTTCACCCTGACTGGTTGTTCAGTGGGCTGGAGCATTGTCTCATACACCTAAAGGTTGCAGCTTCGATTCCTGATCAGGGCACATACCTAGGTTGCCAGTTCAATCCCCCATTGAGGTGAACACAGGAGGCAATTGATTGATTCTCTCTCACATCAATGTTTCTGTCTCTCTCCCTTCTTCTCTCTCTAAAATCAATTTGAAAATATCATGGGATGAGGATTAAAAAAATCAACTAAAATAATAAAAACATCAGTTCTTTTTTAAAAATACAGTGATTATCTACTTTAATTTAATAAACAGATGATCTTTTTCTTAGTTCTAATAACTTCAATAAAAATTTCAAATATGTTTGATATAAATTGTCAAACCAAAGGAATGGTCATTTGTGGAATATTTTATTTATGGCAATTTAAATGGCAGTTTTGTGATTCTTTAGAAATCAATTCTGAACGATTAAAAACTTACCTTTTATTCTAACAAGTTAACAATATATTAATACACTCAAAGCCCACTTCATCAATTCATAGATTACCCATGGCACCAAACATCCTTCCGTATTGGGGTGTGACACAGAAATTGAAACACAAATGATTAAATTTGTTCCAACAACCTATGAACCAGCAGATTATTTGATAACAACAAGAGACATTCTCTGTAGCAACAGCATACAATAGAATTTTCTATGATGATGGAAAAGTTCTATATCTCTCTATATATAACAGGTAGCTATTGAATTGGAATTGCCATAGCCCAAGCCCAAAGCATGAGCAATGATAGTCACATGCAAATCAGCTAATAGCATAACCATAACTTTACCTGAATAATGTATACATTTTGCATTATTTTCTCTCTGGACCTCAAATAGATAGAACAAAAGCTAACCTGATATTGTCAAAATCACATACCTGTCCCACTCAGTAATGTCATTTTCAGATTTTCTAATAGGTTTATATTCTATTATTATCTTTATTATCATTTGCTACCAGTAAAAAAAATTGCGAAAGCAACTCGAGTTAATTCATTTGAAAAAGTATTTGAAAGCCTACTCTTGGCAGGATCCTGGAGATGCTGAGCTAAATAAGGTGGACATGGTTTCTGCCTTCATGCTCAGATTCCAGCTGGGTAAGGCTTGTTGGTGTTGTAAAGCTTTATCAGTGAGAAAACAGCCTCATGAGAACATTGCTCAGTAATCCAGAAACTAAGGTACATAGAAATCCTTACACATGTATACTTAACTCTAGTAACCATGTGGGAAGAAACCAGTCTAAACCAGAAAGTGAGAATCTATTTGCAAAATGTGTTTTCTCTCTTCTCTTGCTTTCCAAGATATGACCCCTTTCTAAGAGTGGATTACATACCCCAGGAGATCTTAAGTTGGTGATCTAATTCCCTCCCTCCCTTTCTCCCTTCCTTCCTCCCTCCCTTCCTTCCTTCTTTCCTTCCTTCCTTCCTTCCTTCCTTCCTTCCTTCCTTCCTTCCTTCCTTCCTTCCTTCCTTCCTTCCTCCCCTCTTGAAATTTGTGAAGAGACTTTTAAAATCATCATGGAGGTATTTTTTTTGTATTACTTTTTGTTGATGTATTTTTGGTATAACTTTTTGTTGATGAAGCCATGCAGGTTTAGGGAATTTGTTGCTCTATAATTCCCTTGGCATTTTTAACAGCAACTGAATAGGGAAGCCAAGGCTTGAATCTAATAAAATATTTACTCTCTATCACAAATGGATAATCTTAAGTGATCAAAGAGAGCCAGTTGTATACCTCAGTGATACTGGTCAATTTTATGTGCTGGACCAGTGATTTTCAAACTTTTTCATCTCATGCACACATAAGCTAATTACTACAATTGGCACACCACAACATATTTGATTTTTTTTTGCTAATCTGACAAAAAATAGCCTGGGGTGTAATGACTCACCATGACCTGCCCTGATAGGAATTTATGATCAGATTATCTGTGAGGTTATTTTCCATAGAACCTCTTTTTTCGTTCACACAACCTTTTGGTTTCTTTGCCTTATGAACTTCTTTTTCCCCCTAAATACATTAATCCAAAATAGTGGGTGTAAAATATATAGTATGTTCCAAATACTAAGCACCAGGCACTGTCCTAGGTGCTGAGGAATCCACGGTGAGAAAATCAGACAGTCCTTGTCCTAAATATGCTCAAGGTTTAGCTCAGAACAGGGTAAACAAGAATTTAATTCCAGCGCTGCCACTAACAAGCTGTGTGACCTTGGGTAAGGCAGTTCACCTCTCTGGATTTCTATTTTCTTATTTTAACTGCTAGTTAAGCACAGCCCCTCTAGAAGCACCAAGGGTCTTAGAGAGTGGTGGGGTACCATCTACATTGATATTTCATTGGTGCTTGTGCCCCTGTCTTTCTACCAGTCAATTCTTGTGTAATTCGGAGCTAGGCTATGCCAGACCAGTGAAAAGGTTGTCTTCACATGGCCCCACCCAGGGACCTCTGGGGCCAATTACATCAGCCCTTTCTCGAAATTTTCTCTTCAAGTTAGCTCTCATGTGATCTGGCTATGTGAGAGGGTAACATCTATGACCTCATGGATGTGATGGCTCCAGCAGAGCCTCCAGGGAGCTGAGCAGACCACTGCAACCTTTTTTTAAGGGCTTTTACAGGGGTGAGGGCAGGGTGTCCCTCTGCAGTGCTACCAGCCCATACAAAGAAAAAACATATTCCCAGAGTAAAAAGATTCACTTCCAGTCAGCTGTGTGGCTCAGTGATTGAACATTGACCTAGGAATCAGGAGGTCATGGTTCAATTCCTGGTCAGGGATCATGACAGGGTTGTGGGCTTGATCCCCAGTAGGGGGCAGGTAGGAGAAAGCCAGTCAATGATTCTCTCTCATCATTGATGTTTCTAACCCTCCCTCCCCCATCCTCTCTCTGAGATCAATAAAAATATATTTTTAAAAATAGTCACTTCCAAAACTGCCCCAGGGCTAAAACAAACTATGGCGGTACACTAGTGGGATAGAGATAGAATGGTGCCTGCGGAAAGACAGTGACATTTGTGGACATTAAGTGTTGGGGAGCACAATGAGACTTAGTTGGAAAGTTTGTAAGGAGGACATTCCGAGAAAAGAGAAGTGTGCAGAAGCCAGCCTGCCCTGTTTATCGGAATTCTGACTTAGGGAAGTGCCGAAGGTAGTGCCCCTAATTATTCCTTGACCTTTCCAAACAAGTCTGTGCACGTGCAGACCCCCCAGTGTTTACTGAAATCCTCATACTTCATCTCTGGGTGTCCTTGCTTAAAGGACATTACAAACACATGTGTCCTCCCAATATTACTTACCCTACTGATTGTATCTAAAAGATAAACTTTATCTCAAACTGCTGCTACAATAAAAGCCCAATGAGGCAGGCAATCGAGGCTGTCTGGTTCCTTTAGCCAGGCAGTCCCTTAGCCCTCTCTTTCACGGCAAACATTGTGTCAGAGTAATTCATTCATCTGTGCTCAGGGTCTGCTGGTCGGCCCTGGCAATTAAGGGAGAATATGCATTCTTCTAATTACAAGTCTAACCTATTCTGGCAAATTCTTATGGGAGCATTTTTATGAACATTTAGGTTTAACCTCAGATCCCATTACTAAATTAGTCCAGAATACATACTCTGGGCTACATATAGGGAATGATAATAATATTTAAGAATACTTATATTAGTTGATTTAACTAATATATATTGAGCAACTGCTATGTGCTTGGCATCATTGTGGGCACTGCGGATACAATGATGAGCAAAACCATTTTGCTCTTATGGTACATACATTCTAGTTAGGGGAGACAGAAAATAAGAACAAGCTAATTACATAAAAAGATATATATGGAAGAATTTCAGATAACAATAAGTGCTATGGAAAAAAAGGGATGATAAAGAGGGGGTAAAGAATAAAGAGAAAAAAATACTGATTTTTACAAGGCGGAGCAGGGAAGACTTCTTGTCTGAGGTGATATTTGAGCAGAAACTTAAATGAAAAGAAGCTGTGGCCTAGGGCGATAACTAATGAAATAACATTCTCCAAAGCAATAGTCTGGCCAAATATTTGGCAGGGGCTTGCTGCTATGTGTCTTACCAGACATTGTAAATATTTGCTGAATCCGTCCATAAAACATGAGACAGGTGTATTTGCTGACATTTGAGAAAACTGAGGTTCAGAGAGGTTAAGTGATGTATCCAGTGGCACACAGCAAATTATGTGGCAGAGCTGGAGGGTGACTGTAGCTTGGCGCTCTTCATCTCTCTAGGTCTGGGGATTAGTCATTCCCAAGCCTCACTTGAATCAGATCATCTGCTTCCCTCACATAAAGCCCACTCCCCCACCATCCTAAGCTCTACCAGCTCTGAGTGAGACAGGCCAGTAGGCCAGGACAAGTGGAATAGGGAAATGGAGACAAATAGCTAAATACATTTACAGCAGATACAGAAGGTCACCTCCCTAGAGATAACATCTAGGCCTCAATTGTATTTCAGCTCCAGGCCCAGAAAAGCAGCAATACCAGGTGGGTGCCACCAGGATCAGCTGTAATGAATAACAACTCCCAACCCTGAACTGACCAATCATTAAAGACCTGGACCCTGAAGGAGCACACTTAGAAAACTACTGATGAATATTCTGTTGAAACCCTCCCCTGAGTCTTCCCATAAGATTCCCGCCTACAAGAGACAGATAAAAGCCTCAAGACAATGGGCCCAGCTCGAGCTCTCCCTCTGGGGAGCAGGCCCTCATTCCTCTTTCTCCACAGGCATGCATCTCCTAAACTCGAAGGGACCCCATGAGACTTGCAGCCAGGGGAGCAATGGGCAGTACCAGTTTGTCCAAGCTAATCCCCTGATTCTGTCCCCAAGGGCCCCTTTTCTCTGAGTTCTCAGAGAACTAAGGCAGCCCAGCCTAGGCTCTCCTGTTGTTTCTTCTATGCGAAGCCATTTCTTGTTTTACTGTCTCCAGCTTTAATAAATGTTCCCTCCTAGTCACCTGGACTCATGTTGTGAAATTTTTCCTGCACAAAGTCGAGAACCCACACACTACCGGCTGGTGCTAGGCAGACCTGCCAAGGACAGGTCCCCATTCTGGTAACATGAGTTCTGAAATGTATTGGAAATCTCTAGAGACAGAGTTTGGTGTTAAGAACTGATTCCCATAAAAATTAGATGAAGAACCCCTGAGACATGTGCCCAAGACATCTAGGCCTGAAAGTATGTGGATACATAGGTAGAATCCATCCTCATTGTGCTATGGGAAGGCGAGCCTCTCCCGGGCACTCAGGCCATTGACCTCATTTCTCTCTTTCTGGGGGAGAACTGGATATGGGGGGGGGGGCTGTCCATTTCACCCACCCTGACTAAGAAAATGTGCAGAATAGAAAGACAGTCATTACCCCGGGCTGGCCATCACCTCCTTAGCAACAACAGCCGTGTACACACTCACACACAAACACGGCACCAAAACAGGCAAAGGTCACTCTCTCTGGACACTTCCAAGAATGATCTCAATTTTTCATAAAACAATGTTTATAAATGAGATAGAACCCTGGAGCAGTCCGGGAATAGAAATAACCATTTTATGAGGCTTCCTGCCATTACATTATTGCTTGTTTGCTTTGAATGAGCAAAATACAATGTGCAGCCCACCCCTTCCAGAGCCAAGCAGAGATCTCTTTGCAAAGGCTCCAGCCAAGCACGTCTGAATAGGAAGGTATACTTGATACTAGTGGGGGCTTCCATTCACGACCTTTTAAAGACAGAGGATGTGTCCTATGCATCTTTTATCCCAGCACCTAGCACAGTTACTAGCACAACATAAGCATTTAAGAAATTATTTGAATGAACAAAATAAACTGATGAACAAAATACTGTAGACCCAGAGACATAGAAGCATGGAACAAACTATTGAATTGCAGAGGGAAGAACTTGTGTGCATATATGAATAACCCATGGACACAGACAATAGGGTGGTAAAGGCCAGGGGTAGTGGGTGGGGACGGGCTAGAAGAGGTCAATGGGGGAGAGAAAGGGGGAGGGAAAGGGGACATATGCAATACTTTCAATGATAAATATTTAAAATAAAAAATAAATTATTTTTATTGTTGAATGAGTGAACTTGTGACTGGATCAATGAATGAAAGAATGGATGAATAATCTGATACTCAGGGATAGTACTAAAGAAAATGAAGATAGCAGAGACTATGAACACTTCTGAGCCCTTATTACATGTCAGAGCTTTAGATGTGAATGGCATCGAAGAAGTATTCCATGTTCTTCAACCCTTTTCCAGCTCTTACTGGCTTTCCTTCGGTCCCTTAGGGCCTCCGTGCTGCTCGCTATAGCCGCGGACACAGGCTGCTCTCCAACCCTCACTCCAGAATTTACTTTCCCTCTTTACCTATAAAAATTCCCACTACCTCAGCCCCCTGGAATGTAACTGGTTGGCATGAAGAAAAGCATTTGATAAACTAAATGCCTTAGCTGAGGTCCCTCAGAGGCAGACCCCAGGGCAAGGATTCAAGTTCATGTGGTTTATTTGGAAAGAGAGGTGGAAGGGAAGACAGCCAGTAAAGGGTACGTTATTAAGCTATGGGCAACTGGACCTTATGGAAACTCTGAAAAATGGTGTGGGGAATATGCTACCTGACTCCAAGATATCCAGCTTGGGGGCAAAGGGGCTGGGGTCTTTACTAGTACATACCATCTTGTCAGTCAGTGGTTGAGGTGTGTTGATTCTCAGACACTTCATGGTTTCCTTGTACTTGGGCAGATTGGCCCTTTTTAGTTTTGGAGAAAGTACTCAGGCAAAGCAATGCTGATAGCTTTGGATACAAGTACCTGGGGCACACTGAAATGTTAAAGCTGAAGGAATGTGAGTGGACCACCCACAGATCGGCCACCCTAACTCTTACAGGGTGAAATGACTGATCACATCAACCACAAATACCCTCCTAGAGGGATCAACCTTTCTTAAGAAGAGCTTCAGTGGGATAATGCCTTAACTCAAATGAATGCCTCTCATATTCAGGTTGAATATCAGAAAGGAAGCTGAAATTTGGTGGTGGAAGAGGGCAAATTAGTCTCCACTTAGATATATGGCACATGCATGAGCTTTTCTTGGGACTCTGGATGAGGTGAGCATCACTCTCATAAAGGGATGATAATGCAACTGGTATCCTTTCCAGGAGAGAAGTATACCAGCAACTGAGCAGCCTCTACCAAACCCACACCTGTCAAAAGTACCTGGATGCTTTTCAGCTCCTGGTGGAATTCCGTGGCTGCTCAGAGGACCACATCCATCAGCAGCACATATCTAGACTTCAAAAGACAAGCTTCCTTCCTTGTCTCCCCTTTGCTTTCTCACAAACCTGTGAGAGAGAACTTACGATTTTATGGAGTTTCACTGATGCTAAAATCAGAAGGAAACTTAGAGGTCATTTCCTCCCACCCTTCATTTTACAGCGGAGAAGCTGAGGCCCTCAATGGGGAAGTCACTTGCCCCAAATCACACAATGGTGAGTGGCAGGCTCATTTTATCAGGCCGAGCTCAGAAAAATAAAAGAAAATTTAGATTTGTCAAGCACAATGGACTTAACACCAGGGAAATAAGTATTTACAAGACCATTGGGAAGGCTGAAAGGGAAAAAGGAGTACTGCCACCAGTTTAAGCTGTGGTTTCAAGAGTCATAGAATTTTTAAAAATTATCCAGAGCTTGGAAACCAGTTCCTTCTACAGGCTGGAGACATGTAAATGTCAAACAACCACTACAAAACCTCTTGTGCATGGCATCAGATTTTGCCATTTCACTGGCTGACTGGAAATCATCTTTAGACTGGAAATCACATTTAGACAACCCTGGAGGCAAAGGAGTTTGGGAAGTGTAGTTCTCTGGCTTCAAGATTCATGGGAGAAGGTAAAATGGGTAGACATGAATGCTGATGGTCACTAATAAAATAAAACAATATCTAGCACTGTGGTGAGCCCCAGTTTGTAAGGACATGTGTGAACCTAGGGGCTTTCTGCTCAGTGGTTTATGCTTCCCCCAAAGAGTAAGTGAGGAAGAGGGACAGAAAAGAGGTACTACTCTGATGTAGTATTTCCAACATGGTCATTTAGCCCATTGCATCTATACTAATAAAAGGGTAATATGCTAATTAGACTGGGAGACCAGACATCTCCCGACCATCTGACTTCCTTCCAGACAAAGCCACAGTGGTGGGGGCCAAGGCAGAGGCAGTTAGGGGACATAAGGCCAGCAGGGGAGGGCAGTTGGGGGCCATCAGGCCGGCAGGGGAGCGGTTAGGTGGCGATCAAGCCAGTAGGCAGGCAAGTGGTTAGGAGCCAGCGGTCCTGGATTGTGAGAGGGATATCCAACTGCAGGTTTATTATGGGATAGGGCCTAAACCATGCCAGGCTGAGGAACAACCCCCCCTCCCATGCACAAATTTCATGCACCAGGCCTCTAGTTAGTCTATAATGCTGTATCATGGGTGTGGAGAGACAGGCCTCAGGGGAAAACTCAGGGTATTCAAGGCCTGCATGGCTCCAAGTGGAACGAGTGGATATGGGCATCCAGGAAACCTGGCCTGGTGGCACCTGCAAAGACTCATCAGGAATTCCTGCTAGTGCCACATTGGTATAAGGACATTTGGAGTATTGGGGCTTGTTGCTTTCTATAAATTTGGGGTAATTTGTTTGGGGATATGGCTCTTCCACTGTTAGGATGCATGACTATGGACATTACCTCAATTTCCTCATCTCTAGGGGGAATATTGTTGGGCTACATTACCTGTGTTCCTAATCCTGACATTCCTGTATCTTGACATCAAAGCATCTTAATGGTAAGGTTACCACATTGTCCTGAACCCCAAAGCTTTACTAGAATCTGTAACTTTCTATCTTAAGGGGAAAAGTGCTGTCTAGATAATTCCCTTCAGATCCTCTCTCCCTTAATCAGAGTTAGGACTGACCCTTTGGGGCCAATAGGGTCACTATAGCATTTGGGTCACAAATATGTGAATTATAATACACAGTGTAATTCTGAGTTATCCATTAGAAACCCCCTCAGGGCCCTAAACCCTGTGCTCAGAGCAAACCTTTGTGTCAAACTTTCAGACAGGCTTTTGGGATGACAAGATTTTAACTTTCAGGCATCCTATAATGTTCCCCTATTTCAAACTCTTGTGGTATGGAGGCATCTCATGTTCTTAATCTCTTTGTCATGATTCAAGACATAGCAAGTGGTGTACTGCTGGTGGGAATGCAGTCCGGTGCAGCCACTGTGGAAAAAAGTATGGAGTTTTCTCAAAAAAAAAAAAATGGAACTCCCATTTGACCCAGTAATCCTACTTCTAGGAATATATGTCAAGAAATCAGAAATACCAATCAGAAAGAATATATGCACCCCTATGTTCATAGCCACACAATTTACAATAGCTAAGATTTGGAAATAGCCTAAATGCCCATCATCAGATGAGTGGATTAAAAAACTGTGGTATATCTATACAGTGGAATACTATGCTGCTGTAAAAAAGGAAGAAACTCTTACCATTTGCAACAGCATGGATGGACCTGGAGAGCATTATGCTAAGTCAAATAATCCAGTGGGAGAAAGATAAATATCATATGATCTCACTCATTTGTGGACTATAATGAACAACATAAACTGGTGAACAAAAATAGATCCAGAGGCATAGAAGCATTGAATAACCTGTCAAACCTCAGAAGGAAAGCAGGGGAGGGTAAGAGAACAATCAAAGAACTTGTATGCATGCATACAAGCATAACCAATGGACACAGACAATAGGGGGGGTGGTGAAGGCCTGTGCTGGGGGGCAGGGTGGGCTGGGAGAGGTCAATGGAGGAAAAAGGATACATTTGTAATACTTTCAACAATAAAGAATTTACAAAAAAGACATAGCAAGTGTTCCTCCTTCCTAGATTATTGCTCTCTATGAGGGTGGTATTAGTCAGATAATCCAACCCATGATATCTTATTACTGACATTTGTGGTGGGTTTACTACTAGTATTGTTATTATTACTAAAGATAAAGTTTTTTTTAAAAAAATATATTTTATTGATTTTTTTACAGAGAGGAAGGGAGAGAGATAGAGAGTTAGAAACATCGATGAGAGAGAAACATCGGTCAGCTGCCTCCTACACATCTCCTACTGGGGATATGCCCGCAACCCAGGTACATGCCCTTGACCGGAATCGAACCTGGGACCTTTTAGTCCGCAGGCCGACGCTCTATCCACTGAGCAAAACCGGTTTCGGCAAAAATAAATTTTTTTGATGATGATGATAGCACTTTATCTTTGTAGACAGTTTTGTGGCCTTCAAAATGTTTTATTATTAATTTCCTAAGGAGGGAGCTAAGACTCAGATTAGTTAAGAGATTTGTCCAGGATCACCCAACCAATTAGTGGTAGAGCTGGAAATAAAACTCAAGTCTCTTGGCTTCCAGCTTATACTTTTTTCCCTACATATCTCACTGTTGGGAGGAAAAGCCTACAGAAGTCCCAGAGTAAAAATGCCTGAGGAAGATGGATGACCCGAGTGAAAGGACTGACTCCATGGTGTGTCCCAATGTGACCTAGACAGACTTTCAGTCCTTCCCAGCAAAACACCCATCTAAGAAGACCAAGGGGCTGGGTCACATTTGGTCTGATTCCTGAGTTTCAGAGAAACTCAGAAAAATAAAGATTTCTTTATTTCCAAATAAACCAGTCTGGGTTCACAACCAGGGCTGCCATCTCTGGGTATATTTGACACTCCACAACCCCAGGTGGTAGGTCACATGACAGGCACTGTACCTTTATATATTTATTATCAAAACTTCCTGACAGATGGCAATAAAATGTCTCACTCTAACAAAACCAATGTATCATGATAATTTTCTGAAAGATGAAAGTGGAGAATCTGGAGGAAGAGAGATCTTTTTTTTTTTCTAATTCACTCAAAGCCAAATAGGTGAGTGAGTATCATGGACACAATCTAGGGTTGAGATAAATGGAAGACATAGAAAAGAAATTTGGGTCTGGCTGGTATGGCTCAGTGGTTGAACATAGACCTATGAACCAAGAGGTCACGGTTTGATTCCAGGTCAGGGCACATGCCTGTGGTTGCAGGCTCAATCCCAGGTAGGGGTGAGCAGGAGGCAGCCAATCAATGATTCTTTCTCATTATTGATGTTTCTATTTCTCACTCCCTCTCTGAAATCAATAAAAAATGTATTTAAAAATAATATAAATTTGGCTTTCATTTGTTCACTTGTTGATTTATTCATAGTTCATTCATTCATGCATTATGTAGTCATTTAACAACCAAGACTTTGGAGGATAGTTTGTGTTAGACATTCTACCTGAAACTGGGTTGCTTGAGAACAAATTCCTGCTCTCAGACAACTCAGTCTATGGAAGAATCAGACAAGTAAATAAAATACCTTGTAGTAGTGTCAGGTCTCCTGGGAACCCAGAGGCAGGAAACGTAACCCAGCCTTGCATGGAGTAGACACACAGAAGAAAAGGGAGAGTCATTTTCCTACGCAAGTGGCATGAGGGTATTCAAGGCTGAAGGAGCAGCCTGTGCAAAACCCTGGAGGTAATAGACTGTGTCCTCGGCACTGACATTGGCTAATTGAAACCTAATAGGCAGCCACCATTATTTTTCCTGTTCAACACACGAGGAAACAAAGGCACAGAGAGATTGGGTGACTTGCTCAAGGTTACACTGCTGATAAAGAACAGACCTAGCACTTGAATCCAGAGAATCCAGCTTCTGAGTTCACCTACTTACCCTCTTCCTCTTGAGAGAGAGCATGGTGCTTTAGGAGAACCCAGTTTGGTCCCTTGGTGTGAGTTCAGGGATGCCTCAGTGCCTGGGGTGCTCTGATTCAGGGCCGGTTATAAGAACATAAGTCCTATCTCTTCTTTAGCTCTAGCTGGTGACGCCACCTTTTCTTCTGTCTGCTTCCCGAAATTCACTGCCCAGGCCCCCAAGGGGCATATACCTAACACACTGTGGGCATCCCAGGAAATTACTCATCTTTCCCATTTCACATCTGGAATGACTCCAGAGACATTTTCCAGAAGTTGCTTTGTCAATTTTTAAACTAAATTTCCATTCACTTGTTGTGTTGCTATGAGCTCTTTTCCCTAAATGTTGAGTGATGGGAAGGGTGCACCTGGAAACTGAATTCCAGATGTTTGAGGGCTCCGGTTCAGATTGATTCCAGTTAATCATGAGCTTCTCTACTGTGTTATTGTCTTATTTCAGCTCCAAAACAGCTGGAAGAAATGCATACATTTCAAACAATCTGTTACATGATCTCTCAGAACTTATGGTCTATTTGGTCAAAGTCAAAATTTATCCTTGAGGGATTATTAGAGTAAATTAAATGAAAACAGCTGAAAAATAACTCATTCTGTAAGCATCATAAGTGTAGCAGCCCATTAAAATCACTGTGCTAATTCTTGCCACTGTTCATAGCATTTGATGGAATGAGCAGAAAGCACTATTTTTTTCCCTCTATCCTGGGTTCAACAATTATTTAACCATTAGATACAAATACTCAACTATTAAAATATCAGATCATTGCACACACAAGTTACAAAATATGTTTTAGCAAACACTAGTGTATTTCCATGCAAAACATAGCAAGAAGATCTCAATAAAATGCCTCTTCTGAAAACCAATTCATGTGGGTGTTTTGCTATTGATCTTGGTGGGCAAAGACCTGTCAGTGACTTTAGTTTATTGCTGTGTGCATGATCTCTCTTGTTGGATAGGCAGCTGGTACGGTGGAAAGGGTACTGGCCTGGGACGCAGGAGGGTGAAGAGGGAAACTCAATGCTACTGTTACCTAACCCTTTACTTTGGGTACCCTGGTTTCCTATTTAAAATGCATTGGACTCTATGATCTCTGAAGGCACTCGTTCACCCAGTTCCATGGTGAAACAAGACCAAAGCTTTGATACTGGTATAGACAGACAGGCAAGCCTCCAGGAATCGTGCATTTTATTCTAACCAGGACTCCAAAAACTTTGTGTGTAAAGGACCAGGTGGTGAATATGCTAGGCTTTGTGGGCCATATTCTCTTTGTCACACGCACTCAACTTAAAGTAGCAGAAAAGCAGCCATAGCCAGTCTATAGGTGTGTCCCAATAATACTATTTATAAAAACAGGCAACGAGCAGGGTTTGAGCAGTGGACTCCAGTTTGCAACCCCTGGTGGAGGTGATGGCTATAATACAGGGTTCAGGTGACTCATTCTGTAAGCGTCATAAGTATAGCAGCCCATTAAAATCAGAGCCGTGGCCTATTGGATTGGGATGGGAAAGCCACATGAAGCTGCTTCAGGCCCGCCTTGCAAAGGCCACCAAACCCGCTCCCCCATCCCACCTTTGAGGGACCAGAGAACAGGTCTGAGTGTGCTTCTCCCTCAGGGATAAGAGAGTGAAGGAGGCAGGGGCAGCCACGGTAGTTTCTTTCTAGGGAAACTATTTGGACTTGGGAATTTGCTCTGCCACACAGCTGGAATTCATTACTGCTGAAGTTTTTTAAGTTGAAAAGTTTTATTTAGGCCCCTGCGAAGGTTTTCTCAGGCCAGGGGTGAAAACCCGTGCTCACAGTGCAGCCTCCACAGCCCGGAGCTTCGGTTAGCCTGGCCTCTGGGTCAGCTCTTTGGTCCTGCTGGCCCTCCTGCTGGCCCTCAGCCACCTTGCCTCTTCCCTCCTTCCCTTCTTCTAGCCTCTTTCATAAGCAGTCCATCTGCACAGATCCTCTCTGGCACACGCGTGTCAGCAATATGGAAAATTCCATAACTGCATAGACACATTCACCTTTGTGTTCACAGAGATCCAAAAGTGCTAATATTTCAGGTGGACCCTAGAGTCCCTTTCCCAGAGCCGTGGGTACAGACACAGAGGGCAGGGTCCACAGACCGATGAGAGTCAGGTCAGTGTGCGTGCTGAAAGTCAAGTGGAAAAAACAGATTATTTTTTCTTATTTCAGGTCGATTCAGACAAAGGAGGCAGAGCAGTGGTTTGCCTGATGTGAATGATGATACACCTCTTAGTTAACTAAAACCAATGAATGAGCAATCACCCTTAACTAGGCACCTTCTCTCCCTTTTCTTTTCTTTTCTCTCTCTTTTTTTCCTTTCCTTTCTTTTCTCTTTTCTTTTCTTTTTTTTTCTTTTCCTTTTTCTGACTTTTAAGTTAAAGAAATAAGCGTAAGGGAGCAGTAGGTGCCAGGGCTTGATAAACAACATGCTTAGTGAACCTCCTGGCGTTGTTGTTCCTGGGATCTGGCTACAGGCCTGCCCAGTGCCCGTTGGGTAGAATGGCAGTGATTGAGTTCAGAGTGACCCTCTTCAGCACTGAAGGTTCAGAACCATCACGATTCAGTTGATGTCCCCACCCTGTGTGTCACCAAAGCAAGGAGGGGTACCCCCAGACGCCTAATAGGGTCATCCGTAGGACTCTGGATAGAGGGTTTCTCTGGTGAACCTCGTAATTCAGTGATGGCGAACTTTTGAGCTCGGCGTGTCAGCGTTTTGAAAAACCCTAACTTAACTCTGGTGCCGTGTCACATATAGAAATTTTTTGATATTTGCAGCCATAGTAAAACAAAGACATATTTTTGATATTTATTTTATATATTTAAATGCCATTTAACAAAGAAAAATCAACCAAAAAAATGAGTCATAGGTTTGCCATCACTGTCCTAATTCATTGGATAACTGCTAAAAGGAGCAGCCCTTTCTCTGGGCACTGTGTTAACAATCTACTAACTTCAGGTAACCAGGGATAAGCCTGGTGAGATCAGTAGTCCTTTCGGAAGTTCAAGGTTGCATAAAGCGGGAGTAGAAGCAGAGCACAGAAGAGAGGCAAAGATTTGGGTCTGAGCTCTCACCGAATGCATTCAGCACGCAGTGTGTAAATGTGGAGTCAGCCAACCCAAACGTGCCAGAGTTAGGAAGGAGATAATAGCAGTTATATTAGTGCTGACTAACATTCCCTGAGTCCTCACAACGTGTCAGGTACTGTGCTAAGTGCTTTCCGAACATTATGTGGGGCCAAGCCAGCTGCTCCCATTTTACAGACAAAGTAACTGAGGCTCAGAGGGATGGAATGGCTTGCTCAGTGACACTTGGTTACCATGCATCAGAACCAGAGTTAGGGCCAAGAGTTGCCCTAACACTGGTTGCAAAGCTTGTGCCCCTGATCGCCACGCTCTGGGTGGACAGGAGAAAGGGTGCCTGAGTTTGGGCCACAACCTGGATTCTACCTGACGCTCTGCCACCCAGGAGCCCAGTAAACTACATAGCAGGCTGTGTTCTAGGTGCCAGGGAAACTGCAGTGAATGAGAGGTCTCCTGACTCGGGGCTTCTTTTCCTGTTGGAAGAGAGAAATAAACATGAAACGCTTATGTGGATACAGTAACTGCAGAGAGGGGCGAGTGTGATGAAAAACTTAAAAGAGGGTTAGGGAATGACTGAGAGGTCAGGCTGAAGGTCAGGCTGTTCAGGGACGACCTCTCTGAGGAGGTGACATTTGGAATGAGGACTGACTGGGTGTCAGCCAGGTGAAGGTCTGGCGGCTGTCAGAGGAGCAGGGGAGCCCTTGGCATGTCCCTAAATGCTGCCAAAGCCCAATGCAGGAGTGAATAACGCCCGGGTGCCAGGGCCAGAAGCCTGCACAGGAGAGGTGGCATTCAACTGGGCTCTGTCTTAGAGGATGGATCGCGTTCACCGGGAAGAGGGCCTTTGAGGCTTGGGGGCTTGGTGAGGGCAGCAGGGAACAGAATAGGCAGGCACAGAAGCCTGGAAGTGTATTATCACATGGAGTGGTGTATGGGGTGAGTGGGAACCCCATCTCTCCTTACGAGTGGTAATATCTGGCTTAAATTCACACCAAAGAATACACTAGTGGCATTAGCTTAACTGAAAGCACTTAAAATATATATATATATATATATAATGTGCCCTGACCTGGAATCCAACCAGTGACCTCTTGGTTCCTGGGTCAACGCTCAATTACTGAGCCACACCATCCAGGCTAAATGAAAGCACTTTTTGATAAAGGACAGCATCTTGAATATTTTGTGGTGTGTGTGTGTGTGTGTGTGTGTGTGTGTGTGTGTGTGTGTGTTTAGTGGGGTGGGGGTGGGTGTGGAGTAGGAGAAGGCAATGAAGTTGTTAGAGAAGAAAGGGGAGCCCAGAGGTGACATAACCGAGTGACCATCTTCCCAAGTCATCCTGTGAGCCCAGCGCAGCCCTTGTCTGGGCTCCTGCTGCAGGCCAGGAGGCCTTTGTGCACACAGCTGTGTCTTGTCTGGCGCACCTGAAGGTTGTGAGGCGACTCAACCTCGTGCGCTTAGGCATTGAAAAGTTCACAGTTTTTCCCTTTCCAAGGTCTCTTGAAAGTCATTCAACTGCCTCCTTCCACAGAAGGGAAAACGGAAGCTCTGAGAGGAAGCAACTTGCCCAAGATCTCAGAGCCCAGCTTTTGGTCTCTTCCCAACTCCACCCCCACCCCAGTCCTAACACCCCTCCACCCTGCTTATTACCCAAACTGCAGGTTCATTGTTGAAAGCAGTTGTTTTTGGTCTTTTTCCTGCCAAAGCACACGTGGCGAGTGTCACTTATATTTTTGACAGATGCCCTGGGATGTGCCAAGACCAAGCACTGAGAGACAGACAAGCCCATTGTGGGTTATGTATAATATAAGTGTGATTCTCAGCCGAAACTCAGACTCCACTCCTTCCACACTCCAGTAAGCACATTGCTATGCAAATGGGTGAGAGGGAGGCTATTATAGAAGGGGCCAATTTGGAAAATTATTAATGCGCTCTTCCTTTGCATTCTAATTGCCGCCTTCCTAATTTCTCCTGTCTGCAGATGGAGATGCTGAGCCATGTGCTGGGAAACACAAGAGCAAAGCACATTATTATTTTCAAAATAATACCCTCATCTCACTGTCTCCTAGTAAACTTTTGCATACCCATAAATAACTTTCACTTACACGGAAGGGCCACTCTATTCAGGTTGGCTGGGCTCAGGTCATTTCCCTCTGTCCTACAGTCCTTCAATCCTGCAAGCATGTCCCTAGCTCCTAATGCTAATCATTCTTTGACCTGGGCAGTGCTCTTGGGGAGAATTGTCCATTTCCTTCTTTGCTAACTTGCTTCCTCTTGTTCCCCTGGTGAAAAGGCCCAACCAGCTTCTGCTACTGGTTCATGTCACCCACCGATCATAGAAAAGACCCTACGACAGGCCCGTTGCCTCTTGACTCCACATTTACCCCAAATGGGAAGAGAAGGAAGCTTCAAAAAAATCTCAACTCCACGCCACCTTCCGCCTGGCCACACGGCTCTGTCCTTCCTACTTTGACATGGACGTGCCTCTGGATGATATGGGGAAGTCTGTGACTTGGCCCCTTCCCAGAATCTCAAATGGGGCGGGAGATCCCCTCTATCTCTATTTTCTCTTCTCCCTGAGATTGCTGTCTGGGTACACGTGGAGCGAGATACGACTTTTATTTTGGCCACATTCTGTTGCTGTGAATTGGCAAGCTCCTGTCACATGTAGGAGGGGATATTCACCATCTTCTGGGGGAAGTCTTGCAGCTGGGTCTTCCAGGAACACGCCCATGCTAAAAGGGAGACAAAGGAATTAGAAAACCTTCTGAATAAAAACTCCAATCTAATGTCTCTCTTGCTCTGAAATCTTATTTTGAATGAACATCACCCTCCTCTTTAACAGTGAACTCCTTTGTAATATCCCCATGTCTCTGCAAATGGATGACCGGGTCAAGTAGAGTAAAGGTCAAGTATGTAGAAGGAAAAAAAGTGAAACACATTAAATTTTTAAAAATTATTCTCTCTTTGTTATTATAAAAATGATCTTGACCTTCACTACGTTAGCTGTTATCAGCAACAAACTATCTGTTAACTGATAGTGTATAGCAATGTGACTGCCACACCAGGGGAGTGTGTCACAACAGTTTATAGCCTAGCCTTGTAAAATCTTATAGACTTCCCAGTTATCTCAATACACGATGCAAAGTTTTCAATAATAAATGATGTCTATTAACTTTCTAACATGTATAAGGAGTGCCTCTGAATCAACATTCGGAGCCATAGTTGCTATTAATATGCTATTGTAGTGAATGCTGTAAGGACAGAAGACTGAGCTGGAAGGGTGTGTGACCCTGGATACTCCCTGCAAAAAATCCTTTCCCTCTCATGAAATTATTTATGTCATTTGGTGTTTTGTTTTTATCATTTCAGTTTTTTTTTAAATGTAAGATAAAAAGTGTCTGTCTAATGAAAAGGTCTTGTTACTTTGGTTCTAGTTAATCAAATGTTGCTGAAATTCAGATATAAGCAATCTTCTTGTTCCAAAATTTGAAGGGAACCTCCTGTACTTTGCTTACGAAAGCTGGTCGGTATTATTGCTCAAAATCTGGCCATAGAATAAGCTTGCTTTAAAACTGTTGGAAGTCCCAGGGACAGCTCCAGAAAATGTTGGGCAGAAAGCCCTGTTGTCATCTTTGAGTCTTCATATTCATAAAGTGCACTTCAGTGCTGGTTAATTTCAGCTTTCATAACATAAGCACGCCAAAGTGTCCCCAGGTCCGTTGATAATCTCAGGGCTTTTGTTTTTTGTTTTTCTTCTCTCTGGTTAACCTTTATTCCAAAGGGGGAGCTTGAGGAAGAGGGGCAGTTGGCTGCTCCTGGCTGTGAATTTGATTTGATCATTTCTATTAAAGAGAGTCTTCAAGTGTCTGGGTTTCCAATGCAGATTTCCTGTCCCAACAACTCTTTCCTCCATGTCTTGGGCGATCTGATGTGTAGAGCTGTCAGGGACTGTGCTGGGTTCTCTCTTTCGTAAGCGTTCCTTGGCTGCAGGTAAAGAACACCACTGGGCAAGGCAAGGCCTAAGAGGAGAAATTTCAAGTGGACAGACTTCCTGCATTCTAAAAATACTTGAGATTTTGGCTGTCTACAGGAAAGGGAGATTTCCTCTCAAGACCATCAGACTTGGGATGAATATTCCCTTTCTTGACACTGCCCACCTGGAACCACCGGGAAAGTGTACTCATTCACTTGGAGGGATACAATATTCTATTTTGTAATGTACAGAGAGGCCATCTGTAATTTAACGGGGAGTGTACGCTCATTACCCATCTATTTTCTGGTATAAATGTTGGGATTATGCAATAAGTGGTTCTTGAATGCTAACTCTATGCCAGCACTCATTCTAGGCTGAAGGTTCTCCAACTCTTTGGTCTCAGGATCCCCTTACAATCTTAGAAATTATTGAGGACCCCAAAGAGCTTTTGTTTGTGTGGGTTTTATCTAGCAGTATTTGTCCATTTATAAATTAGAATTAAGAAATTAAAAATATTGATCAATTAATTTTAAATTAACAATAATAAATCTACATAGTAACACTAATAACATAAATGTTATAAAGTAGCTTTATTTCATTAAAAAAAACAAAAAAATAGTGAGAAAAGTGACATTGTTTTACATTGTTGCAAAATTTGTTAGTATCTGGCTTTATTTGATAGCTGGATTCTGATACTCTGCATTCAATCTGTTATATGTTTTGATTAAAGCATATAAAGAAAATATATTTCTCATATAGATATGAAGTTGGAAAAGGAGAAGTATTTTAATAGCATTTTTTAGATAATTGTGGATAATCTTCTTTGATGCTTAAATATAAAACTCAATTAGCAGTAAGTTCTTAAAAGTTAGTTGCAATTAGAAATTTGAAACCATATCAATGAACACTTTTAAATTAAAATCTACTTGTCTACCTTTCATTTGGAATGGATCCTTTAACCATTCATAATTTTGTAACTTCATGTGTTATTCACTTGGAAAATGATAGATCGCTGAGTTATTTAGATAGTCTATAACACTGGTTCTCAACCTTCTGGCCCTTTAAATACAGTTCCTCATGTTGTGACCCAACCATAAAATTATTTTTGTTGCTATTTCATAACTGTAATGTTGCTACTGTTATGAATCGTAATGTAAATATCTGCTATGCAGGATGGTCTTAGGCAACCCCTGTGAAAAGGTCATTTGACCACCAAAGGGGTCACGACCCACAGGTTGAGAACCGCTGGTCTAAAAGCTGACACACTACCCTTTAAAAAAAGAAATCCTCACTGGACGATATTTCTTACTGACCCTAGAGAGAGAAAAAGGGAGAGGGAGTGAGAGAGAGAAAAAAAATCACTGATGTGAGAGAGAACCATCACACAACCTGGGTATGTGCCCTAACTGGGAATCAAATCCAAGATCCCTTGGTGCACAGGACAACACTCCAACCAACTGAGCCAGGGCTGTACCCTGTTCTTAAGAAGTCAGTAGATGTGGGTTCTCCCAAGAAAGGGAGCTGACTTTGTACAAGGCAACTTCCTTTCCTGGGGAGAGACTTGGCTGTAATCCATCAGCAGCCTACAGTTTTGATTGGAGGAAGGGGAGCCTTGGTGCTAATAGGAATCTGGGTACCACACTACAACATCCACCATGCCTCGCCTCTCTGAATTTTCTTTTCTTTATTTATAAACTGGAGATACACATCAGAACAGTTGAGTGACTCGATTATGGTAATGTATACGAAAGGACTTTATTAACAACATGAGTATGCAATGGTGATTGTTGCTCTTACAGGGAATTTATGTGACTTTAGTGCATCTGCCACGAATCCTATATAATATTTGAACCTAAATATTAGTTTTTTCCATAGCTACCCCTTCATATGGCTTTCCCTACAAATCATATTTGTCACCTCCTGTTTTTCTCTTCTAGAGACTGCTGTTATGCATAACTGAACCATGTTCCCATGTTAGCAGATAAGGGATTTACCTTATCTTATAGGTAATTACTCTTTTGCTTTTCATTCATTGCTGTTTCTGTTATATGTTTAGAAAAGTAGGCTAGGAAATTCTTGGGAGAAAGAAAACAATTCTATATAGAATAAATTTGGGCAATGGCCATTTAAGCAAAGTTTACTTACTCCAAGATTTCTTGGAGTCCTTAATAAGCTAATATCTTGTGACCTCTAAGGATGAATTATACTATGAGGCACAAGACCATGTATAATGCAAGAGTGCATAGACTTTTTTCAACCAGTGACTAGAATTCTGAAAAGCTGACTTTGAGTCATTTTGCCTAAAATGGGGAAAAAATGATTCTAGGGCTCAATGTATCTCAAAGTTCATCCTGTCATCAAGCTCATGTTATAGATGGACAAGTGAAGGTATACCCAGGAGTGTAACAGAGTGAAGTCATTTTGTTTCCAGGAAATAATTTCTGAGAAACATATCTTTTGTCCTAGACTGATCACCATCCAATATTCAACCCGTCCCACTGGCGGGGTCATCGTCACCTTTGGGTCCAGGAAAATTACACTCCTATGTGGTTCCTGGGGTGTATGGAGGGACAATATCACTATCAATTTAATTATTTGGCTCCTCTCAATACAGCAAGCAGAAGTTTAAATTTTATTTCAAGATGTAAATTGTAAAAACAAGTTTATTTCAATCAGGACCTAATCAATTCTAGTTTCTTGGGAAACACTTGGCTGTTGGCAAGCCAGGACCTACCTAGTCGTAAGGCTCAGCCCTGGTGTGGACAGGGTCTGGGATGAAGACCTTCTGATTGAATAATGAGTGAAGGGAAGAAGTGGAATTTGAAGGGAAAGTGGAGCAAGTGTGAAAGAAAAGCAGGTTTCATATAATTTCAGGCTATTAGCAAAGCCTGTCTTTTGCTCACTAGAATACTGGACTGAATTCTCTTATATTGTTTAGTGCTAATATTAAAAATTTAGCCCTAGCTGGTTTTGCTCAATGGTTAGAGTGTCAGCCCACAGATGGAAGGGTTGCGGGTTCGATTCCAATTCCAGTCAAGGGCATGTACCTTGGTTGCAGGTTCGATCCTCAGCCCTGGTTGGGACGCATGTGGGAGGCAACTGATCAATGTGTCTCTTTCACATCAATGTTTCTGTCTCCCCCCTTCCACTTCCACTCTCTCTAAAAATCAATGGGAAAAAGAATATCCTTGGGTGAGGATTAGCAAAATGAATGAATGAATGAATTTAGCAACAGTAAGTGTACATTGCACATTCATGGTTAATCCACGTGTAAGGAGATGGGATAAGAAATGCAAGACATTTTTGGTTTTATGACCCATAAAATTAATCATCTGTCTGCTGTACTTTTATGAAGATGAGATAGTGGAGAGAGTACCAGAGTAGGAGTCACAGACCTGAGTTGTAGTCTTGATTTTGTCATTAAATGACTCATCTCTTGGGCAAGCCATTTCCTCGCTCTGGACCTGTTTCCTGCTTAGTCCCAGGTGGAGGCTGGCACCTTCCAGCTCCGACAGTCCATATTCTCTGACTCCATGTCATTCTTGTCTTCTTAAACACTGACCCACTCCCCTATTTCTTATAAGACCAATGCCAAAGTTTTTCAACTGTTGTTCAAGGCCATCTACTTTCTGACTCTCCATCCTTGCTAGCCACCTTTTAAGCTCACCTATTTCTCCAATGACAGGTCTGCATTCTTGCTGCTTATTCACATCCAGTTCACATGCAAGGCCAGCCCCAGGATCACCTCCCTCTGAGTCCTTCTTGATTACTTTTCCGGGAACTATTTCTCCTCTAATGCTGATGGTCATTGCTATGTTTTGGCTCTATCCATTTACTGTAGACTACTCTTAGTTTTTCTTTCCCATGTAAATGTTCACCTCCACAAATATATAATGGTAAGATACATAAGATCATTTTAATTATTATTTTTTTTAAATTTCAGGACATGGTGATGAAAAGAATATAGTAGAAGTTTGTTAGCTAGTTTTTTTTAAATTTTTTATTAAGTTATTACATAATGTGTCCCCACATTACCCCCCATCCCCCCACTCATGCCCTCACACCCCTGTTGTCTGTGTCCATTGGTTAGGCCTATATGCTTGCATATAAGACCTTTGGTTGATCTCTTCCCCTTACCCCCACCCTCCCATACCTTCCCTCTGAGGTATGATGGTCTGACAGATGTTTCTCTGTCTCTGGATCTGTTTTTGTTCATCAGTTTATGTTACTCATTATATTCCATAAATGAGTGAGATCATGTGGTATTTATCTTTCTCTGACTGGCTTATTTCACTTAGTATAATGCTTTCAAGTTCCATCCATGCTGTTGCAAATGGTAAGAACTCCTTCTTTTTTACCGCAGCATAGTATTCCATTGTATAGATAAATGTACCACAGTTTTTTAATCCACTCATCTACTGATGGGCACTTAGGCTGTTTCCAAATCTTAGCTATGGTGAATTGTGCTGCTATGAACATAGGGGTGCATATATCCTTTCTAATTGGTGTTTCTAGTTTCTTGGGATATATTCCTAGAAGTGGGATCACTGGGTCAAATGGGAGTTCCATTTTTAGTTTTTTGAGGAAACTCCATACTGTTCTCCACAGTGGCTGCACCAGTCTGCATTCCCACCAGCAGTGCATGAGGGTTCCTTTTTCACTACATCCTCGCCAGCACTTGTTGTTTGTTGATTTGTTGATGATAGCCATTCTGACAGGTAGCTAGTTTGTTTTGTTTTAATTTAAACATTGGACTTCTCCAACCATTTTCATGGACATAAGCAATCCAGCTCATTTCCCTTAGATTGATGATTTCTATTTGTCTGTAGCCACAGTGATAAATGCATTCACTCATTCTTACTTGGGCCAATGAATCAACAGTGGATTTATTTATTAATAGGTTTCCTTGAGGAAGGGCAAGGAGGCCAGTGTGGCATCAAGAGTGGGACAAGTCACTCAATTCAAGTGGTCTCTTCAGATGCCCACTCTTGACAATCATGCTAACATCTTATTGCATCTAAGTGTTCTGTGCATTTCCATACTAGTAGTACTCACCAGTGCTTCATGAGCATAATCTCATTCACTCCTTACAATCATCCCTTGCAGTTGGGACTAGATTACAAATTAGGAAGTCTTGTTCAAGCGATATCTAATTAGCTTCTCTTGGTCACACAGAGAGCACACAACAGAACTGGTTTTTAAATCAGGACTTTTGCCAGCTGGTGTGGCTCAATGGTTGAGTGTGGACCTATGAACCAAGAGGTCACAGTTCAATTCCCAGTCAGGGTATATGTGCAGGAGGCAGCCAATCAGTGATTCTCTCTCATCATTGATGTTTATATATCTCTCTCTCCCTCTCCCGTCCTCTCTCTGAAATCAACAAAAACATATTATTTAAAAAAATAGTAAACCAGGACTTTCTGAGTCAAGAGTTAAAATTCTTACCTGGAGTGGTCAGGAAGAACACATAAGAAAGTTTGTAGAGTACCTTCCATATCAAACATGCTATATACATTCTACTTAAAATGTTCTAATTATTGGGATTTCTTTTCAATACTTGACTGAACTGAGCTAAAGAAGACCTCCTTATGTCATTGGTCCACTCTGGGCAGAGAGTGAGTTAGAGCATGGAAAAGTATGGCTCTCTACTTTGGAAGTCCTAAGAGAAATTGTGGTGGAAATGCTGATAACTTCAGTCTGTAGGTATTGATGTGGAAAGGACTAGGGATTACCAGAGGTGGGACAACTGTATCTGAAGGCACCTTACTTAAGGAGATGCAGTATTATAGCAGGAGAAGCATTGTAATGGCACTCTGCACTAAGCACCCAGGCCACAGAAACAGCAGTGGCCATCACTGTGACCCTGGGCAAGTTACCTAACTTGCCTTAGTTCTCTAAGCCTTCTTTTCTTCATCTCTGAACTGGACGTAGAAGAATCTGCTTCACAAGTTGCTGGAGGATCAAACAATAGGGTTCAAGTACTGAACACATTTGCTGAGTGCTTATTATATATTAGACACACTTTAGATCTTGGAGACTCCTTGCTCCCAGAGATGGTTTATCCAGCAGAGACACACAATAAACGAAATAAAGAAGCAAACCTTATGGTCTGTTTGTCATTGATAAATCCCAGAGATAAAAATTAGGCAATGAAGTAGAGGAGGGGTGCTAGTAGGTTAGGAGGGGTCAAAGAAGGTCTCACCAAGAAGATTGCATTGGAGAAAATCTAGAGTCTATAAAGGAGTAAGCCACGTAGTTAGGCAAAGAAAAAGTAAGAGCAGGAATGTGCCCTAAGAAGAGCAAGGAGGTCAGTGTGGCTGATCAGAGTGGAGGAAAGAGCAAAGTAATAGGAAATAAAGTTAGAATCGGTACTGCCTTATAGGTTATCACAACTACTTTTAATTTACTCTGAGCGAGGCATGAACCTTTGGAAGGTTCTGAGCAGAGCAATGACATGATGTAACTGAACAGCAGGACTTTGGCTGCTGTGTTGAGAACAGACTGAGGAGGGACCATTAGGAGACCATGGCAATCATCCAAGCCAGTAAAGAATATCAATGCAGCTGCTCCATAAAAATCATATAGTTTCTCCCACTGTCTTGTATGAACATGAGTCCCCCCCTAATTCCCATGTGTTTCAGGGCACCCTGGGAAGCTGTGAAGACAGATGTCCCTTGCTGATTGATTAGGTCCAGATATGGAACCCCAAATGCCACCCCCCAGAGACCAAATAAAGAAAGTTCTCTGAGTCATGCAGCCACTGTCAAGACATATTGGTGGCTTCAGAGGCATCCATCCAAGCAGGGAAGGTGTACTTCACCAAGTGGAGAGCCTACACCCAGAGGAATGCCAAATCAAGCCTTTCTCACATTGGGATGATGGGCGGGCCTTCTGTTTTCTCTGGCATTGGAGCAGATCACATTATAGAACAGATGAGGTCTCATATTCTCTGGGCGCCCAGGTTGACACTGGCATCATTGATTTAGTTCACCCTGGGATGCCTCACCCTGAAATCTCTTTGAAGCCTGCTTACCAGAACCCCAAAAGAAAACATGTGCAAGACAGCTTCCACTGTAATGAATTCCCCCTAGAGCAGCGGTTCTCAACCTGTGGGTCGCGACCCCTTTGGGGGTCGAACGAGCCTTTCACAGGGGTCGCCTAAGACCATCGGAAAACACATACTTGTAATTAGAAATAAACATTTCACAATATATAATTACATATTGTTTTTGTGATTAATCACTATGCTTTAATTATGTTCAATTTGTAACAATGAAAATACACCCTGCATATCAGATATTTACATGACGATTCATAACAGTAGCAACATTACAGTTATGAAGTAGCAACGAAAATCATTGTATGGTTGGGGGTCACCACAACATGAGGAACTGTATTAAAGGGTCGCGGCATTAGGAAGGTTGAGAACCACTGCCCTAGTGACACAGACTTGGCTTTTCTACTATTTAGAAGCAGGTGATAAATGGTTTATTAAAAATTATTATTAAAAAGTGGTTCAGATTACCTTAAACAAGCATTGGTAGATGTCTGGCTCCCTTTCATACCAACCATCTGGTCTGACCAAGTCATTTCATGCTTTCAATTAGACATACCTTGCATGAGCTCTTTGACATGGCAGCTATGTGGTTGGCTTTGCCAACCCTGACAGAAAGGCTAGGCGAGCTTACCCTGTGTTCTCCTGCTGAAGCACTTTATTTAAGGCTTTGGTGAGCAATGTAGCCTGCCCCAGGTTACCCCAGACCTAGCAACCCACAACCATGCAAAAACACAGAGACTCCCCCAGAGGCCTTCTGCAACAGTTCCATGGCCAAGTGCAATTTTGGCACCTGGAAATACAGCCTTCTACTGGAAAAGTTCGCCGGCTACTCACCCTAAGAGCTAGGAAATAAGGCCAAGGTTGCAGAGAGGCTGTACCCATTGAAATGCAGCCATTTCAACTCTCTCCCAAAGGAGTGAATGTCCAGGAACTGAAGTTCATATGGCACAGTTATTACTCTGTATTTCCATTGGGTGCCAGTAGTCTCATACATCACTTTGAAATGGTTCCCATGTTGCTTGGCCCTCTGTAGACTCTGTAGGATGGAGTGAAGATTGCAGCCCCCTTTCTAGGATAGCAACTCTTAAAGGCAAGGAGCTGGATTGCTTATGTGTCCATGAATACAGTTGGAGAAGTTCAGTGGTTAAAGAGAGGGCATTACTGTGTTGCTCATCCAGTAGGAGCAAGATGATGGTAGCTACCATGGCAGCAGCTGCAGGAATTGTGCCACAAAGACCACCGATAAGCTCATTTTAAATCTTGCTTTCTGGCTTGGCACACCAGCCTTTACAAGTATCACGCTAAGGTGCAAAACTAAAGCATCCCCCCCCTCCTAATGTTGCTGTCTTCTCCTCACATTGTGTTTTGGAGAAAAAAGAATGAGCAATATGGGAAAGGATGGTATAACCCTGGTGCAGATAAAAAATAAAGACTTATGGATGTTAGGTACCAGTGAACTCTTTAGAAATACATAGAGTAGCTTGACTTCTAAGAAAGCTAACGAAAATACAGATTGTATTCATAAAATTAGAGTACATGTAATGAAAGAGTTATAGTTGAGGCTGTCCACACAACCTAAATTAGCCTATAGACAAATAGGAGGCAAGTAACCAGAGTAGTAAATTAATTTTGCATATGTAATATGACTGAGAATACTATGTTTATTCTATTGAAGTTAGCTATGGTTGTTATTTTCAAATACTTTATATAGAAAAGGGACATGTATGGTGTTTTCCAAAATGGGGTAGCCATACTACCATTGAGAAATTAATAATACATTAATAATAATAATGCTAATTATTAATACATCAATACAAATAATACATGTAATTAATAATGCATTGATAGTAGAATTAATAATTATTAAAAATATAAAACAAATACATCAAACTATGAGTTCACAGATATTATGGCTCAGTTTTGAGATTAACATAGGTGTTTAAGTTACAATGAGTTGAAAGAAAAAACATAAAGTGGTTAATGGTATAAGGGTGTGATGTTATATCATGCGAACAATATGGAAACGGTAACCATGTGGGTAGCAGATCAGATTTCTGGGTGATCCCATGGGAGAAAATGAAAACCAATGAGTAGAAGTTCCTGACATAAGTTTCAGCTCAACATACAGCAGACTTTACAATCAGTTCATTGCAATGGTAAAATGGGCTACCCCAAGCGTGAAGGAATTCTCCAGGCCCAGGAGTGTGAGAGCACAGCTAGAGGGCACTTGGTGGGGATGGGGTAGAGGAGATTCAGGCATCAAATAAGCAATTGGACTAGGTGACATTTAGGCCCTCTCTGGCCCTGCTACTATGGGACTGAGTTCTGCATCATCTCGCTCAGCACAGAGACTCCTGACCTTTTCATGTTAAGAAAATCTGTTGTTTGTTTCTCTTTATTTGGAAAATGTTGGGAGGAAATCAACACTATATTATTAGAGATGCCCTGGGTTCCTATTAGGCTGAGCTGGTAATGATTGCCTCCAAGGCACTGATTTCAGCAATTAGCCATGGTCCCCATTTCCAGCTGTGACACATTAGGTAGAACTCATCTCCTCATTCATTCTCACTTAGTTTGTCTGTAAAAGAAGACCATGTTCCACAATAATAAAAATTGGATCTGGGGAAGGAATTGGATCTGGGGGAGGAATGAAATTTCCCCTGAAAGGAGAAGTAAAATGTAAGTGTCTTCTCAAGTCACTGGTTCCTTTACTGTAGTTTTTTTTCTTTTTTAAAAAATTCTCACCTGAGGGTATATTTTCACTGATTTTAGAGAGAGAGGAAGGAAGGAAGAGAGAGAGAGAGAGATGTGAGAGAGAAACATCGATTGGTTGCCTCCTGTACTTGCCCAGACCAAGATTGATATACCCAAAACCAAGGTATGTGCACTGACTGGGAATCGAACCCACAACCTTTTGGTGTATAGGACAATGCTCCAAACAGCTGAGCCACCTGGCCAAGGCTATGTGCGTATAGCCCTGGGCAAGTTACTTAATATCCCTGAACTTTCTTTTTTTCTCACCTCTAAAATGGGAATATAATACCAATGCCATGGTTGCTAGGAGGATAATGATTATAAAGTACATAATGTCATATTTATCACATCACAGGAGCTCATTAATTCATAGGTATTCTTATTTGACCCCTTTCTTTTCATCATTATTACTATTTATATAGCAAATGGAATTCCTGCGATAGTGCTTCTAATTAACTTCTCCCCTCACTAATTCATTCAGCAGACATTTCTGAAAGTGCCTATGAAACCAGGCTCAGTGCCAAGTAAGCACATGATAGTCTCCATTATAGAAACCAGAGGCCAAGCTTGATAACAGTGCTTTAATTAGAATAATACTGTACATTTACCCAGCACTGCATGTCACAAAATACATTCATGTAACATAATACCATTTTTATAATCTTCCAAATCTTGGGATATAGCAGGCTTCAGGAGTGCAGAGACCATATCTGTCTTGTTTATTACTAGATTCTCTCTTCCTAGCAGAGTCGGGAACATCACAGGGAATCCATCAGTATTAGTTGAAAGAATAAAGGAAGGGATTGATGAGCCAATGAAATTAGCCAAAAGGAGAGTTATTGATATCATCATTTTACAGGTAGAGAAATAAAGTGTCGTTGGCTTTGGTAGTTACCAGTCACTGATTAAATAAATAATTTCATCAATTAAACCAGTTGTGGGGGAGATGGCATCTTACCCGTCTGTTTTCTTGGACATAAAAATGAGAATAAAATAATGCAATCTAAATGTAATATATAATAGCAGTAGTAGTAACATTAGCAACAATGAAAGCTACCAGGATGCAGTCTTTGTCCTGGGAACTCCATGTGGTCACAGTGAGAGTGGTGGATGCATTCTATAGAAAACATATTTGCGACTTAGGGTATTTTCATCAGCTGCGGTCTTCTTTGGAACAGAGCCTGTGTTGCTTCCTCTTCAAATCTTCCCCCAGTGGTAGAAACTGCAAGCTCCTGAGAGTAGGCTCTTTGTCTTTTCTAGATCTGTATTCCTACTGTGTTGTGCACATAGTAGGTATTCAACAAACCTTTGATGAATAAATAAAAGGATGGTCTAATAGAAGGTTAGAATAAATGCTCAATGGAGCCTAGAGTCAGGAGGAAATTTGAGGAAGGGGACACTTGAAATAAGCTGAAGTTTGATAGACATAGTGACTATGACACATTAGGAGGACTGTAAGAAGGTTATGTGTCTTGTTTAAAGACTGGGCTGGATGTGCAGTGGGGCAGAACTGGATTAGCTTTCAGCCTCTTGTGGGATCTTCCAGTCCTTGGCACCAGGAACCAGGTATTCGGTATCAGTCATCACCCTGTTCTTCTTCCCTATTGCCTTGGTCAGCTCTATTGGTTTACCATTGGTTTATTGAGTTTGACCTTTGTAAGAAAATTGGAGCCACCAATGCCTATGGGAGCTGATGGTAAGAAACTTGTGTTTTTTCCACTAGCATGATGCTCCACGAGCAGTCATCCCAGGGGAATGGCATGGATTTATGGGAAAGCAAATCAGAAAAAGCTTCAGTGGTAAAAAATGTGTGGGAAATGGAATTTCATTACTGCATAACTTCCCAAAGCCTTTACTCGTCTAGCCTTTACCTAACACTCTAATTTCATAACAGGGAGTTTGGGGAACATGGTGTGCTGAGAGGACTCCTAACCTATTTAACCATGGCCCTTAGAGGGGCTATCATTCAAAACTGGTGCTTTATAAGCCCTTTATTCTGTGGGAAGCAGTCTTATAACTTTTTATCATGGAAGTACTTGTCTATTTCTTGGGCACTTAAATATTTATTAATTCATGGACCTTCTGCAGATACAAGAAGGTTTCTTTCCTCTCACCTTCTCTCATCTACCCAGCTGGCTTTGTCATGAACGCTCTTCAATCCCCTCGTCTGTCCCTTTTGCACACTAGAGGGGAGTGTTGAGCCTATTTAGAATTTCCCACTCTTGAGAAAAAGTATGGTGAAATTACCCTTCTTTTTGACATAAATCAGGGGGACTAGGTAGCCAGTAGCTGTTGCTCTTACTGTAAGAACCATTGTGATGGACAGAATTTTGTCCAAAATCCCTAAATTCAGAAGTTCTCAAAAAACCACAGGCCAATTCTCCTCAGAAATTCCTCTGTCTGTACTTCCCATGCCTAGGAGGTTCCAGTCCTCACCCGGGTCCTCTGGGGGTTTGTGAGTGGGTGCAAAATAATGACAGATATACAAAACTTTAAACAAAAAGGACATTTTTTTTTCTGTGTTATCCTATCTAAAGTATTACAACGGTTGGAATGGAGTTGAAACTTCAAGTTCAGTCACATAGACCCTCCTGAGTCTTTCTTTAACGTCTGAGTAAACCCTCTGTCTTTCTTTAGCTCAATTCTAGCCTTGCCATCTTGTTCTCAGGATTCAATTTGAGCCCCATTCACTTTGGGAAATACTGAGGACTTACCACGTGGTTTAGAAAATTAAACCTGAGAGAGTCACCGTCTCTGAACTCCTATACCCAGCCCTGGATCATTCAAGGCTTTGTGTGGCCTTTTTAGAGTTTTCATTTGTGTTCTTCTTTTTCTATCAACTGTGTTGTGAGGGCTTCAAGAATCAGGGCTCTATGTGCCTATATTCCCCAGTTGGAATATCAAAGCTTGACTGAAGGAAGCAGACATGTATTGAGTTCCTACCATGGTTCAGGCACCGAGCAAGGTCCTTTCATGCTTCAGCTCAATTAAGCTGGAGTTTGGCTGTGAAATCGGCACCATTTTCATGAAGCTGCAGGCCACTCAGAGAGTACAGTTTAAATGGAAGAATACATAGGGTGACCTTACATCCTGTTGGCCTACAGTAGTTGTGGTTTCCATCTGTTGTCCTGGCTTTGTTATTAATAATGCCTCCTTTCCCTCTTGAAAGTGTGACAACTTTGTCTGCCAGTGTTATGATAGACTCTGGAGTCAGGCATTTTGGGTTTGGATTCTGGCTCTTCCACTCACTAACTGTGTGACTCTCGGCAAGTTAATTAACTTCTTTGGGCTTCAGTTCCTCATGTAGATATGGCAGATGATAATGCCATCGTAATGGGATTGTGATAAAGGTTAAAGTTAATAATGCAAAGTGCTTAGACCAAAGCCTTTGGTTTTCCTGGAAAGGTGAGGGGACAGCTGAAAAGCTACAACTGGTGACAGACACCTTATTAAACCAGAGAGGTGCAGGGTCAAGCCCAGAACTCTCATGCTAAAAACAGCGTCGCAGAGTTCTTGTCCAGAGGTTGCAAATGTGGGCTCACAGCCCAAATGTGCCCATCACATGTATTTTTATTTTTGGCCTGTTAAAAAACACACAACAAACAAACAAATAAACAAACAAAAACAGATTTAAAAATCAGAAACATTTAAGTAAAAATCCAGATGTAGAAGATTTGGCAGCTCTGGATGGCACTCCCACCTGGTCACAATTGAGCAGCTTTCCTGCTTAATTGGAACATGCTGCCTCCAGCCTCCCCTAACTGCCACCAGGCCAGCTGCATTCCTGTACATATGTTACCTGTCCTGTCCCTGTTACCAATTTATAACTTAGATGCACTTCCTGCTCTTGAATAAGAAAGCATAGAGTTGGAGATTTTAAGTGACTTGTGTAAGGTGTATGGCCCAGGTTCTGGACTTACATTGTGTGTTGGAGTGAGGATGAGGGAGTCCTCTCATCTTCTGAGAAGGGCCTTGAAGAAGAAAGAATTTGGGAAGCCTGTCGGGTTGGTCTTGCTGAGGTTCTCAAACTTTCCTGTGTATCAGAATCATGTGGGACAAGGATTTAAAATGCAGCTTGACAAAGTCATCCCCCCTCCCAATATGGTTTAATAGAGTTGGGGTGACTGGGCCCAGGAATCTGTATATTAAAAAATCCTTCTTTCTTTTTCCTCTGTTACCCTCACCCCCATGATTCTGAAGCAGATGACCCAGGAAAAACACTTTGGGAAACACTGAGCTATTTGTAACATTCAAGGTGGGATATATACCTTGTATGTAGTGAGAAGGTGTGGGAAGAACAGGACGAGATTAATCAGAGGCTCGGTGCAGACAGCTGAAGGCTTGGGGGAAGTTAAGTAAAGAGATTTGAGTATGGTGGGTCAGGTAAAGTTGGGTTCTCATAGCCTGAGAACGCTTTTTTTAAAAATTGAAATATATTTGAAACATAACATTGTATATCTCTGAAGTATAAAACATGTGGATTTCATACATGAATTTTTGCAATCTGATGGCCACTGTAATGATAATTAGCACCTCTATCACATCACATAGAATTATCCCTCCTTTGTAGCCAAACCTGTAAAAACAGAGAGTAACGTGGTGATGACCAGGGAGATGCAGAATGTGGGGAGATAGGATAGATGTTGTTTGAGAGTAAAACTTGCAAAGAGTAGTCAATACCTCCTAGGGAGCTAATGCACAGAATATAGATGACAATATTGTATTATAGTCATCAAACTTACTAAGAGACTAGATCTCAATGATTCCAGTAAAAAGTAAAAAAAAAAATAAATAAAAATTAACCCACAAAATGTCAATGTCCCTGAGCCAGACAGCCTAGCCTTGGACAGAAAGTAAAAGCCTGATGTTGGCTAAAGGAAACAACAGCAGAGGGTGAGATTCCATGGGGAGAGTAGCAATGGGTTATCAGGGCTGAAGGGTGTGACCAAAAATGTTAGTTTTGTGCCTCTGGTAGGGCTTAATAGAAGTACCATGTAAGCACCCTTTGAAGGATCTGTTGATCACCCTTGAGTATAAAGAACCAAAAATGGAGGGGAACTCAGCCTGGGGTCCTTCCACCCTCCATCCTGTCTGATGTCCCACTCTTTTCCCTACTGTTCTCTGCTCTCTTCATTTACTACAGTTATGTTTCTTCTTACTCTTCCCCTCTCTACCTCTCTGTCTCTTTCTCTCTTCTCTCTCTCTCTATTCCTCTCTCTCCCAATATGTAAGTCACAAACCACACAAGTAATCATAGCATCCAAAAAACATCCATCACCACGTGAGGAGAATCCAGGGGAAGAAACAAAGCCTTGAAAAAAGTTTCTAAAGTAGTAAGCCCTTGTCAGATTCCAACCAGCCTGGGCCTCCAAATGGAGAGGCAGAGGCCTGAGCAACGTCCCCAGAGCAGTTCCGCTTCCACTGTGCTTTTGCCTTTGACTATTACTGTCAACTGTGCTTTATCATGTCATTTTAGCACCAGGCCTGGCGCATTTCTCTGTACAGTAAAAGCTAATGACCCGTATGGTTTTTGGCAGCCTTCGACAATATACATGCTCCAGTTGGAGCAGAGTAAGTCCTTGGAGTCTATAGCTGTGCGAGCAACCTCAGGCTGTGCTCCGTGCTTCATGGGTCTGTGAATATCATAGCTGTGGTCACTGCTCAGAATTATTAATATTCCAGAAGCCTGCTGTGACCTTCTCCCCTACAGAGCAGGCTTTGGTAATACACAGCTTCACATTGGACACCATCCAACTGAAATTTATGACTGGAAGTGGCAGAAGGCCCGCATTATAGCAATGTCTCACCTTCAGCTGGCTCCACAGTTTGGACTCGAAAGACATCATGGTATTTATTTAATTAAAAATCCATTTATTGTGCTCCTGATGTGCTGAGCACTGCGTTTAGATGCTAGAGGGGGAGAGATGACAGGTCCCACTTCCTGCCCTGAAGAAAGTGATCTGGTGAGGGGACAGGGGCATGCCATTAAGGTCCCTAAATGTGAATAGATTTCAGGCACAACCCTTAGCAGACTTTAGAGAAAAGCCTCCTCCCCCATTCTTTCATCCATTTTGCATCCCCTGAACCCTTGCTATTGGACATGCCATCCTCAGACAGCAATGGCACCTTGGAACTTAAGAAATAAAGAATCTCAGGCCCCACTCCAGGCTGATTCAGATTAAAGTCGGGGATGCCCTGATCTAAATCTGGGCTTCCCAAACCTGGATAGGTTCAACAATCACCTGGTGCTCCCATTTTTGTTTGCAGGTGCCAGGAGAATGTGTTTCAAGTACCCACTCTTGGGCCTCACCCTCAGAAATCCTGACACCCTAGTTTGAGGCAGTGCTGGAGGTGTCCTTACAAGCCTCCCACCCCCCATTCCCTATGTATGTCTGATACAGCTGATCTGTGGACTGACATTTGGGAATTAGCCTCTCAAACCATGGTTCTCAAACTTGTTTGAATGTTAGAGTCTCTTTGGGAACTTTTCAAAATCTTAATGCTCAGCCTATACTCTGAGCAGTTAGATCAGAAGCCATGGGTATAGGGCTGAGGCAGCAGTGATTTGAAGTTCCTCCAGGTTACTCTCATATGCAGCTAAGGTTGAAGACCACATCCCTAAACCAGTGCATGCAAACATCTTTAACCCACATAAGAACCTCCTGACATGCAATTCCACCAAGCCAGCCTAGACCCAGTGGTTCCTAATTGAAAAGGAGGTAGAACTAGGGCTGAAACCCAATTTTCCTGGCCCCTAACCAGGGTAAACCTTCTAGGCAGGGTAGTGAGGGCTCCATTGGGACTACCTGCATCCCTAGTAAGGGTCAAGTTGAGGAAGCTCAGACTGAAGTTTAGTAGCTTTAGTCCTTCTTGTGTAATTTAGACTTAAGTTCCAATGACTTGTTTCCTGTTGTGTTGTCCAGAGTAGAAACCTCTATCCATTAATCCTGCCCAGAGCCCTAGCTATTCCCAGACACAGGTATTTTTCTCAGTACACTGGGCTCTAGACATGTTGGCTTTCTTTCATTTTCTCAAATGCATCCTCTTGCTTCCATTTCAGGGTCTTTGTATAAACTATTTCTTCTGCCAGGAATGTTCACTCTCCTTCCCTCTCTCCAGGTATCCCCCAAAACCAAATCAGATTCCCCTATTGTATACTTGTGTATCACCTTGTACCTATATTATATCACACTTGCTACAGTTTTAAATTGTGCATTATTTTAATATTTGAATAATTTCTCTAAGCAATTCCAGTTAAGACAGACACCACATCTCTTGGGCTCGGAACTGTATTATAGCCAGTTGTGTTGTGCCTAGAACACAGCAGGGACTCAATAAACACTTCAGTAATCCCAAACTGCTCCTCCCAGGCATTAGAGGGCCCAGGTCCCTTACATATTCTTCCCATCCCACCCAAGATGATTGCTATTTGCCTCAAACAGACAGGCACCATTCTCATTCCATTTGTCAAGACAAACACTTTAGCTCCCGCTAATCTTCTGGGCATCTCTCCATTTCCGCACCCCCAGCCCCTGGCAACCACCATTCTACTCTGTTTCTGAGTTCAGCTATTTTAGATTCCACATGTAAGTGAGATCATAGACTATTTGTCTTGTTCTCCATATCTACAGATCTGTTTCTGGTTTTTTCTTTTCTGTTTATTTATTATTTTTTAGATTCCACATATAAATGGAATCATATGGCATTTATTTCACTTACCATAATACTCTTTAGGTCATCCATGTTGTCACAAAAGGCAAGATTTCATTCTTTTTTAAAGATTCCAGTGTGTGTGTGTGTGTGTGTGTGTGTGTGTGTGTGTGCGCGCGCGCGCGCGTGCGCGCGCGTCCCACACCGTCTTTATCCATTCATCTATCAATGGACACCTATGTTGTTTCCGTACCTTAGCTATTGCAAATAATGCTGCAATAAACATAGGGTGCATTTGTTATCTTTTAACTAAAGGCCCAGAAATCTTTTCTCTCTGTATAAAATTTCCCAGCAATCAATATGGTTTGTAGGCTTGATCCAGGTTAGAACACCATATGGAGAGATAGTTGTATCCAAGAAACTGTCAACGTGTGTTTCAAATGAGCTGAATAGCAAGCCCTTCAATCGGATGCTATGTGCAAAAATGCTTTAACAACTATGAAGCAGGAGGCAACACTTATGGATAAAGCACCTACTTTGTGACTGGCCTGTTCTGGAACAGCACTGTCCAATAGAACTTCCCACAATGATGGAAACATTCTATCTCTGTACTGCCCAATATAGTAGCCACAAGTCCCACCTGGCTGGGGAGCACTTGAAATGGAGGTAGTGTGACTGAGAGACTAAAGTGTTCATTGTATTTAATTTAATTCATTGAAATTCAATTGGCCACAATGCAATTACAGGGTATGTTACATGTGTTAAAACTAAGCAACCCTCGAAGGTAAGTAGTAAACGCCTGTCCCCCTTTATAAAAGAAGAAGAAATCTCAGAGAAGTTAAGAAACTTTCCAAGAGTCAAAGAGCTAGCAAGTGGCATATTGTCAGGTAGGATTTATTACACCCCCCACCCCCCTCTCTCTGATGTCTTGCCCAGGCATTTTCCTTCCATATAAAATTATTTATATTATATTATATTATATTATATTATATTATATTATATTATATTATATTTTACCATTATTCTCTTGAAATCTATCATTACATCAACTAAATATTGTTATATGCATATAGAGTCATGGTAACCCATTCTGTCCAGGAAAACAAGGTTAGCTAATATGACTGTACCTATGGAGAGAACTCATAGTTGCCTATGGGTGACCCAGAATCCCCTCCCCTTAAAAAGACTTTGGAGTAGGTCTTTCTCTTGTTTTTCCATTCTTACCACTGAGACAATGGACGATGACCTCAAAAGAACAGTCAACTATCAAAGCAAGCTGGTAGTTTGGGGGCAGCAGCTCATTTCTTCCAGCAAACTTAGACTGAATTGATTTCCCAACACATGTTTATAGATGTGTTCTCCTGAGTTCCACACACAGAGAGCCGTTTCCCTTTTGAACAGCTTGTCTGGTTACATCTTGTAGTAATTTATCTGCATGCTCCCTGCCAACTGGTTCGTAGGGAAAACATGTTTGATGCATAACAATAGATCATTTGGGGATAAATCAAACTCTTAATGAAGTCCTGCTTCTCTTCAGCCAGGCATTTCGCTCAGAAGAGTCTCTCTTGGGCTCTATTGACTTGAAGAAAGGGAATGTGGGTGCCCCAATCTGTGAGACAAGTAGGCGCACAGAAAGTTGATTTTCTCCAAGACAAGACTAACGACACAGCATCCCTGGGGTCCCTTTTCATGGAGTCCAACTGAAACCACTGAAGTTGGATTGAAGACTAGAGCCTGGAGACAATTCAGATTAGACCTATGTTTGGAAGAAATGAGAGATCTATTTTGCCCAAAGCCTCACACTTTCCTTGGAAGGATGCCATGGCCGCCCACACACCCTTGTCTTTCCCAGTTCCTGTAAGGAAAAAGAAAGTTACAAGGAGATAGAAAGTAGAAAAATAAATGGGGAGAGGGGAAACAGAGAAAAGAATGAACTGAACAGAAAATCTAAAAGAAAAGGAGGAAAGAAAAAAGATGAAACAGTGGTGAGGTCATGAGCAGGAAGGATGGGGAAAGGGAAAGAAGAAATACCTCAGAAGTTTCCATTTAAAACTACATGTATCATAAGCGTCATTACTAAATAGTTCTCATTGAGTCCCTGCCACCTGCAAGACACCATGCTAGGTGTTCCCACATCCTGCTACCAACCAAGTGAGACTTAGGAAGCTTGAGAAAACAGTGGTTAAGTCCTGCAAAGCCCTTATCCTGCACATCTACACCACACATGCTACTAAGAAAGTATCCAATTTGTCTTATGGCCCCTTTTTCCAAAAGTGGAGGAGTCAGAGGCTGATCAGTGGAGGGAAAAGGCATGATGAGAGAGTCGGGACAACTGATATAAAAGTTTTAATCATATCAGTCTGTCCTCATTTGAGGACATGCATCACCCATAGACATGCTTAAATGCCAAGTCAAACACATCTTGTGCTTTGAGTCTGAACTTGTGAACTCCCCCCCCGGGAGCCTGCAGGGATTGGTATATGCTTTTCATGGAGTTGGGGGGTGCATTTAAAGCTAAACTCTGAGATTGTTTTCTAAGGAGAAAAATGAGCTGTGCTGGTGCTTTTTTTTTTTTTAATGAATGAGGAACTCTTTCATCAAGTCACCCCCTTTCCCCAGTCTTCTCTGGCTCCCACTGCCTCCAGGATCAAGTCCAAACCGTTTGTCCTGAAATCCAAGGCCTTCCACAGGCTGGCTCCAGACAGCCTTATCAACAGTGTTTTTCCACCACGCTCCACTGTGAACGATCAACTCCAGGGAGGCTGGCTGCTCCCTCTTCCCTCCCTCCAAACACACACACACTGCCCCTCAAAAGGGCAAGGATGGCTCCTTTACCTTCCTATGTCTTTGGTTCTTTCACCTGAAGGCCTCTTGCTGCCTCTCACTCTTCTCAAAACCCTATGTGAACTTCAAGGCCAGTCGCTTTGGGAAGGAGTCCCTGACCATCCACACCCATAGTGACCTCTGCTTCCTCTGCTCCTTCATGGCATTGAGTTTTGGTGCCACTGCGATGGCAGCTATGGGTTGTCATGAACTCACTCACGTGCCTGTGAAGGGACTTATTCTCTCTGGCCTGGTATTCCTTTGCTCTCCTCCCTTCATGTCCATCAGCATTGTCCTGGCTTCCTTATAAGTGGCCCTCCATCTGTTGTCTCTCCTTCTTTGCTAGGATGACTGATGACCAAGCTACCCCCAACCCCAGTAAGAGAGAATCATTGTCCTCCCCTCTGTTCCCTAAGGATTATGGTGATCAACAAGTATTTACTGTAGTGCTCATTTCATTCTGTTCTTACGTTGTAGCAATTTGTGTATATTTGCTGTCTTCTCCATTAGATCATAAGCTCCCTGAGTGCAAGGATGCTGGTCATCTTTATTGCTCTCTCGTTGCCTACCACGGTGGATGGTATACAGATGATACTCAATAAATTCTTGTAAAGTATATTTTCATTATTATTGTATTTTTTCAGTTGTGCCTTAATTAACAGGCAAATATGCTGAAGTAAGACTTAGAGATACTTCTTTTTATACAAAATATTTTTTTATTAATTTCAGAGAGGAAGGGAGAGGGAGAGAAAGAGAAACATCAAAGATGAGAGAGAATCATTGATTGGCTGCCTCCTGCATGTCCACCTCTGGGGATCGAGTCCACACCCAGGCATGTGCCCTGACCGGGAATCGAACCGTGATTCCTGGTTCATGGGTTGATGCTCAACCACCGAGCCATGCCAGCCCGGCAAGAGAGCCTTCTTATGAGCATGACCCTTTCTGGAGAAATAGCAAGCATGTGAAATACTTATGGTGGGAGTCTCCTCCCTCCTGTGCACAGCCTTCCTTCTCAGATGGTTTTTCTCTTGTGGTGGGATGGTTCCCTTAAGGAAATTCAAGGTGTTATTTCGCTAAGAAGAAGGGTAGATATAGGACAACTGGGGCAATTTTCCCCTATCTCTTTGGGCATTCAAGGATTGGAAACCAAATACATCATGTATCACAAGCACTAGAATTAAGAATAACATCAGGGGGACAAAGCTGCGTGATCAACCTTTCAGGACCACCTCGTGTCTTATCTCTGCCTCTTCTGGTGCACCAGACCCATTCTCCTCTCTGAAAAAGCTCTCTCCACCACACAGCTCAGCTCCACAGGGCTCTGGGCTGCTGCAATTCTAAGTGATTTTATAATCCCTTCCATTTTCTTCCCCACTTGTTGGCAACAATCACTGTTTTCTACTTCCAACATTCTGAGTGAAGAATGTGATTACCCTTGCTCACTTAGCCTTGCCAAGCCAGAGTCCCTGGCAAGCTTCAGGATAGGCCATCACCGAATCAGGTGCCATCTCTGGTGAAGTCAGCCACCGCTGAGAAGTGGAGGGTGGAGGGAGAGGTAAAGTTGCCGAAAATATGGCTGCCTAAGCCAGCCCCATCAACAGAGCCTGCGGGCAAGTACAATGCCCCTTTCATTGGACTTTTCTGTGAAAACAGACACTTTCATAACAGGGTAGAAAACACAAGTTCTTACAAAAAGGTCAGACAAGCAATATAAGTGAGTAAAGCAGTCTGGTGGAAAGCGATGGGAAATGGTGGCTCCAGCAATTGTTAACATGTGCAAGTGTCGCCAGATCTTTTTGTTTTTAAACAGAAGTCAGAAGCATGGGTTTTAGTGTGAAGTGCCTGAGCTTTAAAACATTGTGCAAGCCAAACCAAACTTATCTATGGGTTATATTAGGCCTGCAGGCTGTCAATTTGTGGGTCTTACTTTAAAAATGATGTACAGGGGCAGATTTGCTGCAAGCAAGGTAAATGACCAACTAGCCCATTATTGTAAAACTAGTCACATTTTGATTAACACCATAGATTAGTTTTGCCTGGTTTTGAACTGCATGTAAAAGAAACCATATTGTACATATTATTTTGTACCTCTTTGTTGCAATTGTTGATTCATTTCATTGCTATATAATAATACATCATATGGCTATAATGCAATCTTCCCCTTCTACTAATAATGAAAATCTGATTTATTTACAGTTTGGGGCCATTATAAATAATGTTGCTATGAAATTCTTGTTCAGACTTTAGGTGTCCTTATACATGCATTTCTATTTGGTCTGTATCTAAAATGAAAGTATTGGTTCCTAGGATAGGGTGGATTTCCACATGGATAGATACCATCATTTGTCCAAAGTGGTTGTACCAATGCATAAAAATTCCTGCCGTCTTGCATTTTCAACAGCACTTGGTATTGTCAACCTCCTTAGCTTTAACCATTCTAATGTGTGTTTGCATCCAGCAATTGGGAGCACAGCAATTCGGCAATTTTTTAGGTTTGTCATATTGTACAAACTTCTGATTGCATGTAGATTTGGTGTCACTGAAGTATAAAATCAATATTTTTAAACATAAAATTTTAGATGGCTCAAGTGGGACATGTTTATACAATATTTCAAACAAAAACAGGCTCATGAGATTAAGTTGCCTGAAGTCACCTGCATATTAAGTGGTGAAGCCAAGATTTGCTCCACTGACTCCAGACCATATACTCTTTTTTTAAAAAAATATGTTTTTATTGATTTTTTGAAAGAGAGGAAGGGAGAGGAATAGATAGAAATATTGATGAGAGAGAAACATCATGGATCGGCTGCTTCCTGCAGGCCTCCTAATGGGAATCAAGCCTGAAACCTAGGCATGTGCTGTGACTGCTAATTGAACTGGCGACCTCTTAGTTCAAGTGTTGACACTCAACCACTGAGCCACACCGGCTGGGCCAGACCATATACTCTAATGTTGGTGATGCTGAATAATTTTTTCCTTTTTTTTCTTTATTAAGGTATTACATATGTGTCCTTATCCCCTATTGCCCCTCCCCCCGCTCATGCCCTCATCCCCCACTTCCCACCCCCTAAAAAGGGGAGAGATCAACCAAAGCATGCTGAATAATTTTCTTCAAGTTACTTAAAATTCTTTAAAAGTGAGAGAACCCACTATGGCCGGAATGAGTTTAAGGGTTTCACAGAGCTGTACACATTGGTTAGAATTGGACAGAGAAGTATTTGAAAAACGCATTCTCACAACTCAGATATGTGATTATGTCTTATTTCACAAAGTGTGTTCACAAATACTCATTCAAGGTTACTGGATGTGGAATATTAATTGACCCTGCCTTGACCATTTTATATAGCTTCTAATGTAATCTTGCAACTAGCCTGTGAAGTTGGTAGTATCTCTGCTTTTCAGATAAGAAAAAGAGACATTTAGTGGCTTGCTTAAGATAATGGGAATGGTAGGGGGCAATGCTGGAACTTGAACTCAGATCTTCAGAATCTAAGTCTAAGGCAACTTTATCATTTGCTTCTTTAGAAAGATATAGAGGCTAGTGACCAGCCAATGGTTTGCTCAGAATGGAAGAATTTCCCAGGTTGTAAGACCTATAGCAAGGTCCTGGGTAAACCAGGACTTGAAATTATCAGTGGGGAAGTGACCATGGGAGAAAGAAAGAGCCTGTAAATAATATTACAAAAGATTCCTGACACCCACAAATAAATCCTGATTCCAATATTGGGGGTACCCTAGATGGGAGCGTAAACTGGTGTACCCACTGTGGAAAAAGTATGGAGATTTCTCAAAAAATTAAGAATAGAACTACTATAAGATCTAGCTATTTCACTTCTGAGTATTTAGCTAAAGAATAAAACACACACACACACACACACACACTAGTTTGAAAAACTATACACACCCCTTATGTTCATTGCAGCATTACTTACAATGGACAAAATACAGACACAACTTAAGTGCCCATCAGGGGACAATGTTGAGAGATGCTAGGCAGGGAGTCATGCTGCCTTCGTTCCTCTGCCTTCCCCAGAAGTTCTGGGCTTAAAGAATGAGTCCCACATGTCTTTATGGACGAGGACTGAATGATCAAATGCACACATCACTGGAAGTGGCATAAATGAACATCCAAAGGACTCATCCCAGCAGATGGGGAGGATCCATTTCAGGTTCCACAATCGACTGAAGCTTGGCACTTTCTGACGAATGTATCCCAGCTGCTTTCATTCCACACAAGACACGTGTGTGTACGCATGTGTGTGCACATGTATGTTTATGAATTTCCATGTTAAAGACAACATACTTGGTAAGCAGGTGAGCTCCATTTCATTTTCCTTTTGAGGAACAGCCATCCACCAAGCAGAAAGAAAGATCTATTCAATGTCAGTAAAGAGTACAACTCCAGGAGGTCAAGGAACTGAGGTGGGTCGCTGGCTTTTGCACTTGGGAATTTAGAAGATTATCTGAACACTTACTTAGAAAATATTTTTTCAAGCTTTTCCTGCCAACTTTCCTATAGGTAATTGTCAAACTGTGGGACCCAGCTCTGAACCTTGGGGAAAGCAGGCAGCCATAGCCTCCCCTCAGTGTGACATAACATTTAAGGTAGTAGACCCTAAGTAAACAACCAATTCCACTCATCTTGGAGGCCTCCCTCCTCCCTCTGGTGTCTAATAAGTATGGGCTCCCACTCAACATTTGCCTCTTCTCCGTGGCTGCCTCATGAAATGTGATGCTAGCTGTAGAGTTGGACGGACAAAGGAACTCAGTAAGTGTAATTTATTATCTAGGATTGCTTTCAACCTTTTTCCAATTATCCACATTTTTATCTTGGCTTGGGCAGACCTAGGTTTATGAGGCTGTTCTTCTGGTCACTAATGGGCTGAAAAAATGGGCCCCAAGTATTTCTTAAGGGATGTGTTACTGGCCTTTAAATAATTTGCTGTGGCATTAGCTCTTTTGAATTAAGTAAGAAAAGCAATACTGACTCCTGCTTCTCCCCCCAACTGTCTGCCCTCCGTGTACAGCAAGGCTTACCATGGGCTCATTTCACTTAGGGACCAAGAGCATTGAGACCAACAGATGGAAGCCCAGGCTGGATTGGACGCACTCCTTAGGATTTATTTACTCTCACCTGGGCTTGGGAAAGATAAAGGTTTGCACTTGAAAGTGGTGGAACACAGAAGAAGCCTGAAAATGTTATGACAAAATGGGAATATTAGCATTCACATCCACATTTTATTTCTAAAAAGAAATAAAACTAACGTAAAAATATGTGGAAACCAAAAAGACCTTGTCCAAACTGTGGAAATGGTGCAATATAGAAGGTTCCTTCTTCTAATCAGATTTGGGTAATTTCCTTATGGATTTTAAGGTGCTTTTTTGGTGGTTTTAGAGTTAATCAGGGCACACTTTATGTTAGCTTTCTAAACAATAAAGCTTCCTTCAACCTTTCAAAAAAAAGGCCTCTTTTCAAGAGACTACATGTATACTCTGGGCCACAGTGTAATAATAATTTTTTAAAAACTAAAGATTCCTGAAGAGTACGTTGAAGGAACTCAAAAGACAGAGACAAGTGGAATTGGTCTGGAAGGCCTGGGACAGTTGCTTACGTGCAGTCAGTAAAATTTCTGAGTCTCACCTGTCCGTCCTAGAGCCAGTGCTGAGAGCAAATGCCTATCCAGCATTGTTTGTCTTTGTTTCTTTTGCAATAGGCTCTGCTATCTATGGCACATGCAGTGCTTTAATAGAGATAAATATTGAGATTAGGGAATGAATGAGGAAGAGTGGAATTCTCATCTTTGACATCTCTCTATGGGAGATAGAGAAGATATAAACTACTCCTAATATAGATAAGAAAACTATGAAAGACCAGTTATATTTTTTATTAACAACAAAATGAATATTATAAGGCCTCCTTAAGTGATGCCTTGCCACTAGGTCCAACCTGGAAGTCATAATTTTCCTGTAAGAAACACACACACATATTTTTAATTTATTTTTTATTTTTCAAACACATATATTTTTAAATATGATGGCTTAAAGGAAGAATTGATGGACCAAAGAAGACCTTCAGGTTGTGGTAGATATCTTGCTTCTTTAAGACATGGAAACACTTTTAAACATGAATGTTCTAACTTGATCATATAAGCTCCCATGGGCATGAGAGTCATGGGGCATACTTTATACAGACTAGAAACTGTGCATCAATGGAAGGAGACTGGTATTCACAGAATCTCTCATGGAGATTCTCACGTGATTAGCCTGATTGAATAATCTCTCTCTCTATATATATTAATTTAAAAAATGGACATTTGTAGTAGAAATCTCTTGTTTCTTTGACTTTTACGTGGTTACCATTTCCAGTCCTTTCCTATATGCTGGAAGATGTTCAAAAAGTGGCTGGATATTATACAAGTGATTCAAGCAATAGAAAAGTGTTTGGGTTTCATGAACTTGAAGGTCGATGTCCACCCTAACATAATGTGATTCTATGACTTCCTCTATTTTCTTCATTTCAGCTGTGATAACAGCATTCATGCTTCCATATTCTAGAATGTCATTCCTTTAGTACAAGGGCAAGTGGGAAACATGTGTGTGTGTGTAAAAATTATTCAGAAGAAAAATAACTAATTTTTACATTAATTAGAAAATAATTAATTTATCTTGGTATTAGACCACTCAACTCCACAGGAAAATGTGTATATTAGTAGACTTAACCCTATCAACACCACACCAAACCTATGTGTCTACTACAAGATGACCAGAATCATTTTGCAATTAGAAAAATGAAAACTCAAGAGGTGAGAATCAAAGGTGAAGGTTCCGTGAGGACCTAGGTCTCTGCTATTTGTGTCCCACAATTTTCTCGGTAAACTCCCATTTCTTCACACTATACTACACCCTATTTGTTGACAAAGATCATTTAGGGCTGAGCATCCAAATCTCATAGAATGGTCATCATGATGGCATGTGGAAACCCTGGACAAGATGGGTGTTCATTGTAATTCAAAGGAAGTAGTAGTCTCGAGTATATTTCAGTGTTATTTATATTCTGTCCACAAGATGGTAGCGTATACTTTTCATTTAATGTAAAGCTGGCCTGGGATCCTAATTTCCCAGAAAGTAGAGAATGGTCTGTGCTAAACTGAGGTCAGCCACTCTGGATACCATTCAGTATTTTTTTTTATTGTGATGATTTATTGATTTGAAATATATTTAGCTCTGCTTCAGCAAGGTGGGGATTCATTCGAAGTAAAGAAAACCCAGAAATGCATTGCATTCCAGCTTAAAGGGAATTTGAGAAGTGGGAATACTCTGGACATTTAAAAACCACACACCAAGGATCAGATACTGACATTTTTCAAAAACACTACTTTAGTACATCATGCAAAAGACATTCAGGATGTCAAGTTCAATTAATCTTGGGTAAAATTTTGCACAGTAACAAAGTTCCTTCCATGAAATCGGTTCAAGACGGCTATAGGTGGTTTCCCCTCAAATCCAAGGGGAAAGTTAGACCTTAGTTGCTATGAAATTTCCATGAACTAAATAAGAGGGCAGGATCAGCAATTTGGCCCGCTCTTCTGCTATGTGCCTCCCTCCCTCATCAAGCCCCCACGCCAGAAGGGGCAAGACACAGATGGGAAAAACATCTGGCCCCATCTGCCTTTGTTGATCAGAGGGACTTCTTTGAGGTTCAGGTCCTGGGCTCACTTCATCTTATTTTTTAAAAAAATTCTTTTTAAAATGAGGAGCTCAAGTGGGATTTCCTTTCATCTTACTATATTAATATTAAATCAGGACTAAGACTCTGTATCAGAACCACAAGAGCAAAGCTCCAGGGCATCTAGTGACTTCTCATTCTGTTGTCTAGGACAGCTGAGCTCCCCACCTAAGAAGAGAGGACAATGACCCAGGAGCAGAAGCTGGGATAACAGCAGAGGAGCAGGAAGGAAACTCCTATTGTCACAATTCTGTAGTTACCTTTCCAATGGGCTCCAGGACGAAGACAAGAGTCCTCAGCCCTCTACACTCCAGCCCCATCCTAGCTATCCATTTTATATACTCCCTACTCTCCAGCAGGCATCCTCTGATCCAACCTGGAGAGGTTGCCTCACTGTCTCTGGATTCTCGCTGCATTTGTTCTTAAACCTTCTCCTTCACATTCTTTTTGGCTCCAGTATCTATGACCTGAGTCAGAAACCCCATGGCTCCAGCTTGCATGTAGGAGGGTTCATGTGTCAAACTTGCTCTAAGAAGCAATGCAAATAGTGAGGAACTATTATTTAGGAAATAAATGAGGAGAGAGAGAGGGAGAGGGAGAGAGGGAGAGAGGGAGAGAGGGAGAAAGAGAGAGTTTTAAGACATCGAAGTAAACAACTTTCAAGAGTAACCATGATTATATTTGAGTAACTTTTCTGTTCTCCATAAAAACTGACTGACTATCTTCTCTTCTAGGGTAACACCTTTCATCATGAAATCTGCTTAATTATATGGCAAGTTCAACTTAAACTGACAAAGACTAAAACAAGATCTGTACTAAGAAATATCAAAAGAAAAATGCATTTATTTATTCATTCTACAAATACCTATTGACTGCCTACTGTATGTTAGGTATGTGTGGGCATTGGGAAGACAAGGTTGAACTACTAGTAAAATGATATGGGATCTATGCTTTTCATGAGCCTTTTAGTTTAGTAGGCAAAAAAAGATATTATGGCCTCGCTAAGCCAAGTTGGTTAAGAGAACAAAAAGCTGGAGTGGGATAAAAGACCAGGAATATTATGATAGTGGAGATCTTCCACATACCAGTAAGGCCAAAAAAGTGAGGGCTAAATATACTCCTTATAATTATGATGAGTCCTTTAGACAGGGAAGCCCGGGGTATTATTGGAGAGCAGAACATGGAAAGCCAACTTACTCCAGGAGGGGGGTACATAAACAATGGGTTCTATTCTTAGATAACTTTCAGTTCACTTACAGGAAGAGAGAATCACAATGAAACAGCGAGGATAAGTTCTATACCAAATAACATAAGCTAGGTACACAAAGAACAAGGAAGAGTGAACAATGATGTTGGGTCACCATTGTTTACTGTTCTTTTAAGTGCACACTGCTACCTATGCTCTCTACAGTATTAAGAGACAATGGCATGTAGAGACTGTCTATTATTTCTATATGAGAATAAATCAACGATTTTAGTCCTCTTAGGAACACATTATAAGTCTGAGTATTTGGATTTTTCTGTTTATTTTGTGTTTTGTGATTAGATCTTTTGGTCATCTAAGAAACTACCAAATCAATTGAGCTTTATGACATTATTTCAACAAAATACTAAATCCCCCCAAAAGTGCAAACACATCTGAAAATACTTTTAAAAGTTGTTTTTCTATTCTATTTTAAATTAGTGTGTATTGGTTAAACATTTTAGAAGTTCTAGGAAAGCCCCACCATTCAAGCTCACCCATGGTTACCCCTTTGATGTAGTACTACTTCTTTTGCTTTTATCTATGGTTTTTTTCCCCCCTCTGTATAGTATTTATTTAGTTTACTCGGTGGTTTGGTTTTCAAACTTTCCTTCTTTCATCCCTCCCAGTATAACTAATACTCAATTATCTACCATGGATTAACTAATTTGTGGACTATCATTAAATCTATGACAAATAATAATCTGTGAAAAATATCTTAAAGCTACCGCAAATCAGTGAAAAATTTTATTCAACAGATATCTATTGAATGTCTATTCTGTACCAAGCACACAACTCCAGAGCAAACAGCAGTACACATGCAGTTAACTGCCACAAAAAGGCCTCCTTCCCCACCTTCTGGAGAAGGCCTCTGCCCTACTCAACCCCATCAGACAGGAGTCGTTGGCCCAAAGAGGGTCTGAATTTTATTAACCCAAGGCTAGAGATTAAATGAAAAAGGAAGAAGAGAGAGGGAACCCATCTCAATACCACTCTAATGTTTGAAGAATGACAAAGAATCTATAACAATCCCATTACGTAATCAGATAACCTCTTGGCCATTTCCCCCCAAGAAATTAATCTGAATGATTCTTAATCTATTTTACATTTTTTAGAATTTCAGGGACTATCTATAAAGTGGTAACTGGATTCCTAAATATGGAATGGAATTTTATCTAAATAAATTTACATTCAATCCATTTCCTACTTTCTGTGACTAGTATGGTTTTAACCCTGATTTGGGGGTTCTCTATGAGCTGCTTTTCTAGAATCCCACAGATGAGGTTTATTGGAATTGGCTACAGTTCCAATTGTTGGAACAGGCTTTCTTTTTTCAAAAACAACATCATTGTAACTATTCAGGATTTTATTACGACCTCTTCTTAAATAATATTTTAAAAGAATATTAAAATTAGCCCTAACCCGTTTGGCTCAGTGGATAGAGCATCGGCCTGAGGACTGAAGGGTCCCACGTTTGATTCCGGTCAAGGGCATGTACCTTGGTGGTGGGCACATCCCCAGTAGGGAGTGTGCAGTAGGCAGCTGATCGATGTTTCTCTCTCATCGATGTTTCTAACTCTCTATCCCTCTCCCTTCCTCTCTGTAAAAAAATCAATAAAATATATATATTTTTAAAAGAATATTAAAATTATTTCTAAACCCAAAGTAATATAGTCTCATTACAGGTGATTTGGGAAAATATACATATAATGGTGCGTCCATTAAAGTGGAAGTTAATTTTACTAAATGCTATTTTCCTCAAGTTAAAATGTTGATGTTTGAAGCCTGAAGGATAATGCAGAGGGTGTAAAAAACTTGTATAAAGAGTCCAAGGGCCTTAGGGTAAAGCAAAGATCAAGACCTCAATCCCTTCTCCCAGGGATTATGGCTATTTATCAAGGTGATCTAAGGAGGCCTGGAGCTAGCCCCAGAGGCAGGGAAGTGTCCAGGAAAATGGGGATTCCAGAGACTGTGGGTGCTGGCATCTCACCAACCAGCAAGATTTTTGTACTATGGATAACCACTAGGATCATTTTGCTAAATTATTCCCCCTCTACTTCCCCTAAAAATATTATTTGAATTTTAATTTGATTTATAGTAGCTTTACATTGATTTGTAAAATGGCACTTTTAAAAAATGTTTACTCATGGCGCTTCCTTCCTCTAAGGTTAGCTCTCAATTTATTCAAACTTTCCTTCTTTCATCCCTCCCAGTATGTTTGGTTTTCTTTGTATAAGTCCCTCTTAGGTCTTAACTTGGATTTTATATGACTAATATTATATATTATATATAAATATATAAATACATGTATTTATATATAACAAATGATATATTTTTCATTATATTTTCAGATTGTTATATGTTAAAAGTTATTTTGATTATGCATGTTATATCTACCTTTTAAATCACCCATTTGTTTTCCGTTTGATTTTTTGTGATTTTTAGGTAGAGTAGCAAATCATCTGTAAATGACAATATTCTTTCCTCCTTTCCCATGTCTCTGCCTTTTCCTTTGTTCCATGCCTAATTGCCTTAAATGGAGCTCTCAGTACAGAATAATAGTGGTGACAGCAACATACTTCTTTTTATCTTAATTTTAGTGAAATACTCTGGTATTTTAAGTGTTGTTTTTGGTTTAAGATAGTTATTTTTTACCATGTTAAGACAATTGCCTTCTGATATTAGTTTATTAGATTTTTTAATAGGAAAACACATTACATTTATTAAATATGTTTTGAGCATTCATTTAATGATCAAAATTTTATTTTTTGATCTCATGTCTTAATGAAATTCATAATTATAGATAATACATGAATTAAAAAAATAAACACATACTTGGTCAAAGTGGGATTGGACTATATAATTAAATAGACAAATACTGTATATTTATGTATTAATTATATATTAGCTTATCCTATATAATAAAGAGGTAATATACAAATTGACCATCACTCCAACACACAAGATGGCCACCCCCATGTGGTCAAAGATCGCCACCACAAGATGGCCAGCAGGGGAGGGCAGTTGGGGGGACCTAGGCCTGCAGGGGAGGACAATTGAGGGGGACCCAGGCCTGCAGGGGAGGGTAGTTGGGAGGGGGACGTAGGCCTGCAGGGGAGGGCAGTTGGGGGTGACCAGGCCTACAGGCAAGGACAGTTGGGGGGACCCAGGCTTGCAGGGGAGGATAGCTGGGGGAACCAGGCTTGCAGGGGAGGGCAGTTGGGGGTGACCAGGCCAGCAGGGAAGGGCAGTTAGGGGTGACCTGGCTGGCAGGGGAGGGCAGTTAGGGGCAATCGGGCTGGCAGGGGAGCAGTTAGGCATTGATCAGGCTGGCAGGGGAGTGGTTAGGGGGTGATCAGGCTGGCAGGCAGAAGCAGTTAGGGGTAATTGGGCAGGCAGGCAGGTTAGCGGTTGGGAGCCAGCAGTCCTGGATTTAGGCCTGGTGGGATCAGGTCTAAATGGGCAGTCAGACATCCCTCGAGGGGTCCCAGATTGGAGAGGGTGCAGGTTGGCTGAGGGACAACCCCCCTCCCCCGTGCACGAATTTCATGCACCAGGCCTGTAGTCTGTATATATAAAAGGCTAATACACTAAGTGTTCAACCAGCCAACTGGTCACTATGACATGCACTGACCACCAGGGGGCAGACACTCAATGCAGGAGCTGCCATGATGCACACTAGCCATTTATAGAGAAATGGCACTGTGGACATTGCACCGACAAAGCAATCTTGGCTTTCCCCAAGTGGGAAACAGGCCCTGCCACCACCCCAGAGTGACCAAATCACAGCTGATGCTGCCAAGACCCATGGTGCAAAATGCGGCCCACAGCCCAGCCCAGCCCAGCCCAGAAATGGTGGCTGTGGGCGCTGAGTAATGATGTCACATAGCAATGCCTGGTTTCCTCTCCCTATCGACTAACCTCCTTAGAGTTTCTTCAGCCCAGGAATATGACTTGCTTAATAGCCAGGTGGAAACATTTTACACTTTAACCAAATGTCTGTGAAGTGTTTTCCCATGCCTCATCTCATTTGATCCTCACAGAAGTTCTGGAATAGGTAGATAGGAGACTTGGTGGAATCCTAATTTCTTTTCATTAGCCTGAAAACTGAGATTTAGAAAGCTTAGAAACTTGACTCAACTGAAAATAAGTAAGAAATGGTGAACCTTGAAAATGACTTTAGGTTTTGTCACTGTGCAGAATATAGTCAAACACTGCTGCAGTTACATATTTTACCTTTGTTCTCCCTTCGTGATCTACAATAATAATCTGCTTCGTGTTGATATTTACTGTTGTGATTCTGACAATTACCTAAAAGAGAAGTTGGGGTGCTTTACTGGGCTGATAAAAGTTTAGCTAAATCAGAAAGGAGGTCTAATTAAGCAAGTTTATTCTATATCTATAAAAGGCTAAGTTGACTTGGGCATGAGCAATACATATAAAGCTCTCGCTGGTGCTAATTGCAAGTGTATGTTTTGATCTGTCATTGTCTATCATGAATTTGGTTGACAATTCTATTATAGAGAAAGGGCAAATAGCAATATTAAAATATTTCTTCTAATTAATTTCCTTTCAATGTGCACCAGGCTACTAGTTATTTATAAATTACTAGAGACCTGGTGCATGAAAATTCATGCACTGGAAGGGGAGGTCCCTCAGCCTGGCTTGCCCCCTCTCACAGTCTGGGAGCCCTCAGGGGTTGGAGGCAACCAGGTGATCAGGGGAAGGCAACACCCCATCACACCTCTGCTGCTGCCACTGCCAGCAGTGCAAGCCTCAGCTGGCCCTGGTTACCTGAGCCTCGGGCAGCCCTGGGAAGCTGGGAAGCCACCATCTGAGGCTTGCCTGTGCCTCAGGCCATCCCTGGGAGGCTGGGTAGCCAACATTTGAGGCTTGCCTGCACCTCGGGCATCAGCTGGGCAGCCACCATCCAAGGCTTGCCTGTGCCTTGGGTTGTCCCTGGGTGGCTGGGGGGCTGAGGGGACTGGGGGACTCTGGAGGCAGGCACGTGGAGTGGCCAGGCCTGCCTGGGGGCGGGCCCGGCCTTGCCACATGCCTGCTGCCCCAGCGGGGCCGAGGGGACTGGACGCCGCTATCTTGTGGCTGTGGATCCCTCCATCTTTGAGGGTGTGGCAGTCAATTAGCATATTCCTCTCCTTATTGGCTGTGGGTTCCGCCATCTTTGAGACAGTGTGATGGTCAATTAGCATATTCCTCTTTATTAGATAGGATAATTTAATTGTAACTTATAATTTATAAGTTACTAATTTATAAACAATAACTGATATTTATAACTTAACAAATAACATAAATTATAATTTATGACAATATAAATTTTAACTTAATTATAAGTTATTAAATTTGAAATAAATTATATAAATTATTAGATATTGATACATAATATATATGTGTATATATACATCTTCACTCCTTATAAATGAGAAGTTAATTCATAGTTTCCTTTACTGCATTATTTTTATTAATTTGGGGCATCAGTTTTATGAAAATTTACAGACTAATTGGAAACTTTTCACTTTTTATATGTGTAAAACTTGTTTTTTTAATAGTATAGGCATTTGTTTTTTTTGTTTTGCTTTGGTTTTAGGTTTTAAAGAAGTACAACTTCTCAAAGCCTTCATATATATTAATCTTTTAATACTTTCAATATCATCTTGAATTAATTGTATTAATTGTTTTTTATATAGAGTAATTATTTATAACTCACTGAAGTATCTAATTAGACATGTATTTACTTTAACTGTCCCATGGACTGTTGTTATTTCATACTTAAAAGAAAAAGCCAAATGTCAGTCTGACCTTTGTAGATTTATAGATGAGGCAGATACTGCCAGTTGCTGACCCAACATTCATTCTTTCTTAATACTGGACCCTGATTTTGTTGGGTGTAGAAATATTCAAAATATTTAGAAATAGCTTGCAGAAAGGGTGGCTGTGTAACATGGTTCTGGCCAATGAATTAATTTACCAAATGGGGCTTCTCTGAAGGTTCCTAATGGGGAAGAAACTGCCAACAAGTGTCCATTTTTTTCTTTTCTTGTCTTCCTATCTCCACTCAACAGCTGAAGTCTCTCAGTTATCTTGAGAGGGTCACCTTAAGGGTTGCAGAGGAGAAAGGTAGAAGGAGCCTGGGTCTTTAAATAACATAATGGGCTGCCTTTTCAGCTCTAAACTGCCTATCACCAGAGTCCTTTTACATTTGAGAAAAATAAACCTATCTTATTCAAGCCATCACTATTTGGATTTTTGTGTTAGTTAGCCTAACAAGTTCCTAGCTAACTAATTAGTGAGCAATTATTTTTGTTGTCACAATCCTTGTCAAATTTTTATTTATATTTGTACTTTTTAAAAAAGTTTACTATCTTGGAGTGTGTTTTTATATTTGTTTACTTGGAATTTAGTGGACCTTTTGGAACAATGTGTTGAAGACTTTTTCTAGGCCAAGAAAAATTTCATTATCTTTAGTTTGGCCTCTGCTCTCTGCCTTCTATATCCATCATATTATTTTAAAGCATAACTGGAGTGCACTTAATAGGCACAACTTTTAGCCAGTGCCTAGCAGAAATTCACTTGGACAGTTCTCCTGGCCCATCATGGGATGTGTCCTACCTCTGCTGTGTGGCTCTCTGAAACTCTGAAATGCACAGTTTGTGCTATTTCCTAAGAGGCTGTCTTCTCTAGAATGCTTTTGTTAAGAGAACTCTACCCCCAGAATGCAAAATACAGTGGTAACCAACTCACCACCACCATCATCATCACCACTAACACCATCACCACAACTTCCTACCCTGCTTTCTGGAAGAAACATTCTGAAAAATGATATTGAAATATAAAGAGGTAGGATGATGTTTGAGCTCAGGCTACTAGAAGAAATACCATAGAATGGGTAGCTTAAACAACAGACATTTATTTCTCACAGTTCTGGAGGCTTTGTCTGGTGAGGGCCTGACTCCTGGCTCTTCTCAGTGTATCATCATATGATAGACAGTAAAGAGAGGGAGCAAACTCTCTCATGTCTCTTCTCATAGGTGCACTAATTCCATCATAAGAACTCTATGCTCATGACCTAATTACCTCCCAAAGACCCACCTTCAAATCCCATCATATTATGCCTTCAACATATGATTTTGGGAAAAACACACTCAGTCCATAGCAAATGAAGAGAAGAACAGTATGGCTTTTCAAAATATAGCACTTACCTAATTAAAGCATGGTTACCTGGTTTTCTGATGAGTAAAGGACTTGAGTCACTATTCACTGAGCCAGAGGTCAGACAGTGGGGAAAAAAATGAAATATTATCTCACCTTGTCTCAAGATTCCTTAGTTGTATTGGATGATGCATTGGTGGGCCGTTGATTGATTTTTCTCATTCCAACTCCACTAACAAGAAAATATGTGGAAAATTAGCCAAGATTCTGGTACTAGATTGCTTGTCAGTAGTCATGTTCAATGTTGTAATGTTTTTCCTCTGAGGACAACAATATAAATTTGTATACTTTATTCCTTGAAAAAACAAACCACATTAGTGCTGTGATTTTTAAATATGTTGTATATGTTGTCACTGTATTTTTAAAGATAAGTTGAAAGAAACTCCACCAGAGTCTGTAGAATCATGAACCCATATAACTAACCCCATAATAATTCACAAAATGTCAGCCTATTTTATTAAATCATTTAAACATTCTGATTATTTATAATTTTTGCTATATGAAAATAATCCTAAAATTTTCTTAAGTAAGATTTTCAGGAGTGAGATTATTTGGTAAGAGTTAGAACATCTGACTGCCCTTAAAGTCCTCTTGATCTTTTAGCAACCTTAGGGAAAAATGAAGTATTTCTTGGCTAGTTTATAATTCTCATTTACTTAATTTAATCATTTTAGTAAATTCATCTGATCTCTATGTACTATTGTTTTACTGATAAGGAAACTGTGGTTCAGAGGGGCCATTTGTCCAAGATCACGGAGTAAATAAGTAGCAAATTAGAGGTAACTGAGTTAGAGCTACCTTGGGAAGTCCAGTCTCTTAAGGTCAAATCCAGTGCTCTTCAATGCCTCCATCCTAACCTTCTAACATTCTTATTTTATAGTTGAAAAAAACAAATACTCAGAAAGATAAAAGGTACTATCCAAGGGCCACACAGCTAGGTAATGAAATAAATTCAGTTCTGCAACTCTCTATAAAGAAAATGATGCTGTATTCAGGGTCAATTTGTAACAGCAAACAATTAAAAATAATCTGAAGAAATGATCAAATACAGTTCAAATACAATATGTTGAAACTTTGTTAATTACCATGGAGTAGCTCTGCTTATGATTCTGTAGCTATGTATATGTATGCATGTGTATTTATTTACCCATCTATCAATCATCTATCTATCTATCTATCTATCTATCTATCTATCTATCTATCCCCTAATAGCTTTCAACTTCCCCCAGTGAATTTCTTACTTCACCTTTCTTCTCTCAACAGAACATCACAGAGTTTGAATTCACTCCTCACTTGAATCCAGAGTTCAAGGAAGAGGCACTCAAGAAGACAGATTTCAATGACAAAATAACACTGAAAAGGGAGCATCTTTCTTACTTACCATGTGAGAGGCCATTTGCACAGTGAAAAATCTGTTCTTGGAACATGCCTCCCTACACACTATTGGCTTCCTCATCTTTTATCCAAAATTCATTTACTTATCATTTTTATATGACTATGAGGCAGGGTGGGGGATGTCTCAAGATATTTCTCTTATCTTTGTACTTTCTCTCTTGTGTTGTCCACACAATGCTTTAAAAAATGAGATTCCCATTGTAATGAATGGCTGGCAATTCCAGAGGAGTTTTCATAGTTTTCAATTTATAAGACATAACTTTGCCATGAAAACATTTTTGCAAAGACATAAATTAGAAGGCTAATGTCACGATGACCGGATCCACCTCCCACTGCTCCCCATGGTTAAAGATAACAGTATCAGCTGTAAAAAAGTGAGTCATTTAGAAAGCTGTAGGAGTTCTGATGAAGACTACAAGATAGAAAAGGGATTCCCAGGTCCTCCCTCTAGGACCCATCCACCACTAGTCTAACTTACTCTTCTGTCCCCACCACACACCAGATGCTACAGCCAAATTGAGCAACTTAATGAATGATTCCCATTCTTTCTGCTTACTTTCCTGCCTCCTTGGCTCATACTGAGTCTTCATCTGAAATACCCTTTTCCTATCCCCAGAGCAAAATCTTGCATGCAATGATGCTCAACTTAAACTTCATCCCCTCTTTGAAACCTTGTAAAAGACATTCATGGAAATAATTAATCATTTCCATCTTTATAATCTCATTCTCATGGTTCACACAATTAGTAGAGAAATTTCTCCAATACACTGGGTTGTTTTTTTTCCTTTTCTACCCTTCGCCCTCGTCTATAAACATTTTGAGAGCATGACAATGATGCCTGAGTCTTTGCAGCCCAAGCATTTAATACGTATTTTCTATAAAGGGCCAGGTAGTAAATATTTTAGGTTCTGTGGGCCATACGACCTCTGCTGCAACTATTCAACTCTGTATGAAAGCAGCAGGTACATAAACATGTGGGTGTGGTACATAATATTTTGTGGCAGCCTGGAAAGCAAAGACAACCTATATCCATCATCCTTTGGATTTATTAATTGAAAACCAGACTGTCTTATGCAAAACAGGGGCTGATATAAAGTTAATTTGAAAATGGCGTCCTGTCAGGGTTACAATTCTAAGATTGATGATTTGCAAGTTTGTAAGGATAAAGCTTTGGTGCCAGGGAGACCAGCACCCATTCCTGCTTAAGTTGAAGTGTGGGCCAAATGCAGCAAGATGAAAGCCATGTTATTCACAGCACTAAATAACAATAATAAGAAAGAATATAAATATAGCAAACACTATTGAGTGCTAACCATGTGCCAGGCACTATTCTAAGCACTTTACATTCATTGATTCATTTAATCCTCACAAAAAACCTTTAAAGTATTGCTTTTATCTCCTTTTACAGATGAAACTGAGGCTCAAAGAGGTTAAATGATTAATTCCTGATAACATAGCAGGTGGGGATGCAGGGAATCTAAAATGGAAGGGTCAGTGCATGCAATACACCGTGGTTCCTAAATGCAGGTCCATGGCCCAGATGCATACAAATCACCTGAGGAACTGATATGAATACTTAGACTCCACCCTTAGAAATGCTGTCAGTATACCCGGGGTAAAATCAAGGAATCTCTATTTTGTTTTTAAGAGCTACCCTTATGATTCAGATGTGCAGCTGTAGTGCAATAAATGGCGGTTCCCCCAAAAATATTTATGCCCATGTTTTAATACCTGGAATCTGTGAATGTTACTTTGGGCAAAGAGTTTGTGGAATTGTATTAAGAATTTTGAGATAGGAGGGTCCTATATTATCAAGTGGGCCCTCCCTAAATCCTATAACAAATATATTTATAAGATGCACACTGAGGATACAGAGAGAAAAGAGGAAGAGTTAGTATAGTCATGGGGTAGAGGTTAGAGCAGGAGCCCTCAAACTTTTTAAACAGGGGGCCAGTTCACTGTCCCTCAGACCGTTGGAGGGCCGGACTATAGTTTAAAAAAAAAAACTATGAACATATTCCTATGCGCACTGCACATATCTTATTTTGAAGTAAAAAAACAAAACGGGAACAAATACAATATTTGTATTTGCATGTGGCCGGCGGGCCGTAGTTTGAGGACCCCTGGGTTAGAAGGATGTGGCCACAAGTCAAGAAATGCTGACGGGCAACAGAATCTGGGCGAGGCAAACAATGAATTTCCCTTTAGAACTTCCAGAGGGAGTGTGGCCCTGCCAACACCTTGATTTTGGACTTACAAATTCCAGCACTACATCTCTGTTATGGTAGCTCTAGGAAACTGATAGAGAGCCACTCTCACGTCCCCTTAATTCCAATTCAAATGTCACAACCCCTCAGCTAAAAAGAATCTTTCACTCCTCCCAGCTGCCATTAAAGTCCTCTCTAGGCTCCGAACCTGTAAATCTCCTGAAGGCAGGAAGTGCACCTTGTTTATATCTTTGTGTCCCGTGCAGCAGGACCACCCTGGATGGCTGTGTAAGTGTTTCATGGAGGCCATGCCCTGCAACACTTAACACAGTGCCTTTTACATGGGAAGCCCTTGATCAGTAATTCTTAATGAATGAAGTCAATGATTGTGAATTCACTGATACTGGCATTATCCTCTATTACAAAGTAATGCACTCAGATTTCAAGATGCTGAAAGTTTGAAGGCAAAACTTAAGGAGAAATATAAAAAAGGAACAAACTGAATTCTTTGGAAGAGGAACTTTGGGGTCTGAACTTCCTTTTAAAGGAGAGTCTGGTGAAAACATATCTCCATCATCTCACACACACATGCAAATAACACATGACATACAGTCCCTCCCTAGCCTTGCACGTGGATCTCTGCCAGGACCACTGTGTCTTGTCATGATAGTCATGCGTTGTCTGTGCCTGACCCCAGAGTTATGTCATTTCCTACTCCACCCTACCCACATCCCACTTCCAGGGACCCAGCAGTGTAAGCATATCTTACCACTCAGATCCTGTAGCCAGTACCAGGAAAACTGCTACTAGAAATGACACCCAGTGCCATGGTTTCTTTTCATGGGAACCTACCTGGCTTTGTGAATAAAGGGTATGAATATATTGTAATAACAATAAGCCTGGGAGCCTTCATTGCCAAGATATCAGATTCTCAACAGATGAACTGTTTTTGAACTGGAAGCCTGCCTTGAAACATAGCTTGATTATTCAACAGAACTTTGCTCCTGAATAGGTATCACAGAGGGGGGAACCTAGGTAGATAACAGGCCAGTGCTCTCCAAGTGAAACCAGGCCCCTGACCACTTTCGTTACTAGTTACATAGCCAACTGAGATGAGTAAACAAACCAGGTATCCCTGATGGGGTATGGGTATCGCTTCATATCCAAGTGCCCTGAGTGGTTAGTGCCCCATCTCTCAGTTCTCTGACTGACCTCAGTGCCACAATTTGGAACACATCCACCTGTTCAGACAAGTTACACAAAACCCAAGACAATAAGTGATATTGCTTAGCGTCTCAGGTTCTGATGTTGCAACGTACAGACTTGGGCTACAATTCTAATCCACTGCTTACAAGTTACCTTTCACTCATTCACACGCCACCATTTGGGGATGTGCTATTATGTGATGGGAAGGAGGGAGCCAAATTGTCCTTTGCTCCCACAGGACAGAGTAGTGGTTACAAGGACTCCTTCTGGAGCTAGACAGGTTCCAGCTCCAACCCATCTCTGCTACTTCCTACTTAACTTTTCTCTCTTCACTCTCTTCAGATTTCTCATTTGAAAAATGGGACTGCTCACAATAGCACTGAGTTCAGAGGTTTTTTTTGTGAGGGTTAAATATGATAATGTTGATAAAGAATTTTACACAAAGCTCTGTGGGCATGGCTCAGTGACCAATGGTCACGGTTTGATTCCTGGTCAAGGCACATGCTGGGGTTGTGGGCTTGGTCCCCAGTGTGGGGCGTGCAGGAGGCAGCTGATCAATGATTGTCTCTCATCATTGATGATTCTATCTTTCTCTCCTTTCTTCTCTGAAATAGATAAAGAATTCGACACAGAGAAGTCCTCAATAAGTAACAGCTACTGTGTAGGAAGGAGCAACGGCATGCATTTATATAAACTTCCTTTCCTAAACACTACCAAATTAGAACATACACTGATTTTCTTTTACCCTTTCAACAGCTATTTTTATTTAAAAAGGTAAATAGAGCTTGTCTTTTAAAAAATTCCTTTTCATCTCACGTGGTTTGAATACTTCCTATGGGCCTGGCAAGGTAACACATTTAACATGTGGCATCTCATGTAGTCCTTGCTGTGGATATATGTCTATGAGGCAGCTATTATTATCCCTACTTCACATCCGGGAAACTGAGGCTCAAGAAGGCTAGGTGACTTGCCAAATGCATTAACTTGATGTATGTGAATATGTGGATTTTGGCTGTGAAGCTTCCTCAGAGCCTAAGACTAATTTATGTTCCAATATCTAAATAGGAACCAAAATGTTGACTTTTTCCAATGACCCAATAAAGTAGAAATTGAGGATGTCTGATAAATCTCATTGGGGGACACAAAATGAGACCCTATATTCTTTCTAAATTCAGATATTATGACTTCTGTAGCAAGAAGCAGTTCTTCAGTCCAGAAAGAAAGGCATATGTGGTAGAAGAAAATTAACCCTTGTCCTTGAAGGCAAGGCTAAAATTAGGAAATTTCATCCAACAATCTTCTCCAAATTGAAGCCATGTCTAGAAGGCATTGGTCCCTCTGTTCCTCCCTAGACACCAAAGGGATGTTAAAAATCCCGTTTTAATTCTGACATTTGAAGTTAAGTGATTTGGGATGGTTACAGAAAGAAATCACTGGAGAGAGAACAGGCTTTAGGAAAATATGAAGGCAAGCAGGGGGGTCTTCCAGATTGAAGAAAATAAAGGGCACAGATGTGTTCAAGTGCAGATATGTCTCATCAAACCAAATGGACCACAGAAGCATCAAGTTACAGGATAAACTAATTCACCAAAACATCAACTTGATCTCTTGAACAAGTGATTTTATTTTGCCTAAGACCCTATATTACAGAGATGTTCATTTCCCACAGGATGAAGCCCATTCTTCCTTGAGAAGAATCCTGAGCAAACACCCAAATAATTAAACTGAAATAGAACATTTTAAGCCCACTGCAGTTCAAACACCCCCGCCATCAAAGCTGGCCAGCCAAAACCAGCTGCTTAAGATCATCCTTTGAGGTTCAATGAACTAGAGCTTTGTTAGACCAGGAATGAGAAAGGATTTCAAAGACAAGGGCCCTTCTTGGGAAATGATTTCCTGATGACCTCTTTGAATTACATGATTTTTCTCATAAAACAGTTAGCCCCCTAATCCTATTGCCTCTACTGTGAATCTCTCCTAAGTCCCTCAGCCAGGCTGGGAGAAAATGATGGGAGGAATGGCCATATCTCCCCAACCTATGACAAAATGTTCCTAATTCACCTCACACCCCATAATATAAAATGAACAAGACACAAGTTTTCCTCTGTTTCTGACTTTGCAAGTTCTGCTTAACTTGAGTGTGCGCCTTTTTAAAAAAAGAAACTAAATTGTAAGGCTTGAAATTATATTGCTTTCAGATCTTAGTATCATCACCACTGTCGACTTTAGATGCTCCATCTACAGCCATTTCTAAAGATTCTTAATGCTTTGGTAATGCTGTTTGGATGTTTTCATTTAAAACAAGCACATGTATATGAGTTTTAACATCATGTGCTGCCTTTTTCTGTAAAGTTAAGATAATAATTTTTAAAGTAACATGCCACCCAGCTGGCGTGGCTCTGTGGTTGAGAGTTGACCTATGGACCAGGAGGTCACTGTTCAATTCCTGGCCAGGTCACATGCCCAGGTTGTGGGCTGGATCCCCAGTGTGGGGCATGCAGGAGGCAGCCGACCAATGATTCTCTCTCATCATTGATGTTTCTCTCTCTCTCTCCCCCCCCTCCTCTCTGAAACCATATATATATATTTTTTTTTTTTTTAAAAGAGAGTAACATACTGTAAGCTCAGCTGCCTGCCTTTGACCTAGAATAGTTTTCAACCTTTTTCATCTAATGGCACACACAAACTAATTACTATAATTCTGTGGCACACTAAAAATATATATATTGCTGATCTGACAAAAAAAAATAGATACAATTTTGATTCATTCACACCAGGTGGCTGTTGTTGTTTTGGTTGCTGTCATTTTTTAAAATTTGACAATCTAAGGGAAAATAATATCAGTGCCCCTGATTAAATAGTCATGTATTGCGTATTTTAAAAATTCTTGCAGCACATCAGTTGAAAATTGCTGGCCTAAGACAATATTATTACTCAAATTTACCGGAGAGCTTTCTACCTAAGGAATTAATGTTACAATAACAGAAGAAAGAGGAATAGGTAGAAATGAATGTGAGTCAGTTTCTAAAAGCGAACACATACCTTGGGATTTAAATATCAATTTTATGTTGAGATTGTTCATACTAATCTGTTTTAAAAAATTGCCTGGAAAACAGGATTGGGAGTGATAATTCTGTACTCTGACATTAGCTAGTTAGCAAATCTCAGGAGAGGAACTGTGATTCTCTCTGCCAGGCACTGTGTGCAAAATTTTTCATGAGTGAACCCATTTACTCTTCATGTTAGCTAGTATCATTATTATCCCCTTTTATGAGATAAGAAATCTGGTGCACAAGGAAGTTAAACAACCTACCCAAAGTCACAAGTATCAAAAACAGCTCATTCACATCTCACCTCAATGTTATAAAAGGTAGTAGTGGTTTCTAGAGAGTTAAGAAGGCATTATGGCATACAGAAAAGAGTATACATGATTTTGGTGCCAGATAGACCTGGTTTGAATCCCAACTATTGAGTGAGTAAACTTGCCAAATCACTTAACTTCCATGAGCCTCAATTTCTTTACCTGTAAAATGGGCTCAATAGGACTTCCCTTGCAGGAGGGTTGTAAAGATTAGAGAAGTATATAAAGCACATAGTGGATTACCTGACACAAATTATTTTCAGTTAAGACTGGCCCTTATTAATAGCAGCATTAATGTCTTGGAGGATTAAATGCAGATTCACTGGTAGCCTGCAGGGACTCATAACACTAATTAAAGTAAGTTCAGGCAATTAAAAAGGACAAGAATTATCATGCTGAGAAGATGCTTAATCCAAAAAAATAACTTCATTAACTAACATTTGCTTAGCAAATTTCCATATGTGAAGCACTTTCCTATTAATTCATCTGCTCATTTCAGCAGACTTATAAGAGAAATTTACATTATTGTCTCTATTTGAAGGAAAATAACTTCAGAGAAGTTCTTGCTTAAGGTCCCATGATGGCAAGTGGGAGGTTTGATATCACTGAAAAATGTACACTGTGTCTTTGTCTCTTTCTTAAAATACTGAACACAGAATTTGTTATGGAGTTTTAGGAAGTTGTGACTTTATGTCTCCGTTAAGAATGATAACACAGGAGATTATACAATCATAAAATTGTGTGTGGGCTCCATCAACATTCATCTTTCTTAGTCTTCTCATTTTACCAAACAGAAAATTAAGAAAAGAGCAATGAAATGCTTCTCATGAAGTCACTTTGAAAATTCATGGCTGTGCTTCTCATTAAAGATGGCAGATTTAACATATGTTTTACATTCCATTTCATCTCCGAAACCCTCTAAAAAGACAGTAAAAGGATTGGTTGTAAGGGCAGAAGGAATGGGAAGAACACAATAACATTCTGGGAGATAGAAAGCAGGTGGTGTAGGGGTGATGGTCTGTGCAGACCCATGAAGCTGAAACTTAAGTTAACAGGGGAAATCCAGAAGTAACCTGACTTACACTGTAAAACCTCACAGAGACTCGGAAATTGGCAGCAAGAAGTACCTCTGAAAGCAGCAATGCAATGGAAGCTGATAGTGGACCTGCTAATATCTCTTTGACAGATGGTCCCTTCCACCTTCCTGGTAGAGGCTGAAGACTGACTCTTTGGGGGAAGCTGATCAGAAAGATCCCAGACAGATGAGTGCCAGATACTACTGAGGGCAAGGATACTTTACTGGAAACAGGGAGATTTACTAAAAAGTACACATTCTGAATGATGAGAACCCCAACTTCCTGTGCCTCCTTGGCTCCCAGAACACTGACAGCCATGCTTTGAGACCCTGGGCTGCATACTGAATAATTCTGATCTGAGGACTCTGACCAGCCCAACAGTAAAGACCTAAAGATACTGATGCTCCCACATCCTCTAAAGAAATGGTCCAGACAAATGGCATTCCGTAGTCACGATCTATGCACCCAGATCTTTCTTCAGTTACTCTGTGTTCCTCTCTCAAAGTCAGATTTAACAAATACAAATGTGATATTTGGGATATAGTTATACGAAAAAGATATTTGTTGTTTATTATAAAACTCAAATTTAACACAGTGTTCCATATCTTATCTGGCAACCTGACCCTCTCTTAAGTAAGAATGAACATCCAAGAATCACCAAGCATTTGAGGACAGCCTCAACACGAAAGACGATGAATAAAACATACTAATGAGGGAAAAGGAACATGGAGTAAAGACAAAAAATGCAAAAAAAAAAAAAAAAACAACACCCCAAAAAACAAACAAAAAACTAACTTCAAAAATAGTGTGTGGCAGTGCTATTTACAATAGCCAAGATTAGGAGCAGCCCAAGTGCCCATCGGTAGATGAGTGGATAACAAAGCTCTGGTACGTTTACACAGTGGAACATTGCTCTGCCATAAAAGAGAATGAAATATTGCCCTTTGTGACAGCTTGGATGACCTTGGAGAGCATTATACTAAGTGAAATAAACCAATCAGAGAAAGACAGATACCATATGATTTCACTTACATGTGGAATCCAATGAACAAAATAAATAAACAAAATAGAAACAGACTCATAGATAGAACAGACTGACGGCTTTCAGAGGGGAATGGGGCTGGATGAAATAGGTGAAGGGATTAAGCATAAACAAAAATATCATCAACAACAAAAAACAAACTTTACAGACACAGACAATAGTATGATGATTACCGCAGGAAAAGGGGAGGGGGGGTAAGAGAGGTTAAAGGAAGATTAAATTGTGATAGAAGGAGACCAGACTTTGGATGGTGAATACACAATACAATGTGCAGATAATGTATTATAGAATTGTACACTTGAAATATATATGATTTTATTAACCAATGTTGCCCCAATAAATTCAATAAAATTTAAAAAATAGTGCCATTTGTTTTCTCAGAGAGTTAAGGAGAATGTTGTACTTCTGAAACAAGGTCAGTTTGTTTTAAAAAAGAAATAATCGAAGAATATTAAAAAGCTATTGTTAAAGTTATGATAGCAAAAATAAAGAAAATCAATGAAAGAGTATAAACGGAAAACAGAGTTACAGAAAAATAAAACATAGGGAATGTATGAAAAGAAGTGACAAAAGAAATAATTCAAGATAATTTCCCCAAACTGAAGGATATGAGTTTCCAGATGGAAAAGATCCTCTGAGCACAAAGGATGACAAAATTAAATGCCCCCAGTAAAGAAAAAAAAAAGGAGAAAAAGAAAGGAAGGGAGGAAGGAAGGAAGAAAGGAAAGGAAGAAAGGAAGGAAGAAAGAAAGGAAGAAGTGGCTAAGCTGAGATATATGTGTCTATTTTAGTTCTAGGAAGTCAGGATGAAAGATGTTCAATAACTACTAAACAATTTGTAGTCACTCTAGTCTAGAATTAATACAGAAATTTAATAAACTGACTAAGCCTTAAGAAATGAGCTTCTATAATAATAATGATATATACAATAAACACAATGTAGTGAAAGAACTTCAGGTCAAGAGTCAAGGGCACCCATTTTAGTCCTGTTTCTGCCCCTATATGACCTTTGACACATCCCTTCACATTTCTGGACCCTAGCTTTATCATATGACATTAAAATAATTGAGTACATAAATTAAAATAATTTTAAAAATCCATATTCCAATAATACTTAAGAAATAATTCAATACCCCACTTTCTATTTCCTTCTTTTTTGCTTAGATAATCTATATGATTTTATTTTTATATAATAGAGTCACATTTCTATAACACTCCACAGATCTTATTCAGTCTGACATTACAAAAATTTTAACTGATACTGTTTTTAAAATATATATATTTGTATTGATTTCAGAGAGGAAGGGAAAGGGAGAGAGAGCTAGAAACATCAATGATGAGAGAGAATCATTGGCTGGCTGCCTCCTGCAAGCCCCCTACTGGCAATCAAGCTCACAAATAGGGCATGTGCCCTCGACCCTTCAGTGGCAGGCCAGAGCTCTATCCACCAGCTAGGGCTTAACTGATACTATTTACAGGTACAAGGTGTGTGGTATTGAATTATACAACCACGGTATCTGTCCTGTCTTCATGGAGTTTTCATTCTAATTGGGAAGATAACTTGAAAAAAATTTAAAAACAAGCAAATACATTTCTAGGACAAATGCTGTGAAAAAAGGTAAGATTCTATGAAAGAATATAATAAAGGGAACCAATCTTAGAGTTGGTGGTTAGTGAAGGAATTTCTGAAAAAGTGGCTTTAAAATTAGAATAAGTAAGAGTTAGGAGGTGAAGAGTAGAAGAAAGAATTTACTAGGAAGAGTAGAAAGTATGAAGGCCTTGAGGGAGAAATTGAGCTTTCAAGGAAAGGAAAGTTAGCCAGTATGGAGGGATGAGATTCTCCCCAGGAAGAATGGTGTGAGATGAGGTTGACAAGAACGCAGAGGCTAAATTATTTGGGGTCTTTGAATCCATGAAGAAAGGTTGGAGTTTATTTAATTTCTCTCTCTCTCTCTTTTTTTAACCCTCACCCAAGGATATTTTTTCCATTGATTTTTTAGGGAGAGTGGAAGATTGTGGGAAAGACAGAGAAACATCGATGTGAAAGAAACACATCAATTGGTTGCTTCCTGCATGAGCCCTGACCAGGCTTTGGACCTGAGGGCTCTGGGCCTGAGGAGGTGCCTGCAACCAAGATACGTGCCCTTGACCAGAACTGAACCTGGGACCTTTTGGTCTGCAGGCCGACACTCTATCCACTGAGCCAAACTGGCTAGGGCTGGATTTTATTTTAAGGGCAATGGGAAGACATTAAATTATTTTAAGTATTAAAATGACCTAATCTAATTTACAACATATAATCACTCTTGCTGTTATTTTATTTTGTTGGATCTTCAATACCATGCATTGAGATAAGCAGTGCAGATTACACTTCATTAGTGAGAAAACAAAGTACAGAGAGGCTAGGTGGCTGCCTGTGAACAGGTCCCGCGGTTGGTTAGTACATGGAGATCCAGAGCAAGGCCTCAGGTTTTCCAACACCAGTTACTTAGTGTATGGCCTGACACATAATAAGAATTCAATACATATTTGTTAAATGAATATACATCACACTAGGACACTGGCTTCTGAGATCCATGGGCCTTTCGGTAAAAGAAAATGTGTTGTCAGCCACCAGGGGGAGTGTATACTTCCCCCCTGTAATAGAAACATTGACCTTGGCAAAGACACCTGGCAGAAAAAAAATCTTTAACTGAACAAAGTGCTTTCTCCAGTTTATACCAAAAAGATTTCATGAAAGAGAATTGGCAACATCACAACAGACCCTTTGTTGTGTGTTTGAGCCGGCCATCTGTCCATGAGACTCAGCTATGGACAGCCTTCTGACTTAGAGTTCTCCTGACTTCATTAAAAAAAAAAAAAAAAAAAAAGTGGTTCCTCCAAAGTAAAGGGCAATGAAATGGAAGTAGCAATGCTTCCTCACACAATTCAAACTGTACATGCTGAACAAAAGACTTATTCTTTCCACCCAACTCTGCTATTTTGAATTTCCTTGAACTTGCTTCAAAATAAAGTTTGGGATGAAGAAAACTTTGCCTGTGGCATATAAATGGTCCCAAATGGCTAAAGGAGCCTACCTGGTGATGAGAGCTCAGTCACCCCAAGTGAGATAGGGCTTCTTGTTTCTATTCTGCAGCCAGGGCTAAAGTACGTACAAATGGGGGAAAAACAAAACAAAAGAAAACATACACATGCACTGTAAAAAAAGGTTTTAAGAGACTTGGATCTCACCTGCCAACCCCTTTTTTTCTCATTTACCAAGGCATGCATTTTGTCAACAACTAATTGTTTGACAAAATTGTGTGGTTAGTTCTCAGTCAATAACAGGTTTGGTCTACACATGTTGTCAACTTTCACCTGAGTTGAGGGATCAAGGAAAATTTTCAAGAGTGCCTTAAAAGTAAATCAACTATCTGTAATCAATTAATGAGGACTGATTGGTCATTCAACAGGTGTTCAGAACTGGATTTAATCCTGTGGGAGGAATAATCAAGGTGTTGTATTGACGTATGGTCCCTGCACTTACTAAACAACTCTTTTTTGTTAGTTATTGAGAGTATTCTCCAAGTATTTCTTCTTTCTTTCTTTCTTTCTTTCTTTCTTTCTTTCTTTCTTTCTTTCTTTCTTTCTTTCTTTCTTTCTTTCTTTCTTTCTTTCTTTTTTAAATTTGGAGAGTCAATCCAGGTAGCTGACTGAGTTCAACATTTTCTTTTCTGGATTTATAGGGTCATAAAAAAAACCATGCAAAAACCAGTAGGGTCCCCTCTTAAGATTCTTTGGTCAGGTGTATCACCTTATGTTATTTATCTTTCCTTAAATAATCTTACAGACAGAATGTCAGTGAAGAAAGTTGAGTTTTGAAGAGGATATAGGGACTTTGTGCTTAATACCTTGGATGTGTATTTATTACAAAGATTTAGACGTATTTTTAAAGAAGTACCAATTCCATAACTTCATAGCTCTGAAGCTTCTGGGTACATTACATCAGATATTTATTTTCTTTTTCCACTAAGTTATTTAAATAGGAATTAATTATCACTATAAAAATATTGGTGAAAGTTGTAGCCTTTGAGCAGACATGAGTTTGTTGTGAGAATGTTTATGTGAGATGACTAATTTCTAGTATTTTCCAGTCATTAATTAAATTAAAAAATAAATAGGAGAAATTTTTTTCCAAAACATGATTCAATAAATATATTTTAAAAGTTTCTAAAATTATAATTTATTTTTCAAATTCATTCAACAAATATATATTGGGACCTACTACATAGAAGATACTGGCCCAGGTGCTATGCAAAATTCCAAGGAGGCCTATGTGATATATTCTGTTCCCCTGCTCGCCGCCCGCCCACCCCCCCAAGCCCCCCACCAAGGTCAAACTAGAGAAGAGACAAGTAAAGAAGTCAAGCTCTCAAAATAGACCAGTAAGCTGACAATAATCAGGGTGAAGTTCAAACTAAGTTTTGTAGGAATTTAGAGAAGCAAAAAATATTATTCTGTATTTGAGCAAAAGTGCTCTTGGGGGTACCAGGCAAAAGAAAGAATATAAACAAAGGGACAGAAATTAGAAATCTTTGATCAGTAATACAGGCAATTGTGTCATCTCATTTGACTAGAACATAGGCTAATTATAGAACAGTACTGAGAATTAAGCCTGGAAAGATCTTCAAAGGTGAACCTGTGAAAGCCTGGAATGGTGTTTTAGAGCAAGTTTAACTGACAGAGAAGTAAAACCATGGAAGACTTTTATGGGACGTGGACATCAGGGGGACTGATTTGGCTGAGGTGCTTCAGACAAGTAGAAAAGGAGCATGACCACCCACCAGGCTACTGCAGGAGTCCAGATAAGAAGAAATGTGTACCATTGGGTGTTAACAATTGTAAAGGATAAGAAGGAGGATAGCCAAGAGACAATTCAGAAAACAATCAAACAGAAAAAGTGTGTTAGATAAATGGGGTGAGACAAAGCAGAGTAAAATATTTTGACTAAGATAATATTTGTACCATTTACAAAATTAAAGAAGCCAGATGATTGAAGGAGAAGAGAATGGCTTTGATATTGAAAACTCTGTGAGATCCTGGCAGGACATATGGGAGGAGAAGTCCAGCAGATAGTTAGAATTATGGTCTGGAATTCAGGAGGCCAGGGAGTTCTGGAGGGAAGGATTCGGGAGTCAGTCTGAAGAGGCAGGGGCTGTCACCGAGACCGTGGCCCTGGGTGAAACTGTTGAGAGAGACAAGAGGAAGTGAGGGGAGAGAAAGGGAGAGAGGAAAAGAATCTTGGGAATGCTTTCCTTTCTTAGCCAAGGAGGAGCCATTTAGGAAACTTGAGAAAAACTATTTCTTGTTGCAGGAGTACATGACTAACATCATATACAGGGACCATTTCCAGAAGAAAGGGGATGGGGGATGTCAAGTTCAGCCAAGGGAATATAGTCACTAACACTGAATAGCTATGTATGCTATCAGGTGGGTACTAGACTTATGGGGGGAACCAGTTTGTAAATTATATAAATGTTTAACACTGTGCTGTACACCTGAAACTAATATAAAATATATGGAATGTCAACTGTAATTGACAAATTTAAAAATATAGAAGAAGAAAGGAGATATCAGCAGGGTCATATGCCCTGGAAAGATAAGGGTAAGTTCAAGAAAGAAAACAAAACAAAACACCTGACTCAGGGGATATGAGAGTAAGAGGTGAAATAGTTGTTTCACCAATTATTATAAGACTGTTTTCAATAACGTCACTCCAGCACAAGTCAGAGTTCAAGGGTTTAAGGAATGAGAGGGATTGAGAAGGGGATCCAGCCAGTGTTGACTATCAATTCAATAATTCTAATGAGGAAGGGAGGGAGGGGCTGCTAGAGGGTATTTGTGTCCATTTCACCAGCTGAGAAGGACTGAGGCTCCTTCTTACAAAAAGGAGAAAGAGCTGTAAGAAAGGACCAGGCTGCCCCCAGAGGAGAAATTACTCAAGGGAGAAGATCACTGGGTGATATTCCATCATCAGCCCCTGTCAGCATTCCCTTTGGGTCCCTTCCTCAGAGCTTGAAGACAAGGGAAGGGAGTGAATAAAGGCCGAGGGAGAAAGGAACAAAGCTCTGGGGTGGAGAGGACCGGTGGTGAGTGGGGAAGATGGGCCTTCTCAATTAAGTGGGTAAGCCAGGGACCTTTTTGAGAGTCAGGTGGGGAGGGTGGGTCTGAGGGATTGAGAATCATAGAGAAACATCAATGTAACTAACCACTGGGGTGAAGTCAGGGGACACAGTGGGAGTAACCATTGAGGGATTATAGGACCAGTATACAGCGAAGGATTTTTTCTCTCTGGGCTCACACCCCTGTGGGCCTTAACTTTCAGAACCATGGCTGCTCACAGCCAGCCATCAAAGCCACAGGGTTGGGACTCTTAGTTTGCTAATTCCTGGCATTAAGACCCTGCTACTCGAGACTGCTGTGAGTGGCTTTTCCAGGCCCCTCCTGCAAGAAAGGTGATGCCAAGGAACAAGGCAAAGAAGTATCACTGAAAAACAAGACTGGACCACAGCCACCTTTTACCACTCTTGGCGCTGCCATGTCAAAATCAGGGACATGCCTGACCTCGTTCCTTGGGAAGAGTGAGAAGTCTATCCAAATACATAAATCCTAAAAAGCTCATTGTGAAGGGCAGAGTCCTAATAATTTGTATTTTGATCACTTTGAAATAATATTAAAGTGAGTTCCAGCATGTGGGGGGGGTAGTCCCATTTTATGGGGGCATTTGATTACATTCCAAACATATCAATGTTCCAGGGTGTGCCTGGGGACTCTGATACTTTGCAGCAGATTTGCCAAGAAAGTGCAAATGTGAGAGGAGCCCCAGTGAAACAAGGAAACTATTCTCCAAGTAGCAGGTTGCAGGGCTGGGCAAGGGGAGAAATACTCAGACTTTTGTCTCCCCAGTGAAGGGGAGATTAGAATGAAATAGAGCAGTGATGTGTGCAAGAGCTGTGACTACCTAACAACGGCACTTTGTGCTGCCTTCAAGGAACTCTGAGCCCTTCGGCAGGATTCTTGCTTTCTGTTTGGACTCCAGGAAGGTCCTTGCTAAGTACATACAAGTCCAGAGAGGTGTTTCTCCCCGCACACTTACAATATTCTCCCTCTCTGCTCCTTCTCAACCAATGTCTTGCCTTCCTTTCCTGTGTGCCCACCTCTGCCCACCCTTCATCACTAAGAAACCTGCCTTTGCTGAGGAGGAAACAAAACTGCCTTGAGCATCCAGTTAATGGTAGCGATTGAGACATTTGCTTACTGAGATCATTATGTGATTGTCACAAAAATGGTATAAACAAGTGATATTTAAATGCTGGTCAAAAATATTTAGCAGTTGGGCCCAACTAGTGTGGCTCAGTGGATTGAGCTTCGTCCTACGCACCAAGAAGTCGCCAATTCAATTCCCTGTCAGGGCACATGCCTGGGCTGTGGGCTTGATTCTGGGTAGGGGGCATGCAGGAGGCAGCTAATCGATGTTTCCATTGGAGTTTCCATTTCTCTTACCCCTGTCTCTCTAAAAAATCAATAAAAACATATTTTTAAAATAAGCTTAAAAAATATGTAGCTGTTGGTTTGACATATCAATCAGAAAGGATTTGGAAGTTGCACTGGAGGTGGGTAGTGGAGGCACCCACTGAACCAGGCATTATCTCCTAGTTGCTGGAGTGTGGAAAGGTCCAGAGGTCCCAGAACTAGAGGTAGCCAGGAGTGGGGTCACTTGAAGAGCAGAAACTTTACCAGCTGGGGCAGATGTTATTCAATGTTCAACCAACACTTGAAATTTAGCCCCAATGTATTTCCATATGGCTGATGAAAATGGGGCCACAGAGGTTTTAAATATCTCACTCAAGGTCAGCCATTGAGTACAAAGATATGAACCTACTGACTCCACTTCAGGACCCGTCCCTTCCCCCCTTGTCCCTTGCTGGCTGTGTCTCTTTTCCTTCATCTGTCACCTGGAGTTTAGAGATGAGAATATGTAGTATTCTAGAGAGGGCATACAAAAGTACCGAAGACTCTCTCCCAGCAAACCTCCAAAGCTGCATCTATGAACTCTTTGCTGGTCTCATTAGGAATCTTCTCAATAGTGGTGAGGTCAGAGAGGGAGGAAAAACTAACTAAAAGGAAAGATTTCCTCTTTCCTCTACAATGAGACTTTGTTTATTTTGTTCCTTACCATGTCCCCAGAGTCCAGCATATGGTTGATGTTCAATGCAATCTTGTTTAATGAATGAAAAATAATTTATTCCATTTCTATTAACACTTTATATTCTTGTCAAGTGCCTTTACATCTGACCTTTACATGGGGCCCTCGAGGGGTTCAGCAGGAGCATAGGGCAGACATCGTCATCTCCATCCACAGAGGGAGAAGCTAAGATGCAAAGAGTTAAGGTATTCTGCCCAGCATCACAAAACTAACCACAGTGGAACCAGGGTGGGCCCTGCCAACTCCTGGTCCAGAGCTCTTTCTCCCACATTACAGCATATCTTAAATATGAGAAAAAAGTTCACATAATTGGAAAAATGAAAAAAGTATAATTTCCAGCCCATCATGTACTTGGTGACACAATGATAAACGGGAGAACTGTCTCTCTGCTGCTTAACACACTCCCACCCCAATTCACAGGGTCACCAGACTCAAGGGAACCCCTCATTCTTTCTAGGGCTCAGCCATCATCTCCATGCAGCACCTAGCTTTATATTTTTGTGTTTTTTTAAGAGAATCCCTGCCCCCGCCCCCGCCAGATAATTAGTTTTGTGGCCTATACCAGTTGGCACAGGCCCTACCCAGCCTAGACACCTCTCTAAGTTCAAATATGACATTTAACAGACAGAAAAAACTAACATCCATCTATCTAACTATGGAGAATGCCTACTTTCCAACTCCCTCTCTGATGCTTCCAGAGGCAAGGAAACTGGATGACTTTGGGCAGTTGTCATAGGTTGTTGTTTTGTTTTGTTTTCTCTTTCTACCTATTACAAAAGTTCTCCAAGTGTGGTTTCTGGACCAGCAACATTGACATCAACTGGGAACTCATCAGAAATGGTTACTGGACTTAGTGTGGTGATGATATCATAACATGTATAAATGTCAAATCATTATATTGTACACCTAAAACGAATATAATCTTGTAATCCAACTATATATATATATATATATATATATATATATATATATATATATATATATTTTTTTTTTTAAAGTAGAAATGGACTATCAGGGAGAACACTTTGTAAAGTGGATGGTTGTCCAACCACTAGGCTGTGCCCCTGAATACAAAATAATATTGAACTGAAAAAAAAATTACAAAGAAGTACATTTATAGGGGAGGCTAGGGGATTGTCAAGGGCGAGGGGGAAAAAAGGACACATATGTAATACCCTTTGTAATACTTTAAGCAATAAAACAATAAGAAAAGAAGTTAATTTAGAAAAAAAGAAATAGCAAATTCTTGAGTCTCAGACCTACTAGAGTCGTAGGATCTGGGGGCGAGGTCCAGTGATTTGTTTTAAAAGCCCTCCAGGTCATTCTGGGGCACATAAAACTTGGAGGGCTACTGTCCTATTATGTCCTATTTTTTTTCTTCCTACATGAACCAAGGTGTCACCTTTTATTCCCATGGGATCCTTTGGGGGCCCCTCTGCTGAGTCCTCTAATCCCGCTTCTCTTCACATGAAAGCCTGTGGTATAGTCTTGTACCATTAATCCACCTCCCTGGAGTAATGGCCGACTAGGTGATCTGAGACTTTTTCAAATTGAGCAGCTCTGATTCTTCAGGGGAGCCACAATTTAGCAGATGGCCTTACAGAAAGCAGGGGAAGAGTTCTGTGTGAGTTTCCTTTTGCTGCAGGCTCCAAGGCTGGAGTGAAGTGAGGACATGGGCCAGTTGCCAACTCTTAGTTACAACCCCAGGAGATCTTTGATGTTCTCCCCTTGCAGTCTGGGGTCCCTGTTTTCAAGAATTTATCAGAATGACCCAAACTTAGCAAACTTGCTCTATGTACCTTGGACAAAATAACAGCTGAGTCAATTATGTGAGTAGTCTTGGATTGTCTGCCTAAAACCCTGCTGATAGTTGACTTCCTCTGGAAAACTGCTTCCAATGCAAAACATAACATTGCAGGTTTGGTATATGTGCTGGATCATTGCCAGCATTTGCATTAGATTGATAGTCAATGAAAGAGTGGGTAGTAAATACCAAAAAGAAGCAATCTAACCCAAGCCTCCTCATGTTTCTTATACTCACCCCTTTCTTCTTTCCCAAGCCCCCACCCCTGAAAAGACCATTTGAGGACTCAAGAGGACAATTTCTCCATATTCTGGAAATTCTGACACAGTTAAGAAAGAAAGAATCTAATTCCTGTTCAGTTGCTGGGTTCTGATATACTTTTCCCATTTAGGCTCCTTGATTTATCTTGCTAGTCACAAAATTTGCTTAACTGCTGACCCTGTAACTTTTCTTCTCTCCCTCTTCTAGGTTCTTCAATTATGAAAGTACAACAAGTGGATGGAGAAATGGTTGAGTAGAAGACAAAAATGTGACAGTCTCCATTGAAGACAACAGGCAAAGGTCCTGGAATTGGAGTCATGAGACTGGGGTCCTGCCAGGGCCTTGCCACTGGTCAGCTGGCAGATTGCGGCTCGTTACTGCCCCTCTTTTGGTCACTGTAGAGCAAGAGTTTAAGCAAAACAGGTATCTGGGCTGTTTTTCATCTCTTTGACACTATGGGTAGGCAGATTTATTTTGGAATTCTATTGTCCCTGACTGAAAACTCAGGTTGGGGACAGCAAGTGGACTTCATCTTGTTTGCCAATTTGACCATTTGGAATTGACTGACTGGGATGTGGGAAGGGTGTCATGATTGACTAAAGCAGGGGTGGAGAACCTTTTTCTCTGCCAAGGGCCATTTGGATATTTATAACATCATTCGAGGGCCATATCAATTATCAACTTAAAAATTAGCCTGCAATATTTGGTCAAACACTTAATTAACTCATCCTTAATGCCTTGGTGGGGCCATACCAAATGATTTTGCAGGCCTTATATGGCCTGAGGGCCAGACATTCCCCACCCCTGGAGTAAAGGGTCTGCCATGAGCATGATAGGGGAAATGAGCAGGGGTAAGTAGCTGCATTCCCAGGGCCTTGTTTCTTTCATAGCTCCCCTGCAACTAGCAATGTTTTTCTATATATGTCTATTTAATTGTATCTTGGCTGCTTAAAATATAAATACCCATCACACCCTAGAGCAGTGATGGTGAACCTATGACACGTGTGTCAGAGGTGACACGTGAACTCATTTTATTGGTTGATTTTTCCTTGTTAAATGGCATTTAAATATATAAAATAAACATCAAAAATATAAATCTTTGTTTTACTATGGTTGCGAATATCAAAAAATTTCTATATGTGACACGGCACCTGAGTTAAGTTAGGGTTTTTCAAAATGCTGACACGCTGAGCTCAAAAGGTTCGCCATCACTGTCCTCGAGTATTGCGCCTGGTACAAAGCCTGTTACCTGATAGGTGCTCACCGATATTTTTTGAATAAACAAATAAATCTAAATAGCTTAAGAGCATGTTTAGAGCAAAAAAGCAACAGCAGGAGAGGATGAAATAAGCTCTGGACACATGTAGAGAGAACAGCATCATTCTGTGTGTCCTCTAAGCATCCTTGCCAACTCTGATTCTTATGTTATCTAAGACTGAACATCAGACATTCAACTTGTTAAAGGAGAGGATAGAAATAACGGGAGGAGGGATTTTACTGGAATTCAGTGAAAACTCCTTTCGGATACTGGTTCCTTTCTGAATGTTTTCACTGAGAGTCTGAGAAGGTGGCAGTTAGCTGGAGGAAAGATTCAAAAGGGCATCTAGCTGCTCCATATTGCTCTGATTTTCCAACCACCAGGTGAATTTTCCTTGAGTCTTGCTTGAAGACCTCCCTTTGCTCCCTTTTGCTCTTCATTGGTGTGGGAGGTTACATATTATTATAGTTGGGTATTAGGGTTTTCGGCAGGCGGGGGGAGAGGGAGGCCTTCTTGGTAAGCTTGGCTCTGTAGCTTGGCACTCACACAGTAAAATGACTTTATTCCAAACCAGATGTTCGAGTTGTTTTAACAATATCTTATGATCCCCCTATTAAATAAAACAAAAATGCACTCTATCAGAATACTCTCTGGGATTAGAAGTTTGATCTCTGCTGCCTTTACCCACCAGAAGGTAACACCTAGATGAATTTGGAATAAATGTCTGGAAAAACTCAACCTTGGTTTGAGATGATTCGTTCTAGATCCTGTGTAAAAGTACCTGAGAACATCAGGATAAGTCCCAATAGTGTTGGGACATGGAGGAAATTCTCATAAACTGGGATTGATTTGCATTCTCTTTGCACAGATTGCCTGGAATATTAATGTGAGCTTTCTCGGGGTGTTTAAAGTTGGATTCAGTGATTGTTGGGGTCTCTTTCACTCAATTATTCTAAGATTTTTTGTAAGAATAACTTATTGGCTTGTCCAGACTTTCCAAATTTGCATTCAACTACCCTGCTGTCATCAGTAATGAATATTGACTTAGGGGCATACCCCCTAGAGCAGCAGTTCTCAACCTGTGGGTCGCAACCCCTTTGGGGGTCGAACGACCCTTTCCCAGGGGTCGCCTAAGACCATGGGAAAGCACATATATAATCATATTGTTTTTGTGATTAATCACTATGCTTTAATTATGTTCAATTTGTAACAATGAAATTGGGGGTCACCACAACATGAGGTATTGTATTAAAAGGTCGCAGCATTAGGAAGGTTGAGAACCACTGCCCTAGAGAGTCAAAGGATGACCTTTTTGACCCTTTGGTCAGATTATGGGTTTCTCTGGGACCCAGGGACACTTCTGTTTAGTTTTATATTTTTACATAGCATCCTGTGCCTTTATCCCATAACAATAGTCCAATTTTAATTAGATTATTTTGATTAATATCTAGGCCCCCAACAATAGACTATAAACCTCTTATGAGCAGGAACCATGTATGTTTTATCACTCCAGCCCCCAGAGGAATTCTTAATGCATAAAGGTCTTCCCTCAATAAATATTTCTTGAAAAATGAATAAATCAGTGTATGAAATGAATGAATAAATATAGCAATAAGCATATGGTAAGGGTCTTGGGAAGCTGGAAGTAAACTGAAAATATTTTTCCTAATTAATTAATTAGCTAAACAAATATTTCTTGAGCAACAGGTTCTAGGCATTAAAAAATGAAAGTTTCTGTCCTTAAGGAACTCACAAACTCATGGGAGAAACAGATAAGAAATTAGACAATTATAATTGATGCCACCTGAGAAAGAAGAGCAAAGGGTTTTATAGAAATACAGAAACCAATATCTGTCTTAGTCTGGAAGAGCTCAAGGATGACTTCCCAGAAGGAGTGATGCCCAGTCTTGAAAAATAGGGAGAAAAAAATCAGTTCAGGGTATGTCTCTAGCAACAGATCTTTAGCACAAGAGATGAAGTGTGTTTATCCCTCCTATGCATAAATCTCCTATAGGGTCATAACCAAATGGGGGAGACAATATAGTAAAGAAGATAAGTTCCTGGAGGCCAGCTGAATGGGCAGGAATCCTGCTTCTACCCCACCTATAAACTGTATGACCTTAAGCAAATGACTTCAACTCTTTGTGTTGCAGTTCCCTTGTTTTAGAATGATAATAATAGTATTAGCCTCATGGGGTTATCTGAGGAATAAACGAAATGAAACATGCAACACTTTAGAATAGACCTTGACACATGGAAGGACTCAATAAATATTAATTGTTACTATCACTGTCATTGCTATTGAGTACTTCCTAAATGTGGCACATATTAAGGGTATGCTATAAAACAGTAGGAGAGAGAACAATGAGTTAGAGAAGGACCACATTGTTTTTTTAAAGAATGTTATCAACTGTGCCTAAATAATGACCAGTAATTTGGGCCCACATACCAGTCCTCCATAGGATAGTTCTGACATTGGCTGGAGAAAGAAATTGAAAATCCATGGGTCTCAACATATCACTTTCAATTTTAATTGAATTCAAATTTCATATGATCCATCTTCCCTAAATGCCTAGACCTTGATGGTCATTTTTTTTTCCCCCTAGAAGCCTTGCAACTCCCACAGTCATAGTTCCTGGAACAGATTGGGAAATTCAAACAACATCACCATAGTTTTAAATATGTGAAGGCCAATCCATCTTTCCAAATTAAATATTGATTGTTAAATCCATTTACTCAACTTTTATTGAGCACCTCCCATATGCAGGGGTCAAACATGACTATGACACGATTCTTGTCTGCAGAGCTCAGAGCCTTATGGGGTAGATGGAAGAGTACACAGAAAATCAGGATATAATAAATGTGGTGCGTGCCAGAGAAGTCTTCAGAACAGGTTACTAAAGCATAGAGAATAGAGCAATATGTCCACCCCGGAGTCAGGAAAGTTAGCACGGAAGATAAGGAAGAATATGTTGAGCAAAGATAGGAAAGGCCAGGTCTTTTGGATTCACTTTGACATACCCATTAGACTTAGAAAAGTACCTTGTCCTCAAAGATGCTCAATAAATAGCTATAAAATTACTGAACAGATGAATACAAAGGCTAGTTTTTCCTACAGCCCCATTCTTCTCTTCCCCCTCCTCTCAACTACATCTTCCCACACACTCACTCTCTTCAGCCCCAGAGGGAACCTCCGATTCATTACTCATCCCTTTCACTGCCTGGTCTTTTGCAAACCTCTCAAAAGCCTCCTCTATTATTGCTCAACAAACACAGGTGTCCTGGGTGAAGTATACAGCATTTAAATCATGAGGGAAGCCTGACACAAGTGAGCATTTCTCACTCATTTTCCACTGGAGAATACCAAGTGCTGAATCAGGGGAGGACAGTGTGTGCTGTGTGGTCATTGTAATAATCGTGTCATGTAGCACCTGGTCTCTTCCCCAGAACCCCCTTGCAGAGAAGAGTGTCAGATCTGCTGAGTTTCACAACTACATACACAGGCACAAAACACACGCTCTTCCCAGTGCCAGGAGGGCTGAACCCAGCATGCCCTGTGTCCCCTCACCATCTCTTCAAAAAGAAAGGAGAGTCTAGGAATCTAGGAAAATCGGACCTCCAAGCCACCCCACAGCTGCAACCAACGTAATGCTTCACTCAGGGCCAGGCCCTGCATCCTGTCCAATCCATCTTTCCACCCTGTATCAGTCCCATCCCCTCTCCATCTTCTCTGCACCCAGATTTTATTCTCGGCACTAGACAGCCAACAGTCTAAAAGGTCTTCCAAACAAAATCACATTGCCTTCTCATTTCAGCCCTAAAGTGTGGTGTATCCAAACCACGTGGCAACTTCACTCCTCATAAATCAATTGCTTAATTGACAGAAGAGAGGATTTGTTTAGAGGCTCACAAAATTCAAATTTTTATATGATCCATCTTCCCCAAATGCCCAGAAGGCCTTGATGGTCTATTGTTTTCCCAGGAACTTTGCAACTTCCACAGTCTGGAGAAGGGTCAAATGCAGACTCCAATTCTTTCTGTTTCTGTGGTCTGAGAAGACAATCTCATCTGGGATTTGTGGTGAAGTATAATCTGTGTGGCCTGTTTGTATGAAGATGAGATGGAATATTTGGATGAAGAGGGTTTTTTTTTTTCCTTATCCATAGATTGCCCACAATGCTATGCAGAGAACTCTCCAAGTTTTGAAATAATAATAATAATAAAAAACACAAGAAAAACTTTGAAATGTTTGAGGAAGCATTTTAGAAAGTGCTGGGAAATAGAAAGTGGTGAGATTAGAGAGCAAAAGAAATGGAGAGAGGAAGAGAATGGAAGCAGAAGGAAAACAAGGACAGGAATAATAATCAGCAAATGCTTATTATATTCAGAAGCTTCTCCCTGGGCAGTTCTGCCACCTAAATGCAAATCTAAGAGAAGGGTAGTCAAAATCTGTGTGTAGATTTCTGCAGGGTCTTTTAGAATATCATGGAGTAAATGGGCATCTAATACCTGAGAGGCTACACGTTCCAGGGAGAGGTCTGCTATTTTGTGATCAGAAAATGTGGATTTCTGTCTCAGTTCTGCTGATAGAGTGACTTTGGGCACATCTTCACCTGTCTGATGTCAGCTGCACATTTTGCATCTCAGCCCAAGTACAACTGCATTCCCTGTGACCATTGTGGTCCTCACCACCATATCTTCCTCATCTTCGGGCGGAGGGGGTTTGCAACAGAAAGGACTGGAAAGATCATCTGGCCCAGGGTCCCCAATCCTGCAAACACTTTAGAATCACTTGGGCAGCATTAAAAAAAAACCAAAACAAAAACAAGGCCTGGCCCTATTCCAGTTCAGTTAAATGTCTAAATGGCCATCTCTGGAGGGTGGCCCTGGGCACTGTATTTTTAAAAGCCCTTTAGGTGGTTCTATGAGCCTTTATGGGCTGAGAATCACTGTTCTAGCTGAATCTCTACAAAATCACTTCTTCATATATTCAAGATATTCCTGAGTGCTTACAGAGTATCAGGAACTGTGCTGAGTGTTCAGCAATGGACACGACAAATTCCTATGCCCTTTTACATTGGAGGGGAGAGAAGACAATACATAAATAAACCACGTAGTCCCAGATAATGCTATGTACAGTGCAGAATATAAGACAAGATGATGTAACAGAAAGTAACTGGCGAGAAACCTGAGTGGTCAGAGAAGGCTGTTCCAAGGACATGAATTTTGAACTGTGAACTGAATGACGGAAGGATCCTGCCAAAGCATCTAGGAAAAGTGCATTCCCAGGCAGAGGAGCGGCAAGTGCAAAGGCTTTGAGGGGTGGCCAAGAGACTAAACAGCCAGCACTGCTGAAGTAGAGTTCTTCAGGAAAACAGGGATGGTGGCACCTGCCCCCAAATCATCACAGTTATGTTGCCAAGATAAGTGAGGTGTCAGGAAGCATTTGAGAAAGTAAAGCCCATTGTAATATACAGATCATGTATCATAAAAATATACACTTGAAACTTGCATGATCTTATTAATCAATGTCACGCCAATAAATTTAATAAAAAATACGAGGAGTGTGCTGTTTCTTTGTTATCACACCTTTCTATGTGACTCTGTGGCCCAAATACTAGATGACAGCTGCATAACATCCAGCTTACTTAGCTGTGGAACCCAATCACTGCACCATGATGCAATTGCAGGATCCGGGCCTGGACTTTTCTGAGAAGTCCTGGATAGGTTTTGCAGGGATGCAGCTATGTTCCAGAAATCTTCTGTGATAAAATGCTGAGACAGTTTTCCATTTATCAGACTCCACTCTCCTGACGCAAGAGATTGAGTTCAAAGTAAAAGTTGAAAGTCCTTAAAATACACTGAAGGAAGATGAGTTATCATGCTGCTAAATTGGGTATTGGGCTACCCAGAGGACCTCCTCCCAGGGCAGCCTGCCTGCTTGTCTTTTGCAACATTCTACACCTCTACCCAGAAAAAGGGATAAAGTCCACTTGCATTATCACTTCCTACTACCCCAAGAAAGGTGCTTTGGTAAAAGGAGGTTCATTTTTATTTCCAGCTAAAATTTGTTTCATTAATGTTTTTAATCATCTTTAATTACACAAGCAATGCATGTTTGCGTTTTTCTTAATATAAAACTAAAATATTATAGAGAAGGCAAATATCATAGAAAAGGTAGTGTTCCCTTTGACACTTCTCCAGATCTCCAGAAGTAACTACTATTAACAGACTGTTTCTTTGCATTTATCTACCTGTACACGTGACCATGTTTCCTGCAGACATTGGCCATCCTGCCAATGATGTAAACACACAAATATATATCTTAAGAGAATGATAAATAGATAGGGACTTGGAGAGGGTCAAGTGCAGACTACATGTGACTACTACCCTCAGAAGGCAGTCCTTTCTGAAGCACAGACATGGCACCAGAGACTTGAGTGAAGTGAGGGGTAAAGCCAGATAGAAAAACTAAGAAGAAACTGGGAATGCTTAAAAATAGGGATACGATACTCAAGTGGAATTGGAAGGAGATGGATTACTTCAACCACCTTGCTTTTTGTTTATTTGTTCATCTGTCAAGTATTTGTCTATGTCCTGTGCTAGGACCTGGGAATACAGTGATAACAAGGCAGACAGGGTTCTGCCCTCATGGAGATTATATTCTATGGAGGAGAAAGAAATGATAGGCATAAGAAACATTGTCTATAAAGTCCAAAGGTCTGAAAGAGCTTGAGCATTTGAGAAACAGAAAATCCACTGGAATTGGGGTCTAGTGGATGGCTCTGGAAGGGTGACACAGGAGGTCAGAGCGCTTGGTTAGGAGTAGAGTCTTGCAGTGCCTTAAAAATCAGGACAAGGAGTTTACATACATTCAACACATAGTGAGAAGACATTGAAGGCTTCAAGCAGAAGATGGGGAAAAGGGATGACATGGTCCAGTTTATATTTTAAGTGATATTCTTAAATACAGAGAAGGGATTGGAGAGAGGCAATATGGCAGCAGGGTGATGAGTTTGTTGGAGTAGCCTGGACGATAGCGATGGCAGTGGAGACAAAAGGAAGGTGGCATGTCAGAGATGGAGCCCCACGCCTTGCTCATAGATTGGAGTAAGGAATGGAGGAGAGAGGAGCCAGGTTGACGCTGACATGAGTGTCTGACAGAGGACTTGGGTAAATGTTTGTTCCATATCTGATGTGGACAAGGCTATGAGGACTCAATTGACTTGCACACATTGTTTCTTCTGTTTCTCTGAATCACACCTATCTCCCTTAATTACTGTAGTGCCTTTTGTGATAGCTGGTAAGCTTCCCTGTAGCATCCCACAATCCCTTTAGATATTTTTAAAGGTAATATTATTCTTAACTAGAGGCTGGTGCATGAATTCATGCACAGGTGGTGTCCAGCTGGCCCACCTAGATCAGGGTTGATCAGAGGGTGGAGGGCAACTGGGGGGAGGGACCGTGGGAGGTTGGCCAGCAGGAGGTTGACTGTGGGAGCACACTGACTACCAGGGGGCATCTCCTGGATTGAGCGTCTGTCCCTTGGCGATCAGTGTGCATCATAGGGACTGGCTGACCGGTTGTTGCAGTCGTTCCGGTTGTTTGGTTGTAATGGTCACTTAGGCTTTTATATATATAGATTAGTAAGTAGTACATTCTCATGGGTAAAAAAAAAAATGAAACAGGTCTTATAGAATAAGGTATACATTGAGAAGTCTAGTTATTACCCCGTCCCCTTTTACTCTGATATCCACTCATTTTAGCATTTTAGATAATCACTTGTATTAACTTTTGCTGTGCAACAAGCTTAGTGGCTTAAAAAGCAATTTAGCTTGCGATTCCTCTGTGAACTAAATAGTTCTGGTTTGGGTGATCTTGGCAGAACACACCATGCTTCTGGGGTCAGTTTGCCACTTGGCTGATGGAGTCTGGTGATCTAGGTTAGTGTGGTGGTTATATTGCATTCACTTAGCTTAACTGCAAGTACACTTTTGAGAATCCCCTTCCATTTGTAATTCTGGATTAGTGTAGACAATACCCAAACATTTGCATGATATCTGGTGGGTGGAAGTGAAGCAGGAGCCATATGTCTGGAATGTTGGTGCAGTGCCCTAGGCACCAATGCAGCCCAAGCACTTTGTTGTGGATCCACTGGCTCAGCCTTTGGCCATGGGGCAGCAGTAAGACCCTCATCTCCAGCTTCTCTGAGTCCCCAGGCACACATTCCGATCCACAGCAAAGGAATTAGATGCAAAGGAAGATAGATACAGGTTCCAATTTGTCTGTAATCTCTCTTGTTCTGTGTTTGCCTCCTGCCCTGCTGACCTTCAGACACTTCAGGATCAGCATCAGACGCACGAGCAGCAGCCTTCCATAGACTCCTTTACCAGCTCTTTTGTGGTCTCTGGATAATGACTTGTAGTTGTGCAAGATCTAATCCCTATAACACACCCTTTATTCGATATCACTCTGCAGCTGATAAGCTGCCATCTGGGTTATGGGGATGGGAACTGGGTAGGCATCTGGGTCATGTGCCTGTCATCATCCATCAGGCTAGCCTGGGCTTCTTCACATGGCAGGCAGAGGCTTCCAAGAGCAGCATGACAAGGCAATTGCCAAATCCTGCTTGCTTCACATTGTCCAAAGCAGATTACACAGCCAACTCAGAGACAGTGTGACAAGATACTAACCAAACAGTGGATGAAGAGAAGTGTGAGCACATGAGGTTATTACTACAAACAATATACCACACCATGTTGGTTGGTTTCTTCTGTCTCCCTCCAGCATTTCTTTATGGGAACATGAGTAAATAGGAACACATGTCACTTTCCCCCTTTCTCATGCAAAACACAGTACACTATATGTATTGCTCAGGACTTTTATTTTTTCACTTAACAACAAGTCTGAGAAGTATATAGTTTTTTATTCTTTTAAACAACTGATTAATATTTCTTTGTGTGAATGTACTACAGTGTTTTTGTTTGTTTTCTTGTTGTTAATCCTCACCTGAAGATATTTTTTCCATTGATTTTTTAGAGAGAGTAGAGAGGAAGAGACAGAGAGAAAGAAACATCGATGTGAAAAAGACACATCGATTGGTTGCCCCCAACATGGGGGGATCAAGCCTACAACTGAGGTATGTATCCTTGACCAGAATTGAATCTGAGACCCTTCAGTCTGCGGGCTGATGCACTATCTGCTGAGCAAAACCAACTAGGGCTGTGCTATAGTTTTCTTAATCAGTACCTCATACGTGGACACTTGCTGGTTCAACAATTGGGTATCCAAGTTATCTCTTAATGCTGGACATTGGGACAGACATGTATGCACTATTATTAGTGCAATCATTCTCAAACTTTAAAGTACAAAACATTAATTTGGAGAGTGGGGACTAAATAAAAATTTGGATTCCTAGGTCCGGTTCTCCAGATCCTCTGAGAAATAATTCCAGAGGTGAGCTTGAAATTTGTATTTTAAACAAGCACCTCGGATCATTATGAAGCAATGTGATCTGTCACACACACTGAAGTAGCTTTCCAAATATTGGTTTCCTGGACTTATAGAATGGAAAGGGCCCACAAGAGGTAGATACATTCTCTGGAAAAAGCAACCCACAATTTAAGGTAAATGTTCATTGGTTAATTCATTCTTCCCATCTCTCTTGATAATGTCATCTCCCCCATTCTGTGTTATGGAGTGGGAGGTTGTTATGGTGATGGGATTGGAATAGGAAGGTGACTGTAAAAGATTCTGTAATTTGGAAAGAAGCCCAGCCTATGTCCAAGTGGGCTTTGAGATACCAAGAGGTAGCTTGAATTCAACAAAGTATGCAAAGACTCAAGCTAGCCAGCCTAGGCTTTGCTATGTTTCCCCAGCTACCCCAGGAAGACAACACTATTGGATGAGAGGAGTAAATCCCATCTAGGTAGTGGTAGCAGAGCCTGAGAACAAGAATTAATTAGAAAGCCCAATAAAAAGTGCAGAGTGAGAAATGAGATTCAGGAATGACAGAGGATCTCTGTTATTCAATGGAGGGCTTTGGATGGAGTCAGAAGGGCTTCCTCTGACTGCAGCCACATGACCAGGGCCTCTCTGCTGTATTTAACCAATATACACTATATAATAGTTACTGCTGAGGTTCCTTCCTCATGCACTCTTACAAAACAATGTTCCTTTCCTGTGAAACATTTATCTCACATATTTTTAGCATGGTAAATCACTTGTTGCCTGAAAGCTCCATGGAAGAGGAGCATATCTGAATTTGGCTTCTACTGGCTGCCGAGCCAATTAACTGGGGCTACAAAAATAAGGCAAAAATAGACGTTACATCTAGATATAAACATGTCACACAGTGTCTGGTTGGAGAGGAGAAACCAGGTTTGAACTGTACAGAATCAGAAACTAGTCTGTTGAAAACTTTTCTAATCCTCTTACACATAAAACTGTAAGTAGAGAATTCAGTTCTCACAACAAACTTAAAGGTTCAGTATATATAAGTATAAATGCCACATGTATTTATAATTTTTTTCTTTTAAACAAGAAAACAAAGGGAATATGATTTATCATTACACCTGTATTTGTGGGGCATAATCCTATATTGACACTATAAATAAAGTTTGATCAACACAAAGACAACATTTTTCTATTCTCTTTGCAGAAAATAATATGAAACCACTGTCATATGAGGAAACAAAGAGTATGCAATAAAAATTTCAATTAGAAAAATATTGCATCAGTGTGCCAAGCAGCTAACAAAGATTTTATTTTGTGATATATGTGTATTAGTCAGCTTTTAAAAATCTGTAATTTGTTGTGATTCTTTTCCTGTAATGGCAACTTTATATTCTTTTTCTTAATGATGGTCCCCCCAAACAAGTAACTATTTGCCTGGGGACATGCCCCAAGACTTTTCTATACACACTTAGTCAATAAGCAGTTGTATGATTACTTTAAATTGAGAATGTATTCTCAGCACAGAAAGTTTACTGTGAGTCTAAGAACCCCCAATTGATTTAGGGTTACATTTTTTCTTCTTAGTTTAGGTATATTTCAGAAATATATACTGGGTATATTTGGAAAACTGCAGTCATAAGGGGAAGACTGTTTGATTTCTTATATTTGTCTAACTTGAGCTTTTCCTCACCACCTCTCCCTCTACCTGGCCAGCAGTTTCTGACCCATCCAAGGTCAGAAAGGAGTGATGAAGGTTTTAATGGAACCACATTAGCTGGTTCCTGTTCTCTGGGCCTGCGGAATCTGTCTCTATGGGGGAATTTTAAAAGGCTCATAGGAGGTTCTCCACTGGGTTCTTCTCTCCACCGATCCCTTGATCAGGATCCACATCTCATTTGAGTGGACATCTCTCCCTCTCTCTCTTGGTTTACCCACATTTGATCCTTAGAAAATCCTCTTCCACCCTTTGCTCCAACATGCCTTGGGAGTACAGGCCAATCTCAACACAGTACTTCTTTCTTGACTCCAGCATAAAAACACTGGGCAGCCCTCTTTGTCTCATGGATGTCCCAGGCAAGCATCACACTTGGCTCCTAACTGCATAGTGGCTTTTTTGCTGTTGTTGTTGTTTAATTTATTTATTTATTTATTTATTTATTTATTTATTTATTTATTGACTTTTAATTTCTTTATTGTTTAAGGTATTACATAGTGGCTTTCTTGAAGTCTCCTCACTAGACTAGAGCTGAAAGAATAAGAGATCCACCTCTACCTCTTCCTTTTTATGGTCTTCGCCTGGCCGAGGGGTCAAAAATTCATCTACTAGTTCTTTAGGATTTTTACCTTTGTCAATATGCAATTGGCAATTTGGTACTTCTTTTTGGAATTTCCCATCACTCTTATTTTGGGCCTGGTCATAACTTCCGTTTTAACACCCTGTTAAAGTCTTAATTGCCTTTGCTTCATTTCTTGGTGTGGACTTCTTTTGTTCTTTGGACCAGTAAAGTGACTAGCTGCAAAGAAAGGCACAGTCTTTTAAAAATGTCAGCAAACATTTGTTCAAATTAACTCACACTTTCTCTTACATTTGCACATTTTTTATTTCTTTGAAAGGGAAAAAATTACACTGAAATACTTTTGCCTGATGGATGATTCTATATAAATGCAAAATTAGTTAATCCCTTTAATATCAAGTATGTATTGAATGTTTCGTTTGTACAAAGCACTATGTTAGGCACACAAAAAGTCAGCACACAGCAGAGGTTGTGTGAAGAAAGATTGTGTGAATTATTCTACATCTATTTCTCACCCTCTCAACTGTGCGTGTGTGTGTGTTTCTCCTAAATTCTTTCCCAAACCAAAAGACAGTAAAACCAGACCGGTAGGAACGTTTTGCTAATGACACATCAAAACTTCCCTTCAAAATAGTATTAAATCATAAGTAGATTGGAACTGAGAATCTGTCCCCTCTCATGTTCCACAAAGAGAGTGACCCTCCTCACAGCATTTGTTCCTCATTTCACAGGTACTGGGATCCAATGTGGTAGCCCTGTGAATTTTCATCGCTCCACGGCTCTTGACTCTTCTTGACTTCCCAGCTAGACTCACATTTTGAAACTGGTTATTCTTTTTATTTTATTTTATTGTTTAAGGTAGTACAAATAGTAGTACGTATGTCTCTTTTTTTTCCCTGTTGACCTTCCCCCTGACCTCCCCTACCCCCCGGCGCTGGTCCTCACCCCCCCCCACCCCACCCCAATGTCTTGCGTCTATTGGTTGTGCTTATATGCATGCATACAAGTCCTTCGGTTGATCTCTTATCCCCCCAACCCTCCCCTACCTTCCTGCTGTAGTTTGACAGCCTGTTCGATGCTTCTTTGCCTCTGTCTATTTTTGTTCAACAGTTTATAATGTTCTTTGTTATCCATAAATGATTGAGATCATGTGGTATTTATCTTTCACTGACTGGCTTATTTCACTTAGCATAATGCCCTCCAGTTCTATCAATGCTGTTGCCAATGTAAGAATTCCTTCTTTTTTATAGCAGCATAGTATTCCATTGTGTAGATGTACCACCGTTTTCTAATCCATTCATCTGCTGATGGGCCTTTAGGCTGTTTCCAAATCTTAGCTATTATAAATTGTGCTGCTATGAAGATAGGGGTGTATATATCCTTTCTGATTGGTGTTTCTATTTTCTTGGGATATATTCCTAGAAGTGTTATTACTGGGTCAAATGGCAGTTCCATTTTTAAGTTTTTGAGGAAACGCCATACTGTTTTCCACAGTGGCTCCACCAGTGTGCATTCCCACCAGCAGTGAAGGAGGGTTCTTTTTTCTCTGCATCCTCACCAGCACTTGTTGTTTGTTGATTTGTTGATGATAGCCATTATGACAGGTGTGAGATGGTACCTCATTGTTGTTTTGATTTGCATCTCTTGGATTATTAGTGACTTTGAGCATGTTTTCATATGTCTCTTGGCTTTCTTAATGTCCTCTTTCAAAAAGTGTCTATTTAGGTCCTTTGCCCATTTTTTGATTGGATTGTTTATCTTCCTTTTGTTAAGTTGTATGAGTTTCCTGTAAATTTTGAAGATTAAACCCTTATTGGAGATTACATTGGCAAATATGTTCTTCCATGCAGTGGGCTTTCTTGTTGTTTTGTTGATGGTTTCTTTTGCTGTGCAGAAGCTTTTTATTTTGATGTAGTCCCATTTGTTTGTTTTCTCTTTAGTTTCCATTGCCTCAGGAGCTGTATTGGTAAAGATATTGCTACGACAAATGTCTGCTATTTTGCTGCCTATGGCTTCTTTTAAGATTTCTATGGTTTCCCATCTTACATTTAAGTCCTTTATCCATTTTGAGTTTATTTTTGTGTATGGTGTAAGTTAGTGGTCTACTTTCATTTTTTGCAAGTATATGTCCAGTTTTCCCAACACCATTTTTTGAAGAGACTGTCTTGTCTCCATTGTATGCTCTTGCCTCCTTTGTCAAATATTAATTGAGCATAATGGCTTGTGTCAATTTCTGGGTTCTCTGTTCTAAAACTGCTTATTCTTGATGGCATTAGACCCTTTGGCTACATGATTTGATGGCATTTTTATCAAAGGTTCAGTTGCTAATGCAAGTTGGTGACTAATTCCCAAGTTTTAGAAAAAAGACTTTTTTCTATCTGGGGGAAGGGTTTGTCAAGGATATTTTCATGAGCCCTGAAAGAAGACAGAATCTTTTTCTTGAAGTGCTCACTTCCTCCAACAAGACAGGATCTGTTGAGAATTGGCCCTCTCCCTAGTGCTTTTTGCTTTTAGATGGGGTGGAGAGGGAGAGAGTAGACAAATTGCTTTCCTGGAACCTGGGAGGATAAGGAGTGACCTTAGATGTCTCCTCTCAGAGACTTCTGGGAAGACATTGCAGCTACCATTTTAGTTTCCTTACAGACAGTATCCTGTGTCTTTTTCTTCTTCTTCTTCTTTTATGGCTTCAAGGAGTAAAATCAAATATATCTTCTTTATGACCTTTCCAGGTTCTACATTTTGCTAAGCACTAAAGGTTTCCTTGGGTCTTAAAAGAAGTGTCAGGGGTTTTAATTCTATAAAAAAGAAAGAACTGAATGTTCCAAAGGCAGACCACATGATCGCCACTTAAAAGTACAAGTTTATAGCAAATGGCTGAAACTTTCTAGTAATGCTGAAATGATTTTGTATAAGTGTACTGTTTCCAAATATTTTTCAAGATTCATTTGGGAATGATTAAGCTAATGTTACATTTTTCAGTGTTATGAAAAAGATGACTTTCAATTGGAGAGAGATTTCAGCAGATCGCAAAGGAAATAAAACCAACCTGGTCCTCTTCTGCCCCTGGTATGTGGAGGGAATGGACTTTTGTTATTAGGGCACCTCAGGACACTCTGGGTGTCTGCTTTGTATCCAAAAGAATGAAGAACATGCACCCTCTGGAACTCCCTGGGGAGTTTAGAACTGACTTTTAGTAAATCAGAGTATTGCTATCATCCCCATGACAACCTTGGAACTCTCAGAAGACATGCCACCAATTTGCTCTGAAATCCCAGTAAAGATATGCTTCATTGCATTATACAAATATACAAATGAAAAGGACTGATCAGAACCATCAGGGAATATGTTAACGGAGTAATCTTAAAGGCATAACCAGTCAACTGCTAAATGGGTGTTGTGAGGATAGTGTGCCTGTTGGGGAGACCCCTGCATGCATTTGGATAACCCCATGCTGTCAGGGAGGTCTCCTGAATGTTTTGTGTACTGGGTACATTCTTTTTTTTTAAATATTTTTTTTATTGATTTTTTACAGAGAGAAAGGGAGATGGATAGAGAGTTAGAAACATTGATGAGAGAGAAACATCAATTCAGCTGCCTCCTGCACACTCCCTACTGGGGATGTGCCCAAAACCAAGGTATATGCCCTTGACCGGAAGCGAACCTGGGACTCTTCAGTCTGCAGGCTGACGCTCTATCCACTGAGCCAAACCAGTTAGGGCAACTGGGTACATTCTTGTGAATGCTAGCTTGAAGTCATTGATCCATGATGGAGAGAGACTCACCTCATCCAAAATAAGATCCAAGAGACATGAAAACAAAGCAGATACAAATAAAAGATAATTTATAAGCCTCGAGTTTGGTGGCCTCATTGGTTCAAGGAGAAAAAGAGATGGCTGCAAAAGGAGGTCTAGAATTTCTGGAAGACATTTATAATCTAATCCTATTGACTATCTTAATCTAATTCCAATTTAATATGGTCATATAATTCTTAAGGGCATGCAACATTATGGATTCATATATTAGAGAGAGAGAGAGAGAGAGAGAGAGAGAGAGAGAGAGAGAGAGAGAGAGAAAGAGAGAGATTATAAGAAATTGATTCACACAATTATGGAAGAAAGTCCTAAGATCTGCAGGGTGAATTGGCAAGCTAGAGACTTAAGAATGCAGAAGACTTGGTTTACTTCCTGTCTGAAGACCAGCGGGCCTGAAACCCAAGGATAGCCAATGTTTTAGTCTGAGTCCAAAGGCAGAAAAATAAGTCAACATTTTAGTTTGAAAGTATTGAACCAGGAAAAATTCTACCTTACTCAGAGAAGGGTCAGCCTCTTTGTCCTATTCAGGTTTTTAACTGAATGGATGAGACTCACTCACATGAGGTAAGGCAATCTGTTTCACTCAGTCTACCAATTTAAATGTTAATCTCATCCAAAACCACAATCACAGAAACACCCAGAAAAATGCTTGGCCAAATCTCTGGGCACTGTGTGGCCCAGTCAAGTTGATGCATAAAATTAGCTGTCCAACTTCAACCCTTGTCAACTTGGCACCCACATGAATCTCCTTATACCATACTTAATCTCCAAATGAAGACAATAACAAGGTCATATGCCACCTAATATGATGCAACTACTCTGTATACAACCAAAAATATACTAACTCTTTCCACAGAAGTGGAGGGAAGGCCAGAAATAATTTTTATTCTTCTCCTTGATATCCTATAACTTAAATACTGTGATGTAAACTCAATACATCTTTTGTTAATAAGGGGATAAGAGAGGGAAGAATATATATATATATATATATATATATATGAACATATTTATAATAAAACAAGAATGAAATACATATTTATAACAAAACAAGAAGGAAATACACATGATAATTACAATCCTCATATCTATAACTGGTCATATGGTTGTAACTGGTATTTATAACTACTATCATCTACTACCCATTCTGTATTTCCTTTGCCTTTAGCAAGTATCTCAACTTATTGTTTCTTTAACTAGTGGAGTGACCCAAATTTTTATTCTTGAATGATCTGGGCCATTGGTGATCTTGCCAAAAATTATTTATGGCCTTCCCTCCTCTTCTGTGGAAAGAGTTAGTACAGTTTTCCTTTGATCTTAGTCACAGGGTGCAGTAATACTAAAACGCCTTAAGGGATCTCCTGAATTCCAGATATACTCTTCCTTACCTTCATTGTGAAGTAGTAGTCAAATTTCTCCTTGGTAACTGGGATGAATCACAAGTAACTCCCTTATTTGCCCTTATTTTCCCATTGTTTCAGAGGCATGAGGAGCCCGAAGTGGCCAGGCAGCAGTCTTAACTTCCAGTTCACTGGAATCATTGTTGTGTCTCCTAGTGGAAGCATTCCCCCCTCTGCAACTAAGACCTATAGGCCAGCAGAACACAAAAATCACAAGAACAGGAAGCAAAATTTTTCTAGTGGGTCACTAGGGGTAATAGTGAGTGGTGCCACTCCCATTTCCACACCTTAACTACTGGACCTGTGAATCCTATCTATAGGAGAAACAGCACCATATAGTCTATGCTGACTCAGAGCATACACAGCCTTCTGGAGAACCTTGCCAAAGTCCCGCAAGGTATTGCCATCTAGCTGGCATTGTAATGAATCTTCAAAAGGCCATTTCACCATTCTACCAAGACGGTTGTTTCAGGATGGGGGAATCATGGTATGACTAGTGAATTCTATGAGGATGGGCCCATTGTTGTACCTCTTTTGCTGTGAAGGGAGTTCCTTGATCAGAGCAGTGTTGTGTGGACCATCATGATGGTGGGTGAGGCATTCAGTAAGTCCATGGGTGGTCGGTTTAGCAGAGGAATCGCTATAAGGAAGGCAAATTTGTATCCATAGTAAGTGTCTATTTCAGCAAGAACAAAACACCTCTTCAGAAGAATGGGGAAGTAAGACTTTAAAACATAATCTTAATCAAGTAGCTATTGTGTGTCTACTGCCCCACTGTTGGTCTATGTTCTGGAGACAAGGAATAGATATTCCTGCATTGTGCCTGCCCAATAGCAGCCTCAGGAAAAACCCAGATCTCAACACAAAGCAATTGAGAACTTTACACTCTACCTGGAGTGTGACACTTACACTCTCCCTTGTCATTGGAATATGAGGTGCACACTCATTTTACACTTGAGGACAGAAGTTCACAGAGATTAAATGACTATTTCAGGATTATATTCCTAACAAGTGGTATAGGTTGGGTTTAAACCCAGGTCGGCCTGACCTTTAACACAATTCAGGTGCTAAGTCTAGATTTAAATGGTTGTGTATTTCCAGACTTGAGAGAATGGGAATCCATCTTCTCTGAGCAGGAATTTGAGCCTCCAAAGGGAACTTGTTAGGCCATTGTGAAATTCTGGATCTCAATCCATTAGAGTCTCTAACTGATTTCATTCACCCTATGTGCATCTGAATGTGTTATCAAGGATTTGAACATGCAAAGGCCTTTAAAAACAATAACAACAAGAAAAAGTTCCCCAGCCCATACTTACACTTGGCAGCCTGAGTCCTGGCCTGGGGCAGGATGTGAGAAAAAAACATAATTAGCATTCCCCCTGCCATAGACTCTCAAACCACAATTTCTTACCCTGGTATTAACCAATGCACATTTAGTACTAGCCAGTGTACACAACCCTAGGGCTCAGAGCTTCTCCCTCTCCTCCACCAACCCCCTGGCTCAGACACACAATGGAGCTAAAAAGAGCTTTCAGGTAGAGCCCGGGTCCCATTAGCTCACTCCATGGCAAAAGCATGGGAAAGTGTTTGGGATGGCAGGTTTTCCAACCCTTGGGGAATCCAAATCCAGACAGACACCCAGAAAGCGGCCAAGCATTCTTTGGTGGCGAAGGTTTCAGCAGGCAATTTCCTAGCTTGGTATTTGTTCATGCACCACATGGGGCAACTCCGATTGAGCTGGGACTCCTTGCTGCAGCTGCACCGCAATCTTCTCAGTCTAGACAGATGGAGCTGACAGTCCCTCCCTTGGTGCACTCCAGGAACGCAGTACCCACAGATGGAGTGCAGGCACAGGCAGAGATACTTAACTTTTCAGTCCCCATAGCCATGTTTTTAACGGCTTAAAATAAAGTGTGTAAAATTACAAAGAAAGCCACTTATATTAAAACTAGAACCCGGTGCATGAAATTTGTGCATGGAGGGGGGGTGTCCCTCAGCCCAGCCTGCACCCTCTCCAATCTGGGACCCCTGGGGGATGTCCAACTGCCAGTTTAGGCCCTCCCTGCTGGCCCGGTCACCCCTAACTACCCTCCCCTGCTGGCCTGGTTGACCCTAACTGCCCTCCTCTGCTGGCCTAATCATCCACAACTGCCCTCCCCTGCCAGCCATCTTGTGGCTGTGGGTGCTGCCATCTTTGAGGGCGTGGCGGTCAATTAGCATATTCCCTCCTTATTGGCTATGGGCACCACCATCTTTGTGATGGTGTGAGGGTCAATTAGCATATTCTCTCTTTATTATATAGGATAATCATAAAAATTAGAAAAATCAAATTTGCCATGCAGCAATATATGTGTTTAATAGTGAATTAAATAATAAGATCTCTCCTTCTTAGTAAACCAGAATTTAGTTTCAAGATCAAGAAAATGAATCTCATAAACATAACTACACCCATTATTTCTTGGAGTGGTCAAGTTTTAAGCATTTTACTTTCCTAATGATGTATTGTCTTGTCCTTCTGCCCTATTAATTCATTTATTTGTTCATTTTACTCAAAAAAACATGTACTACACATGGCATTCTAGTCATTTCTGAGCAGGGTCAGAAAATTACAGTAATTGGGGAAAGTTGGCTATTCATTTACATTTGGTCTGTAACTACTTTCACACTGTTGTTATCAGCAGTGTTGAATAATCATGTTTGAGGTTCCATAGCTTTCAAAGTAAAACTTTGGGCTTACTTAAGGGCTACATATTTATTATGTAGAAAAAGTTTGCTACCTCCTGAACCAGGTAGAGCCCTTACCCTCAACAAATTTTCACAGTCCACAGGAGAGGAATGATTAAACAAACAAACAAACAAACAAAAAACAAAATACAAAACAGATTTCAATACAATGTTATACGTGCACCAACAACCAACAAAAATATGTATGTCTAAGGTGTAGACATTTCTAAGAGAGGAATAAAGGTAGAGGAATGAGGAAGGTTTCCTAGAAGAGGTAACGTTTGATTTTGAAAGAATAGAAGTTTGCCATAAGGACCAGCTTCTTGGGCAGAGGCACATGCAAAAGCCTGATGGCATAAACAGCATTATCTTCCTGGAAATTATAAGCACTTCACAATCACTGAAATATAGAGCTCTAGAAGGGAGTGACAAGAGATGACTAAAGATCAAGGCATAGGTCAGACACTAAAATACTTTGTGGGACATGCTAAGGAACTCAAATACTCTTCCATGAGTAGGTTTTGGCATTACTGTCTGGTTGAATTACCTGTGATGATGAAAATGCTCTATAGCTATCCTGCCGGTATCATACCCACCTGCACCATATGACTGAGCACTTGAAATGTGACTACTACCACTGAGACACTGAATTCTCAATTTTCTTTAATTTTAATGAACTTAAATTTAAAAAGCCACATGTAGCTAGTGGCTACCATATTGAACATCTCTAGGTGATGGATACGAATTAATTTTCACCCTATGTCATGTAAATGAATAGGTGTGGCCAGCCCCTGAGCCAGCAAGTATCAGTATCTGCCTTTCTCTATACATGTTTTTAAGCAGAATGAACAAATAAATGAATGAGTAGTATGGAAGAACAAAACTATACATCATTAGAAGGGTGAAATACTTAAAACTTTATCACCATGAGAAGCAGTGCTGGGTGTAATTATGTTTACTGAGATTATTTTCTATGAATTTGATACTTAATCCTGGCTTAAGTAGAAAGGGGAAAGGGAGATCTTGTTATTAATCCACTATTACCAGTAAAATAAATGTATTTACAGAGACAAATGGGCTGTCCAATCTCCTCACTAGCAAGATTGCTCTAGTTGTAGATGACTTGAAAGACAGCAAGACACAAAGAGCATATAGAGACTAATCAGCAGTTCTGAAGAGAGAAGATGAAGTTCTGATCTAAAGCAACAGTGGTTGGAATAGAGAAAAGGATAGTTTCAAGGTATATTAAAAAATAAAATTGACATTTCTTGGAAGTAATTAAATATGGGCTAGAGAACATGAAAGAGTTGCTGAAAGTGTCCCCTTGGTTCCTGAGTGGTGACTGAACAGGGAGATGGATGCTAAGATAGGTATGAAGGATGATGAGAAAACTTGGTGGTGGGAAGTGTGGACGGGAAAGACATATTATCTTACTCTTTGACATGCCTTTTCATTCTCTTAAGGTAATCTTTTTATGATAAACATTCCTAATATTGCCCTGGCCGGTATGGTTCAGTTGGTTGGGAGTTGTCTGGTGCACCAAAAGATTCCTTGTTCAATTTCCAGTCAGGGCACATGCCCTAGTTGGCGGGCTTGATTCCTGGTAGGGGGTACAAAAGGCAGCTGACTGATATTATGCTTGTACATGGATGCTTTTCTCTTCTCCCTTCCTCTCTTTCTAAAAATCAATAAACTATTCTTGTAAAAAATTTCTGATATCAATATAGTCCAATCTCTCAAGCATTTCCTTTGTGGTTAGCATTTTTTTATATCCTGTTTAAGAAATGTTCACCATCCCCAATGTCATAAAAATATAGTACTTCTATGTTACTTTCTAGATGTTTCATTACTTTATCCTTAACAATTAGATATGCATTGCATCTAGAATTGATCTTTATGTACAGTGTGGAGTCAAGTTCCCCCCACCCCACATATGAATAGTCAATTGACATTTATTGAAAAGATTTCTCTGCACTACATGCAGTGTTACATTTACTAGTGTTGTGGCAATATACCTCACCTGTGGGTCTATGACGGAAATTTTCATTTTGTTTCACTTGTTTAATAACCTACCTGTAAATAAAGTATATCCCTCTACTTAGTTAGGTCTCCTTCAACTTCCCTAAAAAATATTTTGTAATTTTCTCTATAGAGGTTTCACACATCTTTTGTTAGATTTAGTTCCAGATAGTTGATGTCATTTGATGCTATTGCAAATGGCATCTTTTAAAAATTGTCACTGTTTCTGAAATATAGAAACATAATTAATTTTTTTTCAGTGACTTTGCTGAATTTAAGTACTAATTCTGAACCTAGTAATTTTTAAAAGCAGGGTTTTATCTTCTCTACGAGTTTTACAACTGCACTATCTTAGGAAAGAGAAAATGCCTCTGGATAACTAAACCATGACCAAATTCCTGATTTTAATTTTCTTCCTGCCACCATCAGCACAGTGGTTTGGCATTTGAATGAACCACAACTGGATCTGAAGGATTCACTCAGCTCTAGATGTTCTCAATGCCCCTTAAAGTCAGCAATTGTAACACCTCGTGCAATAATAAAACAGCTCTCATCCAATTAGAGTATGTCCTCAAATTATTAATAAATATGTCTATGCCTACAGGTATTCTTAATTTCAAGGGAAAACTACTTTGCATAATCACAAAATTTAATGATCAATAAAGCAAAGAATGTAATATTCATGTTTTTTTTTTGGTGTTTTTTTTTAGATTCTTAAGGAATTTCCTCAGTGGAGAACATCACCAAGAATATGGCAACGACTGCTAGTGACATTTCCTTTAGCTGGCTTGCTCCGCTAGACACTGTGTTCATAAAAGCAGAAAGTTGTTAAGATCAAAGAGGTCTTGGAGATAATCCATTCTAAACTACTACTTTTTTTTACAAATTAAATAAACCCAAATAGGTAATGACTAACTTGGAGTTTTAGAGTTGGTTAGCAGTTGGTTCAGAGTCAGAACTACAAGCCAGGCTCCTCAGTTCCTAGCCCAGTGCCTCTCCATTAAACCACACTGTCTCCTATGATCAGGAAGAAGCTGCAAGTGAGGACCCATGCAATGGTCATGTTTGGGAGGTAGGTAGAGATTTCCATGATATATAATGGTGGGAGACTAGCATTCCTTAGAACTCTCCAACTTGCCATGCAATAGTCAAGGCATTTTCCATCCATTTAGTCCATTCAGTGTGCTCAGGAATGCATAAGGCAGCCACTATTCTCACTTTGTAGATTAAGCAATGAGTCTCAGTGATGTGAAGTGGTTTGCAAAATATCACATGTCTGGAGAACCCTAACACTACCCTAGAACTGCTTAACTCTAACCCTTGAATTTTTTCTACTGTTCAGAAGAGGAGACGTGGGAGTTTTAGACTTTGGAAAGTTTTATTTTTAAAATACTGTTGAGAATGACCAAAATTACAACTGGCCATAAATTGGCCAGCATCCCTATTGCTAAAAATGACTCAGCCAGTTGGAGATTTTTAGGATTCTGGGTTTGAGTCTTAACCACCTCTATCACTGGATGTCCATTCACTTTGAGAGTCTGAAGAGGTGTCTCTGAAACATGTGGCAGGACTCCCAAGTGACTGATGAAAACAAGACAGCAGCTAGTTAGATGAGTATGCTCTACTTTGATTCTTTATAACTTCCTAGTTACTCCATCAAACAGAGATTTAAAAATTATTTTGCTAAATGATCACTTGGACAAAATTCTATCTTTAAGAAACATACTTACCCACATACTTGCATAAGCCACCTTCTTGTTCTGCATGAAATAAATTAATATGAGACTTTCCTCAATAATCAATAAGTTATAGGATTATGTCTGTAGAATACTGAGCACAGTGCTACTTCATTCATTCATTAATCTATTCACTCACACATATTTTACTTTAAGATACTTATTAGCAAGAGTACTTATTATGAATCAAGCCCACTACTAAGTATTGGGAGACCAGATGGATAAGACACAATCTTTGTTTTGTAATAACATGTAAATTTACATGGAGATATGCAGGCAAACATATCACTGATCCTGACCCAACTAATAGGCTCCCCAAGAGAGGCATGTGCAGAGAGCATGGGAGCACTGAGACTGGCTATAGCTGCTTGTGGGAGGGAGATGCAGTGTCAGGAAAAAAGTTTCACTAAGGAAGTGACCTTTAAATTGGTCCTTACAGAGTAATAATGATTTCATCAGGTATCTCTTACCTGGAGATACCTGCCTTTTCAATGCCTTCCCTGACCTACTCTTACCACCCTATCCCATCCATATGGCAACTGTGTGATCTTTGTAAAAATCAGATTGTGTCTTTTTTGCTCAAGCTTTTCAATGACTTCTCAGTGAAATTAGAGTGAAATCTAAATTCCTCAGATAGTCTTCAAGACCCTATATGATGTAGCTTTTGGCGGCCACTCTTCTCATTCCAGTCCTGTCCCCTCTCTCCCACATTATTTCATTTCAGCGATTCTTGTTTTCTTTCTATTTGCATATGAGTTCTTTCTGAATATCACAGTTATACCAAAATTAATCTTTAGGACTTCAAAATGTTGAAAAAGGACCCAACATTATAAAACTAAAAGTCAAGGAATGCCTTCCTGCTTCTTGTCTCAGGGCCTTTGTACTTCCTGTTTTTCTACTTGGACTACTCCACTGCAGATCTCTATAAGGTTGTACCCTTTCTTTATTAGGATTTCAGTTACTGAGAGGTTTTCCCTAATAATCTTAATTAAAACACCATCCATGTGCCCTAAACACATAGACACAAACCTCTCTACTTCACTACCCAACTTTCCCTTCCCCATTACTTTACTTAGTACCAGTATCATTGTACTTATTTGTTTTCTGCACCCACACATCTTCACAATTAGTATGAAAGCTCCTTCAGGTTCAGAAATATGACTAATTCTCTTTGTTTCTTCTTATCACTTAGAATAGTGTTTGGCAAATAATACATAATCAACAATCAAGTGGAGAAGGGGAGAGCCTACAATAAGAGTTCTTAAAGACATTGCTCTTATTATCTAATTATATAATAAACTGTTTTTTTGGTAGCAAAAGTTTTAGGAAGATAAGTGCTAAAAATATGCAGACCATTACATAGTAAACTCTTGAACTTTTCTTGTTTGAGTTGATATCAGCTGACTGGAATGGTTGAGGAGACAGGAAACACATATTCTCCATGTGGGTCAGTAACATTTTAAAGTAAATCTTGGCTTTTTTATTGTGTTTTTATTGAAATGCCTGGATTTTAACAGCCAATTGCCCAGCCTTCCTGTAAATCATTTTAGGAGATGGGTATGATGTATTTGGGGAACTGTCAAAATGTAAATTGATGTTGTCATAGGTTTTCAGCAGTCAATCCCTATGAAGTAGTAAAAGCCATGCTCATAGCTTAGGTGTCAGAAACTCCAACCAACACTCTGCTGTGTGCCTTGTAAACCTTAAAAAGTCTTTTACCAGCTTTAAATATGAAATTATAGTCTTATAACACTCCTATATAATCCCCAAAGAAATCATAACTCAGATGGTGAGCTGCCCCTACATCTGTAAGATCATTGCAGATTTTTCCCTAGTACTGGTCCTTTAAAGGTCCCCAGAGCTATTTATTATTCCCTTATGCCCCTATCCACAGGACAAGAAGGATCTGGTGTTCTCCCACAATCTGCCCACTAGATATCTCCAGACTTAAGGTTAAGGGGAACAACCTGAACATGAATTTTGACTTGAAAAGTATCTTCTCAAGGTGTATTTCCAGTCTCACTCACAGCTTGGGGGTGGAAAGGAATTAATAGATAAAGCAGTTGATGAGTAGATTAAATGAACTAAGCTGTGTAATGTGATCAGCAAAATCCTGATCATAGTACGTGCTCATTGTAAACGTTAACTATTAGCTGTGGTTGCATCTATATCCTATCACTTAATTCATGGTGTTAAAGTCTGTTTATGTGTCTGTCTTCTATAATACAGGAGACTAGAGATTGGGGGATTGATTTCTGTAGCACCAGAAATTAACAAAGTGTCTGAAATATATTAGTCATTCAATGGATGCTTCCTGACCTAGACAGAACACTGGATTCTGGGTTCCACTCTATTACTGATTAGCTGTGAAACATTGGGTAACTTTGCTTAGCCTTAGCAGGTCTCACTGTCCTCCCTTGGAAAAGTAACAGATTGGATTGGATGGTCTCTACTGCCCTTTTCAAATCTAACATTCCATGGCTCTACTCAAGCAGTGCTATTAAGTAAGTTAAGGAGGATTATTAGGAACTGTTGTAGCCAAATTCCATTTCCCTTTGCCTATTCTTATTATGTCCTCTACAATGATGAATTATTCAAGTTAATTTCTAAGTATTTCAAGTGATTGTTTTGCTATTACTAAAATTTCACCCTAAACTTTCAGAGTTTACCCCAACCCCCAAAACATGGTGGAAGGTGGAGGTGCATATGAACCAAATGTTACCATGGTCACTTTGCTTCACTCTACTTCCTAATAATCTATTTATGGTTCAGGGAGGCCCAGGGTCTTATTTAGCAAATAATTATTCAAAAGTTTAGTTAAACAATGGATTGTTTTTTTAATGTTTGCCTGGGGGTATGTTTATTGAGCAAAAGTGCTAAGTGAAGGGAATTCAGACTGGATAGTAGAGGAGGGAGATGTTAAGTGTAGTTGTAGTGTCAAAACTAGATAAGCAGAGGGGTTGATGATTTCATTCTATTAATCTTCCTTTTGTAAGTTTCCCAAAGACAAAAGACAAACCAGAATCTTGGCATGGGCTGTTTCTATATGGGGAGAGCTTATTAGAGCTGAAATAACCTAGTATCTCAAGAGGTGAACTGTATGTTGACCTACCCAAACCTCCCCCTCAGTACTGAGAACTTCTTTCTTATATCTTCCAGAAGCATTATCTGCTGATGGTCCACAGATTCTTCTCACTCCAAGAATTATCCTCTGCTAAAGGAGTTGCCTCAAACTTATATATTCTTCCATAGGGGCAGCTCACCTCCAATGACTGGTCAATGTAAGGACACAAAAACCTATCTCCATTCCTTCAATTTCAGACAGTTCTGAAGCTCTAGAACTACTCACTTGTGAGGGCTATTGCCAAGAGCGCTTTCCAATAAACTTCTTGCTTGTGGGTCTCCATCTAAGGGTCTGTTTTCAAGGAAAAACAATTTAAGACAGATAATGAGTTCAATTTAGGTTGAGAGGATTATAGGACACCTAAATGGAGATCTTTAGGAGGAGTTTAGATACTGTATATTGAAATTCTATGAAGATGTGGGACTGAAGAAATACATTTGGAAGTTACCTGCATAGAAGTGATAGTCGAAACTATGAAATTAGGCAAGATTACTCAGTGAGAGTGCACAGAGTGGTAAGAGTAGTGGAATATGAGGAAAACCCTAGAAAGGAGGAAAAGGAGATAAAAAGAACCAAGAGAGAGTTCCAGGAAGTAAAGGGCTGAGAGATGAGGCAATTTGGAGGTCACTGATGACCTTAGCAAGAGCCATTGAAGTAGAATTGTGGGTCAATAAACAAGAATGGTGATCCAAGGAATAAATGGAAGGTGAGGAGTGGTGATGGTGTGGTGAGTACAGATCAAGGGTCAGAGATTTAAATCTTCAAGTGGGAAAAATGGGTAAACTAAGACAGTTCATGTGTTCAGACATCAATGTACCAGGTGCTATAATAGATACAGGGTTTTCAGTAGTGATATGAGGAAATACAGACAAAGTAGTAAAAAGAATAATTTTGGAATTATTTGAAAGTGAAAAAAATAAGACAGGGAAATGAAGGACAGTAGCAAAGTAAATGGGGGAATCATGGAAGGCTTCTCAGAGGAAATAATATTTAAACTTATCCATGAATAATACGTTAATCATGAAAATATTTTGGGAAAGAATACTCTATGCCAAGGGAAAGCAATAAATGCAAAAACCCTGAAGGGGAAATGAGGTTGGTGGATTTGAGTGACAAATAGCAGTGTGGTTGGGAATTGTTAGCAAAAAGAAGAAAATTGTTAGCAAAAGATGAGGTAGGAAAGCTAGACAGGAGCTATGGCAAAGATCATGATAATTTGTGCCTTTGAAGCCATGTGTTCAGAAAGCCAGAGGTCAAGCATGAGAATAAATTATGCTGGAGAGATGGAAAGTGGTAGCGACCGTGACAGACCAGGGAGCCTGCTGTTACTTAAAGTGGACAGTTGGTGACATTATCTACTCAGCCCCACTTAAGAATGTGATCTCAGTTTCCCAATCTCCCAATTTCAATAAAAAGTGGGAATCTGGACTGTTAAATGAAATCTCCAATGTCTAAATGATGTCATTAAATTCCAATCTTGTTTTTTAAACACTATGCTAGTCATATGACATAGCTGAAGGCCAGACTTAGCCTTCAGGTCTCCAGTTTGCAACTTCCAATTCTCAACACTGTTCTGCTGGAGGTAGATGAGAAGAGGTGACAGAGAGTGGAAAGCAGCTAGCAGGATGATATGGGGCCATGGGAAGTGTCTAAGGAGTGGCCAGAAGTGAGGAGGACAGGAAGGAACAAGATAGAAGGCTATGGAAGGTTTATTGAGACCTCCAGAGAAGCAGGAAGGAGTAAGAACTCAGGATTGGGTGGAAGGGTTGCACTTGCATAGGAAGGACTCCCCCATCCTCTAGAACAGGAGTTGACAACTACCATACACAGACCAAATTGGCTCATAGCTCAAGTCCTAGAGCTAAGAATGGTCTTTACATTTTTAAATGGTAGAAAAACAATCAAAGAGAAGAATAATTTCTGAAATGTAAAAATTACACAAAATTCAAATTTCAGTATCCTATCTAATAATAAACAAACATGGTAATTGACTGTACCTTTGCTATGCCTCCCATTGGCTAATCAACACAATATACAAATTAACCACCAACAAAGATGGCAATTAATTTGCATACTGCAGGCAGGGTGGGACAGCACAGCTGCCAGTGCGAGCTGCCATCCCGGGCCACAGGCCGACCCCAGAAGCCCCAGAAGCCGCCCAGAAGTCGGTGATTGGTGGGAGATGGGGGTCCCCTGCCCAGGCCTGACACCTCTGGCGGAGGCATCAGGCCTGGGCAAGGGGCCGATCCAGCGATCAGAGGGTGATGGGGGTTGGCGCCTCTGGCTGAGGCATCAGGCCTGGGCGGAGGGTGGAGCTGGTGATGGGGGGGAGATGGGGGTCCCCTGCCCAGGCCTGACACCTCTGGTGGAGGCATCAGGCCTGGGCAAGGGGCCGATCTGGCGATAGGAGGGTGATGGGGGTTGACGCCTCTGGCCGAGGCATCAGGCCTGGGAGAGGGTGGAGCTGGTGATCCAGGGGTCCCCTGCCCAGGCCTGAAGCCTGGGCCAGAGGCATCAGGCCTGGGGCGGGGTGGGGGGGGGTGCCAAGCTGGCGATTGGTGTGAACTACAGAGAAAACACCTTTTCTGACCGCTCATTGGTTAAGCTCCCTGTATGCCACTGGTAATATTCTTAGTAACTTGGGTAATAAGAATCCAAAAAGGTGATCTAGGGTTTTTCACCACACCCCTCGTGAAAAAAATGAAGGTCCACTGCTGGAGGGCTAAGAAATGTCATATCCTGCCCTAGCCGGTTTGGCTCAGTGGATAATGCCTTGGCCTGCCATTGGCAGGGTCTGAGTTCAATTCTGACCAAGGGCACGTACCTAGGTTGCAGGGTCCTCCCTGGCCAGGGCCCAGGTCAGGGCTCATGCAGGAGGCAACCAATCAAAGTGTTCCTCTCACTTTGATGTTTCTCTCTGTCTTTCCCTTTCTCTTCCACATTCTCTAAATATCAATGGAAACATATCCTCAGGTGAGGATAAAAAAAAAATAATAAAGAAATTATTATTATATGAAAGACACATCTTGAAAATGCCTAAAGAAAGTTGTCATTTTTTCATGGTGAAGGGACTGGAGTCCGTGTTGATGAAAAAACCTTGCTGGCTGTGGTGACTGGCAGTGGCTGCAGCAGCGGGGTGATGGGGCTGGTGCCTTCCCCTGATCAGCCTGCTCACCTCCCACAAAGGGAGGCCAGACTGCGGCTTAGGCCCTATCCCCAAGGGGAGCAGGAAGTGGGCCTAAGCCATCACTAGGACATCCCCTGAGGGCTCCCAGTATGTGAGAGGGGGCAGGCTGGGCTGAGGGACACCCCCCACCCCATGCATGAATTTTGTGCACCGGGCCCCTAGTCTATATATAAAGTTTTATCAGCACAGAGCCATGCCCACTCATATACTTGTTGTCCATGGCTGCTTTCCCACTGCAGCAGTAGAGATGATTATATGGCCCACAAAGCCTAAGATACTTACTATCTGGTCTTTTACAGGAGATCTTTGCCCATCAGGAGGAGCAACGTTATGGTCACAGGTTATGTTAACAGTATGTAGAGTACATAAGCATCCAGTTCGGCTGCAGCAGCTAAGCCCACTGTTCATCTCACAAAGTGTGGTGAGGAAGGGAGCTCCTTGGAAGGCTGAGGAGCAGCAGTGAGTCCCTCATTAGATCATAGCAACAATTGCAGAGAAACCTCAAAGACAGGAGGGTGTGAGAAGATGTGTGTCCATCAATGATGAGGACCCAAATGAAGTATAAATTCCTGGGTGCTTTTGCTCTGAAGGAAGCTTTGAAAAAGGCAGGAAAAGTCAATTTCACCTTCACACTCTTTCATTTTTTTGTATATAATACTGGAAAAAGGGTTAAAAAATAAAAAATGATCTAATCTCTTGGTGAACACCATGAAAATTATGTTTCTTAGTGTTACCTAAAGACTAAACCCATTAAAAGTCAGGGGTACTTCCAGGTTTACTGAGTTAGAACTTGCAGGTATTCTTTTTGAACAACTGTCTTGAGTGATGTTGACGTACATTAAAATTTGAGATTTAGTTGTAGATTGATAAACAAAACAAATTTTAAAAACAAGCAACCATAACAACATTCAATAGTTAAAAAATAAATTTCCATCAAATTTATTTGAATGTAATACAGGTTGAAAATTAATCTTACATCTAGCACTGTTTTTAAAGGTCTAGTCTATACTTGGAAAATCAGCATTCAGTTTGGTGGAGGGGGAATAAGTTCGAGCAAAGTGGAAAAACACAGGTTTTCTGATCTGATGCAACAGGTTAAAATAACCAAAAGGATCACAGTCAGACATGCAGAAACCAGTCAAAAAAAAATTGCAATGATTGTATCCCGTCACTGTGTGCCCAGCTATTATTCTGAAAATCAATTCAAAACTATGCCATATATTTTAACTGCAAAAAAAGTCACCCCCCCAAAAAAAGGGGGATTTATTTTGTATTGCCTAGTCAATTTCCAGTCTTGACAGAAATAATTCTCCATTTGTTTAGTTATTACTATGATTCCGTGATGACAGCTACTATGATCGGGAGGAAAATAAACAAATGGTTATTTCTGCTTCTGCGTAAATTGTTATTCTGATATCTAAGAGACAAATTACATAATAATGCTCTTTCAAGTTGCTTAGAATTACAGGGTGACTTCATGGTCAAATGGAGTCCTGCAGCCAACTGTCTATCTTTAGTCAAAATGTGTGAAGCTATTAGGGCTTTGAACACTGAGGGGAAGACACTGTAGAAGTTATACATTAATCTTCAGGGTCAGTGCAATTAACATTTTTCTACTCAGTGAAGATTGTTTTGTTTAGTTGGGTGGACAGATGTTTTTAGAGGATGACACAGAATAGAAAAGTGGTAGAAGCCAGGGAATTGGCAAAAATGAGGACGAGGAAGGAGAGTCTACAATGATTGACAGACTAAAAGCAATTAAAACTGGTTTTCCTAATTTGAAGAGCATGGGATTTCTTAATTGCACAACACTGATTGGAATTTGACCTTAGCTGAAGAGCAGTTCTCAGAAAATCCTGTGACAAAGTTAACAGTAAATAATCAAAAGTACAAAGAAGGCATGTGCTGTGGGCACAGATTACAATTAGAAGTTGGTTTGCTGGTTACCTTGAGTTAACCATGTTTACCTTGGTTATACTAGATCTCTATTCTAAAAGAAGAAGGAGGAGGAGGAGGAGGGGGAGGGGGAGGGGGAGGGGGAGGAGGAGGAAGAAAGTTGCCTTTTGGGGACAGCCAGAAAATTAATAGATGATAATACCAGATAACCTCTATAACTGGCTTGTCATATGGCAGGCACTGTGCTAAGAGCTTGACATAGGCTATCTCATTTATTTCTGCCACAATTCTATGAGGTCAGTGCTATTGTTATATCCACTGTTTTTAGAGATTAGTCATATAGAGAATTTATGAAACATTTACAAGTTCATACTGGCTAATAATAGCAGAACTAGACTTTAAACTGAGGTCTGTTTGATTAAATCACCAGGCCAGGTTATTATTGGAATATCTTAGAAATACTCTAAAATCCCTGACTGATTTAACGTGAATCTTTGGACCCTTAAACCCTCTCCTCCAATTTTCCATTCAATATATACAAAAAAATCTCATGTGTCCAATATTCTATTACCCATTCTGCAGATTAAGGAGTTTTATAATTAGATCATAGAAAACTTCTCAGCACTAAATTTGTCAGCAGACAATGAAATAATGTCTTCAAAGTGATGAGGAAAATGATCTGAGAGAAGAATTGCATATTTAGCTAAACTATCATTCAAGAGTGTGGATGAAGCAAAGAATTCTTACAAGTAAAAATATGTACTAGTTACGTACCTTAGCAGAAAGATTTACTGAAGGCTGTAAGGCAGTGATTGAACCTAGAAAGGAGTGGGAAATAAGAAACAATAGTAAGGAAAGAAATAAGTATTGAACACAAAATAATGATACATTGCTTAGTTTGGGGAGAGGGAAGGTTGGTGAGGAATACTAAAAATCTAGTGGAAAAATGTTTTTCAAATGAATAGCTAATTTTCCTAACATTTCTTATTAACTATGTTATGTTCCTTAAAGAACTGAAATACTATCTTCATCATATATTAAATTCCTACATATACAATTTTGAACTGTCTATGATCTGTCCAGTAATTTATTTGCCTTTTGGAAAACCAGTACCATACTATTTTGATTACAGTAGCTCTATAATACATTTTAAAATCTGTTTGAGGAATTTCGTACCTTTTTTACTTTTTTCAGAAATTTGCTTGACCACTTTTATTATTCATGCTCTGAACCAGGGTCAGCATATTTTCTCTATAAAAAGCTAAATAGTAAATATTTTAGGCACAAATACTTCATCTTATCATTGTAGCATGAAAGAAGTCATAACAATATGTAAATAAGTGGGTGTGGCTGCAAGAAACTTTATTTACAGAGAAGGAAGTAGCCTGGATTTGGCTGGTGGGCAGTAGTTTGCCAATCCCTGTTCTAAAGCATTTCTTTCTTCCAATTTATTTTCAGTACTAACCTGTCTTTGCCATATTTCTTGTGGCTTCTACTTTCAGGATTTGTTACTTTAGCAGTATAAGGGTCAGTTTTCCATGTGGTCTTGGATATCTCACCCCTCATATTACTTTGGAAGTCTGTGTGTAGGACTTACCTGGTTGGACAATTCCTCCCTGGGTTTAAGACTCCAAGATTTAAAAGAGTGTTTAATACAGAGTAGATGTTCAATGAACACTGTCAGTAAGAAGGTAGAGAGAAGGAATCTGGAATCTTTTCTAACCCTCTTGTTTGATACTGTGGGAACATACTTCCTCAGTTTTCTAAAATAAGTTAATGACAAAATGGAGATACAAGGAAAAAGATAATTATAGTACAGATAAATAAGGACTAGGTTGGAATTAACACCAGAGCTCAATGGAAACTCATGTTTAACATGTAGAGGTCAAAGAGAAAGTCATGCTTAAGCAAAGATCTAAAGGATGAGTAGGAATTGGTCAGGAAAATAAGAACAAGAATGTTCCAGAAAGAAGGGAAGGCACACATAAAGGCTTAGAGGTGAGAGAGGGCATGGCTTATCATGAGAGTTCAGTAGGGCTGGAACTTGAGGTGAGAGATGGGATGGAGAGGGAAGCACAGGGTACATAAAATAATAGACTCAAGGGAGGCAAAGGGTAGAGAGCAACCTGTAACTGAAGTCTAGGCTTAGGAGAAAACTCCTTTACTAAAGAGAGATTTCCTAGGCTGACCATGCTAAGCTCTGGATAAAGTTTAAAAAAGTGGTTTTATTCTAAGCAGTGAAAGGTAGTCTTGAGTAAATTGTGGTCAGTCCATAGCAGGCAAATGGGCTGAAGCATTGGTGTAAGGGGGAAGACAAAGAACAGCCAGTTGGCCAGTTGAGAACATCTGCTCACAACTATAATGGGAACAAAGGGAGGAGGAGCAAGCAGACACACACCCAGGAGTTGCCTGCCAAACAGTCATCAGTGTGGGATTCTCTTGTTCCTGCTCATACTCTCCTGATCAGCCACACGGCAGCAATACAACGTGCTCTGGGGCAAAGAAAGGTTTTAGCAATTGGGGACTGGAGCAGAACTGGAAGAATGGGAACATCTGCTCTGAAGACACTTGAAAAGTAATCCTAATGGTTTGGGGAAAACATCTGGGCCACACACCCCAGACCACCACTGGTGTGGTAAATGGAGAAAGGTTGGGGGAATTGATGAGGAAGGAAGCAGAGTGAATGCGGAGTCATTTGCAAGCTAAAGAGAAATGATGTGGCTAAAGGAAAGTGGTATGGCCCCTCCAGGGAGGTCAGTCACTTGAGGATGGTCTCATGCAAGGACCAAAGGCAGATGAAATTTTCACCCACACAGCTCACTGAAAAGGCCCACTTGGTCCATGCCACTTGGAAAACTGTCCTCAACTCTTCAGTCTTCAGCATGCTAAAATAGCAAATGGTGGACAGCTGCCATGAGAAGGGAAGAATTAAGCTAAGGGCCCCACTTACTCTTAGGAAGGTGTGTGTGTGTGTGTGTGTGGACAGGGAAGAAAATAGCTAGAATGATTTTTTAGATGAATTTGGCATGTTTCGCATGCATTAGTCTCCATCTCCAGTTAACCCATTAATCTGGAAAATTCAACTTGAATAACATGAGGTGGATTAGAACATCATAGGTTTTCTTCAATTCATCTACCAACAAGTATATTATTGAGTTTCTATCGTTTTTGTAGGACTGTGCAAGGCTCTGGAGACAATGAAGAGAAATAACTTTTTGTAATTAGGCGTTGTATAGAGTTTTTCAACTTTCAAAATCTGGGAGTTGAAAAAAATGACATACAGAGAAGTAAAATTACTCTTAAAGATGACATGATTGGTAAGGAAGTAGATCCTAGATAGGTAAGGTTTTTATGACTTTAATCCTGATATTATTTTTGCCTATGTGCAAAGGGGAAAAAATAATAATAATAACAACAATCTTTCTTGTTGGAAAGGTAAGATGGCCAAACAGCAAATTGCTAAGTCTGGAACAAAGTGTTTCAAACCATGTGCCCGTTCACCACTGGGAAAAGAGAGAGGCCAGTGGGGAGAATAGACAGGAGGAAAGGTTCTTCTTGGGGAAAGAAACCTGGATAAGGAGTATAAGGCTGGTCTTTCTGCATCTGAATAACTCTAGTTCAAAGGCATCTTTGTGCCCCAT